>NC_089646.1:101819600-103055225 GCF_037042795.1 Molothrus aeneus | reverse complement strand
TTGAACAAACATTTTGGTTGTCTTGGAGAGCAGATTTATAACAAAAATCTGCCTACCTCTAATAGCTTTGGGGGGGAAAAAACCCTCAGTGTTGCCATGACTTGGAAGGACTTAGTCAAGGCCAGTCATAACCTGGGGTGCAAAATATTTTTCTTATACTGATGAATCCTGTTAGGTCTGTAGAATTTATTTCCCTAGACATATTCTTTAAAAAGTACTGTTTCTGTTGAGTGCAATTGAGCTGCATTGACCAATTAAGAAATATTCTTGGCTTTTTGAGCTTCTGTGGAATTAACCTCTGAATTGAGGAGGAAAAAAAAATTCTTTTGCTCTTTCTGTGCCTTCACTACTTTTATCTAAACAGTATGGGTGGGAAAAGCATCTCTCTCTGCGACTTCACAGAAGAGGAAAAGGGAATGAGACAGGGTGAATGGGAGGCATTAAGACAAATGAAGACATGGCAGCAGTTTGCTGTAGAAAAAACTGTAATGTATCCACAGGAAAGAAAAAAATTGTGTGTGCAGGTCTGATTAGATGGTAACATGCTGCAGTTAGAGAAGACCAGAGCTTCACAGGCAATCTTGTTTCTGAATGAATTCAGCTTCTGAGTCTGGCTCAGGCTATTCTCAGTCTCTGTGAGTAACCACCTCTAGGCAACACACCTGCAGTCCTTTGATAAGGCCCCGTCTCTGTGGTGCTGCATGCTGTGAAATGGTGTACTCATGCTTTAAAGCATGGGAGACCTAATCAGGGCAAGAGCAGAAGTCAAGACCACAGTACAGTGACTAGAAGCAGTAGTTCAATCTTCTGTCAGGCTCTCCAGAGGTTTTTAGACTGGGCTGTTTGACCAGGTTAAAACTCCCCCATAGTGAGTCCAATTGCAGGACTGAACCCAGTCTGAACTATTGCGAGAAATACTTTTTAAAAAATAACTGTTAGGCTTTTTTCTTTTCTTTTCCTCCAGTTCCTTTAAAAAAGTACTTCAAGCCCCAAAGAAAGAGGAGGAGGATCTTGGAGAACCTCCAGACTAGGAGAAGAAAGCTTTGGCATTATAGGATGAAGGTGATAAAACGGGACCTGTGCAGGAGTTGGCATCAAGAGGTGGTTCAGGTAGATGGAAGTCCAGAGGGAGCTCAGCCTCAAGAGGTGGTCCAGAAACATATTCAGGTGGATGAAAGCCCAGAAGGAACTCAGCAAATCTGTTCACCAGTACAGCAGGAGCAAGAAGACCATCCCTCAGCAGTACAGCTACCGCCCTCTGCTCAAGAGCCGCAGGGAGGGAATGATATCCATGTGCATCCACAGAGGCAGCCAGGGCAAGGAGGCACAGCCCCAAACATGGGACCACAACCAACAGAGTCAGGGTGGGAGCTACCAAAAGTGACTGTCAAGGTGCAGCCCCAGAACATGAGCCAGGGGTGGGACTCCCCGGAGGTGACAGTGCAGGTGCAGCCTCAGAGGTCAAGCCCAGGATGGGAAGCCCCATCAGTGACTGTGCAGGTGCAGCTACAGCAGCAGGGCCCAGGGCCATCTCTTCCACAAGTAACTGTACAGCTACAGCCCCAGGAGTGGGGACAAGGCACTGCTGGCATCAAGGTCACTGTGCAGCTGCAGTTGGGCTGTGACCCAGAAGAGGTAACCTGCCTCCAGAACCAAGGTGAGGAAGTGTTAGGTAATGGAGAACCGTGGATCCCCCCAAAAAATCAAGGGGGGATGATGACAAGATCTGAAGGTGAGAGAGAGCTTGCTATGGTGGAGCTGGTGCCGCAGGGAGCTCTGAGCCAAAAACAGGATCTAGGAGGAGAAATGGTAAAAGCCCAGCAGGGCCAGAGCCAAGAGGAAAAAGCAGAAGTGGTGGATCTGCGTGACGTGCAGGCTGGAGACAAAGCAGATCTGAATGGGATGGTGATAGAGGAACAGCTGCAGGACCAGAGCCAAGAGCAGGAACAGCTAAAAGCAGACCTGCCTCTGCAAAAGGAAGACCAAAGAAGTACAGTGATGAGACAGGAGCAAGGTAATATCCAAGAAGAGCCCAGGGGGATTGTAGAAGACCAGAAGGAAGACCTAGCACAAGAACAGTCTAAGAAACGTCCAAGAGAGTCTCCAAATTATTTTGTTGCTATTCCAATAACAGATGATCAGGTACTTTGAAGTAGCTGTTTTATTAAAAAACTTAACTTTAAACTTAGGTTTAATTTCCTGTGTTAATTACAAGGGTGCTTAACAAGCCAAGAGTGATCAAATTCTACCTGCTTACCCCATGTGGTTTGCTGGGTTTGGGATGGAGTTAACTTCCTCAGAGCAACCCGTAGGTGCGGTGCTTTGTTTTTGTAGGTAGAGCTGTATTTATACACATCCATGTTTCAGTTACTACTAGGAAAGGAAAAAAATCACTTCGATGATTGCCACTGCCCTTTCTAAAGGTTCTGAGGTGGTGTCTCTCATCACTAGTATTTTCTATTCTGTAATCTTTTTTCAAAAAAAAAACTGGCTTTCATCATCTTGTGTTGTCCCATCCTACATTTTCTTAGGGCTGTATTTAATGCAAGGGTATTGATTTGTTTGTTCATAGTCTTTTCTGCCAAAGTTCACAATGGAGAATGAGAATTTCCTTCTCTTCTGCAGAAGATTATAGAGAATTGATCTGTTTTTTTCTTCTCCATCTTTGATCCAATAAACTTGCCCTGAGATCCTAGATAGGTGGTTAATTTCAAGAATCCGTGAGTGCAGTCTCTATGCTCATACTTCAAGGTGTGCTGTGTTCCGTGACTCCCATGTTTAAGCAGTGTTGAAAAAAGCAACAGCTCATTTCACCTCCATCTTGTTAAACCAAAGTGCAGCAAACAGTGGAAATACAAATAGACATATTCTCTTCTAGAGGCTTCGTGGGGGACCTAAAGTGTTCCAGTTACCACAGTAAATGCTGCTTCTGAAATAAACCATACTGTCCTGCTGGTCTTGGCTGCTACAAGCCCTGTCTTATGATCCATGAAAGTAAATTCCAAAAATGATACAATAGCAAGAGAGAAAGATTTCACACTTTATTTACTGGTTAGGGACTTCAAATCAATCTTAGACAACTTCTGCACAACTCTTTGTACTTGTAAAGAAAGTGGGAAGATACTGGGTCACCTTGAACTACTTATTCCATTCTGCTGCTGTGAATTTTGAAGCTCATTCCAAGCTTTCTGAAGGAAGACTATGGAATGTCTCATTTCCAAAGCAGCACTGCAATGCTTTTATGGGCAGATTTTTAACCTTTAGCCTTTCACAGACAACTGGTACCTGATAATTGCAATGGGTTTTTTTTGCAGCTGCTCAAGGTAAGCAAAAGCAGAGAGAGCTCTCACTTTGTCCCAGTATCTGCTGTTATCCCAAGGGAGCTTGGATGGGATTCTGTTCCAGCATTGTGAGGTGGGACATGCCCCATGGCCTTTATGTAGGGGCAGCAGACAACTGTGTACGCAAATATTTTATGAAGACAAGCCTTTGAAATGCCAAGACAACGAGCAGACTATTCCACCTGATGGAGACAGGCAGGGGAAAAATCTTAATTTGATTCAGAAAATTCTGTGCCCAGCTAGCATGGGCGGAATGGAGAAACAGTATGTAAATTCTGTAAATTATTATCATTTATATAATATATATGTATCTTGGTAACTTTTCCTATAAAAATGTAAAAGACAAAACCTGAATATTAGCTTGTCTGAACAGAGTGAAAATAGAACATTCTGCTATCGGCTTCTACTAGAAGTTTATGATGTATTTTCCAATGAACCAAATAGATATTGTTTGTTGCAATATATAACATAGTTCCTTTTTTTCCCCTAGCTTAAGCTTTCATTCAGTATCTGGCATGACTATTTATGCTGCTGAAAGGCAATAATTAAGTAAGAATGATGTATCTGTTGCACAGAATTTTTCCTTTTTTTTCTTCTCCAGTGTGACAAGCAGTTGCAGTACAGTAGCTTGCTTTGGCAGGCTTCTGAGTTTTTGTTTTTACCTAAGTGAAGTGTAAAAACACTTACACATGTGTTAGAGGGAGGCGTCAAAGGTGCCTTCCTCTTGGTAGGCAATTATTTGCTCTGGCTTTGTCTTGGGTAGAGAGTGATCTTTGAAGGTTATCTGGAGGATGGCCTCATATAACTTTTGTGATTCCTACATATGACTGGCTTTTGAGAGGTGAACAAAAGTGCAGAGCACATCAGGAAGATAAATGCCAGGAAGGGAAAATAACTGTGTAAGCTGAAGACAATGTTGGCAGATGAACAAATGGGTATGAAGTGGGCAAAGAATAAATCTAAGCTAGAAACTGGAAAGTTTCCTGCCATCTGAGGAATGAGATCATGGAACAGCTTGAAGGGTCATGAATGCTTAACTTATTCTGCTATTTTAATGAGATTTCAGTGTCTTAATATATGGCCTGGGACCACGTCCTGTGCAGCCCCATGAATGTCTTTCACCTCTTTTTCCTTTTCTTTTCTCTCTCTCTTTTTTCCTTTTCTTTTCTCAAATTCTGCTCTTACAGGTTCCCCTGCATTCACACCAGCTCTGGTAATCTGGCAGCTCTGGCATCCCTGTTTGGAGGCTCTGTCCAAGATATTCCAAGTTTGTGTTCCTCTGAAGTGCTACCCTTAAGGGTGTCAGTGTTTACTGACACTGACCTGTGTGAGGCCTTGAAAGAAGCACTGAAGAGTGCAGTACTGTAAGGCTGGCACATGTACATAGTGTGGGTAAAGAAATCACAGAATGGTTTGAGTTGGAAGGGATCTTAAAGGTCATCTAGTTTCAACCCCCCTGCCATAGGCAAAGACACCTTTGACTAGACCAAGTTGCTCAGAGCTCCATTCAACCTGGCTGTGAATACTTCCAGGAATGGGGTATCTACAACCTCTGGGCAACCTGTTCCAGTACCTTACCACCCTCACAATCAATATTTCTTTCCTAATATCTCATTTAAACCTACTCTCTTCCAGTTTGAATCTCCTTTTTCCTTGTCCTGTCACTCCATGCTCTTGTAAGAAGTCCCTCTCTATCTGTCTTTAAGTCTTGCTTCAGCTCCTGAAAGGCAGCATATTAGGTTATTCTGAAGCACTTCCTTTTTCAGAAGGAACAGAACAGAAACAAACAGAATTGTCTCAGCCTTTCCTCAGAGGAGAGGTGCTCCATCCACCTAGTAATATTGGTGTATCTCCTCTGGACTCATCCCAACAAGTCCATGTCTTTCCTGTGCTGGGGCCCCCAGATCTTGATGCAGCACCACAGGTGGGGTCTCACCAAATGGAGTGGGGGTATGAAATCACCTCCCTCGATCTGCTGGCCAAATGTGTGTGCATATACACATAAGTACATGCACATATAATAGTGTTTCGACAATTTTAGATGCTCTTACCTCTAAAGCAGAGGCTCCTGATCTCACTGACCATACAATTTGGTTGTCTGCAGCTCTGTAGACCTTGCCAATTACAGAAGGGTTTTAAAGATGCTGTTAGTGTTTGGGAATAAATATTTTGCCTTAATCACTTAAGAGAGCTCTCCAGGTGGCAGGGCTTAGGGCTGTCAACATTTTTCTCCCTTTCAAGAGTAGAAAGGAAAAGCCCTGTTCCAGTCCTGGTGGGTGCACTGCTCTTTTTTTTCTTTCTGTCTAAGCAGGGCTCCAGGAGGCTGGACACCAGGCTTGTACTGGATTGAATCTAAGGATGTTGTGGTCTCAGGCTTTCAGTACTCCATTTTAAGTGCTTCCTTCCTGCTCTGCACTTCCCAAAACCCCCCCAGCTATCCCATCAATTACACAGCATTTATAGAAAAGTGCTAAAGACTGATGCACCAAAAAAAAAAAAAAAGTGTTGTGATAGGGTAGACTGTTCCCATGGGAGTAGGAGCAGGAAGTTGTGAAGAATCATATGTGAAGATAAGAAAAGACATTAATACTGCTCTGTAATAGTTAAATATCTATGTGAGAGAATTTCACTCCAACTCAGCTTCCCAGATGTCTAAGCCACAAACTGAAATGCAAAAGCATCTTCTTTCTTATTTGAAGGATGTTCTTGGAAAGACTGGGTAAGGGGGAACAACAGGAGGCTCTTTTGTAGAATTACTGTTAATGCTTAGCCTAGTCTGTTGAGGCAAAGGTTGTAGTTTGTGTGGTCAGACAGCTTGATGGCTTGATTCCTGCTCAATGTTTTTACAATCTAAACATATACTGTAAATAGCAGGCTGCAATAAATTGTGCTTCAGTTGCAGTAGGAATTAACTTAATGTAGAGTCAGTGATGTGTTTTTCACAGTGAAAAATGTACCGTAAGGGTTGGTGAATTCAGGGAGTTTGCATCTTCAAATGTTTATTTTAATTGTGTGAGGCTTTTATACTCATGTTTATTGGGAACTTTTTATGCTAATCTCCTCTGATGTGCAGGTTGTGGGACTATTTACTGGGCTGCACAATGGCTGCTAGGCTTTATGGAGAAAGATTGCAAAACAAAAGCATATTGACTCAGCTGTTTCGATCTGTGTAAGAATAAAGGGCAGCTCCAACATGTGTGAGCACCTAGGCATGTAAGGCAGAGTTTTCTCACTGAAATAACCTGAAAATCTATAAATGATTTCTTTGTAACTTGGGATTCCACCAGACACTTAATACCTGTGTGAATTAATTATTCTCTCTCCTGCCTGTTCCCATGGCTGGCTTGAAAACCTTAACAGCACATATTGAAAAAAGAAAAATCTTTGGAGTCAATTGTGTAAAGACACAGATAGATCCACAAGAGCCAGAAACTGGCCACACAGTTCTGAGAAACACTAAACACTAGCTCAGAAAACAGCATGTTTATCCAGTCAATCTACTTTGTTTGCGGCTACATTTTCCTTTTGGGAAGAGATATCAGTTTAATCTGTGATCAAACTTGTAATCAGAAAATGGCATAAGATTAATTATGGAAATGCCATTTAATTTCCACAGTCTATTAACAACTGACAACTGCACGAAGATCCCATTAATATTTACACAGAGCTGTGAGTTTTATCTAATATTCTTAGGGTCAGATTCACACCTGCTTTAAGATCTAGGGCTTCTGGTTCACAGGAGAGCTATGAATTTAGCCTGTAGGCTTTTAAAAAGGAAAACAGATAAATCAATTCCTTTCAAAATCAAGTATGAAACTGAAAGTTGCTGCATGATAAATCTGGGGTGGGGAGGAGAGGAAGGTGGCTTTGTGGGTTCCTGGCTTAAACACTGAGTTGCATTTTTGGTTGTGTAAAGCTTTGGCATTCTTAATTTTTCCAGTAATGTGTATGCATTTCAAAATGAAAATTTATTTCTTTCTCCTGTTTACTCCACTGCAGATTTTGGACAGAATTGAAGATGTTCAAGAACTCATACTCTCTAAAGAACCTGACCTGTCAAGAGCTCTTCTCCCTGTTCAAACTATGCACCTTACTATAATAGTAGCTCATCTGGGAACAGAAGAAGAAGTGAAAAAGTAAGAATCCTACGAAATTCAAGAGCAGCTAATTTTTCTGTAAATGTGGTAACCTTACTGCTGCTATTGTGAATCATTATGTTTTATTAGAGCCTACACACAATTCCTCTTAAACATTTTTATCAGTTTCTGGCTTGCTTTCAGTACCTGTGGGGAAAGATCTTTACAAAAGCTAGCTGTGATGCATCAGAGATTGGAATTTTCTTATCTGCCACGGGGTGAAGAGAAAAAGCAGTGTGGCTGTAAATAGTATTACTGCTTTCTTACTGTGTTACTGCCACAAATTAGCTCAGCAGATGTAAGCTTCCCTGAGCTGTTGTCTTTTGAGAAACCATAGCTTTTCAGATCAGCCATACTTTTATCAGCTGGAAAATGTTAGCTGTTAAGATACATTGCATTAAGAAGAAAACAACAAAAAAAGTCTGCCTAGTTCCTTCCCAAGCAGCTCTCCTGTTGAATTTGAGCAGTGAGCTGTCACTGGGGCCCTGTGAATTAAGATGGAGCTATTGACAGATGACTGAGGAAACCTACCCTGTGGTCAGGAAGGCTAGAATTGAAAGAAAGGTCCAGAAAATAATGCCAGTCTGCTGCAGTTTTTTCTCTAAGCCTTATCTTACTGTACCACACTGGGAAACCTGGAACTCCTTGACATAAGGAGGCAGAAAGGAAAGGCCCTTATGTGCCTGGGAAGGCATCATGTGGTAGAGGGGGGAACCTGGTGAGAACAGCCCTTTCTCCAGGGGCCCTGGCACGTATCAGCACGGGAATGAAAAACAGGCCTCAACACCATATGAGTGTCACACAGGATCTGCTGGGGTGTAAAGCAGAATGCCTAGCTGGAAAGGTGTCAAAAACCCCAATATGACTAGAAAAAAACTTCTTCTGCCCATACAGGCAGCACCAGTTAAGCATGATTAAGATGCATATGACAGGCTTGTATGTGCCTTATTTAAAATTACCTGCTTTATTTTTTCATTGCAAAGACTTTTTTAGGGTCTGAAGGGAAAAAATAAGAGAGTTATATGGGCTAAGGAGACATGCAGAAGATAGCATACAGTAATTCAGTAATAAAACCCTGTGCCAGTGCTGCTGACTGGGCAGGCTGATGTCCAAGAGGATAGGAAGCTTGTTGAGAGCCGCAATCAAAATGGGAATCAATTGGTTAGGGAGGTGAGTGGAGCTAAGCAGTGTTAATGAGCTTAAGAGTGGATGTGTGTCTGTAATGTAAAAATAATGGACATACCCAATGAAAAGCAGATCTGCCTTGCCAAATGTTTTTCATCCTGTATCTTTTACCTGCCTCCATAGCTCCTCTAAACAAGGCTGTAGTTCAGTGGCCACTGCTCTGTGCTGTCATATGAAAGACTGCCTTGAGCTTTATTGTTTCTTAATTTTTAAACTAGCAGCCCTGCTGATACAGCTGGCCCAGCCCCTCACAGTGGGAGGGAGGCATCTTCACATCTAAGGGCAGGAGCTGGAGCCGAAATTTTTACATTAACATAGGACAAGGGGGAATGGCCTCAAGCTGAAAAAAGGCAGGTTTAGTTTAGATACTGATAGGAAATTCTTTACTACAGTGAGGCCTTGAACAGAGAGAAATTGTGGAATATTCAAGCAGTCTGGATGAGGCTTTGGGTAACCTGGTCTGCTGGAAGGTGTTCCTACCCATGGCAGGAAGGTTGGAACTAGATGATATTTAAGGTCCCTTGTAACAGAAACCATTTTGATGGGAGAAGTTGTCTTAGTAGTATTTAATTTTTGGTTAGACATGATGAACTTAAACGAAGGACTAGATTAGCCATGCTTGTTAAGGTGGAAAATTCAAAACCCTCTGCAAAGAATTCACTCTTTCCAACTTCAGTCCTCTCTGTGCTATATCTTTATTGCTGGGTTCCCATGAGTCTTGGAAAGAAGCTGCTCTTACACCATTATAGCTGAAATAACTCCTGTGTAGTGGTGAGGACTGTTCACAACGTTGGATGGAGTGGCCTCTGTATGCATTAAAGAGGCTTTCCAAAGGGCATTAGTTTGTGCTGTGTGGGTTTTACTGCCTGGTTTCTATTTGTATTCTACATAGGTCCAAGATTTTTAAGGAGTGGAATGAATGCAGTCAAAACTTGTTTTAGGTGTAATGATAAAGTAAATGTGGCTGCAGAAGGCCCAGAAAGCTATGGGATGGTATCCTGCCATCCTTAATCATGCTGCAGTTTGTTAGAAGTATGAAGCCTTAGTAGAATGCTTCTGGTCAAACTCAGTTTGAAGACTGACAGGATTCCCTTCCTCAGACACCAGGGCAAAGAAGGGCACTTCTAAAACTTCAGCAGGTGTTAAGTTGTTGGAATTCTTGGTGTCTACATTTAGAAATTTAATTGTTATACTTTTTCTGTGTCTTTAAGAAAAATGTTTTAATTTGCAGTATTAATACCTTTGGATAATTCACTTTTTTTGAGATTTCTGGGCACAGCAAGGTGCATATTTAAACTTTATTAACATGGGATGCAGAACTCAGAACATAACTATCAATCTGATACTTTTTACCTAGACTGGAATAGGAGGATATAATGGAGAAAAATTCTAATTGTGCTTCAGGTGGGAGAGTGAATTTGGTTGACTAATTTTATTCTTAAACTAAAGCAGTTGTTTGACAGTGATAAAGTTTTAAACTACATGCCACAAATGGAAGTTCAGTTTTATCCCTTTTGACTCTTCAGTAGCATATATTCATATCTTTTCTGGAATGTTAATATTTTGAATGTTCACTTCACTAACAAAACTCACTTCTAATATATAAGCTAAGGTTGAAGTGAAAGATGTATTTTATTTTAAATCTTCTAACTGTTACAAAAGAATTAGCAATGAAATACAAGTGTGCCTGTGATACCTTGCATAGTGCTGCAGAATGGTCAAAATCAGGTATATTGGCTGGCAATAAAATAAAACAATATTTCCATATGTCTAAAACCTAATAATTTTCAGTATTTATATACTGATTACTTCTAAGGGCTGTTCTGGCACTGAAGAAAAGCAAGACTAAAGTGGAAGACATCTTGCAGGGTAAAGACCTTAATTTGACATTCCATGGGATTGGAGAGTTTAATAACCAAGTGTTATATGTGAAAATGTTGGAGGAAGACCAGAAAACGCTTAACAGAATTGCAGGTAAGTACAAAACCTCATTCTCTAGCACTTGTGATAAACCAGCTTGTAGAGTCCATCAGCTCCTGTAAGCACTGGCCCAAGCTGTTGTGCACAGCTGTGATGCGCTGCCTTTCCTCTCCTCTCTTTCTTGCTTGTTAAATATGAAGCCAACAGCTGGGTTCCTGCAGACCATTAGGCCTAGAATAGGTTGTCTTTACTAGTATGGAACAGGTGAGATGCACAGACATTCAGGTGAAGATCACACAGCAAGGCTAACTTAACCTGCTCTGCAACTGGAATCTCACAGGCCTGAGGTGTGCACAGTGTTCAAAGTGGCACCTCTAACTCAGGCTCTGCTCATTCTAATAATCTGAAAGCCTAATAAGTGTTGGCCCCAGCTGAGTATACAAGAACTTCATTTAAACTGGAATATGCATGAAATCATAAGTAACTCTGGGGTGGGAGGTGACAAAAATGAGTATTTGTCTGCATATGCGTGTATAGCACCAGTAAATCAGTCTTTTGCTTCCACTGTAGAAGATGAAACAGAAGTGTAAGAATAGCTTGTCCTCTGCTCTAATTTCCCAAAGCACTGAAGGGTTTATGAGATGTTCCAGATTTTTGATCTGCTTACCTGCATCTGAGTAAAGTTTCAGAAGGGCTTGATACTCTCTTCTTTCTCCCTACCCAGTTCTGCTTTTAGGACCTGCTTTAGCCTGCAATGAAGAACCTAATCTGTGTCCTGGGCTTCCACTCCAACAGAACAGAAATAATCAATATACATTATTTTTCCTTACTATTTTCATACTAAGCAAAAAGGAAGCATAGTTCAACTAATGTTTCTCAAAGAGTCATGCAATACAAAGACACTGTGTAAAATTCAAAGAATGATTCTCCGAGAAGTCTGTTTTTCTTCTTGTTGATGCTGTTTCTGACCTCCTCCAGTTCTCAGCTTTGATATTATAGTTCTGCTCTCTTATCCTCCTGTTTATTTTACCTCTTAAGTAGTCAGTGTATAATTAGACAATGCCTTTTATGAACAGCTTCCTTGCCTCAGCTATATAAAATTAGCCACTTGACTATCTATTACCTCTTGCTTGACTCTGGCCTTCTCTTCTTGTTCCATCCATCCCGAAGCTAATTTTGACCCAAAGCAGCTGTGCTTTTCTGATATGGTCCCTAATTATCAGGATTACAACCTCAACAAACTTGCCCATGCACAAACTGCTTCTTCTCAAGGCTGTAACTGGAAATAGTCTTGACTGGAAGTTAACAAGGTAGAAGGCAGATGATGCAATTTCCTGTAAGATCATATTTGGTACAGTCCTGTCTACAATATATATACAATTCAGTGCCATTGAAATAAGGGGCTGATTGATTCTTTTGATGCCTGATTTGACTGTTTTGATGGCACTGCCTTGGCTCTCTGATCACTCCTGAAAGATACAGAAATGAGTACCTCACTCCTCATCTGAAAGTAGCTGGTTTTCCCTGGACTCATTGTCTTGCTTAACTGAGAATTTTGTTCCCAATGAGTCATACCATACAAGGTCGATCTTTATCATGCTATTTTATCACCATCAGAAGTGTTTAATTTTGGTTCTGCAGAATGTGTGCTATGATGCTCTTTAAATATCATCTTGGACCTGCATTAGCTCTAAAAGCCATTGCAATAGTGGGTGGCAGATCCTTCATCTTCTCTGCCTGGATAACCTGCATCTTCAGGGTTTGGGAAACCTAATATCTAGCTTCTGATCTGAACCCCTTAATTAGATAGAGGAGAAAAAATTTGATTGCAAGCCCTGGGAATATTCTGCCAGTACTTGTGTTTTTAATGCAATATGATTGTTCACTGATTGCCTGAAATAATTCTTTGACTGGGAGACAAGCTGCCAGTTTTCAAGCTGTTAACTCTGTTAACAATGATTTTGCTATTCAGAGAATTGTAGCTTCCAGTGTTCTATTCTGCATAACTTCTGACCATTTCTAGAACTTAATGAGTCTGGGAATTATGCAAATATGTATCAAAGTCTATCCTTTCAATGACATCCGCAAAGAGATGGGGTTTTGTCTCCCCTTCTCTCAGCAAAGCAATTGAATTAATTGTTATACAATGAATAGGGTTTTTTTCCCTTACCTTTTAGTCAATATTTTTGGTTGTCATGAGCTAGGTGTGAATTTTAAATGCTGGTTTTTTGAGCAGCATGATGGGCCAATGATTTGGCTGGCAAAGGTCACAACACTCCTGTCAGCTGTCTCTGCTTCATCGTGCCCTTATTGATGGTTTGTCAGCAAGTTTAAGAGTTCTGCTTGCTCTAATGAAGTCTTTTAGCTTCTGAAGTGTTCCTGACATTGGCCAGGTGACTGGCCCTCCATCTGCTTTTGGTACTACATCATGGACTTCAGTTTCAAAGTGGAGAGTTAACCTATCTCTAGATCATTTAACTGCAATTAATTAGTAAATTCTGAGTGTTTCTGAGTTTATCTTGGTGCTAGTGGTCTCATCCACTTTGAAGAAGAGATACTGCTTAGGATGTTTTGAACTTTTGTAGGACATTTTTCATATGAGCTAGAGAACACGGTATCTGGAAAATTGAGTGCCAACCTGGCATGGACAGGGCACACCATCCAGGAGCCTTGTCACCATACCTACTTTTTGAAGATGATTGCTGGCTTTGACCTTTCTTCCATCATCTGCTTTTCTGATGAAAATCTGCTCATGGCAGTGAGACCTTCACCTTCTATTAAGAATCCCTTCCTGCTGTTCTGGAGGCTTGGAGTTAACCAAGAGTAGATGCTATGTTCAGATTTTCTTTCTTAGGTTAATATCTACCTGGTTCCTTTTTATGCAGCTAGGGGAGGTTGCATGCTGGATGATGCATGGGGAAAGGCTTTTTGCTCTAGAGGGAGCTTAGACACTCTTTGATTGTGTTTTTTCTCTGGGGCTTGTTGTGCTTTGACCAACTGACATGGGAACAAAGAGACTTAATATGCAGAAATTCTTCATGTTAATATGTACTTTTTGACAAAGTACCAGGGGTACTTTAGGTTGTTTGATACCTAACCATAATCACCTAGGACCATTTTCAGATGCCCCAAAGTATTTGCAGCACTCACGGCAGACCAACAGCCAGGCTGTACCTTCTGCAGCAGCAGCTGGAGGCCAGGTGGACATCCTGTAGGGCACCTAAAAGGACATTAGATGCTTGTTTGGACAACTGGATCCTATTCCTTGTGTTTTCCAGATGGAAAATATAAAAAAGCAGTTGCCTTGGCAAAGTGATCAGACAGCCCCAGCTGCTGTTCCCTCATAAATACTCTGAGAAGAAACATTTTAAACTATTAATTAGCTGAACTCCAAGCCAGAGACCTGGCCTTGATACAAATGCATATGACAAACTAGTGGAGACACATGTAGTTCAACTTCCTGATAGGTGGAAAAACAAAATGGAAGCAAGGGGATTTCGAAAAAGGCACTCATCTGCTATGTAATATGCTATTTTTTACACAGTTTCAACATTGAGCCTCCTTCTTTTACTGCCTAAGCAATTAAGCAGTAACAAAAATGGGTGTTAAGACTGGGGGGATCTGACTAGAAGAGCTACAAATGCTGCAAGTTTCCATTTTAAAATGCTTATTTATTTTTTCCCCCCCTCTTCCCCTCCCCCTCCACCCCCACTAATTTATCTGCTTTATACAATGAAGGTATAAAGATCTCTGTCAATAAGAAAAAAAATCTTATTTTTACTGGGGGAGTACTCCAGCCTTAGCCAAGGCTTTAAGTGTAATTTTGGACTTACTTCCCACTGTTTAAGCTCAGCTGTTGAACACAATGTCTGGTTTTGCCAGACTTGTAGGGATCTGCCTCATGCAAACCTTACCTTGATATATACTTGAGACTATGCATCCCCAAAGTCCATGAAAACCAAGAACAGTTCAGCTTGGTTTGACTTGTCATTAAAATCCTTAGCTGAAAGGCCTTGAAGAATATAAGTCCTGGAGTTACAGACACTTTTTCCTATTAAGGACAAGACTTTGTGTATTTATAAATATGTGATCAAAGTTTTTAGGCCAGTGACATCATAAACACTTTGTATCACATTTGTGTCTGGGGAAGGAGTATTATGTTTGTGTGATGTTCCCTCCTGAATTGCTTTAAGTGCTGTGGAGTTGTAGTAGTTTTGGGAATCTAGCCTTTTTTTTTTTTTTCTGGAATCTCTTTGCTTCTTGCATTGCTGTTTGCAGTAACTGGGGAGAATCTGTTCTGCCACAGACCCCAGCTGTGGCCACTGGTGGTGGCTGCATCTTGCTCCTGGCAGGGCTGCCATGGACAGATGCTTTCTTGTGCTCACCATTTGGTAGGGGATTTATGAATTCAGAAGGAATTGTGTTGCAAACACAGAAGCTTGGATCCAGTCTCAGGTTTACAGCTTATGTCTGTATGTTATGCAGAACTTTGGTATTGACTACTTTTCCCAAATTTTTGTTGCCTGTGGTAGTGCAGCAACTGGTTACCTGGGATGTGTTTTAACTGTCTTGCTCAAGACAGGGATAGTGGCTTTTTATCTAATCTCCCTCTAAATATTTTTCCTTGCCTCCCTAGTGTTACTTATTTCTTTCTTTCTTATGTTATCTTTTTTCAGAAGCTGTGAAAGAATGTTTTATTGAAATGAATCTCGACATTTCAGGAAGTAAGGACTTCAAACCACACCTGACTTTCCTGAAGCTCTCTAAAGCATCAAGGTTGAGAAGAAGGGTAAGTAACTGGGGGTAAGAATATTTTTCCTAGGATCAGTTCTAGTGATTACTTTTCCTTCAATGAGATCCTTGGGATCTAAGCAATAATCATTGCAAGCAGAGAACATAACTTCTCTTATTTAACAGAGCTTGTATATAGGCTGCTCAACACATTTGTGTTTGTTCATATCTGACTGAAAGAAATGAGGTCTGTTGTTAATACTCTGCATGGCACTCTTGTAGAGTACAGATTACTTCCCTTCCATTGTGGCTGGTCAAATTTGCACAAAAACAATGTCAAGCTGTTTCCATAGGGCAGGATGGCTTCTGAGCAATATTTGTCTTCTGACTAATATTTACCTCAGAACAAGATTAATGTCATGTTGGAAGTCAGGGTGGTGCCTTGATTTATACTAGTAGTGTGTGATGTGCTTTTCTAACCTTTCCTGCAGCATTGTTTGGGATTTATCACAAACAATTAAAGTAAAAAACAACTTGGATTAGATTGCTCATTTCCCAGTGGAACACTGTCCTGCTTGTTTCCAGGAATAATACTTGTATTTATGAGGTCAATATATTGCAAACCTGAAACACTAGAGGAGCATGCAGAAAGGAAAACAGAAAAAGCTATAATAGCTGAAGAAAATGACCTTGTTCAAGTACTTTGTATTGACTTGATATTAGCCTTTTGTATACATGATAAAATCAAAGTTGGCTAGGACTGATAGTTCTGTGCTGGAGGCTCTTTCTTTTATATTGCCTATCGGGAATTTCATGAGCAGAGGCATCTGCAATGTCTAATGCAAAAGAAACTGTACAGTAGGCACGTAGGAATTACTGTTGCCTCTTGTCTGGAGTATTTTCGCACTTCCTCTTACTATGAAATTTAAAATTAAAAAATAGAATTGTAATTTCCTGCCTGCTCTCCTCTTTTGATCTCTATCACTAAATATAGCTTAATCTCTCATAACATGATTTATGTATGCTGTCTCATTGCATACACACACATATATATATAAAAATAAAAATATGCAAGTGTTTAGGTTTTTGAATGTTAGAATATCAAGTGGTATGCCCAGAAGTGGATGCAGTGTTCCTGCTGTGGCCTCACCAGTGCTGAGCAGAGGGGAATTATCTCTGTCAATATGCTGGCAGCATTCCTCCTAATGCAGCCCAGGATACCGCTGGCTGCCTTTGTTGCAAGGATACACTACTGGCTCATGGTCAGCCTGGTGTCCACCAGGACCTCTAGGTCCTTTTTCTGCAAAATTTCTTCACAGTCAGCTGTCAGCCTGTACTTGTGCCTGGTCCATTCCTCCCCTGTGGCTGACCTTTGTGCTTCTTATTCAGCCTCCTGAAGTTCCTGTTGGCCCATTTCTCCATCCCACTAGTTGGCAGTACCCTCTAGTGATCAGGCACTTCTCCCAGCTTGTTATTAGTGCTGTTGCTGAGGGTGCACTCTGCCCCAATATCTAGATGATTAATGAAGATGCTAAACAGTTCTGGACCCAGTATTGGCCCCTTGTGTACATCTCTAGTTACCAGCCTCCAAGCAGACTTTGTGCCACCAATCACTGCCATAGGGAACTGGCTGTTCAGCCAATTTTCAATCCACCTCACTGTTCAGCCAGCTAATAATTCATCTGCCTTCTCTATGGAGATGTCACATGAAACAGTGTCAAAAAATTTCCTGGACTTCAGCTAGACAATATTCACTACTCTTCCCTTGTTTATGAAGCATTACTTGTTTTTGTGCAAATTTGTTTTCACAATGAAACTGTTGCTCCTAAAATATTATTTTACAGACCAGGACTGTGAAACTGGAGTAGGACCATATATTGAGTTGAGTATTGGGGGCATGTGAACCCTATAAGTTCATGTACAATTCTCCCTGAGGTTAGTAAGGCTCAACCCTAGACATAAGACATAATCTTAAAGACCACTTACTGCATTTCTTTCCAAATATAGTGCAAATAAAAAGGAGGAAACTGATTACTTTTATAGTATCCCATTCCTAAATAGTGCAGAAGAGAAAGCAGCCCTCCTAAACACTAGAAGATGCCAAAGTATGAATAAGACAAAATATCACTTAAGTTATTATGATGCCATCTACTGGCTGTAATTACTTTCTTTATACCATAAATAACTGTTTCCTCCTAGAAAGGGTGCTGTTGAAGTATTTCACACAGTTGAAGTGCTTCTTATATGAAGCTTAAGAGGTAATTGCTAAGGCAGTTTATATTTTTATATTTCAAGCACACTTTGTTAATGAGAGGTATGTGATGATACTGGTGATGTAGCTGCAGACCTTGTTCTCATTTGTGGGGGAAGAGAAGCTGGTTCTCTTTAAAACTGATAAAACTGTAAACTTTCACCTTGAAGTTGTGCATCTTTGGCTTTAGTTGTGTGTCTAAATATCTCAAGAGGCTAGAGAGAGCTTGGATTGTGTGCTTTTTATTCTGAAGAACATGTGCTTTTTATTCTGAATAGCTACCAAAGGAGCAGTATGTGCTGTTTGAAGATCAGATTCAAAATGGGCAGAGTGACCCCGGCATAAATAAAAAGTATGGGCTCTTCAGGTGTTTCGATCTCTACCTTTCCAATGAGCCAAAAGGAAACAGTTCACCTCTTAAGAGAATCCACTTCATTACTTGTAGTAAGAGCCTTCTCCAGTGCACAGGCAACACAGTGTGGGCTGTTAGCCTTTAGTGCTGGGCAGTGCCTGATCTCACCTCTGCCAGAGCAAAGTGGTGGATCAAGTGCCTCAGTGCTAAAGTGGAAAATGTTTGCTTGTTCCCTTTTATGCTGTTTTAAGTAGATTCACTTGGTGCAGGTGTAGAAATAGCTGTGATCTACTCTGGGTTGTGAGAGAGTACATTATTTAACAAATATTAACAAGTCATGTACTTGTATTAAAACATTTGGTGCTTTATAATGGAAGGGCAGTCCTAATCCTGCCCTCTTCTGGCTGCTTGATAAGTTATCTTCAATGATGTGACCTTACTCAAGTTTCCATTATCCTCCCAGATTACCCAGAAAACAGCCCATGTGCAGTGTGTCTCCGCATTTCAGCAGAACTTGAACCTTGTGGCATTTAGGTGACATGCAGCTCCTGGCTCCTGAGCAGCCTGCCTCTGACTGACACATGGGTATCTCTGGGGCACAGAAAAAGTGTGCTGTTGGTTTATTTAAACTTTCAAGTGTTTTAGTCACCTCAGGCAGCAGTGTCTGATGGTTTGATGTGTTTGGTTATGAAGCTATTTATATCTGCTTCTACCCAGGTGACACTGGCTGTCCTCCCACAATCTCCATGCTGTGAACTGTACATATCCACCTGCTAATAAGTCTGTCATTATGAGGAAGAAGCCTTGTAAAAATGCTCTCTTTTTTTTTTCTTCCCCTGGTGTTTGGGAGCAGGTCTGAACAAACTGATTGAGAATTCTTTGAGGCAATGTGCTGCAAGGAGCTCCTTGGAGCCTTGTTAGCTCACATATTCATTAGGTTAGGAGAGGTGGAGACTATTCTCTGTTGTTTAATGATTCATCTGTCCTTCATTACATCTCCATATGTGCCCCTAGCATATGTGGTTTGCTATAGGCTAAATGCTTTGTGGGAGCCCCTTGTATAAATTGGCAGCCTGTTGAATTGCTGTCTGAATTAAAGGCCTGGGAACCATGGAATTGTTGGGTTTCTCACCCATTCTCGGTGACACCTGTACAGGGCAGCTAGTGCTGCTGTGCACAAACTTGTTGAGGGGGAGAAGAGCAGAGAAATCACTCTGAGGAGCTGCTGATTTTTGGTCTTGACAGTCATATGATTTCTAAGCATGTGCTTTGATATGGCAATAGAAGTGACTTTCCTTAGGCTGAAAAGAAGTGTCAGTGTTTAAAAACACATCTCTAGGAGTGTAACCTTTCAGTTGTGTGTCGACTGTTGTAGCATTTGGCAATTGAGATACTGGCAGTGCTTAGTAGGTATCTAAGAGCTGCTGAGGTTTTTTTCTTTTCTGGCTTGCTGGAATGAGCTTGTTTTCCCAGTTAGTCACCAAGTTAAATTTCTTTTGAGTATTTCTTCACAGGGATGAAGGTGCATGAACTCTATTTCTAACCTGTCTTTAGCAAACATTTTAATTACTGTTGTGGAGAGTGAGCACCAAGGAGAAGGGTTAACTTTTCAGTCTGTTAAGACAGCTTTAAGATGAAATTGAGTAAGGTGAACTCTAGCTGAAATCAAGCAATCCCTCCTAAAGGCAATTCAGAATAATTATATGTGGTGGCTGTGAACTTGCCTGAATTACCTAAAATTAGGTAGATGCATTTAAATAACAGTAGGTTAAATTGATCTGATTTTGTATATTTGGCATGTTTTTTATTTTTGAGGAGGGTAGGGTAGATGGAGGATGGAGCAAAAGCCAAGCTTCCCATAACTTTAATTTGTAATGGCTGGCATTTCTCAGTATCAACTTAAATACTGCCACATGAAGTTGATGCTGTTATCCTTATTAGGTGTGAGGTGGGTGGGGTGGTGTTTTCTTTGCAGGGTTTTGTTAAGATAATACTTGACACACCTTCCTAAAGTGCATGAGTATTTGTGCACCTATATTATACATAAATGTCATCTTGCTCTTTCAATAAATAGGGCTTCAGGAAAATTTGTGTGGATCTGTATAAAGAATATGAAGACAGCCGCTTTGGCACAGAGCTCTTCAGTCGGATTGATCTCTGTGCCATGCGCAAGAGGAAGCAGGAATCTGGTTATTATTACTGTGAGTGTTCAATCAATGTGGGCTCCAGTAGTAGGGAAGAGAGTAAAGAGCAAGAAATGCAGACAGAAGATGTGAAAGAAACAAGCAGGGAAGACCTCCCAAACAATGTAGCAAAGGCTGAAATAGGAGCAACTCCTGCAAGCTGTAAGCTTGCCTCAACAGCAGTAGCTGATGATAAACCATCTGAAAATACTGCTGAGGCCTCAATTGCAACTAAAGAAAAAGAAATCAGTGAGGCAAAGGGACAGCCTGAAGCTGCAGATGGGACTTTTGCTACAGCTGGAGATATCTACTCAAAGTCAGCACTTGGTCTGCTGCCAGCAAGTTCAGATGTGTTGAAAAGCTTGGAAATGGAACAAGAAAAAGCAAAGATAACAGATGGTAGTTTGCAAAAAACTGAAGCAACAGAATATGCTGAACCTGGTCAGACAAGTTTAGGATAAAGTTGTTGCAATCCTTGGTGAACTTGGTGACGATGGAGAAGACAAACAGGTACAGTGGGGCTGAGGTCAGAGGGGTGGGTATGGTGAATTCATTTTTTGCAGGAAACAATCTTATCCAGAGTCTGATGAAAAAAAGTAGAGCAAAATCTGAGGGGAACATCACTCACTGAATATTGCAATGGCAAAATGCCTAGCTCAAAACCTATACCATCAGTGTGTGTGAGCATATGTACTGCAAAGACAAGTGAGCTGTGGTTTAGAGAATCAGACCCTTCAGCAGCCACAAATGCTGTTGCCAGACACTTTTGGTGCCCAAATGCACATTGCTGCCTTGGCTGAGCTTCCTTCTGTCCTGCTTCACCCCCTGTCCTGGCCCTGCACCCTCAGCTTTTCTCCTTTGCCTGCCTGCCTTCTCCTCTCTGATTGCTGCCTAAAGACACCTCTTCTTGCTTAACCCCTACAGCTGCTCTCATTTGTGACTCCAAGCCATGATTGCACAGGGTCATTCAGTGCATGTCTGTAACAGGTAGATGGTGTCAGCTGTTAACACGCTATTGTGAAGTACATGCTTTCCTCTGACCTAGTAGATACTTAATGAGAAAATTATTTTGCCTGACTTATGGAAAATGCTTTTTTGGAAGAAAACAAGGTATAGCACTAAATACTTTCCTTTGTTTTCCTCTCCCTCTCCTTTTCTTTATCTAACGAATTGTCTTTATAAAATGCCCTGAGGAGGACACAAGGGACAAGAGCGCTTTTCTAAAGCGAAGTTTTGGCTGGGGCTGACGTTTCCTGGCTTTGCCCTTTGCTGGCCGAGGCCGAGCAGAGCTGTGCCCGCTGCCCTTGGCACGGGGGCGGCGTTCCCGGCGGAGCCTGACGGCAGCGGCGCCAGCAGATGGCACCGCTGGAGAGCCAGATGCGCCGGGAAGGGACCCGCGCATCCACGGAGCCGCGGGACGGGAGCCGGCCGGGCACCTGCGAAACCTCTTTCTTTCTTTATCTGCTCCAATTGAAAAGAGATACTTAAAACTTTTTAACTTTTTTTTTTTTCCTTCCGCGTGGGGAAAAATAAGTGCGCAGTTCAAATTAAAAAAAAAAGTGTGCGATGAAGAAGTAGCTCCTCCTCCCCACACGTACACACCCCCAAAACCCAAAAATTGTTGTAGCATCAAGCCTATTTGCTTCCCCACAAGGTGTGTGGGAATACCCGTTTAGGCAGAATGGCCATGATGCACTCTGTTAAATTAACATCAGGCTGGCTTAAAATTTGTTATCAAACTTTTGACCAAAAAAAAACCAACAAAAAAAACCCGAAAAAACAACAAAGAGCTATATTTGTACAATTTTCACAGGGAGTGGAGGGAAACAACCCTCCTCAGCCAGCCACTTTGCAGGAGGAAAGGGAAGGCTCTGCATTTAATGAACCTGCTTTGTACTCGCTCTGGGGTCTGTCAGATCCCTTGTGTTGCAGTGCTTGGCAGAGCATTTATTTTTATGTCCCTCCACTGAAGGTTGTGGACTTTGAAAAGGCTGTCCCCAAATGGTCTTCTAAATGCAAATTCCAGAGTTGCTATTCCCAGCTTCTCTGGGGTCTTCAAAAGGCAGCTAAACTATTAGAGAAAGCCTACAAGGTTATTTTGGGGGAGTATTTTAGAGTTGACACATCAGGGAGCATCTCTATATCAAGGCCTTCTGGATGATTCCTTTTTTTTTTTTCAGGAAATCTTGCTTCAAATATACATTGATGATACAGTGTTCCTTAGTTTTGGGTTGTTTTTTTTTCTAATTCAGAAAAGGATTAGCAGCATCATTCATTGTAAGAACTGAAGTGGGTTCAATGGCCTAGGACCAAATACACTTTACAACATGCTGTATTTCTTCTTATTGAAAATGTTAATTATCTTTTTATAGACAGATGGCACTGGAGTGTAGCAAATGCATGGTGAACCTGCACTCATAAACATTTGGGGGTTTAGTGTGTATAGGTTCCAATTAAGTTTAACTCTGTTTTAGGGTTATTATAATGAAAGAAGGATAATTAATTTCACTTATCTCGGGAGTAGAGTAACTTGTTTTGGGACATTAAGTTAAAAATATACTTAAGTTGTATCATTGTGATTAATCTTGACAATTCAGAATAGTGCTTGAAACCAAATATCTACCAAATACATCTATTTAGTTTCTAATGACAACCAAGCCAAAATAAGCTTCTGTAATTCTGTTCAAATAATAACATATTTTCAGCTTTGTGGTGGAGAATATAAAAGAAGTAATAAATAAGTCTTAAATTTTGTTGATGTTCTGCTTTAGCCAAGAGTTTTTGTTCCCTGTTATTTTTTTATTCAAATTAATTGAAATATATTTGATTATTAGGCACTTATGATGTAAAACAAGATGGAGAGAGTTTCTGAGAAGAAAATATTTATAGGGCTGAAGAAGATTAATTGTCCTTCTTTATGACTACTGTAGGGAAATTACACTATGCAATTCAGATCCAGAAGGCAGTTTGATTCACTCTTTATGATTCCTGCATTTGCTGTCCTTTTCCTATGATTTTTTTTTCTCTCTTTGGTCTCTAACTTGCCTGTTTTTTTTTTCCCTTTGAGTAATTTTCTTTATAAGCACTAGTAGTTAATGTAGAAATGCAATCTACTACTTTATTGTAATTGAATTTAGTTGAATGTAACTTGAGTTATGGAAATAAGGGTGCAACATTGGGGTTGGAGAGAACTTGCAATAAATATTACCCACTGTGACTTTTTGTGTAAGTGTTCAATGATGAATTGCACTGCAATGATAAGTACTTTCCAAGCAAGTTGGGAGGAGGCTGGTTTTAACTGGATGTTTGTTAAACTGGCTATTCTAATAAATAGGATGCCAAATCCAATGGAAATAATGCTCCGTAAATACCTCATCATGAATATCATGGCTGCTGTTAGGCACTAAACATCAGAGGGGCCAGTTCTTTCCTGGATGTTCCATATTTTGCAGGTCAGATGCAACTGAACAAGAGCCATATGCCTCTGTGTTAAAACAAATGAAAATTATATTGCTTAGTTCAGCTGGCTTTCTCCTTCCATAGTCTTGTACTTTCTACATATGTAGAAGAAAGCAGAGGCACCTCCTTTTTTACCTACATTTCATATCAGGAAGATGCCCGCCTCCTCAGCTGGCACTGCAGAGCCAAAGGAAAGGTGACAGCTTCAGGCAGCATCCCTACACTCATCCTGCCTGATCCTTTAACTAGGAGCAGAAAGTTGTAGGGGGGTGAGTGATAAACTGACCTTCTTGAAGCATTTTATTTGCATTTGATTTTTTTCTGCTGTTGTTAGTCACAGTTCCTATGGTGTAGTGTACTACCAAGGCAGAAGTCCTACACTGTTTCCTTGCATGCAGGTAGAAGGAATAATCCCTCAATTTAAAACATTTAGCAACACTTGCTGTTGTTCCTCATAAATTCTTATGTAAAAAACAAACACAGACGACAACAACAACAAAGAAGAAAAAAACTTGGAGTTTTTTGCACTTGCCCACACTCCTTGCAATGTCAGCATGACCTCCAGCTGCAGAGCTGCAGGCTTAGCCAGGAGAGAAGCTTTTTTATGGCACTCTGGAGATCAGAGAAAACTCTGGATTTCTCTCTGTTAGGAAACATTCTCTTCTTTTCTCATCATCATACTGTCTTGGAACTAAAAGTAGTTGTTAGAATGAAAGATAAGTTTAAGAAGTATTCCTGTTAAAAAAGCCACATCCTGGGGAATATTGAAATGTTGTAAATACTTTCTTTGTGGAAGTGGCTATTCATGGTTAGAACCAGAAGGACACATCTGGAGCCCCATAAATCCTAAGCAAGTTAGTACAGGAGTATTCTACAGTTTTATTCTCAAAACCATTTCCAGATGGGCTTAAATCCAAGCTCTGTGTAGGTTTAACACCTCTGAATCTGGCTTCCAACCATGGGTTTTGACCTCTGCAGCCAAAACCTGAAGCAAGCCTTGTAAAAAGATTCCAAAAGAGACTATTAAATGAGAGCACACTTTTCTGGCTCTTTATTTTCTAAAAAAATTTTTTTTTAAAGTAGTAAATGCCCACCCAGGGCTTTTTTTTTTCCACTATGACTTTTGATTTTCTAATAAGAAAAGTGCTTTTTAAGATCAGCTGAAAAAATTAACAACTTCTTTTAGAAATTTTTAGAAATTTTATTTAAAGTTATTTTTTATCCAAGTTGCAAGATGTGGGGTGTCAGTGCTTAGATCAGAGGTGGAAAAACAGATCCTGATTTTAAACTGGACATAGCACTTAGATAATTCCATCTTTGAAATGAAAAAAAAAACTTGTAAATTGCTGCCTGGCTGTTTGCTACCCTTTGAACCTTGAGTTTCTTAATGTAAAAAAAGAGAGATGAACATCTGTATGAGAGAGTAGTTTATATCCCTCTTTGCCAGAAATCCAGCATTTATTATCTGCTGGTGGGTGCCAAGTTCAGCTTTCATGCTGTTGAGTAAGAAAAAAATAATACTAAATAAGCATTAAATAGTGACAAGTAAATATGTTGGAGAGAGGTGATCACACTGAGCTTCTAATGCACTTGTAAAGTTTATGGGATGTTTCACTTTTCCTTAGACAAAGAATCTGCTCAACTGCTTGTGAATAGTGAACTGGAATCAAAGACCTGTTAAAGGTTTTTCTTTTGATAAATCCCCTTGAGGTAGAGGGCTAAGCTTAGGATGCTCTGTGGTTCATAGGTGTTTTTCAGAATTAAGCTGACTTGAGGTCAAATCCTGCTCAGACTGAAGTGGAGGCAGTTCCATCAGTGACACTGGAGTCTTATCTAATTCTGCTGAGACCAAATCAAATCCCCAATTTTCTGCATGATAAAGGCTGTTATTGAGAGCTGCTGGGAATTCTGAATATTTTTGCTGAAATAAATTTAATAGAGAAATGCAGAGATTCTTCTGCCTGATCTTTTTTAAGTCTTTGCTTCCAAATACAGCAACCTAATGTGAGTGTGTTGCTTCACAGAATAGTAATTCTCTTATCTGTATAAAATCTATGGGCCTGATTCTTGATTCTTATCCCGGTGGGGCACTATCTCCTTGTGTTAGGTGACCTGTGGGAAATCCAGCCTGGATAGATACCTTGGCCAGACAAGAAGGAGGCTGAGAGGGCTATGGGAGACTTGGCAGCTCTGCTGACAAAAAGAGTTTCTTCTCTCACCTTTAACTTTGTAGAAAAGACCTTTTTGGTCTTGGTTTACTTTACTTAAACCCACTAATTAGTCTCTGAGGCTGATACTGAAATTATTCTATCTACTAATTTCACACATAAAGCACCCAGAAATGATTATTTCCAGAAATAATCAAATTATATTGAAACATGTAAAACATAATTAAGATAAAATTATATTGAAGCAATATAATTTTAGCCTGGATAATTGAAACCATTTAGGTACTGTTATGAAACCCTTTACAAAACGGGTTATAAATAAATACACTATAATGGTGATATATTATCAGTCAAAACCCAAATGAATATTGAGTTTTGCTTAAAGTTATATTTTAAGATATGTTTCAGGGCATTTTAACTGTTGCTGGCACCAGAAAAAACTTTAAATGTGTAAGAAGTGATATAAACATAAAATTTCAGGAGCTTAAGATTTGAGGAAAAAAAAATTAACCTGAAAAGAGATGGAAACCCTTGTGGCAGTATTTGTTTTACTTTTTTAATTTTCTTCTCCATGTTTTGCTCTCCACTGAGGACAAGAGCCAGGTATCTATTCCTCAGCGTATCTGCACACCTTATCTCTTGACTTGTCCTATGCACCACCCCCACTCCTGGGCTGTCACCCATTTTAGTAGCTGCAGGACTTGCAGTGACACTGTTCTGGTTTCTTAAAGCAGAAAAGGAGAATCTTTGCTTAGTTGATTACTATTTATGTGCATAGAAAGCAAGCAGTAATGCATGTGAACATGGTCCATAAAATCAGGTTTCTCTCAGCCTTTTATAGCCAGGAGAAGTACTTATACATTCAAATCTGCCTCTCAAAAACTTAAAGTACACTTCTCTTCCCATTGTCAGGAGCATGGCTTTGTAGAATTCACTAAACTGATTCACTGCGCCATCACTAGACCACCTCTTAACACTGCTTTTCCTATTGCTTTTTATTTTTTCTACTACTCTTAGTTTATTCTTCCTCCTACCCATTCATCCAGTTAGGCATGGGGCCATACACTTCTAAGTCTTCCATGATGCCTCTGTACTTGAATGCATTTCCCAGCTGGAACGTTTTCTTCGGTTTATTGGTGTAGAGCAGGATGCCCAATGCCACGCCTTTGAGCTGGTAAGGGCTCTGGGCTAGCTCTCTTTGGCAGCTGTTAGTCTGCTGCTTGTAAGCCCCTTTTATTCTGGTTTCCAAGAGCCCCTGTGGCAGTGGGGGCACTGAGCCATCCTGAAGTCTCTGAGCTGCTGTAATCCTCCTTGGAATAACTGAGGAAGAATACTGCTGACTTACTGTAAATAGAAAGTGGGGCCAGCACAAAATGGAATTGCAGTAAATGTAGCAGCAAGTGTACATCAGGGTCTCACTGAGCAGCACTTACACTTTCCTTTGCAGATGCTGGCTGTTTAAGAGCAGACAGAAGGGGCACAAGTTCTCCCTGTAGTCTCCAATTTACTCAGATGACTCAGAGAAGCAGCGGCAAATTGCAGGGTTTGGTGTCAGGGGCCATCCTGTGTCAGGCTGCCTCCAGCCTTGGACATGTGAGCATATCAGCCATCACTTGTCCATGCCCCATCCCTGGAAGTGGCCAATGCCAAGGTGGATGGGACCCCCAGCAACCTGGTCAAGTGGAAGGTGTCCCTGCCCATGGCAAAATGGTTGAAACTGGATGTTCTTGAAAGTCACTTCCTTACATAATTTAACCCTGTAACTCAAACTTTTCTGTTCTTATGAAATGGTTCTTCCATGCTCCTGTTCCTGGGGGTGCTGGGCTCCTCTGCAGGGTGAGCTGCCATGCTAAGGCTGCTGCTGTCATGTCACCTCTGTCCTGCTCCTCACTCGCTAAGGGAGAGTCTCTGTGCTGCAGCCTGCAGTTGTAGGAAATGCTCCACCAGTCCCTGGAGGGAGAACATCCACTTGGGACACACCACTCACAGTGGTGTGGGGCCTGGAAACAGCAAGTTGGCACTAAGGATGTCCTTCCTTGGGAGTAACTCCTGCCTTGAGTTGGGCCCTTTCCCATGTGTTTGATTAATGATGCAGTACTGATGGGAAGAGTTCCCCTGTCCTTTTGAGCAGCTTTCATAGGCTGCAGGTGAGCTCCTTGGCGTTGCCTTCAGTTACGACTTGGGCTTTTTTCTTCTATTTTTCTCCTTTTTAAATTATTTTTGGCAACTTTTAGCAGGTTCAATCTAACCTCACATTTCAAGCAGCTCTGATTACCAGGTCTGTGGTTTTAAATCCTGCTGCACTGAAATCAGCTATTATTTACTCATTGCCATCCCCATCTATGACACCTGTTTTACTCTGAGTGCATATGTTACCCCATGTGTTGCACTAGAACTTCAATTTTTAGCATTTGGCTGCTCTTTGGACTATGTAGAAGTGATGTCTTTTCGATCAGCACAACCATGCTGATTTATTTACGTCATGTTGATGCAGATTCAAGCATGTGTAACAATTGCTTACACTCTCTACCATAACAGAATTATTCAATTAAACAAAAGCTGATTAAGTTGTAGCCCTTGACAGATGAGAAACAGAACAATTCTCAGGACTCTTCATAGAAGGAGGCTTGCTAATGGTTCCATATTTTAAAACTGTAAAATCAGTGTATTATTTACTATTTCAAAATCATGAAAACGACACACTCCCATGGGTGATAAAACACAGATATTTCAAAAGAAGGCTGCATACTGGATATTGCTTCCATTTACTATGTATTATACAAATAGTCTATCATCTTATGTGGTTGGAAGGAAAAAAAAGATATTAAGCAATCCAGCATCATAGTATGGAATATTTATCAGCATGTGTTTTATATGAATATATTACTCACTTTGAATCTCCTGCTAACAAAAAACTTCTCAATCCCCCATATTGCCACACGTATTCTGTTTTTATGTTAAAAAAAAGAAATGCCTTGTGAACATCTAAAGATATTTAGGGAAGAAGCTTTATTTTCCCTGCACTCTATAAGTATTCCAACTGCTCATAGGAAACCACAACTCATTTTAAAATAATTTGAATAACTTATGCTATAATTTCCTAATGTTTTGACATCTTGAATTTACAGAAGTATCTTGGAATGTATGAACTGATGGTGTGAAAATTTCATTTCTAACAAGAAACTGAATTTTAGGATGGCAATTCTAAATAAAGGATCTGTTGTTGATCCAAACCTGATTCTGTCTCCCACCATTTCTTCAGGGTGGGATTAAAAAAAACACTTGTGTTCACTTTATCAATTTTGCTGAAACACATATATCTATTATTTTTATAGTGGCAGAGTTACCTGAGTATATTTGCCTAAATTGCAAGTGAGATTTATCTAGAGGTCTAAACTAAGCCAAGACATTCTGCAGAACATTTTGTGAGGTACTTAGTTGCTGGCAGGTGTTGAACCATGACAGATATATACCTAATCTCTTTGCCAGAAAACATTGCTGTTGAGATATCTGTTGCCTATGTGAGAATTCAACCTTTTGGTGACTCATTAGGCAGCCTAAAATGTTTATTTGAGTAGAGGACTGCATTTCAATTTGCCAGTGAAATGCAGAGAGCTCTTATGGAGGGTGTCATGAGTGAAACCACAGGCAGCCATATGTGAAAGCAGCCAAGAGCTACTCACTGGTCCTGGTAGAACTGCAACATTTTGTGGTTCCTATTTTGCCCACATTTGAAACCCAAAACTACAAGGACAAGTACAACAGAAACTCAAGTGACTTGTTTCTTTACTTTCCATCTTCAATAGTGCCTTCTTGGCATCAGAGAGGATGCAACCTGCACTTTTATTGGCTTTTTTTGCTCTTTAGGTAACTCCTGGGGCTTGATAGGTGCCACGCTGGCAGCTGACATACAAACAGGTGATGCCTAAAAGCTGCTGACCTTCCATAGCTCATCATGTAACCCTTTTTTCTCTTCCCAGATTGTCAGTGACACACATGTACCAGCCAAATGGCTGCTGAGACACAACACTGCTGCAGCATTAGGAGCTCACTCATCCCAGAACCATGCTACAGCTTCTGTTCAGGTTTTCCTCTCTGTGTGCCAGAGGGGAGCCAGTATATCCCAGCAGAGAACTTTGCTAGGAAGACATCCTCACTTTTCCTCTCCATACTGGACCCAAGCAGTACTGTAAAGAGTGCAAGTGCTTCATTAAGGTGACTGCAGCAGCTCTGGATTAATAGTCTAAAAGGAGGAACAACTTCCTTCCACAGCTTGTTCGTGGTAAGAGATGATGAGAGATGCAGCCTCAGCACTCATCCTTGTTTCAGTGCTGCTGCTCCAGACGCTGCACACATTGCAAAGACAGACACAAGGACAGGAACTGCTCTGCTTGCATTTTCAAGCCTTGAGGTAGCCTGTAGTGTGAATTATGTTAGCAGTGCCAGCAGACAGTTTTAAGTTTCCAAAACCCAAGGAGAAGGAGCTGCTACTATCATCATCTTATGCTGTGTTACCACAGTAAGGTAATAAGCAGTGCCCAATTTTGACTGTTCTCACTTTAAGTTTCTCATTTCAAAAAGAATGTTATCAGCTGTCTAGTGTCACTTGTGTCCTTAAATATACTGCAGGGAGGTATTGCTAAGTTATTTTGTGTAATATTGGGTGTGATGAGTCTGAAACACAGTGAACTAAAATAGCACTTCAGTGCCTCACATGCAGAAAGAGACTCTGTTAAGTTGAAGGATGAATCTCCTGTTGGAGGACAAGTGTTCATGGCTCTGTTCCACAGCAGGCTACTTGCATGGTTTGGAAGCACCACTCAGAGGCAGATACTTGCATGCTGTCCTCATTGTCCTGGTGCCTATACTCTGCTCCATTTAAAGAAAATAAAAACCTGGTCTTTGCACACTTTGTCTGTGGCTGTATCTCTGTCTTGTTTTCACAGAAGAAGATAGTTGTGCTCTGTACCCAAGATATGAGAGAGAGAAGTACATTAAGAGGTGATCTGATACTAATTCAATGGGGAGTCTATAAGCATTTCAAATAGTAGTTTCTATTAGGCTCTGAGAACAAACTGCCTTTCTTTAAAATAAATTTTGATTGTAAAGTCAGTGAATTTAAAACCTGCTGTACTCCTCAGAGAGACCTTAAGTATACTTCAGGAATGAGGGAGGAAGGCAAGTCTATAGTGTTGCACAAGTATCATATTATCCCATTAGGAATTTATCCTCATGGAGCTGACTCTGGTGGCTTTTATGTGTGTTTGCAGGCAGTTTTGTGTGAGACCCTGCCACAGGTTTCTGTGCTGCTCCAAGGTGTGAAGGGAGCTGCACTGCACCCTGTACAAAACCACCTTCCTGTAAGGTCTTTAGCAGCTTCAAGTCTTGCCAGAACTGACAGTCATGTCCTGAATTCCTGCTCCTTAGGAGGCTGATTTAGCTTTTGGCAACAAAATGGGAGCTGTATGGTATTGCCAGCCTGCTCTCAAGCAGGTCAGGCAGGATCATGCCAAATCTTATGAGCGATGAACAAAATGCAGTCTGAGGCTGTGTAATGGTATTAAATCATCTGATGTGATGGTAAAACTTGATTGCTGAACATTCCCTTTTTACTTGCCATTCTTTACGTCAGTTATGAAATTTAGTACGGAACAGGCTGCTTATTTAAAACCAAACCCTCTCTACCCATTTTTGCCTTCCAGGCTGAGAGTATCAGATATGTGTCTTTGGTAGAACCAAACTTGCCATACATTCAGGTAATATTGCTACCATAAAAATAATAGAACTCTGTTTCAGCAAAATTGATAAATAAAGTGAACACAAGTGTTTTTTGTAATCCCAGCCTGGAGAAATGGTGGAACACAAGAAGGGGAAAAAAAATTAATACTCTGAAATCACAGACTCAAACTTTTTTGTGCAAAGGAAGGTGAAGAAAACCTCATAGAGTAAGCTATTAACAGTGATTTTTGACATTTGTTTAGTTTGTGTCTCTTTTCATACTCTCCCCAAATAAATTTTCTATCTCATTGCAATGTAATTTAAAAAGAATAACAATTGATAAGAACCCCTTTAAAAGTGGTATTTTGGCTTCATTACCTCTCTCTAACTAAAATATAGATAGAAGACTAACTAGTTGAAACACACATGCCATGTTCCTCTATTTCCTGAATTATCCTGAAATCCAGTCAGATCCTTTCTAGCAGCCTAGGTCTCACTCCAAACTTCACTGCCATTTTACCTGATTGTGTGTGCGTTTGTCAGATCTTTAGGGTTTCCCTCTGTCTCCATGTTTAGAGTGAAAGCTCAGTGGTAGAAAATAATTTCTAGTGTGCTCACTTACATTTTTCTGTTTTGGAGCTTCTAGAAATGGGAAACAGAAATTCTGGCTTCTAAAATGAAACAAGAACAGTATACTCTTCCATGAAAGACCTTTTTCCTGTGGCTGTGATAACCTATTTATCCTCTCAGATTGTGTCTGCCCATGCTGTGCATCTTGTTCACTGTTTGTAAGCCCAAACTTAAAACCAGTAAGTGAGTGGTCTGGCTAAAGCATTACATTACTGTTAGTTACAGTCTTGGAGAGGTGATAGAGAAACCTTTTTTTTGTTCCCTAGAAAAATGCCCTCCCAAATCTATACTTTTATTCACTACTAAGATTTTACTAGTCAGCTAGCAGTGAGCGTTGTATTTTATGTGGGTTTTGTATACAAAGAAAAACTGTTAAGCATTACCAAAGGCTGTTCTTCCAACTGAAATCCAATAAGATTTATCATTCTGTCACCTCCTTTACTTGTAATAAAAACTGTTGTTTAATTGAAGTCATATTGCTACTTCTGTGCAAACTGTTTTTGCTGTTATGAAAATTGCAACAATCCGTAAGATCTGTATTTCAGACTGCAGACCCAAAATTATGTCAACAGTTACCTAATTCAATGTTTCTAAGTGCACTATTGCTCACTGTTGCACAGCATCAGACCTTGAAAAGCATCTTAAAATGTACTAAAAAATACAGGTTAATAAATCTGGGCTATAGTCTTTTGCAGTAGATCAGTTGACATGTCAACAGTTGGGGACTTCAGTAAATCAGTCCAGCCAAGCAAGCCAGGTTAATGCAAGGATTCTAAATACTTTGCTAGCCAGTGAAAACTGAGTCAGAACTGGGTTACAGTTTGATCACGTCAGCAGCTTCTCCAGAGTCCTGGGGATTTTGTAACAAACAGCAGCACGACTGAAGTACAATTAGGGCATTTGTCTGTCCTCAGACTGGTCCAAACAGCATCTACACTCATAATGAGCATACACAGCCCTCCCTCCTAGGTGAGGGGGTATTCTGAAGGTTCAGACAGAAATTAACTTTCCTTTGGAAATTTTATGTAAATATCATAGCACTTCTATGCTGAAAAACGCAAATCAAACCAAAGCACACTTTTCTAAACCAAAATCTGAATTTTCCATAGCAAAACTGCGTGGCTAAGTGTGCCATCTGAACATATACATCACTTCTCAAATACAGGGACTAATCATTCTTTCCTAATAAGCATTAACAATTTTTCTAAATTAGCTAATTTGAATTTATGAAATACTTCTTAATAAACACGTCTGACAGCCTATCTCTTCCTGCAGCATGCAGGAAGCTGTATACTGGCAAGTAGAGGCAGTTCCTGGTGCTTGTCAAGGACTGTGGAGGAAGCACTAGGTGGCAGGACACCAGAGAGGAAGGCTAGAAGGAAGAGACTGGATTGGAGGAAAATGCACAAGCATCCTGTGACAGGATGTGCAAATGATGGCCAAGAGGCAGCTGGCAGTGCTGAGAAGCAGTCAGGGCCAGCTCAGAGATACTCAAGAGCCAGTCAAAGCACAAACCCCGTCACCCCCATCACCTGCGGGTCACACCAGGAAAGGCTCAGCTCTTTACCAGCTGCTTGTGCTAACATCAGTCACAGATGGTGCACAGGGATTGAATCTCTCAGTCCTTGTCCAACATCAGGGTGTTGGAATAACTTGCCCAGCTTGAATTTTAAGCAAAGCTTTCTGACTCCAACTCCATCCCTGCACAAATTGCTCAACAAATAGTTTTAAGTAATAAATCTGCAAAAAATAATGACTTGCAAAGACAGAGAGGCAGCTTCCTCTGCTTAGTAATTTATATGCTAGAAAATCACTTTTTGCTGCTGTTATTAAAAAATCCAGCTCAACTGATGAAAGTTGATGTTTCACATCTTTTTTGACAACAGAGGAACAAGCTATAATTTTACTTATTAAACACAAACTGGTATAATTTTGTCATTCAAAAGACTTTGCAGTAAATTAATCATCAGAATAATTACTAGCCTGCTTTGATTTAAATCAATCTAAGGAGTAACCAAAGACTTTTTAAAGCTGGGGGTTTTTTGGTGGGATTTTTTTCAGAGCACACTTCAGATGATAGAAGAAATATTTACTGAGAATATTTTAAAAAGTATGTTTCCCCCTCTTGGAATAAAACAAACTCCTGTCACATCTTCATGAGGATTCCGTGCCCCGGTAAGTAGCACACAGCTTGTCTTTTCCCTTCACTTCCATGGAAGGTTTTAGTGTGAAAAGTAACAAATAGTATGTCTTCAGCTCTCTCAATTAGAATCTGCATCAGTACCAGGTATCTTAGGTATCTCTGCTCACATATATCTCATAAATCTTGCTGGAAGTCAAAGGAGAAGGAGCAGAAGCACATGCCCATGGAGAACTGACAGGAGAAATCCATGCATACGCCAGTACCAGCTGAGCCACCTGCTCACCACTTCCTCTGGTGCCTAATCCAACCCCATGCCAATCCAGGCAGTTTTACAATGGATTTTTGCCAGCTGTGTGCTAGCAGTTTAGCAGCAAAAAACGCCACACTGACGTTCATACTGTCAGTGCATTGGGTACCACTGACAGGAGGAAAGATATTGCCACCTGGATGCCTCTCTTGCTCAAGAGAACAAGCATAAGCACCTTCTGCTTCTCCAGTTTCAAGAATCTCACATGGCAAATTATTCTTTCTTTTCTTCTTTTCTTTTAAATTAGTCTTATTTATTACAGAATTTTGCAGGCTTATTAAATGCAATTGTATTTGGTCATAGTTATAGTCCATGTTGCAATCTACTGTAAAGTAAGTAAATATGTAGCTAAGCACTTTAAAACATGGAACCACAAGAAAAAAATTAATTGAAACAGAAAGATTTCTGTCTGCCTACACGTTGTGTTTGTTTAATGTCAATTCTCTTCCCATAGTAGAGAAATGCCACATCCGTATTTAAAATCAGAAGTATTGACAAAATTTCCTGAGTGCATAAAGCTGTTTTGACAAAACACAAGTGGCTGCCATGCTGCAGCTAGGAAAATGAAACAGCTCATCAAGTTACCAAAACTCTGCCTACAGACAAGGTATTCTCCAGGCTTCAGGAAACCTGATGCTTTTGTTATGCAGGAAGAAATCCTCCTCATGCTGAACTCAGTGAGAAACTGCTGTGACTTCAGCACAGCCAGCTGCTACAAGACTCAGAAGGTTACTATTATGCCTTAAAATTAAGCTTATGCACATGCATTCACGAATAGGAACCGCAACTGCAGAAAGGCTTAATGCAACAGTTAAAAGGGAACTGAAAAATCCAGAAGGAAGATGATGCAGTTCAAGATTAATCTCACAAAAGAAACTAATATGAATAGAAGATCGAACGTTTAAATTTTTTTTTCCCTTAGCATGTCAAGATGTCACATTTCTTAGGCTGTCTGTCACAGAGCACTGTCAAAAATGGAGACAGAATCTGCTGGTTGAATTACAGTGTGGTTTCTCAAGGACTGAACCAGTATTTATTTGAAAATTACACATAAATTATTAATTACCTCCTTAAAAGTATAAAGCAAGCCTTTGGCTTCATAGAATTTCTATAATCTTTCACAGTATAAAACAAAACAGTTTGTGATATCTGTAATTACTTACCAAAATAAAGAAATTTTTTGTAGGTTTTGTTTGTAAATATTTTATTAAAAAACATCTTTTAATGCTATTAGTCAATACATGTGTAATAATACTTTGATAAAGTATCATGTAGTAATATGTATTTTGGATTCAGGAATGTAATGGTTTTAACTAAATCGTTAGAGCTCTGTTCTGCTCCAGTCTCTTCTAAACTGTCATTTTTTTCCAGAATTTAAACAAACTCATCCTTTGTCAAGGTACATCATCCTTAAGGCCTTGCAAACGTTTTAGTAATTGAACCAAAACAAAGAGAGAGCTCGGCTTTCTTTCTGAAGACCACGTTTCTTTTGAGCTTAAAAAGGTGCCTGCAGCTTTCAAGCAGTTAGTGGCAAATCAGCAAGAAAGAAATCAGAGGAGAAGAAGGGGCACTTAAAAATCAAAACAGTAAAGTGCACAGCTATACCATCCAAAATTGTATTAACCTGATCCAAAGAACTTGCTGGACTGTGGATATTTAATACAATTTGGCTTGCATGAAACATACAATCACGAAAAGACAGAAAGGATTTTCTTTTTTCTTCCTGAAGTCGTCTACAGGATCTATGGAACTCAATTTTCAAGGGTAACATAGTGCAGCTCTTTGGATATTGATTGTTTTCCTAGTCCACAAGGAGATGAAGAAGCAGGGAAGGTGTGGAGGGATGCAAGGTGTCCTCTTGCTGTCTGTTTTATTTAGATGCCCGTACTCTCCAGTTCCCCATCCTTCAGCCCTAATGCAGCATGTGACCTAGAAATCATAAAGAGTTTCTCTTTATTTGTGTACTGTCTTTGAGTTTGCTGGGATTGCTCCCCTGTTTGTTCTCTGCTGGTAGCCTTGAGGGGGTCCATCTGATCAACTGGTTCCTCCTCACAGTCCTGAATTTTACTGGCTGTGGTGTTGGCAACTGACTCCAAGGAGGTGCCTGCCTCCTCCAAGTGGCTGTAGCCCTTATTGCTGCTGGAAGGCTCAGACTGGGAGCTCTGGGAGTCCATCCTGGTGATGGCAGGAGGAGCTGAAGGAGGCGATCCTCCCAGATCTAGAGATTCAGAGTAGCTAGGAGACGCCTTTACCAAGAGGCTGGATTCCAGGACCCTCCTGACAGCTGGTGACCGAGGCGGCTCAGGGGAAAGGGGACACCTGGCATCGGGCAAGCAGCTGGTGCTCTGCCGCCTGAGAACCAGCTTGTGCCTCCTTGTCCCACAGCCTCCCTTGATGGGGCTGCTGCTGAGGTCGGTTAGGCTCAGTTCAAACTCCCCCCGTGGGATCTCCTTGGCTCCCCGCTCCCCAGGTGGTCTCTGACAGCCTCCCCCTCCGCTGCTTGGCCCCAAGGGCAGGAGGGTGAAGGTGCTCAGCGAAGAGCCCACGATGGAGCTGGCTGTGCTGCAGCGCTCACAGCTGCCCGCTGGGCTGCAGGGTGGGCTGGTGACGGGGCGGCCAGCAAGGGCAGCACGCTCCCGGCAGATGCTGTACACAGCCTCAGCCAGGCTGGGTGGCTGCGGTGGGCTGCAGAAGGAGGAACGCTGCGGTGAGGACACCAGATCCGGTGGGGAAAGGGATACACCCAGTCCTGGTGGCCACGAGCTCTTGGCCAGCATGGCTGCAGCACCCAGGCCTTCCCCGCCGGGCTTTAGCTCCAGGCCCCGGGACTGCATGTAGTTGACAAAGCCATTGAGAGGGGCTGAGGCCGAGGTGCCTCCATCCTTGGCCCGCAGGCTGTGGGCATCGATGACGGTGGAGTAGAGGTCACGCAGGTTGATGATCTTGGTCTTCTTGTCACGGTTTTCGTGCAGCACCGCATTGGCGCAGATGAAGAGGAAGATGCCGATACCCATGATCAGAGGGCCCAGCACCTTCAGCTTGTCCGAATGCAAGTAGCTCGAGAAAAGACGGAAAAGGAAACCCGCTGAGGCCTGGGGGGATGAGGAAGTAGGGGCAGACCCACCAGGGGTAGCAGTGGTGGAGGTGTTGGCTCCAGGGGGTGACTCCAGGTGGATCCCTGCTTGCAGCCTTCCCTGGCTCTGGGAGCGGTTCGTGTGGGTGCCAGCCTGTGGTGCTGGGTGCCGGCCCTTGCCAAAGCTGCTCTCTCTGTATACCTGGCTGGGCTTTGGCCAGTAGCCCACCACAGCCAAGGCGATGCCCACCAGCAGTACCAGAATGCCACAGAGGGCGATGAACCCCGAGAGGGAGCACAGCTTGAGTTTGCCTTTCACCACCACCACGTCATTCTTGCGCTTCTTTTTGGCTTTGCGTTTGCGTTTGGGGAGCTGGCTCTGGGGTTTCAAGGGATCCTGTTTCCTGGCTGAGATCCTCAGGAGGCCTCCAGTGGCAATCATGGCTGGCTACCAGCGCACTGCCCCCCACAGCCACTCCAGCTCCTGCAGTGAAAGGGAGAAGAGAAGAGAATGAGAACCAAGGACAGGCCTGCAGCACAAGAGATGTGTCTGCTTGCCTTTCCTCCTTCAAAGTCCTGGAAATTAAAACCCTGAACAAGTAGGATGGAGGCTGACACCAACAGGCAGATCTACCTTGCCCACACAGCTCCTGTGTGTGAGAAAGAAATGGGCAGAACAACAGCATCAAGCAGCTGTGTGTCCCACTATACTCTTGCCAAACAGCTAATTAATTACTTTATACTCCAGGTAAATGACAAACCTAGTAGTATCCACTAGAGTGAACAAAAAAGATCTCACTCATTTCAGAAGGAGTCTGCAAAACACCAGAGCTCAGAGGACGCCAAGCCCCACTCCCTGATATGTTCTGGGGTTACAGTGCACTCTAACTGTGGTTAGTGATGTCATGCAGGGTTTGAGGAGATGGGAGAAATAAAAGCAGGAAGGCAGTGTATTTGATCTATAGATACCATTTGTTTCATTACTCTACTTACACATTACTGGAGAGAGGGTTAAGCATATTATGTGTCTTGCTTAAATGAGTGGGAAAGGAATTACTGTGAAATGCACAAAGGAAACATTTAAACACTGGAAAGTGGTGCCTTGTGAAAAGTTTTTTTCCTAGCCATTTGCACTTGATCTGCAATATTAGAAATTCATCTCTTGCCTGCGGTCCAGAGGTATCCCTAGTTTGGGAACATGTGCAATGTTCCAGGTAACTGTTATGTAACACTGACAAATTCAACCCCCTCCCCCCTGCCCTCAGAAAGGGGAGATGGCTGGCAGGTAAGAGATGGAAGGTCAAATCCTATTAGAGAAGTGAAACTCCATGAGTCACCTGGGGAAAGCACCTAAAGAGTGCTTGCAGAGAAACTGGCAGAGGACTAAACACTGAGCATTTGTGGCTTTTGTCTTACTGGACCATCAGAACTCATCTCTCTGTTCCCATGATCTGAGCTAAACCACACAGTGTGTAGGAGCATTTCTGCACTGTGCAATTCTTTTTGGAACCTATTTCTTCATTATACTGAGAAGCAGGATCCCCTCCCCCTTTTCTCTTTCTGAGCATCCTATTATTTTTTTTCTTTGACGGGGCAAAAGATGACATCACTGAATATAACACGACTCACAAAGTTCAATTAATTGCACTGAAAGGCAATTAAGTAAGCACCTAAAAAAAAAGCCCCTTGCCCCTCTATGACTGTTCAGCCTTTAAATATCATGTCTTTTCCGTTTTAATGCCAGAATTGCCACATATGCAGTAATATTGTGTCCCATTTATTCTGTTTGTATTTTCCCCAGAAAAAAAAAGATGGGTGTTGTCAGCAAGGACGTTGTTAAATTACTCTCCGAGGTACTGCACGCTCAAAACAAAGAGCAGAGCTTTCTCTTTCCTATGGCTGAACTATTATTTCTATTAAAAATAGGGAAAAAAAGAAAAGATAACACATTTTGTGGATGCAAAAGTGTAATTTTCGGGGCATGCTTTGCTGTAATTGCCCATTCTTTGATCTCATTTTCTGCTGCCCCACTAGCCAGCTGCCCGTCTCCTCTCTACGGTGATAACAGATGGTCATCAGCTCCGAGGAACGCTCCCAGTCCGGCATCGCCTGGCACTTAGTTTCAGCGATGGCGAGAGCAGCGCTCGGCAGGCGAAGGAGGGCACGGCCGCGCCTCCGGCCATCGCCAGCGGCCGCAGTGCCATGAAACCACCCGGACGGGAGCCGCGGGGACTGGAGCCGCATACCGCACGAACGGACCGAGACTCCCGATCCACCCCGGCAGCCGGACCCGCACGCACCACGACCCTGCCCGGCGAAGCCCAAACACCGCTGTAACACCGCGAACAGGACCCGGCTTAACTCCTTCCCCGGGCTCGCATGCGAGACTCACCGGGCTCCGGCCGGCGGGACGCCCGGCACCGGCCGCGGGGGCGCCGCTGGCTCCGGCGGTCCGGCCGCTGGCTCCCGCCGCCGCGGCACAGCGCCGAGCTCCGCCGGTCGGGGGCGGACGGAGCCCCCGCTCAGGACGGGGGTGCCGCGGTCACTTACCGGGGAGGGCCGGGGAGAAGTCCGGGCGGGAAGCGGGCGAGCCGCCGTGGGGAAGAAACTTTCCAGCCCGAGCGAGCATCCCCGCCCCGCCGCCGCTCACAGCCCCGGGCGGACGGGCGGCGGGGCTGGGCCGAGCGCCGGGCGCCCCCTCGGCCCCGCCGCGGCCGGCCGCCTCCTCAGGCAGCTCCGCGGGAGCGCTGCCCCCTGGCCACGCCGCATCCTCCCCGCCGCGGGGCCGCCCCCCGCAGCAGCGCGCCCGCCCTCCTGGCGGAGCCTGTGCCGGTGCCGGTGCCGCCGCTGCGGGCGGAGCGCGGCTCCGCGGCTGCCGGCCGGACCCGGCGCCGTTGCCAAGCGACGGGAGCCGTGACACAGGGAAATTGCGGCAGGGCGGCCACCGCCCCCGCCACCTGCGCACCTGCGCCCGCCCCGATCGCCGCCGCGCCCCGCAGCACGGCGGCACCGCCCGCTCAGGGCCCGCCCCGAGCGTCGCGACAGCCCCCGGGCTCCTTTCCACCACTCCCGTCCTGGCAGCCTCATCTTCAGCCGCCTCACATTTGGGGTTTTTTTTCCCCGCCCAAGTTTGCCAGAATACTTATGGAAAAAGTCAAGAAGCAGGTGAAAAGATGAAGCAAGAGGTTGAAGAAGAAAGTGGCAGTTGAGATCCATCAGCGGTGTCACCCTGAACCTCTCAGTTTCAGCAGAGGATGGGAAACAATGTTCTCTTTCGAGCTACTTTCTGAGAAGTGATTAAATTGAAGCTATCACCTTAGTGAGGCGTAATCTAACATGTCCCGTCACAGTGCTGCACTTCTTCTTGGGAGGAGATGGCTGCTGATTGCTTCAGTCAAGTCTTGTTAGAGGTTCACCATGATCTAGAAAAGCAAATCTCAGGCAGGTTTTTCAGTAAATACAGAAAGCTCATCCTGTGGCTTAAGGTTGCTCCTGAATGTACATAGGAGTGTTTGCTGGGGTGGATAGACCAAAAACTTGGGGTTTTGTACAGTAGCCTTAGAGTTCTTTTGAAGCTGAAGTTTTACCTAGCCTGAGCACAACCAGCTTTCTTCTACCTCTTCATGACCTCTTGTGTGGAAGACTGTGGATAAAACAGAAAGCCTGGCAGAAAGCAAAGGGCAATAATGACAAAATTTGTCAAATGATGTTTTTAAAAATAAAGGTTCCAAGACAGATTGGGAAAATTGTCAGAGAGGTTATGTATATTCAATTAAATTGTATGTATTCCAGCCTCAACAATTCTGCAATTCTATGTTAACCCAGACCATGCTATTTTGCATCTTTCACTCCAACCATCAGTTCCTGGTTTGAGACCAAACAAATCCTAAAGCTGCACATATGCATTTTAATGTCATTTGCAGTTTGTCTCAGCAAAATCATTTGGGACACATTTTTTTAGTACATATATAACTTTTGGTTATGCAACAGGCTTGAAATTTAAGATTTATTATTTAAGAACTTCTTTTAAATATGTGCTTTGAACCCAAGTCTTCTGACACTCAGTAATTTGCTTTGTGTTCAGCCCAGGCTATCAGAAGAAACCAAACATATCACATCTGTTTCCACTGGAGACCTGTATCACATCAATAATGCAGCATCACCAGACTCTCGCTGAAATACTCCTGTGTAAGAGAGAGAGGAAAAACAGGACTGATTTTTTAAAGGGCAAAGAACTCTTTTCCCTATCTGAGTCATATTTTCTAATTCTGTCAAACGAAACCATTCTATTTAGCTATCTTCTTTATACAACAGCTCTTTTTGCCATATTTTCATTGCTTAAGTTTTGAGTGATTGGGCTATTATCACATTCACAGTTTTCAAATAACTCTTAGCAAAATGTGTTGTAGGTGAGGCCAAATCTTGGAAAAGAAGAAATATGTTGTTGGATGAAAAGCTTCTGAAGGTGGTGTTCTGTGGCAGCTATCAATGTACTCTTAATTTGCTCTATGTGTTAAGAACCCGTTGTATGATGGCAGGCTGAATCCTCACAGCAAACTACTTGGCCAAGTTATGTATCCCTACCTATCCTACAGATTGCTCTTGTTGGAAAAAAGCTTTTGGGGCTTTAATGAAGCATTTATTTTATTTTTAGTTTATATGGGTTTTTTATGTTCCCAGAAGTGGAGTGGTTGCAAAAGGCAGCTTCCCTAATGGTCTGGTTTACTGGCTGCCCAAGTGAATTTGTAACTGGGTTTGCATTGACTACTGAGCACTGCTGGAAGGCTCTGCTCCTACCTTACTTGTATAACTTTCTACATGGTGTTGTGCACTTATCCTTCTACTGGTCCTACTGGTGGTGAAAATGCATAATTTTTAGGACTTACAAAGAGTTTATTTGAGCTATGTTTTTTCTCCTTTCCCTCTTCTCATTTCTCATTTTTCTTTCCCCCTGTCTCCTTCTACCTTTCCCATCTCCTTTACTATTTTCCTTTTCCTTTTCTTTTTCCCTGCTTAAAACCTCTCCTCTCCTCTCCTCTCCTCTCCTCTCCTCTCCTCTCCTCTCCTCTCCTCTCCTCTCCTCTCCTCTCCTCTCCTCTCCTCTCCTCTCCTCTCCTCTCCTCTCCTCTCCTCTCCTCTCCTCTCCTCTCCTCTCCTCTCCTCTCCTCTCCTCTCCTCTCCTCTCCTCTCCTCTCCTCTCCTCTCCTCTCCTCTCCTCTCCTCTCCTCTCCTCTCCTCTCCTCATTTTAAAGCACACACTTGGTTCTGTAGGTTGTTCATGCATAAAATGATAACCTTTATCTGGTCCTTGTCAGGGCATGCTTTGGTACATCAGTACTGCCATCAGTTTTAGTTTATCCACTTGAATATGTTCCATCCCAGGCTGGCTGGGCACCCAGGAGATGTGTAGCCAAGTTAATATATCTCAGCCCTCAGCAGGCTTAAGGTCCAAAAGCAATTCAAAAGACAACCTAAAGTACTTGGTGTAATTCTCTGAAATACTGTGACATCTCTGGGTTCCAAACACAGACCTGCAGTTCTCAGTGTAGAGATCCAAAAAAACAAAGTCAGAGAGACGGCCCTTGCTTGTTATAAGTGCAACCAGAACACCAGATAAAAAGGATAAATATGGAAAGGATTCTTAGTGTAGTATAAAAAGTATAAGAGAGACATTTTGCATAGGTTTCAGGTTTTCCCCAGGAACTTTCATTTACAATTTCTCAGAGTAAGAGAAGTACAGAATGGTCATTGCTATCTTAACTTACACTCTGCTAGCAGAATGAGTTCCAGTCAAAACAGTAGCTCTAGTCTTAAAGTCCATTTTTAAGCTACAAATAATAGCTTATTTAGCTATTTTTAATTAGCTAATTTATTACATTGACAAAAACAAGAGCTGGTATGAATTTTTCTACATATGCTCCAGAGTATATGATACTAAATGCCAAGGTTTCCTGTGTCTTTATTGCTTAAATTGGAATTCATAGCTTGATCTTATTTAATAGCTGGGAAATGTTTAAGAGCATCACTCCAAGTCTGGCCACCGGTCTCAGAAGGATGAGTGGTTGGGGTGTTTTTTTCCTCCTAATCTTAGCCTCATACTTTCTTTGTTTGCTTGTTTCCCATGGCAGTGGCAATTCTGATATGATTAATGGTGGAGGCTCTGGTATAGTTAATGATGATTTGATAACAAATGCAGAGGAAAAGAGCAGCACTGAGAATGAGCCATGAGAAATTACCCTCACTGAGGAAATATATGTTTTAATTCCTTACAATTCCTACATCAAACACAGTGAATCTACATTGTGTAATATTAGAGTCATCCAGCTTATTTGACATTTTGGTACAATCAGAGGCAACTTTGCTTTTCACTGTGTAGCAAGTCTGGGTCTAGATAATCCACTGAGAGTGAATGGCAATTTGCATGTCTGCTCTTCTTTCAAAATTAATTATAGCAGACGTACACATTGCTGGGAACATTTGCCTGAGTAAAGTAATACACAGCCATGAAATCTGGTGATTGAAAGGCAAAGGGAATGCATGTTTTCCTATGAACAAGCTTTTTCACAAAAAAAAAAAAACAATAATGAAAGGAACTACTAGTTTATCTTACTCCAGTTCTTACTGTCATTCCCAATTAAAAGATTTTTTTTTATTTTTGAGGCGTTAATTACACTAACCACTTTATAAATATATGTATTTTTAACTGACATCTGGTGAAACACTTGAAACTAGAGGAGACAGAATGTGAATCGCTCCCGGGCCAGTTGTGACATATTGCAGGAAGCCTGTGATGGTCACACCCGGAGGTTATGAACCAAGCTCAGGGGCAGATGTCACTCACTTTCTTTTAAATGTTCTGTGCTTGACTTCTCAGATGGTTTAAAAAGAAGCAGGAGCTATTCAGCCATGTTATTTGCCTTCACTTTTGATTTGCTGATACAAGACAACTGCAAGTAACTGCAAAAAATTGTGTGTGTTATTTGTGACAAAACCACATAGAAGCCAATCAGGAAAATTTCCCAAACTATTTTACTGGAAGGGAAGAGCAGTATTTCCCCCAAATAAATGAAATTACTTTTTTTTTTTAATTTTTTTTCAAGGTGTTCTCCTTCCACTTCTCTTGCTGCCGTATGATATAAGCTCTTTCAGATAGAGACCATCCCAAAGATGCTTAACCCATGCTCCAGTGAGATATGTGTGTACAGTTGTTTCCTACTTAGAATCTTCTTTTTTTTGTTGTTTAATTGAAAATCCACAGCAAATTATGTAAGTGTGTATCTTGTAAGGCAAGTTCATCAAATAGCTTATATTATCTTCTAGCCTTCAAAGCAGTATTTGGAGTCACTGGGAGAGCACTAGCCTATGAGAAATAATGCCAAAGCATATTGAACAGGGTTTTGAAAATTTATTTTGTTACATACTACATTAAAAGTACACTACATGCATGCAAAACCACTTGTCTGTAGGTTTATTAGAATGAACCAATAACCTCTGTCTTTTTTTCACCTAAGATGATAAGTGTTAGACAGGTTTTTAGCCTTGGTAATTTAAAATTGTATATGTTCAAAAACAAACTTGATACCAGCATTTTTTGCAACTCTGTGCAAAGTTTTTTTCATCAAGGAGAAAGATGTTCCTGCCTGTTATCTTGCATTGTCTATTGCAAGTACCAAAATCAGAGAGTCCTGGCAATATGGAAACAGCTCAAAGAAGAAGTAATCAGGGGGGAAAGGTGAGCAGATTGCCTCCTCCACATGGGGATAGGACATCCATGAAGTAGAGTTTGTCCATCCAGTCCCTGAGCTGGGTTAGCCAGCCACAAGCAAACACCATTACACAACCCTGACTACTTCACAGGTATTCAATTATCTCAATGTTTTCCCCTGTTTCTTGGGGATGCACCTACTGCTTCCCAGCATTTCCTCAGGCTGCTGGGGAGCAGGGCTGCTTTTTCATTATACAGAATACACAATGCCAGTGTCAGGTGGGGAAATTCCTGACTGGTCTGGTGAAACACTGGAACAAAGCAAGCAATCATTATCACATTTGGAATTAATATTAAAATGACTTGCAGTAATCTGCATGAAAGCACAGTCTATCAGTCAGGAAAATGAAGCACTGATTGCATCCTTTCTTTCATAAGCAGAGTTTTCTTAGACCAGCACTCCCCACATACTTACATACTTGTGCAGTGTGGTAGGTATTTTACCCTATATTATTAAAGGATTAACTTAGCATTTAATAAATTGAAACTATCACAGTATCTTTTTTGTATGCTGTCAAGAGAGATTAACCCAAATTTTTGACCTGATTTTTTTTGTTTTGTCATTTCCCTGCCGCCATGACCTGCAAGCAGTCTTTTAGTCTACACTAGACTTGTCATCACCACTATGGAGAGACAATAGGTTAACATAGAGTACTCACTCAATAGAAATAGTTTTTAGGGTCTATTTTTAGGGTCAGTTTGCCCTGATGAATTGTGAATATCCTTTAAGTTTCATTGCTATCAGTATCAGAGTAATACAAGATCTGTTCAAAACTCAAGGTCAAATTCAAGATTTAATGGCACATGGGAACATAAAGGAACACAAAATACAGATTTAGGACTCTGTTGTAGGAATCCTTGTGTTGCCAGAAAAAGAACTGCCTTGTTTCTGCCAGCTCTTCTGCAACTTCTCTATAGAAAAGGGTCTTTGGTGTAAAGTCAATAGCATTTCTTAGAGCGCTTCTTAAATGTGAAAGGTACTGTTACTAAGCAGCACAGGTGTGAACAGCCTGGGGGTTTTTTGTGTGTGATAGGAGCTAAACCTTCCCAGGCTAAGGGCAGCACCTTTCAATTGTGCAGGCTAAAATAATGTTGCTGCTGCTGGTCTTTTCAATGCTCCCACTGGGGTAGGTTATGACCTAGTTAATCTATATATCTATGTATTACAAAAGTGAACTGTAGAGTTCTTTGAGCTCCTCTATGCTCTGGACCCAAGGGCCTGGGTCAGCATGCTGATACATTTTCTCTTCACTTACACTTATGCTGTGTTTTGAATTTTTATAATTGTCAAAAGTAGCAAAGAATATTTTCATAAATAACACTGAACTTTGCCCTAAAGTTGTAGAATGGTGATTTAACAGTGATCAGTAGGTGTTAAGTCCTAAAACTAGACAGGAAATAAAGCTCCTATTCAGAACTAGAGCTTGAATTCAATAATTATACAACACTTAGGGACTCAGATTGCAAGCCATTGCTTATTAAATATAATTCATAGCATTTTACATGGACAACTTGATTATTATTCTTTTGGTATACATGACACAGATTGTACCTCTGCTTTTATTTTGAATGGTAATCTTGCAACATTCAGTTATGTTAGTCAAATATCCAGCAGGACACTAATTGTTCTCAAAGAGATTTTTACCTTCAAATGTTTCAAATTTTAAAATTCATATAAAGTACAACTTGGTAATGCTTTTCTGTATAGATACAAGCAAGCTGAATTCACAGAATGTAGAAGATCTACAGGAAACATTTGCCCAAGCCAGGGAATATTCATAGCAGAAAGGCTATAAAAATCTTATTTTCTTTAAGAAACATTACCATGAAAGAGAGAAATGAAATAAATGAAAAAGAACTAGCAACACCATGTGTGCTTGCTATTACTTTTGCTTTCATTATGACACAACTCTCCCTAAATTTAAAAGGAAAAAGCAAGGGTACCTTTCAATTGTGCAGGTGAAAACAATGTTGCTGGTGCTGATCTTTTCAGCGTTCCCACTGGGGTAGGTTATGACCTAGTTAATCTATACATCTGAAGAAAAGACAATTGACTTGCCATAAAATGTCAGCAGAGATACTGAAAGGACAATCTGGCCTGTAAGTACTGGGGAATTATGTATGTGAGTAAAGCAGCAAGGCTTTGGCCCCAGCTGTCAAGCACTAACTGTGTTGTTCATGTAGCAAGGTAGGAAGAGCGCTGGGAGCTTCTGTAGTCTTGAGTGTTCCTGAAAAACACAGGTATTCCATGCAGAACAAAAATGTATGCCTCATCTTGTGATGCAGAACATAGCTGATTTTCAGTCTTTTCTGTATATCTAGTTATTTTTAGAGAGTTATTTGGTTGAATTTTGTTTATAGACATTAATAGTGCAAATTAGGTCATTTTGCCCTAAAGCACTCAAAAAGACAGAACCTGAAATAACGTTTAGTTTCCCTGAAATTCATTTCTGATTATGTTTGGCTATTGAACAGAAGGGTGGGAAGGGCCTTTTCACATTCTCTTTTCTCTTTGCTGGTTTGAATATTTTGTGTGTGAAATGAAGCTTGTCATGCACATGGGTTAAAAAGCCCCAGTACCTCCATTTATTATGTGCTTTTCTTTTAGTGAATGCTTATTGCTCATGCACAGCCAGCAAATGAGGATCTCAGATGTATTAAGAACTGTTCATTTAGCTTTTAACTAACCGATCAGCGTGGAAGAAAATATTACACAGGTATTTCCAAGTAACACCTGCAGGCACACATGGTGTTGCTAGTTCTTTTTCATTTATTTCGTTTATCTCTTTCATGGTAATGTTTCTTAAAGAAATAAATCAGGGCATGGCAAAACAATTAACTGTCTCTATCAGAGCTTCTGATGATGTCTCAACCCCAGTCAGAGCACTTACATTCTTCATTACTTTTGATTTTCCTAGGTGTCCTTACCACAAAAGACTGTGTCAGTTCCTGTCTCAAATATAACATATTCCATCTCAAGTGTGTGAAATTTATCCCACCTAACTTTGGAAGGTGGGATAAATTTCACACCATGACAGGCCTACATCACTTCCAGAGTAATGAAAGATTTGGTCTTCTGTGGGAGTGGCAGTTTGAGGGGAGTGGATTTCTGCAATTACTTTTTTCTTCCTAGTGATGAGGGAACAAGTTAAAGTTTAGGCTTTGATGTTGCAGATTTTCACATTTCTGACTTTTCCCTCTGCTTATCTGTACTGTTTACATGACTTCTGCTGGAGCCTTTTTGCATAATATCATAAGAGTTCAGCAAAGCAAAGATCTCAGGATCATGTTCAACAGATTTCTATTTTGCATCTCATAATGCTTTCAACATCCCAATATCTAGTCCTTTACACCACTCAGTGACTTCATCTCTATTTTACTTATGGATCCTTGAGGGAATTCTGCGTTTGCCTTTCAGCTTGGCTACCTTTTCTCTCTCTATTCAAAAATTTAATTTAGTTCTGATTAGAAATTTGACTGATGGATGTGCTGAAGCGTAGACAAAATTTTTTGAAGGAGAAGAATGGATAAGATAAACATTTCAGGAGAATGGCAGGTTGTTTCATTTCATTGGGCAACAATTTGAGAATAACAAGTAACTCCTGAGTGGAACATATTGTAAGAGGTGGCTTAAATAACAAGAAATAGTTGCAGAACATTCGGATATGGAAAGACATGTCCTTGAAGTGGTATGATGAGCCTTTTAGCAGAGATAGCAGAATGAGAGGTGCTTTGCTTACAGGTAAAAGTGGTTTGGCTGCTGTCTGAAACTCTGCTCTCCTTATTTACTGCTGCTCAGTAGGCACTATGCCTGAGGTTGGGAAAGCCGTGCAGGAGATGGTAGATAAGCATATGTGTAAGATCAAGCATATCCTTATTTAAAAGGATGGGTTTCCTGGAAGCTTTTCATGGAGAAATTTCCAGCAGGGATCATTCTGAATTGAGTTGGAAGGAGTACCAAATGTTAGGTGTGGCCTATGGAAATTCACTCTAGTTCTGGCATTCCTCCCATTATCCTGGTTACTCATCCACTCGGAGTCCTCCTTCCACCATTAGCCACATGCTGTGCGCAAGGTTTGTTTTAGCAATAGAGATGCAGACAGTATTGTTCTTTCTTCATTGGCATAAGCAACATATTGGGGACCCAAATAAATGCAGAGATTATGAAATGTTTACAGTATACTGGCTAAATGAGGAGTAAAGTGAAAACAAAATATCCTAAAAGAGCAGCATGACCAGCTGAAGAGTGTATTTTAGGACTTATCAAGCATGAGACTTGATCCCATTCTTCTCATCTGAAAGGGAACATAACACAGTGAACATGACCTCTGGGTGATTACATTTCAAGTAATAGGTTTAAACCCAAAGACTGGTGAATGGAGCTTAGACTTTACCTGTTTTATCTTTAAATTTTGGTATTTACATGACCCTATGCCTGACTTTTCTCAATGAGAAGGTAGAATATCAACTTTAGCAAATGCATCTTGAAAAAGAATCTATTATTTTGCTTAAAGGAGAACTCATCTCTTGGGACTTCATTGTGACAGGATCTACATCTGAGCACCACCACCTGTCTCACAGAGACAGGCTGGTTCCCAAGGCTCCCATGACTGCATCTTCCCTAGAGGTATCCCATAGCACAGATGGCACAGTTGGCTTGAGGCAAATACAATTATTTGGTCCCAGTATGTCAAGAAAACAGGCTGTTCCTCATTCTGAACACAGAGGTAAAACCCTGATACCTTTTCTGTTCTCTCTCTGGTTGATGCTTCTCTGTCTCAAATGTCTCATATTGGGGAGGCTTAGTTTCTGGGTTTGGTTTGTGTTGGTTTTGGTGTTTCGGTTTTTTTAATTCCATTTTCACTTTAAAAAAATTTCCTCACTACCAATTGTGGGAAAAGTCTTACTAAGAATATGAGACATGTCAAATGGGATCAAGTAGAAACCTGATCCTCTGAGCTTGGTGTTTCCTTTCTCATAAAAGCCAGAAAACTGTTCAGCTGTATGTTTCCCCTACCTCTTCAACTATTAAAAAGGTAAAGAATCATCAATAATAAAACAAGTGACCTAAAAATTGTCTTAAATAAGATTAATTCCTTTTTAGTTATATGAACATATATAAGTGAATTTATTAACTTATTAACTTTAACTTTTCAATAAAAGATCACTTTGAAATTGTCAAAGGGACATGCTTGTGTAAACCTGTTCAATAAAAATATTTATTTTAAAACACAGTATTGGTTAATAGTTTGGGGTATTTTTTGATAGCTTGTTGCATTAACTGAATATCTATCCCCCATCCTCAAAATGCTCATGAAGCTGATGAGGCCCCATATTTACCCTGTCTCAGACATTGGCCTGTGAGCAACTAAGGCAAAGATGCAGAGGAATTATCTGAGGAAATTGAGGGGTCATGAAAGGGACCAATGCTCTCATGTGAAGTCTAGGTGGAGTCACACCTAACAGCTCATAAACAGTCAGTTTTTCAATTAATTTAATTGAAATAGAGAGTAATGGAGCAAGGCCAATTTGGGTAGGCTTTCTGATGGATTCTGGAAATGGGGATGTACTAGATCATTAAACATAGCTATGTTGCAAGAAAATGAAGTGGATCTGGGTTCTTTATCAGTGGAATTAAAGAAAAATGTCTTTCCTGTGTGTTTTTTGAGACAAAAGGGATGCAAAAATATTATCTGAGCAAAGAAAACACATAAGAGAGCATTAAACTCTGTGGAGACAATGTACTGGGAGGAATTTTTATCCTCCAGAGCCTTGTGCATATATTTTATAGTTAGTGATAAAATAAATGGGATGCTTAGCGCTTATGGAAAAGTAATCTGGGGAACCAGTGGAATAAATATTTCTTTTATCAACTTTTCACTAATTGATGTAAAAAATCAGAAAATGGATTTTGTTCCTAGTCATACATGTGTAAACCTTCAGAAGTGCCTCAATGAATGATGAAATTGATGTAACAGAAAGTGACTTTTTTATTTCAGACAAGTGAAACTCAAAACCTGTATGCTCTTAGTTTACTTATTATAGCATCTGCTTTTGTAATTTATTTTACCTGGAGGACAGCTTAAAATGTTGCATGTGGCTCTAACCACTCTAAACTCCTGCTTGGGATGAACAAAATGTAAACATAAGCCAAATTGAACTGAGGTTATTCTAAGTGGACTGTTGACATATTAATGAATAACACAAGAAATCAACCTTTGTGTGAGCTATAATTACCGAAACTTGTGAAACCTGTGGAAACTTTGAAGCAGAATTTCTAGAAGAAATTAAAAGTTGGAATTTTAAGTATCTCTCATTTAACCATTCCTGGGCACTGCATAAAGCTTTTCCACCCCTTGACTCTGGCAAGACACATCCATCTGCAGAAAGTCCAGGGGGATCCTTGCTGTGATGAGACCCACAGAGTTGCATGGTCCTGGTACACTACAGTCATCCTAAATCTTCTGCCACTGTAGCGTGGAGGTAAAGTTTATTTTAACATGGGCTGTGCTGCTCTGTTGAAGTGCTGTCAGTGGAGTTGCAGACAGTTTGTGACATGGGAAGTGACGAGTTTCGAGATCAAATCATTTCAGTGCATCAGTATGAAGAATTTCATATATAGATATAATGAGGATATCACAGAACTGGCAGCTTCCAATCCCACTCTCACACTTGTCTAGAGGTGTTGCTGTTACCTCCCACTCCTAGAAAAATATCTAACACTTCATATGTATTTCACATGAAAAGACCTACAGACATGAAGCAGAAGCTGACTGGGATTGGAACCTAATTTTCAGTAGTTTCTTGACAAACTACAAAATCTACTGATAAACAGAGATATAATGCCAATAGAAAGCTGCTGTGAAGATGTTCTGGGATTTGTCTAGTAAACCATAGCTGGGATTTGTTCTAGTAAACTAGGAAAAACTAGATGTAAGGGAAAAATTTGTTTAACCCTTCATGAGAAATGTCAAAATACTTTCTTAAAACACTGTCTCAAAAAGTAGAGATCATAGCCATTTTTTTCTAATACTTTTTTTCTTTATATCTGAGATTTAAAAATGGATTAAAGTAATCAGTTTGGAAAGCAGCTAAAGCTTATATTGAGCAAATGCTTACATTTTTTAAAACCATAATTGTCATCTCCAAGACATGTATCTCTTCTAGGCTAGTCTTTTCTGAAGAAAATATGACTGCCCTTTACATTGCTGATGAACAGGGGTCAAGATTCTTTTGAATCTATCGACTAAACCACTTATTTGTAGCCTCCAACTTAAACATAAGCACCCATAACCCCTTAAGTAAAGGGGGTTTATCTGGGTATTGTTCATATTTGTTTCTGTGGGAAGAAGTAGGATGTGTCTCAAAGTAGCATTAAATGAACAATCAAAGCCAAGGGACACAGCCTGAATAAATATTGAAACTGTGATCCTGAAATGAATGCAAGCCTATACAACATAGCCTTAGGATTAATGTCAGCTGGAAAATGGTCAGAAAAGAAGGCAAATTGTTAGTTTCCTTCTTTCAAATACCTGTTTCATGCTTTCCAATATAATATCTAGGGTCAAAGAAGAGTCTGTTTGCTTATTAAAGGAGAGGATTTTTTTATTTTGAGGAAAGGAAAACTCAAGAGGTGACATTCAGTAGAGGGCTGTGTTAACACCTTTAGGCTAATACAGCACTCTACTGAAGATGCTGTAACATTGTGACATTTTATTACTGAATTTGGACCATTCAGAATTAGGAACTTGATATTTACCTTATATGTATTCTGTGGTTCTGTGGTTCTTTCAACAGAACTGGCAAAACTCATTCATCTTCAGAAGGTGATGAAAAGGTAATTATTGCCCCAGCTCTGAAATTATGCTTCCAGCTTGTGCCTTGCTGTGGCTATTTGCCCTAAACACAACAGAGTAATTAATACATTATATTACTGAAAATTATTGTGGGACCCATTTCTTAAAAGTATGGGTGAGTCAAAATTAAGAACCTTGGAGCTGATGTAAATATAATTTAATTTTTGAAAAATAATGCATGACTTGAACATTAAAGTTCTGACCTTGAATAAAAGGTTATCTCTCAAGCCAAGATTTTTTAAATCTGAACAACTTTTCCTGACACTGGCATTTTAATAAGATGGAATCTTACTTGTGGAAACTAATAAACATATGACAACAATGACCCTGCTAGCAGTATATCAGATATGATACCTGCTGATGTATGTGGGGACACTGGTATAAGGACAATACGCCAGTCTGAAAATTTATTTGCCTTTCAATCCATTTCTTTTATTCTGTTTGGCTGTTTCAAGTTCTGACAAACTGAGCCTTTTCACAGCTGAATAAGTATTCTATGGGACTATTCCTTTCTAACAAATTATAACTCAAATTTTGTGCTCGGCTGAAAATGAGTAATTAATCATTTGTCACAGGCTCTGTAACTCTGGAGAAACAAATCTTCATATTCAGAGATGCCTAGAATTTGCTCATACATGTTAGCTGTTTCTACTTACATTTTTTGACAAGGCTGCTGACCTTTCTCTATTTTTATTTTTTTTATGGTAGTAAAGCGCAGTGGGAATCCAATGGCTATGAGGTGAGGCAGGTCATGAACTCTGTGCTTTCAGAACGTACTGTAATAGTGAAAAAAAAATTCAAACCCAACTCTTTTTCCCTCTGGGATGTTACAAAATGTTTGAAAATGTGGTGAGAAAGAGCCATGGAAGTGGGCACTTGCAGTTATAAGAAGTGTTTGATTTACTATAAATAATTGTTCCAACATTTAGCTTTTTTTTGAAGATCTCAATCAAATGCCATTCCCAATTTGGTAAATATTTTCAGGAGCTTGTTATTTTCAGCCAGAAAGGGATTGAAAGCAGGACTGAAAAGGAGGTGTGCAGCTTACATGAAGTCTTGACAATAACTTTCTTTTGCCATCCTGCTCAAATGCTTTTCAAAAGCACATTGGTGAAAGCTGCAGTGCTGAGAATAAAGACTTACCTGGTATTTAGATGAAGGGAAGAGGGAAAAAATGCATCTGATTTAGGTCTCTCACAATTTAGTTGCACTCACCACTGTGCTGTGTCAAATATAAATTTGCCTTGGTGTAAATGAGAGAAGGCTTAGACCCAAAACTTGGATGTTTTGGAAACCAGCAGCAGGCTAAGTTTCTACAAAAAACAGATGCTGAAACACTTGGAGCTTAGAGCCTTTTCTTTTCGAGCTGACCTCTTTGTCACAAAGCAAGAATGTTCAAAGGCTGGTCTTCACTTGTTCTCTTGCCCTAGGTTCAGTTTTGTCACACTGAATAAGACCTGAATTTGTAAGTAATGCACTCTGTAATGGGGGATCCTTGCCTGCACTGGATGTGGACCCAGCTGAAAGTGAGGCAGGACCAGATGCCCCCCTTATAGCTTCAGGTACACCATAATCCTGTGGATTTTGGCCATTCCATTCCAGGAGAAAAACATCAGAGCATGACACTAATTCTGATGTAATTTGTAGAATTATTTTTACTGTGTGGGTAAAGAAAAAAACTTGTGCTTGCCCTTTTTTTTAAATTATTATTAACATACATTGAGATGTGGACAGTTTTATCTATTTTTCACACTTTTTGGCAGCTATATTTTAAAACTTTTGAATTTTCATTTAGTTAGAAATGACATTTCTATTGTTCAGACAATATGTAACCATACCTAAATTATTATTTTTACTGCTCCAGTACTAAATTTATCCTAACCCATTTAAGTCGTTTTTAGAGACAGATTTGCATTTGAGCTGATTATGTGAATGCCAAGTTTCAGCCTACAATGACTGAAAACAGCTGAATAGTGAAATAGTGAGTGGCACTGTTCATAAAGAAAACAGCTCCTGACCCTCAATGACAGCTCTGTGAATATGACGGGACAACCATTCGAGGATTGTTCACAGTTATTGCCACGTAGGTTCTTAATTTGTTGCTATCCTCCATCATCAGAACATGTTCTGTAACTCACAGTTTTAGAGTGCTGAGTTTTATTTCTGTCTGTTTCCTCCAAGTGATATCTTGTGAAGGGCTACAATATTCACAATCACTTGCATTTATTTTCATATGGCTACACTCTCCCTTTGGGCATAGCCTTCAGACAGAGATGCTGCAATGTGCCACAGCAAGGGTAGCCCCAGGAAATCCCGTGCTTCAGACAGTCCAATAAAGCCCAGCTTTTCTTGGTTTTCCCTTTTTCTGGATAGTAAGTTGTAATTAGCTAATGTAGCAATGAGTTTGGCCAGTCCTTAAATAATTTCCCCTGTGCTGAGGGCATGTGTGTGTGTGTACAGAGTGAGGGTGAGTGGGACAAGCACCAGCCCCTTACAATAGATTCCTTACTGGGGTTCTGGAGGTGTGTGTCACCCCTCACTCCCAATTTTTTCCCCCTCTTCAGTTTTTACTCTCTCCCCTGCTCTAAACATGAATGAGAATTCCTTCCTGTGGAAGTAAGTCTGAGATCTGGGGGAAACAAGCTCAAGTTCACACTCACAGTCACCATGTTCCCCCCTGAGTATCTCACATTCTGCCTCTAATTTACAGGGACCAATGGACAACTTTGTCTTAGGAAGTCTGATGAAAAGCTCTAGTCCTGGAATATTAGTCCAAAGGGCAAACTGTGAATGTCACCAATGTGTTTCATGGAATACATAGTCTATAACTTCAATTGTATAGTCAATATTTTTTTCCTGAAGAACACTGCCAAGATAATTTTTTAGTATTTGAAGCATTTTTAGCCTCTACTTGAAAAAAACAACAAAGCAAACAGCAAAACCCAGAAAAAAGAAAACAGAAATAGAAAGAAGAATTTTGAGGGATATACCTATTATTTCTCTAAAGCAGATCCTGAATTTTAAACCTGGAGACTCCTTTACCCATTCTTATGTACAACAGAACAGATTAAAACATATAATTTTGAAAGACTTCACATAAAAAATGCACCTATTCATCCATAACTCTGAGGTAGTATCATTTAGCCATGTTTGCCAGTGGAAGGGAGTAAGGAACTATGGAGAAGGAAGAGTCTCTGCTTATTCTACATTGTGGAGTGTAAATCTGGTACTCAATGTATTAGATAAAAAAGGAAAGCAGAGAAAACTTTGTAGAAAATAACGAGTTTCACCCAGGAGTTTTTCCTATCCTTTTAGGTCCCTTTGATTTCAGGACTCCCAACAAAACATGGATTTATTTTTGATCAACAACCACACAAAAAATGAACCCCAACCAAATTAAACCAGGAAGCAACCCAAATTTTGTATTTTCTTTTTTTTTTTTTTTAGTGTCTAAATTCAGAATTTTTAACACCATTCTTTGTTTTACTGGGGATCTAGGAAGTTTCTTGCAAAGAACTCTGTCACTTATCGGCGTCTGTAGGTGAATGGGATGGAACAGTCTGAAGAGTACTTGAACAATTAGTTCTGCTGCAACTTTTACAAAGCCTTTGGTTTAGCCTTGTTAGACATTTTGTGCCTCAGATTTTATACACTGTTTGAAGTGTCTCTTTATACATTATTCATGTTCCCATCAGCACAATATTGAATTTTGGCATCCTTCCAAGATCTGGTAATATTCAGTTCCAAAATGAGACTGAAAAGGAAAGGAGGGGAGGAAAAGATCATATTTCTCATTTTTCACTTAAATTTATCTGGCCACTGACCTACTTTATTTTCTTGAATATCATGACAGATAAAAGTGAATTGATGAAATAATTTCTACAGATATCTGAGTGGAAGTGAAATTAAATTGAGGGAATACTATCTTAAAGAGGCTGGGACAAATTTACCATTGGGATTATGCCATCTAGGGGTAGTATAGAATTAATTGTAGTTTTCTTATAGCAGAAACTGAACATGTAAATTTGTATTAGTAAAGAGGTGCTACGACCTTTCACAGACTGAGTCTTGGGTGAGGATCAGATGGAGTTTGAGAAGTTGACATTTTAGTACTGGCACAACCCCTGCAAGCTCAGCTTTATTACACTCCTTCAGGAGATTCTGCCTAAAGCCATGGATGCAGTAAATTCTGATGTTGATAGAAAGCTGTGTTATCTTCAAGGAAAAACCATGAAGGAATGTTGTACCACCGCCTTTCCTCCATGAGGACAGCATTCACATGGCTCAGACTCCACCAGTAGAAAACACCTCCTCCCACATCTTTGTCATACAGGATGCCACAGAGCATGGTATTCCTCTAGCTTGTGCTAGCCCTGAAACAAATGCCTCTCTGCTCATTTGATAATATTTGTCAAAAAGGCAGAGGAAAGTAACAGGTCTTGTAAAGCAGACACAAATTAACTTCATGCTCTTGTCCTGGTCTGCTTGAATTGCCTGCTATGGAGAAGAGACCTGTGACTTTCATGATATTTAGCAAAACAACAACATGAAATAATTGCTTGGACTTTATTTGAGTGAGTAGCCAACCAAGTGTGCACTTAAACCAAGAACTACATGGGCAAACCCAAAATTAACAACCATGCTGGTGACCTCTGTGGCAGCATCTAGGATGGATGATCTCAGAGATGGCTCCTCAATAAGTCATCCAACTCACCCAGCACTGCCTTCCAATGCATAAAGCTCCTGTTTGGCCCATAGAAGCAAGCATTTCTAGACAAAAATCATCATCTGGTATAATCAAAACTGTGAGCTGTTACATTTATGTTGATAAACTAGAATAACTCCACTTTTTTTAGTGACAATTTCTGAACCACTGCAGTGGGTTGCAGAAACAACCAACACAATTTTAAATTATTTTTTTTTCTCATTAATGTTGAGCTGGATCAAAAGAGAACTATTGTTTCCAGAGTAGGAAATTCTTGGCAATTACATTCTTAGGCACTTTCTGCTCTATTAAGGACATTGTAGACACTGTAGAACACACAGGATATAAATCTATGTTTCATCCTCATTAGCAATTATTTTCTCAATTGCACTAAGAGGAGAGCAGATACCTTAAATTCAAGTTCCTTACTGAGACCAAGAATACATGGAGGAGCAACACCTTAGGCACTTAGATGGATGAATAGCTCTGAATATTCCATATGACCATTCTCTCATTCACTGCTAAGCCTATGTGCAAGTGCCATGCTGAGCAAGGCATTTCTGAAAGCTTCACTCTATGTGGTATCCCTGCCTTCGATGCTGTTTCCATCCTTTTCAGGACATTTTCCTTTTTAGTTTGCCTTTTTAACCTTTAAAATTTGTCTTTTCTTCAGGCTCTTAGGGAAGGCTGGGTTGAGAGATGAACAGCCTTCAACTTATTTTTTCCTCATGACAAGTATTGAATATTTATGTGCTGAATTGTGATGAGCTGTCCTTTCTATATTGCATATTACTGGGTATTTTAATTCATGAGATGGAATTCAGAGCAGAGAGGTGCTTCTGAATGTTTTTATAGCTCTAAGTAAATAAATGATGCAGACAAGTTTTTGTCTCCTCATCCGCCTCTTCAGCAAGTGCATCTCTTTACTCTTCGTGTTGTTGTTCTGCAGGACCAAGCCACCTCAGTGATAGACACCATGTGTATCAAAAGAAATAACATCATCATCTTATTGGCATTCTCTCTTTTGAGAGAAGAACAAAACAGAATTGAGAAACTACTCATCTTTTTCATTTGTTTTCTTCATGAGTCTGGAAGGCAAAGAGTTTCACCAAAGTTGTGCAAACAATATCTCTAAGCTGTCCTCAGAATAATCACTAAGAAGTTCTCCCTCTGGCTTCTGCACATCCTATATTCTTCCCATCATGTGAGTATGAGAAAGCATCTTAAAAATGTGTCACAACAAGAATTTTACCTTTTCGTTTTTATCTTCCCCCACTCCCAAGCTGTTGTGTTTTTCACTAACCTCACGTATTTGCTTTTTGCCAAAAAAAAAACTCGAGAAAAATGGAAGCAATGTTCAGAAAGTATGAAATTATAAACTTTCCAGTATAAATACAACATGCAATAAAGGCTTTAAATATCAGCATAATAATAATGAAACTTTCAGCTTCCTGCTGCAAAAACACATAAACCTGGAACAAGATTAAACTCATGTACTATTGATAATGCTCCTGAGTTGAGCAAGTGAATTGGTCAAACACTGGCCAAAAATTCTTACTAAATAAGTAAAAATGTCAGGCTAACATTTATTACATGTTTAAAAGCTCAGGTGAAAAATGTATGATTCTTCTGGCTTTCTTTTATTATTGTGTGCTATAAACTCCCTTTTCCATCCCTTTCTTTCATATTCCCTTTGTCTCTGAAAAGAGCAGGAAAAGAACACGAAAAGTGGTAATTTAGTTTTTAATGCCTTAAAAAATTGTCATTCTTTTCTTTATTAAAAAATTGGTCATGTTAGAATTAGTTCTTAAGGTACTTGAGAACAGAAGAAAAAGTAGCTGTGACTAAGGCCCTCAGAGCTCCTTGTGCAGTCTTGAGGATGCCATATTGCCTGGGATCCAGGGGGTACCTGGACTGCTGAGAGCCACAGATGTTCTGTGGTAGGCAGTGTGTTCTTGTTTGAAAAGCTGCTCTGAGCTCCTGAGATGGAATGGGCTACAGCAGCAGGGAATGTTCCTTAAGGTTATGTGCAAGTAAAGGCAGGAGACAACTCTTCTTGCAGACTAGAAAATAAGGAATTAAGGTGCATTCCCTGAGTTATTTAACCATGGCATTGCTTCTTGCTTTTTCAAGAAGTACAGAACAATGAAAAGGTGATTCTATCACTGTGAGCTCTGAGCTTTCATACCAAATATTCTTTATTTGTGTCTTTTTGTAGGTAGAAAGTCAAGGATTATTGTACTTTGGAGGAGAATAGACTCTTCATGCTTCACACTGGCAGAAACCCTACTGTAGCAGTTATATCTCTCTGTGCCATAGGTCACAGGGCTCCCTTTAATAGGGCATGGTGTGGAGAAAAGCAGATCTCAAGAATTGCCATATGCAAGCTGGTCATTAGAAATTACTGTTCTACTGCAAACTCTAAAATGCCAATGCATATGTAGTTATCCACCCTGCTTAATTCCTCTGAAAATAAGTTGGGGCTTTTTTCCCAGTATTTTATGCACCTTAGTTATCTACAGAAAGAGATCTAATGATCTAATTTTAAAACTTGTCTGCCAGTGCATTGGGCAATGGACAATATTTCTTGCTAGATTTTTAATTTATTTTTTTTTAAAGGAGCATGAGGAATGGGATGCAGCATGGCCAATAAATCATTTCACCTAAGTGGAGGCAGATCACTGGCTAGGGTTGCCATAGCTGGGACCTTACTGGACAGGTCACTATTTCATCAAGAGCAGTATCTAGAAGAGAATTAAGTATTACCCAATGTCAGTGTGTTAGGAACTTAGAGAACTTATAGCCAGAGTAATTTTCTATGGGAAGTTAAAACCAGTACTATTCAAGTGTTTAAAGACATCTTGTGGACAATGGCATACAATAATATCAGAGAGAAAAATACTTTTGGAGGTCTTAGGGAAGCAAATGTGTGGCAGAGCTAGGTAATATGAAATTGGAGGTGGCAGAGTTAGGTAATATGAAATTCCAGCTATATGAGTGTTTCTTTCTTTATCAATCCTTAGCTTTATTTAAGCGACCTAGAAGGATAGTGAGCTCCTGGGTGCATAGTTAAACATTAAGGAACACTTTTCTTCAAGAAAAAACTAAGGAGCCAAAGGTGTAGTATATGTAAGATTAGTCTGCCCTGGTTTTGTGCCATTCTATAGTTTTGTGAGTTTAAAGAATCTGAGTTAGACAGAGTTTGATACCTCTATAGGTCACAAGCTGCTTGGGAGAAAGTTTTTAATGAGTTAAACACTGCCTGGAGTGGAGACACTGCAATTTTAGGGTTTTAAATGTCTCTGTCACAGAGAAATCTAAAATAATGCACAAATAAAGAGAAACTGAAAGGTCATTTTATCTGGCTCATGCCCTAGGAAGACTCTCTATATGGCTCTTTCTTCCAGTTCCTCTCCTTTACCAGCATTTGTTTCCTCAGAGGATGTCCTGTGTTTTACTCCTACTTTCTAATGCTTGATAGTCAGTCTAAATGAAATAAAAAAGCAACAGTTTTTGTAATAGCATCATTTGGTAAAAGTTGGAAGGAAAACAGAAATGTGGAATATACAGCTCCTTCAAGATCAGAATGTGTGAAGAAAGTCTGTTAAAAATTAACATAGAAGTGTTTGAGCAGGAGGCAAAGAAGGATGTTCCTGATTTAGGGATCAATTCTGAGCAGCATGTGGCCATCTTGAAGAGGTGGAGGTTCAACAGATTTTAGAGAAGGGGAATTAAAGGAATATTTTTACTTAATTTATGTTGCTGCTAAGAACCAACTGAAGTGTAGGGGAACATCTATATTTTAGCTAGAGAAATGAAGGATGCAGAAGGAATGACTGAGTCAGCCCACTGTTTGCCCAACCTGGTGTGGAGAAAATGTGAGCTCTGAATGACAAATTGTAGATATCAGTGAAACAGTAATACAAAATAAATAAGCCTGAAAAATATGAAGAACAAATATATAATTCTATGGCACTACTAAGGATCCTTTAATTAAGGATCCTTTAATTAGGGATCCTTTATTTAAGAATCCTTTAATCCAGGCTGGTCAGGAGTTCACAAACTCCACAAGGAGTCCATAAGGAGGAGGAATGAGGTCCCCAGGGTCCAGGAGCCCTTGCCAGTTGCATGGCGGGTCTTAGCAGAGTACTCACCAGTAGATGAAATCTGGAGAAACACCCCTAGGGAAGCCTAACTCCAGATATGCCATCCTCTGCCCCTTCTATTGCAGGAGTGAAGGGAGATCTCAGTGCAGTCAGGAGCTGTCCTCAGGCCATACTCAGAGGCTGCCATTCCTTCATGGACACACAGGCAGGGCATCCCCACAGTGTTTGGGTTCCCTGTGCTTAAACAAATACAGCATCTATTTGGGCAGAGATAGAAGAGGATGAATGTCTGGGAGCACCAATTTTGAATCTGTTGACACTTGGGGTTGCCGTGGGTACAGCTGAGTGGGATGTGGGCTCCTTGCCTCATATTCTCTGCTTTTCCTGAGCTCAGTAAAGAGAAGGGAGGGGAGGCAGGGCCAGGGAGTGAATCAGATGCCTGAAATTAGTTGCTGTGAAAGCTTTTCTCATTTAATACCAATCTCAAAGGCCAGACTGCAGTTGTAAGAAAGGCAATAATAGACAGCATTAAACTCTTGTGTAGTCTGTCTGGGCTTCAAATCTCCAAGAAAATGCTCCACAATGCTAACACCCTGCCTCCTATCTCCACAGAGCAGCAGGTGCATAAAGCTCCTGGTACCAAGTGTGTGCAGCACTGGATACTTAGTCATGAAGGGGAACAAGGCTGGCAGCAGAGGTTGGTGCCTGCAGAGAGAAAACATTTACCAGCTGATGCTTCAAACAGCAGCTGCAGCATCCTCAGATTCACCAGCTCCCACTCAAAGACATTGCCTGAATCAATTCAACATGCAGCAGGAAGGCCACGTGCATCCATAGAGGAGCCTACTCTAAGCAGAGAAACATCTGGCCACAAGTATGAAAAAGTCTTTACCCCACTGGGACCAACAAAGATAAAGGTGAGAGCTCTGTGGGGTGTGGGAAGGGAGCAGAGCCTTTCCAGTGTCAATGATGTCCATAAACCATTTGTGGGGGAAGGAAAGCAGTGAGAAATGCTGCTTTTGAGAATGGGAGAGGCTGAAGCACAGAGCAGTAATAATGCATTGGAAATTAAAAAATTCAAGGCCTGCTACCTCATTACTGAAGAGGTGAGGGACCTGGGCTTGCACTGGGGAGAGGGACCTGTACTGGAACCAGGCAGACCGAACTAGGATCCCATTATTGGGTTGCTGCAACTTTGGCTTTATTGTGTATATCTGAAAAGACACCATTGGTTGGCATTGGGTTTTGTATGTATAGAACTTGGGAATGTCTTTCCAAAACTAAAACAAAATATGCTGTGTTCTCTACAAGATGTTTGTGGGCTTAAGCATTATGTATCTATTCTTCTGTATTTTTATGTTGTACAAGTATATATAGATGGGGGAAAGAAGAAATAACTGATATATGGGTAAAATATGGATCTGTGGTCAAGCATTTGTTCTGAATAGTGGAGAGATTCAGAATAGAAAAGGGCAATATTTTTTAGTGACTGAGATGGGCTTCTATAATTTTAAAAGGATCTTTATACTGTATTATTTGTCCATTACTTTCCAGAAGTGTATACATGGTACATGGCTGAATGCCACAAACAGTTTCTTTAAGGAAGTATTTTCTGGTTGTCAATAAACAGGCAGTGTAGCTGAGAAGAGGATTGCATCACACTTTCTCCAGATTTCCTAGCTGGCAGGCTCTGCTCACCTCCCAGTAGCCCTCTGCTCTGCTGCTCTGGCAGTGTTTAATGTTCAGCTGGAGAGAAAAAAGAGGATTATCCTTTCAGAAAGTACATACATCAGCCCTGACTGAAAGAGAAATACAGCAGGAAACACTGATTCCAAATTGCTATTTAAAGTGTTGGACTTCTGAAATGCAGACAAAACAGAAATAAAACACAAGCTAAAAGGAGTGATTTTTGTTCAAGCAGAGAAAGGACTCCCTTTTGGCTCCTTTTTAAAGGCATTAACTATATCCAAAGAGCAGTTGAAATGGGGTGAGAATAAAATGGTATTTCTAATGTAAACAACTAAGCTTTGATAGCAATAACTACTCCTTTAGATACTGGTCTCTGCTGTACTGGAATCTGGGAGGTAAAAACAGTTTCTTATTCTTGGTGGTAAATCTGCTGGGCTAAATCTGAAGCTAAAAGCTCCAAACATCTCCAGGCAAATCTTGCCAAATCTAAAGGCTCCTACTAAACTTATGTCATCTGGAGGCTGATACATGAGCTACTGCTCATATACTGCACAGAATTATGCCAGCCCCTTATGCAAGGCCCTCCACACAGGACACTGGGATTTTGTGGCTGAGAAGTGGGTCTGGATGTGCTCCACTCTTTGGCGTGGGGAGAATGATTATTGCATGCTAGACAAGCAGTACTGGGTATTGCATATGACATGCTTTGCTTGCTCACTGTTTTTTTCCCTCCTACCTATCCTGTCAGTAATCAGAGACCAGAACTTGCATGGCACACTTTCTAGACTAATATCACTTGATGCATTAGATAGATCTAAAAATGAATCACTTGCTGTGCTGCTCCCCAGACATTCTTTTGTCATTCTCCTTGAGTGATAGTAGATATAGATGATATCCCAAACTACCAAAATTTCTTTGGGTTTAGTGCCAATATTTAATGTCTTAAAAATGAGAAGATATAGCTCCTATCTATACTTAGAAAAGCCTTTTTGGGGATGCAACATGATGTCCAATTCTAGCAGAGACATATCCTGCCATCTGCCACACTGAGCCTATGTCTTTCTGATTCTGATCCAATGCCAATTAAATCTAGCATACAGAAAGCAGAGGTAAGGAGTCCAAAACAATAAAGGGAACATGAAGATCACAGAGGGAAGTTGATGCCTCATTCATGCACCAGTCAGGATCTATCCACCAGCAAAGGACTTAAAAGAAAGAGCAAAAGAGCAGAAGCTGGAGACCAGAAAAAATATAGTGACTGCATGGCAAAAGAAATGCTACTGTGTTGGTATTCCTGAAGCACCTCAGCCACCGCTTTTGCTTAGAGTAGGCAACAATGACCTTATCTCACAGAACTGGTATGAGCAGTGGGTTGGCTTTTTCATGGTGCTTTATTTAACTTACTAATGAACCAATATACAAACATACACTTGTATGTGCAGAAAATATGGACTTTAAAATTAAATTTTTTTTCAGAGAAGGCCAAAAAAGAGAGATGCAACTGCTCATGCTGAGGTGATAAGCATCTGAACAGCTCAGGAGTCACAGTGACCTGGACGGAGTTGGATGCAATCTCTAGCACATGGGCATCACTAGTACCACTTTCTTTTCCCCCATAGCACAGAATAATCAACAACTGACCACTTATTTCAAGCTAGAAAGGCAGCTGTAGGTGGCTCTCTGTGAGAGCTAAGGGCAGAACATAAGAACAAACTTTTGTTTGTTCAGATTGTTCAGACCATGAACAGGATACTTCCTCTTATAGCTGCAGCTGCTCAGGTCACTGTAGGTTATTTTCTGAGGATTTCTCATTTGTTGTGGTGCTGTACAGGGTCTGTCTGGCATTTGCCTATTTATGTAGTACTTGCCTGGCTTCTTTTTACACCCATATATGTTTTTTTTCATAGCCACAATAGGAAGGAATTCCAGGTGTACTATCCACTTGCATGAAGAACTAGCTCCTTTTGCTGGTTTTGAACTCAGCTCTTGCTTTTTTGTCCTTAGTTCTGGGAGTAACCGTAAGTGGCTGATCTCTGCCCACCTTCTTTATGTTGCTAAGGATTTCTTGGATCTTTACTCAAAACCGCTAAGATGCCTCTTTTCCATAATAAACAGTTCCAGACTCTTCCTCAAGCTTTTTCTGCTTTTATTTATCCTTGTGGGTCTTCTACAAACCATATATGCCCTTTTGCAGATGAGGAGAGCAGAACTGAAGACAATATTCAAGGCATGGACAAAACATGGACTTATACTGCAGCATGATGATTTTTGCTTTGCTCTCTATTCTCTTCCTGATAATTCTAAACATTTGTTGTTTTGCTCTTTCAACAGCTATAGAATAGTAGCATGATGCTTTTTCTGGACCTTTATATCAGAACATGAAGGTCTTGCTCCCAAGTGGTAATAGTCAGTGCAGGGCTCATAATTTTTGTGTGAAGCAAAGACTGGTTTTCCTCATGTGCATCACTTTAAATTTATCTACCCTGAACTTCATCTATCAATTTATTGTCCAGCTGCTTGGCCCCTTAAAGAAAAAATCAGCATGGTTGTTCTTGTTCTCAGTGCCTTGGATATTTGTGTGTTATCTGCAAATTTTGTTATCTCCTCACTCATCCTCTTTTCAAGGTGATAAAATTTGAGCATCTTAACCATTAAAAGTTTCAGCACCGTTCCATAGAAAATTTGACTAGAGATTGCACTGAGAAATTACCATTAATCCTCTTTTCTCTTTTGATTTTTGTATGCAGTTTTGTTTTCTACATACTTATTTTCTTTCTCTTTGATAAAAGATTTTTAAGAAGCCTCTTGGAAATCCAGTTGCATCAAGCAGGTAATTTTCAGCTACCTACTTAAGCCTCTTGCACCTTAAAGAAGCCATGCTGACTACTCTCAAATGAGGCACCACCAGTGGATAACGTCTCTGATGAATCCTTTTCCCCCCTAACACGGCTGATGCTGTGCTTCTCTAAGTGACTCATTTTTGACAGACAATTATTTTAGCTAGGCTCCCATTTCCCGTTCTCAACAATAGCTCAAGCATGAGCATGCATCAGCTCTTGGAAACTGGCCACAGCAATCTCATGGGGAGCTGTCATGTCAAATCTACCAACACATTTGTTGTGAAGGTCTGTGAGGTGCTGTCTAGCTGATTTACCCTGATGAGCATCCACAATGTCCATAGTGCTCTATCTGTGTGTGTGTGTGTGCCTGCACCCTGTTGCAGCAGCCTGTTGGCCCCACAGAATATCAGCTCCCACAGTGGCAAGGCACCCACCTGCCTGCATCTTAGCTAATTGTTAATTTCTAGCATGGTGCCTCAGTACCTCATACTGATGAGGACCTCTTCTGTAAGTTCTCAATTTCTCTAGTAACCACTGAGTGTCCTTTCAGGGCAAGCCATTGGTGCTGCTGGTGAGATTGTTTTCATACTAGCACAGAAAACATCATAAAGTTAGCACACTTCAGGGCCTGCAGGAAACTGTTCTAACTCCACTAAAGAGCAAGCAGCTCTATGCTATTTCTAGGTTTGGCCTCTGTCATTAAACAGGAAAGACCTCCTTGTATTTGAAGGAACACTGGTGTGGTATGTGGAGATTAAGGCACAAATCAGCTCTGCCTTTGTCTGACTCAAGGGGTACAGTCTCTCTCACACTTTCCAAATACCTACCAGATTTAATCTTAGGCTATTTCTTTCATCATTAGAAGACTGAAAACCAAGAATAAATATTTGCATGTAAAAAAAACTGCCTTGCTGTGGATGCTGAATATTAATCAGACTCCATATATTTTCATATGCATGTACCAGAGCAAGGACACAGGCACAGGCCTCTTCCTCACAGGCTGCCTCTTCCTCAAAGGGACCACCTGGATTTTCGTTAAATCTTTCTGGATGAAACCAGCTGAGAATTCTCTCTGTGCCACAGGCTGGGCATGCCCTTAGGGAAAGAAGGTGTGCAGGTAAAATTCAAACACCTATAAACAAAGGGTGCTCATTGAGAAACAATAGACACTTGGAGGAGCGTGGATCAAAAGTGAGTGGTAGAATTCCTTAAGAAGGAGAGAGCCCTAGCTGCTGGTAACCTTGGGGATGGTTACATAAGACCCTGTGAGGAAAGGAGCCCAGCTGCTGGACAGTGCCTCTTGACAAATCCTAACCCTTAGCTTCCTTTGAAATGCTGGTGAAACGCTTCCAAATGACCGCTTGCTGCTTCTCAGAGTTGCTGCTTTGACTGTGGATAGTACCAAGCACTGCTGTCCATAACTCAACTAAAATGAAAGGAAGTCCTGGCTAAATCATTGTGATTGGCTACTGTTCTTTGCCATGGAAGCTTGTGTTGGTGTGGCCCCTCCTGACAGCTGACAGAAATCCCTCTGATGGGTCATTTAAAAAAATCATGAAAACAAGCAGGACCCTGAGGCAAAAAAACCAACCCAAACAAACAAACAAACAAAATGTACACAGGTGCTGGTGTTCAAACACTTCTGCTAAACCTAAATAAGATCTACTATGTGAACATGGAAGTCTTCCTTTGGTGCAGCCTCTCCCTTTGGTCTGTTGTTAAGAGGGGCACAGGGGATGCTTGAGCTGTTGAGACCTGCATGAGGTATGTGCTTCTGGACAGGGAGATGTAGGGATGTGATATGAAACTCCTTCAAAAGGGCGTCTCTTAGGTAAGAATCATTTGGACTAGGTGTGGATGCAGATAGTGATCTCCATTGTGTTGTTGCACCTGGACCTCTTGCTTGTAGCTGTTTCAGTTGGATTGCTCCAGGACATCTCAGGAGCAGCTTGAAGGAGTAAGCTGTGTGGAGGGACATAGTGGTGGGATATGAGGAATCTAACAAAGACAGCTGTAAACTAAGAGACCCCAAAAGACAGTCTTTGAGTCTGTCTTGTACAGGATGCTTTTGGATAAGGAGGTTTTTTTTAAGGGGTAATGAGAGAGAAGGAGGTAATTTTAAATTATGCTTGTGGTTGTAATCCCAAGCCTTTGATGTTCTTGGGGAGCTACCTCTTATCTCTAAACTTTTACTCTAAAATAATTTAAAAAATCAGAGAACATATGCTTCTGCATGCCAACAGTTTGTTCAGTGTAATCTGAATGCACCTGCTTTCTGCAGATGCTCCTGTCTGAGTCTCAGCCTTAGGTGAAAAATATCTACATGGTTACATGTTTGAAGGTGTCAGAGTTTCCATCTAACTTCCAAGTTGGGTAGTTCATGTCTAGCAAAAATGGTAACAAGTGTAAAGGAAAAGGGGAATTATGAAACCATAGGAAATGTGCTTTATTTATGACATAAGAAATTTAAATAAAATATTTCACACTTTTTTAAGTGCACACAATTCTCACTTTGATTATTTTTAAAGTGCTGAGTTATCCTGTCTTTTACAAATATAAGTGCAAACTCCTCACAGTCCAGATGGAAAAAACATCTGAGTATTTCTATATTTTGTTGATAAAAACATTTAAAACATATTTATGAATACTACTTTTACTATCAAGCTGAGGATTTTTCTCACAAACATTTGAAATAATTTTCTGGTAGAGCACTGTTTTCACAACAATGCTTCAAAGTTTAAAAGTGTTCATGAAAGAACACAAGCATTAACATTTGTGAGTCTATACTGTTTTCAGCTCATGTTCATGAGAATCCCTTAAAAGTACAAAATTTTTGCTTAGTTGATATATGTGACACAACCTGAAGGACAAAATTTGACATATTCCTCAGGTTCAGAGAATTGCCAAATTGTATACATGAACACATGCAAATATTTGTAAGCCTGATACTCTTGTGTATAAAACCTATGTTAGGATTTTGTTTAAGTGCTGGATCAGATTGAACACATCTTGTTTCACCATTCAAATGGACCTGTGTGCTGAACCATAACCATTCCCTGTCCATATCTACCTAATAGTATATATAAGACTTTTTCTGAAAAATTTCAGAAAGATTAATATGAGTGATTTGAGCAACAAATACACGTACATGTCTGTTCTTCCAATACAAACCTTGTAACACAGACAATCTAATTTCAGAGTTCTCCAAATACACACCTAGTAAAATGCACAATCTTAGTTCAGAGACTTTTCAGCAGCTGACTCAGGTTTAAAGCTGAATACATTTCACTGACTATGGGACCTTGGACGCCTAACTTAGCTAGCCCCTATTTTCAGATGACTAGAGACTCCAGCTAAATGCTCCTCCTAATATTTTCTGATATTTTATCTTCCACACCTTATTGTCAGCTCAGACCCTTTTTATTTCCTTCATTCACTTGATTTTCAAATTTTATGCCAAGTCTTCAAGTTTGATTTTTCTGAATGTAATACTGGGTGATTTCAAACACCTTTCCTGTAGTAGTCTAGAGATCAAATCCATATATGCTTGTTTGATACCTATTTAAATTTATATCAGTTTTATAATACTCTTTTAAAAGCATTATTTGCTTTTCTTTCTCCTTTTTAGGATCTTGTTTTCTTCATTATCTATTAGGGTTCTTCATATGCTAATAGAGCATCCAATGCTGCTCTTTATATCTATTTACTGATGGTGGCCAAATGCCTAGATAAAGTGATTTAGTAAATACTTTCTTGACTCCATTATCACAGTATGTAATCAGGTTCTACCAGTGAGACTTTCTATTCAAGTAAACTGTGAAGATGTTTTCAACACTCCCCTCAGCCATCCTTTTATTGCCCAGCCTGTGCCAATTCAAAGAGTGCAAGGTGAAAGAAGGCACTCTTTCTCCTGCTGTGATTCTTGAGTCAGCTTGAATATTTCTTAGTTTTTAATATGTGCTAGTGATATTAAGATACATCCTGGAGAGGTTTCCCTTCTGCTTAGTGCATTTTTGTTCTTTAGCCTGGTGTATTGTCTCAGTGATGAACTAAATAGATTTAATGAACTAATAGCTATTATCTTTATGATATGTTCAAATCAACAGGTAGGATATTTTCCCATTAACCTACTAATAAGCTATACTAAATTAAGGTGTTCTTAATGATTTACAATGAAGGACAAATTTTCATTTACTTCTGTGTAAAGGTATAAATGTAGCAATACACTTGGCAGAAAAAGAGCAAAGAACCCTTAAGTAGATATAGTGTGTTGCAAAAATTCTATTATAATCAATAGACATGCATAAGACAATTTTTAGAAACCAGTCAGGTAATTCAATGCAGCAAGAGCTGACTTTCATGGCTAAAAGAGCTTCAAAGTAAATTTTACATAATGTTGGACTAGTCCATACTGAATTATAAAAACGGACTAGACTATAAACCTTCATTAGCTTGGGTTTCTTGAATTATACATATTTTAGTTAAGCTAGGTCTTCCTGTAGGAGATCATGACTAATAAATACCTTTATGATTCTCTTCTACAAAGTCCCAATCTCTGCCTGTGTTCACATAAATAATTTTTGACAGCTTTATGTATTCAGAATTTAGGCATTTCAAGGGTATTTATTTTTGCAAAGTGGAGTATAAATAAAAGCCAGTCAAAATGAAATTTCAACAAATGTAACAAATGTTTTCTCAAGCATCACCCCAGGGCATCACACTGAAGCAAACCCATGTATTTTACTGTATGCCAATCTCTCACGTCCTGTGTCTCACTCCCTCCTCTCTAATTACCTCTTTGCTTCTGAAAGTCTTGCCTGACACTGACATTGGATTAAGCAAGGATTCTCCAAATACACTCAGGGATTACTGCATTTATGTGTTCGATTCTTGCTTTGAATTTAAAGAAGGTGATTCTGGTTTTGTAAAAAGGGTATTTCCTCTTTTGGTTTGAATTTTATTTTCCTATAATATTCCTTTATCAACTTCCCCCTTGTTACATGGCTGGTTGTTGTGGGTCTGAGCAACCTGGTGTAATGGGCGGTGTCCCTGCCCATGGCATGGGCTTGGAACCAGATGATCTTTAAGGACCCTTCCAACCCAAATCATTATATGATTCTATACAGCATGACGACAGAACTCATTTAGATGCAGAAGAGGAAAATTCCTAGAAATTAGGCTTTAAAAATATTTATACATGGAAATGCAGGCGGTACAATAATGAGTTTAGAATTCCATTTGAAGAATTTTCATATTGATACAGAAATGTCTTGCTTCTTATGAAAAGAGAGGATTTGCTACCTATGTAAAAGAACCAATATTTAGATTAGAGCAAGTCAGCTAAAACATGTTACTCATGGAAACTTCTTTCCCTGACAATATTTCAAATATTTCTCTAAGTAACTACTTTAGAAATCAGTTCCATTGGAAAGTAATAATGTGAGATAATGACCAGTGTAACTAGAAAGTGGGGGTAAAAGGAATTCCCTCACTTGAATTATCTGTTTAATAAATTCTATTTCTAGGTTGCTTAAGGAGAGAATCAAACTAAATTTGTTACATTAATGAAATAATTTCTGTGCCAACTGTAACATTTGTAAACAATGTAAAAGTAGGAGTCACAGTAGGTACTTAAAATATTGTAATGCTATTTTTATGTCACTTTCCTAGGGCTAGCTAAAAGAAGAAAAATATGATTTTGCCTTTTATTTCTTTACTTCTACCTGCTAGTGTCTTACAGTGCAATTCAATCCTCTAAAGGTGGTGGAAGAGTTTCTGTTTGGATTTGTCCTTTGATAAATAGTATTTTGCTAAATCTAAACCAAATTTATATTTGAAATTAGAACAGAAAAGAAAATACTGTAAATTTGAGAGTTGCATTTCTAAAAAGGAGAAAATGAATTGTTGCTCCTTAATGAAAATGCTGAATTATAAACACTCTCAATCATGGTAGATGTAAACACACAGGCAGAATTGATGTTTCAAGTGTCTTTCTCCTGGTGAGAAACCACTTTAATCACTTTCAAAGATTCATTAATTTTAATATATTTTTAATTAGCTCAGTAAACTTGTAAGTATGATGAAGAGATGGCAATCAAGATCGTTAATTTTAAGTATTAATATCCACTGTGGCATCAAGGCTATAGGATCGTAATCAGTTAAAATGTTGCTTTTGGGAGAATTTTTTTACTGGATATAACTGTGAAAAATTAATATATTTTGCTCATTCAAAGGAGGCAACATTATTTGAATCTCAGAACCAAATTACTCTTTTCAACAGCACACTGGAATTGCATCCCACATATTCCACTTTAGTTGGTTAAGAAAAGAGCCATCAGGGAAAGCAAAGCCTCAGATGAAATTATCATATTCTGCAGTGATAAATCAATAAACTTCAAAGAGGAGGGAGAAATAGAAGTTAAGAGTTGACATATAATGTAAATACATCCCATAACATTACTGGATTGGATACTCTAAATGAAGTACTGGAATTTAGCTGCTTTTAATGCCCTAGCTGCTCCTAATGCTTTTATGATGGAAAGGTTATGCTACCCTTTAAGGGATGCAGGGGGAAAAGTAAAAAAATCAAGAATTTCCTTCCTTAATGACATGAAATAGCTAAAGACTACAGTGATGATGCATCACAATTTATTAGTGATGCAGTGTTACTTCTTCAGAGGTTTAAGGACATACCTCATTTTTTTTTCTCAACTTTTTTGGGACATCACACAGGTCTTTTAAGAATGTACCTCTGGGTAAGAATATATTTCCCTTTGTAGTCTTCAGTGCTCATGTTTATGGAATACAACATTACTTATTCTTGAATGAATTTCTTTATAAATATTGACAAAAGGGCACAGACCATTTATTATGTAACAATGGACACCAACCAAACCAAGCCAAACCTAATTTTCCATTTCCTACTGGATATTCAGACTAAAGAGTGCTACAGCACTGCAAATATATTTTCATTCTGGATCAGTGTATTTGCTAGGGTACATTCCTCCCTAATTACATCAGAGAAACACAGTGGTGTAGGAGTGCTCTTGTTCAAGCCTAAAATCTTACATAATAAATATTGTTAGTGGATATTTGGAGCTGAAGTACCTTGGCGTCTGAATGTGCTGTATTCCCCCTTCTGCTAGCTATTACAGGATGCTTCACAAGGGATGCCAGCCTTTATGCAGTGTTCTTTATTTGTGGTAAATTAGGGAGATGTTCTGGAGCGCTGAGGTTGCTGAATATATTTACCAAATGCCAGGTGACTGCAGTTATCACTTTATAGGAGAACAACTAGAACTATCTAATTGTGCTTTGAGTGTATACATCCACAGCAGTCCAAATTACACCAGCAGTAGTGCTGCTATTTATACAGGTGGTAATAACACTACAGAAAATACCACCCACCTGGGAATCAGAGACTGTAGTAAAAGTCCTTATTTATCTGCCTATCAAAATAGTCTAAGGCTGAATTTACAAAAGGATAGCGTTTATATTAACAGTGGAAAAATTGTACCTATGTTATTTTCACACATGGAAAATGGTCTGTGAAGGTTTTTTTTTTTTTATTTGTGCAATGGAAAATCACCACAAAAATACAGTGTACTGGATTGTGAGGAAAACTACTGAACAAGTATAGATTGGAGGCCTGAGGAGCAGATTATAGAAGATCAAGGCTAAAATTCACTTATAAGGATGGCTATTCTTACCCTTTCATGAATACCTACTCTGACCTGTAGTAGAATGGTATCATGTTTTAGCATATAGCTACAAATGGATGTATTGGTTTGGCACAGCCTGGTTTTTTGGTAAGAGGAGGACTACAAGATGGCTCCTCTGGGAAGCTGCTGGAAGCTTCCCACCATGTGCAGCAGACCCAATCCTTGACAGCTCTGAAGATGGACATGCTGCTGGCTAAAACTGGGCCAATGAGAGGGGCTGGTGATGTCTCTGTGATGACATATTTAAGAGAAAAATAAAAACAAAATAATGGGTTTTTCCTTCTAGTCAGAGAAGAGGAGGAGGTGAGAACATGTGAGGGAAACAGCATGGAGACACCAAGTGGAGCAGGAAGGGAGGAGGTGCTCCAGGCACCGGAGCAGAGATTCCTCTGCAGGCCATGGTGAGACCATGGTGAAGTAGCCGTGCCCCTACAGCCCTTGGGGATCCATAGGGATGCAGAGATCCTTCCACAGTCCATGGGGATCTGCAGGGGATACAGAGATCCACCCACAGCCCATGGCGATCCATGGGGGATGCAGAGATCCACCCACAGCCCGTGGGGATCCATGGGGGATTCAGAGATCCACCCTCAGCCCATGGGGATCCACAGGGGATACAGAGATCCACCCACAGCCCATGGGGATCCGCAAGGGATACAGAGATCCACCCACAGCCCATGGGGATCCATGGGGGATGCAGAGATCCTCCCTCAGCCCTTGGGGATCCACAGGGGATGCAGAGATCCATCCACAGCCCATGGGGATCCATGGGGGATGCAGAGATCCTCCCACAGCCCATGGGGATCCACGGGGGATGCAGAGATCCACCTACAGCCCATGGGGATCCATGGGGGATGCAGAGATCCATCCACAGCCCATGGGGATCCGCAGGGGATGCAGAGATCCATCCACAGCCCATGGGGATCCATGGGGGATGCAGGGATCCATCCACAGCCCATGGGGATCCATGGGGGATGCAGAGATCCACCCACAGCCTGTGGGGATCCATGGGGTATGCAGAGATCCACCCACAGCCCATGGGGATCCACGGGGGATGCAGAGATCCCTCCACAGCCCATGGGGATCCACGGGGGATGCAGAGATCCACCCAGAGCCCGTGGGGGAGGTGCCCATGCTGGAGCAGGTGGATCCCTGGAGGAGGCTGTGATCCAGTGGGAGACCTGGTGGAGAGAGAAGGCCCCTGCTCCCAGTCTGGAGCAGCCTGTCCTTGGAGGACTGCACCCTGTGGGAAGGGAGCCATGCCACAGCAGTTTTGGGAGGATTGTCTGCCCATGGGAGGAGTTCACACTGCAGCAGGTGCAGTATGGCTGCTGCTCATGAGAGTGGACCCACACTGGAGAATTTAATGGAGAACTGTCTGCCATGGGAGCAACCCCACGGCCTCACAGGGGAAGGACTCCTCTCCCAGAGCAGTGGAAGAAAATCTTGGTGATGAACTGACCAAACCCCCATGCCCTGTCTCCCTGAGCTGTTGGTGGGAAGGAGGGAGGGGCTGGAGGGGGAAAGGTGTTTTAAGGACTTATTTTGCTTCCCATTATCCTCTTCCAATTCTGTTACTAATAGGTTGCACTTTGCAACCTTAAGCTGAGCCTGCTTTGCCTTTGAAATATTTCTCCTGGTCCTTATCTCACTCATGAAGCCTTAGTAATTTTTTTTCCCTCCTTTGCCCTGCTGTAGCAGGGCCAGGTCAGGGGGTGTGTGAGCCAGCGACTCTCACGTGTGCCTGGTGTTGGGCCAGTGTCAAACCACAACAGTGGAATACATGTGTAGACAACACATGACTTCACTGAGGGTAGTAGTAACCCTGCTCTGTGGGGTCCTGCTGAGGTGGCCCAGCAGTCTGTGCATGCTGCCACACATGTCTGTGTTTCCCAAGGGGCTGAGAACACTAAATGAATTGTGGCTGTGCAGGAAGTAGTAGTTTGTGTGTGCTGCCATACAGTCCCAGCTCGATGCTGTTGAGACCCAGGGGAAGCAGAGGTCTCTGCATGGGGCTCCTGGGATCTCCCAGAGCAAGGATGAGGGCAAGCAGAAGCCCTCAGAGATCTCTCTACTCTTTACAGACTAAACATACCCTAGATCAATGGGCATTCCCATTGAACCGCAATATTTAAATATTGTTTAGTTGGCTTAAGATGAGAAGCGCTGCAGCCATAATGATCTGATGATATTGTTCCACATTGACTTCTAGGGGAGAGAGGGAGAGAGAACATCACTTACATCACTTGTTACCGGTGGTAAAGGTAGTCAAGCTTACAGACAAGTGGGCTATATACTTTCAGGTATGTAGGAATGTTTTGGAGAAAGATAGAATTAAAAAAAACTCTACAGACTTGGCTAGTAGAACTGGTCTTTTAAGAAATTCTTCAGTTCCACACAAATTGTAGTATTAGCTGTTTGTTGGTATAATTGTATGACTAATAGAATTTCCAAATGGTTCACTTCAATTTGCCTCACTTCACTTCAATGAACTACTATATACTGGTATTTGCTGTAAATTAGCATAGTCCCCACCATTTCAACTCACACAAGTGTCTTGTGCAGGTCCTCAAGAGTCTTCAAGATTAAATTTCGTGTTAACATCTTTATAATTAGAAAAGCTGAGGGGAACCAATGGGGCTAATCCATCAAAGTACATAGTGAATGTTTCTTCTAACACCTATTATATTTTCTAAGTGGGCTATTATGGTTTTTATATCTTCACTGATAAAATTTATTTTCTCATAAGTGGTTTTGAATTAAAGTGGGAATGGAACTTAAAATGGTAAATGTTGTACTTTCACACTAAACACATGTGATTTTTTGGCCTGGAGTCCAAGAAGAATGAAGAATTTTTTGCTGCTATAAGCTTAAGCATTAGTATTTTTCAAACTCTAAACACTTGCTGAAGAGCTAAAGATCCTCTTTTTACTCCTTCTATGTGTTTTGAGTTCTATTGCTTTTTGATGCACTCTCCTATGGCTTACAATCTCTCTAAATAGTTTAATTTAGGAAGTGGGATTAAGTGAAATATGCACAGATGGCTAAAGCAGAGGCTTGGTCAGGTGATCTGTCATTAAAAACAACTGTATTTTGTCTTGGCTATTACAGTCACTGGATCTAAATCTTGCCCAGGGAAAATTAAGGGCACTAAAAGGCCAGCCTGACCAAATTGTTATAGGCATGTGAGTGTAGCTGATTCATGAATAGAAAAACAATTCAGGATTATATTCCTAAATTTCATTCCAGTTACTGTCAGCCAACAGCAGACCTTCAGCCCTCTCTAAGCTGTTGCATTTGTCACACCTGGATGACCTAGCCTGGTGCCTGTAGAAAACTTAGGTAGGAGAGGGAAGGTCTAGCTTGAGTAAATGTGTTACCTCAAGATAAATGTTATGGAACTGAAGTTTGAGAGAGAGGCAGTCATTGGCACTCTAATGTTAAAGTTTTAAATTTAATCATTTTAGGTTAATTTGTTTAGGGCCAAATTCTGCTTTAATGTTTAGGATTTAGAAGTGGCTAGTTTGTGATAGGGTTGTTAAAGCATTTTAGCAGATATAGAATGAGCCACTGATACATGGGAGCAGAATCAAACATGGAAAAGCAACTTGTGTGGAAGGATCCCAGGGACAGGAGCGGGAGCAGTGTGCAATGTTGTTCCTGGTGCCTTAGCAGGAGTGAGGTCTGGAGGAGAAGGTGCTAATGAGAAACAGTTGGCATGCCAGTCCTTCACCTATCAAATGTATGCCATGTCCTGCGGCGCCCCTGCACCCTGGCAGTACCAGCAGGCCTGTGGCAGATGTAGAGATGTAGACAGCCTGAACAAGAGTCAGTGCAAGTGCACTGAAGGCTCATTGCAAGACAAAGTGTTGAACATCTCACTTGCTAGAGGCAGAGGATAGAGTCTGGTGTCCTGCATAACATCCCAGCCTTGGCCTAGGCCTTGGCAAACCACCATGTTCACCTTATGCTATATGCATCAAAGAGAAATCCTGCTGTATTTGTCACAGAACATATATTCTGAAGAGGGCAGTGATTCACAATGGGCTTCCTCAGATAACCACAATATGTACTAAATACCTTGGTTCTGGTGACAGTGCAAATCTCTGAGTTGGATCAGCCACAGATTTTAATTATCAGCATATGCTTCCCTGATGAGTTTCTTGCAAAAGGTTTTGCTACATGCCTTTTTACATGTGTAAATACTGACTATATCACATGCTCAGGCCAAAATTGGCACTTGCTTCCCTCACTGACATAGTTTTAGGTGTTTTTTATTCCTCCTCTCAATTTGCTTTTGTAGATAGCCACAGTTCAGTCAGGTTTATCTCAAATGCTTAAGCCTAATGTGCATTGATAGGATATCCTCACAAGGTGTGTGCATGTGCATGAGTTACATTGGGAAGAGTGGTGGTATTTGCACCATTTCAGGTGTATCTTCATTACACTTCTGTACATGGATTTGCAGAATATAAGTGTAATATTTGCAACATGTTGCATATTACATGGCAAAAGGAGGGCTTCACAACATATATTTGCCATCAAGGACAAGATCTCAGCAGGTGAATTCATTGATCCTTCACAGAAGGGTTGAAGAATTCAATAATAACTCACCAAGGTTAGATTTTACAGTTTGTGTTGTTTTGTCCAAATTGTAATGAGCAAGAAAGTAGCACTGTGAGAGATGGGTCAAGAGAAGTTCAAGAGAAAGAGGAAGAATGCTTCTCCCCAGTTCTCAGAGTGTGAGATTTTTCCTGTCTAAAATTCTGTGGCAGATTTTTAGTCAAGTGTTAATGCAGGTAGACTCTTCTATGGGCTGATAACACTGGGACACAGGGCACTGACCTAATAGCATTCAGGCACCAAAACAAAGCAAAGGTAAGTAAACTGAAATCCCATGATCCATGGTAAAATTAATGGTGGGATGTCTGTCAGGTCAGGCAGCCCCTGGTGATGGCTGTTACTCAAGGTTTTAGCATTACAGCAGAAATACAGGTCCTTGTAGCCAGTTTTCACCCTCTTGTTTGCAGCAGGAGAGGCAATTTTACTGCTGAGCACAGAACGCTTCCCCTTTGCTCTTCTCTCTTTATGTCTGAAGAGCCCTGCACAGAGGGCTCTTCATGGGATGACAGAATCAATGCTGGTAATGCTTTTAAGAAATTTTAAGGTGAGCTGACTACCCAAACAAGCTAGTTTAAAAGCAACTTGGTTATGTCTGCACAATTTCAAGTATCTGCAGTATAGACACCTTTTAGATATGCCAGTTCTCTTGGTTAAAGCCACATTGAAACATGCTACTTGCCATATTATGATACAATTACAGTGGGTAGACCTATTCTGGCACTGAAATACTATAAAATAAGATTAGATTGTTTTTAGCTTATGTCTGAATAAAAACATCAACCTGAAATCCTGCTGTGGAGTTTATATCACAGGCAGAGGTATATAAGGATCTGTGAGTATTCTTCTACTTTATGTCCTATAAATTCTTTCCTTCTGGCAGATCTCACTGAATGGCTCTTATACTGTGTGATATTTGCTTTTATGTAAATAGCAGCATTCTGTTCAACTGCTTCACCATCAGTTTCTCTCCCAGCTGGAAAGAGATTCTTATGTTTCTTGCTAATGATTACTAACTTTGCATTTAAAAACTATTGGCTTCCTGCAATGCCCAGAGGATCTCAGTGTAAAGAAGAGTGATCGGTGAAATAGCCTAAGGGTGATGAAATCCATTCCCCTCATTTGATATTGCCTCCCACTCATTCAATTCTGGTCTTTATTGCAATGAATAGAAAGAATAGTAGACCCCTCTGGACTTCTAAAATTTCCCTTGCAAAGTAACTTCTCAGTAAGAGATAGATCAAAAGACAACTTTGGCACTGAAGTGCAGACTAGAAAAAAAGAAAAGGTCTCAAGACTGCTGGTGTTGCAAAGCCTAAAGGCAGGTGCCCAGCTCCAGGAGAAGAATTCACAGCATCACTCACTTCCCACTCCTGTACTAAAACCAGGGATCTACAACAGATGCTGAACCAAGCCAAGAGATCCTGTGGCTAGGAAATGGCTGTGAGAGGCTCTACCCTCATGGTTTGGGCACTTTTGAGAGACTTGGATTCAGATATTGCCCTCTACTTCAGGATTGGTGGTTTTGGGCAACAGCTTTCTTTTGAAATGCATGGGTCCAGCCCCCACAGAGGGCAGGGTCTGACAGCCACTGCCTGTCCCACCAGAAAGGCCAGGAACAGGGCCACTGTGAGACCTTGGGGCAGCCCCACTCCCAGGCTTCAGTCACCTCCCTGGAAACATGTGGACTCAGTTTGGAGCATCCCACGGCCAGGCATGGACACTGACCCTGCTGTGGTGTTGCAGGGGCAGGGGCTGACAGCCCTGGGGGCCTGAAATGTGGTCCTGGCCTGTGGCAGGGTGGGGATAACACAGAGAGGGTTGAGCAGGGAAAAGAAGGGCAGATGGTGTGTCAGGGTCATGGAGGTGTGATATTTTGCATCCACCTTTTGTGTGTGGTGCTGGGCACTGAGAACATTCCCTGAAGAAGAAGGTATGGATCCAAACCCTTCCCACCCAGAGGGGTTTCCATTAATCCTTCCCTTACTACTGGAGGATACCCATGTGTTTCAGTACTTCCACCATGCAAAACTCAGTCAAAGGTGGTGAGCTCTTTGCATGGGAACCACTGCATCCAAGTAAGGCTTGTGGAGCCCATCCCGGTGTTGAGCCTGGGAGGTTGTCTTGTCAGTATGGGTCTCTGCAACTTGCCCACTATAATTTCAGCACCAGTTACTGTGTGTGCATATATTTTTGTTCTTTCATGGAAAATGTGAAATTTACACTGTTATATCTCATATTGAACTTTTGTTTGCATCTCTTTAAATATCTGCTTTAGTGTGAATACCAGTGTATTAAAACTGTGGATAAAATTGAAAATCAAAATCTCTTTGGTATGATAAAGAAAGCTGATTTAAATTAAAGAACTTTTTCAAAGTCATTGTTCAAAATTTCCTTATAGAGAAGTACATGAGCCCGTAATATCAGAAAAACTCCCCTACTTGCTAGTTCTAGAGGAACTGTGAAGGAAGTACAGGATTAGTAATTCTGGTGAGTTTAGAACAACTCCACCACTGAAAATTATAAAGGATCTCAAAACACTGAAACTTTTAAATGTCTACTCTGAACCTGTATTTTGAATGTATAGAAAACTAAAGGGGGACTTCAAATGGCAGACAACATTAATTTAATTTAAACCATTTTGATTGCATGTGAAAATGAAACATATATGTAACTAAAATGCTTATTTATATAAGTCTCAAGTGATTTATCATTTCTTTAGAGGTAGGGAATAAAAGGTTAAGGGGCAAAAGACACATCAGGGGAAATTCTGATTAGATATTAAGGTCAGTTTTTTTGACCGTGACATTTGTAAGATATTGTACCAGATTTCCCAAAGAATTATAATGTATCTATCCTTGGAGATTTTCTTGACTGTAATGAAAAATTCCCCGATTCCTCTAAATTGACTCAGTTTTGAGCACTGTGTGGATCACTTGATACCCAGAGGACCATTGGGACCTGCATCATTCTATGGGTGGCTAAGATTCAGAGGATTTCATATGCAAAGTGGTGAAAATCAGAGTTAGTGGGACAAACTATCAAGTTTTGGTCATTGGTATTTCATTGTACAGCATGCAGTCCTTAAAATTTCAGCAAAACCACAATTCCAATTAAAATGTCCCCTGGTGAGATATAATTGATTGCCACAAAAAACATGTATTATAGGTCCTCTGGTCCTCCTATTTTTTAAAAAGGCTATAAAATAATATAGAACTGAAGAAGTACACATTCTGCAAGCAACTCTCCCCAGGTCCATTATCTCTGTGTGAACTGTTGCACACAGATGTCATTCCTGGAAAAGGGAGGTGAGGGATTTCCTGCACAGAATTAAAAGGACCAAAGATAACATTAAAAAATTATGGGCTTTGCTTCTCATACTTGAGGAGCTGAGAGAATGAGGTGAGTCCATTGGTGTGAATGGAGCAGGCACAATCCAGGGTCAGGCCTTTGATGATGTTGGGTTCTGTGCTTTCATAAAGCATCAGCTGTGATTGTTGGCATATTTAACAGGGGTCTTTAATCACTTCACTTGGTGAAACAAGGTGTTGTGGTCTTTAGCCTGTCCTTGAATTCACCTGATTCTGCAAGCAGATCTGATTTGGATATTGCAAAAGTGACAGGAACTTGGAAATGGTAAGAAGGGAAATTGTATCTATAAATTACCTAGTGGCAGTCTTCCCCGGCCCATTTGAAATGTTCCTTCCCTTTTCCTTCAGAGTCAGTCCTAAAGTTATTGTCATTACCTAATGGCTGGAAGAGCTGATGCCTCTGCTATTATTATTATTAACATATTTGATAACCATCCCACTGAGAAATGGCAGGGGGGGTGGATATTTTTTTGACAGCAAACCAAAAATTCTATCCTTGAAAGAAAACCTTAATTAAAAACATTATAGCAAAGAGGGGTTTTGTGGTATATTTTGTATAGCCTCAAGAAATGCTAAATTGTCCAGCTAAATTTTGTTGGGGTTTTAATGTTTATTTTTTTATTTATGTGGTTCTCCCCCCTGCTACTACTGGAGGTAAACAATAATGCACATATTTTGATTGTCTGAGTCTTAGGCAAACACAGGAGTGGTTTACCACACTGTTTAGGGATTAGTGGAAGGTCTGAGGAAGAGTGTAGCTCTGTCAGGGCTGTTAGGGAGGCAGATGGCTGTGTTCCCTCAGAAAGGAAATTCTGGAAAAGAAAACAGGATTGGAGAGGGTATTTCACTTCCTCAGAAAATTCCTCTTCCTGGAAATTTTCAACCCTTTTGAAGGCCTGCCATGTGGCCAGTCCCAGAAAAGATTGCTAGCTGTTTGGTATTTTCTCCAAGATTATGGAAGATTTTATTTTTTTTAATATCAGTAGTAGTGTGCCATATAGGACTCTTCCTGAAAATAACTGGTGAATACTCTAATCCCTGTAGAAACAGATTTTTTTAAATAAAGGAAATTATCACAGAACCGAGAAAACAGTTGATGTAATAAGAAGGGATTACATTGGGATTCATGAGAGTAGAAAGAATTATTAGACAGCAGAGAGACCATGTGAGAATCACAGAAGGAAACCAGAGAGGAAATAACAAGAGCACAGCAATTATTTCTTAAACAATTTTAAATGAAGTCCATATGTTTTACGGGATGTGGTGTATACAGAAGCTGCAGAATAGAGGTTAAAAAAAAGGACTGGATGATTTTCTTGGAAGTTGCAGTAGTAGTCCAGATTGCTTGTTGAATCACAATCTTTGTGTGATTGATTGATCACAGCTGATTGATTAGACCATGACATAGAAAAAAAAAGTGTCAGAGGTTCATCAGCCTTGCAGAATTTATAACTTCAGCTGACAGAAACAACATGGATGCATTTATACTTTAATTAGCTGGGGAAAATCACATCAAGTGCAGGGAGCTATGCCAATTTACACTAAAAGAGGAATTAATCCTTGATATTTTGGATAATCATACTTGAATGAAAACCTATAAATATTTTTAGCACTCTGTATTCTAGTTGCATTATTACATACAGTAAATTAAATAAACAAATAATGTAATTCAAAACCTATTATGAGGGCTTGTATCCTGTTAACTGGGTCTGAAAATAAAAGGCAGCTATTATGCAAATGTAACATACCCTTGAATTAATTATATATTTTAGATGATTAATCTAACCCATATATTTGTTGGTTGCGCCACTCTTTTTTTTTCCTATTAGTGATCAGAAAGGTTTATATTATGAACATGCTTGCCAATCGCTTGACTTACCCTAACATACTGCATTATGTCTCCACAAAGATGTCTCAAGCCTGTGTACACAGAGGTAAAAAGGCAAAATGAATTCCTGGGTTCATGCATTTTTATGTTTCACTTGAATACAATGATTATGCACTGTTAATACAGATTTTTTCAACATTGACCTTTTCAGCATGCAAATAAATCATCTCCCTGCACAGAGGAGTCAACAGGATACAGAGTGATCGATTCAGGAGAAATTCACTTGAAAACTTCAAGTAAATGCTTTTATGGAAAAGTTTGCAGATATAGTATGGTCCAATCTGATGTGTGAGATGTGCTCATGAAGCATGCAGTTGCACTGCTGTAGTGTCTGCCTACCCATCATGTCTATAGCCAAATGGTAATTCACTGTTTCTGTGGTTGTTAGAGCATTTCTATTTGAAAAGAAAAGCAGATGACTAACAGTCCAAACTAGATGATAAATAAATGCCTCTATTTTTTACAGATTTATGGACTGTGTCATAACTGCTGAGGTGTGATCCTTTCAGAAACCAGATATTTCCATGATGAAGGACAGAAATAACACAAAGATAGGAATTCTTTGTCATAATTTATTGCAAAAAATGTCTGCTAGTATCTCCTAGATCCCTGCATTCCTGCAGTCAAGAAGCCTTTATTTCTTCTACAAAAGGCAGGCTTAAAATTTTATAAATGTGATTTGCCCATCAAGGAGGCAGATTCAACTTCAGCTGGTTAATTATTGTGGGGTAGGACAGAAAAACATCACTTATGTTTTTTCCAGGGTCCAAATTTTCTTTCCCCTATGAATTCTTGTCTCTGACCATTTTGAGAACATCTGGGGTCAGTGAGTTCCACTGCTGGAGAGCCTGCTTGTGAGGGCAATAGTGAGAACAGGTCCTGAATTTATTTTAGGGGAATAAGGAGAAAAAGCGACAGAAACACCCAAGTTCCTGATATTTGCTGATCACAAATATCAGCCCTGAGAAGAACAAAAACATGGCCTATCAAAAGGAGGTCCTGTTTTTTAATCACTAGAGCTCCAAACCTCATCAGTAGCTGCTCCAGATGGCAGCTGCTAATGCTGCCGTTGTCAATCAGCTCTCTTGTTGGAGCCCGGGTTTCTATCAGAAACATCACCTGAAGGTGACACAAAGGTCAGTCCTCTGTGCCGGCAAAGTGCAGCAGTTGCTAGACAGACAAGATAAAATAATTGTATCCATTCTTCCTGGAAAGGTGAAGGAAAATCCCTGTGACACTAAGTTCCCTGTCTGCTGAGACATCACGGTGTCAGTCTCTGACCTTGCACAAGAAAGGCTTTGCTTTTCTGGCAGCAATGATGCACTGGAGGTAACATGGCTTATCATTTTTTGCTGCTAACACCTTATGCCTCTTGTCTTGTCAGGAATAAAAATGGCAAGGTTGAATTTCATAATGCAGAACTAAAGAAAATAAAGAAATATTCATAAAAGTGCAGCCACAAATGGATTTGACTGCAAAAGCTTTTAAAATATTTTATTTTAGTTTGTTAATAATTGTATGGAGAGTCCTTCTCTGAAATTAGAAAGACCATATATAATATGCTGCTTGCATTTAATTAGAACAGTTTATAATACTGCTTGTATGAATGAATAGCTTTGGACAAAATACAGTTGAGTTGTTCTTAATTTGGTCACTGGAGAACTGCCACTTTTTTTCACTTACAACAATAGAAAGAGTGAAAAAAATTATTACAAAAGTGGCTGGCCCAGAATCTCAGCTATCGCTAAGCAGCTCTCAGAACAGCCTGGGAATGACAGTGTGTGGGCATATAAATATAGACTTTTCACTCCTGTGGATGTCTGTGTCAGGGTGGTTGTCCATATTTCCCAACCTCTATTTTTCTTGTAGCAGTTAGTAAATGCTTAAGTCCATCAAAATACCGAAAAAAAACCAAAACCAAACCGTGAAGGTGTAAAACTGAATTGAACTAAAACCAAAATAGTGGGGTTTTCGTTTTGTTTTTTTTAAGCATTGGCAAATGGGTTGTAAAATTTCTATGCTTATCTAGGACAATGAGTACCTGTAATGAGTTTGCCTGAGTATTTTGTATGGTTTACAAAAGAACACTGTACTAAACTGAAAGCAGCAAAACCAAAAATATCTAGAAAAAATGCACTGTATGGTATGTGAGAAAAATCCTTCTTACTGTAGCAAGGTGCATGGTGAAGCCAGAGAGAAATTATCCCACACATATTGTATACTAAAAGGTACAGAACAGCAATATAATACAAGTTGCTAAATTATAGTCCTCTAAATTAGCTGTGTTGAAATGCATTACACTAGATGAACTCTTCATGATAAGTATTATCTCCTATGGCAGAATGTTTCTAAGTAGAATAAAGAATCCTTTCCCTGAAGGGAACAGTTCTGCTCTTCAGTATCAAAAGACACTATGCACATCTAAGGACAGACCTTGGCAATTTTGTGGTCACAAAGGACTGCATAGCTGGGGGACATGGTGCTGACAATGTTAATCTTGGCAATATAACTAATAATTAAAGTGCTTGTTTTCAGCATTTTCTAGCATTACTGTGCTCTCTGAGACCTGCAGATGTGTTCCTTTAATTTTTTCAGAAGCTCAGTTAATCCCGTGTCTAATCTCACTTACACAGAAATGGTGGAAAAGAAACAGCATAATGCTGCAGTCTTTGCCAGAGATAAGCACCCTAATTCTCTCTGTTATGCTGACTTCATGCCAGTGTTACTTCCTAACTTCAGTGTAATTCCCTCTACCCCCCATGAATAACTGGTTTGGCAGAACACATGAGCGGGTCCAAGCGGGGATGTTTGCAGGAACTTTGTGCATTTGCTGTATTATTCTTACATTGAAAGTATGCAGTCTGCTTCAAGCAGGTCCCCCCGCCAAGAACTGGGTAAGCTGGAAATGCCTCAGCTGAGCAGCAAACATGTTTACCATTGCACACAGGTAATGCTGTCATCTCAAGTAACTCCAAACAAATCATAATAACTGATTAAATCAGTGTTTCTTTTACTGGGAACTCTATTTTGGATTATTTAATCAGAATCAGAAAGCTTTTCTAATGAAGAAAAAAATTGACATTACACTGAGGCACCACCTGGAAGAATGTGTTTTGTTTACTAGGCATAAGAGTGTTGAAGGGCAGCAGTAATCCCACCCAGGATGGTGAATGAGCAAGGCTGATGTTCTGGTTAGCAGTCTTCTCTGAAAAAATTCACTTCACTGCTTTTTTTCATTGTTAGAGTCTGGGCACTGAAATTAAAACTGAAAACAGTCTGTAGCCCTTCTCCCTTCTGTTTGGGAAAAATACTTGGTGAATCATTAAACAGAATATTTCATTCCTTTACCCTTGAGAAGCTGAATGTTTTTAAGAAGCCAAGATTGGAATATATTGTATATCTAAGCAATTTTATATTACCTTGTTAGTTTTATGGGCTTAAATGTAATTTCAAAAATGCAAGAAAGAGAATAAACACTACAGCAGAGTAATCTGTTTTAGGAGAAGGAGAAGGAGAAGGAGAAGGAGAAAGAGAAGGAGAAGGAGAAGGAGAAGGAGAAGGAGAAGGAGAAGGAGAAGGAGAAGGAGAAGGAGAAGGAGAAGGAGAAGGATTCCTCAGATATATGTTGAATGTCCTACAGCTGTCCAATGTCATTGAGGGAATAATTTTTCTTGGAGTGAGACACAATAAGTTCTGCTCTTATTTAACCTTCCTACTTCCCCACTGCTGGGCTGGCAGCAATATGATCTTCATCCCATTGTCTCATACTCAGTGGACAACATTTATTTTGTCTTATCAAGCTGGCATGAATGCAAGATACTAACCATGTTCCATTATGCTGCTTTTCACTACAACCAACCCTTAAATTTTCGCACCTTTTAGAATTCAAAAAGTAGGAAAAAATAAATATCTCTAATGAAAAAGTTTCTTTTTTAAATGACTACACACTTTTCCCAGATTTTGCAAGCAAAGGGTGAAAATTGCACGTGACCTCTCTGTGTGGTTCCTCCATATAAATGAGATACAACATGAAAATTATTGTAATCTTTGTACAGATATCTTCTGACCCTTGAATATGCAGAATGTTGCCCACAGCAAGAGCAGTCAATTCAAATGTTAATTTTCCCTATTGAATAGCACTAAGAAGCAGAAGACTGTTAATAGCTTCTGAGAAAGCATATGAATAGACAGAGTTTGAAGATAAAAGAACAGTCCCAGGATCTGGAAAAAAAACACCCATTAATCTGTAACAGCAAGTGGGAGGTCTTAATGAAGAAGTATTGGACAGACTCAGATGCTCACATGTGCACCCTATCTAACAGCACAGCACAAATAAAAAGGTATCAAAATTGCTGTATTCAGACATGTCTGTCAGCACTGCAATTATCTTTTTAAATGAGGGCCATGCTAGATCACCATGCTAGATCACAACAAATGTTGATCTAATTCCATGCTTCTAGAGGTGACTAGCCTCTGGCTGGCTGGCCATAATCTTTCTTCTAATCCTCCTGGTTTTGGCCTTAATGGTCTGTTTATACCAGTATGATTAAAAAAAATGTAATTTTCTTTTTAATGTAAAGCACATGTTTTGGTGGAACCAGAATTTTCTTGGATATGAGAAGTACTTAGAGGAGAAAGCAGGCATGCATAGGAAGAAGTAACCCCTTTATGGAACAAATTGGAGTAGTTAGTAATTTTTATGATTCTTGAAAATGTGATTAAACGCACAGTATTAGGTCAATATTGCAACATATGTCATGTGCTATATGACACTGTGAATGAAGTGGCATGCACTGAAATTTGGAGCTAAAAACCATTTTGCACACACGATTTTTAATTGTATCATAAACTCTCAAAGTTGTTTAACCCAATTTAAGTATTGCCTTGGAAGCTGTGTTCTTTTTGACTCTTTTTTTTCTCCTTTGGACTTTTGTATACTTGATCCATGTCCTCAGATCACCTTGAGCCTTGTCATGCATTGCTCTGTTTATGTGCTTTAACTCAAAACAGTGTTCTGGGCTTATGAAGTCAGTTGACACAGCCTTTGCAAATTTTCCTTTCAGTGCAAAAAGAGTCTTTGTGACCAAAACATGGGGTTCGTTTCACAGCTGTGTAAACAGAGTACTTAGGGGGAACTTATATTCCATTTTTGACTTTGCTGTAACTGCTGATATCTGTATTGAGTTGTTGTGTTGACATATAGGTTAATATTAAATAAAAAACCCCCATAAAATTGCTAGGTTTCTGTTCAGCAGAATGAAGCAACATGATTTGAAAATTCCATCACCAGAGAAACTATCAAAATCGACATGTTACAGTGTCTCAAAGCTTCAAAGCACTAACAAAAATAGCTGTATTTGTGTTAATACCCTATAGTCAGCAAACTCATATTCCCACAATGAGCTTTGCAGTAGGCCTGAAGATGAGTGATCTTCCCTGGAAGTCAAGAGCTTTGGATTTAATTATGTGTAATTCTGCATCTTTGAGATTCTCCTGGGTAAATCATTTTTTCTGTGTGCTTTGGTTTCCTATCCATGAAATGACCATTGCCATGAAGTCAGTGGTTTCCTGGTGGTGCTGTGTCATTAGAGCAGCAAGTAAAGCTCTCCAACATCCACTGCTGGCTTGCTGTACATGCGATGGGAGGGGTGGAAATATCGACAGCTGGCGAATGCCACACACAACTCTTCACACACAGCTGTGGCGTTCTGTTGAAGCCAGTCACTAGAAGTATATACCAAGTCTTTATTTCTGCTGTTTGATCATGCCAACACCTATAAATAAAGACTTGCAGCCCAAACAGTTTCATCTGGGGAAAAAAGAAAAAAAGAGGGAAGTATTTGCTCACAGAGTTTCTCTTTAAGTAAATGTCAGACAAGTCAACATGGCAGACATGTCTCTTAGGTACTCTCAATTGCACTGGGGCAGACAAGCCCATTTGTATCTGAAGAACGAAAATTTGAATGTGGAGGACCTTGTAGCATTTGCTGGTGGCCAATAGGAAGAGAAAAACTTGTCTTGAAACAAACTTCATTTTGTTAATGAATTTTTAAACCTTAATATTTGTGCTGGATATTGTTATGAGAAAGGGTAGTTAGAGGTGTGGTATCAGGTTAGAATGTTGAAGAACTGCATGGTGTTTTGAATTTTTCACTGCTTTGACATAGATATATTTTTCTTGTATATTCTCACTCCATTCCTCAGTTTACTAAATAGCATTTGTAATCCTGATTTGTCAGATCTAGAAGTTAAAAATAAAAGGAGACAAGATTTGCATATTACTGTTATTTTATAAACACTAAGTAATAATAATGAAAGGTATTTCAAGTACATTCCTTCTCTTCCAATAAAAATCCAATAAAAAGGCCTTAACTTTGAAATAAAAACAAAATAAACCCCCCCAAAATAACAAAACAACCCTGTTCTGTTCATTTGAAGACAGAGACCTCTATTTTCTGTGATTTGTGAAAAACAAAATCTGTGATGTGCCTGGCCCATGCTTAAGAAGATAAAACTTCACAAATATTGTAAAGAAATTGGTAGACTAATCTGCTAGACATATTTCATGTGAGAATCAAATACCCTTTTCTTTTGCAGAAACAAATGAATATGCCTCCAGATCCAAGCTGAGGGGTAGATGATTGACCTCATTTCACAAGGGGATACATCTCCAAATGTAATCAAAAAAATGTTTTGGTTTCCTTGAAGAAATGAACTCTGAGAAGATTATATGGCAAGGCAGGATGCAGCTTGGACTGAGAGATCTTGTTCTCAAAAGAAGAAGCACTAAGGAAGCAAAAGTTGTTTTTGGAGGAGCTATTGAGAGTGCATTTTAAAGAGTTATCTGCTATGCAAGTTTTGGATCATTGTCAATGCTTCCTATGGAATCTTTCTAGATTTACCACAGACAGTTGGTAGGTTAAATCTGATTGCTTCATTTTCTCATTTAAAACTGCTTTTTTTCTGTATAGGAACTAAAGCTGTGACAGAAAAAAAATTGGCATTCGGCTTTTCAGTAAGTAAAGGCATCTGCAATCCATAAAGGTAGCAGTGCCAATATTGGCATCTGTCTTGTTTCTGGTCTCGCAGTTCTGCTGTTGAGAGCAGTGTGTATTACAGCCCTGCTCTCTGACACAAAAATTGCTCCATTCCCTGGAAGAAAGGTTTGTACTGTTATGTTGCCAGTTTTTGTTGGCAGGCTACTGGTGTCAAAAGGGACATAAAATGAACAACTAGTACGGATTCCTCAGGAAGCCCATAGGAAATGTCTGTGGCTTGAGGGTCTTGTTAGCTCTGCCACAGCATAGGCACCGTCTCTGACATTCTCAGCTGTACCTGTGCACATCCACAGATGCATCACAGCATTCCCTTCTAACAGCTTCTCTTGTTATTAGGCTGTAACAAGATGAGAGGTGTCAAATTGTGTATTCTAATTACAAAGATCTTTTAAAAAAAAGAAACATCTACCAGAGTCTAGTAAAATGGAAGTAGTAGTCAAAATTTTGAACAGTATGATTTTTCTCCTTGATACTGGGTTTTCCAACCATCATCCTTTTTATTGTGTCCATAATGATTTTGCTCTCTGAGACTGGGCACAATATGTATGATTTAAAAATCTCTGGATTGGTATTGATGCATTTTAATTTAATGTTTATAAACCACCTGGCATCATCATTATGCTGCTTGGTATGATGGTTTGAATGTAGTCCATGTGCTTCTTTCCTTCCAAAAGGATCCTCATGTGTTTAATGCAGCTGGAAGACAAAGCATGTCTTACACATCAGTGGGGCTTATATATTCTGTGTGTCTGAATCAGAACGCACTGTGCAAGGAATTGTGAGTTAAAGGGAAATATTTCAAATAAAATTGGTTGAATGGTCTGTTCTGGAACTTGTCATTTTAGGCTACCAAAACTGCTAGATATTGTGATCTTTGAGCAGCTGTCTCCATTGCAAGATTTGTCTCTTCTACTCATATGTCCCCCTGAAATGCCTGCAGCAGTGATGACCAAGTAAAAGAATACTGCCCTAGTTAGACACATTCTCTGCCTTGTCAACTCTCTTCAGTATTTCTTCTTACACTAGATATTGCCTCCTCCATGACAGCTTATCTATGTACAGGCTTTCCCTTCATGAAATATCTTTCTGCTTATTCCCTTCATTTTTTTCCGAACCTCTTTTACTACTAAATTTGCAAAGTTACAAGTTAGTGAAGATGCACGAGATTAAGCTAAAGAGTAGGAGCAACTGGACAAAACTAGGGAGTCTTACATACCTGAGAATATTTGCAATATGCAGTTAGCTTTCCTGTGCACAAGCTGTTTGGTGTCAGTGGCTGCATGCACTCTATAGAGATGTGAGTTTTGGGAATGCACAAGGACTCTCATGTGAATTAGTATTGACAATGATCTCTGTGACATATTGAGCTCCTTCACAAAGTGACTGGCTACAAATCTTGCTCATCCTTACAACAAAAAGCAGAGTCTACTCAGAGTGAATCATTTGTGTCTGCTCAGACATAGCCAGATCATGTCAGCATAAAGTTGGGAACAAAACATGGAGGTGGCTGCAAGGAAAGTGCTCCATAATCACAACTTAATGCTTCGGGTCCTCTGAAGATTTTTTATTTTACCTTTCCTCCAATCAAAAATGTAGCTGGAGTTGTTCCATCAAGTTAGAAATATGAATGGTCAGGTAATTCAACATCTCCATAGCCTTGAACCTTTGCTTGAAGTGCAGCAAAGTCCTGCTACCTTGATACAAGCATGTGGGAATACAAAGATTTTTGGATGAAGATTAAAGCAAAAATAAAAGAATTTTTTTTTGAGAAGGAAGATCTTTTTGTATCTTAGATTTGTCTTTCAGTGAAACTTTCTACTGAACTGATATTTTCAAGGATTTCTGTGTAAGTAAATTAATTATTTTTTTAATATTTTGCTATATGATTCAGATATTTTAAGTATGTTGTGATATACTGTATAACAGCTATTGGATTCAGCTACCCCCTTAGCTAAAAAAATAATTTTCAATTTCTTCAAAGAAAGCACCCAATTGTATCTTCTTAATACACATCTGCTTTAGAAATCAAATTACCTTTGATTTATTTTATAAAGCAAAAATAAAATTCCAGGTTGTACTAATGCTGTGCAGAGAATTATTTTTCTTGAAGGATTAGTAGTATTATCTACAGATATTGGGTATCTGAAGTAAAAAGTTGTCCAGGGAAATATGGGAAGGTTATGCTGCAAATTCAAGACTGACATTTATTAAGAACTTTGGGTACTGCAGATATTTTCATTAGGTCTTGGAGAATCTCAGCAACCAAGCAAAAAAACCAAAACCAATCCCCCTATAATTTTTTTGCCTCTTATGTTTATACAATGCAAGCATTATTTTTAAGAAACCTGCTAGATGACCAGCATGGACATATTCTAGATGCAGCTTTGCACCGGTGCTGATGGTGAGAACATAGTCTAAACCACAGAAATATGTACTGATTACTGACCTCATCATTATGCAGTTTTCATTAGCAGCAGCAGTACAGACTAAAAGAAGAATACTCTTAGAGTGCAATTTCTCAGAAAACTGACACTGGAAGTGGTTTAAGTATCGTGAAATATTATTTTATATGAAAAAGCCTACTGTTCTCCAACATTGTACTAAATTCTCCTTCCAGACTACCTGCCTGTATTCTGTTGTTGTCCCTGGTCTTGATGACAAGTCCTCTAAAGACATTCTTCTGTGCACAGTGCCCTGGTTCAAGTACTGCCATACAAATAGTGACATAGACTAAAAATAAATTGAGGACCAACATAAAATTGTTCCTGAATTCTGAGAGAAAAAAACCCCACCAAACATTGGATACAAGTAGCTGAATAGAGGGTTTAAACATGCAATCTGGGTCGTTCAGGATCTTTGCTTCAGGGAATTTCACTTTCATGATGGTCTGAGTGAGATGTAGCTTGATCTTGACAGGGATCTTTTGCTTTTTGAAATCGCTTTGGTAGTGTACATGAAAGTGCTAATGCACACTGAATGTCACGGAACAGATGACACTTGCTGAGCATATCAGGAGTAAAGATGAAAGACTGGACAAAACCAAATTCAGCTGACACTTGACCATGACTGCTGGAGACAGCTCATCTTTCAGTTTATGTAGCAGAAAGAGGAGCTCACCTGGCAGTAGATCTGAACTCAAATAAATACCAATTCAGGCTCATAAACCTTCCCTTACTGAGCCGGCCGCAAGGCACATTGACAAGGCAGACAAAACATTCCAAATGCACCTAGCTGTGCTGCAAAATTTCTGTTCAGAACTAGAAGACTGCTGGGGGTAGGAGTACTGAAATACTCAGCTCTCACAAAAGTCCAGTGATTGAAAGGGAGTGTTAAAACCCCTCCATGTAGAAAACAGAGTTCACCTTTGAATATTCTTTCTTCAAAGGAAAAAATGATAGCATTATCTTCTATGTGTTTTAAATTTCATTTTAAAAACTCTAAAATTCTATCTTTATCCATTATCTTTAGGTTTTCTCTATAGTTACTGAAAGTGTGAAACTCTCCTGACGGAGACATACAGCAATAATTCACCTTCAATTTTGTTGAATGCCTCATTGTTCTTGGATAATGAAGCAGATAGAAAGATAGAGTGGGAAAATTTCAGACCTACCTTTTCCATAACTTTGAATTTTATTAAACACATTTCTGCTCTGTTACATTCCAAGATATCAGTTAACAAATTAAGTTCCTATGAAAACACTGAGAGTTTTTAGAGCATATTTGGATTTAACTAGAAATAATTCAAGATTTAATTTTTTTTAATGCTACCAGATGGGGGTTTTAGGGGGTTAGGTAAGATCAGATATTATTGTAGCTTTCATAAAGAGTCTTTATTTCAAAGTTAATTTTCAACTGTTATTTCAAGTTCAAACATGCTGTATGGAGGTTCAGATTGAGTCCAGTGTAATTCCACAGGCTGCTGTGTGTTCCCTGAGCTGTGAAGTGCTGGACAACCTGTAAAATGCAATCTGACAGCTTTCTGCCCACAGCCCTCCACACCCATTCCTGGTTGCACACTTTGATGTTTTTGCACCAGACATCAATGGTCTTGTATTTGGGCTATGACTGCTCTGCAACCAACTGGAAAGCCTCTTTTCCTTCCTTTGGATGCCACATCTCATCATAGCAGGAAATGTTTATGTCCAGTTGTGGCATCCTTGTGCTCCTTGAAGGAAGGGAGGTATTTCATACAGTCCTTACTGCTGCCCCTCAGCATCATCCAGCCTTGTGTGTCCCCCGTGCCTTGAGTTAAATGGAAAATTAATCCTGTTTGTCTTTCCTACAACAAGGACCAGCCTAGGTGGACAATCAGGGCCAATGGAAGACAACAATCTTTTTTAAGAATTGCACTTAACTTCATTGATGCTGATATCAAATTTTTTCCCAAACACAAAAATTTATGCAAATGAAATAAAAAAAAAAGACTAAGAATGCAAATTCTAGGAGCAATCTTAAAGAGAGACTCGTAACACTGTTCACATTAGCACATTGCAGTGCACTTTTTCTTCAGCACAGCTATTTTGGGAATGAAAAATTTTTGCTTGTTTGAGACAGCAGTTTGTTTTCTGTATTACTATTTCAATAGGACAATTGGAGGGTGAGCTGCTACTCAACAGGCTTCTTTTTCTATCTCAAAGACTCACTGCATTACTTTACTAAGTGCTGTGCTCCAAGGCCATTTGTACTTGAGGTGAACTTTGCAGTATTGGTCCTTTTCTAAACTTTAAACATGATTGCTTTTTTTGACTGCTGTGATTTAAAGTTCTTGAAGAAAACTTGAAGTTATAAAACCCTGAGTAAAGACTTAACATCTTAATAAGAAGGAATGCAACACACTCTTTAGCAAGTTCCACAGAAGATTTTAAAGAAAGATATCTGCCTTAGAAAACTGAAAAGAAAACGAAACCAAACCTACAATCCTTAAAGAAGTAGCACTACATTTTCTTTGGAGAGGAGTCTCAAGATAAGTCCCTAAGAAAAAATAAGCTGCTTCCAAACACTGGCCTTTCCAGAAGACTGCACCAAAACAAATATCCTTTATATCTCTGAATTGTTATTTTACCTAAACCTACAGGTATTTTAATGCATTGGATTAGGGATTAGGGAACCAGTAAATATGGTCATTTTAGCTTGAATTTTGGGATACCGATCTTTGTACTTGGATATCACTGCTTCAAATCCTCCCTGGAAATGGAAGCCCAGGTGTGATTCCTTAAGGAGTATGGCCAGGAAAGAGTATGAACACATTCCCTTATCAGCTCTCTGACTTGGTATCACATTCAGAGCTTTTAAGAGAGTATTTTCGTCTTCATTTTCTTTTTGGGAGCAATGTCACAGGGCCTCACACTCTTTTTTCCATATTCTTGAGATAGGACTCAGCATAGAGTATCATCTCTGTGTAGCTCTCTTTCTAACCTTGCCTTTCCGTCTTCCGACAGCATGTTTGGAATGGAAGTAAAGCGTTTTCTTACTCTTTCATCTTCCTGCAAACTCCTCTGCTCATCACAGTCTCACAATGTTTCTCTGTGCCTCCACAGAGCAGAGTGACCATCTCTCTGCTTTCCAACCTGATTTTATCCCCATGTCTTGCTTACAGCTTCTGAGTGTAGTAGGCGAATGGAGAAGGAGCCCACCCAATGCAGGGCTGTCCATCATCCTCACTTCCTGTCTGTACCCTGAGCCTGGAAACTTTTTAAGGCAGCCTTTTAACCAGAAATATTTTGAACATTGTTGTTTTTATTTCACATTTTGAATGGAAAGATTGAGGTGGCTTTTGGGCCTTGAAGTTCATTATCACATTTCAAAACCCTTGCTGATAGTTAGTAATTAGATTATTTCAAAGTTTTACATATTTAGGAAAGCTTTTTCCAATAAATTCCAATAGGTCATTGGAATCAGCTGAGAATTGCAAATCTACAAATAAAGGAAGACGGTGAAATACACAAAGTACACACTTTTACAAAGAAAAAGCAAAATCAGATTCATGTCAATCTTAAGCATTCAAGCCTGTTTTTTCAGATGATTGATTTACAGATACACATTTTTTTATTCCTTTTTTCTCAAGAACAATAAATATTCTAAACAAGAGATTTATAATAACTTGCTAAGCCATCTGGAAGGTGATTTGGCCATGTACAAGACTGCCAAACTGCTCATTTATATAAATGAACCAGCTGAGCAATAGTCTGTCTAGAAAGATTGCTTTTATTTTTTGTTTTGAGGGGGTTTTTTGTTGTTGTTGTTGTTGTTGTTGTTGTTTTTTGTTTTTGGTTTTTTTTTTTGTTTTACTACCATCAGATAATCTCAGGAAAAAAAAAAGCCTCTAGAACTCAAAAGTTCTAGAAAGACAAACAACTGTCAAACACAAAGAAATTGTCCAGATAGAGAAAGAAAGAACAATAATTTAAGAGAAAATGAGTTCTCTTTAGCCAATGAGACCTCTGTTTTTCTGAAGCACATTTAAAGGAAGATTTTTTAAATGGAATTTGAGTAGAAAAGAAATATGTAAGAGAAAGTTTGAAGAAAAATGAGCATTTCTATAGTTATAGTTCGAGGTTAATCCACAATACATCAGCATGCCACTGTCACTAAATAGCACTCCAGATCTTTTCCTGGCTCTGATCCCAGCAATTAAAGCAATACTAGAATGAAATAGACAGATGATGTGCCAGAATTCTGACTGGCTTTAAAAAGGGAGGAATTGTACCCTTTGGTAAATGGCAGTGATTTTAATCTCGTGAAGAGCCAGAAATCAGAGAGCCTCGTGACATAGCTGAGACTGTCTGAGCCCTGAGGAAATACTTAAAGGGAAATTAAAATGCAACATCTAGTACTTCAGGTCTGAGCAAAGCCCCACTCTCCTGGGTATTTGGCTTACAGAGGAGGAAAGCTTTCTAATTATGACATATACAGGTTTGTTTGACAAGAAAATTTGGGCAGAATTCTGCATACTTTTGGTCCCATCTTGGATGTCCTCAGCCCTCTAAAAATTAGAAAAGGAATAAGATAAGAACCAAGTAAAGAGTATGAGCATTTCAAGTGAGAACATGCTGACATTTCCCCCAAGCCCATATAGGATGAAACATCATAAACACTCATGATCATATTGAATTATAGATGCTGTTTTTACTTTATATAAGCTTCATTTATATAAAGTACAACAACCCCCATCTTGCACTTTCCATCCCCCAAAATCACACAGTCCTTCAGTTTTAATAAGTCATAAAGTCATTTAGCAGCAAAAAAAAAAAAAAAAAAAAGAATCATCTGGATTATAGCAGTACTGTTCTGTTGCTGTTTTAGTTGTGTCAGATCAGGGATACCAACCAAGCAGAATCAAGCTGTTGTTTTCATCACAATGTATTTTTCTCATGAGACAGTATCCTTTGAGATAAGAACCTGACAGGTAAAATTACTTAGTATATCACCATAAATCTTCCCTGGTTTTTTTCTTCTATAACCCTCAATTATGAAATGATGAATGCTTGCATAAGACACAGTACATTCACTTCATTTTCCAAGACTAAATTTAAGTCTCTTGGCTTGTAATATTTCACAAAGTCTGACACTTTCTTTTCAGCAAGTAGGTTAATAATAACACAATAAAGCAATTTTTATTATCAAGCTATGATAATATATTGCTTTTGCATGTAAATTATAAGTGTCTATAGCATCTCCTCACTGACAATTATAAAATAACACTGGGCACATGCTGATTGATTAATTTCAGATTAAATCATATTTATCTCATTTAGATTAGATGAAAAGGGAACTGATGTTGGATCAGTCCATTACAGAAAATGAAATTCACAACATGTAAAGTAAGTATCTACTTTTAAAAGTGTTTTTATTGTTATTTATAGAGAGATACAATATCACAGTGATTAAATTAATGGTTTCAAGGCAGTGATGAGTAAATTGCTGGTTTCATAATACTGATTAAGTACTAATAAGTTTCTGAGACTTTTGCAGGTCTTCCCTAAAACCTTGCCCAAATTCATGACATGTTAGCATGCTGTGAATCTGATGATATCTTACCGGAAAAGCCATAAATAAACTACAGAACTTCTGACCCCCTGGGTATTCTGGCTCTCAGCAGAGGTGAAAAGTTCTTCAGGAAGCCATCAGCAGAAGGAAAAGAATAATTTCAGAAAGTTCAGCCTGGTTACAGAAAAATAAATCTGAGACCTTACTTAAAATTGCATGGCATCTTCTGCACATGTCCCATTCCTAGGTATGACTGACATGAACAATGTGTCAAGGATGACTGACATGAACAATGTGTCAAGGATATCGTTATGTTTAATCTTGTCATTCAGATATGATAGATGTTTTTCTGATAAATAAACTTCAGCCTGTAAAATCTCATCTTGCAGGACTCTCCAAACTATTAAAAAGATCAGATATCAGCAAGAGGCCAAGAGGCCACTGTTTGCAAGACAATTGTTTTTGAGGTTACAACATCTTAAACTATTTTCATTGACAGTTTTTCATGCTTCTTGAGATGACCACTTGCTGTATCTTTAATTATGCACAGCTCTGTTTTGCTCTGCCCTCGGATTATGGAAATCAAATGGCACTTCTCCATCTGCTGTAAACTGCTATTTGTAGATCTTCGGGTACAACAGTATAATAAGAGCATGCAATTATCTCACTTTGTGCAGATTAAGAGTTGTAACATTATATCAGTACCTCTAGTAATTATGATCTATGGAATTGTTTATGTTTGAGTTTTCAGCAGCTTGCCTGTGTAAGCCAGGACCTGCCTTTCGCCGTTTTCGTGTTCAAGTCATGGGTGTTGCCCTTGTTTAATAAGTAAGAAGATAGTGGATGTTCTTATCTAAATAACTTCTGATGGCTTCAGAAGGTTTCACTGCCTCAGTTACTCAGTGAAGCCCTGCTACAAAAACGGCAGAGCAGAGGCAACCTCTGAGTGAACCCTATACTATGGTCACTTTGTCTGCTCCTACTGAGAGAACAGACTTTGAAAAAACCATGCTCTGTGATGAGACCTCATCCAGGGAATGATCATAGAGAATCTCCAAGTAACTTTCCAACTTTCCACTCAGCATTAAGAGGTTCTTGAAAACTCCCACGAAGGGAAAGGGATATGTTTTGTAGTCATTGGATAGAAGCTACAGTTGGTAAAAGTGTGAAGAACTCCCTGAAAATCTGTCACATGGAAATTACTTATTATTATGCACTGTAAGTAGCTGCAATGTGTAACAGTTATGCAAATGTGTCCAAGAGCAATAGGACAGCCATGTGATGTTTCCAAAGGTTTATAGAGGAATTCCAAGCAGGGAGAAGAAAAATCAAATGTCTCTCATCTGCAGATCTGAAATTCATATAAGAAAAAAATTCCAGGCTTCAAAAAAATTAGTTAGTTACCTGGTACTAAGCAAGGAGGTGAAAATTACCATTTTAAATTTGGCACTGCTCTATTGACAGCTTAGAATATAAGTTTTAGGAATGTTTTCCAAATTATTTCACTGAAGTACCGACCATAGCCTGTGTACAGAAATGCACAATTGTCTGCATTTGCATGTGCAGTTAATACAATTATTAAATCCATTATGTCAATTTGCAATGGATACAGGACTCATGATTTATATATATTGATAATTCTTCATCCAAACAGAGGTGTATATGTACATTTTGTCTTTTGGCTAGAAATCCAATGCAGTTAAACAATTTTAATACTCCCTGTGCAGCTGACAGCTTCTCTGATTATTTTGCTCATGTAAAACATTCTTTTGCATACAATTTTGTAATTTGAGTCAAGATATGTAGCAGACTGAATTGCTGCGAGTATAGTCCAGGGTAAGGAAGCAAAAAGGGCCTTTGCATAATATCCACAGATGTTTTATTCAGCTGCACAGTGAAATGTTCGGGTCCCAGCACCCACACATGGAGGGCCTAAGTTTCTACCTACCAAGGGGCCTGGGGGTGACCTTGGTCTCTAGGCTATACAAAGATGAGGGCCAATCAGGGAATAGGGAAGGAGTGGCTCAGGGACATAGGAACAGACATAAGAATGGGGGAAGGAGCTAATGGGGTCTATCAGCTTTTTGAGGGAAGCTTCTTGTGTCTCCCTAAACCAGGGAATGCCCCCTGCCCCCCCCCACCAGGGTCTCCACAAAGATATACAGTAGAGAATACTGGGGAGATCCTTAGCTGGTATAAATCACAGTAGCTTTATTGATTTCTTGCCTTTTTTTAGGACCTGAAGTATTAGAAAAGTTTTTCTCTCATGTCTATTGCACAGAGCTGTAGAGCCATGCTGATATCTTTGCCTGAATTGTCTGTGCAGAAGCTTGCTAGTGTATCTCAAGGTTACTAGTGAGGGACTGTAACTTTTTTTTATTATTTCCACAGGAAGTGAAGAGGACAGGTTTTACTTCAGCCAGAATAATAAAGATGAATGAGAAAATGTAACTAAAACCCCATGAAAGCTGACACATTTAATTTGCACTTTAAGGGAAATGTAGTTCTGCTTTTGATAGTGCAATCATTTAAGCATGTGCTTAACTTAGACATTTGCTTTTGATAGTGCAATCATTTAAGCATGTGCTTAACTTAGAAATTAATCAGACCTGAGAATGTGGCAGAGTTTATATACATGTTTAAGTACCTCACTAAATCAGAAACCTCATCCTCACCACATAGTTTGTCAAATAATGTGATAAATCTAGCTTTCCTTTGTTCAGAAATTACATAAAGCTAGATTTGGCCTTATATAACTGTATTTATTATTAATATACACTTACTGAATTCTTTATACAATATTATGCTGTCTGAATTTCCTGCTTTGGATATATTTTGTCACAGCACTTGTGACAGCTTTTTGATTACCAAAAAAAAATTATGTTGGAACAATGAAGAGTTGAAGACTGACCATTTTACACTAGATAGATAGATAGATAGATAGATAGATAGATAGATAGATAGATAGATAGATAGATAGATAGATACTCCTTTCTTTCCCTTTCTTTCTCCTCTGCTGTTGTGCTGCTCATCCTAATCATTGATACACCAAGGTAAGGATTCAGTTTAGAGCCAAACAGGATGATGTAGACTCAGTCTGTAACCAAATCCACACTACCCACTGCTCTTTTATTATTAAATGTTATTTCCACCTTCATTTTCATGCATAACTTAGCTAGAAATGTTAACACAATTTATTTATTTTTATACAAGTTGAGAGTTCAGCAAAAGTTTAGAATTCTCTGCACAAAAGAGTACTTGGAATTACAGAACTTTGGCAAAAGTTGGGAGACTTGATAAGCTTTCTGCAGGAAACACTGTCTTCCTTTTGATGGAAATAATGAAGCATGAAAGTACCAGGATCCATTTAGCTGTCCTGGAAATTCTTCTTTCTTAGTAGGGAAAAGGTTCTGCTACCCTTTTCAAATTAATGAATAATTTTCTCCTAGACAAGAACTGACAAAGCAGGTCCTGTGAGTTCAAGTGGCTAATGACATTGATATGGGACTTGAAACAGATCTAGAGCCCTTGGTGATATACCCTTTTTAAAATATATTTGTATTTTTGCCAATAGTCCTGAGGATCGCAAGCTACGATGAGGAAAGATGCCTCAGTGACTGAGAATGAATTTGGTAGTGAGGAGACATGTGCTCTATCACTTTTCCTGCCATGGGCTTTGGAGCAGTGATTCAGATGCTTAAAGGCAGCCATCGCCTGCCAATTCTGATGTCCTGGCCTCCAGCTTTTGATGCAGAGGAGCACAGGTTTCCTGTGGGTTGTGTGTCATCACTGGCTCCCTGGTGGACTTGTTTTGGACATAGTAGTGTCTCTACATCCGTGCATGAGACATCCTAAATCTCTCCCTCAGTGAGACTTGAGCAATTATTAGAAGTCATACAGGGAGGTCATCGTTCAGTGGACTTGCAGAAACCAAAAGCTGCCTGACTCCATGGCACTGCTAAGAAATGCTTGAACAATTTAAATACATCTTTGGAGACCCTAAATACCTAAGTATCCCTTTAAAAATGGGACTTGTTCTGCATGTGGGTGTTTATAAGATGCAAGGAAGCAGGGGCAGAAGCATGGACCCAGGCTAGTATCTCTGCAAGGCAGTCTTGAGCACCAGCTTAGACTGGTGGGCACTGGTATGTCCCCAGAGTGCATCACAATGCAGTGGCTACATGGTTTTGGCACAGATTGTTGGTTGGTAGAGAGTCCTCTTACAAGATGTTGTGAGATTTAGGCTCTCTAGGAAATAGAGAACAGGAAAAACATTTTCAAAATAGACTTTAAAAATTCTTACTTTCTACTGCATCTCAACTGAAGCAGTTCCAGTACAGGCCTCAGTTGCTTTAGAAATTGTGACCGGAAAGAATATTTTTTCTTCAATGTGCACAGGAGAGAGAGATTCCTGGTCTATGCTCATTAATCTCTATCGTTGCAAGAAGCAGCTGAGGAATTATTTTCAAATGTTTTGTAATATTTAAAGTAAGTTGTATTGAAAAATGTGGTGTTTTTCTTCCTTCATATAAAGAGCAATGTGTTTTGCCTTTGTGACTTTTATCGTGGTTGCCCTAGTTTTCTGTTATAGAAGTGAAAGGAATGATTCGTGTTCTCTCCCTTTAATTTAAGCAACATGATATTTGGCCTTAATTATTCTCTTAAATATGTTAAAAAAGAATGTGTTTAGAATTTGATAAAATTTCATATTATGATAGGCTGAAGCAGCAAAACAAAGCCAGAATTACGTGGAGCATGACCTTTCCTTGTATGATGTCTCCTTGTATAAAAATAAGTCTCATCAGACTGCGATTTAGATGCCAAGCCAAAGGATGGTAACTGTAATTAGAGGCTTAAAATGGCAAGATGAAATATCCTTATGTTAAATCTAAAATGAAGCCTTAAAAAAATCAGGAAAATGTTTGATTTTTTTTCCACTTTATTTATATAGTACCCAACCAACTTACTTCTTATTATATGTCAGTTCTGCAGCATCTTATATTATGGAAATATCCTCATTAGTAGTATTCTGAGTAGAATAATTGGGGTATTATGATTTTTTATTACCTTCTTTAGAACCAGGGAAATGATTGCTGTGCATTTAATATGTACAGGGAAAACATACACAAACATAAAAAAAACACTGTAAGGCTTATTTATATGATAGGTTTTAAAATCTAGGAAAAATGCATCATCTTATTTGCTGCAAGAAGCCTTTGAAGGAAAGTGGAGCATAGAATACAGTTTCATTAATCCTGTGTTGGTACAGATTATTTTACTTTCATACCATTTCTATGTCATCGTACACTTTATTGTTCATTGGTATCTTGCTTATTTTTTTGGTAGCTGCTCAATTATTGTGTGGTTTGCAATGAAACTGCTGACACAGCTTTAAGAATTCAAGCTTAATTAAAGTCAAATGCATGAGTAGTAGTGTTCTAACAATATGGATAGTCATTTCAGGAATAAGTTTAGGCATTTGCCTTGGAGTAAAGCATGACTAATACCTGTAAGCTAGCAGTGGAAAAATGTAGAGGTAAATTTTGACCATGACTGGAGAAAACAAAAATCCTGTAATCTCAGTAATAGCTCTCTGAAAGGATACTGCAAACACAGTTTAAGATATAAAAAGCTCCCTAACAAGTACAGTGTTTCGGGAATAAATGGTGAAATACAAAGAAGAAAGGGAAGAGTCTTCTAAAGAACTAAAAACTTTCCAAAGCAGGGATACAAAATCACTTTCCACCTCCCAAGGAGAGGGAGGTGTATTTTCACACAATGCACGGAGACTTAAATGAGCAGTTCTTGCTGACTTTAAAGAGATGTCACATGGCTACATTTCTGAGCACAACTTTGAAAATCTGCCCCATAATGTGATGTAGTAATTATTGGAAATCTCTAACAAGGAATCTGATTTTTTTTATTTATTTTTCCCTCACATAAAGCATTGAGACTGTTTAGATACCTATTGATCTTATATTTTTCACATGAAAATGTTTAAAGTGATTTCTCTCTGTAAACAGGCCCACCCATCAAATGACATACACAGTTTTACTACTTCCCAAATGTACTCTGTTCGTTCATTTCAATTGCTCTGGAATTTCCATTTCCTCCTTCCCAGCCTCCAGTCTGCCTTCTGAACAAAACACATCCACAGAGAAGATGGGAATAAGAGCATTCTTCCCAGCATGGTGACCCATAGATCCATAGATCTTTAACCCCTTGCCTCCTTCCTAATCAGATAACTGGGGTACAAAGGTCAGGGCTAAATTGCAAACTTTCTAATTTCTCCTTTTCTTGCCTCTTCCTTCTCTTTCCCACCCCTTGTCTTTCAACATTGTTTTAAAATTAAGTATTTTCCTCATTGCTTGTTATCTGGAGTATCAGGAAAGTAAAATAGAATTTTACATTATATACAAGATTTTCTCACCTGTGGATTGGCTGTAAATGGAAAAAATCTTTAGAAGAGAAACTCTGTTAGGAGGCTGAGACTAAAAAGGACTCGTTAACTGCTTCCTTTTGAGAAATACACAATAAGTTTAGAAGCAATCAAATACTGCCAAGGGAAGGTCTCCCATTATTTTAATCTGTTGAAAAATAATTTTCTTATGCAAAATTATTCTGCTTCTTTTTTTGAGACTGTCACTCTCATGATTATAATTCCCCAAGTCAATGTCTGTTATTTATAGCCATACTTTACTCCTGCTGAAAAGGCAGAAGCTATCTATTCAGTGTTTTCTGGAGACAGAAAGTGAACTGAAAGAACAAAATCAGGAGTTTTAGTAAGGGGGTTTATTCAAAGTAAAATTAATTTTCTGTAGATGCTTGATATAATTTCCCCGGTATGTAAGCAAGGTTTTCTGGTTAAGAGAAAGACAGCAGAATTTTGTGAGTGTAATTTCTATTTGAATTTTAATGAGTACAAATATATAAATTTTCAGGATATTTTTCTTGAGACTTTGTAGGGCTAAAGACTTTCATTTCATTATTGGACAGCCAGGGTATATCAGACAGGCACCTGTAATGTAACCCAGCTAGACTTATTGAGGAAGGGAAGTTCTGGTGTAACTCAACATCTTGCTATTTGGAAACCAAAAATCATGCCCAAGTGGGTTCAATCCAGCATGCTGTACCTCATATCTGCTCTCCTTATTCTTCCATCTTCCTTCTTGCTTTTCTCTTTCTTTTGGCACCAGTGGTGGAGAGACAGATAATCACAAGATGAAGTTGCACAGCATCTGCTGGTAGTTCACACCGTGAAACTCTCCCTGTTGGCCACCTGCCCCAGAATATTTTCACATTCATGTGGCTAAGGGTTTCTGCAAATGCTAGCTGGTGAATCCAGACTATATTGAGTACCTGATACTGCATTCTGCCCTTCTGCTAGTTGTTACGGCTTCGAAAAATGGTAGTTTTAGAAAAAAATAAAAAAAAAAAAGACCAAACCCAGACAGAAAAATTTGAAGATAAAGGAAAAAGGAAAAATAATAAATTAGTCATTAAGTCATTTTCATCAGACAAAATACTTCTTTTAAGTTTTTATATAATTTCAGTAATGCAAAGCTAAAGACCAAATTAATTTTAGGCAAATGTGACAGGAATTTAGAGAATCTTTATTCTTGCCAGCAGAGAAGAAAACTGGCCTGCTCTGTTATGTTGACCCAAATTATAGTTTGGACCAGACATTTGCACAGTGCTAAACTTCCTTATGCAGCTGAAATCTAAATACTTAGGTCCCCTTTCTGGTTGCAGACCTTGGAACCACCCCAATGTGGCTGGCAACTTCTGCTTTTTGGTTTGTGTTCCTGACATTTCTTGTTGTACCTGTGTATTGCACTTGCATGGCAAGGTTTTAGTTCAGGGGGAGCTACAGAGGTGGTTTCCATAGGAGGTTGCTGGAAGCTTTTCCTGTGTCTGACAGAGCCAGGACAGACCTGCCACTGGCCAAGCCCATTAGTGATGGTGGCAGCACCTCTAAGATAACAGATTATTCTGTCAGGATGGAAAAAAACTGTGTGACAGAGAGAGAGGAGTGGAAATATGCAAAAGAAACAACTCTGCAGACACCAAGGTCAGTGAAGAAGGAGGTGGAGGTGCTGGTCCAGGGGCTGGAGCAGAGATTCCCCTGCAGCTTGTGGTGCAAACCATGGGAGGCTGCTGTGTCCCTGCAGCCCATGGAGATCTAGATAGGAGGATAGATAAATCTGCCCGTAGCCTGTGGAGGACCCCATGCTGCAACATCTGGATGCCCAAAAGAAGGTTGTGACCCTATAGGAAGCAGGTGGTGGAGCAAGGTCCTGGCAGGATCTGTGGCCCTGGAGCAAGAAACCCACCCAGGAGCAGGTTTGCTGACAGGTCTTGTGACCCTGTTGAGGACACACGGTGGAGCAGTCTGTTCCTGAAGGACTGTGTCCTTTGGGAACAATGCAGGCTGGAGCAGTTCATGCAGAGCTGTAGCCCATGGGAAGGACTCAGAGAAAGTGATGGAGGACTGTCCCTTGCAGGAGGGACCCCATACTGAGCAAGGGAAGAGTGTGAGGAATCCTCTCCCTTGAGGAGGAAGGAGTGGCAGAGAAAACATGGAATGAACTGACCACTGGGACTGAAAACATGGAATGAACACCAAGACTGCTGGGATGGGGGTGGGGGAGTTAAGGTATTTGTGAGTAAAGTTAAATCCAGGAAGGAGGGATATGGTAAAGTAGACTCAGTACAGGAAAGATCAATGTACAGTATCTGCTTAAGGACATTAAATGAAATATATAAATATTAATCAAATTAAAGCCGTGGCTGAGGAAAAGCTCTGGCACTGAGCTGTTACAGTTAAGACTGAATTACAGACTCTAATGCAACTCTCTGCTGTTGCTCCCTCCATTTCTGTATATTTCATCTCTTTAGTGGCAGTGTTTGGTGGCTGATTCCTATCCAAAGGTAATTTAAAAAAAAAAGAAAAAAGAACTAAAATAGTAGCTGTTTTGGTTTTTTTTTCTGAATATCAAGAGATAGCTAAACTCAAATTTTTCCCATTATAAGAAGAAAAGAAATAAGGTCTCTTTTCTGAGCAGCTTTATAGAAAAAACTACCGCATGCTGTAAGGTTCAATCCAACACAGGAAGTGTAAAAGTCCTTCCAATTGCTTTTCCTAAATTAATTCTAATCTGTCCCAGTCATGATCCTCCTTTTACCTATGTCTTAGTGCAGTCAGAGCAGATCCAGCAGCAGAAGGATCACAAATTCCTTTCTCAGTCTTAGGCTATTCTAGGATTAAATCACACTGTCTTTAAAGAGGTAAGCCCTTGTTCTCAGAAATAATTCTTAAGCAGTCCAATAGGTCTGCTACGTGTGATTAAGGCTTCTTGAAATGAATGAGGATTGAGCATTTTTTCTTGCAATTGTTATTGGTACTTTAATCCCTTTTTACTTAACACTCATACCACCCTTTTCAAGAGTTCTTCCATTTTTGTGAGATATTCTGAACTTTGAATGGTTTCTTTAAGAGGCCACAGGATATTTGGAAGAGATGCTGGTTTTACTGCATTTCAGGGCAAATCATTAATTATTTTCAAAGAAAGTATAATTAAAAATCATAGATATTTGTTGACACAGAACACTATTGCACCTAGCAGACCTTGTAACCTCCATGAAAACTCTTTAGATTGGTGCACTTGGTTCACCCTGTCTGAAAGAAGAATATATCCTTCTGCTAAGCTCATTGAGCTCAGAAATAAATATGTCATGCAGCTTTAACACACTAGTATTCATGTTACTGACAGTAAAACTTGAGGCATGTTTTATCTATATTTACATGCTTCTCAAAATGAATTCCAAGATCTCAAACTGGAAATTTTTTTTGTTGCTGTTTTGGTGAGAGGTGTTGTGTGATTTTCCTTTATTAATTATCTGTTTTCAAGACCACAGTCTGATTTGTATTTTCCTATTTCCTTCTCAAAACTGTTTTGTGGAATCTCATCAAATACGTTACTGAAGTCAGGTATACTTTAGTACATTTGTATTATATCCAAAAATCTTTGGTTTACATCTCTGAAGGAGATTAATTTGAACTGACAAATTTGTTAGGTTTGACAAGTGCTAATGCACTTAAACTACCTATCTGCTTTAGTGATCAAGTCATCCTGGTTTTAAAACCAAGAGTTTCAGTTTCAAATTTGCCAAGTATTTTTTTTTTTTACCTCCCTATGGGTAAAAATAGATTCAATGTATTCACTTTAAACTTGAATCTATGACATGCAGATTTCAAACCAGCTTCATATGTACCAACTAACGTACGTTTCATTATATGCTCTTGTTTCTAAAGGCTCTTACTATCAGTGACTTCTCGTTGACAAGAAGAAATCAACAACTTATTTTTAAATAACCACATCCTAAATTACATTGCAGTTCATAGAGCTGCTTCCCATGTTAGCTTCCACAACTGAGTTTTACAGGGAAAAACACAGCAGACCTGTACTAGGCTTTGTTTGAGGATGAACAGCTCTCCTCTGCTTAGATTCAGTGTTTCCCTGTGAGCTCGCCCACGTACATCGGGCCCAATTTGGTCCACTTTATGCAAGTAGGGAAAAAAAAAGGAAAAAGAAGAAAAAAAAAAAAAGATTGGAATGACTGGGATGATGGTGCACAGTCCTTGCCATCCAGAAGGCAAATCAGCTGGAGTCTGAGAGCAGTAACAGAGTGCCAGCTCCTGAGCCCAACTGAGTCTGACAACAAATCCCCACAGGACTGAGGGAGTCTGTCACTGCTAATGACATGGAGGTATTGGCAGCAAAGGTAGCTTTGAGGTGCCTCCTACCTTCCTAGCAACAGCAGGTCTGTTGCTGAAAGCACTGAGAGTCTTGCACATTAGCTATTTATGCAAAATTCAGAGTGTAAGTTAGCAATTTCAGCAGTCATGTTAATTTGGTTTGCACTTAGGAGATTCTGCATAGTTCCCCATGCACAAGTGTTAGAGTTTCAGGGGTTTTTACAAATGTTGTTAGGACTGATGAAAGTTTTGGTTTCTGATTATGATTATGATGTGTCATAGCAATTAAATGCAAAATAAGGATACATAAATCATATGCTACAATAAACCTGTCTCTAAGATAGACATCACATGTCAGTACAGAGATTTGGAGACAGATAAATCAGTTGTCTAACATGTTAATTGCAATGCTCTCTGAAAATGACTACCTCCATCACCAAAAAAAGGAGAATGTAGCCTGCAGCTAAATAAATAACATATTTATGTGATTGCAGATAAGACATTTTAATTCATTTTGGGATCAGCACAGAAAAGACCTGAGCTCTGTCCTGTTGGTTATGTCTAACTCCTTAGAAGATCATAAGAACAGAAGCTATTTTTATTCTTTTCTAAACCAATAGATGCTTCTTCCTCAAAAAAGGCTGAATTTGGCTTACTTAGTTTATAAAGAATTAATTTATTAAACATAACTAGGTATCTAAATTGCAGTGAAAACAAACTCTGATTTTGGCAACTTCAAAGTCCAGCATACAAAAACTCCTAGTGTAGTTCTGCAAAATAGCTCCCATCAGTCTTTGTTGATTGAATAGACCATGATCCCAAGACCACCAAGCTCAGCAGGACAACTTGCCATGATCTTGGAGTATAGTGCAAGCCACTGGAGTGATCCCACTCCCACTTGCACTAACTTCAAGGTCTAAATTAATTCTTGTTCCTGAGTACCAGGTACACTGGACTTGATCATAAAGACAAGTTGTAAGGATCAGCATTACTTTAAACACTGCCATGAATAATGGTTTGTCCAGCTAAGAAAGTCCATGGAAATTGTGTGCTGCAGAAAACACAGCAATGAAGAAGTAAACACAACAAGAGTGAGAGAGGATAACAATTGCTTATATACAGGGTGACAGACCAGCAGCTGGATATTACTAATGTTTTTAATTTATTTCTTCCTGCCTCAGCCTAAGACACAAGATTTCAACCTCAGCTCACCTAATCCAAAGGAAGGTGAGACAAAGGAGAAAATGGGAACTAAAATATCAGAAGGAATATGAAATACAAAAAAAAAATTACTACATACAGATAAATATGTGATTACTGCTGTTGCCTAGTGCAAATACACAAGTATGTTAACAAACTGCAATGCATAGATTTCTCAAATGATTTTATAGAATTTTTTTTATTTTATATATCTCTCAATGAAGTAAAATAAAAAATAATCCTAGACTGTGAAAAAACAAACGCTAAAATATTATTAGATGTTCTGGTCAGTGAGAAGATCTGAAGTGATTAATCTTCCTTCTTTTGTCTGGTCTCCACTCAGTAGTCTTCCTTCTTCAACCTGCTGGGTGAAAGCCTGTGCCTCGGTTCCTCCTGCTCCTAAACCTCCTTTCCAACAGTCTGTACCACAGGAATCCCATTCTTTTGATGGCACTTTTTAAATAACCTTCCTAAAAAAATTGACAAGAACTGTACTAGAATAAGATGATCATCTGGCTCCGTTTCTGTAAAACCATACTGAAACTACAAGGAGAGTTGTCACATGCAGTTGTGTCACAGCACATGCAAGTGGTTAATTTTCCCTCTATTCCTCTGCAGATCATCCAAGGAGGCAGGAGATAAACCCTTCCCTGCAGTTGCATGGTAACTGGCTGCAGCTGTGCAGTGACATGAAAGCCTCCAACACCCCAATCTTGCTAAGACCCGAGATGCTGCTGTGGACCTGAAGATAATACTGCTGTTTGAAAAGGGTGAATCAGCCTCCCAGTGTGAATGCTTACCATTTAATGAAAGCCTGCACATCTCCAAGCATGTTCAACTCCAGGACTGAATTCAGTGATGAAAAAGTAGGCTTCCCTTGTAATTACTGCTTTGCAGTATAATGTATCCTGCCTTCTGTTGCCTGTCTAAAGCAGACTATTCTTTCTGCAAAATATAATTTCAACTGCTGTTATGATTTTTTGGCATATTCACAGGACTTTCTGTGAATAATATGACATTGGTAATGTTATTTATGCAAGTTGCCCATCTAAACTCAAAATACCCTGGCACCCATTCCTATACCAAAGCTCCTAGTCAATATGTGAGCAGGCTGGGTGCCATCTGAAAACATAGACATGAATGTAGGCAGCCAACACATCCCTTTTTTATGATCATATGGGTGCTTGGGGCAGGAGTGCCAGCAGACAGTCTAGCAGAGTGCTGCTTAGACTCAGAAACACATCCATTCCCTTTTGAATTCTAACTTATTTTTTCCATTTTAAATTATACTTGACTATTCTTAAGTCTCTTTTAAAATATCAATGCACTGAAAAGCACATCTTGTTTGCTGTTATAATGTACATATTTTTCCTAGAAGAAAATATTTTCCAAGAGAGAAGTTCTGATAGTAAATACTTTTGCTTCTTGGCCAACATTTTCAAATGTAAAATGTTTCAAGCAGTTTTTAAATAGTCCTGAAGAAAAGTCAGTGGATCTCTTATGTGTGATATGACACAAGAAATACTGTATTCCTTCTGACTTGGTGTCATAACACATCAGGGACACATGCAAGCCCTGTTACTGAGAGATGTGGAATCTCTTACTCTGTGCAAGCTAAACCTCTTTCTGGCTTCTTCTGAGCTGGAGATGATTAGAAAGGATTAGGTCTTGACACAGTAGTCTGACCTCCTTCTCATAGGGTATTATAGTAACTCTTTGTACCAAAGCAAAATTCTTAATTGCTCTTTGATTCTATTTCATCTCTAGGACAAAATGACTTTTTGTGTAATGAGTACTTTGGTTTGGCTGCATCCATGCTCTGTGATAAACTATTTTCCCTTTGGTTTTAGATTTTGAATGTTCTATTTTTCATGCATTAGGAAACAAAGACTTATCTGATTTAAAATATTCTGAAAGTTGTTTCAGTTCTACCCAGTTATTCTTCTCTGAATCCTATTTGCTTCTTTATTATGCGTACTTTATACACTATTCCAGACAAGAATGACAGAAAACCTACATGTAATATAACTATGTTCTTCATACTATTGATAGTTCTGTTCTTTATACATGCTTAGCATAATACTTGATTTGTACCTGGAATTGCACAGTGAATAGAAGTCTCCATTTTATTGACTACAAGGACATACAAGCTAATTGATGTTAATGTGAAATCCTTTAAACTGCATGAATATTTAATTCCTCATCCCTCAGACACTTAATATTACACCTATACACTGGTACTAAAATGCATTTTGTCATTGCTGCAACATGTTTGAGTTTTTCTCTGTCTGTTAGCCATGACCCTAGCAACATGGAACACCTTGGAAGTCAAAAGTAACTGTGGTATCTGAGTCTCTTTTACACAGGGGGACATGCTTTATCAATAGGAAAATGTTCAAAGTGTCAGAAAACATAAAGGAGAGGAGCAATATTTCTTCTCAAACAATGTTAATCAAATCTATCATCTCACATAGGCATTCTGTTATACTCGATTTTGTTCCTGTGTCAGCCAGGTACATGTATTTCTTTTCTCATGCACTTGAATGAATAAGAGGAAATATAAAAATATAGAAAAAATTTACTATATCTTAGTACTTTGGAGCAGCAACTTTGATTAGATACTTCAAATTTTGGACAAAAAAATTAACCATTTTTGTTCATCTGTTTCAGACCTCTGAATATATTAACTCCAGGACTGGTAGTTTATTGTTGCTGCTGAGATATGTGCAAAAATTCTTCTTTTGACACTTGTTTTTGTTTCTCATTGTTTTTCTTTAAAAAAAGAATTAAAAAGGAAAGGACAAGAAAACCATTGCTTCTCAGCAATATGCCTGATTGCTGCTTGATTGCATATTCCATTGGGCAGTCTCTTCTTTCATCAGCTTTCTATTTCTGTTATACGACAGAGTATGAAACAGTTGATTGAATGCTATTTAGAGATTTTGGAATTAAGATGTAAAACACTTAAATTTGGAAAAAAAATTCTAAGTTTAAGACATTCCAAGACCTACCTATAAATATCCTGCGTACTGGGATTCACCTTTCTCACAATATAAAACCCCGTAATAATATATACATATGCATATACATGTTTGTGAAAGTTTAAGGGATTAAGGTCTAATTTTGTCATTCAGCTTTGATAATGTTGGTGCCAAGAGAAGAAGATATAGCTTCATTAACCCAATTCATGACTATCTGTAATAGTTATAAAAATTAAATAAATTATAAATATTACTGTAATGCCTAAAGATAATTTGTTAGATATGATTTGGTCACTTTTGTTCCTAGAGCTTGGGCACATGACTGAACCACACAGCATTACAGCTGACTGTGCATGAAATCTGTCAGCCTTGTGTATTCTTAAATTTAAAATCTTTTGCAGGATGTTAAATATTATTTAAAAAGCTTTACTTTAAGCTGTTCTTCTGTCAATGGTTTACAATTGAGGAAAAGTAACTCTGTTGTTATAAGGTTAATTCTGCTTATTTTTATGCAGATGTCAATGTAGAAAAAAATGACGGTGAAATTCTTATGAATGAAATTACGATATAATTTTTTTTAATACAAAATCTCTTGATTCTTGTTGAAAAATTTGTATCAACACTAACAGGAACTAATATATCAAACTAAATAATTCTGTTTTGAAAGCACAGACTCTCAGCTTTTGATTTCTAGTAATGTTTTTGATGAACACAAACTCCTTTCCTGGAATTTTCCAGCTCTTTGTGGATCAAAAGCCCCAAGAATATTTTGGGAAACCCGGGGGGGGCAAAGGTATATGAAAGGATATAGAATCTCTGTGTTAAATTCTGCAGTGAAACTAAAATTTAAAATTATCCCCACTTCTAACCATGCTGGAGAGGGAGAAGGCAGGTGGGACAGTCAAAGCTACTTTTCTACTGTTTGGGGTATCTGAGCTGTCACTCAGGCTGATATCCCTACATCCTTAATTCACTGAGCAAGATGCCATGCTGGAACAAAACCTGCATGCTGGAGTAGAACCAGTTTCTCCTGCCTATACCAGCAGTCCCACCTTTGCTGCCAGTACCCCACCCTGTTTTTTCATAAAGCATTTCAACTGCCAGAATTGCAAACCAGCTCTCCTGGCTGCAAGAACTGTACAACAAATGCCTTCTGTCAGTTCAGTGTATTCCAGGTCCTTCCTTCTCCACGGCCTTCCCCAGCCCTAGCCAGGCTGCAGTAAATATCCTTGAGCTAACGCCACGACTGTTTATGTGGCATCCACAAGTGACAGCTTCAGGGAAGGGTTTTATGCCTGGAAAGAGCTTGCAGCTTTGGGCCTCAGCTGGTGGAACTAAGTGCTGAAGTGCTGTGAAGGGTGACTTATTCCCAGTCAGCCAGCTATTTGGTGTCTCCAAGGTTTCTGACACATGAGCAAATCTGGTTGCAGTAGTTTAAGACATTACCATCCCCAGCTGCCAGCTCGGCTGTTCTGCTGGAGGTCACCATCTCCATAGCAGCATTTGCTATTTGCAAATGCTGATTCTTTAATCAGTCCTTCTAATTTTTAGCTTAGCATTTTGCTCATACTCAGTTTCAGTGGAAAATTAAACTAAAATGCTGTATTCCTTACCAGGGGGTTGGAAGTGCAAGCAGCTACAGCCTTCTCCAAAGCAAGAACTCTCCTGACTTAACCATAACAACTTGAGATCAAAGGAGTCTAAAAATCTAGTTTTGTCACTCATGGGTACTTTCAAATATTCTATCAAATTCAAGCAAATTTTATTTTTAAAAAAATTATGCCATGTACCTTCATTCATCCCAACCTGAAAGATAAAACCAATAGTATTAAGGAGAACTCAAATTGTTTTCAGTATCCTGGTTAAAAATGTATTTTGCTGCTTATGACCTTTCCATGCTTGAAATGTTTAATCTGAAATTCTCCACAATCTATGCCTGCATTTTCTTGGAATTTGTTTTAATGAAAATTACTTTATTTTCCTGAAAAATTAGACAAAAGAAAGAAATATTTTGTTTGAAAACATTACTGAAGAAGTTAGTTCTGTCAGCACAACTGTCCTCTTAAGACACCCATTTTAGAGTAGGGAAATAATTGCAACAAGTGGATAATTCTTCTTCTGGGCCTAGGAAATTAGTTTTAGAAAAAATTCAGATCTTAGTGTGGGTTTGTTTGAGTCAAACAACCAAACACACTGAAGTCATCCTTTCTGAGATCACCATACCTTCTATCTTCTGCTCACCAAAACTTTTGGCCTGCTCTCAGCAGTTTACAGCCCTTTTTTTTGGCAGTACTATGCAGGGGTCTTCACAAAATGCCTGATTGTGTGATAGGTGGTTGGAACAGGATGACCTCTAAGGTCCCTTCCCCCCCACCCATTCTATGACTCTATGATTGCACAGCCTCAGGCTGTGGGGATAAAGATGGTGTCTGAAATAGCTGCAACACATCATTCAGTACACACAAAGATTTTCAAGACAGAAGGACACATGCACGGCCCCAAGGGATCCTGCAAGACTGAACTACTGGTACTCAAAATAGTGTAAAATCATGGACCCATGGGTACAGATAGGAGCATACTCTCCCAGCGTTGTGACAGAAATTTCTTGACCAAAAAAGTGTTTGGACCAAGGCAATTGATTGATTAATGTAATTGCCTTTTGAGTCCCAGTAAATTTCTGTCATCTGCTATCTTCCATTGCAATGTGTTCTCTACTTGAATACTGAGCTGTTTGGAGAATGGATTTTCCTTTGCTTTGACCCTTTCACCTGCTAATTTCTTGTGCTGGCTCTTAGTTTGGTATCATGAGAAGCAATTTCATTCCTGTTTTTGTGTTCTCTAAGCTGCTCATTATACCATAAATATCTGGTATAGTTCACTTCAGATGTGTTTGTCAAGACTGAAGAATCCCACTCTCTGCAATCTCTCTCCACCTGGCTGTCTTGCCTTGTAACTCTTCTCCTCTTGACTTTATTGGTTGTATAACATCCTCTCCTGGGATGGGACAGGGAGAGGGGAATACAAAACCAATTCAATATGAAAGTACATCACCAGTTCACAATGCCATATGCACATTGTCTATTCTCTTTTTTCTCCTCTTGCTGTTTTATCCAACACTGATAGTTCAGAGGCTTTTTTTGTTGTTTTGGTTTGGTTTGTTTTTTGAGGTTTTTCTGTCATTGTTATTTAGTTCTGATCTGAAACTTAGAACTGGTAAAGTTAATCCAAATGTTCTTCGCTGAGGTTGGCAGCCAATCTAGAGACTGCCAGTTAAGTACGGTTAGAAATACTTTTCCTCATGTACAATGCTTTAACTTTAAAGTAAATAAATATCACCCACACTGCATTGCTCAGCTACTCAGCAACCTAGCAACAATTAGTATTTCTTCTCAGTTGTATTTTGGTTTTACTGTGTTGAATAATTTCACATCAACAACAAAACTTATGTATTTTCTAGCAAGTCCCTCTTATGAAATCCTTTTAGCTACAGGCTGTGCAATAGTGGCAGTTTCCTGAGTGACTTCTTTTTCAGAAAATAGGAAGATGTAAAGTGAATGAGCTGGGACTTTGTCAAGAGGAAGAAAAAAATCTCATGTACTGTGTCATGGTACCTGTACATTAAGGAAGAAAATCTGCCTGACACTTGATGATTTTCTTTTGAGGTAGCAGCTGTGGGAAGACATTAATCTTGTATAGACTGAGTTACTGATAGTAAATATATATATAATTTTATGTGACTTATGTTTTTACAGTTTGCTGGCAAAAATGTCCTTGCAGACTGATGATCTAAGGATTTCTCTGTTCCTGTTGGTTAGCTTACTCATCGGCTCTTGAAGCACTGAAGTTGCACAAACATTTGCAGGAAAACTGTTGATGCTTGGAAACATAAGGCTGGGTTTCCCCTTCCCCCACATGTGAAGAAAACAGTCTGATGAAAAGACTAAACTCTTTTTTGTCTGAGCAATCTGATAACTATGCTACTCCATGCTAGAAAGGTCAAGGAGTATTTGTGAATTCTTGTGCTATCATTTAAAGTAAATATTGTAGCTCATGAAGTTACATTCAAAGTAATTTCCATGTAACATAGAATTTGTTAAAAAGCAGCATATTCAGAATCTATTTGAAGATTTGCATTTCATGTTCTGTAGTGTATTTATTCATGGAGATAAGTAGTGTTTAGATTACAGGAATTTTTCAGCCTGTGGCTATTTCACTTGAGACTGAATAGATTTGTTTCCAGCACTTCAATGTATCTGATAATGAATCTATCTTTGCAATCAGAATTGCAGGACCCTATATTTTCTTTCTGTTTCCATTATTTAAGGATGAAGGATTTTCTCAAATTGCCAGAGGAAACCAAGGGCAGCACGTGTCACCTGCTTCTCTTTTGCTTAACACAGCATGCCACATGACAAAGCTCAAACACTTGAACAATATTTGAAAAGGGAGTTAGGTCCAAAAGCTGTCTTTAGCTAAGGGGAAAGATCTTTCTTTGGGTCTGCACCAACACACTGCTTCAGGCAGAGGCGTGGCCACCGCAGCCGGTGTCTGTGTGGCTGCCCACTCTCTTTGCAGCTCACTTCTGGCACAGTTTTGGCCTGGATCAACCAACTGGCGTGCTCCAGGCAACATCTGGGCAGGCCTGGGGCATAGCAGAGGGAAAAGAATTGTCTCCATAGCCCATCTGGATGAGGGAACATCAGAAATACATCTGAGCACACGCTGTGCTGTACAAGCTGTGATTCACCAGAACAATGCTCGACTCTCCTGGTTACTGAAACTCCCCAGAGATGACTCCTCACTTCTTCAGTCTCAGCTGGAGTTCAAGATGTCCCTTATGTGCCTGTGAATATTTGCAAACAGCCTTTTGTTTTCACACTCACCCTTTTAAGAGGTGAGAAAAATCTCTTGAAAAACAATGCATAACCTTTAATGAAACATTCTACATTGTTCGACTGGTCCTGCTTTTCGTAGCTTGCTAATGCAAATATCACACTTTGTATGCTGCAAGATTACTGCAGTCCTATAAGCATAGAAATACCAGAGAAGTGCCATCTGTGATGTTGAGAATCAAAATGTACAGTGTTTATTCAGCTATGAAGAGTTTATTTTGCAAATACACATCTGAATATTTGTAGAATAAACGTCGTACAGAGAGTTTCATTTTGCCAGAGTTATGTTGCAAATCTTATGCCTCCCCTTCACTTCCCTGTTTTGCCCATTCTTAAAGACACAGAATGGGACAGTTTGACTTCCCAGTGGAGGCCATTTCTGTTCTTAAAAGATTTCCATGGCTATGGACTCCTTCAAACATTCTTTCTGGTCCATGTGTGTTTTCCAAACTAGAAGACCTCAAGGATTTCCAAGCTCATTTTTTTTGCTACTTCTCTTTTATGCTGGATCAGATTTGCTTCTGCAAAGGAATTGTGAAGTTGTACTGTAATAACAGTGACGTTTACTACCCATACCAAAACCATGAATTATCTGTAATAAACATAAAGATTAAAAACTAAATCTGGAAATCCTAGCAGTTTTTCATATTTCCTTGGCAAAACATTTCTTCTTGAAGGGACGCCTCTGGTAAACTGGGGAAATAACATTTCCTGGAACTCAGTTTGATATTAGAGAAGCATTACAAATATTTTTCTCCTTATTAATTACTAGGACTTTGAATTGTCACTTTTTTTTGGGGGGGGGGGGCAGGGGAGGGGAAGGGGAGAGTAGCCTATGTCTGTCCTCCCTACAAGTCAGAGGAAGCAGAAATCCAGTGCTATACAGGCAGTTCAATAGTTTGATGAGTTTGGCCTAGAGATTAAAAGCAACAATTGTGGCTGTCTATTGTTAGACATCCAAACAAAAAACCTGAAAAACTACTGAGCAACCTTTATTATTTTATTGGGTTTACACATTCTTGCTGTTGAGGCATCAGAATATTTCTGTTTAGGAGAATGATTTACATTAGATCATTCTGAACCTTGGTGTGAAAGGTCTTTCCTTTGGTTTTTCATAAGAATGACAAAATGAACAAAAATGTAGATAGCCTTATATGAATAAGCATAATATCAAGATATTTTGTGAAGATCAACAAGGTTTTGAAATTTATGCTGCAGATTTCATTTTTTCTACGTAGATAAAATTTCATCTTTTTTGACCTGAGCAATAATTCTCTCCAGGGATTAAATAGGTTTTACACAGGGATTTTGTACAAAATTTATGTTCTAAATTAGCTGATTTTCAATGTATATCTCTCTTGCTGTTTCTAGCTTGGGAACTGTGATGCTGTAGTGATGTGAAATTTGTGGTATTGTATAATTCCCAAGAAGGTTGCTTCAGAGAATCTTTTTTCTGACTACTTTGTTACTCACTCTTTCCACTTTATGTAGTGATAATTTCCAGCAGGTTTGTCATTGTCAGTTCCGTAAACTCAGGACAGTCTTGTCTTTAGCCCCACACCACTCATTTTTCAGCTAACTGTTCTAGATGTGCCACCCTTGCCTCTATTTGTTCATTAATTATATTTATATGCTAATGAACTGCCTTTCTTTTTATTCTTTCGGAAACAGCACATCCACATCACTTCTAATTTACTTATCTCCAAGTATATTGCATAAGTTCTGGGAAGTATGCTGCAGCATCATTAAAAAAGAAAGTAAGCAAAATAAATTAGCCAAAATAAAAAAACTGGATACAAAAAAGAAATTAAAGCATTCCCATTGGGGAAAAAAGCAAGATCTTTGGTAGCCAAGATGCAAGTATTTTTCTTCTGCTTTGCTATCAAGTTTTTTAGCTCCATGGGTACTGCCTATTTTTATTTGACTCATCTTTACATTTTTTTAACCCTTTAACCTATTTTGTGACAGATTCAAAAATACTATAGTTTCTGCTTTTTTCTACTTACAGTCAGAAAATGGTAGTTTAGTAATTTTATGGTTCACTGACTGTTAATTCAAGGAAAACCCCAATGTTTCATGTGCTGAAGAGGTTTGGGGCATTGCTCTTTTTTTACTCAGAATGGGGGAAATGAATCGTTAACATAAATATAGTTATTCAACCCCCATTTGAGTTTAATGCTGATACTTTATTGATTTAATTTGCATCCAAAACAAACTGAAACAGAGCAAAACAAAAAAATATTTTGCCTTTTTCAGTGTCAGGCCTTTTAAAGGTACAATTTGCAATGAGCTTTTTGCCTGATTTGGCATCAAAATCTGAAAATATAATACCTAAGGCCCAAATACAAATGAAAAAGGAGAAAGTGGACACAGCTTGTGGTGTTCTATTTCCTGCCTACTATCTAGAACTAGTTGTATTTGGGTTTTGAAACACCAGGAACTCATGACTTTCAGTAGACTTTCTCCTTAGAGTGAAAGAAAAACTCGCAGAGAGTTGGGACTTTGCATATCAAAACAAAGTACTTATTTAGGACTGACAGCAAAAGCTCCAACTGGTCCCAAGTGAGTATAACGTTTGACCTGAAGTAAGAAAAAATCTACTGAGAAACAGATGGAAGATGGGAAAATAATATCCCTGTAGTTAAGAGGAGGAACACTTCAGCAATATTAACTCCAGATTAAATAGTGAGATGAATCAATTCCTGAGGGACAAAAAGCACAAACAGAGCAACAGCTCAGAATTTCTGAAGTCTTGCAAAAGCCAGAGGAGAGAGAAGATGTTACTGTTTTAATGGCAGATAAATAGGACATATCTGGTTCTTATTTCAGAAAAGTTGGATATGTTTTCTTCCTTGCACATTTTATTCCTCAAATCAAGAGAATCACGTGCTAAATAGAGCTGAAGGGAACATCTCACATGTAGAAACCTAGAGTTCCACCTGAATTCTAGTTTAGAAAGAGGATAACCTTTAAACTGCAAAAACTATAGTCCTTGACTAACACAGCCAGAGATGGAAGAAGATATCCACTGAAGAAACAAAACCCTTGCTTCCTCTCCAGCAAAATGTGTTGCTAAAATGGAGGGGACCAACAGTCACAGTTACTGGATTTGCTTAATCTTGGAGATAAACTCAACATTCACACAATAACACAATAAGCAAATACTGTAATGTTTACATATTAGAGTCACAAAAGTTTTCTTACAGCGAAAGTCAGTTCAGATTCTTGGTATATTCTTGAGGAATTCAGTAAGATATTTGCTGCTTGTGCAATATTCCCAAATGAGATTTCAGACTATGGGGAAATGTGTGAGAGATGTCATAATTAATTTTCATTGTGGAGGTTTGCAATGGAAGTTAGGCATTAATCTGATACATGGAGTTCATATGAATCAGTTATTTCAAAAACTGTACGATTTATACTGATGAGATAAAATTCATTCTATAAAAGTCAGATATAAGCATCTTACCTGCTGAGAACAAAAGATTAATCCTCCTTATTTAGTTTCTTGCAATTTAAATCAGGAGGTAAGAGGTTTCCACTTTTCAGATTTTGTTCAAGGAAAAAAAGTATGGAATGAAATTATATTTTTTCCTCAGTTTGAAAGCTAAAGACTACCCTACACATTCACAAATCAGTCAAGTTCTTCCTTTAGAATTGCATTTCTTTTTAGGCTGCCCTTGATAATATTGCTTGGACAGGGTAAAATGATGTATGGCAGAACAAAGTATATAACAAATAATGGAGCAGCTGTTCCATTCAATCTTTTTTAACTTTTTAAATGGGAATTATGAGGATACTAATTCTCTGTCATGTAACATCTGGGTCACATGGAGGGTAAAATCAGTAAGTGTTAAACTACATCTTTAAGCTCACTTAAACAGTGGTACACTGAGGCCCACAGAATTCAGCTTAGAAAATACTATTTTCTGATACTATTGCAAAGTAAAATACAGAGAGAATATAATGAAGGTGCTTAAGGATGATGTTCTGCTAGGAAAGAACATTCGTTTGACATGCTGTTTTAGCTTAATTTACTGCTCCAAGGAACAAAGAAATTCTCTTTGTTATATTGCCTAGATGATCTGGACAAACTGAATAAAAATCACTTGGGTATCAACAGGGCAACATAAGGTGAAAACAGATGTCTAAATGAATATGAGTGAATAAAAGTATTTCTACTTGGGCCAACTAGCTCTTTGAGAAGCTAGGCTTCTTCTCACCTGTCTTGCTGTTGAAGTGATAGTCTAAGAATATTTATTTTATTTAACTTTACTCCCTTTGTTAAACAGAAGTTACAGGAAAGTAGCTTATTCCGTCTTTGAAAGAGGTAAAGGGCAGCTATTTCTTGTCTTACAAGGGAAATCAAGATTTCCAAGGGATCCTTTACTTATTGCTTGTTCATTCCCATATTTGACCACATGGAGATCCCACACTGGGTATCCTGTGACCCTGAGACGCCTGGGTTAGCAGGCAGCTTGAATTGTTTGGCACTGGCAGCAGCAGCTAATGCAGTGCCAGCTCCAAACTGATGTTCATGGCTTTTCCACAACAGCTTTGGTGGCTGTTCCTGGCCTTACGGCCAAAGAGAGCATCCCTCACCCAGAGAGTAGGAAGAGATTTAAAGGAATGACTCCAAACTTTTTAGACATCCATAACATTAGCTTTACATTAAGGTTTGCTCCAACTTGCTTGTTGAACCTGTGCTGCCCTGCAGCCACAGGCACAGACACAGAACATAGGAGAAACATTGACTCTGTGGCATAGAGATTGAAATATCCAGGCAAGGATCCTGTGGCTTCTCTTCCTGGAGTTGTATATGAAATTGCATGAAAAAGTTATTGAATAAAGGCATGAGTCATGCAGTGAAATGCATGTCTGGGAAGCAGAAAATATGTTTGAGGATCCCAAACAGTAAGCAACTAAAACCCATCCTGTCTGAGTGCCCATCCTCTCTTAGCGCTTTAACTAATATATGGAAAAAGGGCAACCCTGCTCTGGTCATATCTAAAATGACTCTGAGGCATTCCTTTGTCGCAAAAATACAAGAGAGGTGGCTAAGTGAATTGATTTCTAGTTACAAATCTACTCATGCATAGGAATCTAAGGTGTATGTATAAGCAACCAAGGCTTAGGTCTAAGACAGAGAATTAATTTTAAGTATATTCCCCTTTATGGCATGTACTACAACAAAACAAAACTACAACAAAACTACTTATTTTTAAGGCAGTTGTCAGGTTCCAGGCAGCCTCTGGGGCCTGCATTTCTCCATTCCTTATGAAATGAACTGAGGCATCTAAATAAAATTCTGTTGGGTTTTTTCCCCATCTGGTCCTTTTCCTTCTGTTTCATTAATTTATAAAATTTCCTTCTCTTCTTGTCAGGTGCTTTGTTCTGTGAGAGGTTTGCAGTAGAGAATTAATGTCATAGAATGTGTGAAGAATTCATGTTGATCTGCTACTACAATGGTATTTTCAACATAAACTCCATGACAGCACTGTATAATGCAAGACAGGAGTCAGAAATAACTGTGAAATCCTCTAGCAATTTAAGGGTCACATTAGCTGCAAAAAAATATACTTATGCAAAACCGTGGTACTGGATACAGTGAAACATTGCCAAATAGGAGAGAACATCTTTTAAGAAGCTGAAAAAAATTTGTGATCTGCGTCAAATAATGATGCAGTATGAATGAAAATTATATGAACTCTGTACACAGTAGCCTTGAACAGAGAGTGCAGTTTTTTTGGCAGATACTCATCTGATCATAAGTCATCCTTATCGAGCTCACAAGGGCACTGTCCAAAAGAATTAATGTAGTCCTGTCATGACTTAGGAGAATATTGAGTAGGAAGTGCAAAGATGACTTTACATCCCTGTTTGGTACAGGTATGACTGAACCCACCTCTGGTATATGATATATATATCAACTGCTGTCATCAGTTCAGGTCTAGTGTCTCCAGGTCAGGATGCATGCTAATAGGTCTGAGTGGGTGCAGAGCAGGCTGTAATTAGAAACTTGGAAATGTGCTGCACAGTAAAATGCTTGAGAAGTTGCCAGAGGGAAGGTTAATGGGGTACTTGACTAAAGCTGATGAGTATTGAATTAGAGGAGTGAGACTTATGGATGTACCTGAGCCTAGGAGACAAACAAAACTAGTTCCAGTGGCTCAAACTGCAGTTCTCAAGTTGGATTCAGAAAACATTTTAGGGACAGGGATGGCTAAGTCCCTGACAAGCCAAAAAGGTAATGTGAGGAGAAGGAGATAGTAAGAGTCCATTGGTGGAGAAGTGGGTTCTTACTAGAAAGGTTTATATTTTTTAGATTTCTCTCTCCCTACATTAAGTACCACATTATCCTACATTAAGTCAAGTCAACGTTTCTATTGATGTTAAGAGGATGCACTTTGAGAAATCTGACTGCCAAGAGTGGCAAGAGAGGGTGATGGCACAGATATCTTTTGGCCTTTTAACTTATGTATTGCCTTCCTCATGCTGGGACAGATGTCTTTTGGCCTTTTAACTTATGTACTGCCTTCCTCATGCTGGCCTTCTAACTTATGCACTGCCTTCCTCATGTAATGTTTGAGTTTTTTGGTTTTTTTTTTTTTTTTTGTGTAGTGGTTATTCAATCTATTAATAAAAATGCAGCACTCAAGAGAGTAAAATGGAAGTTAGTTTTGAGAGCCCTGTTCCGTAATTTTGGAATCCACTGAGTTATTCATTAATTATCACTTTAAAAGGGTGTTTTACAATCATTGATTTCTGGTTGTAAAGCAGAAACTGACAAGATAACCGGCTTCCCACCCAAAAGTTAATTTCTCCTCAAGTTACATTGCAACATTGAGCAATTTCTCAGCTGCTCTCTGCAAGATCTCACAGATCATGACAGATTTTTTCAAATCAAAACCTGCACCAAGGGCCTAAATTGGTATTTCAGGCATGGCAATACATAACTTTAATTTCAAAACTACTCTAACGCTTAGAAACTCACAGTGGCCTCAGTAGCTCTTGCTACTTTTTTGGATGTTTTAGAATAAGCTTACTTTTCAGACTCAGTGATATTGGAGAAGCCCAGTTTGTATCTTCAAGTCTTAAATATTTTTGATCAGCTCTTATTCATTATATTTCACTCATATAGTCACAACTCCTTGGAAGTTTTTGGCCAATAGGTTGTTTTTGGGGGGGATTTTTTGTTATGTCAGAATAAAATATTAGGTTTTAATTTTAAAAAGTCTTATTATTGTAAAATTATAGAGAAGCCAAAAGAATAATTGACTGTGAAAGTAGCTATAAAGTAGGTCATATGGCCAAAAGCAAGTCTTCTGTTCTGCTATCATATTCTTACAGAAGTGCCAGTAGTATTAAGGGTATTTAAAAAATTACCAAAGCAAGAAAATTTTAAGTTAAATGATGACTTGCAGAAGTGCTGAGTACCCACAAATCTGATTCCAGTCATAAGAGCTGGAAGCACTCAACACTGCTACAAATCAAGGAAAATGTTATTGCTTGCTTTTAGCTTAAGCTGATATGACTATATAATGCAAGGATTTCTGACAATGAGAGCTTGTGATTTCTGGTGAAACAGCACAGCATGAAGTCCCCAAGTTTTACAAAGAACGCCACAAATTACTTTTGTTGAGACTGGTGTGAAGGTCTTGTTCTGTGCTCACATCTCAGAGCACTGCAGAAATCTTGGCAGCCCAATCATGGGACTATACTGGTCTGGGCAAAGCAGAGGTTATGGAAACCTTGAACTGAATGAAATGCACCCTGAGAGGGCTTCCTACTGCTCAAAGAGAAGAGGAAAATGTTTAACAGAAATGACTAAATATGCCTGGCATAAATCTCTTACTAATTATGAGAGAAAAAAGAGTAAAAGAATGCAAATAGGACTCCCTCAGTCTTTTCCTTCTTGACCCTATTCCTCCAAGCTTGTCTGTTAAAAACATTGTAATATTGCTGCTACCATCTGTTCACTTGGTAAAATTGGCAGCTATGAATATAAGACAATTCAGCTCTAAAAAAAGAGAATTATTTTTTTCCCAAGAGTTATAGGAAGTTTGACACCATTTGAATGATACATGAAAGAGTAGGCAATAACACAGGAGTGAGGAAAGAGGACAGCCTCATATCCAGAGATGAGGATCTTCCAGTTTTTATATATTGAAAATTCCTATAATACATTAGATGTGTGGAAAAGTTTGAATGCTTTTAAGTCACACTGAAAACAATATAGCCTGGTCCTAATTATTTTCTTGGGTGTTATTTTTTTTATTTTTCCACCTAAACAGCCATGAGAAAAGCATCTGCTTATCCATTCTCACACTTCCCGCTGCAATAATAAAATAGAATTAGCAATGTTGATGAGGCCATGTCATACATTAATTTGGTTTTTTTAAAAACTTTTGTGCATGAGCTATACAAAATGCCAAGTATTGGATTGTTGTGGACTAAAAAGTGACATATCTCACAGGAACAGTTGAATATTTTTCAAAATATTGTTGTTTCGAATGGGAGATTAATTGGAGAGGAGTTTAGGTTTTCTAACTGAAGGGAGAAAAAAAATGTGGAGAAAACGCTTTTTTACCTTCAAACCTTGGAACTCAGGAAACAGTCATTATTGTCTCAGAGGAACACATTTAATTCTTAAACAGCACAGCCAAGAACTGCCATGAACCAGCAGGAGATGTAGGATTACATTTAGCTGAACTTTGATATGACTTGACAAATATGTGGAAACTCACAGTGTGTTCACAATATTAGGTGGGCTGTTTGTAACCCTTTGATATTGCTTCACTGAAAGCAGTGACAGAGAACAGCTAGGCACATCTGAACAGTACAAAGCAGTGATCTAAATGAACCATATTATTACTTTTCCTTTATGTAGAAGACATTGGAACTCTTTAGTAACTACAGCAAAATATAGACCCTTATTTATGTCCTGATCCCAGGAGGAGCAGGAGCATCTGTAATTGTTAGAGTGCCTTCTGTGCTAGAAGATGACTTCAGCAGCGGCTTTAAATGCTCAGCACTCTCAGTTTCAAGCCATTAGAATTCATCTTTCTCTAGGGAATATGGAATTATTACTCATACATGAAATGAGACAGTGCTGAGGTTAGCAGCCCTCATAGCTCTTTCCAGCTTAGTGTCAAAATGAGCAAGTGACACCAATATGTGTTTTCAAACTAGATTAAGAGAGTGCTTGAAGGGGGTTGTGCAAGGCAAGAACTGTCCTGGATGGTAGCCCTCCGCAAATGCTCCTCTCCTGCATTATGCTCCTACTCCTACTGACAAGACTGGATGAGAAGGTGCAAAGGCAGCCACAGAAATTCTTGTGAAAGGCAACTAACTCCTTGTTCATCCTGGATCTGGGTTGTGACATTAGGTTTGAAATGGTGGCTGTCAAATTCAAACAGTCTCGCTCAGAGTCAATGTTCAATGTTTCAACATCACCATGGAGTTGTGGGTTTAGATTGGTGGGGACTCTTGAACACATTTTTAATAGGAGATAGGTCCCATATTTAGAGAAGGATTAAAACCCAAATGTGTTAGTCTGTCATCTGACAGGAATAAAGTGCCTCTGCTGAAGCTGAGGCACTTGGGATACTAACGAAAGATGAGAGAAGCTGATAATTTAGGGGAGTGACTTTCAAAAGGGTAATTGGACATAGCAAGCCAAGGGTGCTTATGCTGTACTATTCCAAACCTTGTGCTGCCACACTGTCCCTACTCTTAGTACTGGTTCATGCCAGAATTAAGGCTAAGTATTTAGATCTACATTATAAGCACAGTTTAATGTTGTAAGGGGTAACTGTATAAAAAACTTCCCAGACAGAGGCCACAGTGAAATCATGGAGACTGCCACTTGTCTCTGTAAAAAATGCCATTCCAAGCACAGAAATTATGCTTGACTGTATATTACTGCCATTATAACAAAAAGGGAGGAATTTTTATTAAATGGCATGCACTTTTTAAGTTTCCAGCTTCTGAGCTTGGCCAAATCTGTACCCCAGAGCCTGCACACAGTGCTTTCCCAGAGCTCCTTCTCACTCCATCACATCAGCTCCTTCTCTCTCCATCACAGCAACAGCACAGCACAGTCCAAAAAGTACAGGTTGCTTTTCTTTTCCTTTGCCCACACTGTAGAAGGCAGGCAGCTTACACTGCTGTGTTGAGATATGTGGGGTATTACTCAAACATTATCTTTCCTTTTATTTTTTTAGGCAAATCATTTAGTCAATATTGCAATGTATTTAACAAATATTTTAAGACCATAAAACCAAAACTAGCTAAAAGAAGAATTTTCTTATTTTGTTTGCTTTATCTTTCCAAGACATCAACTACAGGATGAGTAGATCTTTGCAATTGTAAGCTAGCATTAAATCAGTATAATTCCTGAGGACTGTAGTAAACTTTGCATCAAGAGAAGGCTGAAATACCGAAGGCTAAAAAAATAAATAGAACAATTACTTTTTTTTCTTTTTAACATGTGATCTGATGTTCATTTGTATTTCCTCTCATTCCTGGAAAAGAATTGATAATCATGTTGAGAATACTGTATTTAATACTTATCCAAAAAAAGCTCACAATCTGGAATTCATATTCACAAAAGATCATGGAAAGCTTTATATTTTTCAATAGAAAATTATCTCTTGCCATTTCTATGGCTGTCTAATCTGAAATCATACAAGTCATGTTCAATGAACTGCAGGAAAGTGAAGCAACTGGATGGTAGTGCAGCATAGAGGTGAAGTGGTGAAAGGAGTAATCACATAAATAATAGATGGAATTGCTTTAAGTGCAAGAGAAGAGTGATACAGTGCGTGCCCCTCAAGGCCACTGTAACTATGGCAACAATGATGCCTGCACTGCCTTCATGGCACATCAACCATATAAATATCTGTGGTCTGTACTTGTACTGTAGTCACTCTCTAGTTGTTTCTTTATTGTTGAGCAGTCTTCATGTCTTGTCTTTACGTTTTTAGAATGTTCACAATACCTCCAAAGAGAAGTTCTGTCTCACTTAATAAGCCAAGACCATGGGAGAGGGAGAATATGGATGTGTGTGTGTATGTTGGTGTGTGTGCTTGGTAACTGGACATGGACACCAGCCCTGGCACCCTTCAACCTCCTTGCTTTTAAGGCTCAGGTTTATGAGACTCACCGCTTTTGGAGAGAACTGCTGAAGGCAATATTCCAGGTTGATGTATGCATTTCACATCTCTTAGACTACAACCTAGAGAAGGAGGATTATTTTGTATATTCTCTATGTATCTGGTACTAGCTTTGGCTTCAATTAGGGATGATTATATGAAATTTTTCAGGACATATAATTTTCAGTTGCCTCAGAACAGACTGACCTGTTTATACTGCAGATAGACAAAGCTCTTTAAACCTTCAGTATGTATGCCAGGAACCACAGAGGCATGAGGCTCAGAAGAATTCATACCATGTGTTAATTCTCTACAGCCCATAATCAAAACTTCTTTTATTTATCTATTGCTTCTCCTTGGTTTACAAGAATGCTGCTTGTTTTAGCTATTTAACAGTCCAGTTATGTTCCCATCCTGCTGATACTGCTACTGCTGCCAGAAGGTAAATTATGTCCACTTTATAAATGCCAGTATTTTCACTCTTCTTTGAATAAGGATAAATAGCTAGCAATCCTTAAAGGTCAATTCATATTCAGAATTGCTTAACTTAATTACAGGAATGAATTCCGAAAGGGCATTGTTCATCACCCTGCGACACAGTGTGTCACACTTCATCATTTACATTGCAGGCAATGATTTCTTGTCCCTTTTTAGTCTACCTATACTTTATAAATGAGAAGTTCCTTTTGTAGTTCACAGAATATCTGAAAAGTCTATATTACATATATTCAGTCTGTCTCCTGAACTGTAAAACACAGAGAAATTTTCATTCTTTTGAGAGCTTATATTGCTATTTACAGTACTATCACTGTCTGAAAAAATTAAAACAGAAACATATCTGTCTGAAGAAAAGCAAATAAAGAAAAAAAAACTCCACAAATGTGTCATAGATTTGTAGGGATTGTGTTTGAGAATATCTGTATTCCCTAAACCTATAGTCATCCAGAATTGTTTAGGACCATCTGCTCCCTGTAAGTCTGGAACAATTGGAAAAAACTGGAGAGTTGCTTTGTCATAAACTCCATAAATGTCCTTCTCCAGTGAAATCCTAGATAAGAATCTGCTGCCTTGGAAGGATATATTGATCATTATTGTCCTCTGAACTGCTGCTGCTGTATTTTCTGGCTTGGGAGACTGTACCCTTCTGAGAGGGTTTCTTAGCAGTAGGTGATCCTCTAGGTCTGCCCTCTGCCATTACTCCATGGTAAAGTGCCTTTACATAGCAGGTGAAGAGATCCACAGGTACTGCTGAGTCCAACAGATGGAACGACAGGGTTTGGTACTATTACAACCACTAAACCAGTTAAGTCTCCAGTTAGCTGTTTTATGTTCACAATTTCTGACATCCCAAGTGGATGACAATATTTAGTCATAAAACGCTCACATAAATAATTCAGCTGAATTTGGCATGTTTCACACTGTAGCTACATAAAGTCAATTGCAGGCCTTTTCATGTGCAGTAAAATCCATCCCAAGACTGAGCAAACCTCAAGCCTCATCTCCCCAAAAATCAAATTTAATTTAATAAGCCTGGCTTTGTCTAAAAGAAAATGTAAGTATGTTTTCAGCACTTGAAATTTTACAAACCATTTCTTGCTGCACTGCATAAGCCAAGTCAATGACCCAGAACAGAATATTAGCATTTAATTGGCTATTTTTCCTCTAACATTTGCTGTTATGCACTTCTTTTTTTTTCCTCCTCTTTTCAAAGCCCTAGGTACCGAAATGTGTGGGAGAGGTTTGAGATAAGAAGTTTTCTCATGCGATTGATCAGCACAATTTCCTGTGCCTCAGAAGTGCCTGAGTGTCACAAGGCAGCAGCATCCTAGCAACTATTCACATTTTCCAGTGCCTCACTCTGGACTGGCAGTGCATTGAGTTGCTCTTCTACACTCCACATAATTAGAAAATCTTTTCTCTGGGTGTCTTTAATGAGTACAATGTCACCTTATAAGCTTTACCTGATTAACAGGCATTTCAAAGGAAACACTTGATGACACATAGCTCTCATTTGTACATCCTGCTCTCTGTTTTCACTAAATACCTGGCTGGGTATTTGTTCCCTAGTCTGCTACATACTGCATGAGATATGCATCCCTCACAACTGTTTTGGTGAGTGTAAATTCATCAATAAAATCAACACATGATTTATTATTATGCAAGCATTTAACAGAGAGCATCATCAGCAAAAATAAACTAAAAGACATAGAAAATAATGTACTTGTCACCTTGGCTACTGCTACAAATATCTATTATTTTTAAGCAGCTGTCTCACATTTCTCAATTATTCATTGTGTATAGAGAAAAATTACACCGAAATATGTTATTGCAAGAGTATTTATTCCTTTTTGGTGGGTGATATTTTATACATTGTATAAGATAATATGATCCTTTTGATACAAAACACAGAGTGGGACAGGAAAGAAAATTAGAGGCACCACAAACATTTATAGAAAAATTGTTTGAACAGGAAAATTGGAATTCAGAGCAAATGCCCAATGCTGGTTTTTGTCTCACTATTTCAGTCCCATACTCATTATTCCATCTATTTCCATGAGAAGGAAAAAACACCCTGTGTAGGGAGACCTGTTACATGGAGGCAAATTGAATTTCTGTGTGTTTCTATCAATGGAGAATTATGGATGTTTATGAAAGCAGCAGTATAATGTTCAGCTTGGAAAACGACTTTAGAGATAGGACAATGGATGGAAGTTGATATGACAGAGCTTCATTTGTTCTCCAACTATCTCAGTGAAAACCTAATATACATTAAACCAAATGACAAATACAGAATGTCTTCCTTAATATCAAATCTTGATTAAATCATAAGAAAAGAGACCTTGGCAGTATATTTAATACTGCTGACGGTATTCACTGAAAGCACCATGTGTAACTAGTTTGGATACCATACAATATAGATCCAGATATTATCTTGCGTTGATGTGTTTATAGATGACTAAATTCTCAAGGAGGTAGTTTTAGGCATATGTCTTAAACCTTTCAGTCTTTAAATGACATAGGGAAAACATTTCCAAGTACAAACATATTCATATTATGTTTATGGTTGCTGGTAAAATTGTTGTGGATATACAGTTTTTATACATTATATTGACATGTTGCCATTCTGCTTACTCTCTTTTAAGTTTCCCAAGATTATACTTCAGGTGAATAACAGGATGGTAAAGGTATCCTGAAGTGGCAAATCAGCTATGCAAGTTTTATTGCTAAGCCTAGAATCATTTTTGTTTTAAACAAAATGGGAAGGGAAGATCAATCTGTCTTCTAGTCATAATGAGTAATAATTTTTCAGATTTTTGTTGCAGTTGAAAAACAGCTTTGTTAGCTCAATGAAATGGTAGTAAGGATTATGAACTAATCCTTTTTGATGAAAATGAGAAATTTGAAATAGCATAATCATTCCATTTTAACAGTTAGACCTAGCAGCTGCCAAATGCACACTGTTGAGAAAGAGGAGAAAAGGGGCACTCTCAGCTTGTCTACTTTATGAACACAGGTCAGACAGAGCTACAGCCTCAGCGGAGTAGCTCCTTGGAGTGCCTAATGAACTGAGAAATTAGTTTTCTTACCTTGGAGTACTCAACTTTAAATAACACCTGAACATCCCTGATTATTTTTAATGCATCTGCATCAATCAGTGTTGCAGTGAAATATTTATATTTGAAGTGAAACATTTATGCAGAAAGACTAATGTTAATCTGAACTGTATTTCAAATGCCACTACCTATAAGGCAGTATTGCAGGGGGGGAAAGTCTCCTGCAGCAGAGTGGTTTTAGAGAACAGATTTACTGGCAGGCCTCCTCAGAGATCCTCTGTCTATGGCACCAGCTGACACCATACTAATTCAATGTCCCCTCTTCCCTGGTCCTTAGTGATCTCCTGTATCTTGTTTTGGGTTTTCAGTTTGTTTGGGTTTTTTTGAGGTGTGTGTTTGTGGGTTGGTCATCCACTTTTTTTCATTGTTCTGCCTCAGAATAATTTCACTGCTTTTCATCAGATTAATCTCAACTAATTTTGTGTTTGTATAGATGGGAAAGAAAGCTATGGGTGAGCTGGTCCCCAGTACTCCTTTCTGAGGCAATGGTGAAGAACAGAACAGTTTAGTGTCTGAATTTTTCTACCTGGCCTGGCTCTGATCTCCGCATTAGGATGGAGTGCATCGTATCTCAGATATCGTATTTCTTTCCTTTGAATCCATGGGAAAGCCATATGACTATAACAAGCTATAATTCATACCCAGATGTCTACAATATAGATAAACATATTTGTTTAGAAGAATTGCACTCTTTGAGTGCTTTGGTCAGAATAACAAAAACAACAACAGCAACAACAAAAAATTCCAAAACCAAAACAAACAAAAAAAGTCATACTGCATATCTCATGTAGCATTAAAACTCCAGATTTAGTTGGAAGTTTGGAAACACAATCACACTTCTGAGGTCAGGTAATTTTCAGGACTTCATCTTAAGCTTGCTAAGTCAACAGTAAATTTTTATGGCATAATGAGGTCTTACACCATGGGATTAAAATCTCTTGAGTTAATGAGGTATTTGGTGGATATGAAAGAAGTTTATTTAAATATCTCTAGGTAAAATGATTTAAACCTCTTATATAATCAATGATTTAATGCCAGCTTGCCAATCAATACCACTCCTGCTCCTATCCAGAGTACAAGTTGAAGAAAAGTTCACTGACTCCACTCAGTTGTATTACAAGAACAAGAAATTCCTGCTGTGAAAACAGCACCTCATGCTGCTGGTAACTAAATAGGACCCTCTGTGCCACTTCTACATATTTTGAATCATGAAAAAATAGCAGAGTGCCAAAATTAAGAATGAAAATATATGCCCAGAGGGAAAATAAAGAAAAGCCATATCTGCTGCCACTTTATCTGTTTCATTTGACTGGCGAAGAAAACTAACTGCCTGAATCAAGGTTTTGACCATGCCCTGTTGTGGCACTAATGGCATGAACAGCCTCTCCTTTGTTGCGTGCTCTCCTGAGAGGAGCACAGTTGTGGGTGGGGACACTGCTGTGGGCACAGTACCTGCACAGGCCTGGGAGAGGCAGGTGGAGGGGCAGATCCCAGAAACTCCAGGGCCCTTTTCTTCTTTTGCAATTAGTTTTGTATTCACTGACATCTCTCTTTTAAGGTTACTTTGAAAGTCAAACCTGAATGCACAGGTCAGTTAAAACTCTGGTCAGGAAAAACACCCAAGTACACCAGTCCCATTATATTTACCTGTGTCTTTTTTATCACAGTAGGAAAAGTTTTTAGCAGATCTGCACCTGCAACCAGCTTGCAGACTGTTGTCCAGATCACTCAGCTGAAAAAAAATAACATCAAATCTCAGCTACTTCCCATTTGGAGGGAGTAGAAAACTTAGCCCAAATTCATTATTTGATGTTTCTTGACAGAAGACTTTGTGTATGTGTGTGAAAAAGACAAGAAAAAGAATCATCATTACCTTAAAATTATTTTTACAAAATGAACGCTTTCTTCTGTCCCCTCACCTTTGCTTTGCAGATATTTATCCTGCAGTACATGCCTGCACAACTAACAGAAATAAAATTTAGACTCATTATCTTCTGAGGTGGAACTAAATCACTGTAGCAGCACTAATCTAAATGAACACCATGGGGCAAACAGCAGTGAGTCAGCAGACCTTTTGCTGCAGCAGATTTTTTTTTGAAAGCATAATACTGTTTTCAGGATGAAAGTGTAAAAAATTTGTTCAGACAGCGCACTGCAAAGCACATGGATTCTCAAAGTCACATTAGGAAACTTAAAACAGATACCATGTATCCACAAATCTTTCCCAAATGATTTCACATTTAGAAGCTACAGGATAGTGGCATGGAGGCAAAAAGCTAGTTTGTTGAATTAAAGACTTATTGTTGCTCCCAACATTGGATCTAAATTGCTTGAAGAGTTTAACTGACATTGATGACACACAGAAGAAAAATCCATATTTCCTAGAACACTAGAAAAAGTAGAAACAGACGCATGATATAGTTTTATCATCACATCAAGGTGTAAAATACAGTCTTCCAGGGCTATACTCCTGGTCACTACAGACAAAATTTGAGATTACAGGCTGTTTATCCATTACACATATAAAAAGTTAAATTAACACACTTCCATTGAAACTACAAAGCTCTATTAGTGAATAAATTTTAAGAAGCTTGTTCAACAGCTGAAAGAATAGAATGGTTTAAACCTGCAAATATTTAAAGAAGTTCTGTCATATGGCACATGGAATTAATTCATCAGTATTAGGAATAATAATGTTGGCTAATACCACAAAAAGAAATATACTTTCATTATATCCATATATTTATGAAATTTTTCATCCTTCCATTTCTAGGCACAAAAGGCCTGGGATGTTGGGGCCCAATGCTACAAAAGGGAGAACATTGTGCTTAGACTCAATATAAACCTGCAGCAAGTCTATGGGACTGCTCTTTGAAGAAAATGATGATAAATTTCAACCCTGCAATATAAACTGTGGAGGGACTGAATTAAATAGATGTAAGCTGCCCTTACTGAAGACATTTTCTTGAATTCTCTAAGTAATTACAGGGCTCAGCTGCTTCCAAGACCAAACTCTGAAGCAAATTTTGATCCCAGAGACAGGACCAAAATATTTGACATGACCTCCAGTGCTTTTTCTCTACTCTGAGCATTGTTTAAAGTTTCAAAGCAGTAATGAGCAAGGAGGTTTACACAGAGAACCAAGAGTTCATTTTTGACTTCCAGGAACCTGAAGTTTTATTGATGAAATGAAAACAAATTATGAAGCTTCAGCAAAAGTTTGGAGCAATGAGGAAGAAGGTATTGAACAGTTTTTTCATGCTATAACATGGTCTCTTTTTTCAGTCCTATAAACAGGGAAGGGTGGTTGGATGCCTCTTGAACAGAGGTTAAAGATGGTGCTGCACTGACTACTTTAGGTTGATTTTTCATCACTGTTTTTAATTTTGTCGGATTCAAGAAGCAACACCCCAAAATATTTACTGATCTATGACAGAAGTATTAACACTGTCAAACTCATGAAATCTCATTATTAACAGAGGTTATATGAGAGTTGTGAAACTGGTTTTTAACTCTGAAAACTGGAGGTTATCTTTAGAAATTTGTTATTATCAACAGATTTTTCTTGTCTTATTAATATGTGAAAGTTTCCCCTCTAGTTTTTTTTTTTAATACCACCTCTGTCTCTTGCTTCACCTGTAACACTGTAGTGACATTCTTAGGAAGAAATTCTAATTGGTTTGGATTATGTTTTTAATTGCTTGTTTAAGCCCATTGCACTGGTTTGTGGAAAATGTCATATGTCTTTCCCAAATACCCACGTCAAGAGGATTGCCACTCGGTCCCACTGTTTTCATCAACAGTCTCGAGCCATTCCAAATTCAGATCAAAATCTGACACTCCAAAACAGGCTTTGAGAGTATTAGAGAAACACAAGATGACAGTACTCTGGCCACAGCTCTTGGAGAGCTGGGCTTCATGGGTCAGCAGTTTTGACAAGGACGATGTGATTTCCACCATTATAACTTGTTTTAAAGATTATTTTGTGATGGTGTTAACCCCTACTGGGAGAATATTCCTGTACCCATACTAGTATATTAAAATTTAATTGTGTTTATACTTGGCAGTGTTATAGCCAGTTTTAAACTGCCATGTACAATTTCAGTGGTACAGAATGTTTTCAGTCAAAAAGAACATTGTTTAACTGATTTCAAACCCAGCACCAAATCACATCAGTTGGTGCTTCGATAAACATGACAAACTCAGCCTACAGATGTCCAAACTTACTCTTTATTTCAGTAGGAGCTGTAGACATGAATCTGGAGGTGGGATATATTTGACAAGGGCTTGGCTGGTGTTAGGAGTTGGACTTCCATGATCCTTATGGATGTCTTCTACTCTTGGTTTCTCTCAGTCTGGACTGAAGGCACTTGAGATGGTAGTTAGTGTTTGGACTCAGGTCTTTATTATTTCTTATCAGTAAAACAGTCTCACAACCACGAGTTTGGCAGCTTTTCATTAGCAAGGCACAAAATGGGTAACAATCAAATTACAAATTATAAGGTCTTTTAAGACTAAACTATCTAATTAAGAAAGGACACCTAGATTATTTTCCCTTTTAACCCAATAACTGATCCCTGGAAGCCCACAACGCGGACTTTTCTGTCCAATTACAAAACATCACCCAAACCCATGAAGAAGAAGGAAGAAGAAGGTGAAGAAGAAGGTAAAGGAGAACAACCTGCCTCCACCCTAAAACCTCCATCTTGCTTCATATTTATTTCTCTATCCTAAAATCCCAAACTCTAAGTTTTCTACCCTGTGATGTTACACACTTCTAACCAACTACACACCCGTAATTCCAGTACTATCAATCAATTTTGGAAGCCTTCTTCACAGCCTCAGGTCAAATGCAGTGTTCTCTTGTGGGTCTGTGCCTTTAAGCACAGAAAGTTTAAAATTCTCAGCATCCAGGATTCCAGCATTCTACCTCAGGATATTCTGTGATAATATGAGTCACTATTGCTTCTATGGAGTTAAAGTGGAGAATTCGCTATTATTTCTGCATCAGCATGAGGGTTTGGTACACATTTGTCATGTGTGTGAGTCCAGGCCTCTATCTTTATGATTTCTGGTGCAGTGGGGAGGCCCTGGCCCTGCTGCTGCTCAGACCACAGCTCCTGGGTTCTCTCTCAGAGGACACTGGGGCCAGTTTGGCTCCTGATGAATAAGGATGCTAATTTAAGGCAAATGGGAACAAATTTTACTATCTAAGGAAGAGTCACAGAAGAGGCTTAGTACAGCTGTATACATGGACTAGGACACAGGAAAGACTGTGCTGTTGAGAGCTCCTGAGACATGTCCTAGTGTGGGAGGAGGGTTTTTAGAGGAGCCTGAGCTGGGCTCTTCCTAACTTGCAGCTGGTGACTGGATCCTCAGTGGGGTATCCAGGCAGCATAGATCCCATATGACTGCAGCAGCTTGCAAAAGGACAAAACGTGCAGAGTCACTACAGCCAAGGGTAACCATAAGGATGTTGCCCAGCTGTGAGCAGGAGGCAGAATTTCTCTTCAGGAAATGCATAAATTGCAAGCTGGCTGAATTGCGGTTGCTCTGGAAACCGTCCTTTGAGTATCTTTACTCCTGTAAGTGTAATTTCTCAATCATAACATTACACTAATAATGTTCTGGGCTTTAATATCCCCTCTTAGAGCCAAAAGAGAAAGGGAAAGGCAGAAGTACAGCTGATTGCAGATTGAAATAAGTGAACATATATTTTCCTGAATATATAATATTGTAATAACATTAACAAGCATTGCATTAACCTTTATTTGAAGGACTGATTAAAATAATTGCAAATGCATGTATACAATGGTATGGTTGTCTAACCAGATTTTTAAAGATGTCTTATGTTTTGCCTTGGGGTTAAGATCCATGTAAAATCCACTCATGAGCCTTGAAGAACAGTAACAGTAGAATGGTGTAATCATGGGGTAGTTTAAGAGACACTTCCAAATCCTGTTTAAGAAAAAATACAAGTTTAAAAACCAAGCTATTTAAAAGGGCATAAATTCTTAGATGTTGTTTTTAAACTAATTCATAGTTTGTTTTTTGTTTGTTTTTTTTTTTTTTCACTCCTATAAGGATAAAAAGCCATCTCCTTCTGTGTGTCTTGTAGCTTTCACAGTGTTTTGTTGTTTGAAGTAACTTCTTGTAAGCAAAATAAGGCTGGTGGGTCGTCCTTTTTCCCACACAAAAGGAAACAGCAGTGGCATCAAAATGACAAAGAAATAATCATCAAAAGCTGCATGAGATTTATATAGTTTTTTTTTACAGTTGTCAGAGGGGATAAAGCTTCTGTCGGAAGCAAAGCAAGGAAATATTCGGAGGGGATAAATATCCATGGAAACATCTGTCTCTGCAGGGAATGAAGGCAGAAGGCAAAGACACAGGGCATGTACAGTTGGATAAATTGGTTTGTTGGTATTTAGGAGGGATTATTTCTGGTTTTGAAAAAATAAAGGAGAGTCTTTGACAAATAAAAAGCTCCTGTTGCAGGAGCAGTAGTTCAGACTTTTGATGACAGATTGTGTGGGTGGCAAATTAGCTGGGAGAGTCAGAAAAGCATTAAAGTATCTAGTAAAGAGGAGTCAACAGAGCAACCATCCCACCACAGCATCCAACTTCTCATAGATCCAAGCACTGAAGGCCACAGAAGTACAGTTGTACTTGTAGCACTTTGGTGCCAAAGGCACAGACATTAATCAAGGTGTTTTAGAGACATTGGTGAACTGATGAAAGATCGAGGGATAAGTGTTTGTGAAGACAAATTCAGTGATAGGTTTTTTTCTGACTAGGGTTTATGGATAGTGATTGTAGTTTATTCTGTAAGAATAGGAATGAAGGAAAAGCGGTTATTGATTTAAACTCATGGGCAATTCAGAATTATGTGCCCCAGATTTTTGTACACTACACTTCCAATTAGTGAAAATTAAAGACTAAGAGAGCTATGGGCATCTGTTAGAGATTACCACAAGGCAGATTGCAACAGCACAAACTGGTTGAACATCCACACGTAACACTTGAGACAAGAAATGTGTTCTTGTGGATGGCAACTTTGCTGTACTCCTGACCATGGTGGAATTCCAGAGGACCCAGAGGACCCATGATGCCTTGTGAAGGCTGACCTAGAACAGAGGCTAGATGGAATTAAATAATAAAATAGGTATTTATTACAAGGCCTCAATGGATACACCATGGGCAGTGCAAGAGCCCAGCCAGGGCTACACCCAAAGTGAACCCAAAATGGTCACTAAATAGATGACCAGCCACAAGGTCTCTCACTTTCATAAGTTTTGGTCCATTAGCATATTGGAGTTAATTTTCCAGTTATAGCTTTGGGTTATGATGTCCCATCCTTCTTATTTTTCTCTCTTCAGTCCACTTTTTTTATGCTTTTGGGCCTGAAATTTGAATCATTTGTCCTTGGTCCTCAGCTAGAGAAGTACTTGTTTTTTCCACCTACTCTGTGAAGAGAGCTTACTACCCCTAATATGAAGCTCAGAACTACACAGCAAAGCAGTATAGAATCTGAAAAATATAAAAGCTAAAACCTGAGGCATCACCCAGATGATCCATTCATGAACAAGCCCCCAGCCCTTACAGGCTTACTGGTCATTTACAACATGCTGTGTTGTACCCTGTGAATACTGTGTGAGTGCTCAAAACAGGGGGAATCCCAAAAGGAGACATTCAATTTGTGCCATAAGCTGGCGGGGGGGGGGGGGGGGGAGGGGCTTTCTGGTAACATATTTAATAGAGATATATTTTAGTATGCTAAAGGTTTGCAGTGCTTTTGGCATCCAGCTGTTTTATCTGAATATACATGGACTGATTATCCTGAATGACACATCTGGATGCTGTAAAAAACACCTTCACAAACTGTTCTTTGTACTGGTCATGTAATGATGATGAATCACATTTCTAGAGTTTTCTCTCCCTCTTTTTCACTTCCATGGATGTGGTAGTGTAGAGGTAATTTGAACGAGTTGTCTTGTTTTCCATTCAGACACTTCAAACTGTGTACAACAATAAAAGCAAAGAGGCAGGCTGCTTGGGTTTTCATTGCACACTGCAGTGTGCTAAGAAATAGTCATTTCAAGGACAGGTAAACATAGAGAAATAAAGCAATTCTGCTGATGCTTTGCTTATGGTGACAGAAGTTTGGCTTTCCTGGTGTGCAGAGACCCAATATTTGGATTTTATGTCTTTTAAGTCTTGAAATCTCACACAATTTAAAGCACAGATTTGACCCTGACATGTATTTGTTTGTTTAGTGAAGTAAACCTTGTCATATAATCTCTAGACTGCAGAAGAATATATACAGCTCCATATACATATCACTTTATGTGATTCAGTTAAAGCAAATTATCATGTCTAATGACTATTTAGAAAGACATTGATTATTTTTGTTGTTTAGGAAACAATTGTTTATTTGGATTTTTTTTAAAAGGATCTAATATACATCTATAAAACCTTATTGGGTCTTCATAGTAGTAGATATGTATCTCTAGCCTTATTTACTTGGATATTTGTGTCCAATATGATCTAGTCAACAGCTTCCCCTGTCTTGACCTCAGCATTGTGTCCTATTCTGGAGCTTTCAGTGTGTTCAAGAGAACCTGAATCCTAGTAAAAACTGTATTTCTTTTGCAGGTATGAGCTTTGAGTGACACATGTCCATGTTTTAAAGCATGAGTATTTGATAGGCAAGCAGTATATAGTATGTAAGCAAACATGTATTTGTCTCTTTAGGGGAAGCATTCTTCTTTAACATCAGTGTTTAAGTCCCTCTTCCCACACTGCAGTTGTCAAAGTTCTTATGTCAAGACCCCACTGCTGCTGCTTTAGACATGCTTGGTGAGATTCATTTAATCTAATATCTTAAAATCTATGCATTTATATCCTGTTTTCAGCTGGGATGGTGTTAATGTTCTTCCTAGTAGCTGGTAGAGTGCTGGGTTTGTGATTTAGGATGAGAATAAGGTTGATAACACATTGATGTTTCAGTTGCTGCTGGGCAGTGCTTCACACCAAATCACAGACTTTGCAGTTTCTTGATCCCTGCCAGCAAGAAGGCTGGAGAGGAGCAAGTAGCTGGCAGGGGACACAGCCTGGACCCCTGGGACCAAAGGGACATTCCATCCCATGGCATCATAGTCAAGATATAATCTGGAGGGAAAGATGCTGGAGGGAAAGCAGGAGGCCACTGCTGCGGAACTGACTGGTACTGGAAGGGAAGTAGTGAGCAATTGTTTTTCATTTGCATCACTTGTTTTTCCTGGTGTTTATTTCTCTCTCTCTTTGTTATTTTCATTATTATTGTTGTTGTTATTATTTTTCCATTATTAAACTGACTTTATCTCAACCTACTAGTTTTCCTACTTTTATTCTCCCAATTCTATCCCTCATTTCCCGGGGGAAAATGAGTGAGTGGCTGTGTGGTGCTTAGTTGCCAGCTGGGATTAAACTGCAACAATTTCCATCCATTCTAAATATTTGTCTGAGCTAAGTAGTACTGAAAGCACACATTTCTTTCCTTTCCCTGTTACAAGACTAGAGAGAATTAGTTGAAATGTATAACCTTTGATTCCTGACTTGCCACTAAATGGAGATGAATCCCAACCTCTGCTTTCACACACTCCATTTCCTGACCAGCTGCTTGTTTTAGGTCACTGAGCAGCTGAGTTCACTGCACCATTTGTAATCTTCTGGCTCTTGATTATAGTTGCACCAACCCGAGGAGCCTAGAAACATCATTTCATGAAGTACTCTAGAGAACACTCAGAGTCTGCACCACCACAGGGCTTCAAGGTGCTCTGTGGGGTGACATCTCATGACAGAAGCAGTGCTGTTACCTTAGCACAGTGTTGCAGCCATGCAGGCAGGGATTAAGCTGTGTCCTGCTTCAGGCTGTTATCAAGTATATATTGCTCCCAGTTCTGAAGCAGATTCTATTGCCAGTGTCTCTGAGCTCTGTGCACTGGTCTATATGGCGTAGATTGGATCTGTGCTTCATTCTTCTGCCCCTTCAGTCCCAATAAACCACAACACGAAAGTCAATGGATGTACCAAATCATATACTATCTTCAAAAAGTAATTTCATAGTTCCCCATGCTGCATGTTGCCACTAATTCCTCAGGAATGATTCCTGACTAACATTGTTGAAAATGGAATCTGCCTGCAGATGAGTGGGGGTGTAAATGAAGCTGCTGCAGTTGGTGATATTTTTACCTCACTTGCATGCATTGATTTATGTTTCCTGACAGTTTTTATACAATAAAAATGTATTAATGATTTAGTAAGCAACCACAAACGAGTGCATTTACTTTGGCATTGCTTCCTTATATGGGTCACATATTTGTCAGCAACATCTTCCTTTGCAAAACAAGCATTTATTGGATCCCCAAATATATCAGGTTGCATTGTGACTTCATTCATAAATAAAACTTGCTGTTGTGGGGTGAGTTTATTTAAGGAGGCAGGAAGGAAGCCTTGTTATTATGCTTTTGACTTGCTAAACCTTGCAATAAGTATATTTATGTTTCCAGGGCAAAGTTTGAGTTTAGTTTAGACGCCAAAGGAAGTCTTGGTGGAAATTGAAAACACGATACTTATCAGGAAGAATTTTTTCACCCAGAGAGGGGCTGAGCACTGGAACAGGCTCCCCAGGGAAGTGGTCAGAGCACCAAGCCCGACAGAGCTCAAGAACCATTTGAACAACACTCTGAGGCTCGTGGTGTGACTCTTGGAGTGTCCCAGGCGGGGCCGGGAGTTGGACACGATGATCCTGACGGGTCCCTTCCAACTATGATTCTATGATTCCTTGTGAGAGTAGGTACCTGGAAATGTTTTTCATCATTGAATTTGCTACTTCCAAAACAAGCAAAAGTTTAAGTATTTTTGATTGAGAACCACCAAAATGCTCATTCCTATTTTTCCTGCTCCCCTAATATCTCAACAGGAATGTTTACATTAGATATTAATGTAGAAAAATCTAATTTGAAACATTTAAAAATTAATGTAAAAGTAAACATATTTGATATTATCAGAACAAGGCAAGAAAACAGCTTTAAGATATTTAATTTATACTTTGGGCATAACTGGTTCAGATGTCTCAGACTCAAGAAATTATTTTAATAAAACTGCCCTTTCTGACTGAAAATTAAGTTTGTTTTTCCCCCTGTTCATTCATATGTTATGTCACAGAATTTTTAATATTGGGCTTTATATTTTTTATTACAAAATAAGGGACATTCTGCTACAGTTGGACTTTGTTTCTAATTAGGTATTGATTATTTAGTCTGGAAACGTAATTGTCATGATTTTGCTGCTTTTCTTGCCATTTTTGATGCAAACAATCATTTTAACTTCTGGAAAACATACTTCAATGCAAGACGTGGAAAAGGAAAAGGAAAAGGAAATAGAAATTGAAATAATTGAAATGGAAATGGAGATAGAAGTTGGAGTGGAAATGAAAATGGAAATGGAAATGGAAATGGAAATTATGTGTCCCTCTGTAGCATGACTTTTTTGTTCATATAACACAGTATTAAACCCTATCTCAGTAGAATAGGGAAGATCATCTAGTTGATTAGTGTCACTGGGAGAAAAGCTGGTGACAGCTTCCTATTTATTCACTGTGAAAGAAATCTTGTAGTACATCACCACTAAGAGAGCAATCTTTCTTCCAGGATTAAAATCAAAGTATGTCACCTCTCCCTGATGACATAAGAATTCCAAGAAGGACTTCTGAAATTAGAAGTCATGAAGGTGAGTCAGGTGGCTGAATATTTCTAGCTTTTACATTTATTTGTTGTGGAATATGGTTATTAATGACAAAGTGGTATGGGAGTACCAAGAGTAAAAATTCTTTTTTGTTAATTGTGAAGATTTAATATTAATTCCCAGGGCTACCAAATTGTTATGTGGAACAGTTGTGGAAATTCAGCCATATGTTTCACAGTTGGAAATGGCTAGCAGAAAGCAAAATGTGTCTTGACCCAAAATGAGGCATATAAATGAGAGCTAACTGTGACTGAATGTCAGAAGAGACACCATAAAATTGCCATTTTTCCTTTTGTTTTGCAAGCAGATGGTCAACTACTTAGACTGGAAAGAAGGGAGACTGTGTGTTTTTTAAGAATTCTTAAAACTGTGTGTTTTAGGAATTCTTAAAGAATTAATTGTAGCACAACAAGCACAGGACTTCGGTTTTTTGCTGAAGGGCTGTTTTTGGAATAGGTAGCTCTGAGACCATGCAGTTAGATTTATGAAAAAAAAAAAACAACAGATTTTTTTTCTCTTTTGCTAGAGCTTAGACACCTTGGAATAAAGAGTGATGTGTTGGTTTTAAAACAAACGGCATACTCATATAATATATAGTTCTACAGTACTTTGAAAATGAAACCATGAAAAAGTGATTTCTTGCTCTTTCCTGTAGAGAAAAAAACAGTTCACAGTTGATTTGCCTCCCTGGCAGGCTGCAGGGACAGTGGAAGCAACACACTCCAGAAAGGAGCAAGGTAAGGCACCTATGCAAGGAGGTTCAGAGAACTTCAGTTTCCACAGTGAGGCTTTAGTGTGTCCCTAGCAAGCAAAGCTAAGAGAAAGGAGTCTGGCATGGTGGCACCATTCACTTTGGCAGTGAATAGAAAGTCTGGAAGATCATCTAGCTTGGGGCTTATTTGCATCTCCCACATACTTAAAGCTTACATTGCTGGAAGAGACTCACTCAGTTCCACAGCTCCACTCAATGCCAAACCCAGCTTGGTGCTCAGCTGATCATTCCATGGTGGCATGACAGGGTGATGCAAAATATTACATGGACAATTTGAGCATTGTTACAGAATAAGAGGCATTTTTACCTCTGCAGATGGGTTTTGGAGGAACTCTTAAAATCATAGAATCACAAAATCACAGAATCATTTGTGTTGGAAGGGATATTAAAAGGTCATCTGTTCAAATCCTGTTGCAATGAGCAGGGATATTTTCAACTAGACCAGGTTGCTCGGAATCACGTCTAAACTGACCTTGAAAGTTTTTGGGGATGGGGCTTCTACAACCTCTTTTTATTTTATTGTCTCAGTTTTGTGAAATTTCTACTTACAATGGCACCTCTTTCCAGGAAAAAAAGCAAAAGATTAAATATAAATAACCATAGTATCTTAGTCATTAAATAATAAATTCAGTTTATATAAAAACTTAGGTTATTGAGTCTACTTTTAGAATGGAAAGGTTGTGAAATATATGGGGTTTACAAGAGTAAAGGTAGGAAAGAAGCATATCTAGATTATAAATTTCAGTGCAGGTTTTCTTTATGTTTCTCTGAGCCCATGCTAGAATATCTCTCCAGCTTCTGGAATGTGCAGCATTTTTCTTTGATTTCGTTATACTTAAAAAAAATTTGATTCCTGATTTATAGCTGCTGCTTTTGTTGCAAATGCACAAAGAAGAGAATTCTTGCTTCCATAGCTTTGGTGATTCTGCAGTGCTGACAATGCTATCAGACTTTCTGTCTGGCAGTGAAGGCAGGAGGTGTGACAATGGCTCTGAGGAAGATGAAATGTTGAGTGTGAAGTGTAATTTTTTTTAGAGATCGTTTCTAGTGATTTGCCCCAAGGAACACTAGGGGTATTTTATTTATACTTCCTTTCAGGCTGGAAGATAAATCTTAAATTTTTGTATTTAAACCAGAAAGTATAGGAATTATAGTTATCTATATCATCATATATAGAAACTAGGAAATATAGGAAGTATATAAATCTGGGGAAAATATACTTAGGAAATAAGAAGAGCCTACATCCTACATGTCTTCTTTTAAGGTCTTATAAATAAGAGCTTAGATGTGACTGCCAAGCTCTGAATATGATCAAAGTTAATCAGCAAAGCTGAGAAGCACTTGGTGAACCTCTATGATAGTATGGCATGGTGCACTCATATCTAAGGTTAACTGCCAGTAAGGATTATGTCTGCCATAGAGAATATGTGTTCTTTACAGATTTTATTTTATGTTCAAAGGTTCTTACACTGGTGTGGTGTAGCTACTTCAGAAGATTACAAATATTTAATTCTGCTTTTTGCTGGAATTCATACCTTAGTATCCCTACTTTTAATTATTTCTGTTATTTTTTTCCTTACTTTTTTTTTTTTTTTTAGCTTATAACTATGTATGAAAAACCCTGTGAAACAGAGGAGGAGAGTGAGTGAAAGTGTGTAAGGGATATGAGGCAGTAGAGGCTGAGAATAGGGTTGGGTTGCAGAACAAAGTGGACGATTTCATGAGTACTTTTCATGAGTCTGAAAAAACAAGATTTCAATTAACATAGTTTATAGATAAAATACTCTTTCCCATCCTTTATTTAAAAAAACAACATAGGAAAGTCTTACACAAAAGGACAACAAGACAGTGCTGATCAGTGATAGGCTTTAAATACGCACTTTGGTTTGTGGGCAGCTCATCAAGAAGAAACTGTAAAACAGATCTGGGAGGGAATAAACATCCACTTGTGTTTCTGTTCTGCAGAGCAGCCTCAAAACCTTAGTGACAGGAGGAGGATGTGTCCAAGGGCAACTGTGGGGATTTGGCCATGCTGAGGGTAGTAGTGCCCTGTTAGATCTCTTCCACAAAGTTGGGGAGAGGTGGAATGGGGGCAGAGCAGAAAATTTGCATTAGCAACTTAGCAGAGGGGTACCAGAAGGCTGAGACTACCTCAGTTTGCAAGGGAAAACTCGCTGCCAATTTGTAGGGTATAGGGATGTGCTCAGGGCAGTGAGCTCAGCTCCTCTGCAGAGGACACATTCTTGTGGTGTACTGAAAATGATGCATCCATTCAATACATGACACTGATGGGATCTGAGGGGAGGCCATCCACTACCTCTCAGCTGGCCAGATTTGATCATAGAGATGGGAGGAGGCTCTAGCTGGGAAGTTTTATAGCAAAGGATGGCTGACTCAAAAAAAATATCAAAGAACAAGTGAAAAGCTGTTGAGCTCAGCACTTGCAGTAATAAGGAGGCTTTTTATTTCTTTTATTGTGATCAGTCATGTATTTGCTGGCAAAACTCTGGACTACCTGTGATGAAAGTTTTAATTTACTTCAGTAGGTTCAGGATGCCATCTTTATATTCGTGGTTCCATTGGTGTATGAAATCCTGACAAGAAAAATAGATGCACTTTTGTCACTAATGAAAAACAGCCCTGTTATGATATAATATCCTAAAAGCACGATACTGAGTTTGCCTGGTAAAGTGTCAGATGAGAGTGTTCTTCATCTCTTGATTTGAATGCCCAGGAATACAAATCCTTACTCTCAGAGGCAATCTACCTTTCATGCTTTATGAAAATGAAACTAGATTGATTTTTGTACAGTCAAGGTTTCATGTATTCCTTAGCAAGGGTGAGGCTTGCCATCTGTTCTAGGACAGAGTCAGAGCCTCTGGGGCTGGCAGAACTTGCCTAGATTAAATACTCTGTATTGGGATGGTGGAAACAGCCCTCATTTTATTTGATCAAGGAATGAACCTATAGAACCTACGAGCTACAGCCACAAGACACTGCTTTCTTCTAGAAATTTCAAAACTAAGCTGTTTGTTGGAGGTTTAGGTTCAATATTAGAAAAATGTACCTCACCAAGAGGATGGTTGGGAACTGGAACAGGCTTCCCAGGGAAGTGGTCACAGCACCAGCCTGACAAAGTTCAAGAAGCATTTGGACAATGCTCTCAGGCACAAGGTGTGATTGGTGTGGTGTTGTGTGCAGGGCCAGGAGTTGGGCTTGATGATCCCTGTGAGTCCTTTCCAACTTGGTTTATTCTGTGATTCTGTGATTTTGTGAAGCTGAGTGGTGCATTTAACTGAGAGTAGCACAGCTGTAACTATGCAATGGGAATGGGATGGAAGAGGCCAAAAAGCAGTGAGAAGCTGTTTAATTAGCAGCATCTAATGATAGGCTGAACCATTTCCTATGGTCTCAAAAAGAGTGATCTTTTACATGCTGAGGTATTTCCATGAGATAAGCGGCAAGGTCATTGCATCTTCACTTAAGAGAATTGAAAATTTGTCAGGTGCAGAAGAAGAGAGAAGGTAAATATTTTAAAGGAGAAGAATTCACAGGTTTAAAACAGTATAGAGTACTGGAAAAGAATATTAAGTTATAATAGGGCTGTTTTTCATTAATGACAAAAATACATCTATTTTTCTTGTCAGGATTTCATACATCAATGGAAATGAGAAAATAAAGATGACATTCTGAGCCTACTGAAGTAAATTAAAACACTTCCAGTTATTTAATGGGGCCATTTTTTTCTCATTAGTAATTTTATCAACAGAATAGTATATTGAGAGAGAGGCTAAAATTGTGGTGCCAAAAGTCCTCATCTGCCTGAGGCACATAGGCAAAGTAATGATAGCTGTTGTGTACAGGAAGAGGTGAGAAACCTTGCTATAATTTAGCTTTCCCCATACTGAATTCCTCATTGTGGGCAATGATAAAGTCCTCACTCCTGGGTTAACCACCAAGGAAAATGTTCTATATCACTAAGGTCCAAAGAAGAATAACAGAAATTCTTGTCCCACTTATTTTATTTTTTTCCTGGAACACAGTGATGTTGAAGAATAATGACTGTGTAATTTTAAAGTTGTTTTCTTTATTAAACCAATGAATCAACAGAGCAAAGAACTGGTTTGGAGTCCTTACTCTGAGCTGTTCTTTACTTCTATGCAATTTGGAGCTTTTTGGAGATGATGTTTTCAAATCTGAAGAATTGCTTCAAGTTGGTGCAGCCTTGATAGTTAAGACTGTCAGTCCCTCCTCATGCATTTTGCATGGTTCTGCACAGTTTAACAATGCTTAATATAGAAACGAAAATGTTTAAAGCCAACTGAAAGTCTAGATAGCATTGCACTGGGTGGATGTCAGTATTACTTAACAGCTATCATCAGGCAGCCTTCCCCCGTCTATATCCATTTGAGCAGCAATAATTATAGACAAGTAATGCTGTTACAAAAGGAGGTTTTAAAAGGGAAGCTCTCTGTCAGGAATAGCCCCCATGTCTTCCAGTTGACACAGACAAGTAATTTTTCTTTCTTTTGTAGATCCTGTGGAAAAATTCCACAGTTGTTTCTTTCCTCAGAGGCTTGTCCACTACTCTCCTGCTGGGATGTACCTTTCTTCTTTGGTGTCAGCAGCAGGGGCTGCGAACCGTGATAATTTTACCAGGTGTTTATGTCCTGTTACTGAGATTAAAGACTTGAATCTTCCCCAGACACTTCTCTTCCTAATTGGCTGAGGAAAAACTGGTTCTCACAGGCATTGTAATATTCAAGGTAAACTCTGTTTATATAAAGTAATGTAAAAATAAGGTATAGCTAGTGGACCTCAGTTGGCAAAAAAAGGCCTCTGAAAAACAGTCTTTAGAGAAACTATGTCCTCTTAAGACTGCTGTAAATAGCAGAGGCTGCAAAAATATTCTGCCAGGCCAGCTGACTTTGACTTACATTTCTCTCTTTATCTCTTGGCATTTTCTTTCTTGTTGCTTTTCTCAACAAGATTTTAAAAATTGAGATTATACTTTGCATCTGACACAAATCGTATATCTGTACCATTGCCTGCATTCCTGATAATGCATGCTGCTTTCTGTGCTGAAGTCATATAAGAAAGTAAAGCTTCCTCTATTCAAATTGGTAGCTGAACCCTTGCCATGATGCAGAACTTTTCCCCCTCTTGTCTGAGTCCTGTTGAGGATCCCTTTGGTTAAGGAAAAATGTTGGATTCTTTCTTAAAAAACTCTCTAGATCAAATTTGACATTTGTAGGACACCAAAGCCTGTCTCTGATGTGTGCCCCTGTCTCTCATTCACAGAAGCATTTATCCCTGGCTTTTTTCAGTTCATGCTTCTCACTTACAAGAACGTCCTATGTTTCTTCCTTTACAGGCATTATTATGCAAGGCTGTATTAAAAAAAAACACTTGACTTTTTTTGTGGAAGTGATTAGGAGGGATTTACAGTCTGATCCCAAATCAATCTTGACTTCACTTTCACAAATTTGAAACCAAATCTGAGTTATAGTAAAGATGGCATCCTTGACATATATAATTGTATTTTTTTATTAACTGTTAGAGCATCATGCAATAAGGCATCAACTTGAGAAAACTATTCAAAATAATTTATTTATATTTAAGTATGAGAAATATCTTGGTTACAATTAAGTATGATTCACAAGTCTCTTACATAATACTATATTTAATGGTAAATTCAGCTGGCTCATTCTTCAAGTTCACTGGAAATACATATGGGATTTCAGCATAGTATTACAGTCACTTGGAGAGTCTCCCTAGAGTCATTAGGTCTCTGACTTAGCCAATAATTACAGGTTAGATAATAAATTTTGTTAACTTCCCCCTGTCATTTCGTAAGGAGAAACCATAAAAACAGGATAATGAAAATGACAGCTTTTTTCTTTCTAGTTGTCTCTTCCTAATTTCAAGCCTGATCAAACCCAACTATATAAAGACTCACTGAAAGCACAGAATAAATTTGAAGATGCATTGATTCTTAAAATTTCACTTTTTAAATAAATAGATTGGCTTATCACTAATATCATTAGTTATATTAATGAAATCTTCAGAGTGATGTTTGTTCTGATTCCTTCTCTATTGTTTGCTGAGCAAACAAGATCTGGTCTTTGATGGATAATCCATATGGTCACTATTAGCTTTTAAAATTTATATCTTTACTTCTTAGATAGTGCAAGTAACCTTGCATTTAATTTGTTTTTGAACTCAGACTCATCCTGAAAATTATTGCAAATATAGCTATCTGGGCAGAAGAATTCAAATAAAAACAAAAAGTAAAAGCAGTCAGACTATTAAGATGTATATAGGTGTTTCCATCAAATAAGGGAGAATAAGAAGTACAGCAAATATTTTTGAAGCATGATCATATTGCACTGAGGAAACTCAAAAAGGCTGCCATGTATCATTATAAAATAATGGACATTTCAGTCCCCTCTTTCATAGTGTAACATCCTTTGATATCACTTAAAATCAGTTTATTGCCTAAAAAAGTCATGCCTTATCCACAAATAAATCATTATACATATAAACCATACTGAATCTAAAACAAAAGGCTTTCAAGAAACATCAGGCATTAAATTAATTATTAGTAACTTTGTTTCAGTTTACTTTGTTTCCTGTTTACTTTTTAGCTTCATATATTTCTAGGATTAGCCTAAAGTTTATATGACATTTTTCTGGTCATTATTTGCTGGGTTACCAGTTTGGCAAGTGGTTGTCATTTTCAACAGAATTTTTTCCTTCACTGACCCAGCAGTACATTTAAGTGATAAAAATTTGGAAGAAATCTCTAGTGGATGTAATCACAGGGTACTCAAGTTGTTGTACATACATAAACAGAGTTGCTTTGATCGTATTTGTGGCCAATAACTTTTACATTTTGATCACAATGAAAATATCAACCACTATTCCCAATTCTCTTGAAAGGCAAGGCAGTCTTATTCCCATTGTTGCAGAAACAAGAAGATGAATGCAGGGAAAATAACATAAAATGTTAATTTGAGTTCTTTCCTCATAATTTTCATCAGGTCCATGTTATTAATGTTTTAGAATAAAAAATACTTTAGTGGTAAAAATAATAAAAATTTTATAACTTTTAAAATAAAATCTTAGTATCTAAAAGCATCAAACAGGAAAAAGATCATTCATGTTTCAACATCTCTATTCAACAGATTCATGAGCCACAAGCCATGCACCCAGGGAAAGTACAATAGCTGTTCCTTCAGGGAAAATGAACCATTGGTGACGACTTATCTTAGCACTTTAAGCCATACTAGACTTAAAATTCTATAACACTACAAAAAGGTTGAAAATACCAGTATGAAATTAGAGAAGAAAAAAGTGTACAGACCCAAGAACCTTGCAAAAGAATATTTAGTTTTTCATCAAACCAGGAAATCAATGTAAATATTACGACAGAGCATGATGAAATGCCTCAAGATTAATGTTAGAGTTTGGCTTATGGTTGGGCCAAAGATGCATTAAGATGTAGAACTAATTTCCTGAAATATCCTTTTGAGATGTCTGAGCATTAACTTATTTATTGAAAAAAGAAAGTTTGATACACCAGAAATATTATTAGAAGACTTAGTTGGGATTTTTCTAACTTTGCACATTATAAAGTTACCTGGCTTGACTAAAAGCCTTATCAAGGTTCTACTTACTACCAACTGAGAAAAAGGGTCACCTCAAAGGGATAATATAACACATGGTTTGGTCATTGGCTTTAGGACAGAATGAATTCCTGTGTGGAATGTTGCTTTCTCTCTTCACTGGTTACAGAGGGTTCCTTGTGGGACAGTACTTGCTGAACTAGAATCCCATTAAATGATTTTGCTGGGATTTTTTTAGAAGAATATCCATGTTTGAAATGGGATTGCTGTTTGGTCCTGAGCATGTTCTTCCCTTCCCTTCCCTTCCCTTCCCTTCCCTTCCCTTCCCTTCCCTTCCCTTCCCTTCCCTTCCCTTCCCTTCCCTTCCCTTCCCTTCCCTTCCCTTCCCTTCCCTTCCCTTCCCTTCCCTTCCCTTCCCTTCCCTTCCCTTCCCTTCCCTTCCCTTCCCTTCCCTTCCCCTCTTCACCAGGATTTTTTGTTTGTTTTTCTTTCTCTTGTTTTGTTGGGATTTTTAGTTAAACATTGAAAAAGAGGAAAACATTTTTCTATGCCTTTTTACCTTCTTGGAAGGCATTTAAAAATTTCTCCTGTTGAATGTAATTTGAATCAAAAGCAGAAAAAATCAGAACTTTATCCTAAGACAGCCTTGACATTCACATTTACTATGGGTATTTTATTTATAACAGTCAGGAAAATTAAAAAAAAAAAAAAAAGGAGGCTTTTCACATCTCTTTGTTGTCTTTGTTGGTGGCACCAACTATAATCTATCTACTGGAAACACATCAGTTCATTTAATTTATCGCATCATTATGCGACAATTATCTACAATATGGTTGAAAATCATGGCAATATTTTTATCCTTGAGGAAAGCAATAAACAATTAGAAGACTGATTTTACTGTGGTTGCTATTGACTTTTATTATTATTTGCTTGGGTAAACTACATGGACCATAAGCACCTAGACCATCAGCTGAGAAAATTATGTATTAAGAGATAAATACTGCTGAAAAAAAATGTAGTAATCAACAACACAGGAAAGAAAGGTTTCCTATTGTGCTCTACTTAGTTTGTCATAGGTGTACTTTATAAGAAGCAGCCTAGTCCACGCTTTTGTTTCATTTTATTATTTGGGAGTTAAGTGACTATTGAAAAGGTGGAATTGTTGTCAATTTTTTTAAAAGAAATTTTCAATTTATGTTATTTTTGGTGGATCTTTTTTCCTTTAATAACTGTTAAAGTCTAATAAAAGTAAATAGAAGGAAAAATGAATTTTACTTTTGAAGGACTTCAACCTGTGATAAGGAACCCATGCCACGCTGGAACAGTTTGTGAAGAGCTGGAGCCCTTGGGAAGGACTCACACTGGGGAAATTCATGAAAGGCTGGCTCCTGTGGGAGGGACCCCACACTGGAGCTGGGGAAGAGTGTGAGGGGCCCTCCCCCTGAGGGGGAAAGAGTGGCAATGTGTGATGACCTGGCCATAGCCTCCATTCCCTGCAAGCTGCAGGAGAGGAGGAAGAGAAAACTGGGAGTTAAACTGAGCCAGGGAAAAATAAGGGGGAAGGTGTTTTAAGATTTATTTCATATTTCTCCTTATCCAATGCTGGTTTGATTGGTAATAAATTAAATTAATTTCCCAAAGTCTGTTTTGCCTGTGACAGTAATTGATGGATGATGTGTCCCTTCACTTATCTCAATCCAAGTGCTTTTCAATATATTTTCTCTCCCCTCTCCGGCTGAGGAGGGGAGTGACAGAATGGCTTTGGTGGTTAACCCACACAAACATGTTTGAGCTAATCAAAATATTTCAGGCTCCATTAAATCCACCAATATTTTATAGAGGATCAGACATTTCCATGGTTGAAGGCAATTCAAAATGCTTCTGGTCTTTAAATACTAGACCTCCAACAAACTGTGGATCATTTTTGAAATACCTTATAAACTAAAAAATATACCAGCTTCCCAAGTCAGGAGGGTTAAAATTCAAACATAGAATTTTAACCCTCCCAAAGGCATGCTTTAGAAATATACTCATTTTTTGCTCCATTAAAATAACATTTTTAACAAATACACACCTAAAAGTAGGAGATGGCACATTTCATTATAATAGATTGGTTTTTACAGTATTTCTTACAGTCAGATTTCAGCAAAAGTCAAAAAAGTTAAAAACTATCAGAAAATAGGTACATTTCTACCAACAGAAAGACCAACAAAACCAATTTTTTAGTAGACCATGCATAAATTCAGTTCATTAAGTAAGCCATTTGCATTTTAGTCAGCCTGTATTTACACATTTACCTGACTCAGTGGTTTTGGGGAAAAGTTAAATGCTTCTTAACCAGGCATTTTTTCCCAATGAAGAATTATTCTCTATCAAGTAACTATGTGGCTAGGGAATTGTGACACAAGTGAATGTTGGCCTACGTTTCCAGCTGAAATCCCTGTCCTGGATAGATGCCAGATTCTTAATAGCTCTTCTGTGTTTCTCCTTGGCTCATCTTGGTTCATGCAGGGAAATTTCCGTTCCTCATCTCCCAGATACTGTGGGATGGTGTCTTCTGTAAACAGAGAGATCATTTCCCTAGCCTGCACCAAAATCACACACTTCTAAAACAATGGTGATATTCCATTCATTTAGGAAGATGATGATATAGACACACCTCTCTGAGCTGATAACATTTATTTCAGAGTTTAGCATAGTTTTTCCATTCAAAGTCCTTTAATGTTAGGGTGGAGGCAATGTTAATTCTCTATTATGCAAAGATTAATCTTCGCATTTACAAAAAGAACAAACCAAAGAGCAGTAAAAACCAAGAAACACTTCCCACCACTCCCCATGTCCACCCCAAAAACCCCAAAATTGGCAAAGCCACTAAAATACATCATCCTTGTGTTGCTTAGGACTGACTCAGTAGACAACATTACTGCTATACACATGAAATGCAACTGGTGAAGTATTTGCACACTGCTCTAGCCATGTAAGAGGGCTCAAAGAAAAGTCAAATCTTGTATGATTTCTCAATGTTCTCAGATGTCTTACCTCAAGTTCTTAATAGCATTTTTCCAGGGTGTTTTGGCATGTCCTACTGGCTATGCTTGCAATGTGCCTGTCATTCTTCCCTAGCCAAGAATGTTATATTTTCTTCCATTTTTGTTTTTCTGAGTTTGGACCTTTATGCTCTAGTCCTGGAACTAAAATAGTTATGTTTTTTCTTTCTTCTAGTAGCTCCATGTACCATCTTATTTTCCATTAAATGTATTTTGAGGTCTCTTGCCTGAAGTTTTACAGAGGATTTCACTACAAGCTGATGAGAAAAAGCCTTACTCTAATCAATATTATTGGACTTTTACTGTGCTCATTGCAAAGATCAATTGAGATAAAAATAATGGAGATGAAGTCATATAAATGTTATTTATTGACATTTATGAGAAGAAATCATGGAAGTTATGTAGTTGAAGCTCTGGCTCAAAAAATAAATAACTGCCCAAGAAAAAAAGTGTTTCATGTATGCCATTGCTTATCCAAAGATATTACATAGAAAAAGAAACTTAAAATGAAATTTTAGAACATCTCCAATAATGAAGATTTTGATGTGTCAAAGTACTGAGGTTTATATTTAGAAAAGGCAAAAAAATTAATTGCTTTATCTGTAATACTTATTTTAAAAGCAAAATCTTGTTTTAAGTTTTCTGAAAGCAAAAGAGATCCTGAGAATACAAAATTTCTTATTTGGGTGTTATTAAAGGAAAACCTCAATTGTTCAATTTAAAAATGCTAATTGTAGTATAGCATTACATTTCACAATGTAGAATTTCTATTAAAAGATGTTTTGAAAGTAGAGTTCAAAACAAATATTTTTGAAAGAAATGGGTTTCTATGGTTTCTAAAATTTTATATAATCAGTTTAATTAGAAATAGCAGAAATATTCTTAATTAATTCTTCATTTTCTATTTTGTTGTGTCTAACAGAATTTCACTGTCATTAATTGCTAAGGGGACAGAACTCATAGATAATGACAATTTGTCTCAAAACTGGAATCTCCACATTAAGTGAAAGTTATCTTAGTGCATGGATTGCTCCTTTTTTAAATTTCATTTTCAGGACTTCTTTGGGTTTTGGTTTTTTTTGTTTGTTTGGTTGGTTTGTTTTTAAATTTTTTTGGGTTTTTTTTTTTTTTTTTGGAGGGGGGTTTTAAAAATTTCAGTAGGATTCTATGTAGATAGATAGAAAAGTTAGAATATCTGTCCCATTTCCTCACAAAAATATAACCAAGGGTGTTTTATTAAAATATGTTATGGTTGCACCACTTAAGTGCTTTCTACAATTTACTTAAGAATTTAGCTACCATGTTACCAGTAGCAGTTGTTAGTTACTAAATCAATGAGTTGATTCCTGCTAACTGCTATAAATTTGAAATCCAGCCCCCAGTTAGAAATACACTGCCATAGTTCCCTGCTATAGGGGAACCCAAACTTGAAAGACTCAAATCTTAAGTATGATAAGACTGGCATTGGTTCAGTTGGCCAAATATTTAACTAGACCACGCTTTCACTGAAATTATGTTTTCAGTGAATTTTTGCAGTTCTCTTCTTATGCCATATGTAGACAGCAACAACGACTTACATTTTCTGGTAATAGAACTATAAATTTGTTTTTCTTTCTACCAAGTACTAAGAACATGCTGAACATTGCAGACAATTGCAGTAAAATATAAAGTATATTCAAGCTAGGCTACAAGAGAAAAATGGCAACACTGTGTAACTAAAAATGTTAATCCTTTATATGGTATTTCTCAAGCAGAGGACAATCCAAGGTTCTTCGTGGAAAACTACAATGTGCTATTTATAACTAAGATAGGAATTTTTAAAAATTACCAGAAGCTAAATATGAAACAATATACTTTCTTTATTGAAAATGAATCATGAAAGCTTTTGCTATTTTTTTATTTTATACATGAATATTTTCCCAATTCCGTGCTCCTTTAATTTTTTTATTTTATCCTTGGACTGAAAAGTCTGCAGAGTTTTCCTATTGCTACAGCTACAGATGCTTATGTTATCTAATGTGTGTATAGAGGGAAGGCCAAAAGCTGTTTCCTAGTGCTTATAGGAATTTATAAATTACCATCTATATTCTGCAATATTGTGCATGGGAATGTAATTCCCAATTAAAACAGATGCACATTTTTCTTATGGGATATAGGTATACTTCTGCCTAGCTACAAGAGCTGAAAGTGAATTTTGATTTATTGTTCTGTTAAGGTGTTTAGAAACAGATTGTCTGCTTCTAGAAAGGAGGGATCCAAATATCTGCATTACCATGTTTTGTGCAATGCAGCTCAGGACTCTTTTCTGAAATGGACTCACCCAAATGTTCACCACATACTGTTTCTTTAGCCACTTTTACTGGAAAATGTTTTCCATGAGGAAATGCATCATGGCATGTAATTGTCTATATTCCTTCACTAAAAAGATATTTTCAAAGAAAAGACCAGAAAAATAATCGTGACTAGAATTTTTCAGAAATTCCTGCAAATTGAATGGTGACACCACTAGGAATAAAATGTGACCTAGTATGCACTGAATTGAGGTATAACTTCCATTTGATTTGGTTTGGAATGTGTTCGTGCGTGGCTCACCCAAAGTTAACAAAACTAACTGCTGATGGATTTAGGAGATAGGGTTCCTTAATAAAACATGGAGAAAGGGTTCCTTAATAAGCAACTCCCCTCCCTTGTGCTGTGTAGGTGCAAGAGGTGGGGTTGATAACACAAAGTCCAGGAATGAACTGTCTCTCACCTTCATATTGTTTGTTTTTCTAGCTGTAGTCCCTTGTCCTGTATTTGCTTTACCTTCATTGTTCTGCAGTTCATGAGAACATAAAGTATATTGACTACCTCATAGACTATTATTTTGTTGTGATCTGTTTTTATTTCTTGTGAAAGGCTGTTAAAAACTTACATGATCTTTACTATTCTTTGCATCTTTAAGAAGTTCAGTGAAAAATTCAAATTCTGAACATAACTGAGGCAAGATTTTTCAGGGTAAACAGTTCATTTTATGAGATCATCTGTTGTAGCTGAAGAAAAGCCTGGCCACTTTTTGGTTCATAAAACCTCCCACTGGGCTACTGCTCTGAAAGAGTATCAGTAACTCATAAAAAGTTTGGGTTTAGCTCCCTGAAAACATCAACACTTAATTATGTAGCTCATCATGGTTCCTCCACTCTACTTTGAACACTAATCAAAAGGCTGAAAATTGAAACTTTTGTGCTAGGTTTTTAAGGTGAAAAGGAAAAAAAAAAGTAAGTTTGACAGGAAGGATGAAGGTGGGCACAGTTAATCCTTTGAGCATCCATGGAAGGTTAGGTGCAGTACAGGCATCACTGGATTGAATCTCATGGTAGAGATTCAGACTGTGCTGCTTTCCATAGAAATTCAGATCATCAAAAGGTGTAAAATCTGCTGCAAATTATGTGGTGAAGAATGTGGTACCCTCCCCCAAAATGGGAACAAGGAGGAACTTTTCCAGCTGTCCTTTCCCTCCCTCTTTTAGCACACAGCCCACACATTCATTTCTAATTTTCAGTCACAGCTCCTGAAGGCAGTATAAATTTACAGTTATCGAATAGCATTTAAAGATAGTCAATAGTTTACTCAGGAAACACTTAACTGCTTTTCTCCCACTGTGAGCAAACAGTGACCTTTCCATTTTCAACTCAAATGATGCGCAAAGGAGTGACTGTACAAGTGGGAGCACTGTCAAAAACCTAAAGTTAACTCAGAGCTCAGTGTCTGAACTATTCAGTACCACTGGCTGAGCATAATCCTGACATGTTAAGAGTGCAAATTTTTGCATGTAATTGGAATTTGGCAATAAAAATTGCATTTTTAGTATAATTGCAAAGTTTTCAGAAGGAAAGAAAGATGTTTGATCCTTGTATTCTTCTTTATGAAGGACCTGAAGAACTGAACCCTTTATCCCAATTGCGCCTTTGCATTGAAAGGATCCCAGCACCTTGTCCATGCATATTGAAATGTTATAAAAGTATTCATAGTAGAAAAGTGGGATGTCTTACTGCCCCTATTTCACAGTCAAATGACTCTTTACATGCTAATTCCCTCCTCAGGGATATGCCTCTGTGTCATGTCTTTTGGCTAATTAAGATTTGAAAATTCAACTTTCCAATCTGCACCTTAAATCCATAAATGATAGTCAGGGTGAGAATTAATGCTCATTGAATATCCCTGTACCCTACAATGTGTCCAATGCATTAACCTTCAAAGAATTGTACAGTAATGGTTCAGAGTACTTTAAATACTTATGAGTGATCTCTTCTAACTTCATTAATTACTCTAATAATTGCATAGTTAATCATGTCATAGTAAGAGCTGAACAAATAGATAACAATCCACAGCTCCTCTTTTCATAATTTCAGTACTCTTTTTAGTTTCACTGTAAAGACACAGTAGGATTTAAAAATGAAATCAATTATATGCAAGTGTGCAAGTTTATTTTGGCTTTTGTAGAGGAAGACAATTGCTTTCATGAAAAGACCTAGATATTTATGTTTCAACATCCCAGTCTAAAATGCTGAGATTTATGCCTATTCAGAATCTCTTTCATGGGTTTATTTCCAGCATATTCCATCAAAAATCAGAACAAAAGCCACCATCATCTTGGGAGAACTATAATTCAAATGAGGAAACAGCACTGAATTAAGCTTAGCATGAATGGGTTGGGCAAGGAAGCCCAGTCCTGGTACAGAGGGAGTACAGAGCAGATGAAGTGCTCTTTCTTCTCAAAATGCTCTCTCTGTTTTTAACTAGCAAACACAGTAGGCATGAAGAGGAGCATTTGTACCTTATCTTACAACAGGTGGTGTGCAAACAACAGGGCACATTTGCCACATTTTCCAGACCTGATCAGCTGTTGAGCAGACTCATGGAAACAGAGAGATGGAGGGAGAGTACCATCTGTGAACTCATGTTAAGATCCATCATGTGAATTCACGTAAAGTCCTCACCACCTATGTAAAACACTGAGCACACCCTAGGTCTTTCCTCATGCCTATGTGAGGAAAACTTGGAGCCTACAAGTTTTGTTTGTGTTGCCAGGCTGCCCAAAGAGTAGCTGCATTGCTACCATGGGCCTGTCTTTTCTCAAAGGAATTATCACTGACAGCCTTAAAAATGCTCCTTTTCAGATCACAGAAAAGTATTTACAGCAAATATAAAAAAATCTCATAAATAACTGCGCTTTTGCTGCTCAGGGTTTATCCTGAGTATGGATTTCTCTAGAATATGACCTCTGGGTGTCCATGTAAGTAATTTCTGTAGCTGGTGGTCGTTGAACCAGAGCCCATGTAAAATATGAGAAAAAATCTTTGGTTGGTAGCAATTCAAGCTCCAGGTTCTAGGGGGAAAATAACACCCTGGTTAGAAAACAGAAGCATAGAACTACAGATTATCTCAAATTAGATGGAACTCATAAAGATCATCAAGTCCAGCTTCCAGCTCCTCATAGGACCAAAAACTAAGCCATATGAGTAAGACCATCATTCAGATACCCCTTGAACTCTGATAGGTTTGGTGTTACTCCTCTGGGAACCTGTTCTAGTGACTGACCATCTCAGTCAAGAGCCTTTTCCTCCTGAGCCTGAACTCCTCCCAACTCTGCTTCATCCCTATTGTGGGTCACCAGAGAGACACCAGCACCCTTCTGCTGCCCTCCTTGAGGAGTTTATAGGGTGTGATAAGGTCATCCCTCAGCTTTCTCCTGTCAAGGAGGATAAGCCAAGTGACCTCAGTCACTCTTCACAAGTTTTGTCCTCGGGGCCTTTCACCATCTTGGTCACCCATCTCCAGACAGACTGGGATTTGATGTCTTCTTGTACTGAGGTGTACAAAACTGCACACAATTTTCAAAGTGAGGATGCACTGGTGCAGAGCAGAACAGGACAATTCCCTCCCTTGACCAGCTGGCCATGCTTTGCCTGATACACCCCAGGACATGGCTGACCCTTTTGTCAGCCAGACCACTGCTGACTCATGTTCAACTTGCCATCAGCCTAAACTGACACATCTCTTTCTTTGGATCTGCTTTTCAGCCTCTCGTCCCTCAGCCTATATGTATAAATAGGATTACCCTATCCCAGGTGCAGAATCCAGCACCTGCCCCTGTTAAAATTCTTATTTCCTTGTTTTGAATTTTATTATTACTTTCACTATTTTTTGGTATTAGTATTACTCAAAAATCAGGCCAGTTACAAGGAAGATGTTCTTCATTTTAACAAAACCTGAACTTGCTTTTGAAGGCAAAGCAAATGCTTGCTTCATGACAGGAGACATATATTCAGTTCAATATGAGCTGGAACTACTTGTTTAACTAAGTCTCTAGAAATTCATTGTTTGGATAAATGTGCCTGATCTGAATCTACTTTTTCAGAAATCAGATAGTCCAGTACAACTGTCCCTTAAGAGACAAGAAAAGGAACACTAAATTAAGTGAACGATAGGGGGTTTACAAGGTGATCTGATTACTTTTGGAAGTCCTGATGATACTTATCTGGAAATACTTCTGAAAATCTTATAAGCTCCATCAATGTTTGTGGTACATTTTATACATTTACTTTGAATTTCTGATTTTCAATAGATCAACTGCATCTGATGATAACTGAAATCAGAATGAAGGACTTATGATTTATAGTTTGTCTCCATGAAATCACTTGGTGCTGTTATCTTCCAGATATGATTTATGTACTTTCATCTGCTGTAGGTGAAAAACAGCTTTCTTATTGCCTCACAGACTTTGGAATAATTCACTCAGAAGGAAAACAGGACCTCTCACATTCCTTGTTCACCCATCTCATTTTGTTTGCTCTCTGTAGGTAGGGACCATGTGAAAACTACTGAGCAAAAGATCAGATGTAACAATCAGTTATTTTTAGCCATTCTTTTAGCTAAGAAGACAGTTTGCTTCTCTCAGAAGTTTGAGATGTGCCTTTTAGTATCTTACAATGCCTAAACATACACATACATATGAATATTATTAATATATTATTAATATACAATGAATATTAGAAAAATTGAAAAAGTAACTTATAAAATTTTGACAAGGAGTTTATACACAAGAACTACCTCTAGTTTCCAATTCATCAGACTGTATATTTGAAACATAACTGGAAGTAATTTTTACTTGATTGTGCTGTTATATAAAAACATCACATGTAAAATAGTCAAAGCGAGATCTTTTGCTTCATTCAAGTCTATGCTTTAAAGATTCTTTCAAAAACCTAAGCAGTTCAAAAATCATAAAATCAGAACACTTGAGAGAAATTACTTTGATTTTACTGTTAAATGGTTGCTTTATAATAAGTTTATCCATTTTCATGAAGCAGTCTGATGCTCTCCTTGTATTGTCTTTCCAATGCAACTGTGGGTGTAAATTCTGATGGAAATGTTTGAGCTTGGAGAAAAGGCTTGTCAAAATAGATAAAAAGATATTTTCAGAGATAATTTAGAAGTGAATACTTGACTTTTGCTCTATTTGATTCAAAACAAAGTGAGCCTTTGTAAGCCAAAGACTTCAGATTTTATTGGCATTATCAGATCATCTAAAATATGTTTATATTAATTACCTACTTGGAGTAGGTATGTTTTGTATTATGCTTCATAAAATGAAACACATTTCTTAACATTCAGAGAGGCCACAGAAATAAAACATCAGGAAGTACAAATTCATGTTTCTGTCCCTCCCCTTTCCAGTTTGCCAGCAATGGAAAGAGAGCAGCCCCTAGTCCTTGCTACCAGCTCTGTCCACACTGATAGGCAACCTGTGAGAAGACCTTGTGCAAGCTCTTTGTTTTCCAGTTGCAAAAGGGGGAAGGATTCCATTCCTAAAGTACTCTGAGGCACGTGGAGGAAGGTTCTGTTTACCATTACTGCTTCTACTCTTCAAGATGTTCCACTGTGTATGAGTAAAGAGTATTTAGATAAAGAAAGAAGCAAAAGTATACTGCCATTTGAATACATGACCTCTTCCTTTAATATTTTTATAAGAAAACTATTCTGTATTGGTGATTGCATAAACAGTGTGCTGAATTGTGAAGTATTCCCAAGAATGCAAAGCTAGGGTTCATTAAAATTGTTTTGCTTCAGCTGAAAATACTCTTAATTCAATAGACATGGTACCAAACATAAATTATTTTGATAGAATGTATTGTGCTGGGAAAGGAGACTACACCAAGTAAGGAATATTGATAAGCGGAAAATTAAATTGTCATTCTTCCTGACACAAATGTTATTTCTCTTGAGAACAAACCTCTATCAATATACTTAATAGATACAACCTCTACCAGATAATCATGTTATTGTCTGATTGCAATAGGCAGAGATATAAGACAACACTCTCTTTTGTTTCACAAGCTAAGTGAAAATTCTAGTAGAGCATCTAAACTAGACTCACTTTATTTTAATCCCTAAAATTAATTTGACTGTTTGCAGGTCAATTCTTACATTTTATGCAGCTCCTATTTCTTTAAGTTGCAGCAATTCTATATTTTATTTCAGTTGCTTCTTTTCTTAATATTGTTTGTATTAGCATGGGGAAAAGAGGAGACTTGAAGGCCAAATCCCACTTCTCCTCCAGATTGTTTTTAGTAGAAATTCCCTTGTAAATCTCATTGCTTTGTTTCTAAATTCTACACAATGCTTGGGATTTGTTTCTTTGTTCTCAGACTTTTGAATTTCTCTGCCTCTCCTTTTTCTCTTTTGCATGTACCATGTTTCTATTCTTTATCTTTCTCAAACCGTTTTTACTCCAGCACACTGAGACTGCTTTCAAAACTGAAGCAGAGGGTGAGGAGTGACTCTTTCACTTCAAAGGTGGAGGAGTCCCATATCACCTATAGCTTCACATACCTGTAATGATGTCCTGAAACAATCCAAAATGCTGCTTTCATTTCCCTCAGACACTCATAGTCCCTCAAGGGAATGAAATGCATCCTAGATATGCATCTTCAGCTGCCTGGAAAGGCCATGGGAATTGTACATCTATGGCACCCAAGAGCCCTTTTGATCATGAAAAGTGTGTTATGACAGGTTATACAGACCCTAGAACACATTGTGTTGCTGAGAGGAGACTCAGCAGTCCCATCAAAGAAGGGGATCAAAGGAGGACAAGTCATAGCTTAGGTAAGGGCTGATCATCAGGGGAAACTTATTTTTGAACAAAATTTGGGGATTATGTTGTCAAGCCTGTTTTCACTAAATACCATAGAAAATATTTAGATGGCTTCCTCTGCAGCATCTGGGAGAATGTAAAGCATTTTTTAAAATTCCATCTTTGTTGAGAGAAAATTATACACTTAGCAAACTGTTATTTTCATAATCTGTCATTGAGGATTCCCCAGAGGCATTGCAGTCTTAAGTGGCCACTTGTTGGAATGAGCAGTGCTGCACTGACTGAAAACATCAAAACCCATTTGAACCATTATCTGGCTATTACAAGGACATTCATAAAACAGAACATCGTTTGAGTATTGACTCGCTATTTAAATATTAACTTTGTTCATAAACTCACTTTTTTTTCCAAAGGAAAGTGCAAATTAAAAGAGCGAAAGAAGTAACCAGAGTAAATTGTATTAAGGCAGCAGTTACCAGTTGGTGCCATAAGCAATTACAGATGAAATAGAGGCTCAGAGAGACATGGAAATATTTAAGTGGAGATTTCCTGAAAGGATCCAGAAATGAAAGAATGAATTCTACATTTACTCATCAAATAAGGATGTAACATGCTGAATTTGTCAGATTTCTTTTTTAATCAATGCAAACAACCCAAACTTCTCAGAGGCATGCTGGTCTCACAGTCCTCTAATTGTCCCAGAAAAATGTGGGTAAAAAGCATTTCTGATCAGCAGAAGCCTTTATAATTTCAGATAAATACAGCACGTAGTTGAACACATTTTTTTGCCTTATCACCTGCAATACTTTGTTTCTGAGATGCAAACTCTCTGCTCAGGTATTGCAAATATCTTTTTCCACATAAACCAGGGCAGCAGCACTAAATGTGGCTGCAGTTCATCACTTATTACAACAATGACACTGATCAATCTTTTTGCAAAGTAACTAGAGAAGCGTATTTTTTAGAGGGAAAATCATTGTTGGCAGACCAGGTAGGTAACCAATACGTCAGTCCTGAAAAATTTGGTAAGGGGGAGAGTGGAACATACACTTAAGTCAATCTTTGTGGCATTGAATAATCCATTTGCTTCCTGCCATCAGAAGGCTTTCCTCTTGCTTTGCCTGTCACATTAAATATTGAAACCTTCTGCTGAGCAGTAGAAATATTGGGAGCCCTCTGTCTGGGTCTGTTTGGAGAAACATTATTGATATAGGGTGTGCAGAACACTTTCTTTGTGTAATTTATGGGATTGATTTTCTCACATACTGTCTTCTGCTCAGAGGGGCAGGGGTCAAACTGTATTGTCAGGTTCCTCTTAAGCTGTAGGTTTAGGTTTAAAGAGGCATAAAACTGTTTTGAAAGGGTCATTCTGACCAAAGAATCAATTCAAGTTACAGAGATTACAGAAACTTCAGACACAGAACTTTGACAGAAAATGTATGCAAGGAAATGAAATTCTAGCAATCAGTAATTATTTTGCCCTTATGTCAACTTCTATCCTTTTCCTTTTAGGAAAATCTGGAAAAACATGGACAGTCAGCAAAGAACTATCTCTTCGTGAGAGTTTCAGAAGAAAACACTGGTTGTTTTTCAGTGTAAATTTTAGTTGAAAAACAGTAAAGTGCTCATTTTTATAGCTTATTTTGAAGTGCTCTGGATTTTGTTATGCTCAGATGAGGAAAACTAATTCTACAATCTTCACAGCAGAAATATAGCAGACTTAGGTCTGTCAGAGGCCTTTGTTACAGGCAGTTTTCTCATGCCAGAAGCTGCATCCCATAGTTGAACATAATGCAGGATTTCTGGTCACATACTAAGAGCACATACTTATAATATTTCATGTAACACTCTTATTGCTCAGATTTCCCGCACCATTGCTCAGATGAATTTGATTACACAGCTTGATTTTCACAGAGACTTGATAAACTGAGAGAGGTTTGTAGACTAGATTTTTTTCTGCATTCAGTTTCAGGCTGTGCACTAATGTGCCACAAAAAAACAGATTTCATTTCAGGAGTAAGAGAATAGGATCCCTCTTCACTACTTTTCATTTTAAAAAACAAGAAGTCAAGTAAGTGTAGACAAAGAAAGGCAGTAGGTTTTTTTTGGTTTCCCATGGCACTCTTCAAAAATAAGAAATAGTTTTTTTTAGGATACAAACACAACATTTAAATGAAAGATTATAATACATCTAAATTTGACTGAATTAAGACCAAAGATTTTGTACTCTATGAAACACAAGTATGAAATTTTGAATGGAGGATAAAATACCCTAACTGTTCCTAACTGATGTCTGCATGATTGATAAAAAGGAATTTGATTCAAGCCCACAGAAACTACCTTAAAATATTTATTTAGCATTTTCACAAGTGCCATTTTGTGTGAAGGAAATAAAATATTTTAAAACTTTATTAATAAAGGCAAGTGTCACATGTTTAAATTCATCTTTGAAAACACATCGATATCATAAACAGCAGAAATTAATTCAAAGTTTTAAAACCCCTAAAAATAGAAATTTGTTGAATTTTGGGGTTACTACAAATATTTTTATGATAAATGAAACTATAAAAATGGCAAAAGTTTCTCAGTTTACTGAATTATGGTTAAAATTCAAACCAGAACTTTAGCAATGTATTCAGACAAGTAGATAATTGTGAAGACTTTTGAAAGCCCTTTTTTAACTTAACACCTCTATCACATAGATATTTCATTGGAGTATTCTTAAAAACTTGTGGGTTTAATTGTACCTAACACAGCATAATTGTCTATTAAGTTAAAGACAATGCAGGATTTCTTAAATCACAGATTGCATTGTTGCCATGTGTATATAATAAATTCATATGACCAAATGATAATGAAATCCTCATCCAGACAGGATGCTACTTCTCTCAGCAGCAGATATGCTTATTAACAATTCCTTTTGCCAATAAATGGAACTGCCAAACTGGATGTCCTTGACCTTTAAAGGGTAAGAGTAGGGACATTTTGATAAAAAGCATCACTTTTCAAATGAAATAGGATACTTCAAATAATGGACACATAAAATCAATAGTAACTTTTGCAACTCAGATAGTAACTTTTCAGAGATACTAGCAAGACTGTTCCATATTTAGGTCACCTCTCATATGTCTGAAAAGTTCAATAGCAGTGCGTAACTTATTTAAAATCCTATATAGGAAAAACTAAAGTATCAGAATGATGAAACCAATCAATTTTTCAAATCCTTTTGCGCCTTCTCAGTGTGTTCAGACATGGATGATTAGTTTATATGAATTTTCCCTGAATCCCGAGCTGATAGCAAATTTTATGCTTGGCCAGTGTGATTGCTGATATGACAAGATTTGCTCTTATCTCCTCAAGATGGCCATGGTTCTCTCTTGAAATATCACTTCTGCCTTGAGAAAAGGAAGTCTTGAGGAAAACAATGTCTCCTCCCTAAAAACTGTGTGCCAGCCCTCTCTTCCTCTTATGGCTCTATTACCATGTGTTTGCACCTGAGACTCTTCAGATATTTTAATCTGATGTGAGAGATTGCATTGGGAATTTCACTGGAAAACATCACACAGCCTCTGAGAGAGTATTAAGTGTTCTGCCTGGACTATTTTGCATTGATTTTCTAATTTATTTAAGCTTAGGAGACTTTCTCAGGAGATTTTCTCAGACTTGGCTGTGTCACACACAGCATTTCCAGGACAAAAATTTTAATCTAATTTCTTAATACAAAGAAAGGGTTATTTTATTTTGTCTAGCAATGCCAGTGCTAATAGCCATGTTCAAGAAGCATTCAGATTTTCCTTTATTATCTCTCTGTGTACCAGGAAATGCACTAGCAAAAAGCACCTTTGACTGTGTTGTGCCATCAACCTTTTGAAGCACATTGAAAGTACATTGAAATCAACAGGGAGTCCTTTTTAATAGGCAGTTGTACTGCCTTGGGATGTTTGCTAAGAGCCATACTGTTTTCTGGAATGAGATGAGAAGGAGAAAAGAAACTGGCACATAATTAGAAAATATAGTTCTTTCCATACAGTTTGTTCAAACTACAGCACTCCTTAAAGCAGTGGATGGAGATTTTTTTTAGGCAGGCACAGAGGAATAATCAGGAAAATAGGGGGACCTTGAATGACTCTGCTCATAGCACATGAGCAGCTTCTAGAAATGCTGTTTTGTTTTTAATCAGGAAGTGAAGGGCTGGCAGCTGGCTGCCCTGGGCTGTAATTCATCAGAGCACTTCAGCATGTAAGCAAATGGGACCTCAGCTGGTCCTCAAGGTGCTGACTCAGCAAAACCTTCCCCTTCCCCTCAGCAAAACTCTGCCTCTGCTCAGGAGATAGATGGTTCCTGCAGTGCCTGCACTCCCCGTGCCCTCCAGCCCATTGTTCCCCAGGAAATGACTGAAAGGTAGTCCCTTCTTTCACAGATTCCTAATGGAAGTGGACAGAAAGGCAAGACACAGAGAGACTGAAGCTTCTTGCCAAGTTCACAGAAAGAAACATTGAATAGTAAACTCATCAAGATGCCAGGCAGCAGCACAAAGGCTGCACCACTTTCTCTCCCTCACTTTGTTGGACCTGAACAGGGTTGGTTATTCCTGTCCTTAAGTCTCCAGCCAAGCAGGGGGAATGGAAGTATTTTTGCTGAAAAACTTGTGTTGACCAGGTTATTCTACATGTTATGGAGAAGCACGATGAGACTACATTTCCTTCTGTTCTACCAAAGATAAAACTTCTCAGTGCCTTCTGCAATGTGAGAAAAGACTGGGCATTTTGTTCACAGAGGAAGATTTTTGTAGGTCTTTCCTGCACTGAAAAACAGACAAAAGGAAAAGAAAGGAGAAAAAGTTTCATTAATTGTTCTGGAATTAATACATAATTTGAACATCTGGCTAGGGAACCTTGTGGAGCGAAAAAGCCCAAAAGAAATCTTTACATAGAAGTACCATAAAGGATTTATAAAATATATGCAAGCTAAAAGTTTCTAATATGGCTAGAGATACTGTGCATCATTTCAAAAGTGCTTTGGAACCTAGGTTTAGGATTTCCAGAGCTGAGACCTTCCCTGAGTTTAGAGATTTCACCCAAAAAGAGATGTGTCCCTGATATTGCACATCCAGGTGCCAGAAGTCAGTACAGCTCACAGGGCTGAGTTAGGCACTTTGTTCCCTGTGTACTAAATGGGAATGCTAAATGAAATTGGACTGTGGAGCACACCTCTGGAAATGGCTAAGATGAACAAGGGCATAAAAAGACAGTGTTAGGATTGACACTGCCCATGGGTAAAGGAATTTCTGAAAATTTGTTTTATCTTTCATTCTGATTGTCCATATTACTACGCCAACAGACTATTAGAATGCAAAGTGGAATGAGGTATTACCCATTAGAGATGTGTTTGTAATATAACCCTCAATGCACGTGACAAGCTTGAGGAATGAATGAGCTCAGAGAAACTGAAGCATATTTTATACCAGTTTTCACATAGTACAGCTTCCTTTGAATTCTGACATATTTGGTAATATTGCAATGGACAGCAAACCCAGATTTGTTGTGAAGTTCAGATTAAAGCTAAGGGTCAGTTATTTACCCACTAAAAGTGGGAAAAGTATAGTAAAAAACAAGATGAAATTATACTTCTCAGAATTCTTAACTGTCAAAATTAGTTTTAAATAATATTCAAAGATTAAAATTGTCAATCAATAACATATTTTGAGCAATTAAAATAGTAATGATATCACGCATTATAAATTACTTGTAAGAAATGAAAGTTCATTTGTCCTTATAAAATGAATTCATACAGCACATCTTGGACTAAAGGCCAAAATTTTAATCTCTATCCCACAGTTTATTTATAGGAATAATTAATGCCAGATCTAATAGGTACTTACCTAAATGTCATTCTTTCTATGACTTCCATTGCAAAATGAGAGTTTCTTTGGTCCCACAGTATGGTATCCCTATATAGTATTTCAAGCCTTCAAAATGTATTAATATTGATTCTTTGTATATTAACTGTACTTTAAAGAAAAATTGCAGTTTTAGTAATAGCTGGAAAATAAGTAAATTTAATAGACTCTGAAGGTAGATTTCTTCCTCCTATGAACCTAACAAATCCTTCTTTATAGCCCAATGCTCCTCTCCTGCCAGTAGAAGGAATATGAAGAAAGTAGAACCTTGGTCAACGTGTCCCCTCTGGGTTTCATCTGTTGGTAACTACAGCAGGGATTTATTGAGTGTGAAAATTGCCTGTCTGTGAGGAGCCAGTGAGAAAAGCAGAGCAAACAACACAAACAGAGAAAAATCTCTGAGAAGAGTAGGCTCTCAGTAAGGGTAGTTTTGCTACCCTCCCTGAAAAAAAAAATAAGATCCTTATTCAGTATAGTTAGGGAGGGCTTTTGGGTGATTGTTTTTCAGTCCATAACTCATGAAGTACATTATATGGTAGGACTGGTAGTTGGTTAGACTGTAGCATTATAACTTCATGATCAGGCATTTAAATTGCAGGGTTTGTTTTGTTCCATGACTGGATGATTGAAGTTTTACGATCAGGACCAGAAAGCCATTAAATTGACTCTTTAATAGGGAGAGAGTGTTGTAGCTTGTAAAAAAGAAGAAGAGACACAGGCAGGCAACTGGATGTTGTTATAATTACTAGGGAAAATATATTATTTTAAAACAATCTGAGTAAAGTCAGGTTCAATTTTCTCTACAGTTCCAGACAGGTAAAGGATTGCTGTTGACAGGCAGCATTCATGTAGCCCGTAAAGCTTTGTACTAGAAGATTTTGTGTGGGCTGCTTTAGAACTACACATATTACATTACAATGGGGAAAAAAAATATACTAATCCTACCGAAGAAGCCAGTTGTTTTTCTTCAATGAACTGCATTAATGTGGTTAATAATCTCTTGGATCTAGAAGAACACTTTTCTGAGGACATATTCCCCATTTAATATGGGTTTTTAAATGCCTTGAAGATATTTTCTGTTTTTCCATATGGAAGGGCTGTACACCATGCCCTCCATTAATGATCTCACACACAGTTTGCTGCAGAGCAAAGAGCAAAGCTCAGTCCCAGTTAGGAAGGAGCTGCTTTCTCATTCAGTTTATTGTCTGAATCACTCCAGAAGGCTTCTCACTGATGGGTTAAATTACATGTCCTATACAGAATGATATTCTTCTCCTGAATGTGTTTCAGCACAGTCAGCAGCACACGTCAGCACATTTTCCCTCCTTGAAGCTGTAGAGAACTTTAGGAATGCCTGTGGAAATTCTCAGATGAGAATATATTGTAACAAATCTTTGGAGATCTTTGGCACCCAGGTGTGCTCCTCAGTTTTTGCCGGGCATGCCAGAGTCTTACTGGTTATCTGTGGTTATCAAATGATAGATTCTCTCTCCCCTGGACTCGTGCTGAGAGCTCTTAACTTGGAACTAGTGTCTTCCATGGGGACACATTCCTAATAGAAGTGGACAGAAAGGAAAAATACTGATTTGTTTAGAAGAAATACAAATTTGCCTGAAAAAAATGTTTTTCTGGAGTCAGGTTGTTCATCACAAAAATCTCCTCAGTTATAAGGGTGCAAACACAGGTAAGTCAAGTTTGGTATAAATTTTCATGGTGTAGATTTTTTTTCTATGTTTCTTTCAATATTTATCACAAGCCATAATAATAAAAATGTGTGTTCAACCACTAATAGTCCTCAAAAATGAAAAATGACATTTTTGTTCAGCAGTCCTTTGAGTCTCCTGAGATGTTATCACTGTGTACCTATTCCAGGAAGTCTAAAGCACCCCTTGCAAATCATTATTTTATTCCTATTTTGAAACTAATATGAGGCAGAGAGAAAACAAAAGTCTGAAGTCATGCAGACCTGTAAAGCTTCTCAAAACAACATTGTTGATTACTTTATTAGAAGAACAGAACAGAAGAGTGCTGGTTAAAGGAATTCTGCACCAAGGTTACTCCTTTGAGAGTTATTGATTGCATCAGGAAATCAGAATAAAAACACATTGAAGTGTTAGGTAACTAACCCCGGATCAATTTTATCTTTACTGAGAAGTCTTGTTAAGCAAAATTATACAAGAATGTTTTAAATAGGAGCAAACTATGGAAACAGAAACATTGAGGGTCAAGATCTGGTAGGAAGAAGTTATGATTTCCCCAGGAAAGAAGAAAAGTTTGGAGATACTACAATTATAACACTTACAAGTGATAACATTAAAACCAATAAAAATGTTTATTAAAACTCAAAAGTGAAAATAGAGGGGAATAATTATGACTTGGAATTTATTAAATGCAGTATAGATAAAAGTGTAGTTAAATACAGCAAATATCCATGTCAGGAGAAGTAAGGATAATTTTTTTTGAAGTTTATAAGAATGAAGAATGGTAAAATTATTCATAAACAAATGTAAAAAGCCTACATGTCCAATAAATGTTTCTGCTCTTTATTTGAAAAATAACAGTTTTGTGTGATTTGTTTCCAGAGGAAGACTATACACATTTCAATTTTATAGTATCCAAGAGAAATGTGATTCATGTCTATCCAGAGATAGATATCTTAAATAACAGCCAGCTTTGATAAATTGAATCTAATCTGTCTGAGATAATCTTTGCTCATTTAATATATCATGGAAATTCAAACAGAAGGAGAATAATTCCCTTGAATTTAAAAAGAGTGAGGGCCTGAGGAACTGTTGGCTGACTCAACCGAAATTAAAGGGAGAAGCCTGGAACTTGGGAGAAGCAGTAGCTGCAAACAAAATCAAAACATAAGTGTGCAGCAGACATAAGTCCTCCAACGAATTTTTTGATGAGTAAGTCCTATTTCCATTATTTGAGTTTAGAAAATCAGTTAATAGCAACAGCATAATAAACTTTAATAAGTTTGGTATGAACAAAAGAGCATTAGCAGTCTAGAGCACTAGTGAAATTCATGTTAAATAGATAATGAAGAGTCCAGCTCACAGCTCTCTGCCTTGAAATAGGGATTCTGGGGTGATTAAGACCAGGCTCACATTGAGCATTTTCATCAGTGAAGGTGTCAGCAATAAACATTTCCCAAAATGTGAGTGTAAAGGCCACAAGGAGTTGTGGAAGACCAGTGTGAGATTCATCACACAGAAGGATCTCTATTACATGATACAACAGAACAGTGGGAGAGGAGAGGGGAGGAGAGGGGAGGAGAGGAGAGGAGAGGGGAGGGGAGGGGAGGAGAGGAGAGGAGAGGAGAGGAGAGGAGAGGAGAGGAGAGGAGAGGAGAGGAGAGGAGAGGAGAGGAGAGGAGAGGAGAGGAGAGGAGAGGAGAGGAGAGGAGAGGAGAGGAGAGGAGAGGAGAGGAGAGGAGAGGAGAGGAGAGGAGAGGAGAGGAGAGGAGAGGAGAGGAGAGGAGAGGAGAGGAGAGGAGAGGAGAGGAGAGGAGAGGAGAGGAGAGGAGAGGAGAGGAGAGGAGAGGAGAGGAGAGATTTTAAGCACAGAGAAATGCAAAAATCTCCAAGAGTAGCAAGTACCTGTAGAAGGGGGGATGGTACCCTCCTAAGGAATGACTTACAAATTATCCAGGAATCCAAGGGAGAAAGAAAGCAGCCCAGTTACTGACAGAGGATATGCCAGAAGGGTTGAATAGAGCTCCTGGATGAAGAGGCAAGGGACTAACTTCTAAGAGTAGAAAGAGTGAGACAATGCTATTTTTGCAGACTGGCGCAGAGCAATTTTAAGCTCTCCCTGTACAATTCTGATGTACCCATGTAACAAATTACTTTGTGGGGAAAACATTGGGAAAAAATTTTGGAATATAAATGAGGTAAAGAAAAAAGCTGAACTAAAAATTCAGACATAAGGTAGTAGATAAGCTAAACAATTGCTGAATGCAGAGCACCAAATTGTTGCTTGCATTTGATTTATAGAACTTGACAAAAATTCCCTATGAAATGCAGCAAGGTGGTTCTTGGCTCTGCAAACACATTTTCTATAACATACAACAGTCTGTGAGTTCCCCAGACTAAGAGTTGAGAAAAGCTAACATTTTGTGTTATTTATTTTTAACTGGCACATTATTAAACAGAACTGAAACAGCTACAAGACTGATGTCAGGAATGCAGAACTCAGCACTTGTTGAAATCAACACAAACATTCCAAATTCTTACCTGTCTCCAGCTATTGTGGTGCAGAGTTAATATCAGTGAGGTCAAAGTCTATAAGTGGAGCTTCTAGATGATATTATAATGTACATAAGAGCTGGTTATAATAATGAATTAGAACCTCTGGAGTATTTATTTGGAAAATTAACTGTGATTTGCCTGCCTTCAATATTTCAAATTCCTGTTCAAATTCATTGAAGGAAATGAGATTGGTAAGAAACCAAGTTTGTTCTTATTCTCATATCTAGCAAAAAGATCTACAGTAAATAAATGCACAGCATCACATAATTCAGTGTAGTTGGACATTTTCTGTTTCAATAAGATTCATAGGACAAGAAAAAAGGCCCAGGGACAAGTACTTCTCCAATTTTATGGGTTTTTTCAGCTAACATAAGTAGAATCTCTCCTCAAGAGTGCATCCCTTCAACAGAATACAGTCATTGTATTCCAGAAATACAAGTCTAGAAATTGTTCACAGTAGAAACTGCTTTCCATAGTGCCTTTTTTTTTTACAGCCTTTCTTTAAGACTTATGGATGATTTTATTTCTAAGTGAAGGGGGGAAAATAAAGGGAATAAGAGTTTTATATCTCATTATATCTCATTAGTGAACAGACTATTTCCTTAATTAGCCTTTCTTAAATTCTATGGCACATCTCTAGTTTAGATGCACTCATTTTTATCGACGTGTTTATCTGGGTGCATTTAACTAGATGGCCCAAACAGAGATTGTGTAATGAGCTGTGTAATTGCTTTAGGATATGTACTTAATAGCAGGCAGGTGGTTGAGGTAACCTATTATTACCAAGGATTAGATTTCAGGAATGTGTTCCTGGTCCTATTTTTTTCCAAGAGAACATTGGCTTGAGTAACTGTTCTCACAGATGCTTCTCATGTATCTGGAGGAACTGGGTTCAGTTAATACTTAGGGTATGTCCAATGACATTTGGTGTAAATAATGAACCAAAGCATTATGCCTTAGCATTTTGCACAGTAATTACCCAAACTGAATAATTAAAAATGCTCCATTGAATTATTTAAAATATGAATGATAAGCAGCCTGGCTAAAATTGCTTGGAGAATTATGGCTGCTATCGCCAAGGCATTCCTTAGTCTGTTAGTGAAACTGATTGTATGATCATGTGCTTAAGGTTACTTGCAGCAGGAAGAGTCCTCCAGCTGAGGTCTTTAAGTGTCTATTGCCTGCACAGTAAAAATTGGTGAGGGGTTTTTTTTTCTGCTTTAATTCCTCTCTCTGCTTCAGCTGTATCTACTGCTTTCAAAGCCTCTGTCCCTTTATATTACCTGAAGTCCCAGCTTCATACCTCTATGTCCACCCACATAGGATTTTGTGCCCAGAAGGCTGCTGAATATCAGATTATCTATAACATTCAAAGTAGAAGATTGATTCCATGCTCCTCTGCTTCAAAGGAATGAAGTAATTCTGGACTTAGAAAAAAAACCCTAATATGCAAAATATTTTCATACATATTATACCACTTAGTTTGCAATAGTATATACTAATGAAATAAGCACATAAGTCTTTCTCTCTGTTTATTCCACTACAGATGAGCTGACTTGATTATGCAGACAAATGTGCTTATCTCCTCTGATTTTCCAGGAAACCATATTAAAAATGCTGGAAGCTAGAAGTGCCCTGGCTAGAAGCTAAAGCATTGAAGTGATGTGATTGCTAAAACTTACACTGTAAGAAAGATTTAATGTTTTCTTTTCAGACCTAAGTGCAGCATGTTCCCATCATAGTGATTTTTACTAGATCTTAATAATTAATAGACTAATATAAAATTGAAATAGTAGATAGGAGGCAATAATAATATTACAGATAGCAATAGTGTCAGGTATTAGCTCAAAAAGTGTGAGAAATATCCAATTTTGAATAAAGATCATTCTTGAAGTAGAGGACCACAGCTTAGATTTTCCTTTTTCACCTTTATCACAGTCAGCTAGAAGTATTCTGGTAAGTAGATGGCTGAGATACAGGATTATTGTCCCACACTCAGCCTGCCACATATGCTATTATATTGTCTGCTCCATCAGACATCTCATTAATGGTCTGGTCTGACTATCTCCATGGAAACAGGGGGATAAAAGCCATTTCTCCAGCATCACTGCCCAGCAGTGTTAGGTAACAGCCACCTTTGGTTCAGTGTGAGCACTGTGGCAGCCAGCACAAAGCCTTCCCCACTCCTCACAGATCCTCTTCTCCCCATGTAGCTGCAGGAGCAGCGAGAGGAATTCCCTGTGACTAAAGGAGAATCTTTTGATGACAACCCTCTTAAGCAGCACAGAGCTGTAACTCTAATTTTTGTGGGCATATCTATAACCACAACTCCACTTTCTGTCTGCACTGCCTGCAGCTCTGTGCAGCTGTTAGAGAACTTGCCCCTTGCAGCTGCAGCCTGCCCAGATGCACTCAGGAGCTGGCGGTGGGTGGTAGTGTGAGATGCCCTCGGGCATTGCTGCCTCTTGGCACTGCTCTGCTGCACCACAGAGCATCCTCTTGAGCTGAGCTCTCTTCAGCCCTTGGACAGCATTTCCTCTTCCCCTCTCACTAATGGCAACTGAGGACTGTAGCCAAAATCTATTCATTTTGCTAGGAAGTTTTTAACCTCCTCCAGAGATTTTCAGATCGATCACAACTGTTTTGTTCTAGAGCCCATTATCTGGGCTGCTTTGCAGAAAATTTGTCTTCATATTTTGGACTCGCTGCCCTACTACTTCCAAACTCTAAAGGAATTTACATCAGCAACCCCACTGCATAGGTCTGGCATGTGGCTAATGCTGGAATATTGTTTATGTTTATTGTAACTCATAAAACATAAGTAGTTTTTTAAATTACAGTCTTCAAACTGCAGATATTCAATAAAAACATTAGAAGCAACTAAGTTTTACTAAAAATAGCTTCCTTTTTTTACAATTGAATCCAAGTCATTGTTTACCAATATTCTGCAATCTTAATTATGTACTGTCTTTAATAGGGTGACTGCAAGTCTGCAATGAAATAATTGGATCTGAAATTTTTCATCTCCTCCTCCTCTAAACAATGTAACAAAAAAAAAATTCCAACTTCTGAAGAGATTTTTACATTAAAAAACCCGTTGGTATGAATATACTTTGTATTGGATCTCTAATTGAAACTCAGCAACATTGAGTTATGTTTAAAACCAGCCAGTACAAATTTGCCTTTAAATATCTGTTGCTCATTTCCACCTTCACCTCTGCAGATGTGCACACACATGCATTTGTATACAAATTAGCAATTGCCATTAATGTAGAACATTACTACCCTGTATCTCTAGGTATAATATCTAGATATCAAATCTCCATACAAAAACACATGCAGTTCAAATGTAAAATAATTTGGCCAAGTGTGTGTTTGTTAACTTATTTTCTATACTCACCAGGTGATGGTAGGAGCTCCTCTATTACCCTGGTTTTGGTATCTGCAGTTCCCATAAATGTGACATGTCTTAGGCTTCTTTGGGTCTTGGGAACTGTAAATACTAATGACTTGTCGAAATTCGGAATTTCATTGCAAAAGCCAGATTATGAAAACCCTTTAAGTCTCTATAACCCTGGAAACAGAGATGCAGAATACTGTGATTCTTTTTCCTGTTATCTAACATGAGTCTTTATTCCTGCAGTTTCTCCCCATTACTGCTTATCCTGTACTGTAAAGGTATCTCTTCACAGAAGTCTTGTGTGCCTATGAATATGATCTCTGACTTTTGTGGTTTGGGGTTTTCTCTGCATATAAGCAACTGCAGGGTGTTCCCATTATTCAGTTGGGCTCAGTAATTCAGGCTTTTGAACTTCTGGGAAATTCCCTACTCTGTAGCTCTGCAGAGTTTTTTAGCAGAGATACCTGTAGCAGTGCCAGTCAGTTAAAATGGTGCTGCATAAGATTATGCTCTGGTGAGATTTTTCTTTCCATTTCTTATGGTCTTTCCTTGATTTGTGACCTTTTCAAATTAGCTGGGCTTTTTCTTCATGTTTCATTTGATTAATGGTGTGTGATGCCAAACCTAGGACGGCTAGTATTTTTACTTCATATTTATTCTATCCCCTGTGACAGTGATCATCACTACTCTAGACTTCCACATGGATTCCTCTCCCATAAAGCAACTGGAAAATCTCTGCTGCTGGAATAAGACTATCATGAGACAATATCAGAAACCTTTTGGGTTTTCATTTTAATAAATGGTCATTAGCTACAATAAAGGAAGATACAATTCACTGATTTTGTAATACTTTTAACAGGATTAAAATTTGTGTCATCTGTGATGCCAATATTCTGATATTTTTGGCATATATGTATATGTATATATATATTTATACATACACACACATATATATACACATATACATATATATACATATATACATATATATATATACATATATTAAAAAAAAATATATATATATATAATGTCTTTATATGACAGTGTGTTCCCAGAAAGCCTACATATTTTGGAAGCTGTGACAGAGTGAATACAATCAAAGAGAACATCTTGTAAGAAGCTGGGTTTAAAGTGTCATTCTTCACATGCCAAAGAAAGTCACTGCATTCGCTTATGCCTCCAGTTGTGTAAACTTTGTCCTCTGCTTTGCTTCAGATAAGGGATCTCAAATAAAGCTGCAGAAGGTGACCTGAAAATAGACTTATTTTAATCCAAACTGTATGAGTATAAATCAGACATTCCAGTAATCCAAATTTAAAAGGGTTTTAATCTCATTTGCTTTACCCTTCATCTTGGCCACCTCACCATGAAGTTTTTCCTTGCATCTCTTCAACCCTGCCCTGAGCTGCCAGATGCCTGCGTGCAATGTTCTTACAAGTCACCCTTTAAGAATCAGCAGGACTCAGCTGAGTGGAAACTCTATCACACCCTGGGCTAAACAACTGATTTCTGGTGATGCCCACAAGACAGCAGAACATCCTGCAGGGCTAGCAGGCTATTGAAGGACTTGCTGAGCTGAAGCTCCGACCCTATGTGCCCCTGTACTTTTCTTACAACTAATCAACCACTAGGAAACACCAAGGGGTGCTGGGAAATGTGGGTTCAGCTTGTGCCAGTCTCAGAAATTTCATGAGTGATTGGTGTCATCAGCTGGTACTAACTGAGAGCAGGAGGAAAGGATGGTTAGAATCCCCATGCCTATTGCATACACTTTTGGTTGAGGCTGTGCTTAAATCTGAATTATAGGTAACCCTAGAGCACTTTTAGGGGTTAAACACTGCAAGTTTTAACTAAATTAAGTTTAATTATTCTTAGCTTTCTATTAGCTGGGGAAATCCATGAAAACATTCCATAGTATTTTATATTGACTTTTTGTGGAGCATTTGCCCATTATTTTAAAAGTGTATTTCAGAGTTGATTACTTTCCAGGATCAGGCCCTACTGAATAGAATAGCAAAATACCCATTCATCCCAGGCAGGATTTTACCATCAAGGGAAGAGGGGAGAGCTCTGTACTTCTCAGGTTTAGGGGGACCAATAGATCTTTTTTTACCCAGTCTTCAGTTACTATTTGTCATGTCAAAGAACCTGAATGTGACTATGCTTTGGAACTTATATATATTTTAAAATGTCATCAGTGCTGGGAAACCAGCAACGATTATTGCTTTTCAGGAAGCACCATGACATTTGTTGTACATTAGGAAGTAGTAAAGCAGAAGAATCTACAGATTTCTATGATGTTATTAGTACAATGACCCTCTAACCTGGAACTAGCCAGTATTATGACAGTGTTATGATAAAATGTCCCAGTGCACATCATATCCTGGAGCTGTGCATAGTGACATGATATATGTCAACATTTTGGGACAAGAAATTGTTTTCTTTCATTTACAGATTATACCAATCACAGGATAGCTGAGTTTGAAAGTCACCTCTGGTTACGATCTAATGCTACTGCCCCTCTCAGACAATGATCAGTGAGAGCAGATGGCTCAGGATCATATACAACTGAGTTTTGGATATGTCCATGGCTGGGCATTCCATAGTCTTTCTGGGAAATCCTTACAATAAAATAAAAATTAAAAATAATATTACTAAAAAAATCATAAGCTATATTTACATGGAATTTTATGTATTTCAGTTCATGCTCATTGTCTCTTGTTCTGACACTAAACACCACTGAGAAGAACCTGGCTCCATCTCCTCTAATCTTTGCAACATTGATACACATGGAGAAGATCCCTTGACTGATCCTTCTCCCCACCTTCCAGGCTGAAGAGTTCCAATTCCCTCAACCTGTATGTATGAGGGATACTTCTCTCCTTTAATCATTTTTTTGGCCCTTTGCCTGATGCATTTCAGTGGTTTCCTGTCTGCCCTATGCTGGGGAGCCTGGAGCAGAACACGGAACTCCAAATGGAGTAATCTCACTAAGGGTGAGATTAGCATGTTGTGTCAAGCAGGCATTGACAAAATTTCCAGATGTACCAACTTGTGTGCTGCAGATCTCAGTACCATGATCAAACCCAGGACTGAGGAAGATTTACCAACAAACTGTGAGCAGTGAAAGTACAGTTTCTTGTAAAAAAAAAATAATCCTAGATGACAGCTAAGATAGGTGTTGTTTGTATGAATCAAATAGGATTGTCTTTGTGATAGGAAATAATCGGATTGTCATCAAGGAAACAAAATGTGACTTGCACTCCACAAAACCAAGATGACAGAATGTATGAGAGCGACATTCCAGGCTGAATTGGCAGGGACTTCCTGTCATTTCCATCCCTTTGTATCTGCCTGGATTGAGTTAGTTATTCTTAGCCATCTCACATAGAATGGTATCTCCCAGGATGACAATTCAACAACTTGCCTTGCCAGCTTTCTCTAGTTACTTTTTGTTTGTTTGTTTCAGTGTAAATTCCTTACTGACTGGGTTGGTTTTTTTTTTTAATAATTCCTCCTCAGCTTTTCTGAAAAGTTTTTGTACTTTATTAGTAAACAACATCAAATGTCATCCTCATTCCTGACTTTATATTCTTCTTCTTCCCTTCTTTCAAGCTGTTAGAAGAAAATATTACTTTCCTTTTTAATTTTTCACTCCCAACCACTGCCTTCATAATTTTCATCTTTAAGCAAATTCTCTAAGGCCCTACAGATTCTCATGGGAGACTTTCTATTCTGTGTAATACTGCTGCTTAATGGCAGCACAAGGAAAAGTGTTCTTTTGTGATCAAATTCCTGCCAAGCTCTGCTACACTGAGCAGAAAATAAAAAAAAATCACCATCAGACTAGTTAAGCAAGATCTGATGGTCAAAATACCAACCCTCATCTAAACATAGTTTGCGCTATTAACCCAGAATAAACCTGCAAAGCCACTCACACCTGTGGTGATGGTGACATAGAAAATCTGCTGGAAACATTTTTTTCCTTTTCCTCTCTACTCTGAAAGAGAAGAGGTGGCATGTAGGAAGTTTTGCTTATGTCTGGGAATTATTACTGTTCTTGGAGAAACACCAGAGTACTCCTTTTGTACACCCCATGATGCTCAAGCTGCTCTTGGGGTGGATTTCAACCAGGTTATCAGACTGCACCTGAGATACAAAATGTTTTTCCCTTCTAGAAAAGTGCAATTTCCTTCTTTCCCAAGGAACTGAGTTCCCTGGCATACAGCCAGTCAGGTTGGGCTGGCATTTAGGAGCAATAAAATCTTAATCCAGCATGGCTAAATCCTTGATTGTTCACTTCTCATAGCCCTGGGCAAAATCAAAGAGAAGTTTTCACACAAGATATTTTCTTTCCTTCATATCAGAACATGACTACAAAGATGGTATTGACTTCTCACTTTCTATGTAATAGGCTTCTCTGCACTTTACTAACGTTATCTCCAGCTGTTAGAGTGTATTCTCAGTAGAGCCAGTGGGAGAACACAGGGATTCTGAAATTTGTCCATGTTCACAAATAATGGTGTTTAAATTTACATGATGCTCCTTAAAGAAAATAACTGTCTGAGTCTTGCCTCTCCAGTCTCCAAAAGCTGAAATAAGAGAAGAATAGTTGTATTTTCTGTCAGGAAAAAATATGTTTGTGTGTGTTCGTTTGTTTACAGCTTGAGAGCTTATATATTGGGGGTGTGGAGGAACAAAGGTTGGGAGAAGGCTACTTCCTCTAAAACTGTGAAAACTTTGGACCTTGGTTTAACACAGCCTCCAGAAAGCAGGTGCCACCTTGCAAGATAAATAAAGTGAGTAATTAAGCAGTTATCTAACCAACTCTTTGTATCAGAACATTGATGGTAAGCTGCAGAGACATTTGCACTAATTTAGACAGACTCTGGGCCAGCAGTAGGACTAAAAATTGTTTCCAATATTCCATTGTTGCTGCTCTGTCCTTAATAAGAAGAAAACCTGAACCAACAACATTTCATGGGGTCTAATGTCTGAAGACACCAGGAAGGAAACATTAATTATTACATTTTAAGTTTTTTGAGAGAATTTTAAACTTAAGGAGTTCTGGGATGATTCTGGGAGACAGATACCCTTTTTTCCTCCAAATATTCCTCCTCTTGAAAAGAATTTTTGTGGAGTCATAAACATTATATCAGATACTGTTACAGAAAATAAAACATGGGATCTTGTATTTATTTTCTCCTCAAACCTCAGTTTGAATAATTTATTTTCTTTAAAACACAAGTGAAAACAATATTCATTCTCCTGTCTATGAATGTATGCCAGTTAAAAATCCAAAAATAGATTGTCCTCAAAGAAATGTGTTCTGCCTTATTGCTTAGCTAAAAATGGCAGGTAAACCTACAGTATCATTATTGCAGCTGGTCAGAAGATCTTAAGAGTTTGGAAACTTTATTAAAATTTAAAGCAAAAGTTTAAATGAATCTGTGAATTTGAGCAGTGTCTGCAATCTATTTTTATAGATACATCCAGAGTTTTTAATTAAAGCACTGTCACAAGAGTCATATGACCAATGAAAAGCATTTATTGCAAACTAATAATGCACTTGAATACAGTGATTTGTTAACCAATCATCATGAAATTATCAAATCAATGTAAGGAATTCTATAACTTTAGACCTTTATAGAATGATCACTGTGTTTTAATCAGGCTGCTGAGAAAAAAAGTTTATTCATTTTTAGCCTCTTAAAAATTTCAGCTACAGTGCCTAGTGAAGATTTGATACCTCATGTGTACATAAGCAGATACCAGAAAGGGCTGGTTTAGCCCAGAGAACCCCAGGGTGCTGCACTTGAGCACACTCAGCTTCCAGCTGTCTCAATGCTTGGCAGAATATGCAATGTCTAAATCAGCACATGTGTTTCTGTGCAAGTGACAATGCCAGTACAGTGACTAGAGAGCTTTGTAAGGCTGATAGCAAATACTGAGTATGTCTAAAATCTCAGTCACCATCAGCATCTTCCCACGTTTTTCTGTCCTGCTGGGAAGGCTCTCCTCTGCTTTACAAAGGTAATTCTTACGGTCCTGGGCTCTTCTGTACTGTACTAAAGAAACATTTCAAGTTAAGGACTGAGCATGGAAAACTGAAACACTGCTTTTCACAGTTTCTGCATGATTCATTGGTGGGCAGGCAGGGAGCTTGTTCATCCACAGCTACATCCTGCTGCTTTGTATTAATGTAAGACAAAATTATATCAGGGCCTGGTATCACAGTGGGACCTACCAAATCTGCAGGATATCAGGCAGAGATACACCTCATACTATTCATTTGCCTTGTGCAGGCTAAATCAGGTCATTTGAACAAATCCTAATCTTGTTAATGGTAACCACAGCATAAACATTCACTTCAGACAAATAGGTATCACAGCAAAGTAAACTGACAGGGTGCTACTAATAATAACTGCTAGTCTGTGTGTTACAGATGCAAAATATCTTGCATACATTAGCAACATTTATCTTTACAATAAAAATTGTAAATTTAATACTGCAAACTCATTCAGAAGACCCACATTACAAACATTTTTAGAGCATGTATTTACAGTAAGAAACAAAAGTTATTAAAAATTTTCACATAAGTGAATTTTCTTTTGTTGGTACCTTGATTTGTTTAAGTGAATTCTTTTACATTTTCTAGCTTTTGAAAATGAAATAGTTCAAAATTTTTAGTAGAATATGCTACAAGTATGTTACAGGAAGGAAGCCTCCATCTCTTCTCATGGCCATTCTCTCCCCATGAAGTGTTTGCAAACCTGAACACTGGCTTTTACAAGCATCTCATACTGAAATAACCACTTGCAATTCACCTTCAGCCACGTAGGTGCCCAGGCTTGTCCCCAATCAGGCACTGAGGAAACCATTTGTGCTGCACATTTTCCAACTGTCCTGCAGCAGCAGGGAGAGGCACAGACACACTGGGAAGGGTTGAAAGGGGAACCTTCACAGGGACCTGGACAAGACCAAGATGTGGGCCCATTTGAATCTCATGAAGCTCAATAAAACCTAGTTCAAGATGCTGCACCTGGGCTGGGGCTACCCTCTGTTACAAACACAGGCTGGGGGATGGACAGATGGAGAGCAGCCCGGGGAGAAAGACTTGGGGGTGTTGGTGGGTGAGAGGAAGGTGCTGGACACGAGCTGGCTTGTAGGTCAAAAAGAGAATTGTATCCTGGGCTGCATCAAAGGTAGCCTGGCCAGCAGGGCAAGGGAAGGGATTCTGCCCCTCTGCTCCACTATGGTGAGACCCCACTGCAGGGCTGCATCCAGCTCGGGGGTCCCAGCACAGAAAGGACATGGACCTGTTGGAGCAAGTCCCCAGGAGGCCACCATGATGATTAGAGGGATGGAGCACCTCTCCTACCAGGAAAGGCTGAGAGAATTGCATTGCTCAGCCTGGAAAAGGGAAAGCTTAGCAGTGACCTACTTGCTGCCTTTCAGTACCTGAAGGGAGCCTACAAGAAAGATGGAGGGAGACTTTTTATAAGAGAGTAGAGTGACAGGACAAGGGGGAATGTATTCAAACTGAAAGAGAGTAGATTAATATTAGACACTAGAAAAGAATTATTTATTGTGAGGGTGGTGAGTCACTGGAAGAGGTTGCCCAGAGAAGGTGTGGATGCCCCATCACTGGAATTATTCAAGACCAGGTTGAATGGTGCTCTAAGCAATTCAGCCTAGTGGAAGGTATCCCTGGCATGGCAGGGGGTTGGAACAAGATGACGGTTGAGGTCCCTTCCAATCCAAATCATTTTGTGATCCTGTTATTCTAAAATTCAACTTCTATTCTAAAATTCAGTCTCCTCAGTGGACCACCATGAGTGGTAAATCATGGAGGGGAGGAGATGGGCAGCAGGTGGGTAGGGTTAGCTGGTTGCTGTCTGTGCTGTGGAAAAGAGCCCACCACAAGGTTTTTAAGAGCTTCCAAATGTTTGCTCTACTGGAGAAGTGATATTTCAGATGTGAATACAGAACTTAAGCCTTTAGCTGATGATTGGATGCAAAGGATTTTATTTAAGGTTCTACCTAAGTGCACATAGTTGTATATGACCTTAGTTGTATATGTTTAGTTGTATATGACCTTAATTGTGTGGTCTCCTTTTCATCCAAACCCTCAGTGATTTTCCTCTTGAACGTCATTCTTTGTTCTTTTCAGAAACGCAATAAATACTCCAACTTAATGCATTAAATATGAAAATACTTACTGAGGGGACCCAAATTATAAATGATTCAAAAGGCCTTATGGTGGAAATCATTTATTTGAAAACATTTATTATTAATTTCACAGTTTAGCTGAAGTTCCTATAAGGCAGTCATTTATTAAATATTGGCTTCTGTTCAGTCCACCAGATACATTTATCTGTAAGACTGCACCTATAACCAAAGAAGAGCAAAACACCAAAATGTTCCAGTCACTGATTCAGGTAATGAATATAAAGTGCTTATTTTGCTAAGATACTACCAAACATAACCAAAGCATTTATTTGAGACAACAAACATTGTGCAGTGTGTGTCACTCAAGGAAAGAATGACTTCAGAGTTAGAACTGGAATTAAATTGAATGCAGGGAGAAAAAATGGGCAAAATTTTATAAATATTAGTTAAACTAAAGTATGCTAATAAAGAACATGTCATCTTAAAAAAAAAAAATTACTTTGCAGATAAAGAGTTCATAATTGGAACCAAAACTAATACTACTGCCTTATGGAGGCAATAGAATAATTTTGAAAGCTGTACACAACAATGATGTGCCAGTGCTGGTGAATTAGCTCCTTCCTACCACCCAGCTTTCTAAGCTGAGGAGATAGTAATTTACTCACAGTGAAAAGGTCACACAGGTATCATTTGGTGATAGACCACAAAAAATGACAGTGAAGAACTAACAGGATAATTACTGTTTTCTCACTTTGAATAATTTCATGTTATCCAGTTGGGTGTTATATCAAAAGAACTAGAAGGTAACCTTATTCCAAAAATGGACAAGTGGGGTCAGGCTGTATGGAGGTGCATGTAAATTGATGGGATCTTCAACAGCATACTAAATTACTCCTAATTTCCTAAACTCAAAAAAGCACAGATAATTGTCATTGTAGGATAAAAAACCATCAAAATTAATGTTAACTACATTAACACCAAGATGAAAGAAAATATATGGCAATGGAAATCTGAGAATTATTTAGATGTTGCTGCTGGTAGATCAATGTGAGGACATCTGAATCCTTATCATTTTCCTCCTAATGCAAATCATTCTCTGGGTCCGCTGTTCCCGTGAGCCAGAAAGGAAAGGGCAGATCCATTTAAGAGACCAATTTAAAGAAAGTGTTCCTTCAATCAGTTCCAGAACTCTTAGAATGGACTGAGGTATTTTGTAGGGAGGGAAATTCTTTTCAGCAGTGGTGTCATGCAAGTGAGGGACACAGAGGGAGCTCACTGAAGGACACAGCACAGCACATCCAAAATACTAGTCTAGATCTGATTTAACACCACACATAAAATACTTGTGAAATCAGTGTCAGAACTATTTCAAGACTTTTGACTCCACAATCAACCTCCTGTTCTGAGCACTACTGTGCTTCCTGATATTGTTTAAACTTTAGTTCATCTCCTCAGAGTCTATCCTGACCATGTCTTTGATTTTTAAAGTGTTTTTTTCCTTTCATTGTGCTGTGAGAATGTAAGAGTGTCAAGACTGAAATAAGAAGTATTTTATGTATGATAAGAAAAATACTTAATTTCTTTTTAGCTTTTCTATTTAGGTAGCAGCAAAGCTTAGTCATGAGGGTAAAAAATCAAAGGCGTCAATATTAATGCTGAAATTATAGACTCCACTCTGATGTCATTTGCAGTCACAGAAATTAAGGATGCTTTATTCTGCCACCCCGTATCACAAATCCAGATAATACTGAAGAAACCATTATGGATTCACAATAGCATAAATGAAACACAGGCCTTAATAGCTCAGATTCCCACTCAGAACTCATTGTCCACATGCATATTTCATGACCATCAGTACTAGCTCATCAGCCACTTTGCCATTTGTGAGGATCTACTGTGCTGTATATTTCTAACCTAAAACACTTTTCAGTCAACTGTTGAAGGCTGATTGAAGACAAAGCAGGTGTCTCTATGAAGAAGTTCCCAGTGTCAAAAGAAGAGCTGAGTGCTCAGCTTGAAGATCCTCCTGGGATGAAAGGATATGCTTTCAACCTGTGACTGCCATGTCAGCAGCTGCAGCACGTCTTTAGATGGTTGCTTGTGTCAGTAAAAACACATTCCGTTTTCAACACCTCAGCTTCTCTCATGTGTTGGGGGAGAGTAGTGTTTAAAATATAATGAGGGCCTAACTCAACAAAAAGAGAGGCATTGAAAGGTGTTGTTTTATTTTAAGTGACAAACCTATTGCTATTCATCAAACAGCTTCCAGTATTACTGCAGCACTGGATTGAACTCCCCTGCCAATTAAAAGGTCTAGCTTTACCTCACACTGGGTTCATCAGTACTGAACCTGCACTGTTGGAAGTGACAGCACTTAGGGGACTGTAAAATTGATCCAGCTGAGATGATAATACACCCTCTTCCTTTTCACATCTCTTTTTTCTGATTCAGCTAAAACTAACTTTGACATGTGTGAGTAAAGCAGGATGAAGTGATGGTCCAGAGGCTTGCAAGCTGTAAAATGCAGGAAGCTGTAGAAAAGACAAACACTTGGTTTAAGAAGCTTAAATCCCATGAGTAGATGCTGTTATTCACAGTCAGAATTTGCTAATTGAAATACCAGCAATCCACCAAGAAACTGTCCAGCTGTGAAATCCATCATTAGCATAGTTAGAAACTAAGGTAACTTGAGGAGCCTCTAGCTGAGGTGGCCCCCACATGGTTCAAGTGCCCAGAGGAAATGCTGGCAAACAGGAGCAAGTACAGTGCTGCACTTTCCTCATTTTCATGCTTTAGTGATCCAACTGAGTCCTTGGTATTATTGCAACACTTTTGAAGGAGAATGCATTTTCAATGACTTTGTTTTTGAAAAACATTTCCTCGGGTTTGCAGACAATTTTGTTTCTAAATGTTCATTTTAAATTTCTCTAAGTCAGACCTGAGTCAAATTTAGAAGAAGTCTATCCTTTCTCCTCTATTTATCACCACAGGAAATATTTCTGAGAGAACACCAAATAAGCAAGCTGGAGACATTGATCCATGGATACTTTTCAGAATTTACCCCATTTGGAACAAGAAAAGAGAGAGAAGATTGTGGCTTCATGGAGCTACAAAATTGGTGCTAGACAAAGAACTGTCTGATATAGACTAACAAGAATAAATCATGAAGTGGATGTGAGAGGAAGCACAGATGCAGAATAGGTGCTTACCTAGGCACAAGAAAAAAACAGTAGCCCTCAGTCCTCTCAAACACGTTGAGAAAGCAAGGTTCTGGCATTATTGCTCGTGATCATTTTCTCTAGAAACATGATGAGGTTGAATGGAAGCGTACCTTTATGGCTTTGTTGTGATAAGTTATTGATTGTTACAATAATTGTAGCTGACTTTGTGCTTCAAGATGGTGAAAATGGTCTTGTTCATAAATGCATGACTGTCTCCTGACCATGCAAGTGTTTGTGGGTTTTTTTAGGGGAGACATTCTGCAGGATTCCTGAGGGCTCTCCATTCCTCTTCCTACAGTCATGTTGGAAAACTCATCCGAGTGCTTTGGTGGAAGAGAAGTCAAAGGGAATTCTTGCTAATGTGGTGATCATATGAAACACTAAAAAAAGACAAGGAAAGTCTGTGAGAAATGAGACCAGACAAAGGTGGACAATATGTAGCTCACTTCTGTAGCTGTGAAGGGCTCTGCACACACTCAGATGCAGACAAAGACAAATGTGTTATTCAGGTTGAGAGCACACCCTTGCCCCAGTGCAAACTTCTGCTTACAAGGAGGAATTATCCAGCTGCCTCAAGGGGATCAAAGGAACCCTGGCTCTTTATCCAAGAAAGATGCTTGAAGTGTGTGTGATTAACTTAAAGGTTATATACATCCATATCATTCTTTCCTATGTGATAGTTTTCAAGAGTCTTAAAATAGTAAGAAAGAAAAAGGGGGTCTCAGAAACAAAATAAGATTTATATAGGATTTGGGATAATTCCAATTCAAAACTTGTTTTGTCACAGGGTTATTTGTAACTTGTCCGCTGTTTTTTGGTTTTTTTTTTTAATGTGCTGTTTCAGCTTTGTAACAACTTGCTCCACAGGAATTTTTAAGAATGCTAGGCCCTTGAAAATTTTCAAGTATTGTCGACCCTATAAGATTATAATAGGAATATTTGTACTGGCATTTGTGGAATATTTATGCATGAGGAATGGCTTTGGCTTTTTTTTTTTTCCAATATTAATATTTGATCAATACAAGCATTTACTTAATCTTCCCTTGGGTCAGGAGGTTTGGGGCTTCCTGTTGATATTCCCATATTGAAAGCGGAGTACTTCACGGGAGTGTGGAATCACAGCAGTAGGGGAACAGTAGTTTCCTCCAATGTGGATTTTAAAATGGAAGCTCAGATGATGTCTCTAAAACCATCTCAAAATAAGACATAGTCTCATTTATGGTGCATCTCATCACTAACTCTCATTTACCAGTTCTTTTCTATACCAAAAACCTTTGTGAAAATAAAGTTATTGAAAGGAAAGATCTTTATAATTTTTAATTAAAATTATATGCAATTATGCTTGAAATCCTGCCTTTTGTTTGTTTTTCTTTTGCTACACAGTTCTGTAAAATAAAATAAAATATGGTGTGCCTAGACTTCTACAAAAGAATTCCCTTCAGAACTGTCTAAACCAAATTTGCTGTGTCTCTTTGCCTGCAGCAAGAATATCAACATATACTGTAAATCTTTCTGGTTCTCTAATTTTCTTTGGCTGTTTAAACTGCCTTGAGACAGTGAGTACCAAACATAAAATATATTATTGCATTCTGTACGTGTCTGCAATTGCGACACTTTTCTAAATGAAAAAGATTAAACTTTTAAACTTTGTTTCTCTGTTCCTTTCTAAACAATTTCTATTCCATGAGAGACAACTTTATGCCAGTTAAAGTAGTCCCACATTCTACCTCCTGAAAACACTTATTTTTTTTTTAGTTAGTTGAAAAATGCAGTTAATAAAAACTGATGCAGCATTCCAATCTGCCCAGCCTGGAGCTCCTCCCATGAATGCCAGGGTGGGGTTGCTGGGTCCAGCCAATGCAATCCTTGCTTTCAACAGGCAGGTTTGCCTCCCTCATTTAAAGAAAGTTACTCACTCCCAAAGTGCTTGCTTCTCCCCACAGGCAATGAAGAGGAAACTACTCACTATAGATGACCATCTTTCAGATTTCTATAGCTAGGGGGGTAAATCACACCCCCAATAGTAAATGCTGCCCTAGTTGCTAGAGAGGGAAAACTGAGTTTACTTCACACTGATGAGAAGTCCTAAGCTGACTCTTGACTAGTCCTAGCTTTTGTCTGGGCACCACAAAGCAAAACTGCCATTAGTTCTGCAGTTCATTCCCAAGTCCTAGTCTGGTGTGTTGCTAATACTCATTAGTTCGCAGGATCTTCACTACCAGGACCTGTGCAATTGTTTCCAGAAGTAAAATGGCCTGATTAAAAAGTTTATGGGACCCTTCTCAAAAAGCAATATAGATTCTAGTGAATATCTAGTGAAAACTGCATTCAGTTTTTCTTCTGCTGCTCTAGTTAGATCTCCAGCACCACTCCTCAAGCATTTAATCCTTAGTCAATCTCCCATGCTTTTACACCATACTTTCTCATCATGTCACACACATTTTGATTTTCACACTGTGAAAATAAGCCCAAGTTGCTGTCAAGTTTACATTCACCGCTGCTGCTAGAAAACATTCGGGATATGGAGCTTGAAGTGTTCACGTTTGTTCTCAGGTCGCTGTTGGAGATTTGATACTGGACAGAAAATTTAGATCTTATCTGTTCTGTCCACTTCTTGTCTCTAATATATTTTGCTTGTCAGTATTACTTTCCATCAAGATTATGATTACTAATCATATGCATGAACACAAGTAGTTTTATTCCCCAGAATAGCAATTACGAATTTCAGGATCTTTATTGCAAATCTAAAACATTCTTGCTTGTTTTGAACACTTTCAACTAAAGGCAAATACCAGGAGTGCCTCAAGCATGGACCCAGTATGAAGATTACAACATCAAAAATAATAACTTCAGTCCAGACCCCCAAATAAAGATGGTTTCTAGGAAGCTGTGGAGGGATTGGGGTCAAAGAAATCATTCTCACCACATCCACTCTGCTCTGCAGGAGACTTCTAAATGAGGTGGGTTTTGGGGAAGAGAATCTAAGTTGGGAGGCTCCTGTAGCATCAGTCACAGCCTGCCTTCACCTCCATCCTTCCCCTGGATGTCACCACACTGGGGAAGCTGCTGTGTGGCAGGCAGGAAGGGACAAGCCCTCAGGTCTTCTCCTGCAGGGCTGTCACAAGAGCTGACAGGGCACCTTGCTGTCAAACTCAGTGTTTGTATGCCAAGGTATCCCTGGCCACCAGCTTTTGAGAGTCTGCTAAGCATGCTAAGGGCACAATTTAGCATGGGGGACCACAAAGGTACAAACACAGTGTCATGATGGCAGAGACAGATCCCAGAGCCCTTCTGGGGTGCAGGCCAACCTGGACTTCACTCTCTGGACTAAGTACCTCACTGAAGAAGAAGACATAAACATTAGTTTTTACAGTTGTGGAATTAGGGGATTCAAGCTGATTCAAGCTGTCAACATGCTTCAGCACTGAATCAGGCTACATCAGAAGGACAGTTGTATCTGCTGAAACTTTGCTTATGGGTTCAAATGGCATATAAGACTAGAAGTTTGGTGGTTTTTTGTCATTGGCACTTTAATAGACCATTTTACCTCTACTAAATTGTGAAGTATGAACAGCTTTGAGTTAGGAAAAAACCAGAGACAAAGAGAAATTATGCATATTTCATTGTTCAGCTCAACAACCAGGATTTTTAATTACATAAAACCCTCATCAAGTATTAGCAATCAAATGTAGACTTTATATAGCACAACAAAATAGAATTAATAATATGAAGCCTTTCCAGTCTAATAAGAATGACTATTCTATGAATCAAAGGATGATTGAATATTCTCCAGTATCTTGCCTGCTTTCAACTATTTAATCCAAGTACCTTCTTCAAATGAGAAAATCTATTTTATATGAAAAAAAGCTCATGTTTATTAACACAAAAATCAGAGCATTAAAGCAACTGCTAGACGGGAATTTGCATAACTGAAAACTGCATAACTGTTTCATAATTTTCTCTGATGGAAGATGAAAATTTTTATTTATATCCTTTTTTCCCTTGACATTTTTCCTTTTTCATTGCAATCCATCAAAATTTAACACAGTTCACTTGGGACAGCTGCCTGGTCTCAGCCCATGCAGCTCTATTTTTGTGTATTTAATTTGCCTCAGAAGAGCAATTAGCTATAAGTATGGCCTTTTTATCTGTACTTTTTATTTTCCTGGAAACTACCTAATTGATGCAATATATAAAATATACAATGTCTTGAGAGGTACCTGTATGAGAAGATACTGACAAACCCCCCATGTTTATGAAAAAAATATTTCTCATTAATCTAAGTGAGGAGTATATATATATATATATATATATATATATATATATATATATATATATTGTAAAATAATTTTATGTATTATTGCATTCAAATGAGTAAACATAGCAATTAAAACAACAAGTGATTTAAAAAAAATATATCTGTGGCATATCTTACCATAAGAAATAAATTTTCATTAGTTTAAATAATATTAGCCATAGGATAGTGATAAGGATACCATCTTGTGAAATATATGTATAATCTTATAGTCATCATAAAGCGTATTTCCTGAAAATGTTTCCTCTCATGGAACATAATTTGTTTTACTCCCAGTGTTTAATACAAAATTGACACAACTTCATTTTTTATTTTTTAAAACTCTGGAGATCCAGATACAAAGATGACAATGTGAAAAGATGTTAGGTGAATAGCTTGCCTTGAATGACTGACAGTAGGGTTTTATAAGAGTTTATTTCCTTTCTGTTACTTTTACTTCTATCACTATTCTGTTATAAAGTGTGGTTAGTGTCAGTCACATGATCACTTTGATCCCTTTGAAGCAAAAGACTTGGGTTATTTGTACTTACAGAGAATGTATGAATAGGTAGCTACTATAGCATACATCATATTACTGACATGGTAAACTAAAGGTTAAAAATAATTGCACTTAATTTTTCTGATAACACTCTAAAATCCCTGATATTTGAGCATCTGGTTTGCAAGGGCACAAATGCTGGTGTGAGACTGTCTCTCCACAGGGTAGCAAGAAGTTTTTCATCCTCTGTAGACACCAACCTGGAAATATCCAGCAGCTGTTGATACTGAGCTTTTAAAGAACACAATGCATTTAAAGGAATGGAAGTGAAACTTCTGCACTGAAATCAATACCATCTTGAAAAGAATCAGAATATCTGCTGGAACAAAAGAAAACAATCCATAGGGACAACAAAGTGGTCCTCAGTAAAGTAAACCATTGAAAGGAAATGGAAAGAGTGATTTAATATTAAAATCTAATCTCTTTATATTGTAAAATGATAAATAAACTCTTTCTACATAACTGGCCTGTAATTAGCAAGAAGTTTAAAATCTGCTCTAGGATTTAGTATAAATGCAGACAGGCTACAGATTTCAGGATGCTGTTTCAGCCTATTTTTTCTGTCCTCAGCCAAAGGAAGAGAACATGAGAATGTGCCTATGATAAACCTACTGTGTTTATGGATTTCAGCGCCCAAGGGGGCGGGTGAGAGAGGGAGGCAGCTGCAACAAAACCAAAAACATTTCATTTTTTTTCCTGAGAATTAAGAGTGTGTTCCAAAGGACGGCAATTTAAACTGGATTTCAGCCCTTGTAGTCCCCAGAAATCCTTAAATTTGAATTGAAAGAGGCACATAGAACCCATAACAAAATGCTACTGCACTATGTGTGGAACAAAATTGTTTGGAAAGCACTGATGTGAGTAGCTTTTAATATCCCATTTCCAATCATCAGTAATCTAATTCAAGCTTACTGCAGCCATATTTAATAAGCACACTTTAAAAAAATAATAGTGAATTAATTGTTTTAAACTTTTATTCACCTTCTGTTTGTGGCAAACCTGTGCTTTTATCTCTGACTAGAATTAAAACAGGTGGCAGTCTTTGTGTACCTCAGTGCTCTTCCAGTCCTTTTTGGTTTTCTTTAGCACAGCCCTACATTTTCAAATGTTCAGAAAAAAATTAAATCCCTAAGTCTCTACATTATGCAATACTGATTGCCCCCTGCTGCACTTCCTCTCTACAATGACCTCACTATACTGAGGTGCCCAGAAATGCTCATGGAATATTAAATATGACCTCATTAAAGGGTATAAATGTCCAGCTACTCTTGCTTTACTTGTACTCTCACTATAGGTCAAATCAGCTTTTGGCTGTGTTCACGGACTTCACTGCCCTACTATTTCTGAGAGCAAAATTTGGCTGACTGTGCCCAGAGAGGATGTAGTGTTAGTATTTATCTTTTCTTTTCTATATGGAAATTAGGGTGGGAAAAGTCCCAGAGCAATATGTCTTCTGTTGTGGAAACATTTTTTTTTTGTCCTTACTATGATACAAATGCAAAACATTGCAATATTTATTAGTGCAATTTTTAGGATGGGCTGGAACAGAGTGGAAATGCTGCTGTAGGGCTCCCTGAGAAATAATGCCAAGGATTTTTTTTCTTGACATTCAGCATGAAATTCCCAATCTAAAAGCAATATAACATTCTGCTTTTAGTGGTGATCTATCTTTTCCCTCTTTTAACCTCATTCTCACACAGGCATCATCTTATAATTTCTTTCTTCCCACATCACTTCTTTTAATCCATCTGTCTATCTTCATTTCATAACACTTTCTGTTTCTCTCTTCTACATGCCTGACAGTATCTTTCTGTTTTGGGGTGCTTTGAAATGCACACAACTGTTGCAGGTGAGGTCACAGCAGGGCTTCAGAGGAAGAAATTATTATTGGCACTTTGCTGTTACATGATGAGACCCTTCACAGCCTGCAATTTTAATCCTTAGTGGCCATTTCAGCTTTATACCAGGTTTTATTTCAGAGTTCTGTGCAGATTTCATGACACCAGAATTACCCATCTGTTGTGGAATCAGGGCTGTTGTGCACTGCAGGAAATTGTTTGTTAGACTGCCGAGCCAAAGCTAAGTCTAATTGGATGCATCTAGCATGTAAACTGGCATATAACCTAAGCCTACAATTTACTCCCAGGTCCTTAGCTGCCCACATGGTGCAGCTCTGAAGGAGTACTTTTGTGAAGGAATACTTTTGTGAAGGATTTCAGTGCTTTTTCCTAAGTTTTTGCTTTGTTTACAGTCCCTTCCTACCAGGCCATTCTGATTGATTCACTTCAGGGTCCCACCTGAGTGATACAGTAAAGAAGACAACAGTGCTTGGCTCCTTCTGCCCCTTTCACTTCAGGCTTTGCTCTCCCAGCTGCCCTGTTGATGGCACATCATGTTTCAGGGTATGTCAGACACACCCTCAGGTTTCCATCTTCCAGTTAAGCTCTTCTCTTGCACATGTTTTCTTAATTTCTCCTTTGGTGTATATTTGCATTTTCCATCCTGGATGGGATTCTGGTGTGTACCCAAGCAGGAGATGATAAATACATTTAGTTTGTTCAGTTGGTTTCATCTTTTCATCATAATTTTAATTATTTCTCCAGCTATGCCAAAAGACCTAAAGAATATTCTGTTTTCTGAAAGGCAATAAAAACCCACTGAAAAGATTGGATTGTTAAGAATCCATACAGCAGAAAGCAGCATACTTTCAACTTCCCTCCTTTTTTCTTGTAGTCCTGCTACTTTGAGAGCTGATGGTCTACAAGGAACAGTCGCAAATGGATGCAAAACATACAAAGTCAAGATGCCTTCCATCCTATGTTCTGCATGTTTGTTATTTCACATTTTAGAGTAAGTTTTCTACAGGTTACATGGTATATATAATATCTTTCTGAATTAAAAACTGTTACTAAGAACTGACCCAGTCATCAGCCATACACAGTTCAACTCTAGTTTTCCTTGCCAGTATCTGAACTAAATACCATAGAGAAATTTTTGAAATCCAAGCAAGACTATGAGGGGGAAATGTCTGCACACACTTAAATAATTCCCTTATTAATTTAACAAAAATATATATTCAGTTTAAAAATCATGAAATGAAAATGCAAATCTTGTAAAGGGTTTTCTATTTAAAGAGAGATTAAAATCATATCTAGATTTCTCACCAATCCCAAGTACTACTCTACTACCTAGAGAATTGAATTTTAAGAGATTTGAGTGACCACCACTGCTCTCCCTCCTTTAAAGTTACATTCTTTCATGTCTTGGTAAGCATGATTTGAAGAACTTAGAGAACAACAAATCAAAACAGCAACAAAAAACAACAGAAAAAAAAAAAGGAAAAAGAAAAGCCCCTGGCATAGAAATCAGTTACTGAGGAAATCACAGTAAAAAAATTTCAGTAGAAATGATGTCAGGTATCAAATAGGAGAGGAAAACATATTCCTCCAGGCAGCAGAATATATATTGTTTTTATCCAAACCCAGCAATGGCAATTCTGTAGCTGAAGATTAGTGGCTCAAATTCTGCAGCTTAAATCAAAACAGAGCCTTCTAAAACCATTCACAGAAATGATGCAGACTCAAAATAATTATCAGGAACCTAATTCAGGTGTGTCATAACAAATAATAGACTAGACTGAACCCAGTATTCAATGACTCACACTGAGAGTGAACCACGCTTTATAAAAGGCTGCAACATCTCCTTTTTTACCACCTGTTTTTCCAAGTCACTGCAGAGCAAACCCCATTTCCTTTCCAAGCTCAGGGCTCTCTTCCTGCTGCTGACTATTGCTGGGACAAAAGCAAGAAGCATCCAAGTGACCTCAGAAAGTGAACCCATTTTTACAGCACATAAATCCTTTGAAGGCAACCCAGGAAAGGCCAGGAGCCTTTTCTCCTCCTTTTCTTCTTGGTAGCCAGGCACATACCACATATAATCTGGTCTAGCAGAGAATTAAATGTTTCTCATACTGAATGGAACAACACACTGAAGACTTCTCAGCATCAATGGGCTTTGTGTCTGTACCACATTCAATTTCAGAAATAGAACAAGTAGCTCCTTACATTTAAAGAAGAATATACTGGAAAAGCAAAACTTAATGATTAATGTATAACTTGAATGTAGATGGAAAAAACAGCAAGAAAAAGATGGAACTGGTAATAATATCTTTGCTACTCTATTATAGCTAATTTAGTATATGATTTTGCATATAAATTTCATTTCTAATTTAAGAGAATATATGATGATGTGAAGGGGTAAAAAATGATGAAAATAATATGTTGAGTCTACCATTTTTATTTAGTTAGTGAATTTTCTGGAAACACATAATTTGTATTAATTTCTTTCATTTTTAAAAAATATTTTTAATAATAAGTCTGTGGATTATTTAGTCTCCTATAATTCCTTATTATGACTGTGATTTTGTACCCAGGCCTAGTGGATAGCATTCTTTCCTGTAACTAACCTTTATAAACTGAAATTGGAATTCACTCAAAGAAATTTTGTTTAGTCACCAAAAAAAGTCTTTTTGTGAATAATAAAATATTTTGGGTGTTAGCCAACACAAATCTTGATTTGCTTAAAAGCAGAAACCTCAAACAAAACATTAAAATGGGATGCAAACATAGTAAAAAAAACCTTTTTTATTAGAAATTATTTCCTTTTTGTTCATTTTTATTCATTTTCACTCAGTTTTGATATATGAATGCCCAATGATTGTATGCATGAAATTTGTCAGTTTGGAATAGTTGTATAACACAAATTGTTTCTTCCTTACTGCAGCTTATTTAAAATGTAAGATATTATTGTAGTGATTTTGTAACCTCACATTTTCCCATGTTTCTGTACATCTCTAACCCTTGTCAAAGAAATTCGTGCAGTGATACAAAGTAGCACCTGACTAGCTTTGAGCTTGTGTGGGATGAGTTTCTCTTTATTTAGAATTAATACAGGAAACAGTTATTCAGGCTGCAAATTGCACAGATTAGATGGGCAGCTCAGAAAAAGTCTGAAACAGCTCGAATACAGAAATACAGGTTCATGTAATATCTTCAAACGTCACCCCAGAGCAAACACCGAAATCCTAAAATTCATATGAAATTACCACAGACAAGACCTTTATAAGAGACTAAAAGAGCATTATGTTTTTCAATAGAATGAAAATCATATCCATATATAGACTGACTGATACTGGAAAGACTCAGCAGTTTCTGGAAACTGATAATAGTTGCTAACCACAATCTACTGATACAGCCACATTTTGTTTTAAAATTCTTCTTATGTCTTTGTCTGCTCTCCATTCTTGTTGTTTAAAATACCCATTTGTAAAATCCTGTACATTTATATGCCAGGTGGAAGATTATATTCCTGTGGTTACTAATCATCTGTTACAGCATGAAGGATAGAGTCTCATTAAGGATCAGCTTTCTTAAAAGATTCTGTTCATAGGTAATTCTGCTTAAGATAAATTTTATGGCATAGCAGGGTTCTGTTCCTCATCTTTTTTTGCTAGGAGCATTTGTAATAAACACAATAATATGAGTAATATTCTATTACATTTGTACAGTATTTTCTATCTGAGGTTTTTCAAATCATTTATGGAAAATATTTAGCATGCAGTAGGTCTGTGAGGAGCCTTCTGATTTTCACTCCTATCTCTGCACAGTTGGACCCATTTTAGTCATTTGTCCTGTAAGCTGCTGAAGTTCATTATCACCAGCTAAAAATAGCTCATCATACAGCTCAGTTCATGTAAACAGATAAAATTATGTCGAACTCAGATTTCAGGTCAGTTTCTGCCAACAGTTTGGTTGACATTATAATTCTCCAGGCTGCAGTCTTTATAATCCAAAGAGATTATTGCTGCTTATGAATATGTCCAGAAAGGACCCAATTCCCTTCTTCCATCATCCCCCCATCCCCTCTTTCAGTATTTGTTTCATTTTTAGAAATTTTTATGATCTATGAAATGGAGAAGTGACCAAGATCTCCTTTAACTTCAGGAGAAGGAAGGTCTAGTCCATGCTTGTCTTCTTTGGCATAGAAATACAGAATAATAGTAAGAGTCCTTTAATCCAAGGTCCTGCTCAAAGAAAGTTCCACCCATGGCCTTGGTCAGCCAAGTTCTGAATATTTCCAGGGATGCATGTTCCACATCTTCTCTAGAGAACCTGCTCCTGTAATTAACCACTCTCTCGATGAGGACATTTTTTCTTATCTCTAATTTGAGCTGGCCATCCATGTGGCAGCACTGCCCTGATGAGGCTCTCTCTCATTGCTACCAGGACCTGTTGCTGACTCCTGCTCATCCTGCACCTGTCAGGTCCCAATATCTGCTCCTTCCCAGCTGCTTCTCAGCCTGCACAGGAGCTGCATGGGTCATTCCCCGGCAGATGCAGAGATCTGTGTTTGCTCTTGTTGAGCTGCACGTGGTTGCTGTCAGCCTATCATTCCTTACAGTTTTAGAACTGGATTGTAATTATTCTCTATTATTTTACCAGCCCTACCATTCCTAAAGCTGAAATCAGGCAAAACAGGTAGAGAACACTAAAATTAATGACAAATGCTGCTTTCATTTCCTCCTCTACTCTGCATTTTTTAATGAATGGGTGTTCTAACTATAGGAAACTGTGGGCAAAACACAGCTCACCACCACTGCTTGTGAGGGAGATGCTTCTCCTGCACTGCCAGAGCTGAAGAGCTCCCTCCAATACAGCAATGGCAGGGATGCTCCTCAGGAGGGGAAGGGTTAACACCCAGAGCTCAGGCTTTACCTTCAGCCTGCTTGTTTCTCAGATGCAGTTACAGCACACATCTACTCAACTGTGCATGGGGACAAGTGATTAGGTGAAGGAATCCTCTCCTGAAACACTGTAGATATTTCACTTAGTTAGGTTTTGAAAAAGGGGAAGATGACAAATCAAACCCATCCTGTTTCCCTCAGATGTGATATCCCATGTTCTTCACAGAGAGCACATCCAATCCTGTTCACAGGTTTTTTAGCATAAGTATAAATGAATCTGCTCCTTCCACTGGAACAAAATGATTTTGCTGTTTTTATTCTCCCCTAGAGAAAAAAGCTTGTTTCAGTTGTATTTGGTATCAAAAATATCATCCAAACATAATCTGAAAGAGTACGTAATTATTTTTCATTTCAGATCAGTCTTTGACAGACACGCCTGAAGGCAAAATAGATTCATATCCCTAACAACCTTCTAGTGGCTGAAGTCTATAAACAGATTATACAATGTGCAAATTGCTATTTCAACAAATCAGGAAGGCCTAAAATAAATCTCTGAAAAGTAACTAAATTAAACTCCAAAGAGTGAACACATTCTGCAGCGCACAAAACTGGATGGTCATTTAATAGATCTCTTTTTAATTGCATTCATTCTGTTAAAGGAAATATTTCAAAATTAACAAAATCTGGATTGGTTCTTCTAAATGCTGTGCTGAAGTCAAACCAACTACACTGACTTACTTCTTGAGTCCATGAAAACTCAACCATGTCACGAGGGTAAGAAGTGGGAACTTAGATACCCCCATACAATACATAGCCTGAGTACACTCTTGAATTACACAGGAGCCTGAGGACAAGTTGTCTTGGAAATAACCAAAACTCCATTGTCTAAAACTGAGTTACATCTTCTGTGGTAGCATCTCCTTTGGGCTTTATTCCTCCAAGTTTTGCTAGAGCAGAAATATTTCAGATTTCTCAGCGAAACTCTGTCTCTGGAAGGGGTTTTCAGAGTTCGAAGGTGAGACTTTTTTCAGAGTCAGAAAACTGGGTGTTCTGAATAATCTGATTAAAACTAGCAAGTGAATCATAACTTCAAAAAATGCAGAGGGAATATATTTCATGTAGACAGCTGGCTATCCTCAGGGACCCCCTGATGGCCTAAACTATCCATAAAGAAAAGTTAAATAATCTATTCTTAGAATTTAGGGCAAGGACACAGCCATGCAATCTTTTTATTTCCCCCTATAGTTTGTCCAGTTTCACTTGTCTGAGGAACTGATAGAGGTGCTGAAAAAGGAAGAAAAAGAAAGTGAATCCAAAGGGAGATAAGCCCTCCATTTCTTTGTCAATCTTAACTGTAAGCACATGGCACTGCCCTGCATTTCCCAGGGAGGAGATGGTGCAGCTGGGGAGTGCAAGCCCTCCATGTGCTTCCCAGGATCCAGGGCAGCCCCCTCACCAGACAATGTGTGCCCCACTGCTGGTCTGCATCATGAAACTGGGCTGGTGCATACCCAGAAGACAGTAAAACCTCTTTGTTTCATGGAGTGATAAGATAGGGATTTACTATTTGGCTGAAAAGAAAAGAACATATCTGTGTCCTTCTTGTGACTAAATAATGAAAGTATGTCGGTTTTGTAGCTGAAAGTACCAAGTAGTCCTATTACCACAGAATAAAATGCTTGTATGGCATACAATGGCATGACCCTTGCAAGTATTTATCAAAGAAAAAATAAACCCCAAAGTAGGAGACTGATTTAATTACATTTTTCCAATGAAAAGCATTATTTTTTCAATTAATGCTATACTTACAAAAGTTACCAGATTATCTCTAGAATACTTAAATCTCTACATCTGTTGTTTGTCTATGGTTGAGACAGCAGGTAATAATACTTCTCTTATTATGTGAACATCTAATATCCATATTTTGTAATGGAAGAACACAGCAGCATCTAAGTGGAGAGTTTTGTATTACAAGGAACACCTGTTTTAATTACTGCCGTGTAACAGTGAATCAAAATACAACAATAATCCAAAATGCCAAAATTAAATCTGAGGGTGCATCTGTACAAAATGAAGCAAAAGCATGTGTGCTTTCTCACATGCTATCAAAATATGTACTTAAACATTTTAATAGAATTGTGCTCTCCTTTAAGTAGGAATACACTCTAGCAGTTCTTCTAGCAAAGCTTTAAGCACTTAAAGCAGTAGCATTTCTTCCAGATTTAGCATGCATGCCCCTCAGTTAATGCTCCCTAGGTATTTTTAAAAACTGAATTATCTATTTATGTTTAAATTCTGAAACATGTTTCATTTAGTCTGATAGTACAAAGTCTTACTGAAGCTTTTTAATCTATTTCAGCTTTAGCAAATATTCTCCACAGTATTTCAGCTGAAGGCCTTCCTGTTTGTCTTAATTTACTGTGAATAAATTTGTTTCTACAATTAGCACATGGGCCCCTAAAGCCAGAAATACCCTAAATTAGTGGTACAGTGCATTTTGGGATGTAACTTAATTACTAAATCTAAGTACTAGAACTATGAACCAGAGGCTTATTATAAGTATTAGGCTACTTGCAAGACCATACTGAAACTTCCCAATGGAAATAAGATGGTCTTAACATGTTTCACTAATTAAACCTACTTCAAGCAATGTGAGGCATTATGTAACATTCAAAAATTAGGAGATAAAACAGTTTTCTTTTTGTGAAAAATCCTTTTATATGAGCCTGTTGAAGCACACGTGACAATTAAAAGTACTAGACCTGTCATTTTAAACTCTTCCAGATAAGCACAGAACCTTTTGTTTCCACAGTTGTGGCTATTTGTGGGAGTGAGCAAGAAACGCCATGGGTGTTTCAAGCTTTACTTAGCCTGCAAATGTGCAGATCAACAGAGCAATTCCTCTGTGCATTCTCGCTTCATGTGAAAAACATGAACAGAATTGGGCACCAGGAAAGCACAATTATGTGACGCAAGCTTCAGAAAATCTGTCTCTTGTGCTCAAAGGCAGTGGTCTTCCATAAAGCCCTGGAGAGAAATTTGCAGTGCTGTTGCACGAGACTGAATAATTCAGCTTATACTTCTTTTAAGAGTCACAAAGCAGTGACAACAACAAAGGAAAGATATTTGTTAAAGCAACTTGCTGTTTAGGCTTTTTGGCTAATGCAACATCCCTTGTGATAAATGAACTCCTTTGAGAGGACACAGGGCCATGCCTACTGCCAGCTTTGGGTGATGATTAAAGCATTTTGTGAAAGCCTTAGCACATTTCCTTGCCTTTATAATTTTGCCACCATGCCACCATTTTAACATCACACAAAACTTAATTTTTTTTCATAATCTAAATCAAGAGTTTGGTTTCTGTAGTTATAATGAGATTTCCATACATGGTTCCAGCTCCAGGCAGGGCACCATCTGCAGCACTGATTGTTAAGCAAACATTGCTACATTTGTCACTAGACAGGTACAAAATGAACACTATCAAAATGTAAAAAAATCTAGAAACAGATTAGTGGGAAAAATAGGTCTCTGAAGTGCATACCACCTATAACTGGAGCTCTTATCATTTTATTAATCTGAATTTGTTTAAAGTTTTTCATGATACATTAAGCAGAAGAATCTTTTTTCTTATAGTTCCATTTCTTGCAATGATGTGGAACTGGTATTATAATATAATAATACACAGTAAAATCATGCAATCATACTAGTGAGGTTCATCTCCTTCCTAAAATAACAATAATGTGAATGCTGTTGTTATCTATAGGTAGTTTTCTTCATCACTTTGAATTGTATTGCATTGCTATTTTACATCAATATTTACATTGTCACACTGTCTATGGCTAGTACTACTTACTAGCAGACAGCAGGGCAGCTGCTCACCAACAAAAAACTGTTTTGGCAGTGAGGTCTCTGGGCAAGATAGATGGATTTTGACCAACATAACGGGCTTCTGTTCTGGAAAATTGGGAGAAAAACAGGAGAAATAGCACTCTTACATTGTTTGGGTGGGACCTGTCTGAGAGGCACACTCTTTTCTTGAAAGCTGGGAAAGTTTGCCATGCCCCACCTTTTGGGACATAGCCAGCAAATATCAGGGACTTGTCTTGGGTTGGTATGCTTTGCTTTCAATTGTTATTTTGTTTTTCTTTTCACGTGGTTGTAGAGGATGAGCAGAGTTTTCTCATTTGCACTCTCAGCACAATTCATTGCCTTAATAATTTGTGTCATTAACCCTTTTGTTCATCACCTCTTTAGTGCAAACTCTCTTTTCAGCATTTTTTAATAGAGGTTTGTAATACTTATTTTGCTGGCTTTTTTTTTTCTGAAACATCAATTTTTTAGGAACAGATTCAAGATGTGTATGGTTCGTGTATCCATTTTTTCATGGCAGTGCCACACTCACTATTTTCCATTCCATGTTATACTCTAGGTACTCTATGATTTTTTTCACTTTCTTAGTGGATGGTGCACATTAAACAACATCTTTTATTAAGTCCTCCAAAATGATGTCAGTTATTTCCTCTGTTGGTTGAAATTAAATTTGAATGAGGTGATGTGTATGAGAAATTCACATGAACACTGGCAACATATATTTTCAGCTTTCACTTGTGCACTGTTCACCCCTTTTTGTTATCTCCCACTGAAATTTTAGAGACATTTCTTGGACTTTTGTAACAAGTATGTATTTGCCAGCTGTAAATTTTTCACCTAACAAATAACTTCTTTTTCAAAACATGGACAACTACACAAAGCAGGATGAGATATATTAAATATAACACTTACTTCCAAAAGGAGGCTTGTGTTAGTCCAATATTATTTAGAGTGGTTGGAACAGATATATAGTTAGATAGTAAGGTGTGTACAATTTCATGTGCAATTTCAAATTTTTCATGAAGAGTCATACCAAAGAAAATTTAAAAGGTTCCAGGCAAAATAGAAAAATATCAACAAAGAAAGAATTTCTTAAATCTGAAGGTATCAGATATACAAGCTCTATTCCCACTCAAAGGCATTTCAAAGCCATGTTGATGTGCACATTATATGCAAATAAATTAATCTTTTATTCAAAATACATTCCAACAGTTAAACTAGCCATTCTTTCCTGTGCAGAAGAATGACCTTTTCAAAATTTTCTGATTTTCTTTTCATGCAGATAATCTTAAAGGATTTAGTTGGAGGAACAGGTCCAGGTTGGGGTGATCTTGTTTTCAGGCAAGGAGTTCAGATCAGAGTACTTTTGAGACACTTGTTATTGCTGTGATTTATTGTTTCAAAGTTTTGATTTTTATTACTAGTGCTGCTTTTTCTGTTTCATTCCATGACCACCCATTTCTTCATCCACCTCATTCAAGAGATGTTACCTTCCTCTGATTCTTCCTTTTACTTTCTAAGAATTCTTCTGATTTCTGATGGACTAAACAATGTAGTGTCAATTGGTTTTCTCTCTTTGCCTGTAATGCTATTCAGAAGTCCTGCTTAGAGTTTCTAATTTGCTGTTAATTTTTTTTTACTGTAAATGCTATACTAAAATAATCACATTGTCAGAACATAGTGTAATGTCCTATAATGTGTAATGATTCTTCTAATGGTCCAGGTTTGAAGTGGAATAATTTCTAGACTAATCACCTCATCAAAGCATCGTAATGGAAACCTCAAGTGGTCTCTGTAGCCTTGAACTCAACACATTGTACAAATCTAAATCTCACAATTAACCTTCTAATGCCTCTGTACCAGAAGCCTCAACAACTTTAAATTCAAACAATGTTGCCAATTTCTATTCATCTATGTCCCATACCAGCAAGGTCTACACAAATTTTCACTGATGCTCTCCCAAGACTATTGCTGTCATATGAACACCACTCTTGTGCCAGCAAGGAGTGTGTAGAAGCAACAAACACAACCATTCTTTGAGGCTTCATGTCAAAGTGCAGCAATGCATCTTTGCAATGCTGGGGATTTTTAAATTGAACTATTATGCTATATGCACATTGAGCTAACACACCTTGACCTTCAGTTCTTATGTTGTAACTGGGGAAATGCCTAGCTGGTTAATATGATTCCAAATTGTTTTTCTAATGTTTATGTCTGGTTTATTACTTAATTTAGATTTTAAGTAAGCTAGAATGAGATATGTCTTTGCTTTGAGGGATACAGGCCTAAGAGTGTTTGGGGTTTCAGCGTGAAATCTAAACTTCCTGATTTGCTTGGTCATTACCAAAACAACATGTAAGATTTTTCTTGTGATAGGAGATGCAATACTTAAATGTGATGCAAATATTGTGAATGATCTGGAAAGGATTCTCACATCATTATATAATATAAAATATTATCTGGATGATGCATGAACAGATATAAAATTTGATGAGGACAGTGAAATCCTTGCAGTGCAGAAGGACAGAAAACTTTTTGTCTCATTCAAGGAAAGAAGTTTGAAAAAGTCTCTCAGTAGATACAGTTTTCTTTGAAAACCCAATTCTGCTCAAATTAAAGCAAGGTAGTGACCAAAAGACTGCCATTAATCCACTTTCCAATCAAATTTCTGGCTAATCTAAGCTCCCCAAAACCTTCAGAAGAACTGTATGGGTAAGTTTTGTAATGGCAAATATCTTCAGGTAGTAAAAGGATTAATTTACTCTAAAACTTGAGAACCTACAAGAAACTGTAAGTACAAGTGAAGAAATACAAGAATAATTTCATCATTCCTCTATGAAAAAATATTATCCCTACCTTCCTTACCCCAGCTGCAGTCAGAGAAAGTCAGGCTTTTAAGACTTAAAAATGGTTCCTTTCTGTCAGTTTCAACTGGCAATGAGACATTTGCTATGGATTCACAATGTTAAAATGCAGGAGAAGATGCACTTCTCTCCACTCTGCCTTCATGTCTAAATGAGTCTGTCAAAGAAGTATGCTGAAATATAGCATTAATATAAGGGACAAAGCAAAAGTAATAACTATTTCTGATAATTCCTGCATATTTCAGCAAACAAAGCACAACAATAAGACGGCATTTCCAGGGTGGTAAAATAACCTAGACAATGTTTTTATTCATTGATCAAATAGATTACCATATAAACAAATAAAAATAAAGATAAAGTAGAAATAAAGCCACACTTCATATGTGATTTTATTTAGTTTCCTTCCAAACCCACAAAAGGTAAATATATCAGGAAAATGATGATATAACTGTCCTTTTATTGAAATTGTGATGCTTAAAAGCCAGCTTTTCTTAGAAGAACATGAATGCAAATAGACAAAGAATAAACTTTTTAAAAATGGCAAAGACAAAGAGAGGCTCTAAGAAAAAGTCCACTAAATGTTATGGTTTCCTAAATGGTATTAACTCTCCTTTTTATATATCTTTATATGTGTATACATTTTATTTACCTTTAACTCTCATTTCTTTATAAGCATCTGTTGCCTAGTAAAATTTTGAGCCCTGACTCTGGCTACTGACAGAGGGTTTATTACAAGAAAAGATCTTTTTAATATTTTCATTTAAGGACTTTTGGGCAAAGTTCTGTTTGTAAGGTCAAGACAGAGGTTTTATATTTCCAGGTCATCGAATATCCTGAGTTGGTAGAGACTCACAAGATCCATCAACTTCCAGCAGGTAGAACAATATCTTCTGGTAGTCTCACAAGCCCACAATACCATACCTGGTCTAAAGATTAAAAAAAATGAAAAATTACATTTAAAAGTTAGTTTATTGTATTAATTAAATATTATCATGTTAGTAGTTAATTTGACTAGTGCATTTCCATTTTATCTATGAATGGTTTTATAATTCTTCCCTTAAGAGTGAAATAATTTTCTTTCCTTTAATCCCAAATTATATTCTTCTTTCACATTAGTTGTAGTCTTTTTTCCTGTCCTCTACTGCTACCCAGATGACAATTAGACATCTATTTTCTGAACTTAAAAATCCCTATAGCTCCTTGGTGTTTAGTATTAAAGCCCAGGTCTGGCTCAGGCAGAATATTTTCACTATGCTTTTTCTTTTAAGTCTTCAGTTGTGGGGTGTGAGAGACACAACTTTATTTTTCAATTTTTCTCTAAAGAAGAACATGTCCTTCTTTGGTCATGCCTGAGAGAGAGTTCACACGATTCTAGGTACCATCACCTACTCACTGACATGTTTCCTAATCTATATTCTCTCAAATGCTGTAGACACGAGATTTCTCATAAAATAGATATTTCACTTGAACATTCTTTAACTTCCCAGACCAACCATTAGGCCTAGACATGTAATTTACCTGTAATTCTCCTTTTCAACATTTAGGACCTCAGTGCTATAACGTGTCATTACTTATCCACTTGTTCCCTAAACAACTGTCTCGACATTGACTCTGTTTTCCTGTATTTGTCAATAAAAAGCACATCACACCTTTGCTTCCTGGAACCTGATTCAGTAAAAATAATATCTCCAGGACCTCTTGTGTGTTTGCTTGTTATCAAGAGGACAGGAGAAGAAGAGATGCAAGCAGATGACAAAAAGAAGAATTTTGTCAAATAATTCATTGACATTTACATGCTGGCAGTTGGTCAAGTTTTTTATTGAAGGAAGACTCTTTGACCCACTCTATTTATACACATTCATAAAGTTCTAGCAATTAGTACAGTCACGTCTCTGAAAATTGTTAAGAGTTCTTGTAATATGATGGTATTCTTCATAATATATTTTAATAATTTTTCTCCTCCTCCCAAGCCCTACTTTGACAATTATCCTTTCCTGAGAGGTCTCTGAAGTTCTGCTGACTTGGTTTTCTTTGGTGAAAGTAAGAAAGTATGGATGGTTTTTGATCCAAATATTTTTAGGACACCAGAGGTTCCCATGTTAAAAAAAAGCCCACTTCCTTCAAAGAATACTCATAATGAAAGATTTTTTAATAAAAGCAAGTATTTTAATGTCTCAGAACTGCATGACTTACTTTCTAAGTGGATATATTTTAATCTGTTAGAACATTAGTCTCTATGAGATCATTTGGCTATTTAAAATTAAACAGTGCTCTGGGTTGAAAATCTGCAGAAACATCCAAACAAGCAGGAAAATTCCTTTTTTGAAGACTGCTACCATGAGGCTTTTGGATCAGGTACACCATAAAAATTCTTATTCTCACCAATTCAATAATACAAAACAAAAATCTAAAAGTAAAATTAGCATTAACTAGACCAAAATACCCCAAAAATATTCTTTTTTCCTTTTTGTATAAGATGTTTTAGTGACATTTCCCATTTTTTAAAAAGCGAAAATTTCTGGTGATATTGTGTATTTAGTGTTCAAGTTATTATTTTGGCTCCTGAGTTGCCATACTATTTGTTCAAAAAGAGATAAAACTCTTAAAGGAAAATGCAGCATATAACATGCCCAGTAATTATCACAGGGGGAAATATGAAAGGAAAACTGCAGCTAATATAGACTTCTGGGAAATAAAGCACAGTACAATGGTAAATCTACTACAGCTCCTGAATTTGTGTCAGCAAGGCTGTAAGTTGACTTGATGAGGTTGAATATAAACTAAGGCATGTCTGGTAGATGTTAATGATGGTGAGGTGCATACTTGAGAGACATATTCTTTCCAACTTCTCTTTGAATGCATTAGGTTCCTGAGGCAATGCACCAACTATGACCTTGGAAGTTTTCCTGTAATGGAACTACTCAGCATCACAAGTTCTGGGGGAAAAAAAAGGGGAGGGGTGTTTCTCAAGCTCCATAAAGAAATCTAATTTTGATTTATCATGCTCTGCCCATTAAAGATTCAATCTGATGAATATAAAATTTCAGAGTTTGACAGTACAGATGGGCCCAATGATGCCTGTCTTCCTTCACCTTGTAACTCAATTTTTACCAAGTGAAAATCCTGAAACAAAAAGTTCTATGACATAGATTTGCATATTTAAACTTAAATGTATAGTTCTTCAAAGGATGCCCATGTATGTCATGTGGTACGATATAAATGAAAGAAAAGAGATCATACTTGTCAGTAGAGTTGGGACAAGCTGGGACTAGGAGTTACATGGGTGTTAGAAGTCACTGCTTCTAACCTTTAGGACATGAAGTAATCTGGTACATCTAAAACACTTCTGGAAGGAAACATAAAAATTTGCAACATACAAGCGTATATAGTGTGAATAATTGCTGCATAATTAAGAGCTTGAAAACATGCTCCCAGCAATGGCTGATTGTAAAAAAACCCACATCCTTTCAGTAAGAAATTGAGAAAGAACAGCAGAGAAGTTGGGTGAAACATCTGACCCTACAGGAGGCAGGTTCCAATCCTGGCCTTGTGTGTGAGTGCTCAGTAAGTCATGGTCCCAAAAGGTTTTATCCTGTGCCTTTAGTGGATGGAGGACTTGCCTCTAACAAAACCCAGGTGAGTCCCTGAGCCGCAGCAGCCCCCAGGCAGACCACTGAGCCCCTGTACTGGCTCTGGGGCCACTGGGCTCACAGCGCTCCTGTGACTGGCTCGTCACCATGTTCTCAGGGACTTCAGAACATAAATAAATAAAAGAAAGAAACTCTAACTTACAGGACCCAAAAGGCCCAGTCCTCTGGGAGCTGAGACCTAAAGGATCAGACCCTTAGCAATGAACCTGATTGTCCCAGGTAGGAGTTGTTCTAACATTAACAGGGGAAGGATACAAACCAGCTATTGGAATGAAGCGGCATCGTTAGGGAGGCAGGCTAAAAATCAAACTTTCATAAACAAGCAGAGAGACAGATGTCAGTGAAGTAAGCAAAATCTTATACAACACACATATCCACTAAAATTACTATTACTGTCTCTCTGGGTGCAGGATGATGCAAGCATGTTACACGTAAAGATCACAAGGAGGCACTTTCACAAAAGATGTAGTCTGAAGAATAAATTATTCAAATTAGTTGCTAAACCCAGAAATATTGATTTTTGTTTTGTAAAGAAAACTGCTGTAGATTAAGTCGAGATTTTAAAACCAGTCAATAAGGATTGTCTTAACTTAAAGCCAGAGATCTCTTGTTACCTTCCTTTCACTGGAATTCTGATGTGTTTCAATTCTGCCATGCTTCTACCTCTAGCTAGAAGTAGCAGCACTAAAGCAATTGTTGGAGAATCAGGCCTGAGATATTCAGAATGAGTAATGATTAATTTCAGAATTCAGGAAAAGGAGACTCATTTAATTAAGGCATCTGCGAGTATTTTTTAATAACCTTGCCCTTTAACATGTAGAAGTTTATTTTCAGCAGAGCCTTATAAATTCCTCTCTATTCCTCGGAGTGATTATTGCTATTGTATGCATTTCTGAGGATGCCATTAGATAGAAGTAGGACACCATTTCCCCCAGGGATAAAGGAAATTTTCCTCTTTTACAGAATAAAACTGTTTACAGAGAGGAAATGGGTGCATCACGTTTCTAGGAACAAGCTGCCATGCCCACTAAGCAATGTTAATCAAGGAGAACAACGCTGCTTCTATGCAGCAAAGATACCTTGTCTTCTTCTGTTGTAAGAGCAGGAAGGTGCAGCTTTGTCTCCAGAGCTCAGCAGAGGCTGCTCACCATCAGTGCTGCTGCTGCTGCTGTTTCTCCACCTGCTGTTGTGCTTGTCATCCTCTGCTCCAGCTGCAGTGACTGACCACCAGGCAGGAGGCCCAATCTGAGGAATGTCTGTCTGAGGCTTACATTATTTGTAAATAAAGACAGCCTATCTGCCTCCAATTCCCTGTGGTTTGTGGGCTTTACTGACTTTGTGGCAGCTCACTGCCTCTTCCTTTATTACAGTTTGTGAGTCGCTCTTAGTAGGAATTAGGAAGTGACTATGTCTTTTCACTTTCTTGGGGCAGAAGCTTATGTGACATTTGCATCATCCAGATTTAGCATCAGGCCCTTGGAATAGTCTCTGAAGTCTATTTGGGCTCATTTCACCCCAATCCAAGAATGTAATCATCTGGCCTATTTTATATTTAGATGAGATTAAACTCTGCCCAGAAATGCCTATTTTTCTCTGCTGAGTACAAAAGGTATCTACAAAACAAGCTCAGATCTAAACAGCTGTACTATAGAAAGCTAAATCTGTTAAATTCCAGATGGTGTCAGGACAGGCACAGTCTTGTGTGGGATTTACTCATGATGGCTTGTCTGTTTGAGGAAATTTATTTTGAAAGAGAAGGTGTTCCTAGATAGTCTTTGTAATTAACAAAGTAATAACAAGGTTCAGTTTAGGAAAGAGACTTTAGACTTGTGCTTTAATAATGCCTAAGGCTGAGATAGCCAGTTCAGGGAATGGAACAGGTAACACTGCTTAAGGCAACTCTCCATGTTACCATTAGGTGTATAGGACTGGTATATTGGGATTCACAACAGCCAGCAGACTCCAGGTTAGTACCCCTAATAACCCAGAGGAAATTATGGAATAACCCAAATCTGAAGTGTCCTGTAGGAGATTATTGGCCTATTTTGTTGTGTATATGACTGGGGATGTGGTAATCCATGAAGGAAGGATGATGCCCAGGCACGCACTAATGTCACTTATTAACTGCTCTTAAAAAGCAAATATAGCTTGTACAAAGGGCTTGCAAAATTGTGCTGTATTTGTGCCCTTCAAGAGGGAGAGATTTGAGATAATTTTGCTGGCTCCTCATTTCTTGAAGAATTGCTATTCACAGAGGAGATGCCTCCCTCATCCTTTTACTTCTTGCTCTGCCAGCTGAGACTCAGCCTGATGTTAAGCCCAGACAACTTCTACATCAGATACCTTTTCCTCAGCAGTAGTAGTAAAGAAAATTGATGTGAATTTGTTGCCAAAACAGAAAATTTGGCTTGTTGATGCTAGGTTTTATTGTAGCAACAACAACTTGCCTGAAAGAAATTACATTTTCTTCCATGTGGCAGGAAGAGCTAGAAATAACTCATGTTTCACACAATGTGATAAAAAACAATTTTTAAATAAAAAAAACCCAAAGGACCCAGAGGCATGTTACAGTGAAGTCTAGCAACTACAGAGAAAACAGGCTTTTTTAAATAACTCAGTCTCTGAAGTGTTTGCTGTCAAAAATATAAATGGAGTAGTAGAGATGACTAAAAGGACAAATGAAAATTTTTAAGAAAGGTTTTAGCAGTTATGATGGCTAACTACAGCATTCCTTAAAAAGAAAGAGGAAAAGATTAGGTGACTGTGTCAGAGAATTAAGGTATATATGCCACCTATTATCAAACTATCACTTCTCCCAGTGGAGTAAGTTCAATTCAATGACTTCAAGGTAGTGGTAATTTTCTAAACACCATTTCCACTCTGAAAAGTTACTCCTGTGAAGCAATGAATTAGAAACAGAAAATCATACCAATAAATGCTTCAGATAACTGTAGAGAAAAACAATCCCTTCAGGTTCCCTGGGATCAGCAGATCCCTGCTATGTGGTGAAACTTACTTCTGCAAGGACCTTGAACCCAAGTGTTGACATCAACTTTTAAATGTACATCAGAAATGTAATTCCTGCATTCCCTCTAGCAGTCAGAATGACTTTAAAAAAAAAAAAAAAGCTGATGGTTGCTATTTTATTGTCCTAACAAACCTCTTATTGAAGCACAGCATGACATCAGCCTGGGGAACAGAAATGTGAAATGTTAAAAATGTAATTTTTCTGAGGTGCCATTTCCTTGTTTATTCTAAGCAGTGGTTGGTGGAAGGTATTGTCTGTATGTTGCTATTTTTGGAAACAAGCATCAAGGTGCCACAGGGGATGGCAGGCTGGGTAGGCACAAACAACTTGTTACAAAGGGCAAACTGCTGACTGTGTATGGAAAGCCTCAAATCTTTGCTCCTCAACACTCAGGTCCTCAAAAACATACATAAAACATATTTAGTGGCCTTGGTGCCCATCCAGCCAATCACATGCAGATGGCAGGCCACAAGCCCACTTGAAATAATCATTTCAATTAGAGAGGATGATAAAGTTGTTAATGAAAATATGGACACAAGGTGTATTTTGGAAACTGGGAGGAGCAGAGGAGTGGTGGAAGTGTTCAGGTGCCGTGGTAGGAGCAACTTGACCAAAGGAAGAAATCTCCCTGAGAATAATTGTGCTATTTGAGTACCAGTAGTTCTCTCCAAAGGCACAGAAAAACTTGTTCTTGTTCCTCTTCTGATGCTTGAAGTATCTCATCTTGCATTCTGAAATATAAATTAGTCTGCAACTAAATGTGTAGAAAACTTTTACTGAGCTATAGGATCTTTAGAACTGAATAAAAGAAATATTGTCATATGTGCATATTAAGCTACCATAAAAATAACATAAGCTTTATTGTCTTAAAAAAATTATTGCCCTAGCAAAGTTTTTAGTGTCAAGCAGCAGGGGTTACTTTAATACAGTGTTTTTAGTTACTAAACATTAAAAAGCCTGATCTTGAGGAAATTGCAGTGCATAAAATCATTCCTTTGCAGTACAATTCTTAACTCAGCCTCAGTTAAGAAATTTCTCCCTTAAAATTACTGTAATTAGCGTCATGTTGTTCTGCTTGCTGCCTATGTGGCTGGTGTTTCCCTACAAGACGCACTCAGGTACAATGTGATGATCTCTTGTCTTTAGTTGCTGGGTTTCCAACTTGCCTTTGGAGCCAGCTTCCATATGTTTCCAGAAGGAAATGTTTCTAGAACAGGACCATTTGTTGCAAAATGGAATTACAGTGATGGATTCTTCAGTGAGGATGACCAGGTGTTGATATGCACAGAAACATATATGTCTTGTTAGAGGACTCTTGCATCTTTGATGCAAAGATAAGAATTTTTTTTTTACCTGCTCAAAGAGTTTTGCTCAGACTTCACTGTACTTATTTTTTCTTTATATTTTAGCCCACAAAATGTGTCTTGTGAGCTTTTACTCAAAGCAATGTTTATACAAAAATATGTTGTACATTTGCAGCTTCTAAAATTTGGAGCTTGTTTTTAATGACAAATTTACTCATTCAGGTGGAATACCAGCAAGTCAAACTGACTTTATTTTTTCTGTCATCTCATTGATATATATTAGTCTTGTGGTGAATTTTAACTCTGAACCTTAAGTGACACAAGCTACAGCCCATCTCTTTGATGGCTTGAAATAGGCACAGTGATAAACTAATAGCTTATAGAATGACAATCTAAGAGAGACTTCTCTCACTTAATTTCAACCCTTTAAAGGTTAGTCAATGCTTGCTGTTCAATCTAGCTTTAATAGCAGTGAAAGCCTCCAGAGGACAAGGAATTGAAGCAGCAGGGAAAAGAAAAAAAGATGTTCAATGCTTATTGACAAAATCTAGATGCCTAATATTGTCTTGAACAATCTAGATGTCTAACTTTTAGATAGCTGAAGTTCAGTTAAGGCACTTACTCTCTTATTGACATAAAATTCGGGATAGCATCTAGCTTACATTCCCAGAGCTGTATTGATTCACAAATGCACACAAGACTCGAGAAAGAAATGCTATACTTAATTCAGGCACTAATGAAGTTACAAGTATGAATAAACATGTTGTCTGCTCAGTTGAATAAACTACTTCTAATTTTACATAATTATTTTTCAGAATACTTTCACACTGCTTTTACAGCAGAACTTTTCCCAATTAATTGACATTTGCTGTTACTTGTGCTGGTCTAAGTGAGTATGCTGCATAATGTGCATATTAATGACAACTCTGGAACGTTCTCTTTGAAGAAGAAAAGAACCAAAGAAGAAAATTACAAAGAAACGTTAAACATCACAGATAGCACTGATAGCTTGATACATCAAGCACAAAGCTTGATAATATGACGATAGATCATTTTTAACAAATAAGTATCACTGAATTTATTAATACTTTTTTTTTTACTCAAATGATTGGAAACTACTTTATATTCCTATACAGTTCCCTGTTCAATACTATAAAAATAGTGATATTTTTGAACCACAAAACTCAAGATTTAAATTTGGGAGATCTTCTTCAAACTACGCTGCTAGCTCTCCATGATTTTTTGTACTTTTTCTGTCTTAGTCTTCACGGCTTCACTTCTTCTCTAGATAACCATCTGTCCTTGAAAATGTCTTGCTTTCCATTTCATACTCACCAACCATTTAAGCTGTTCTGTTGTAAATAAATTTATCCTTATATATTTTCTCTCTTTGTTGTCCCTTTGTCCAGCATATATACTGAGCTAAGCTTTTCTGGTTATTTAAATGGAAATCAGCAGGATTATTTCTGACTTTTTCTTGTGGCTACATAAACCTTGTTGAATCAAATACAATAGGTAAGATCCTGTAAATACATGAAAGATAACTATCAACTGTGGAAATAATTTCCCAGCTCTGTAAGCAACTAGAATTCATGTATCTAAATTAGGATGAGAGGAAAGCTGCTGTAGAAGTGCTTATTCCTCTTTTATACCTTAATAGGTGTTTAGCTGACTTTCTCTTATGTAGGTGCCTATATTAAACACTTGATGTAAGATATTGTGATACCCACTTCTCCTTCTATTTCTCTTCACCTCCATTGTTGCTCCACTGAGTCTTTTTTAAAAGAATGACAGAGATCACGGACCTCACAATTCATCATGTTTTATTTTCTCTTTTCTAGCTCAGACTTATATCCCTGCATTTCACTTGGTAGGAAAAACCAATAGGACATTTTCTGAAGACCTAACTAATGCCTCCAACAGGTAATGTATGATAATGCATAATAATAAATAATACTGGTTGCATAATATCAAATCAGGTATTATACATGTCTACATTCATAGACCACACTCTCTTTTATTAGATATTGTTGTAGTTTCTTGTGGTTTATATTTTAATATTACAAATATCATTATCTGATACTTAGTTGCCAATTATTTTAGCTAAATAAATATTTGAAGGGAGTACTAATCACAGCACACTCATCTGTTCTAATTCTTTCATTCTTTTCCCAGTCCACCAATACATTAATTTCATGGATTTATAAAAATTCTCATTCTCAAATGAGAATTGCCTTTTTTTCTGCTTCCTGACTAATAGCCTTGTTTCATTTGAGTTCCTTTGGGGCAATTGTTTCGCTTTGAAATTTGGTACTACTGTGGAACTAAAGATTCAGTAACAATGTTGCTGGGCTTAATGGGAGGCTTTGGGAGCAGGTATAATTAGGTTATAAAAGCACTGCAGCGTCCTGCTCACTCCTTTACCCTCTTTTGAAAAGTCTTGCAGGTCGTGCTGCATGGTTTGACAGGGCCTGCTCCTGTAGCACTGTTCCTCTCAAAGCAGCTCTCAAAGGATCCCTCTGCCCTCCAGAAGTTCTCATTTTTGCTGGTTTTTACCCTCCACTCCCAAGGAATCAATTATGCTTTGCTGTGTTGCTGAGAGATTTGAAGGGATCAAATGAAAATTCAGATATTAAATACAAGAGAAGCACATTAGCACCCAATGGAAGCAGATGAGCAGGACATTGTACAAACCCAAGAGCAGAAGAAAAGTATTTCATTATGCCATCTGCTAATTTCTTACATAAAGCCCTTACTGCAGTGATTGCTGATACAGAAGTGCTGAAATAGTCATTAAGCCTTGAATCCCTTTTCAAACAATTATCATAGAATCTTTTAGGCAAGTACTGTTAATTGCCTACCATTGTTATTATACATAGTAATGGGAGTACAACAGTTATTTTCTGCATAGTTAATTATGGGTGTGAAGAAGAAACAGATATATATGTTTATATAATCACTATTGTTATTCAAATATCTGATAAGTAAGAATGACATCTCAATGGTGGTAATTTCTGTCGGGGCTGTCTCTCCCATTTATCAACTCTTTTTTGTCATACATATTCATTATACATTTCAGGGAATATTATACACACTGTTTTGATAGTAGAAAATGGCTAAAAAAATTATTTTTTACTTCTTTCCCCCAGAAGCCAGAAAGCAATCAAGTCATTTATAAGATGATGGAAAGTTTTAAGAAAAAAAATCGGCACACTACACATCAGCAACCAGGAAAATAAAGATTAATCACTTAACAAGTTGCTTAGACAAGGATCAACCTAAAAACTCACTTGAGTGAATATAAACAAATGTCTGTCAGCATAAAGGAGCTGTACCGTAATTTTGGACAAGCAGATACATTAGTTTCTTAGTGCACTGCAAAGCATGTATTATCCAGTTGCAGCCCTCCAAAGACTGAATTGCAAGCTGAGACATTAATTACAGTCATTGTAGACAAATGACAGTATACTTCTCCTGTGGTAAGATGACAAAGTGGAAACAAATGATGAATCTGGCATACCAATTAAAATGCTAGAGTTTATTGAAGTTTTTAAGCCTGAGGCTTTCTGGACATACTTAAATTACCCATATCTGACACACTGACTTCACTTTTGAGAACTAAGTTATCATCTTCACTCAGTGACAAACAGAACTCAGATGGAAAGTGTCACTGAAGGTCTGTGCAGAGACAGAGAATTGAAAGTAGACAAAATGTTTTGGCAGGCTATCAAACTGAGATCTAAAGGCCAAATAAGCACACTGACTAAACCTCTTTCTTTGCAAAGGTAAGAATATGCTGCAATTAACTGGGAGGATTCTTTCTATGGTTCTCCTGACAAGACTCTAAGTGAGCTGTAAGAGTTATCCTCATACATGCAAAATCAACCTGGTTACTTGGTCTGGGCAAGAAACACAAATACTGAGGAGAAGGTAACCATTTTAGCTGGCAATTCACCATATGAGTAACACTTCAGCAGATGCACTATATACTATAGTTAAAGAAAGTAATGCTGTATGCACAAACATGGATTTGGGCTGAAACATAGCAGAGTTACTTGATGGAGAAAAAAAAGAAAAAGAAACTAACACATTTCTAAAAGATTCCACAGCAAAAGTGAGTCTCTGAACATCTTGAATAAAATATCTCATTTCTGCTGAGGAGCAATGCATAATTCTGGAGGGCAACAGAAATAAAACTAACCAAAGCCTTCAATTATTCATGAGAAACCTTCTGACCTTGATTCAGATCTCTTTCTAATCTACTAGAATTCTTCTTTCTTTCAGCTTTATGCCAGCTCCCCTCTTCTGAACTGCAGTCTGCTTCTTCTGGACTTGGTGTAGCCCTGTGGCAATTCTTGACTCTTCCCCAAGCTCCATACATCACTGTTCAATCAATCTCTGTCAATGAAAATTTCAGATGCTGGAATATCCTCATTTATTGGTAAGGACAGACTTCAAAAACTTGATGTCCCAAAGTATGCATTTAGTATTTATATGCAGAACTAGGCTAATATTCACTATCTGAGTCCTGAATTGTGGGTGGAGGAACCATCCACAATTTTGGACATGGAATGTTTCACACCCTACAACTGTTCACCACAACCAGTTTTGTAGCTTATAGGCATATTTTTAGGTGGATCTAGCTGACCCTTTCTTGGCTACCTTCCACTGAAGCAATGTCCAGCACAATTCTTTGGGATTCACTGAGTGCTGGAATAGTGTATATTGTTGCATTATGTAAGCATTTGGTGTTGAACTCTTCTCAAGTGTTTGCATCTATACTAAGGAATGTTTAGAACATATAGTTTTGGTGAAACATTGCATAACTGTACAATGTGCATGCTTAAAATGGTTATTCTGTAAATATGGGAAAGGTTTCACAATCTGAAATAATCCCACTCTTTTTTGTGTGCCTACCTGAAGACATATGGGAATTCTATATATAGGTTGGACAAGGAGACAATTCAGCTAGGACCTGCCGAAGTGAACAGGATTATTTCCCTTGTTCTTTTCCTTAAAACAGATTTTTAATCAAACCTTTATTTCATCCACAGCAGTAGCCTCAGTCTAGTTCCCTTGGTATTCACTGGACATCATCATTAATTCAGCTAGGGATATAAACTACTTCTGCTTTACAAATGATACTTAAACATATTCAAGTCTTTTATCTTGTGTCCTACTTTATGTAATTATTTATTCAACTAAATAGCTCATTTTCTTCTCAGTCTCCCTTGTGATTTTCTTTACTTTCCCCAGACCCTGTATTGCCTCCTGGAGCAACAGCCCTACCTGAGGGTATGGGAAAAAATAAAATGTATGTTAGGATCGTTCCTCACACTAATATAGGAATTCAGAGACACGTGCTACAGAAAGAATGAAAAACAGTTCCATGAGCATTGATAACAGCATATGCTATATTTTTTGAGGCTTACAAACGAGAGTAGCTGACACATGGAATTTTTTTTTAAATTGAATTTAAAAAATTTACATTTACTGTTCCCTGGGAAAAAAAGTCTCTAAGAAAACTGCATTCATAAACCTTTCACAAAGAAAAATGTCCAATTTGGAGCTTTTTCTTTAAAAATGAGGGGTTTTTTTTTCTTTTTTTGATTATTGTTGGGTATTCTAAGAAGAAGTATAATCTCTCCTACACAACTACATCAGTTTTGCAGCTGGGTTAGCTGGGTTTTGACTCAATCCACCAGGCACAGACTAATTTAACATTCTTCTTTCTCACTGACTAATGAATATCACTGCACATTTCTGCAACTACCATTTACTCAGCAAGAGAAATGTCTTTCCTTTGAACAGCCTTACAGGATAAAAAAATAGCATCTTCTGTTCTGTAATCTGGGTCAAAGTATCTGTGAGACTCACAACTGCCTCCACACTGCTTTGTGAGGGGCCAAGAAGGATTGTCTCTCACTATTCACTGGAGAAGCCCATGTTCTGTAAACCCTGAAAAGTACTGCTTGCAGGCTCTGTTGTGGCCTCCCTTCTTGGCTCATGGCCACAGGAAGGCTGGCAGCAGAAATGCAGCAAGAAGGGAAAGGTTTTTTAAATAGGAAAATATATATACAGGTGCTAATCACATAACTAGGTGAAGTATGGATTGAAAACCAACTGCAGGTGCTTGAATTCAGCTAAGACTTACTTATCTTCTTTCTCTCTCTTTTTTTTTTTTTTTGGGGGGGGGGGTTGTTTTTGTTGTTTTAAAGGAAGCTGTGCCATAATTTGGTAACAGAAAGAAAAATTACTAAGTATGATGAACATGACAACAGCAACAACAATGCATTTTTTTAATTTATGCATTTATTTTAGTTTGGGCATAGCACAGTAAGGAAAGAAAAAGAAATTAGGTGTAGAATTACATTTTTCAGTTAAGAGAGGAACTGTTTTGTCATTACAGTAAAATGTAACAAATGCATTTTTGAAAGGCCATTTTTCAGAAGAATAAACATTTTTCAGAAGAATAATGATTTTTAAGTTATATAGTAATGGAATTCAAATGCATTTGGCCTTGGTTTTTCAGCAACATCCCTGTCAGGTTTTGGTACAAGAAATATACAGAAGGCTTTAACTTCTTACCTGTAAGAGAAAGTGTGCATTTTCCCCTCATTTGGTAGGGGTGAGTTTTCACACTGCTCCTGTGCTGTGTATCCATGCCAGGGACAGGAGAGGCACAGAACCAGTGTCACATGAATCAGCTTCCTGTAGTTCAACCAGGCTCCTTTGGCAGATATCTTACTTCTCCTCCACTCATCCTGGAATATTTAAAGCTGTAAAAAGAAACTTCTAAAGTAATTCCTCCATCTTTTAGCACAAGGTGCTTTACTTGACTTAAGCAGACTTTTGGGGCACAAGAAGTTATATAAATATAGCTGGTACTAAAGCAAGAAATTTGCCATATTCTGTGAAGTAAAGGATAAAATTCTGTATTCATTAAAAGCAATGGAAAGATGCATGTTGATTTCAAAAGTGTTGGATTGCATATATAGGTAAAAAGCAAAGATTCTGTAGGATCTGTTGCTACATCTTAAAAACGTACGCTACCTATTATTCATTCTGTCATGCAAAGTGAAACGCAAAGTGTGCTCAGGTCTTTTCATCAGTATATCAGTCACCAAATGTGTAGGAGTAATGTTAGAAATCAGTTCCTAACAGACATGAAATCACTGTAATAGGATAACAAGATAAACTGATGCTTTTTCATGACTGTTCCTCCTCATCACTTAATGGCTGCAAGAATATATGAATGTAACAAAGTCAAGAGGTTTTGGCAAGAAAAACTGAAGAATAATGGACAAAACATTGCTGACTTATCACAAACTGCTATGCAGGGCTTCTTTTCATTTTCTACAGATTTGCATAATAGGGAAAATAAACATGATGAAATGTTTGAAATCAGAATATTTCCCAAGCCTCATGACTTATTGTTCTGTCTAACAATAACGCTGCAACATTTGGTAGACAATGTTACATAGAGACATTTAAGAAAGAAAATATGCTTTTAGGCAAGTTTCTATCCCTCAGGATTTGTAGAGATGCAAAAACATATTAAATGTATGTCTTGAGCTTAAATGTCATCCACAAAAGACCACACCATTTTTCAAGTTAATTCTTTATTCCATAATTCCCTTTTTTTTCCAATTCATGCTGTAAAACACAACAACACTGTTTCTAATATTTTGTTTCTGAACAGCTGTGTAAAATTCAAGTGCAGAACTGAGAATGCATCCAGGGGCTAGAAATGGAGTTGTACTTCTTTTATAGATATGGTAGACTTTGAAAAGCTTAACTCCTTTTCATTTTTTAGCCAGTCACATATTTTATAAGATACCATCCCCTCTTTTCCTTCAGAGCTGTACTATGTTAATATTACATAGACATTACAACCATAAGGTTTTGAGATCTTGAGAAAGCTCTTAAAAATAATACCTGCAAAAGGGATGCTAGAAGTAATTTTACCTCAGCATTCTTGGAGAACTCACTGAGCTACAAATTGCAGAATGTAACTGCTCTCAGTTTATAATATGTCCTGAAATTCTTCCAGTCTTTGGATTTTCAGGTAAAAGAAAACAGAACAAAACAAAAAAAAAAAAAAAACCTGGAGAAATACTGTTTTTAATCATTGCCTCCTGCATATATAATCAACAGTGTATGCTGAGATGCTGGTGTGCTCCTTCACATGCAGCCCTAGAGGTAAAGCAGAGGAAAGTGCTATTCCAGTGCTATTCCAGTGCTATTCCCAGTGCAGAAATCTTTCTGGCCCCTTACATTTGTCCACAGTCAGAGATAAGCACATTCCTTGTGTGAAGAAGAGTGGAGATTCAGGCTCCTCTGTGTCTCTTGGAGAGAAGCTCAGAACAGAAGGGCTTCTCCTCTGGTTCCAGCTATCAGCAAAGTGCTTTTCTTCCAGACCATGCCTTGCTTCCCAGGCCCCCCTGCTTAAGGGGCACAGCCTATTCCCAGGTGCCAGCTTCAATGCCCCTAGGTGGGCAGGACACTGCCAGGAGAGCTATTGCCTATGTAAAGAGATAGTTCAGGATAAATTATTTCATTCACACTATTGCATATATGCAAATATAGGCCAGGACAGAAGATTTGGGTGTGATTCACATGACAAGAAAGGATTATGTGGAACCTACTTGCTCTAGAGCCAACCTCATGGCATGGGACAATTCGATACAGCACACAACTCTGTCTGCCCTTGTATCAAGGAAAATAAGTTTAAAGAAAGTCATCATCACCAAGTCATCCAGTTCCTCATCCAAGTACAAACCAGGATCAGCCACACCTGTGAATAAAAGGGTCTGCAGAGGGGTGCTGCCAAAAGGATGGAGCCAGGCTCTTCTCAGTGCTGTGCAATAGGATGAGAGGCAATGGGCATGAACTGGAACACTGGAAGTTCCACATCAACATCAGGAAGAGCTTCTTTACTTCAAAGCTGACTGAGCACTGGTACAATTTTGCCAGAGAGGTTGTGGAATTTCCTTCTCTACGGATACTGAGGAACAGTCTGGACACAACCCTGAGTAATGTGCTCTAGGGGATCCTGCTTAAACAGATCAGTTGGACTGGGTGACCTCCAGTGGTCCCTTCCAACCCTGACCTTTCTGCATTTCTGTGATTCTACGTGCTCACTTTTGCTCTAGGCACACTCTAGACATGTGCAGTAGGGATTCTCCAATATTTTTTCCTCCCTTTACTTATGGTTGACTCAAGCACTTCTCTTCACAATGTCTGGCTTGTAATACAGACAGAAGGCTGCCCAGCAGCAACCCTTGCAGTCTGCTTTAGTGTGCACTCCTCACCAGCTTCATGCTTTATTCAAACATCCAGTGAAGATGAAAGAAAACACAGGCCACAATGATTCACACAGATTATAAAATGTCTGCTCTACAATCAGTGGAACATAATTTGTCTGCCTCATCAACGACATCACTCCCATTAATGTAGGAAAAAAAATACATGAAAAATGAGTTTCAACCTTGGAAACATCTACTTCTATTTAAAATGGAGCAGCCACTGGAAATCAAAGAGTTGTAGCTGCCTGCAATGTAAAGGCTTATATGAAGACATGGATGTGTGCTGCATTCCTGAGCATTACCTGAATTTCCCCTGCACAGTGAGACCCGCTGGAGAAGCCTGTGGGGAAGAAAAAGAGTGACATAAATGGCATGATATGTCATTTTTGTGACATAAAGCACGGGCCACTCTAAATTAAAGAGAAAGAAACTTTTCTGTAATGGAAAATAAATGGTGTTATATTTTATGTTTAAAATAGTATGGAAGTTTATGAACTCATAATCAATATTACATAAAGAGGTATGTTCTTTATGAGGTGCTCTTTTACACTGTGTTCCCTCACACTGAGTGCCAAGAGGCAAGCAGAAATGTGGCAGGTAGGGCCATGCATTTGTTTTATGTTTTACCTGGGGGTGAGGGAAATGAAAACTCTTTAAATTTTTGAAATATTTACATCTTAAGAAAATCACCCTGAAGGAGGTTTCTTTTATGTACAATAGAAAAATAACCCCTTTACATAGAACTCTGCCTCGACCTATGAAAAACACTGAGCAACATTTTGCTGTTAGAATTGTATATCTTTAAAAAAGTTTCTTGCTCTGTTAGAGGTGGAATTTTTTGTTAAAAAGCTTGGGAAGCTCAAAACCTACCTTAGATCCAGGTATAAGAAATTAAATATATTGGATGGAAACAAAATGGAGGAGGGAACCTATGCAATAAACATCAGTGATAGGTGCTAATACATTCTTTTAAAGCCACACACAGTTTATTACATTGGGGAAGATTGATGTGTTCCAGACAGGACAATCAAGAAGGCATTCACAGACAGCTGACAGCTCTAAGTTTTGTTCATTTCTTTGGAATAAGAGAATAATTATCTAATCACTTATTTATTGTTTTCCTTCTGTATGACAATAAGAAGCTTACAAACAGATTCAATGTGTCTAAATTTCTATAGTACCTCTTTGCTGATTTTTCAGCAGAGATAAAAAATGGACCTTATTCCATTATTGTACTTTAGTATCAGATTAAATAATAATGCAAATGTTTCTGCTATTCATTTATCAGTATTCAAATCAGCTAAGTTAATGGATAAGTAATGGAGTTTTTATCATATCAGTCTACATTTGCAGATATGTGACTTGCTCAGAGGACAAAAAAAGCTGTTTGTAAATCTTTCTACAGAATTTTCATAGGGAATAATATTTCCATAGTTACACCAAAAGATTAAGCGTATTTTTATTTTTGCTCAACCTCCTTGTGGGGCTGTCCAGCTGGCATTGTTACAGCAGAGATCATTTGGTAGAAGTATCTGGAGTTTGTCATGTTTGCTGCAGGCTGACTATTGTATTATCTTTCAATTAAATTGCTGCTACATTTTAGGTGTATGACAGTTTAGCACTTGATTTATTACTTCAAAAGAGCCATTTCTCTTAACTATCAAATGTAAATAATTTAATAAAATATCCTCAAATGTCACTTTTAGGATGTAAATAATTTAAATAAATATTTAATTGTAACATTTTGAAAAATGAAACCAATTTTTTTTGCTACTTTTCTGAAGTAGCAAGAGATTTTTTCCTTTGGTTCCAATAGGTTTTGAACCAAGATCTCCACATAACTTCTGAATTCAGCAGTCTTTGTAATTTTACTGTTGACTCGGGAAAAAAGCTCCATCTTTCCCAACATGGTATAATTTTAAATTCAAAACAATTCTTGACCAAAATTTCTCACTTTCTCATATACAAAAGTGATTTTATAAATACGTTAATAGCAAAAAGGAGCAGCAAGGAAAACATCCACTTTTTATTGGATGGGGGGTGGAGAATACAGCCACCAAAGTCAAGGAGAAGGCTGAGGTAGTTAATACCTTTTTTGCATCATTCTTTATCAGTAACACTGGTTATGGTCAGGGCAGCTGGCCTCCTGAGCTGGTAGACAGGGGTGGGGAGCAGAATGGACCCCCTGAAATCCAGGAGGAGGTAGTTAGTGACCTGCTGTGCCATTTAGATGCTCTCAAGTCTATGGGAGCAGGTGGGATTCATCCTAGGGTGATGAAGGAGCCAGTGGAAGAGTTTTTCAAGCTGCTTTCTGTCATTTGTCATCAATCTGGCTAAATGGGGAGGTTCCAGATGGCTGAAAATTGGCCAGTGTGGCACTCATCCATGAGAAGGGCTGGGTGGAGGATTTGGGGAACTTCAGACCTGAAAGCCTGACCTTGGTGCCCAATAAGGTTATGGAACAGATTTTCATCTTGAAAGTCTCTTCCAACCTTGAAGGTTTTATGATTCCATTCTACAAAAAGTTTGGAATTTCTATATATGTACTTTTATAGAGAATTTTCATTTTATTTTTTTAGCTTACTCAAATCAAGTTGCAAGGATCCTAAGACACGAATAATCTGCAGTGAAAAAAAGTGGTTCAGCTTGAGAATGAGTATTTTAGATAAGAGCAGTATTTTACTTTAAGGAATACTTTCTATCACCAGACCCTTTTATCTCCATGCTCCGCTGGTTTCCTCAATCTTTGTGACCCAAGAGCATTCCAGGGGGTGTCCAAAATGGACTGGCAGATATTTTCATTTTATGGTGAATACCACTGAAGTGTGAGTGCATCATTCCTATTAATATGAGTATCAGGCTGCAATTCTCCATAAAGAAGGAAGTGAATTATCAGGGTTTTTTCTAAATATTTAAGTTTGCTTATCATTAGATGTGTCTTGCTGGCAAGGTTGACATCCCCCTTGATGGCAAAGGGGCCTTGCAAATTTGACATGGTGTGCCACAGAGACCAGCAGGGGAGCCCCTCATGGAGATTTCTTATGCTTAGTAAGGGGACTGAAGGATCCCTACATCTCTAGTTCTAGAGTGAACTTAAAAAATTCAGTGTGACAGACCATGGGATCCCCACCCTGGTGAAGATTTTCGAGGACTAGGAGGCATGATGTCTTTTTCTGGTGAATCAGCTCTCTCATTTCCTAGAAATACTGTTTTTTCTTGTGATAAAATTTTGGTATTTAATAAATGATCCAAAAACTTGATGAACAACCTGAGTAAATCTCCATGATTGGTAGCCTTGTACTTGGTTTAATCTTGTAAAACCCTGGGTGAATTTCTGGGTGAATTACAAGCAGTTAGCAAACTCCTAATTTTCTTTGGTGCTAATTATCAATTTTTTGCTAAAGCTTTCAGCATATATTTCTAGCCTTTGTAGCTTTTGTTCTGCTTCACATTCCAAGGAGGGAACATGTGATTTTATTGTTGACAGTAATTTTAATGAAGTGCTATTTCTGCTGGGATAAATAATGCTGGAGAAATCTGCACTTAAGAAAACCCAAACAAACAACAAAAACCTAGAAACACAATGCAAACTGCTCTATAGCCTTGCACATTTATCTTAACTTCAAACAATGAAAGCAAAAGAACAGGGTTATGTCATTTTACTACACATTCTTCTGTATTATCTATTATGTCCCACATCTTTCATTTTTTTTTAATTATCCCATTGAACTTTCAGGGCTTTTCAATTTACAAATATATGCTGTAGCAACACTTAATGTGGAAGGTAAAATAATAATTTTTATGTAAGCCTTTTTTTCTCCCCTGAAAATAAAGAAACAAGTACACAAAGACTACATCAGGACTACTGGCATAAATGAGGACAGGTTTCAGTGTAGCAAAACTGATTTCATTCCCTTGCCTAGAGTTTTGTGCTGATGTAGAAGGTGCAGAAAACATGAATTTGAGTTATCTAAAGACTAATATTTAAGAAGTTTTGTTAACTTAATGAAGAAAAATTAGTTCTTAAATTAAAAATTAAAATAGTTTTTTTAAAAAATTAAAATAGTTTTAGTAATGTAGAAGTGTTACTAGCTGCATAGGTAAGTATGGCACAAGGATGATTGTCCTTGACAAGAAAGCTGACTGATTTTACTGTTAAGATGCAAAGTTTGCTTATGTTAAGCCTAAACAATGAGCTTGCTTTAGCATATACAACTTACATTTTATTGTCTAATACAAATATATGTATTAAAATGTATTTATTTTAACTAATCTAGTACTCTTCAGATCTTAAGGTGCCTGTAAATGGTACTTTTCTTTATATGCAGATTTAGCTAAAGTGGACAAATAAAACATGGAAGCCTGGTTTATTGTGTAGATCATAACTGTAATATATAGTTTTGCTAATGGGTGTATTAATTACATGTCTTGAAAATATAAGGGGTATTATAGAGAAATATTTAGAAGGCATTCTTTCACTCAAATATCTACCTTTCAAGTTGCTTTTATCATGTCAAAATTTTAAATATGAAAGGACCGATAAATAAGCTCTGTTATCTCCAGCTCTGATTTCTAGCAATGAAAACAGTGCAATACTCACTAGGAAAAAGCATATTCTGCACTGCTAACAAAATTCATTTTGGTAAGTTTTATGAAACTGTTTAAAATGAATAAACTATGAACCCTGTAAGAGGAATACAAAACTAGAGATATCCATGCTTAAGAGCAGAAGACAATATTTATAGACAGAACTAATATCTTCTGTTAGATAAATTAGTATAGCTGGAAATTTTAATAAACTTACAGGCACATGTATGTTTCAAACTGATGATGATTTTGTGTATCTGAAGGCTTGCCCAACATTCCCAACCATACCTACTTATAAACCTTGTCTTATTTAAAAACTGACCTCATTTTCCTAAGCAGTTACAGCACCTTAAAACTTCATGGAGTTAAGAACTGCAAGCTTTAATTTACCAATGTTTGTCTATTCACATACATGGTACAGATACTGCACCAGATAGGAAATTTGGATTTGTTCTGGCATGTCTGTTCATGAAAACAAATAAATATGTATTAGAAATTATAGATGAACAGACCAACACATGAAGCAATTTTGTATGGATGTTAGTCGCCAGGTTATATTGTCATCAAAGAGAAAAATTAGAAGAAAATTAAGCAGAACATAATATTATAAAAGATAACTTTTTCCCCAAAAATTTTGACTTTCACTGGAGATGCATAGGACTTACTTTCCTAAAAGCCATTTGCTCTTTGCAGAATATCTGCTAAACACAGTTCTTTGATTTTTAGGCAGCACTTTCCAAATGACACATGATTACTATATATACAGGTAAAAGAGTTAACAAACTCGCATTTTCTCATAAAATAATATGAGCAAGAAATTGTGAAACACACAGCATTACATATTTTTTTCCTTATTACATAATTGTCATCAAAATATTTTTATCATCATTATCAGATTCTCTTTCAAAATGTGGTGTGACATTCTCTTCATCTCACTCTGCATGCCCCAAAAAGTTAGGTGAGTTGAGTATTGTATGACTGACTTAAAAACATGAAACTTTAGTACAGAAATTAGGAAAAAGTTCCAAAAAATAACTTTGGAAAATGTCTTTTGCTCTCAGATGAGTTTAGATATAGAGAGGGATAAATCAAGGTGTCTCATATTTAAAATGAAAAATTAGATAAAAGGAGTCCTAGAGTGAGAGGTAAAGGATTACATTTTGTCTTTTGATAGCTTAGACTAATCTCATTTTGATGACTTTCATTAAAATATAAAGATTTTCTCAGGATATCCCATGGAATAATTGTTTCCATCTATTAGAGAGAGAAAAAATTCAAACTGGGCAACAGTGCTGGGGGTGCCCTCCAAACAATATTTCATTATTCTTCTTTAATGTATTAAAGAAGAACTAAGACTCATTCAAGAAAAATGTTAAAGGACAATTTAGAACAGGAGAAAGGCTTCATGATTATAGCACTTGTCTGCAGATAGACAACATAATTGTGTGCTTTGGAAACCTAACGCAGTTTAACTATTGTCATACTTAAAATTTGTTCCTAATAGAAATAAGGGAAGTTTATACATGTGTAGTAATGAACCACATAGTAGGAAAAGAGAATTAACTTGAATAACATTGCGCATTATAAAGTGTAAATTTAATGTTGGTTTTGTGAATTTTGAGAATGCACAACATACATTTATATAATTTATTTCATTAGTTCTGTATTTGCTTGATTTAACAGATGATTAGAGGCATGGAACACCTCTTACAAGGAAAGACTGAGAGAAACGGGTTTGTTCAGCTGGAAAAAAGAAGGCTTTGGGGTTACCTAATTGTAGCCTTCCAGTAGAGAAGAGAACCTACAAGGGAGACAGAGAGTTTTCACAAGAGCATGGAGTGACAGAACAGTAAGGGATAGATTCAAACTAAAAGGCAGTAGATTAGATTAGACATTAGGAGAAGTTCTTTGCTGTGTGAGTGGTGAGGGTCTGGAACATTGCCTAGGGAAGCTGTGGGTGCCCCATCCCTGGAGGTGTTCAAGGCCAGATTGGATGGGAATCTGAGCTCCCTGCTCTGGTAGAAGATGTCCCTGCCCATGGCAGGGAGTTGGAACTACATGGTCTTTAAGATCCCCTCCAATTCAAACCATTCTATGATGGTTCACACATAAAGTTATTTTTTTCTGTGGTCCCACTAAGATGTAATTCTTTCAATACACCAAACTTTGTGTTTAAACTCCAGTGTTTGAAAATGCTAAATTAAAATGGACTACAGAGTTAGAATTTATGCCTCTTTCCCATAAACACTCTGAGATTCTTTACCTACAAAAAACTTTTTTTTCCTTTTTTTTAGACGTCCTTTTCCTCATTTAAGGAAAGGATAGCAATTCCAATTAGCAATCACTAGAGCATTCTTTGGTTATCTGTTCGTATTGTTGGTTTTGGTTTTTTATTGTTCAGCATGTATATCCCATCTGAATGATCAGAATTTTGGCTGAAGAAAATTACCAATTAAGTTCAAGTCTTCCATAAGAGACTCGGTTTCATTCAGAAACTATTTAGTTTACCAATTTTCATTTCCTTGTCATGTTGTACATCACTTTTAATCATAGTGTTTTAGAACACTCTGCTTTTCTGATTAAGACCAAAGAGACTGGATGACTGTCTTGCAGCTAAATCTCAGGTCTCTTCATAAACCCTTTCTGTTTCTTTTGCCTCTTGTTACTGAACAGAAATCTCTTAGCAAATTCCTTGTGAACAATGTAGCTCTAGAAGAAAATCCTACCGTTCTGTTTTAAAGTTCAGGAGAGAAAAAGAAAACATATTAATGACTCTACTTGGTGTTCATAGTGCAGAGGCACACAGCTTCAGACAATGAGAAAGAACATTTAATTATAAAAAAAAGTAAACCCAAGAAGCAAAAAAATCAAAATAACTCACAGTAAGGACTTAAAGTGTACAGTAATCACTCATTCTTCCTCTTAATATTTTGAGTTACTGGTCAGAATCACAAAAAAATTAGTTATATTGAAACATATGCCCTTTTTGTGTCCATATAGAGAATTCCCTGGGAATGGTGATTACAGATCCTATAAGCCATTGCTGATAGGATCTGTAGTTCAAAGAGACAGTAGGGAAAAAATTCTGGTCCAAGGACACTACTTTTGATTTTTGTGTTCATGTGTGTTTATTTATCTTTAAAAATTATTTATACTCAATATCTCCCTACCTGCCGAGACTGGGGAACAAAGGCTGAATAAATTCCATATAATAACAAAATATTAATTTCATGCTGTCTAACTAAAATTTATAAATTCTGCCCTTCTCTGTAAATGAACAATTTAAAATTGTTGCAGGCCTGTGGCCTGCAATTGCCAACACTTTGCCATGTTTCACAAATGCATCTCTTGATGCCTGCCTGGCTTGCAGTAATTAATGGTGACTCACAACTTGCCACACTAAAATGAGAGTCTTTGTTTATAGCTTGTCTCCCTCTTCCTTCTTCCATCTTACTCAGAACATGCTAGAAATATTTAGGACTCCCAAAGGGCTTTATCTTGTCAACAAATTGACAAGACTGTCAGTACTGCAAAAAATACAGCAGTTTCACTGATAATGTTACAAAACAATTTATAGTAACTACTGCATGGTCATACCTTCAGGCCTTGAAATATAAAACCAGAAATTGGAAGATAACTAGCTTAACTCACCTTTAGGATAACATCCCTCCTCTAGCATAAAAAAAGATCAGCTAATAGGAAAAAAAAAAGAAAGAAAATTATCCTGCAGACCTTTGCAAAACAATCTGGCATGCACACTTTCCTTTGCCCTTAGACATTAATGTGTTTGACACAAATCACAAGTTTGACCTTCCAGATCTTTTGCAACCATTCTGGCTACTGCCCCTCAGGTAAAGCAACACTGTTAGGTCATGAAAGTAGAGCAGCAAACCCTGCCATGACCTGGCCACGGTGAGCACTAAAAATGAGCCCATGAAATGAAGGCTTTGCCAAGTGCCAGCCTGATTACCATAACAGAGCTAAGTCATTTTTTCTGGAAGCAAAAGAATGAAAGAAAAAGCAATTATCAGCCAGCAGAAAGTGAAGAGACACTAAAGACACAAGATAAAGCATTGTAGCAATTTGGCAAAACTGAATAGGTAAAGGAGAAACTCTGTTCCACACACAGCACGCTGGGATACAGCTTTTTCTACACTTTTGGCTGGGTTTGTGATGCAGAAATACATGTTCTGCAACTCCCCAATGCATCCTGTTTTTTTCCAGAGTTTCCTATGACTCTTATAACTGAGTCTATGTCTACATCAGTCCCATAGAAACACAACAGCAGCATCTCCTGATAAGAACTGGTCTAGAGAGCACAACTACTGTTGCTGTGGCATTGTCATCCACATTATACACACCTCAGGGCCTTTGCTGTACATTCAGTCTAGCCTGGCCCCTTAGACTGAATCCCCTGGTCACTGACATGCATTATGCATGCTCTTAGGCTGTGCCCTTTTTCACACTTGGGGATCCTAGACTTCTAAAACTGCTGCACAACAAAACCTAAAGTGTTCTGAGTGAAGACAAAAGAGACACTCAGTCAAAACCCACCTTTCTTAACTAAAGTAAATATGCACCCTTTGAGCATGGGTCTTCAAGTTTCCTTCAGATGGTGTGTTTCTGAGGGTGTGAGACAAGCTGTCCCTTGTCTGGTTTTCTGTGTGGATATTATGATTATAACTAAAAGTCACATATGATGTGGGGAGTAGGGGGAGATAAAAGTCCTTATAGCCTCCCCATTTTACATACCTTCACAGAAAAAATCACTATTAGCTGTTAAAACAGTTAGTTGTACAAACCTACTATATGGATAGTCTGTAATATCTTTTACTTGTAAAGAGCAGGATATATTATTACTGGAGAGAAGAATGACACGTTTTCTTTCTAGTTACTTTTATTTAAAAATAAAAAAAAAAAATCAAACCAGACAGAAATAACAGAAAGAGTGTTTAAATATCATAAACATACTAGCTGGTATCCTGCAAGGCAGACAGTATTTTCCATGACATTCACAGACAGCAATATGCCAAAGTAGCTTGCATCAAGTGGCTGAGTGGGAGGCAGAGCAATAATGCTATAAACATATGCCTGCACACTCACTGCAGGGTTGTCCTGCTCACAGTGCAGGACCAATTTCTCTGAACCCTCACTGTCTTCACACAAATAATCACCATCAGGAAACTCAGCTTTCCAATTCACAGCCAAGAGATGTAGAAATATCTGTTGCTCCTTGGTTAAATAAGGTGTTATGGGCCCTAGGAGAAACAAATAAGGAAGCAAGAGCAGCAAGAGGGATTACCAGTCTTAGTGATCATTGCAGGGAAATATGTTTTCAGTTCCAGGCTCACTTTTTTTCTTTATTCTATGACTGAAATGGAAATGCCTAATCTACATTAGTGGGTGAGGAAATCTTTTATTGTAGCTGCATAATGATTGCCATCCTTTTCTTTTTTTTTTTTTTTCTCAAGGTGCTAGGAAACCCTTTCAGCCAAACAGAAAGAAAGAGGAAAAAATAATGAGTGCTGAACACTGAAAACAAGGACAGTACTCATTTGATTGAGTAGAGTAATTCCATACTTTAAATCAAGTTTTTCCATTCAATGCAGACTTCAGTGCACATACAGAAAGCAATGCTTGCTCTACTTCTAAGCATAGCTCTTTTTGGTTTGGTATCTGAAGGAAAATCCCTACAGACTGTGTGACTGTAACATTATGATCATTAAATTCAAAATCCTATGAAGATAAAAATACTAGAGCAGTCTTTCCAAAATAGTCACCCAAGTACTCAAGTAGAAAGCTTGAGTTTCAAACAAGGAAAATGGAAATAGAGAAACTGTGAAATAGAGTCTGAACTTTTGTCCCCAGATCATCATAACAGAAAATAAATATGGGAAATGGATGGAAATTCTAGACTTTCTCTTTGAGGAGAAGAAAAGAGCTCCAAAGATGGCACACACTAGCCTGTGGAGATGCAATTTTCTGAATAAAACTCCTGAGTTTTGAAGCTTCATGCTAATAACTTACAAGGGCTTTTATATACTCAGTGAATTACCCTTTACAAAGAAAACTGAAACTAAAAGTGAGTCTGTTATTTGTAGGTGACCACAGAGAAGTTTCAAAGCAAAGATGCCTGTGCCATGTCCTGTTTCAGAGGCAAGTACAATTAGAGAATGTTGCCAGCAACAGAAGACACACAATATAGAGACAAGCTCCTTTAATATGGTGGCAAGGATTGTTTGAGATTCTTCACAGCTGTAACAAGAACTCTGTTTTCATCTTCATCCCCACTGAAGGCTGTCCTAGAGCAGAGGAGAGCACCCAGGCTAGGAAAGCCTCACTGCAACCTGCCTGTCCCTCTCCATCTTTATAAAAAACCCTGCAGTCTGCTAATCTTAGGGAGTCACTTGCAAACACAGAGTCAGAGGTCAAGAGACCAAAGGAGCAATTCAAAATGCTTTAGGCAAACTCAGGTAAAATAGAGAGGCCTTAAGATTTTTTTGAGTGAATAAGTGTGATGAAATGATGCAATGAAGTTATTAAATTACAAGCTACTGTAAGGCACTGAAGTTAATGATGGGTAGAGTAATAAGGTTTTAGGAGAAAACAATTTTAATTTATGGTAGAGATTGAATATTTCAAACCCAACTTGATTTCTGAATATCCATGAAGATGTCATGTATTACCTCTCAGATTAAAAATTAGGGAATAAATTAACTATTACTTTCTTCTTGCTTGTAAAAAGGATTGTATTTTTTTCATTGACACATTTAGGTAAATATAAAGACTATTGTTACCTTTTTTTGCAGCTTAAGGGCATATTTATTTAAGCTACCCAGGGAATATAATAATCTTTCAGGGCTTCATTTTCTTCCTGGTTTCACCTGCACTGGTGTATGCAACATGAAATGTAAGGAATCCTTGCAACTTAGCTATAGCTTCAACATCTAACTACTGAACAGTTATTTTGCCTTTTATTAAAAAAGAAATTACTTTGGAAATAGTCTATGTAGCAAGCAGTGGATTTGGCAATGTTTCTGTTTGTTTCAGAATTCACTTTGAAATCTGAATCTTAATGTAAAATAATAAAAAATAGATACAGATTTGGCAAAAAAAATAAAATAAAATGGTGGGTTCTGTGGAGAAACTGGTATATTTCCTACACTTTGATCAATTTCATTATGTCTGTTGCCTATTTCAGCAACCTAAGTGTCACTGCTGCATTTATTAGTAGGAAAAACATTGCAGTACAGCTGGCAAACAGACAGCCTCCTGCAGTATTTCTGGACAATTCTAGCATAAGTAACTCAAAGCTATTCCTTTTAAATCTGAGTGTTCCTTTGTATGCACAGGGATGGGCATTCCAGAAGCAGATGTCCGAAAATTTTTTAACATGCTTAGCTATATCTCTTCACCACCCAGATTAAATACTCAATTCTGTCATGTGGAAGATGTGCATACAGTTTTTTGTATGATAGCCAGGAGGTTTAGAGAGTTATCATTACCCATGTTACATCCTTGGGAATTAACTCATCTGGGCTGCTCAGCACTAAGCTGGAAGAAAACAGAGCTATTTTGATTAGGAAAGTTTTGATATTTCCTGTCATAATAAGAGAATGAAATGTAGTTGAAATCAAATTTCACCTAATTCTTCTAAATGGAAATAAGAAAATAGTTCACATTCTCCACTAATGGATGGACAAAGAATTTTATTTCATTAAACATAAAGCAGGATGTATCAGAGTGATGTATTCAATCAAAAATATTGGTGGATTATATTAAGAAACTTCTTAGATCTTACTGTTACATGAGATATCAATATTTTTATGACTGCACCAATTTTGCATTTGAGAAATCACTGTACAGCTGATGGTATTACCACATTATACCAGATTCTAGTAACTTTTTAGTCTTTTCCCTGGACTATCCATTATCATCATTCTATCCCAATTTAATGAAGCTCAGGACTCCTTTCAGCTTCCTTCAAATAATCTTCAAAGAATATTTTTATCTGGACAGAGGGAGATGGCATTGCTTTACAAACTGGCTCATTAAGTTGGCATCTTGGGAAGGTGGTGGGGGAGAGGATGACTGGGCTGAGTTTATATTTAAACAGTTTAGGTCTTGCTCTGCTCTCCCATACTTTCCCATCTCCAATTTAATCTGAGCCTGTATCTGCTCTCAGGAGCCATCTCTGGATAATGGGTAAGGTCAGCTCACAGGCTTCCATCTCACCCATGAGACTGCTTTGTTTCTATGGCTGCACTGCTGCTGACCCCACTGAGACAAAATTAAGCTGTCTTGGAGATGTACAGGTGAAATGCTTCTGCAGTCTGGAGGCAGCTCATCAGGATGCAGGCTACCAGAGGTGCTTGCTGTGCCTCCAAATTGCTGCTGATTGTTCAGCCTTCCATGAGGCAGCCTGGAAAAAATCACAAGACACAGCAACTGGGTCTGAGTTAAAACCACTGTCACATTTCTTCAAGTGCTTCAGGCAGTACTGGGTTCCACCCTAAAAGCCCAGCACTGCCAAGAATGTGGCCATGAACCTGATTGTCTGCTTTAAACACTGCTGCTGAAATAAAATGGGCTATGCACAGGCTTAGAGATACATGTTTCCTAGATAACTTGCTTGAAATCATGACAATAAAATGTGTGGAAGTGCACACACTCATTAAAAAGAAATTTTCCATATGGGCTTCCATATGCATACATAGCCACGTAATATATCTGAATTCATAAACTACAGCATCTGCAGAATGGGGAAAAAATATTATTTACCTCTTGCTAATGCATTTTTTCCTCCCACCCCAGGCCAAATAACTATAAATGCCTGTATTTATTATTTTAGAGAGCATGGAAATGAACAATTCCATTATTCTGAACCCTATGAGAGTTGCAAACACTGGTGAGAGAAACTAGCAAAAATTCTTCTGCAACTTATGTTGGCCAAAATATGTGTGTATTTGTGTTTCATCTTTCACTGAAGCCCACACAAACCCCAAACTACTGAGTAACCCAAGAACCTGTTCAAGTCCTTGGCTTTGGAAATATTGGACATAATTTCCTCCAGTGTAACATTATTGATTTTCCTGGTAGTGCAACATCAGCAGAATCCAAAAGTCAGCTCACATCTGGGACCTGTGAGCTGGCGCTGCATCATATTGGTTTAAATATTGCCTCTTGGGCTTTCAGTTTCCAGCTCTCCCTGTAGGCTTCAACATTAAATAATGTTGTACAAGACATTTATACCAAATGGAAAGAATATGAATGATAAATGTATTAGATATGGTGTTTACTGTCTCAGATGTTAAGCTAAGCTTACAAATACAGTATATATGCCTACTTATGTGCAGTCTTTTTACTGTTCTGTCAGAAATGTGCAGAAAATTCAAACTAATCTAAGCAAATGAGAAATATTTCTGCCAGTTCACAGTGTAACTGAACCTTTTCAGCTTCATGTAACTTCTTCTACAAACCAAAAGCAATTTTCAAAGGAGATAAATTGTATTCACTGCAGGAATGCCAAAGCTTCTCAGATAAAACAGGCAACATTTGCTGGAGACAAGTGTACAAAAAATGCTGTTTATTCTACCGCAAAAATTATCAATTTAATCACCTTTTCACAGATTAAAATTGAAAGTCTTATATATATATTTATGAGAAAAGATTGTGAGAGATATGTTTGTTACCAGGCTGATAAAATAATGTGGCAGTTTCTAGAAACACTTCCTGAGTGTCAAAAGTATATAAAAGATAGAGTAGTCATATGGAAAAAGTGTTCCTTCACTTACACACCATCAGCAGAGGGAAGGAAGACAGTGGAAAGCATCATGTCCCAAATGGACTCCTTACCTGAAGCTTTTCAGCAAGGACAGACAATTCACAGGAAGGGAGATGGGTGCACACTGCATCAGAACCAAAAAAACATGCAGTTTGTACATTATGATGCCTTATATTTGTAAGGAGGAAGGACAGAAGTCCCTATTCCACTTGAAAATTGCAAGACTATATGATGCTTTTTATTTTAGTATTTTTTTCTTTTAAAAGCATAAATTCAACTTTGATATTTTTATTTTGTTATTTTTAGTTTAAAATTCTCTTTTGATTCCAGTAAAAGCACCAGTTAATTAATTACTTTAAATATAAGATATATTACTGGTGTTTGTATGTGTATAAAAATCTGATTTATGCATTTAATTTTTCTATGTTATGCTAATAATTACAGTAGCAATTTCAACCTCACTATAGTTGTACAGATTGACCTCTAAATAAAAAAGTAATTTTGCATTCTTAGAAGCAGAGAAATCTCTCTAGTGCAAAAGCTTAAATCATCTTTGAGACTTAGATGTATGTTCTGGATCAGGAGAAGCATAACTACCAAAAGCAGTGTCATTGACATAACTTCCCACATTAAGGCAAAATTCAATCATAGCTGATTTTTTTCTATTGGTTGATTACAGGTCCTTGGACTTCACATGATGGTGATTACAAGAGTGAAGAGTGCCTCTGATTGATGATTAGCACACATAGTATAGTTTCCTTTCAAATATTATATATCACACACTCATTCACTAAGTTTCTCAGTAAGGAAAAAAATGCCTTTTCCTAATAAAACATGGCACAGAAAAAAGACTGAATTCTGGAAAATAAGGCGAAGAGTACTTTGAACACTGGATCATTTCCTTTGTGCAGTATTTTTTAAAAATACTCTGATTTCTCATTTCCCTTGGCATAATCATAGTTTTTTAGCTTATACTCAGACTACATCAAATCCTTTCAAAATTAGCCTCACAATGCCATTATTATTCAATGGAGGACAAATGTGATACTAAAAGAAAGTTACAGGAGTTGTTATTATTGTTATTATTATTAATAATCACATCCTGCAATACACTCCAGGAGTTCTAGGAATTATTGAATCCTGTTTTACACTCTAAGATGGAATCATACTCATCTCATGATTTCTCCTCCTACACATTTTTAGCAAGAGTGGCTCTCATATGCAAAAGATACAAATGATTTTATTTTACTTAGGTCATTTACCAAGTGCAAAGCCCTTGGGATGGACACCACCAAATGCTCCTGGGATGGACACCACCAAAAAAGCCCAGTACAAGCTGGGATCTGTGTGGCTGGGTGCAGCCTTGCTGACCTGGGGGACAGCAAGCTGAGCCTGAGGCAGCAGAGCACAGCTGAAGCAGCAAAGGCAAACTGGATCCTGGGCTACATCTGCAGGGGGGTTACTGGCAGAGGTCCTCTCTACTCAATGCAGGTCAGGCCACACCTGGAGTTCAGTTCAGGTCCCCACATTTCAAGAAAGATACAGACAAACTGGAGAAGGTACAGAGGAAGGCTGTGAAGGGCTGGAGTACCTGCCCCATGAGGGAAGACTTGAAGGAGTGATGTCTTTCAATCCTGAAGAAGGGAGTGGGGACTTCATAGTACTTAAAGTATTCCAGCACTTAAAGAATAACTACAAAAAGGACAGAGGTTTTTCTTCCACAAGGAGCTGCATGGAGAAGACAAGGGGCAACACGCACAAATTGTACTGAGAGAGGTTTCCTCTTGATGTAAGAAAATTCTTCTGCAGTGACACAATCATTTTCTGAAACAACCTCCCCAGGGATGTGGTAGAGCCCCACCACTGGAGGTTTCAAGATGTAGTGGGACTGGGTGATAGATAATCTCATCTAGGCTCTCTTTCCCATGAAAGATTTATGGACCAGATGATTTTCTGAGGTCACTTCCAGGTGGGCTGTTTTATGATTCTGTAAGACATTTCTTTCCTGAAGGTCTAAGAGTAACTACAGTGCACAGTAAGGGGCTGAATCAGAACCACAGAAAGATTGGAGTTGGAAAGCACATCTGAAGGTTAGCTGTGCCAAACTGGTATTTAAGGCGGGGCTAAAGACAGCTTTCTCAGAACTTTTTACAGGTAAACTTTGAAAATATCAAGAAAGCAACTTCCATTGCCTCCATGTTAAACTAGACCTCTCCATTGTTTTTCCCCTCATGACTAGTGGGGATTTCTTTTGTTGTAGCTTTTGTTATTTTGTTATTTTTTCCAGTGTGTATCTCTGAGAAGACACTGACTGCATCTTCTTGACAACTCCTGCCTAGATGTTCACAAAGAGAGTATGTAATATTCCCTGACACTACTTTTGGATGAAGAAACCCAGCTCCTGTAGCTTCTGTTTGTAAGGCATGTACACCCCTAAACATTCTGGTGCATGAGTGCTGGACTCTCTTGTTTGTTGATATTCTGCTTGTACTGAGGAGGGGAGATCAATAACAGGATGTACATAAAGCCTCACCACAGTGCCACTTTCCTCAAACTGCTGCTTACGCTGCAGCCAGCGCAGCCCAATGCGCTTTCAGATTTCCTTGCAGGAGCACACTGCTGGCTTGTGTTCAGTGGCACAAACAGGTTCAACCTTTCTGGCTTGAACAGCTGCAGTCATAATCATATTTGGGACCTGCCAGCAGGGCTGAAAACTTCTGATTCAGAGCTGGTTTAAAGTGTTTTCAAAAGTAGAAGTCAGAGAGCATACATTTAAACCAAGTTTCAGGCAACAACAGCTTGAAGACAACATCACTTCCTTGGTAAAAATGTGTGGAGAAAGGCAGCACAAGTGATCTGGATGATGGACAGCCTCTTGGGAAAACACCACACCACACTGTGTGGTAATCAACACTGAGGGTGCTGAGGGCTGTTGTTGAGGGACACTGGGCTATGTCAGATAGTTCCTGTTTCCTGTCTTGACAAGCTCATTCAATCCACCTCCTTGCCCCAAGGCAGGCTCAGCTGCTGCTGACTCCATCACACTTGGCTAATGTTTGTCTCACCCACAGCCAAAAACCTCCCACCTGGCAGGTTCTTCAGGCAGCTACATCCTTGCAGCCCTACCCTTGCAGTTAGAAACAAATTCCTGATATCTAACTTGATACTGAGCTGTCGTTTTAGGCTTCCAGAAAAAGATAACAGACAGACATCTGCAAGATGTGATTTAGGAGCAGCTGGCCTTGCCTTAGACCATTTAGACCATCTTACACAGACTGACAGACATCTTGGGGGCCTTTCCAGCCCCATGTGCCATGCTTTCTCTGGTTATCTTGCTGCTTTCAGGAAAATTATTTGACAGCTAAATCATCTGAAAGTTGTCTTTCAACATGAGGCTGGAGGGAGTACTAAAAGATGACAGTGAGGCAAATGCCATACTGATGCAACTAAAGTTAAAAACATGTTGTAACAGTGACCTTCTTAGGATATGATCCCCCTAGATACTGCACCAGTTCTATTGTGGATGATCTGCTTTTTAAATAAAAATAGTTTGAATATATAGCAATTTATGCATTGAAAAAACAATTTTAGCAGGCCAACTTTTTTTTTTAATCTAAAACAACTCTACAGTTAACCCAGAAAGAGTGCATCAGTCATAAAAGCATTTTGGAGGAAAGAATGTAGTGGGGTCCCTAGTCTAACAGAGAAAATCTAACTTCAATATTTTTGGAGCTTTATTGCTGTCTCTGGACAAAGTTCATGAAATTGGATTTATCTCTGCCTAAACTCCTGGTAGATCATGAAGCTGTAGCTAGAAGTTAAATTCTTGCTGAGTTTTGAAATAAAGTCAGAGAAACTCACAGAGCACTCAGAAAGATTTTAAATCAAAGAATATATTCTTCTTACTCATAGTTCCTTATTAGAAACTTAAAATGTTTCTTTTCCTCCACAAAAATCAATGTTACATACACACTACTATCCCTGTTTGGTTTCTCAGGCTTGTAATGGATGGTAAAACACTGCAGAAACAAAGCCTTCTATTTTTGCACTACACACAAACTGTGTAGGAGATAAAGGTGGTAAATGGCCAGTGAGCATGAATGCTACCATCTTTTCTGATTTTCAGTGGCCACATGCCACCAGACATACAGAGACACTGAAGAACTGCAAGTGAGGCTGAATGAGATGTGCAAAGAAATCCTTTGAGGATCTGAAATTTAGGGCTTTATACAGACCTCTGTGCCACATTAGCAGAATACTAATATTTCTTTTGTTCTGACCTTTCCTTCCTTCAGTTGCTTAAATAGGTGCAACCTTGTCAGAACAAATTGTTTGCTCATCTATATTTATGTATATTTGGAAGGCAACCATCCTTTTGTAGGAGGAAACAGCAGTTTCAGGTGGCAATTCACCTGCCTTGTGGTATAACAATCCCAGTGACTGAAAATCCCACTGAGCACACCACCGAGACTGTCTGCATGTACAATGGCCATGTGGAGCCATCACCCTGCTCAGGGACATGAGACAGTCAAAAGGCCTTCAAATAAAACAAAGGATCATGTCTCCTATGATTTTTTAATTCTTTTCTAAATAATGTTGTAGTGCAACAATGAACACGGAGATGGAAACACCAGTGCACTACTTTCTTGATCACAATTTCCATTTCACAATCTTAATTGCTACTTATGAGGCCCTGGGTATCTCAGTCGCCTTAGAAAGCTAATGGTTAGTACAATTTAAATTAATTAAGCAACATTAAACTTTCATAGCCGGGATTTTTAATATTGTAGTATTAAAACAGGGATTGAACTAACAGATTTATTTTTTAAACTGCTCAGAAGAAGTCAGTGCAGGATGCAAGACCTTGATAATGACTTGGCTACCAGATTGTTCTTGCTGCAGTCTGTCAGAGCAGATTGCCAGTGCCAACCAGATATTGAAAGTTCTATTTGATTTATAGATTCCTTCTAGGTAGCAAAAAAGCCAGTGTTCTTTCTGTGCTTCAGCATGCACATAGGACAGAAAGTAAGAGAATCACAACACAAGCCTTGAAATCAGTATAATTTTGAAATCTTTCTCTGTTTAAGAATTGCATAACAAGTTGATATTTCAGAACCTATATATGACACAATAATAAGAAGTTGTCAAGTAGAAAAGTAACTTTCTGTCACGTAATGCATGTAAATGCAACACCTAAAGCAGATATAGATTTTTCTAAACCAATAACTTTGAAGTCTTCATGCTTAAGTCAGTAATGAGCTACTTAATTCTGAGGGCAGAGGTTCTTTTGGAAATTACAAGAGTTTGCATTTAAATTATCTTGAAGCAGATAATCTTGATGTTCTTTACAATTAGGAAGCAAACTGTAAATACCTTATCAGGACAGTTAAATGATAATTGGATCCATTTAAAAACTCTCTAAATCAAAGGCCAAGGAAGGTTAGCCTAATTTCCTGTTTATGCTCAAGGGCAAAAGTTGAAACAGTAGATGAAGGATTGATTAGATAAGTGGAAGGAAAGATATTAAATACTTAAAGTTTAAGATTTTTTGTGAAGACTGGATCCAAAGTCCACCTACTCTTGTAAGAACAGAAATTTTTAACAGCCCCTTGTCACAGAGTTTTGCTTTTCCACTTCTGCTGAAGCACGATTTAACTTGAACACTCTCAATGGTCTTTTCTTTAACTTTTCTTCATCCAAATCTCCAGCCCACTCTTGTTTTTCACAGATCAGACAAGTAGAGTACCGGATAGATATCTGCTGATGGCCTAAGGATTTTTGTTGATGCATCCACTCCTATGTAAGTATTCTAGTAGTCACAATTTTGAAAAAAAATCCACATGCATTCCATTGGAGGGAGGCAGAAGAACATTCAATCAGTTATTAGAAGAAGAAGCAACATAAGTTGTTTGAGGAAGCACAGAAAACCAGGAATTCTGGAAAAGGGAAGTAGTTCAATTTTCCAAGATGTGAATTGGAGAGAATCAAGTAACACTAGGCAAAACAAAAGAGACAAGCAAAGGGAATTGAGAATGATACAAAAACCAGAAAATAAAAAGGCTGGTATGGACTTTTCTTCCCCCAAATAAACAATGATTTAGAAATTCAGGGGCACAGAGAAATAATAAAGGCATAAAGAAAAACTGAATAAAGTAAAGAATAACTGGGAGAGAGAACAGAGGCATCACAATAGAAAGAGAATGAGATACAGATTGAATAGAGATAGGAGGCAGCAAGAGCAATGAAAAAAGCCCACATTCTGTGTTTAGATAGTGATATATATTTTTAGTACAAGTTTAATCTTTTGTGGCAGCCATAATTATGCAAAATAGCAATCTGCATCCTAAGTATCTAGGAACAGCAGGAGTAGTGGTTTACAGTCTTTCTGCGAACACATACCATGTGTCAGAAATTATGACATTTTTCACCATGATAGCTGTCATCATCAGTCTGTTCAGAAATTCAGTGATTAAGGTTTAGCCAAGGATTGTGTAATTTTTACAGTGCTTACGTGGCAATGTTCTTGTTCTGACATGAGGATTTTTAAATAAGTGTCTGACACTTGATGATATCCTGAAATCAATAAGCTGAGACATAAACCAGGAGGTATAAAAAGAATAGATTTGGCCAGTAGTGGGTTGCAATCACCACTACATCCTCTCAAATAATTCTTTATGCATCACACCATCTCTCTTAGCAGGAGAATAAGGTGTAAATGAAAACTGGCACCCTAAAAGGCTTTGAAGCCTAAAATAGCAGGATTAAAACCAGCTGTACTTGTTGTAGGAGAAGCCTGACAAAGAGAAAACCATTGATTCTCTAATGCTGTCACAGAATCTTTTTTTCCAAAGTTTGGTGGTTAATTTGTTGTTACAGTGAGGACTCATCTCAGACTTCTCATTGGACATTACTTAAAACATGTTACATTGAACTAGTAACTCCAGATGAAATAAAACAACACTTTACTGTCCTTAACCCCCATGACACATGCTGAGAATTAAATTGGCTGGGCTATTTCCCTCAGTACCAGAATTGAAAACATCTTGAAAGTAGCAGTAGCTATTTACAGCTAGCAGACTCAATTTTAAGTAGGACAAACCCTAAGCCCAGCACATCCCTAAAAGCTGGATCAGAAACAAGCTGTATGGAAAATAAAATCTACATTTTAGCTACAAGAGCTGAGCAAAACCAAAAAATATCATAGGAAAGTAGCATTTTTTTCTTCAAAAAGGGTATCTTGATTCTAGTATTGTGTTGATTATTGTAATCATGTACCATGTTGGCTTGATCAAGTAGTTATTGCTATGTAGATGATTCAACATCCAGATGTAGAACAAAACTTTTGTACCAAAAAATAACCACTAGGCAATAGTGATATCAAAACATGTATGGTTTCTCTAAGAAGAATTTAGACAAACATCTTCTAAAATTCAGCTAATATTATATTCAAACAAATTATGATGGCTTTCTCCCTCAAGAAGAATAAATAACATGGTAATCTATTTAGAAAGCACCCATTCCTTTTTAATTCTCTGTAGATGAATATAAAATATTCTGGTGTGTTGAGATGTGCTAGACATTTCCCAAATATTTAAGTAAAAGGGCTTCATTCATGATTGGTTATGTCGGGCACATGAGTATTGCTAAAATGGTAACACTATAGATTTTTTTGTCTGCACTAAGCTTCTCAATCCTCTCTTCAAACATTTGAATAGTGCGATTAGCATCTTCATTTGGCAAGGGAAAATGTTAAAATTCAGATGGAACTCATCTAATTTTAAGCATTATGGAAATTAATATGCAGCTTCCTATAGAATTGAGTTAATCAAGCTCTTATTATTGTGATATCTGCATATATTTAATTATAGCTAGTTCCACTGCACATTTCATGGAGAAGTTTGTAAGGGTATGCAGAGCATGGCCATTGTCTTTAACTGATTAATTTTTGTCTGAACATTGTAGGTCTTTTTTTTTTGTACAGGACTCTAAAATCAGGAATCAGTTTGCTAGCTGAAATAAAGGTTCCTTTCAAAACAAGTAAAAGTATACAGAAATTTCAAATAAATATATTCTTTACATTGATAATTAATTTTGTGGTTATTTTTCTAGCCTACTATCAAACTGTTTTCTTATTCCTGCCACCCTATTATCAGGTTATTTGTCCCAAGTTTGGATACACATTCTGTTTTGGGTGAGGCTTTTTCCCATATGGCAAGCCTGACAGCTGCTGTTTTGTGGAAAGTTTAGTCATTTGAAATTACCACTAGTACTGTGCAGTGGCTCTGCTGCAGACTCAGTGGAATGGAAACGAAGGCAAAGTGCTTCTCAAAATAAACAGAAAGCTGGTATCATTACTTGTGCAGCAGCTTCCACTGAAAAAATGAAAAAGGTGTTTGCAATCCAGTGGCATGGCTGTGGTCTATGACCTGCAGCAAATTTAGAGCTTCAGAAAAGCTGGCCAGGTCTTCTCCTCAGGGAGGCAAAGAGCTGGGCTTCCCTTTGGTGCAACCAGAGGTTTGGGATTGGTAGCTATTTTCTCCTAAGGTTAACATATTAAAGAGGAAGATCACCTGTTGTGAAAGTTTAAAGTCCCACTCATAAATGCTAAAACCAGGTTTAGACAAGACTTTTCTCCTCGCATTTTTCATAAGTTTTTTTTTCCTTGCCTTTTTTAGGGAGGTTTTGTCAGTGGTTTGGGGTTTTGTGGGGAGGAGGGAGGGGCAGGGATGGAGGAGAGGAGGCAGAATAACAGAGGTCCAATAGCTAAAAAAAACCAGCAGACAAATATAACAGCAGGTAAAAAAAGAAAACTGTATCATTAGCCTGCAAAAGGGGATGAGTGAGCATGCTTTTTGCATGCTCTCTTCAAAGACAAACATACGGAAGCAGAGAGATTCAGGTCATAAAAACAATTTTGAACTTCTGCCTTAAGGCAGGGCTGCTGGCAGGGAACAGAAGCAGAAACATGCTTTTCCAGCTCCTTGAGTAACTCCCATGTCAATTTGATGATGCAACAGAAGATTAAGTTAAACATGGATGGTCTCATGACTCCAGAAGAGCTTACAGTGCTGTTTGAGACAGATCTCTGGAAAAGAAAAATGCCTGCTCCACTGAGGAATATGTGCATTCCTCTTCATCTACGCCACATAAATCTGGAATTAAAGATGACGAAAAGCACATAATGTAAAGCCTGCACCACTGTTGACATTAAAGTAAGCAGCAGAACTGTTTAGAAAATAACAAGCCTAAATTTAAAATTCAGCTGTCATATTGATGAATTACATTAATTTATGTGCATACATATCTCAAGAAACAACAGCAAAATCAGAAAAGAACAAAACAGAACAGTGATTATATTAGGACCTCAGAGTATGCTGAACTCTATCTACCATAGACATTGGGTTAATTTATTCAAGAAATTGTTGCATTTTTCCTGATATTTCAGCTCCCCTGTGTCAGATACTTCATACAGGAATAGTTTCTGAAGGTACAATGAGCCAGTGAAACTCTGTAAATAAAGGAAAGGAAGAGACTTGTATACCTTCTGTACACATTGTACAGAACTCAGCTGTATTGCACATGTAAAAAAATTCATGGACAGATAAAAATGCAACTGTGATATTATAGTATATATGCCCTAAAACATGTTGTAACTTCCTTTTGCTTTGCTATCCAGCAGTTGCTGTGAAGGACATCTCCTTTGAATAGGTGGACTAATAAATAATATATCCAATGCACATGTCAGTTTTGGATTTCAAGATACTGGACACCCATTTCAAATGCTGTAGTATCAGGTACCTGACATTTTGCAGCTGAGTATTTATCTGAACACTTCAGTGGAAGTATTGGATTTTATTATATTCATTTAATCACAAATAATTTCTAGGTCCTTTCTGCAGAAAAATGATACATTGTTTATCACTGAGGGATTTCCAAAAAATAATATAATTGTAGCTGGAGCTTCCTTTGTGACCTTCCCAAGGGAGATAATTTCCCCACATTTTCCTGCAGACAGGACAGAAAACCCAACACATTTCACTTACAATGTGAGTCTTCCTTTCCTTTCTTTTTTTGTTGTGCAAAGCTAGTCAGTTGCATGGACGAGAGGAGTAAGCTTGATCAGTTGATCGTACAAAAAAAAAATTGAGATACAACAATTCCCTTCCCCAGAGATGCTGTTACCTCCTCAGAGTTCAAAAGATTACTCAGAAACAGATTTTGGAACCACTGCCTGCTAACCCTGAACAGGTGCTACCTGTAAGGAACAAGAAATAGCCAACTTCTACTGTAAATCTCTGCATCCTTCCAGGTTTTCTAGCAGAAGCGTCCACAGACATCCTCAGGATGTCATCAAAGGATGTCTTACAAATCTCTGAGCAGACTGGGATTTTCCAGTTTTGGGGGTTTTTTGGGTTTGGTTTTTGTTTTTGGTTTTTTTCTTGTTTTGTTTTTTGTTTTGTTTTGTTTTTGTTTTTATTTTTTAAAACCACAGTAAATTGATTTTCCTTTTTGGCTGATGGACTTTTTACTGAAAATTTAGCTAGCAATTTCAACACTTATAAAGATTTGGTCAAATTCTGTGAAAACTTCTCTCTTTAAGTTAAATGTTGTATTGGGTCTGATTTAGCTGGAGTTCATTTTCCCACAGCAGCCCTCACAGTGTTCTGCTTTGCGTTGGTAGCCAGAAAAGCATTGATAACTCACCCGTGCTTTGGCTCCTGCCGAGCAGTGTTGGCATCACTGCTGCCTCACAACATTCCCCCTTTATCAAGGGTCTGGGAGAGGCAAGATCCTGGGAGAAGACACGACCATGCTAGCTGACCCAAATTAGCCAAAGGGATATTCTATACTACATGGCACCACTCAGGTACAAAAGCTAAGGAAAGGAGAAAGTGGGGGGAAATCCCTTATCTACAACAAATGCCTTCTGGAGCAACCATTGGCACTTGAAGCCCTGGCTCCCAGGAAGTTGCTGACCATCACTGGCTGCTGGGAAGTAAAGAATAAACTTCTTTTTCTCTCTTTTCCCATCTCATTTTCTCTCCCTTGTTGCACAGGGAAGGGGAGTGATGGAGCAGCTCAGTGAGCACCTGGCACCCAGCCAAGGTCAACCCACCACAAATGTCCATAGAGAAGAAAGGAACCATTAAATAAAAAAACAGCAGTAACAGCCTAACATCATTAGGTCTTTTGTATTCCCTGGGGTCGTCTTTCACGGATGGATTATTAGAATAGCAAAACATTCTTGATGGGTGCTCAGTAACTTGTGGTATATTAATAGCTGATAAATTCTCAAGTTCATGAAGTTTCTAGTAACACTACAGACCACTGGCAGTCAAAGAAGTGAAGAAAAGCTGTGAGGAAAAGATTGGCTAGAAAAAAGGTGAGAAGAACACAGATATCACAAAGAAGCCAAGTTTCATGTTTTATTTTAGGTCACACTTGAAAATAGCACCAAATTATAGAGCAGAATAAACTACATCCAAAAAGGTAGCTTTGCACAAAGACACAAACCATGACTCAATAGTGCAGTTTTAGTGAAACAAGGTATTGCAAAACTTTATCAAGTGAGAAACACCACTACTTAAGACTAAGCAAATATTTGGAAAGATTATTTATATCAGGCAACCATACTGGAGTCCTTTTATGAAAAAGCAATTGAGAAATTACAAAGCAATGTTTTGTTCCACAGGATCAGTGCAGCATATTTGTTCTTGGCCGCACATGAATTGAAATTCAAACTTCATTGGTGAAGTCTAGGAATCACTCCTAGGGTACATCACTGTCATGACTGCCTAGAAAGTAAAAAGAAGGCTATTGCTGACTTTAAGTGTTTTTCTTGACATAAAATATTGCACCAGGCTGTGATTTAGAATATATGGGGCAGAGCTCCAAAAGTGTAAACTTTATCACTTGCTTAAACTTGAGTAACAATTGCTGGGATAAGATCATTGTGCTTCAGTGAAGGCAATATCTTCCAACATATCTCCATCCACTTCATAAAGTGTTTCAACCACATTTTTGTCTTGGCAGAAATTAAGATGGACTGCTTTATTATTTTTTCTTTGTACATTGGCAAAGGTTTATTATAGTTGATGTGGCCTGTTTAAAAAAAAAGGCAAGATGAGGCATTTTATAAAGTCAGTTATAATTAAAGTCATTTATTATTAAAATCAGTTAATATTATTATTATTATTATTGTTGTTGAAGAAGAAGAAGAAGAAGAAGAAGAAGAAAAAGAAGAAGAATGAATGAGTGAATATGATAGGAATTTTGAAATATTGATGAAATAATTTGAGGCAGCTTTTGATACTGTAACTTTAGCTATGTTCAGCACTATGGGTCCTGCTATTTTCTTTTTTTTTCTATTTTTTTCACATTTCTTTGTGATCTATCATATCAACAGAGGTTCTCATACTCAATGGGTCCAATTTAGCATCTTGACAAAGGTGAGAGCCTAGTTCCTAATCATACTAAGTCACAATAAATCATATTAAATTCCTTTCTCTTCAAGACAATTTAAGGCAAGGCACAGCTCTGGAAGGATGGATCACAAAACAATGGCTAAAATGGAGCTACATCTTCCTTTCACCACCACAATTTTCCTGAAGGAAGGGTCTTCTGAAAATGGCATTTTTTACTGTAGAGATCATCAATTTGAATATAGATTACTTGAATATAAGGCTTTAATGGCATTGTAGGGAAAGCTGAAGAAGACCACAGCAAAAAGTGCTGGGGACCTGCCTGCAGAGGATGAAAATTTCACCCTCAAGCATTTCTCCAAGCTACAAAGTACCCACAATAATTGTGACACATTACAAAAGGTGATAGACAAAGACTGTAGGAAACGCATGCCAGCTTCAAAGAGAGGGGAAGGGAATAATTACAGACCCGTGAGACAGTCTGATGTTTGTCCAGTTCCTTTCAGAGTGAAGCCTTAATCACAAAAAGCGCTATTTTTTGGAGCCTCTGAAGCAAGTGACTGCAAAGGCTTTAAGGCTTCAGTAAGAAAAAGGAAACAGTGCCACCTAACTGTGGAACCTGCAGGGTTTTTTTAAGTCATTAAAGCTGAATGAACAAATATTTTGTATTTTAAAGCTTGGAGGAAAGTTGTTCTTTGTGGAGAAATCCTGCCCGCAATTTACATACTACTAGTGCCTGCCTTTTTAAAATCATTACTGGGAAAATCTAGTTTTCAGGAAGAAAAGCCATCTTGACTGCACTGCATATGTTAAAAATCTGTGGTTTTTCATTTGAAGACACTTAATAGGAACAGGACCCATACTTAATTGAGGAGACCATATAGGAACCATGTGAGCTGAAGTTTCACTTTACATACAATAATTACTCCCTTTCAAACGTTATATATGTATGAATATGAATACACAGACATGTGCACATTTGCTTTTTCTGTATTTCTTTCCATCAGAAATTGTTTTCAAAATTATCACTTTTTATTCTGTATTAGAAAAACTAAAGCCTGCTGTGACTAATTACCACAGCAGAGTCCCTCAACTGAGAACAGAATGGGAGTTTTATGAAACTTTTCACCTTAATGACAGAATGTATTTTGCAGTGCCAGGAGAATTGATCCTTAGGCAAGTATTGGCAGTGCAAATGCCTATCCAGATCTGAATTATACATGTGTAGGCTCATAGCTCAGTTTCCAAAATCATCCTCACCACAAGTAACTGTGCAAAAACTACACACAGAATTTCTGAAGCTGCTACAACTGTCCAAGTGTCTGCATGAAAAACTATGAAGAGGAAATACTTAAAAAAAATTAGTCAGGATGTGAGCCATAAAGTTCAGTGAACATCATACATGCTAAACTGTTATCACATAAACCTGTTTATTTGCAATGAAAAGAATTTTTATGCTTGTTTTTGAAGTAACTATTATAAATTCAAATGTACATATTTTGATTAAGACGTTTTCTAGTTGCAACATAAAAAAAGATTTGATGTGGTGGGCCCTGGAGTTTATACATGTGTTTGTTCTGAAGATGAAAACCCATCATCTCTTTCTTGGCATCTTATTCTTGTACCTTCTTTGAATCTGTTGCTTATCTTCTTACACTTACATTACTTCACAATACAGATTTCTCACAAAGAAAAGGTTGAAAATGTGAAGCAAAATGTCCATCAGCCAAAAAGGAAATTCAATTTTATTTAAGAGCAAGAAAATAGTGTGCTCTCAGGCATGGGGTTTTTAGCTACTTGCTTTGATGTTTCCATTTTTAAAATCTCAGTCTTGTTTTGCATGATTTTGCCTAACAATGAGCTTTGCTGACTAACAGTGTTATAGATGAGAATCTCTATACTTCAAAGACTAGAACCAATCTGACATTTTCAAATAACACTGAAGTATTCAGAAAACCAGTGTTGTATATTCCAATACAGTAAAAAGAATCACACTTGAGTCTGATGCTAAACATGACATATCATTCCCACATTTGACATTTGATATAGGGTCTCCATCAGTACAGAAATATGCAGTTATTTCCCTTTGAACTTTTTAGCTTTTTTGTTTAATGATTTAGGAAAACATCAGGAAAATATTTCAATAAGTGATAATATAGATATGCGATCCTTTTTGAAATTTTCTCTCACTTATTACTTCAGAAATGAGCTGGGAGTAATGCAAACACAAAATTCTGGGGCTTGACCCCTAAAGGATTACATGTATCTGCACATCAAGGAGAACCTTAAATTAATTTCTGCAATATGAATGCCATTATAGAAACCTGCCTGTTTCAGGGCTGTGTACTTTGAGTACGAAATAGCCATACCTAAGAAAAGAGCAAATTCTGGCTGTGGAAACAGAATTCATAATATCTGCAACTGCCTGGGAAAGAGATCTTATTATCTCTCAAAAAACTAAGCTGAAAAGAAAGCAAATGTTCCTCTATCATTAAGTTTCTTTCATTAAGTATTAGGTGTTAGCTACACTATTAATGTACACACAGAAAAGTCTTCCCTTGGATTAGAATTTAGTTTATTGCTTTCCATCTTCAGTTAATAAGTTGGAAAAATGCAGCCAACCCCAGTTTATACTCAAGTAAGTGCCCCTGGGCATCGCTCAGCAGGTGATTAGTAATTTTACTGGATATCACTTCTTCCTCTTGCATTTTATTCCTTTCCTCTCTCCTCTCTCCTCTCTCCTCTTTTCATTGCTATGCTTTTTCATTACTATTTTTTTAAATAGCACTATTCTCATTAGTATAATTAAAATCATTAGTACTAAATTTTACTTTGTTTCTGTTATTAAACTGCTCATTCCCAAGTTTTAATTTTTTTTTTTTTTTCCAGTTCTCCTCCCCATCCCACCTGGCTGGGGAGTGGGAGTGAGTGGCAGCATGGTGCTCAGCTGCTGGCTGGGGTTAAAACATGACTGCCCTTTTGAGCACCCAACATGAGGGTGCTTCAGCACACAACACCTCCTGTTCTGATGACATTCCAAAGTCTTGCCTTCTGGCCAGTCCATTATCACTTCCAAGATTCCTAGGTGACTAGGATTTCCTATTCAAGCTTGTGTGATCAGTGTGACCCGCTTACTCTGGGTACAATGTGCAGAGGAGGCCCTTTCACCATCCAGCCCAGCACCAGCTGCTGCAGTGCCAGGACAAGCTGTGCTTCCATGACCCGACTCTTTGGTGAAGGAGCATCTAATGTGACACATCTTCAAAATCAGGATTTCCACCTCAGGCAGCAAGATCTTGCCACGATGGGTTTACCTCTGCACTGCCGGTTATCCTGATTCCATTTCTGTAGCCACCCTCACAGGCCATTTGTCACCATCTGTGAGTCAACAGTGAGGTAAAGTATTGCTCATTTTTCTAATTCAGCGTCTCATTCAGATTTTTGCTGTTTCACAAATAAGTATTCCATTTGTCTAATTCTAATGATAATTTTCTCATTAAGATAAAACAGAAAGAAAACATTACCATTTCATTCAATTTCTGTATTAGGTGTTAGCTACACTATTAAGGGGCGGACAGAAAAGTCTTCCCTTGGGCTAACATTTATTTTATTGCTCCTCTTATTTGGTGACAAAGCTGGAAAAATGCAGCAAAAAAACCAAGCCTATGCTGAATTGCAGCAAGAAGTGAAGCACGCAATATTTCAAGAAAATATGATACAAGTGCTCAAATGTATCATGTATCACACAAGGGTGTTAGAATATGATTCTGCTCTTCCATCTTGCTCTCACACTTGCAGTCCCCAACTTTCCCTGCCTCTGCATGCACAGTCACTCAGACACACAAACCTGTTCAACTGCATCATACCAAAAGCAATTACAAGCAACAGAAGTGATTGCCACACTCCTGCAAAAGGATTTTTAAAAAATATTGCATATGTCTTTTCTATATATACACATACACACAGGTGGATTTGCTCTTAACGCTGTCCTTTTTGGCTCAAGTTCTTGATGTCTTTAGATTGGTCTCTTTCATCTTTCAAAAATCAAGTCCTATATCTAGTGTTTGCATTGATATACAAATCAGTAATTCTCTCATTTTTTCTTTAAATAGGCTTTCTAACTAAAAATAACAATCTGCACAGATATTTCTGCAGCTAAATAATAACAAATGATTTTGAATCCTGTAAAATTAAAATGTGAACAGCACTATTCGAAGTTAATTGGCTAGGAAAAGCAAACTTTAGGCTCTTCTACTTCCAAAAGCACTCACATATTTCCAGTCAGAAGCAGATCTGAGTTTGAATAAAACAGTAAAGAAAGGAAGAGGAAAAAAATTTCCACACAAGAGGCACAGCACCTGTCATCATTGCAATCATTTGAACTGGTTTAGCAGGAAGCTGAAATCATGGCTTGTATCTGCAGAGTACTTGGCATATCCTAAAATCTGCCCAAAAACAGGTTGCTACCCTGGACATGCATACTTATGATTTTTACTTGACTAGCAGAACAGAAGATTTGTCGTGCAATGGAGAACAGGTGCGCTCTTTAATGATAGATACTGACAGCCTGAAACAAGAAGGATTTTACTTTAATGGAAAAAGCCCAAAAGTGCAATTACCCTGATAATTTGCTGGTGTTGTTATTTAAAATAAAAAAATCTATTTGCTTTATATTATAAATAACACACAGACTCAGAATCCCCTGTGTGCAAGATTTAGGCACATAGTAGCTGCTGGGCTAAAGCCTGGATGTTGGGATTGCACAGTGAAGTTGTTTACACTATATATTTTCTCCTGATAGCTCTATAAAAGTTCCTGATGCATTAAAAATGTTGCTGTTGGAAAGAGGAACAGTCTACTGATCAGATCCCAAGAGATTCAAAGGACTTGCTATATTTTAATGGGAGTCAGTGGGATGCAGGTATCCTGCAAACACTTATTATCACTCAGGCTGTGTACCAAATTGAAGACAAGACACAACAAGAAATGCTGACTAATGCTGGCAAAAAGGAAGATGAAAAGCAGAACAAAATATTTCCCTGGATGTAGTAAAATAGAGAAGGGAAAATCAGTGTCAGTGTCTAGGATTGGAGCCTGCTATCTGTCCCGTGAAACATTCAGAAAGGCAGCTGAACTTTGTGTTAAAAGAACTTCCTCTGTGGAAATGAAACCAGTGGGTGATATTTCAGATAGCCAGGCCACAGGTGGAAAGTCAAAGGTCCTTATGCTCTATCTGTTCTTGCTTCAAAAATTGTCCTGTGGGTGGTAGGCAGCTGGAGGTGACTTACAGCAGTCCAAAACTATTCTCACTCATTATTTAGAGCTGGAGAGCTGTGAAGCTGGGAGTTCAGCTGCATTATCTCGTCTCACCCTCCTACCACCTGCTACGATTTCAGCTTTGTTGGTCCCAAGAGTGGTGACTGACATTGAATACACCAGTGACACAGCCTGGCCTCCAGAGGAGCTGTAGGCTGAAATTTTGTCCCTTGCCATCACTGAGATTAAGAGGCTGAATGTGGGACACAGAACTGGGCAGGAGCCATAAGGGTGGGTAAAGAGTTGCCCAGAGCTATCCAAGCATTACTCCAGAGTCTGTGGGCAGGTCTTCTCATTCAAAAAAGCACTCAGGAGAAGAGATACTCTTGTCCTTGCTATGGTTATCATAGAAATCATTAGGAATGTTAAGAATTATTCTCTTTCCAAACCTTTCTGTCCACTGCTTCCTTGCATGTATACATTTCATTAATGAAAGCTTGCCTTCCTGCCTTCCCTTCAATTTCATCAAGGGGTTTTTGCAGTTCAGTATTTCCAGGACATCTGAATGACAGCTGTAGTAACATGCATTTTCCCAACTCTCTGCCACATCACCTCACAGGGACGCTATTTCAGTATGAGATGGTACTGATATTTATCTCATCTTTTTATGTAAAGATGAGATCTCTAGAGCTGTAATTTTTCTGTCAGAACTGCTGAGCTGCTTCTGTTTCTTTTGGGTTTGTTTTTGATGCAGTGACCAAAATTCTGTATAGACTACTCATTTCAAAAATATGCCAATGATTTCTGTAATGGCGCTGCCTTTACTGCTTTCTGTGCTTCTCTTTATACAGCTTACTAATAGCTTAATAATACAGACTAGTATTCTCTCCAGCAGATCTCTGAAGATACAAAGACAGGCTGTTAGAGATTTTCAGCAATTTTTGAAAACCCTTTTTCATTTAAACTAATCAAGTTCAAAATCGCTCCTCAGCATCCGCTGAATTACACATTTCAAACAGAGTTTCCCTGGCCATTTAGTCAGGGTTCATTTATTAATTTGGTAGAACCAACTGGAAAAGAGCACAGCTCTCCTCGCTGATCAATTCTTTGTCTCTCATCTACAGGAGGAGCCAGGAGTCTGAGGTTACAGCCTGACAACTAAGATACTTAAACACATTATTAAACAATAATTTGGCATGCTCTCCTGTAAAGCCATTCAGTTTTTTTTTCTTTTGTTAGAAGTTATTGCCTTAACTGCAGAGAATAACATGATTGATAAACTGGGGAAAGACTAAATGCTACACTCTGATATTCAACATGCAAATGTCCTGACAAATACATGCCTTAAAATGCCATCAACTGTCAAAGTGCATATTAAAATTAATTTTCTTCTAGACAGAAAACAACATGCATTTTTAAAAATTACTAATTAATACAATTTTATTGACTATTTAGATTCATGAATAAAAGTGAGGTTCTTGGAGAACACTTATGAATATGCTACCTACTCCTTCAGCATTTGTGGCAGAAGAATGTTTACAGTCACATTTCATAATGCTTAGGCCTTTTGGAAACTTCTCCATAAAACCCACAATATAAGCAAGGAAGAAATGCTGATCCTTTTGAAGTTTTATCATGGACTTCAATTAATTCAGGATTCATTTCTTATGTGACTGCCATTTAAAAAAACAGACAATAATTTCCTTAGGGAGATTCACTATGTGAAAACAAAAAAAACATTAAATCTCCCAATATGATTTCTTTATGTTTATTGTTATAGGTTTGGATACTTTGTACTGTGGATAGAATCCACCAGTTACTCATAATACCATATTTCTTCTGTTAGTTTATTAAAAAAGAACATGTAGTTACAGATCCATATCCCCAAGATTATATAGCAGAGCTAATTTGGTTAAAGAACAGTTAAACAGGTTAAAGAACTGCTCTCAACTACATGAATTTGTATTTCAGAACCTCGCTCAAATCAAAGCTACCCTTGCTGTAGACCCTGTCAGCCATCTCCATGCCTGCCCTAAGGTCGTTTTAAAAATCCTGTAGCAGTGATGGACAATGTTCAAATGGCCACAGTACTACATATACCCTCACACTTCAGTTGTGTGTCATCAGAGGAGACTTTGAACGTGACCAGATTTCTGTGAAGCAGCCATCTTTCATAGAATATTTAAGTTCCCATTTCATTCAATGTCTCTGTGTGAACAGAAGCTTATAGTATTAATGATACTCTTCAAAGATGGCTAGCTGTTATTCATGACACTTTTCCTATAAGCTTTATAAAAAAATTAGCACAGCTATAGCTTGTTAATACATCTGGCACAAAATATGGATACTTGGAATTACTGAGCTTTTTGGCAGCAAAGTACCAGTAATACCCCATGACTGGTTTGGTAGCCTTGTGATTATCACCCCATGATACCTGTTAGCCCTTTTTTCTACTTAGCAGGCCAGCAGATGGTGAAAATACTACAGACAATATTTTTCCAGAATGCAGTTGGCCACCAAGATGGGTTTATGGAGCTAAAAGCTCCTAACAATTCTCTCTTGGTCAAAAAGAAATTAATGCTGCTTAAAGATTTGTAAAGAAAGAGAAGAGCAGGGAACTGTGTGGCCTGTGCTTTTTCCAGAGGCAGTTATTTAGTGCTAGAAGATGGAGAGTCAGCACTGCCCATACTTTGTAATACCATGGTAGTATTGATACCAGTGTACTCTTTTTACCACAGCGCAGCATTCACAAACAAAGTTTTGTTTGAAGAGACAGACATTAGTTGACTCTCCATGACTTAATGCAAGCTTGTTGCATACAGTGTAGGATGGGTTTTTGAGGTTCACAATCTGGACCCAAACACACTTTTCCTGTTTACTCTCGTGTTTTCAAGTATGACAGCAAGACTGACATACTTGAGCTAAATGCATGTCTTCCCCACATGTGCAGAAACACATGTAGCACACACAGCACCTGCCATGTGCACCTGTGACTGAGAGCTCGTGGGAAGAGCCAGACACACTCAAGTATATGCTTGAAAATCAGTCTGATTTTCTCCAGGTTTATTGTCCCTTTTTGCTGAGTTCCAAATAAAAAACCTTTAGAAATTTCACTGTGACAGTAGAACCCCTTTATCTGTAAAACTGCTCCATTTAATCCTAAAGCTGTGATTGTGAGTGCCAGACTGTGATCATTTTCTGGAGAAGTAAAAGATTTCTGCTTCCTTTGAAAGTATTTTCTCTCTTTTTTTTTGGTCTCTAAAATGAAATGCCATGTTACACTGTCAGATGAATGAATTCTGATTACTGTATTTATATCAAAGCTGTCTACAATTGCTTCTTCAGAGATTAAACTGTAGATATTATAACACTCTTAATAACCAATGGGACCCTTTGCAAGCATAATCTGTTCTTCACAGACCTGAGAGAACTGGAACAGGATCTCCCAAAATGCTTGAAATTTATGTAGTTTCAGTGGGTATTTTAGACAGGTATATCTCATTCTTAGTCTCACAATAATATTTGAAGGAAGGGGCCTTGGGAGGTGTCTCCTATTCAAAGCAGGATTAGCTGTGAGATCCAGTGAGGTTGCTCAGGGCATTGTCCATTCAGGTCATAAAAACCCCCAAGGACAAAGACTGCACAGCCTCCCTGAGCAGCCTGTACCCCTGCCTGACTCTCCTCAGGCTGAAAACTTTCCTTTAATCCAGTCTGAGCCCCTCTAGTTCCCATTTATGCCTGTTGTCTCTCATCCACCCACCATGTGCCTCTTTGATGAGCTGGCTTTTGTCTTCTGGGTCACCTGGTGTATATCAGCTGCTCCTGCTTTGGCTGCCCCCAAAATTTTTTCATCTCCTGTCTGAAGCAGTCCCAGGCCCTCAACCTCATGCTACAGGACAAGTGTTCCAGCTCCAGTCATCCTGATGGCCCTCCATCCAGACCGTGATAGCTCAGCTCATATACAAGGATACAGGAGATGGTAAGTGTCAAAAGCTCTGCTGAAGTGACAGTAAATGACATCTGTTGCCCACCCCTCATTCATCCAGACTATCATTGTATCATCAAGGGCAATCAGGCTGCTTAGCTGGCACCCATCCTCAGTACAGCCATGAATTCTCCTCCTCATCATCTTCTTCTCCTTCCGATATCCAGTCCTCATTCACAATTAGTGTTTCTGACAACGTTCATGACAACTAAAACATTAGAAAGTTAGAAAATATTATTCAACATTTTTGCTTGGGAAATTAATTAAATATAATGCAGTCTGTGTGATCTATTTAAATATTTTTCATTAAATGAAACACCTAAAACCAGAAATTCTCTAAAGTAAGAGAGTATAATTCATATAGATTCACTAGAGGAAGTTTTCATCTAAAATGAAAAATGTGTGAACCGTACCTTACTTTAAGATTTCTTTCCTGGTCTGAAAATCCACTCCCTATTTCAGCATATTAAAGCTTTATTTATTGTGCTTATTGGTATTAGGCTTCAGAAATAGTTGTTGGAGATGAAATATAGTCTTAATTCTGCAGATCATTGATATAGATATTACTCAAATGGATTATAGAGTTCAAATAATTAATGAAAAATAATTTATACAAAAAGATTGAGTTAAATAAATCTATTTTATTATGGTATTTCCTAATAATAGTTATAAAAAAGCAATGTAATACATGTGAAGATAAATGACAGTACAAATTTCCACATATATTACATTGTCTTGCATTTCTGCCCTCAGTTGTTTTTGATGTTATGTGCCATGTTGTGAACATCTTGATGTAGTTTAGTAATTGGATACATTTTTTGCCCCCATTAATTTCATCAGAAAGCTGTAAGTACAGAAAACCTTTTAATGTTATTTACAAAATTGCATTTTCCCAGAAAAGCAATATTTACAATAGTACAATATTCAAATAGATAATCAGTTAGTTTACTGATTCATGCCTTCATAATTCTCCCTGCCTCTCCTGGCTGTGTTCTTCCTTCCTCTTCTGCATTTTCACCACACATCATTGTCAACCTTTACGCAGTCCAGTCACAATGAGGCTAAATTTTTTAAGTTTTCAGAATTCTTAAAATTATTTTCCACTGTATGCTCTTTTGCTTCCCACTTGCTTTCATGTCCTGATTTCTAATGAACATTACTGAGGCTACAAGCATGAAATTCAGCTTATCCACATCCAGAATGGCAAATAGTCAGTAAACCAAAGCTGATTGCAAAGTATAACCTAATTTATAAGACAGAAATAAGTACTTTGATAGGAAAGAAAATTCCATGAAATCTAAAATAAAAAATACCCCCAAGGATTTACCAAAAAAATAAATAGGCTTCAAAAACAACATGGAAGAGGTTTCCAGCAGCAGGAATGGTCTAATGTTATATTAAAGTATATAAATTAAAAAGGAATTTCAGAAATTACTACAACTCAAGTTTTCCCTTTCCCTAGTTACCAACCTAAACAACAGGTTGATACCTTGCTCTGACTTTAATCAGGTTGTTTTCATGGTCAAGTGAATCAACTGTGATGATTACAGAATATTGCTAAGTGAAGGCTCACATCTTCTTAGAGCAGACTCATCCATAGTTTCATAACATTCTGTATAATCAAAATTCAGCTCTGCTTATGGTTGTAGCAGCTGCTGATCTGTGTGGCTATTTAGCATTCAAAGTTTAGCTGGAATGATAAAAAGAAAGTAATCTATTAAATTAGAGAGAATAAATAAAATTAGAAATATTAAATATTTGCAGTCTACATAATGTTTATCTTGTGTAAATAACACGAGTCACAAATCTGATTTTATTGCAGGCTCTTCAATAAAATGTATCATATTTACTTAGAAACATTTAACTAGCATATCTTCTCATGTGTATCTTTAGGCCAAGTGTGTTTGAATAAATTACCTTAAATAAGCCTTAGATTTGGTGTCTCTTTACAAAGAATGATCATTATTGACTAATAAATGGCTGAGTGCAATATAAAATGGAAATGCTTTATATTACCTGTCAAATATGGAAAACCTGGAAAAGATGACAAATTTCCCATCACATGCCTTATGATAAAATGTCAAAAGGAGCTCCATATATCTTTTGTACTGAGTCCAGAATTGGAGTCAGTAGTCTGGATACAGCCTCATGAGGGCTGAGGAGAGGGCCAGGATTACCTTCCTCAATCATCATGACTTAGAAGCAAATGTAAATTAATGATATTTTTAAAATTCTCACATTTTACTAACACAGGTTTAGAAATTAGGACAGTCGTTTCACCAAGCTCTTTACAATTCTAAAAATAGTTCTAATACTCTAGAATAGTGCAGACTTTAGAATAAGATTAGATAATCAAAGAGATTAATTTCTTCTCAAGTTGTATAATCCTCCTATTGGATAACCAGTACCTCAAGAAAAGTGACTGTGCAATGATGACAGTATAAAATCAAATTAATTAATTAATTATAGGTGTCCTCTTAACACTTTTTTTGTTGAATGGAAAAAAATCTGGAAATATGTTTTTCTTAGTATGAACTGCAAAATAAACTTCCATTACAAATAAGATTTTTAATAGAGTTTCACTCTTTAAGTAGGATATTTTGAAAAATGGAACTTTGAATGCTTGCGGGATGAGAAATTAAATCATAGAAAAGAGTGATTGTGAGAAGTTCTGGGTAATGACTTCAGAATTTCTCTAGTTATTTGATTCTGTCTCTACAATGAAGGGATGTTTTAGCTGTGTAAATGGGGATGGAGACATGAAAGTAAGGAATTTACTTACAAGCTGCTCAGTTTGCAGCAGTTTGATTGTGTTTCAAGATGGCCATGAAACTGGAAAAGTTTCAAAATACTCTAAATACTCTCAAAATACATCTTCCTGAAAGATGCAGGAATTGGAAAACAACATTTCTAATAAGTGTATAAGGACTTCATTCAGTTGCCCAAGAAGACCACAAAGAATTTGACCACTGTGTTTAAGGACAGGAACAAACACAAGGTCATTTTAAGGGTCTGATGAGCTGATGAGAAGGTCCAGCTGCTTCTACTAGAAGCCATGGAAACTCATCTGGTGTAATAATCATCCAGTGTAAGCATGGACAGCGGTGAATAGGCCATCACCAAAAACTCTTAGCATGACACAGCAGTTTCCAGAAATATTTTTATGGTGCTCTTTATTCAGGCATAGAAGCCTGAATGAGCTCACATTTTCCAACCTCTGTGTAAGAAATGTGTCAGGCAAGAGCTGAGACAAACAGTAATCCTGGTCTTGAAATGCGGGGCTCTGAGTTCATATGTTCACCCAGCTCCTTTAGAGCTCCTAACCTCCTCCTGCCATTGGTAGGTTTATGTTAAGACAAGTATTATAACTAAACCTCAAGTTCCAAAGTGTCATCTTGACAAACCTAAAGTGGGATTTTGTCCAACAACATCACTTCTGTTTTGCTTGGTTTTTTTATTAGCTTTTTCTTGCAGCATCAGATAAGCTAGCCATCTCTAAAGACAGGCTAAGGTGGATGGCCACAGGCCTGAGATAGCACAAGAATTAATGCAACGACATTTGTAATTTCCTGCACTATTTGCCATCTACTTTGATCTTATTACTTTAATTGAACATTTAATGTGTGAATAGCTACGTAAACACTGTTAGCAGACAATACCCATTCTTGCTGCTGTAGTTCAAAATACCTTGGTCAGTACTTCCTGTGTTTTGGCTGCTATTTCTTCTTCCTGCTGCTTTTGATTCAGCACAATGGAGAAAGGCTTTGAGGCTTCTCTTGAACTCTGTTCCTATCAAGTAGCATTTTCCAGTTTTCTTAATTTCTTGCTCGGATTTACTGCAGTGATTTCACCAATTATTCATTTACTCTGGGCTCTAACTCATTTCGTTCCCCATGAACATGTGACTGTGTGGATTCTATTTGTGAGAGTAATTCTAGAGCATAGTTACCATGTTAGTGGCTAAGGTGTACAACTAGTGTGCCATTGCAATTTTATCTTCACTGAAAAATATGTTATATATATTTTTACTTTAAAAATATGTATAGGCAATGCAAGCATATATATTTTTGTGACAACTGTGCCTTTTCCAACTGTAGGATTCAGTGAAGTGGTTAAATTGCCTGATGTGCTTGTTATATTAGTGTTTTCTTAGATTTTTTGCTCAGCTTTATAATCTAGATCCTATTTTCCCTATTTCCTTATATCACTTGAGATACAAATCAGTAAAACCTTTTAAAGTAGTTGGAATTTCTTTTCTGACTCACTATTCAGTGATATTTAAATATTTATAACTCAAAGAAAAGAATTCAATGAAATAAAAAACTTGTCTGCTTGTGTGATGCCATAGTTACAGAAATAGAAATTAAATATTGCTTGATTGTAGAGAAAAAAGTATATTTATAGTCCTCGTGGCAAATTGTTGCAGCTTTCTTCAGGAAGCAAGAAACTAGAGGTAAAGCTGGAATTAAATAGTTCCTTATTTGAAGTCCTTGAGCACAGAGGAAATCTGGAAATCTGTCAAAAAAGAGAGGCATTGGGTGAGCTCTGATACACTCCACAATCTTCATTTTAAAGCTCATTTCAAATGCATAATCCCAGAGCTACTGAGCTCTGTGACACAATTGCTGATGATTAGGCCCAGCGACGGACAGCTGTGACTGTTTAAAAGTGTATTTTATCCTCCCCTCTGTCAGTGGTTGTGCAGAGGGAGGAGGCAGCATCTGTTTTGAGGGGAAGGCTGCTGTACCAGTGCAGTTCATGAAATGCAATTTCATTGCAGGAATATACCCGTGCATACCAAACAAGTCCTGTCCACAGCACGTGACTATTCTGATCCCATGGCACTAAATTTTTGAATGTCATTGAGGGGACAAGGCTGTTATTCCTCATCAAAGTATGCATGATTTTTCTTCCAGAAAACTGAGAGTTAGCTCAAGAGCAGCTTTTGAAAATATCTTCTGACGATATTTTTCTGATGAGCATGTACTGCAGTGCCTTTGTGTCGTCTAATTAGATATATGCTATCTGATTCACTTCTGCCAAAAGAAAAGTCATTTATCAGGCAGTAAAAGAGATTTGACTTACCTCACCTACTGTCAGAAAATTATTACATCAGTTCAATGCTTCTGTCCTAAAGCCACCTCATAGTCTCTAGTCTGTGCTTTTGTATCATGGAGTTAGGTCAATGCTCAATGTAACAATGAGAATGAATTTTAAAGCAAAGGAGATTCTGCTGCTGAGGAAGTCATTCCCTGAACAGTGGGCCATTTTGGGAACTCATTTTTAGTGCTATCCTTTTTCCATTGAATTTTTATTGCATTGCACTTGATAAGTTGTCTTGCACATGAAAATTGATACTTGAGAGAAAAGAAAGGAACAGCACTAGACATGAATGTGGGGTTTAAAAAGTATTCTGTCTTGGTAATGGCTGATTGGCCACCACTTCCTTAAACTTGGATTTTTTTTTTTTTTTTAGGAAAACAGACTTTTCTTTCAAAAAACCTGGTGAGAAAAGGCAGGTATTGGAGCAGTAACAGAAGGCCAATACTGTGTTTAAGTGATTGAGGTTTTTACATCAGGAAAAGTGGATTCTTCAGTAGAAAGATGACATCAGAGCATTAGTCACTGCAATTTATACTAACCTATACAACAAGAATGTGTTGACTAAAACCATCTTCCATTCAGATTCTCAAAGGTGTTGAACCACCAAAATATGCATAGAGTAGGCATTTTTCTTTAGACTTTTAAGAAACCACCAAATATTAAGCACAAGGAAATTAGAAGAGGAACAAGAAAATGCCTCTGGGTACCCACTCTATAAGTAGGGCACAGCTACAGCTCTGTAATATCCTTATGATGTAATTCTTTAAGGAATTGCCATGAGCTCTCTACAGTGCAAAGATATACCAGGAGCATTCAGAAGCTCTGCAAAAGTAAAACTCTAATACCATATTCACTCACAGGAGGAAAGAATAAGTGATATTTCATTATCCTTTTATTTGACATTCATTTTCTTCCATCAGCAAAAAATTCTTCATAATGGTGACTACTAGTTCTTGCTTCCTAATAAAGCATGAAGGATATTTCATTGGATTTTGTAATTAAATGGATCTTCAAACATATTCAAAAGAGGCCAGTGCTATTTAACCAAGTAGATCATAACTGTCCCCAATGACAGAAGCGCTCCTCACACCATCCGCCACTTCTCTGCTGAAACTGCAAACCATTCCAGCATGAGGTTTTGGGAACTTTTTTCAAAGCCCAAAACCATTCAGTTTTCTGCTATCACATGTGATCATAAGGACATTTTTTTTTTCACTTTTGAACTACCTAACTCTTACACAGCTGGAACCTACAAAAATGAAGTCATACAGAATAGCCCCACACAGCCCTGGCTGTTTTGTGACCATTAATGTCAGACCTGCTTCCTACACTTGACCAAGCTTGGCTTTACCATATTGTGTGCTACAGCTGATGAGAGCAAACAGCATTGTCCAATTTACAGCTGGATAGTCTGATTCTACCATTTCAGTATCATTTCAGAATTTAATGTGGTCAGACATGAGCACAAGCCAGGACACAGTTTCAACTCTTGTAGCTTAGCGGCAATGCAAATGTGATAGTGACAAGACTAGTGATTTGATTTACAAGATAAAAATTAGCACTAGTGGCTGATTTTCATTCTCTTGATCATTAGTGACATGTGATACTTGCTGTAGGTAAAGCAAGGGACCATCTTGTCTGTGCAGTGCTGGGCATTGAAGGTCACTGCAAAGGTAGAGGGGAAAGCAGAGGATCGCCAAGGCCATTCTAGCTGGCTTACCCATAGCTTTTCATCAAGGGAGCTCTTGGCTTTAAACAGGCAAGTTCAACACTGAGGACAATCTAAATTTCAAGCATAATCCCTATGTAGCTTTAAAGAGGTTGGTGAAAAAGTATTTTCAACTTATTGGGCTCTCTAGGTTTTAAATGCAGAAGCTGTCCTTGTAAATAATTAAAGTAAATGCTGAAACGACTATCCAGGAGAAGATAAGTACCAAGTGCTTCTGTACATTCACACTACCACCAGCTGTAGTGGTCATACCACATTCTCACAAAGACACCTCAAAGGGCTCACTCCCAAAGCTCAAATACTCCTCTGAAATAATTTCCAATCATGCAGTTCAGTTAGAATATCCATGACTTTATGCCTAAGAAAAGCAAAATGCTTGACAACAATATTAGATTATAAGCTTTTGAAGCCCCAGCTGATGCAACCGAGAAGATATACAAAGAAGATGTTACAGGCCCAGTGATGCAGATACTTTTGATAATTTCTGAGGGTTTGAACGCTTTATAGAGTTCAGGTATCAAGTCCCACTAAAAAATTTACCTTGTTGAAAGGTAACAGCAGTTCCAGCTGCCTCTAATGGAAATATAATTCAAGCAATGTATCACTGATAGTGTTTTCCTTAATTTGCTGCTTATTTTATCCTGTTTGCAAGGACAGATCACAGAAGTTCTTAGTTCCTTCAACACTGTCTATATCTGCATCAGTTGCAGATGTTAATGTGTATGTCCAGATTTTTCATGTACTACATATGTAAAGATTCTTTGCTTAAACAAAATTTTTTAGACTTCTGATTCATTGACTTTGTTTGTAGAAATGCATTAGTTACACAGTTGTTAGGACCTGTAGTTCCAGTAGTGTTGGATTCCTTTCATAGAGTCCCCGAGGACTTTTTCACAGGGGGAAAAAGTTTAAAGCAGCAATCAAGATCTCAAACCCCAATCTCATTTATCACTACCATTTACAAGACAAGGCTGATTTCCCTCTCTGTAAAAGGGCAAATTTGACTAGCCTCATGGAGCCGATGAGAGTAAAAAAATAAGAGTTAGGACAAACATAAAAATAGGACAATACAGGAAAAAAAAAAAACAAAAAAAACCAAGCAAACAAAAAAAAACCCCAATATAATAAACACAGAGCAAAGAGTCCTCTCACCTCAATTTTCTGAGGGCTGCTATAAGGTCCAGCCCAGAGAGTCCTCACTTTTGCTTCCTTTAGCTGTGTTTGAGATACTCAGTCTTTGCAGAATTTTGGTACCCAGCACACCACCTTTTCACATTTTTGTACAACCCTCATCTCCTTTGTTCCTGCTGCCAGATGAACTGTGAATCAACACTGACATTAGGAACAAATTGAAGCAGTTTATTACCTGAGAGCTGCATACCACTGAAGAGAACACCAAACATTTATGAATGTGTCTACTCCGCTATAAGTCCTGACATGAGGAATACAGTCTAGGAAATTATCAGTAGATACACTTTTAGCACACCAGTCTTATGAGTGTAAAGTACCATGCTCACAACTGTGCATGTGCTCTAATTTACACTCACTACCACAGTCAAGCTGCAAGAAGCAATGACAAGACACTATATTTGTATCTAACATTTTACTTCTGCCATCACTCTGTAAGTAAGCAACAGACCACCAAAGGAGCTCTTTTTACAATATACAACTGCAGGGGGGCTCAGAACTTCTCTGTTTATCTACAAAGCTTTGAAATGAATCCTGCTTGTTAAGTCTTGTTCTTGTCAGTGCTTGTTGACATAAAAGAATTTATTGCTAAGGAGCCAGGTGTGATGACAAACACCAGGTAACTTGATGATCTTCATAATTAAAAGCTAAGAAAATGCTGCTCATTGTAAGGCCTATCATCAGAGGAAATACCTTCTGTTAGACAAACTGGCATAAGGTTGAAAGTGCTGGTCAGTGGGATGTTCCCATCTCCTTAGGTTATAGTGAAGCAAAGATGTTCTTTTAAATTGGGAGTGTTGGATAAGTTGTAATGCAATTCTGGCATCAGTAGAAAAGAGTCTTAGTCTGTGATGGATACAGATGTTTGAACAAATGGAAATGTAAATATTTTTGAATTTGCTCATATCTTGATTGTTACATATCTGTGGCTTTTAGTTGCTCATCTTGGAAAAATATTTGGACAATTTTCACAAAGGTGTGAAGGATAATTATTAGGTGGAATTTTTGATGATGTTAAACTGGCTGTGATCTTCATGACCATAAAACAAAACCAAAAATAAATAATAACAAAAAACCCAAACAAAAAAAACTACTAAACCCCCAACCCTACTACCACTAGATGGCATTGATTCAGCATCCAAACTTAGAAACTTACTTCAGCTTTACCACAATTAAAGCTCATCCTAGTGACAGCTTTAATATTAAAAGCTCTCATAGTCATTGTTCTTCGCTTTCCTTAATATGTATATTATCCATCCCATCATTCTATTATCTATCTATCTATCTATCTATCTGTCTGTCTATCTATCTATCTCAGATATTAACATTGGTATTCATTGTCAAACTGCATCATTGCTGAGATGAATACATTTCAAAGATGGATGTCAGAGAAAATGTTCCTTTGATGCAATTCGACCACGGCTACCACCTGCAGAGTTTGGGTGAAACCTCTGAGATTGTCAGTTTACAACAAAATCCAGCAGGTAATGGATTTTGTCAGCAACTGCAGATTGTTTGAGTTGTGTTGTTTTGGTGTCAATAAGCCCAAGAACTCCTGTTCTGGCTTGTCTTACTCTACCTTGGATTTTTACAATCACCTGCTTCAATCCCTAAAGAATTACTTTTCATGAGCTTGAGGAGACTCCCCTCTCTCCCATTAGACAAGAAGCCTCTAGACTGGGGATTTAGTCCCAGTCTTTCCAGTCTTTCCCATCTGTCCCACTGTCCTTCTGGAGGCACGTATCAGGCCTTACTGCTGTCTCCTGTATGAGCTCTGATGTGAAGCAAGAAGTTTTTTCTGTTCTTGCTCATTCTGTGTCAGTTATTTAAGGAGTGGAAGTGCAGTGTCTGCTGCCTGCACCATTCCTGGTGTCATTTTTGGTAGCTGATCAACCAAATACACCCTGGTGTAGGGTAATGGGAAAGGGAATATTGACTTTTTTCTTCCTGCTGACTTTTCTTCCTACCCTTAGAGGACACCCATTGTGAAGAAAGGCCTTCTTATACAGGGTGGTGGTGCATATATGACTCACTGGACACAAATATTCCCCATATCACCTGAATTTCAGATCCCTGCTCTACCCTGTAGAGGTTTCCATCCTCTCTTGGAGCTGAGACAGCATGGACCACCTGGGCAGCATATCAGGATGGCACTCATGTTCAGAATGATGTTTGGACCTTCACTTCTGAAGGCATGAGCATGCCAAGTGTCCACACACGGGTGCACGTGGCACAACTCAGTCTACCACCCATGGTCCTGTCAAGCCTCTATGCTTTCTCTTGTACTTCTCTGTGTGCTGGGATGTGCGTTGTCACCAGCCTTCGGGGACACCAGACAGGACTGGGTCTGAATGATCAGCCAGGGAAGATGTTGATGACAGGGTGCAAGAGTGCACAGCACAGGGGAAAGAAGAGGACCTGTGGCCAGGGCAGAGGAATTTACTTGTGTTCTGCTCCACTCAGAGCTGTCAGGAGAGGGGGAAGCAGTGGGCAAAGGAAATCTGATAAGGTCTGTGTTGGCTTAGAAAATGAGACTAAGAGCTAGGAGGCAGAGCCTTCAGGAACCTCCTGCTAAGGAAGTCTTCTCTTCCCCCTTCCACCATGAATTGAAAAGCTCCTGGCTTCTGAAGCTTTTTCTGAACCCTCTTCCCCAAGACCCTCCTTTTCAGCTATATGAAATTATCTATCTGTGACCAGGTTTTTGAGAGAAAGTATGATTCTGACTTATTCTAATAATACAAGCTTGAAGATATTTAGACAATCCAGACTTACTTTTAGCCATGACTTGGTCAGGAAAAAGATGAAGTTCTCTGACATTGAATGAGGCAAAGGACTAGGCTCACAAAAGAGCAAACTTGCAAAAAGCAAACTCAGCACCTCCAAGTCTGTATCCCACAGAGCCTTGCTAGATAGAGTTCCTGGTTTTGGCTGGGGTAGTCAATTTTCTTCACAATAACTAGTGTGAGGAACTAGTATTTCTGTAATTTAGGGATCAAAATGTTTAGCATTGAAGTTGCTGAAGCTCCAAAGTAATTTATATGGGTTTTATAATCTGAGCATTCAAATTTGCATGTTGGATCTGTTAGAGCAGGCAATTTGATTGTGGGCAAGTGAATAACAGAAAGTTGATCAAGTTGAACAAAGCTGAACAAATTAACATCCATGGAAGAGGCACTGAATCAGGCACCTAATGTGTCTGACATGCTGGAGGGAAGGGATGCCATCCAGAGGAACCTTGACAGACTTGGGAGGGTGAGTTTTCATGAATCTCATGAAGTTCAACAAGGCCAAGTGCAAGGTCCTGTACCTGGGTTGAGGCAATCCCAAGAAATACATAGACTGGGCAGAGAACGGATTGAGACTTTCGCTGGGGAAAAGGACTTGGGAATATGTGTGGACAAAAAGCTCAATATAATTTAGCAATGTGCACTCCCAGTCTGGAAGGCCAGCTGCATCCTGAGCTGCATCAAAAGTGTTGTGACCAGCAAGTCAAGAGAGGTGATCCTTTTCCTCTACTCTGCCCTCATGAGACCCCACCTGGAGTTCTGCTTCAAGGTCTGGGGCTCCCAACATTAGAAAGACAAGAAACTGCTAGAACAAGTTCAGAGGAGGGCCACTAGGTTGATCACAGGTCAAGAACACCTCTCCTATGAAGACAGGCTGAGAGGTGGGGCTGTTCAGTCTGCAAAAGAGAACCCTACAAGGAGATCTCCCTTCCAGTACAGGAGGGCTGGAGACGGGCTTTTCACAAGGCATGTAGTAAGAAAAGGGGAAATGGCCTTAAGTCGAAGGAAGGTGGGTTAATATTGAATATACAGAAGAAACTCTATTATAAGGGCGGTGATGCACTGAAACAGATTGCTTGAGAGAGGTTATGGACTCCCCATCTCTGGAATTGCTCAAGACAGGCTAGATGGGGCTCTGAGTAACCTGTCCTAGAATAACATTTCCTGCCCATGACAAGGTCATTGTATCTAGATGATCTTTTAGGTCCTTTCCAACCCTAACCGTTTTATTTTGCTACTATACTGTGCTCTTAAATCACCATCTGTGTTCTTCCCTTCCCAGATTGCTTCTGAACAACCAAGAATGTACTGAAACTTTGATAATGCTAAGGGGCAAGGTAGTTAAAAAAAAAAAGACCTGGAAGACCCAAACTGGTTTGTCTTTCTCAGACCACACTTAACAGTTTGGTTCTAAAGAAAACTTGGGAGGCAGGAGGCTTAAGGCAGAGCAGATAAACACCTGTATCCTGTAAACCATAAGGAAATCAGAGCACCTTCCTGTAATAGGAGAGATTCAGTTTCAGGTCACTTTTCTGTTTGCAAGAACTTCATCCCCCATTTCCCTGCTCAAGGCCCCAAGTTTCTGGCACCATCAGGTTTCTTTTGTGGTTTCGTGGCAGGTTGACCCTGGCTGGATGCCCAGTGCCCACCAATGCCACTCTATCATTTCCCTCCTCAGCTGGACAAGGGAGAGAAAACACAATGAAAGAATAGGGGGTCAAGATAAGGACAAGGTGTCTTTTACCAATTACCATCACAGGCAAAACAGACTCTATTGGGGAAATTAATTTAGTTTATTACTAATCAAATCAGATAGCATAATGAGAAAAAACCCCTAACTCTTCTCCCTCCTCCTGCCCAGGCTCAGCTTCATTCTCAGGTTTCTCCCCCTTTTCCCCTCCAGTAGTACATCACATACTGTCTCTGCTTCTCCTTCATCCTTAGGACAAGGTCTCCTCAGTCTTCCCTGCTTCAGCATGGGTCCCTCCCATGGGAGACAGTCCTTTAGCAGCTTCAACAGTGTGGGCCCTTCCCATGGGTTGCAGTCCTTCATGCACAGATGGCTCTGGCGTGGCTCCCCCCCAGAGTCACAAGCCTCTTCAGCAAATCTGCTCCAGCATGGGCTCTTCTCTTCATGGGCCTACATATCCTGCAAGGACCCAGCTCCACTGTGGGCTTCCCGTGTAAGGACAGCCTCCTTCAGGTCTCACCTGCTCCATCCTGGGGTGCTCTGGCTGTGGGTGGATCTCTGCCCCTCTGTGGACCCCCATGGGCTGTAGAGGCGCAGCTGCCTCATTGTGATCTGCTCCACAGGCTGCAGGGGAATCTCAGCTCTGGTGCCTGGGGCAGCTCCTCCCTCTCCTTCTTCAATCTCAGTGTCTGCAAGTATCTTGTGTATTCTCACTCCTCTTCCCAGTTCTGATTGTCTTTTTGGTTTTTTTGCTTGTCTCCTCCTTCTTATATATGTCATCCCAGAGACACTACCACTGTTGGTGGTAGGTTTGGCCTTGGCCACCTGAGGGTCCATCTTGGAGCTGGCTGATGTTGGCTCTGCTGGACATTGTGGAATCTTCTGTCAGCTTCTAACAGAAGCCTTTCCTATTGCTCGCCCTTTCCTACCAAAACCTTTCCAGGTAAACCCAAGGCTTTCACCTTTACTGCCAAATTCAAGTCCAAAACTGGACATAGGATATGCAAAGGTTGGTAAGGCATTACTCAAATGCTTTTACGAAATCAGACCCTAAAACTAGTAATCGTTTCAATAGTTTTATGGGATTTTTTTCCAAGGAATCTTGGTCTCCTTTTCCAGAATGGCTGGGCTAACTTTTAAGGTTTTATTCCCTCAGAAAACAGTTTGTGGCATATTGCCATAGAAATATCCACTGAGTCTTTATTACAAAGATAGACTTATTCCAGCTCATAAATTCTGACAATAACAAAAGCTAAATTTACTACAGATTACAAGCGGATGGGATAAGTGGATAAATTGGATGGATATAACACTGAGGGCGGATGACTCCTGGTGGCAAAACTTACCTAAGTCTGCAAATGAGGTGGGAGAGACATGAGAGGAAGAGAAGTCAGATTTTGTGAGGTCTTAGTGTGACTCCTTACGGCTCTACTGTGAAGCCTGACAGTAATCAGCAGGTGTTACATGACATATGCTTTTATTTCTGGATTTCCAGGTCTATGTTACTTGTTGGATCATGTGTGAAGCTTGATCCTTGCCTGACACAAAAACCCATGGAATATGTGGAAAAAAAAGCACTGCTCTAAATGCTCTTTTCTTTAACTGCAGAAGTATTAAGCCCTGGGGGGGAGGGGAGGAGGAGTGTGCTCAAAAAGAGGCAAATTTCATAGTTTGCCTGTTAGCAGTGGAGCACAACTCTCTTTAGGAAGTGATTTTATTTACTGTAATTTTTTTGTTCACAGCCAGAGAGATTAACTCAATTGCAGGCCTTTTAGAAGGCATTGAGCAATATTTCAGCCAAGTCAGTCAAGTCTGGTGTCCTGCAGCACGTATCAATCTATTTATAGGTGTAATCAGATCAGCAGCCTATATGTTTTTTAAACTCTTTCACACTTCAGAAGGGACTGGTAGCACCCAAACTGTGTTTTGGGGTTGGTACCCTGGTTCACACAAATCCCTAGTTGTGCTGTGAATAGCTGGTGCTAGTCCCCATGCCAAGGACCACTCTGAATGTTCACCAGCAGAGATTACCAGTTGTGTTCCCTAACATCACCAAGACATAAGCATGGGTATTTTTGACTCAATTTGTCTCATATTTGTCCTGAACTCAGTCTTCTCCTGGTAAACATAAAAAGCACTAGAACTAAAGCTTTGATTACGTCCTCCCATATCTTAGAAAACTGTTTATCTTACCAAAACCAAACAGGACTGTGAAAATTTCACCTTTTGTAAAACACACTGATGAAACACTCATTACACAGGAATAAAAAAGCAACAGTCATTCCTATGTCTCTTGCACATAAATTCTTGTTAGCGGCCTTCAGCGCACTGGAAACAAACCTCATTGAAAAAAAAACCACCTCTTTATCTCAGTATGAAAGTGAAGTTCCCTCCCAGACTGGTGTACAAAGCACCCATAAACTCACGGACATTTATCATGGCATGGATGTGACTTCAGCTTCTACCCCAAGACTGTTAAGAATTAATGCACAAATGCAGAAAGCAACATTACATGGAGACACTTTCAGTGGATCCATGAGGATACTTTCACAATTCAGCCAATTAAGTCTATGTAATGAATATGTACCAAGGAATATGAAAAGAAATCACAAAGATATCTGCATGAATAAGATTCTTTTCTCATCCCATTGTGCCATTCAAATATGAGAGATTGCGTTCAGATGATTTTTATTTACTTCAAAAAAAATCAATAGAATTGCTAAAAAGAGTGACATAAAAACAGTGCTATCCATCACTGAAGACATTTTGAAGATAACTGCTGATTTGTTCATATTTACCATATTTGCTTGAGAGATGAGCTATCCTAGGGCAACAAAAGCATCTTGGGTTTTTAAAAGTTCACTTATGTTGCATACTGGTGAGTGCCTGACATCTGCCCCTCTCTTACAGTATTTAATCATTGCCCTTCATGTGCACTCACATGACAAAAACAGTCCTTTTTTTCCCCCCTCACATATTTCTCAGTTTCTGTATTATCTCTATCTTTGAAAAACCTCTACCTCAGGCTGTTTACTCTTATTTGTACTTTGGCACTGATACTATTATTGTTTTTATGAGTTATCAAGTACATGGCTACAAAATCAAGAGAAATATTTTGAGAAGAAGAGACATTATTAATTTTAAATTCCCACATTTCTTGCCAAAATTTTAATATTTACTTCCAGTAGAACAAAGCAAAAACATTATAAAACACAACAAATCCTCCACTTTTGATCTATGGGAATTTAAAAACCTTTTTTCTCAATCTCAGTCTTAAAACCAAAAGTGATTATCAGTTTTAACCTTGAAAAAGCAACTGTGACTTGAGATAAACTGTGGTTGGTTAATGAGGTTATCTAACGCAGCCCAATGAATTTGTCAAGGCTAATGATGATCAGTATATAGGCTCAAGGGATTTTTGCATCAAAGCACAAATCTCTCTCATGATCTTTTTATTAAATTGTTACTCTGTATGATTGTTGATAATCTTCTACAAAAAATTAATTTGTAATAATCTTCTTTTGTGTTACTGTACAGAAATAACATACTCAAGGTTGTTGCAGGTCTGTGTAGCTGAAATCTGGCTCATTGATGGATCTGAGGACAGTATAATAAAATAGATTGATGTCACTAGAAACATTTAATGCACTGTGAATTAAAAACACGGACAAGATATTTAAGTAGAGTGGTTCAATAATTCATAATTTAGTGGACATGCAAGGGAAGAGAACTTTTTGTCTCCCCACAAAAGTCAATAGAAATGCAGATTGGAGGTCCAAATGTCAATGACAGGAGGACATGGGAGAAAGAAGGAAAGTCAAAACTCCCCTATCAATAAGGCATATATATGCACACACACACACACACACACACACATATATATATACACACACATATATATACACATATATATATATATATACTTGGCCATGAAGGGCACAAAGGGTGCAGAAAAATGAAAATGAGTTTTAATAAAATATGCAGATTCCAACATGGACATAGCAAGTCTGTATACATTTGATCTAAAATACACCATGCCAAAAAATATTGTATTAAGCTATATTAAGTATTCATTTTGTAAAAATGCAACTCTCTGGTCTGTGGAATGCTTGCCTCGGCCTCTGTAATGCTTTCCTGTCCACTCTCATTGTTACAAGGACTGGCCCCTCCAATATTCAAATATTCTCAAGAATCCCAACTCTGTGGGATTCTTGAGAATATTTCAGGGAATCTAAAAACAGTATGTTCACCATACTTTTATGATCTACAGCAAATTATTGCTGCCTATCCTTCAAGTAAGTCACCTTTGTAAACCAAGTACAAACTACCACCATACATGGTAATTCAAGAAACACCTTTTCAGCCAGAAGTAATTGCTACTAACAGGCCTCCTTAGTGTAATTATTTACCATAACATCTCTGTTTACTTGCGCTGTGCAGCAGATCAGATTTATGATGAAGTAACAAATCACAGGGGTTTTATTTTCTTTTTGCTGCGTAGACAGACACCAGAAGGGCTGTAAAACCTAATATGGCTGTCTCCTGAAAAAGTAAGACAGAGACTTTTCCATATTAACATGCATTCATGTAATGGGATTCTGCACAAGCATTGTACTTTCCATGACAGGTGACATAGTGACAAGAAATTTCAGTGATTTTTTAAAATTCTTAGACAGATCTCTATATAAAGACTGGTGCATATTACAGAAGATTACAATTTTTCTCCATAAGCTAATAACTGGGAGATATGTATTATAAGTGTCATCTAGTATTCAGAGAGTGATAGAATTTGGCATTTTTCTGACTATTGGATTTTCTTACTCACTAGTTTTGATTTAAAGGGTAGTTTTCCCAAATTATACTCTCTGTTTTTACAATTTTCAGCTTCAGGTTCATGCTGAAATTTATTTTTCATAAGGAATCTGATTGTACTGAATTGAAAATTCATAAAAATCTAAAAAATTTTTTTACATTCATAAAAATATCACACTTTTAGATACAATTTTTTTAGGCCCCTTGAGGATTCAGAGAAATTGCTGGCATATTTGAGAAAATTGTGAATCTCTTATTTTTTTTTTTAATAGGATAAAACACATTTATAGAACAATGAAACAAGGGGGTTTGAGTGTGTGTAATACACACTGCAAGTCATTAGTTTGAAAAGTGCCTGCCACTGATGGAGGGCTGTAACTTTGCTATCTATAATAATTTCCCCATTATTCTGACAGACTTAATCTGCTCAAATCTGATATGAGAGCAATATCATGAAAGATAGGTATCAAGAAACACAGCAAATTTAAGAAAAGTATATGCAAACATTCAATTTAGCTGTCTGTCATCTGTCTGATAGGAGTTAATTTACTGTCTATGTGTTACAGAGCAGATAACAACACATCCTGTGCAGTCTGATGCATTTTTGGGGCAGAATCCAAGAGTGTGTCATCACTAGAGAATGTGCCCTTTCCAGAACTGCCAGTAAAATAAGACATACACAGAAACCATCCGAACATGTAAACAAACATGGTAGTGTTTTTGCAGGGAATTGGAGGAGGGTTCTGGCTGATTACGACATTGTTGATAGTGCTATGTTGAAGACATGGGTGGAAGCAGTTATGGACCACAGCTTCTGAGAAATATGTTCTTTTTCTCTTTAGGCAAAATTTCCTTGCATCTGTGGAAGTTTGGATGAAAAAAGTATGTAAAGGTAGATATAATTAGCTCAAATATCGTTGGTGACTATAAAGAAAGGCTCTTTTCTCTGGCTTCTTATCTGAGATGAGGGAAGTGACTGTATGTGAATGAAAATAGTATTCCTAGCTTGATCATTTTTACCTGGAAGATTTTACAGATGCTATTTACTGGAAAAACTTTTTTTTTTTTAAAAATGAGTGTTGCAATTAAACACAAACCTTATAAACTTCTTCTGGGTAAAATTTGAGAACATCTACAAAGCTATGCACAATACTGCCTCCTACTTTATCTTCAACGATGCAGCTATTTGCATGTACAGATGCTTGTGCCCCTACTTTGGTCCTGCTTACCTTACCAGTACTGGATCTGATAAGGTATAGTGATAGTATCTACTCTCAGTGCTCTGTTGTTGTGACATGTCTTGCACATCCAGAATTCCAGAATGGCAGAGAATTTTCTACATTGCCTCTATGCCATGGACAACAGCACTTAAGTCTCAGTTTGAGCCTACAGAGACCTTGCAAACAAGATTAGGTAAAACAACTTTGCTTGAAGGGGATGCCTTTGATACACAAATATCCTGTCAGTATTCTTTTCATCTCTCAGCTCACTTCTTTCAGCTCCTTATTCTGCCCTCTTCTTTTCAACCTAACATGAAAATCCTAGCCAAAAATGGTTGTCTCACAAAACCTAGCCTGATAATGAGAATTGCTACAAGAGGTGATGATCCAGACAGCTCTTGATCCTATGACAATCTGTGTGTGCAGAAGCCAAACGTTTAAATCCCAACTTCCTTTTTTGGCATTTCCTCAGTAAGTCACTGGCACCTGCAGTATCTTGTCTCCTCCTTATTTTTGCATGCAGCATTATACAATCACATGCACAGTGATCTAGTAAAAAAAAATTTCCATAATACCCTCCTCCTTGTACTGGAGTATGAATTTCCTGCTGCTCATCCACATCTGTGCTGCATGTCAGAAGACATATGGCACTCATGTTGCTTTTTGCCTGGGTAGTGTTTTCCAAAATTGCCGACATATCTTTGCTCTGCATGATGTTTCTTATTTCTTATAAGTGTGAAGGGAGTTCACTACTTTCAAATTTCCAGTTTGAATCAATGTTGCATTTTGCAAGGGTTTTGGCAGATTTTATCGTCTTGGCCCACTAAAAATGAAAGGTGGCTTAAATAATTATCTCCTTTCCCTTCTTTTATTTATCTGCTTTTCTATTATTAGGTTTTTGATACTGGATTACCTGCTTTTATGGATTTTTTTTTCTAACCCTTCCCTCTTCACATCCTCCAAAAGGAGGAAAAGGCCCTTTTCACTAAATCCTGTAAATCCCACTGTTTTTATCACCACTTTCTCCTGGTTAGTTATTTCACACCCCTGCGCTAACATCTTCTTTCAGTTTGTTATTTTGCAGTCTCCTTTACAGACCAATCATAGCATCTTAGTCAAAAATCTTCTCTTCCTATTTGCCCGCAGTGGTATGTCTTGTCCTTCCAATTCCATTACTAGTTTTGGTCTTGGTTTTTAGCTCTGTTTCAAAGTTCCCCTTCACTCTGACTTGCAAATCACTTTTCTCCTCCTCTTCTTCTCATGAGAAATTCTGCTCTTGATGAAGAATTCAATTCCTGTTAAGCAAAGAAGCTGTGGATAACACAGTGGCCTCTACGGGTACTAATGAAGGAAGGTTACACCCTTTTATATACACAGAAAAACTACAGGGTCAAACATAGTGGAAAATTATGACATTTTCTACTACAGAAAAAAACACAGTGAAGGCAGAGAAAAAGGTGGAGTGGAATTTTCCCAAGGTTTGAGTTTGTAGGTATTGCATTTTTGCATATGGCTGTATCTGTACAGATCTCTAGCTCTTCCCCTACTGACCTACAAGGTATCCTTTTTCTCCATGTGTCTCAGTGTACAGGGTAATTTGGGTTTTTACTTCAACAAACTACAAAGGCAAGATTGGTGGAGACGTAAGGTTTTTCAACCCTGAAGCCACTAACTAACAATCTAACTAAAACAAAGCTCTAAGACATGCAATAAACATGTTGTAGTTTTGTCATAGCAGCATTTGGAATACAATGCAGGATTAAGGTTCTGAGGAAAAGGGAAATATTTCTAAGGTTTCTTGGCATTTTTAGCAAAAACTGAACTTGGGGTAAAAGACAGAGATCTTTCTGGTTTAACATTAAAGATGTTGAATGTTCAACCTAAAATTAAGGAAAGAAATCACCGTGAGGAGGTACATGAGGGCTTAAGAAATTATGGCTCTGAATTGTCATATTATGTTGAATATTAATAATACTGACAACTAATGCATGTATGTTCATGCATGTAGGCACATAAGTGTGCATGTTCACAGATCAATGCTATTCTGAATTTGTCTTGACTGGCTGACGCCTTATTGAAATGAATACTGCATTTTTTATAACCAAAATTTCAAATATGGGACCCAAAGAAGGTACTGAATCACAGCCTGTGGGAAAAATTAGTTTTGCTGTTTTGCAGGTTTTGCTTCGGTTTTGTTGAACCCAGTTTAGTTCATGTTGCTGTTATGAGGAAATGATTGTTTATATCTCTCATCTTGTGTGTATTGGAAAATTGGCAGCACTACCTTGTAATTCATCACTTATTGTGAGTCAGGGGACAATGTATTTTCAACTTCAGGGCAAAGGATTATACAGAGTCATAAAAGCAAAATATCACATCCCTCTGAGCTGAATCAACCCAATAACAGAGGTATTATACAACTTTGCAATAATATGCAACCGAATTAGCGGGTTCTCATAGCCCTTAAGTTGTATAAAGGATTTTTTTTATTTTATCTGTTTAGATTTTATTCAGCCAGCTGATGAGTCATGGTCAGAAACATCCCCTGTGAAAAGGAGGCTTTCTGAGAGTGCAGTGCTTGGTGAAGGGAAATAGAATTAACTTAGCTATTTTTTACTTTAAGTTGATGTGTGTTTGCATTCAACTCCACACAGTAACAAAGCCAAGATACAGTATGCAGCAACGACACTCCTCTTCAAAGTTCAAAAAGCAATTATGTAGTACTTGTATTGTCTGCAAACTTTACAGAGGTAATGCAGACAAGGTTTTACCCTGTCTATGTAATTATCCTACTCAAGAGCAAGGGTTTGGCACTTTGCAAAGCCCAGATGCCAGCTTGTGAATGCATGACCCATCACATAATTTTCATAAACTTGAAAATATTTCAAATTCCTAAGGGAAGTTAATATTAAGACACACCAAGCAGTTTATCTTGAACCTTGTATTTTCTATCTTGGCGTGGGTGACCAGCTGGTTTGGGAAGCACAGAACTTACTACTCTCTCATCTGAACAGCATATTAATGTTGTAAACTACTTGATTATAAGCTAATTATACTCTACTGAAATAGATTTAAGTTGCTTAATAAATATGAATTTGATTCAATTCAATGTTCAATAATGACTGAATATTAAATATTTCATTTTGATTGTCAATTGTTTAAAGGAAAGAACAATATCTTTCTACAATATTTATGTGCAAATCATTGTAGGTGCTAGCAAATACCAACAGTTCAAATGAATGAAGGTTCTGAGATTTGAAGAGTTACAATTCTAGCTAATGGCAATTATGACTCAGGAAATGTGTATTACAGGCAAACTTTAGGTTTTCTCTTTAATGATGCATACAATAATAGAAAAAATATTATTACTTAGATAGCTCTGACAAATCTAATAAGAATCTCATGTCTGGAAAAGAAATTACCCTACTCCCCTTCATATTATTTCCTTTAGTTTAAGGAAAAAAAGTTTAATTCTGTTCTAATCTTTTTTTCTCTCACTTTCTATGCTAAGTGGAAATAGAAATCACAAGACCTGTTTTCTTCCTGCAACATGGGATACCATTTCTTACTTCACATCTGGTAGCGTGAGTGGAAGAAATCCAACATCCTTTCCACCAGCATGCAAAGCAAGTTTATTTCTTTCTCATTCACTGTCCCTGCCAAGCTGATTGTAAAGGACAGAAATATATTTTTTTAAAAAATCCCTTAACTTTCATCCTATAACATTTTTTCAGCACATCTAGTCACATACATGTAACAAAAAAGTTACTTCTTTTTTACAATTAATAACTATCTTTTTTTATTTACTTTTGAAACCATTGTTCTTCTTAGTAGAGTTTTGGAGATTCTGGTAGAAGATTTTATCTCTCTTTCACCCATACCTGACATTTATAGGAATGTTTAATGAAGTAGGGGACAAAGTAGCCTGGCTCCCTGCTGCTCTCTGTGTTGCTCTTGCCAGTGCTTTCTGAGCCTCTATTAAGAAACAGCTGAACTTAGCTAAACCTGCAGCTACCAGCAAGGTTTTTGCAACCTCTTTCTTGAAGTTAGCCATTAAACTGAGGAAGATGTTGGCCACTGGGGAGAAATAAGAACCTCCATGTACACGCACCTATGTGCCCCTGTGCATAATAAAGAACTTGGCATAAAAAAACCCTCCACACATTTCCTCTATCTCTCAAGTGCGAGCAAAGCTATCTTTGAGACACAAAGTCTCTAGGCTGCATTAACGTTTTAAGTCATCCTGTCACTAATGGAAAAGAAACAGCAAAGCAAAGGCCTCTTCTGTTTTGTCACAAAAGCACAAGGCACTGAGTATGCTGGTGGAAATTACCATAACTGCATATTACTGAGCCAAAAATAACAGAAACTCTCCATTTTACATCCCATCTGACTTTAATATAAGCAGCTCAGGTTTCTGTAGGGATTATACTTTGTTTAGTCTCTGATAGAAGGCTAGTATTTAAGTAAATAGTAACCAGAAGGATGTCAATCAGTTTCACCATAAAATAGTGCATGGCAAGCTAAATCAGGAAATTCTTTGCTGCTCACTGAAAACTCTGGCCGACTTTTTGTGATTTCCCTTGTTAATAAAGTAGTGATTGAAATAATCTTGTGTTCAATTAACTGTAACACCATGAAAGATCCTTAATAAAAGCAAGAAGAAAATGAAGTACCATATTAAAGGTCATAAGTTTTCCAAATATAGGTACTCATATTGAGCATTAAGTGTCCGTTAACATGCTGCTCTAAGACCATAAGCTCGTGCACACATGCTCTTCTAAAGAGCATGTGTAAAGAGCAGCAAAAGGACATTTTGCAGCACAAATTCATATTAGTCTGAGATAAAAAAGCAGGGCTATTTTATAATGGCTGCTTGTGTAGCCCAACCCAAATTACACCCTAACTTTTCTTTAACAGAGTTCAGAGAGTTTCTCACCCTTTTCTTTTTCCCTACTTGATTCCAGTGAGTGCTGGAGGCCTTGGACACAGAGAACTCTCACAGCAGCTGCAGTACCAAGGGGCTGAGAGCAAGGGAGGTTGGCAGGAAGGCAGGTGAGTAAGGCATTAAGGTTTTGTCTACAGCATGAAACATGTGGGCCATTAAGTGTGCTGGCAGCAAGGAAAGAGTTGATTTTAGGAAGGAGGAGGGTTTAGACCTGGACTTGTTTTAGCCTTACAGTATTAATAACAAAATATTTTACCTACAGACACTTCTTTTGGTGTTCTTCTGCTTATTTCTACAAGATTCACATTGGTTATGTCTACACATAAAACACTTTTGCAAGTATATTACTTCAGCTCACGGGTTTGTGTCCACCAGTTAGGCCATCAAAATCTTAAATTCTCACTCAGCTTAGTGCATTCAAGGAAGCACTTACAAATTCTCCTGGCAAAACCCATGGTGTTGCCAGGACAAGCAGTGTCAATAATTGAAGAGTAGTTACAAGGTCTGAAGGCAGGCTAGCCCCACTGGTCCTGCAGCCATGGATAATTTGTTGAGGAGGGAGTACATGTCACATCAGCCAAGGCCAAGAGGAGAAGGAAGGTGAGAGGTCAGACATCATTTAGCCAATGTGAACTGATTCACTAATAAGAGAGCTGAGTTAGCCAGCTGCTCACAGATGAGAATAAACCTGAGCCTCTCTCTCTCTGGGACCCAAAGTACCCCGTGCAAAACTATTATTTCTCACAGCTCATATTTACAGGGCCTGTGTACCCACAATTAACAGGTGATGGAAGAATGAGGAGGACAGCCATAAGCCAGCAATGATTTTTGACAGACACAGATTTTGTTTGAGCTCTGATAGTAGATGACATAGCTCCTATTAGGACATTCTCCTGGAAGGCAGTGAGGCATTCAGAATTATTTCTGCAGCCTGTGCAGAACTTGGGCTTATACTAATTTTATTAAACAGATGAAAGAGCTCTCCAGCAGAATCAAGTGCCTCTATATTCTACTTTCTGAAGTTCAAGGGAGCAAGAAAAAAAAAAGAAAATTCTTTCTTAAAAGTGTCAGGATGCAGATCTCATTAGGTGTCTTGTGGAAGCTGTCCCAGAACTGTGTTGCATTCCTCACTCCCAGCTTGAAATCTGAGTAACCCTCTCTGCAAAATCTTTATTGAATCTAAAACAAAGCCAATAACTTCTGCTAAAGTTTATACTTGGTAGAATAAATAGGTTGTGATGCAAGTATCTGAATGCCATTTCTTAAAAGTTCTTTTGCTTGAACCATGTCTGTTTTATAATGGTCTTTGAATACTCTAAGAATAATGATCTTTGTTTTTCAATATAACATTCAAACATCTAAAACATTGCTCAAGTTACAAATTAGGTACAGCGGGTTCAGCAGCATTCAGGAGGCCAAGGTTGCTGTGTGTAACTTCTGAAATTAAACCAGGAAGGAAATCTGCAGTTTCACCCTGAGAGAGAGCAGGACTGTCTCATGTTGTGTCTGAGCCTTGGAAACAAGTGTTGGGATGTTACAGAACTGTGTTGAAAAGAAATTAAACCTTACATATAGACCATTCTCCCTAAGAGAGCAACTTTAGGGGTCATCAAAGAGCTTGCTGTTAAATGCAGAGTTTGAAATGCTTCTGAACTAAAGAACTGCTTGCTGTTGAAACTACTGTACATGAAATGACCATGTACCTGCACATAATTAAAATCATGAATTGCAAGATGGATCATATTTTGGTAATGAGTTGCTTGGTAGAAATATTATCATGTAAAAGGACATGCAAAATATTGTCCCAGTATTTCCCAGCAAACCAATATACATAACTTTCCTACAATTATGAGGCAACAATACAAATTCTTTAACTTTTTTGGGCTATAAATGTTAGTTTTAGCTTTCATTTCACAATCTGTTCTTCAGAGGTCTTTGCAGTGTAACAGTGTTTTGCCCTGAACACAGGATAAAATTTCCGCTATTAGCAAAAGCTAGTAAATTCTTTGTAGGACTATTCTGTAATTAGTTTTCAAGTTTTTAATTACAAAAATCAGTTTCTACAAATAAAGCCTCTTTTTTTTTACTTTGATGAATGAAAGACTGAAATAATCATGTTACATGATTTATCAAGTCTTCCTTAATATTTCCCCTTCATCATCTTCCCATTGCTCAATGCTATTTGCCAACAATTTCCAGTTAGAAGATTGTGCCAAAGACTTCTGGTGCTTACTGTGATTGTGGAAACTAGTTTGTGTTACTACATTAACAAGTGGCTTCAGCAGTTGTCACCTCCTTGGAAACACTAGACTGCAAAAACAGCTGGATCTTTTGTGTTGTTCCAGCTCCACCTTATCCCGGATTTCCTTCCAGGACAGACTCAAGTCGGTCATTTGCCTCGTGGGACTTTTTAGCAAAAAAAAAAAAAAAAAAAAAAAAAATACAGGGCCCTACAAGGCTTTCTGAATATAACATGATCAAGAAACCTCCCCTGGTAGCATCCAATAATTTTGTCATTCCATTTTCTCAGATTAAGGGAATCTATCCTTAGCTGTTTGGATAAAAATGTGCATGCTTCTATGATTCTCACATAGGGTCTGAGCATAGAAAGCTCTGACAAAGCTGCCTGGCAAAAACTTACTTGACGTCAGTTCCTGTTGTGTAGCCATGCTCTTGATTTAGAAATCTTGCCCCCATGTTATGAGTCTTACCTGCTTTCAGATGACTATGCAAACACATAAAATCTGAAGAAATACTGAGCTGAATGAGAGCAAAGTGGCATCTGGAGTGTACAGTTTGGAAAATGTAAAAATGCAAGGCACACACAGCAAGGCCTGAGTATTTGCAGCTTCCAGCCAGCAGCACTCAAGATTTCAAAGTCAGAGTCTGCATTAAGAAGGTGCATTTAACCCCTTTGGAAACACCTGGGATCCAGCAGAAGTCCTGATTCAAGCAGCTCCTCTCTTTCTTCATTGACTGCATAATAAACTCTTGAGACTCATGAGATTGTGTCACTGAACAGGAGATGAGCAGTTAAGTAATGTTGCTTAAAAACAATTTTTTGACCAAACAAAGCAGTGAGACTGATGGAAGCACAAAAAGATTTGTGCCATCATGGCTGGTACAGAATAAAGACAGTACATTCATCTATCTTTATCTGTACCTTCAGCTAACAGAAGTAGGGATTATCACCTACTTCTGGCATCACACAGGCAAAACACTCACTTAGCATTTAGCCGTCACACCTATTTTTTCAACAGAATATAGAGGATCCTTGTGTGAAAAGAAATCTAGGGATACTTCATGTTTGCATTTGCAAATAGATTAGCAATAGTCATTTTCATGGTCTTTCAGAATGTTAGTTTTCGACAGTACATGGCCAATGATTGTGTTATAATGTTCTTTCCTATGACTTATCACATTGAACTGAAATGTTTAGTTATGGATATGTTCATTATGCCATGAATTGTTATGCAGTATTTAATTTCATGATACTAATTCTTAATTACTCTTTATTTTACATTTCTTCATTAAGAATAATTATACACGTTAGGAGTGGAAAATAAATATTTCCCTTTGTGAAGGACAGCTGTCTTGTATTTTCACTTCTTCTGTGCTGATGTTTAAAAATTGCAGATTAGTCCACACAATAAACAGTGCAACACTGTCAGCATGCTAAGAACAGTAGCTGTTCTTTAAAGCTTATCCTGTCTGCCTATTTAAGTGTTGAATAACAGCAATTTTAGCCTTATGTAGATATTTAAAAAGCAACAGTACAGAGTCATGCCTTAAGAAATTAGGGTGTTTCAGTCTGGAAAATAAAATACTGTCAACTGCACCCATAACTTGTTAGATAGGAATGTTCATTTAGTAACAGCGACCAGATGATATCTCAGCTACTAATGTATCTTCACCACATCATTATAGTCTAAAATAATGCACCTTAATCTTTAATAATTAATTATAAGCATCTTGAATTTTTAAAGATGCATACACAGATACATACATAAACAATACAAAGATTATTGAAAGAGCCTAGCACTGCAAACTGTCCATAGCTTTTCCAACAGGAGAGCATAAAAATGCCATGAATGGAAGGGTCAATGTAATTTCATCTGTTTGAATACCTGATGTAAAGCTCATCAGAGTCTTTGGAAGTCATCTTAGAACATTCCAAATACTTAGTTATATTAGCAATTATTTTTGTTAATAGATCAAGTTTAAAAATTCAGTTAATACTTGCCATTGATAGCATGTATATAAATATAATGTCTATCCATCTGTGAGTAAAAGTTATTCTGGATTAAAGCTTCTTCAGTAAACACTTACTTTTCAAATATTTCTTTTCAGATAGTGCAAGGCACTTAAAGATCAGCTTTAAGTGCCTTGCACTATCTCACTAAACTCAGCCAACAGACCTGAGCACACAGATAAACATATATAAACTCATATACATACACAAATCATTACTGCATCTTCAGTGCTTTGGCATACCACAGGATTGTTGACATGCAAGTGAAATGTAATGACAGAATAAGTAAAGACAGCCCAAGTTAATCACCTAATTTCTTGATGAGCTATTGAACATTCTTGTAATAAGGATGAGAAAATGAGTAACTAATGCATCAGAAGAACATTCTCCTGATTTGCTTCTTTCCATGACACTATAAACACCTCTAATTTCTGCAGAAAAAATGGTTGTTGTAAGTCTTGTTGTTAGAGCCATCAAATCTAAGCTCTTATGAATAGATTTGTGTTATGTATATTCATATTGCTTCATACATGTTCACTTTAAAATTCACACTCTCATTCATAAAATCAACACACATCGATTAAAAAATTAATATAAATATTTCCATTAGCTTCACCTCCTGCAGACCATATTTGTCCCATCCAGCAAGAATCCTAAATTTCAGTTACATAGATTAAATTGTATGTTGCACTGCTAAAACATTGGGGGCCTTTGCTTTGCTATGCAATCTTTCTAATATTATTTGACTTGAATACCAATTAAAATGCATGTGCTTTCAATACTGTTATAATCCATTGAATTTTTACCTGATATTAATGATAATTGTCTGCAAGTTATCAATAAGTACTAAGAACTCCCAGCTCTCTTGTTACTTACTTGGCTACTTCCAAGCCAGATAACCATCTGTCTTATAACTTGGATACTCAGGAATTTCCTACCTGGTTGCTTCTAGGAGCTCCTTAGGAAAGTAATGATGAAGAGCTGGGTAGCAATCAGAGGCACCCGTCTGTCACACAGAGCAGCTAATGGTTCCCTCTGGACTGTAGCCTCCTGAGCTGTAGACTGCATTTCCTCCACAGCTCCTGTAATAGGAGCTTTATTGGGGTTTTCCCTGACTTTTGTGGTTTAGGAATGGTATTTAGTGCCCCCTCCACCAGGACTCCAAAGCCACAGTTCCTCCCTCTTTCTTCCCCTCCTCCTCTCTTCTGCCCATGGGTGGCCAGAGAGGAGAACTGGAGGCACAAAAGGCAAAGCTGACCAGTTGAGATAAGAACAGTTTACTGGAAACAGCAATAAGGAAAAAAAAAACAGTAACAGCAACAATATTAATAATGAAAGCATAAAAAAGACAGAGTGTGGAGCTCAACCCACCCACAGCCATGCCACCCAAACTGCTCCCTCTGGCTGGGACCAGTATTACCCCACTGCTCCATCTGCCAGGCTAGCTCCACTGGAAAGGAATGCCCTGGCAATGACATGAAATAGCATTGAATAATATTTGGGTCATGACCACACCCATACTGTTCTAGGCTCCTCCCCCTTGCAGGTACTTCAAAATATTAATCCTGTCCGTGGTTAAAGACCTTGACAACAACTTAATTCAACTGGGAAGTATCAGATGAAAAAGCACGTATTATGCTAAAAAAATACTACGCTTCTTACTTGCATACATTCCCTTGAGTTTAGAAGGGAAATTAAGCCTACATTTAATTGACTGTTTCTTGATTGTTAAACTTGCACATGCTATGTTTCAATTTCCGGTGATCATCATTTATAATTTAGCGTGCCTTGCTCCTACGTCAGTAACACAGATTTACTAATGCCTGCATTATACAGCTTGTACCATATTTAATTAGGAAACTTTATCTGATTGTTAACACAGTGCATTATGTAAAGAGCACAGCACATTAAACTATTGAGTTCCTATTCAACAACCCACCTAGAAATGCTCCATCCAATGTTACAAAATTTATGACTGCAATAAGTGACTAGAAAGAGTCATTAAAAGGCTGTACATTTCAAAACTGTGAATGCACTCACACTGCAAGGTATGAAATATATGTTCTGGAAGTTCTGAAAGAAATGTACATTTCCTCTAAAATCATTATAGTACTTTTCTTTCATAGATGTTGCAACTATAAAAGATCTATTAATCTCTAAGAAAGGATGTAGGAGAGAGGAATCCTGGTCAGTGTCCAATGAAGGCAAGATTTTGTTCAGCATGAGAAAAGAAAACATATTCTTTGTAAAAGCTAAATAGATTACTCTTCCAAAGCAGGAATATGTACTTTTTTAAATAGGTCCAGACATGAGAATCTACAATTATACTTAATTGTATATATTATTACACATAAGTGATAAAGTTTTCAGATAGTGAATATTGTGGTCTTGACCCACTAAAGATTAATCATGTAATATCTGCCCGGGCTGTGAGTTAAAAGTCTTTGTAGTCAGTGTGATTTATTTTAATGAGACATTGGTGGGTTTAAAATTAAGGTAAACCTGCTAATAGGATTGTTAAGGTCAGTGAAGTTATCCCTGACTTCAAGCAAACTATGTACTTAATAAGCTGGCTGACTCATATTCTACATCTAAAATTTGATATTAAATTGGACTCATGTACACATTTTGTCAATGTCTCTTAAGGGTTTATGTACATGTTAAAATTATTACAATTAGAAATTATTGTATTTTGGGGACATAAAACAACTTGTCCTAATGTAGAAGAAAGAATAAAAAACTAGCGGCAAAGAAGATGTAGGAGTCCCCCAGCTGTAAAGGGCCATTATATTGTAACAGACTTTTCTTTTTTAAAATTGTCCATATTTAATGATTTTTCTATATTTTTTCCAAAAAGATTTTTTTTCCTTTCATCATGAAAGCCACTAATGACATATTGCAGCTGTGTTTCCATTTTTACATGAGTATTCTGCTCTGCCTTTTTTTTAATATGTCTTATTTAAAATCCTTTGTTACTGCAGTTATCTGAGAAAAAGAGTATTTTTTTGGGGTTTGCATTTTTTTTAAAGGCTGTGATTCATTCCTCACTATGAGAGGGAAAGTCTTGGAAGCACTAATTTCAATTCCAAAACCAAGGGAGACAAGAAGAATAATCTTTGTTTCTTTGGGAGCATGCTATGGAGGTAGCAGCACGGCCTCCTGTGCTGCAGTGCATGTGCTTGAGCAAGGGCAGAGGAAGGAGACAGACTAAGAGGAAATAAAAAGACAAAAGGTATAAGGATTAAGTTTTAGGCAAGATGCAAGACTTTAGGAGTGAATAAATGGAGGTGATGATCGAAGGGTTGCACTTTCTTCTTTTGTGACTAGAAGGGAAACCATGAAGTGAATAGATATGTTGATAGCTAGGAGGGAATAAATGTTGTGCACTTGAGCGCATCCAAGGCAGAACACATCTTTCCTGGAAGCCTAAACAGACTTAGCCTGAGATAGTGGAGCTATTAAAAGTATCACTGTACAAGCTGACAGCTGGGTAACAGCTTTATAACCAGACTGGCAGAGCTGGCTTGTGGCTTCACAAAAAACGTGGAAAGCTAGAAAGGCAAAATTCACATCCTGACAAAAGCACGGGAAAATCCAGTATTTCTGACAATTTTTACCAAAGTAAATTGATTTCTTTGTAAAAAGCTTTCCTTTTAAGTAAGGCTGGAGAGCAGGAGGGAAATACCACCATGGATTCTGAAACACACATCTTATTTTGGATACCTGCATCCAAGTCATTACTACAGGGCCGGTTTTAAAATAAGTTACATTATCCTTCCTCTTATGGGGAAAGCCCCATACAAACTTAATCTACACAGTGAGTTTCCTACCAGGGATATGCTCAAGCAATACAGGCCAAGCAATAACGTAAGTGATTACTTTTTTCTTGGGAGTTTAAGAAGAGAGCCTTTTTGTTAAAAGCAACGAGCCTTTCCTGCAACGTAAGTGCTCAAAGGACATAATAAAGTTCATTCACTTTCAAAATTTAAAGTGTTGCATTTTAATTTAAACACAGTTTTCCTCTTAGTTATGCTAACCTGTTCCAAGTCAGATAGTGCTGTTTAAGAATAATCAAATTTCTGCTCCTCTTCATGAGGATTTCCATATGTATGTTGAACAATATAAAATCATTTCATGAAATTATGTTATTTACTTACATTTATTAAAGTTGGTACAACATTGTGGCTTATAAAACAGCAAGGAGAACTAGAAACCTTCTGAAGCAGTTAGGGATAAACATTGATAAACATGTCACAGCTAATTGTTAAAATTTACTATGTAATTAAGAATTTTTACATTCCACAATAGATCAAATAAACAGAACATCCCAAATTCAGTGGAATGCCCAGTGGCTTAGCAGGTTGTATGGGCAGATCTTCAGAAACATCTCACAATCACAACAAACTGTGTGTGTTCCTTCAAATTGATGACCATCAAGTACCCTCAAAGTCAGTTGATGTTTATAATCAAATACCTTTCCAAAGAAAGAAACAAAAAGCTCTATATCTCTCCATTGTTAACAGGCTGAAATCTGGGTAAGCTAACCAGGCTCCTTCAAGGGAAAAACCATAATTTAGGCTCGAAGATGAAATCGAGCTGTGATAAAACTTAGTGAAGTGTGACTGGACAGTCTGGAATAGAGGACAAAAGCATTTCGAATTGCATCCTGGTTGTAACTTACTTTTAAATTGGCATTTTTTCATCTCGTTTTGCCCTGATGCTTTTTATAGTAGTAACTGCAAGAAAACAATGAAGAGTAGCCTTTTTTTCAATATAACCAATTTTCTTCTTATATGCCAGGAAGGGCTTTATATTTTGTATATTCTTGAGACTACATTTTCAAGGCTTTGAATGTTTTGATTTGTGAACATTTTTCAAGATTGCAAGATCTGTGATACTCTGAAAGGATTGATGTTGACCATAGTAAAACATGTCTGAAAGGAAGAGATTGGATGAAAAATACTTCTGAAACACAAGAAACTTCAGGTTGATCAGCCCCCAGCCTGTGCTGGTCCTTGGAGTTATTCCTCCCCATTTGCAGGATGCTGCACTTGCTGTTGTTGAACCTTATTACGTTTCTCTCTGCCCAACTCTCCAGCCTGTCAAGATCCCACAGAATGGCAGCAGAGCCTTCAGGTGTATCAGCCACTGCCCTCAGTTTTGTATCATGAGCAACCTTGCTGAGGGTGCATTCAATCCCTTTGTCCAGGTCATTGATAAACAAGTTGAATAAGACGGAGCCCAGTATTGATCAGTGGGGAATGCCACTGACTACAGACCTCCAACTCAATTCTGCTCAACTGATCAAAACCTTGTCCATTCCTTTACTGAGCTTACCTATGAGGATGTTCTGGGAGACAGTGTCAAAAGCCTTGCTGAAGTCAAGGCAGACAACATCCACTGCCCTCCCTTCATTGTCCCATCCTGCCATGTCATCATAGAAGGCTATCAGATTGGTCAAGCATCACTTCCCCCTGGTGAATCCATGCTAACTATACCTAATTGCATTCTTCTAAATGCTTGGTAATAAATGACCTCCAGAATGACCTGCTCCATCACCTTTCCGGGGCTGGAGTTGAGGCTGGCCAGTAGTTTCCCTTGTCCTCCTTCTAGCCCTTCTTGAAGATGGGAGAAACACTGGCCTTCCTCTAGTCCTCAGACACCTCCCCTTTTCTCTGTGATTTTTCAAAGATGATGGAGAGTGGCAGAGCACCAACATCTGCAGCTCCATCAGCACCCATGGGTGCATCCCATCAGAGCCCACAGATTTATTGGTGTTAAGTCTACCTAGGTGACCTCTAACCCAACCCTCTATTACCAAGGGGAAGTCTTTCTTTCTCCAGCATTCTTCTCTTACCTCTGAGGTCTGCTGAGAGCCATCCTCAGAAGTAAAGACTAAGGCAAAGAAGGCAAATAATTCCACCTTCTCTGTGTCTTCCATAGCCAGGACACCCATCTGATTCAACAGCACCTCAACATTATCCCTAATCTTCCTTTTGCTGCTGATACACTTGTAGAATCCCTTCTTGTTGTCCTTGAGGTACTTTGCCAGTTACAGTTCCAGGTGGGTCTTGGCCTTCCTCATTTCATATTCTTTCATTTCATGCCTTCCTGCATATTTTGACAATGTTCCCATAGTTTTCCTGCATGGCCTGTCCTTTTTTCTACAGCCCATAGATTTCTTTCTTGCCTCTGAGATATACTAGGATCTCTCTGTTCATCCATGCAGGTCTCCTACTTCTTTTGCCCAATTACTTTATCATGAGTATACACTGGTCTTGACCTTGGAGAAAGTAGTTCTTAAAAACTGACCATGTCTCTTGGACACACTTCTCTTCTAGAGCCATAACCCATGGGATTCCGCTTAGCAGGTCCTTGAAGAGGCCAAAGTTAGCTTTCTGGAAGTTTTGGGTTCTAGTCCTGCCTATTGATTTGCTTCCCCTGTGCAGGATCCTGAGTTCCACTATCTCATGTTCACTACAGGTGGCCTGTAATAAACATCCACAAGTGTCACTCATATTAGCCTGTCCCTTAATTGTCACCCATAAACCCTCAAATCATGTGTCTGTCCCAAGGTAGATCTCTATATATTCCAGCTGCCTTTCACATAAACAGCCATTCCACCACCTCACCTCTCTGTCCTGTCCTTTCTATAAGTACATAGTCATCCATGACAATATTCCAGTCATGGGAGCAGTCCCACCCTGTCTCTGTAATTGCAATGTGATCATGGCCCTGTGACAGCACATAGGCTTTCAGTTCTTCTTGTTTATTCCCCATGCTGTGTGCATTTGTGTACAGGCACTTCAGAAAGGTAATCAAGCAACCAGGTTCCCTAGAAAGAAATATAATAACATCAGAACTTTTCCTGCTGTTTTCCTCTGAAATCAAGTTCTGAGGAAATTTACCTCACTCCAGAAGCATTTGCTCCTTAACAGATTTACTTTTTATAAAAACTAGCATATGGAGTTAGAACAAAAAAGCCATTTGCCTCAATATCCTGTCTTAGACAGTGATTGGTTTGCTTAGGGAGGTATATAAGAGATGGAGAATGCATAGAGGATAATATTTCCCCTGGTACTCCATCTCGGTTTTCACAATGAGGTAGTGACTTCCTGATCTGGAGATCATATCTACACCATCATTCTCCATCACAACTGATACAAATACCACTCAAGAACTCATCCAGTCCATTTCTGTTGAGTTATGGTGGTTTTAACATTGGTGCTAAAGGAACCCAGTTTGTGGCCTCATACAACCTACTACCAAAGAGAATGGTTCCACAAGCAAAACAATTCTTCCAATTCATGCACTTTTTCATGAGTCCTGAAGGAACAGAGCAATGTAAAAGTAAGGAGCCTGTGAAAATGGAGTTTGAAAGAAGGAGCTGACAAAGTTAAATACTTACAGATGATTTGCATATTGTATTGCAGTAGGAAAGGCTTAAATAAGGATGAAAACAAGACATAATGGGAAGGAAAGGTTTTTTGCTAGAAACAGAAAACCATCTTTCAAATTGCTGAAATCATGCATGTTCTAATTGATATAACAAAGGTGTTAATAAAAATTCAGGCATATCAATTGAAATGAAAACCAGTGCAGACTAAACCAGAATTTGAAGCTAATACTAAGAAGATAAAATGAAAACTAGTACTAAATCCTTCACACACATCAGAAGAAAACCACAGACTTTAGGCTGGGACAGCTGATCATCAGGATATAATGCTACACAATTTTTTTGCCTTGACATTCACTGTGGAAGTAAGAGAAATTCCCCTTCTTTAACCTTCTTGTAGTGCGCTCTGCAAACGCCCTGTCTGAAGCTGAAGTGGTTGCAGGAGGGACATGGAACAAAGCAATGAAACAAACACTAAAACATCACCAGACCTAGACCATGTGGCCTCAAGAGCTCTGAGAGATCTCAAGGATGAAACAGCTGAATTACTAACAGCACCATCTAACTTCTGCTTTAAGGCTCCCATGGCACCTGAGGACTGGAGTGTAGCATCTGTGATATCACAGATGTGCAATATTTTTAAAAGCTCCTTTGAGATCAAGAAACCTCTAAGCCTTCTTTACTGAGGAAATTACTACTAGTACACACCAAGTGTAGGATTAGTGGATTCCTTGAGAAAAACAGCCTGCCTGGGAAAAGCTAGTGTGGCTCCAGTAAAGGTGATTATTTACCAAGTCATTGATTGACTTTCATACATACTAGAACTACACATCTTGTTTGCATTTATCCCAAAAAAAATACTCCACAGTAAAAGAAAATAGACATAAAGAAAATAGACATAAAGAAAATAAATTTGAACACCTTTTTGGTATCTAAAAGTTAGGAAAAAAATCCCCATAAAATATAGTACACTTTTTAATACATTTGTATATTTTAATGGAATAATATTTTTCAACGCTTTTAGAAAAGTAAAGTTTCCAGTTGTAGGCAAAATAATAGATGAGATTCTTTTCTGTCCCATGGTATAACCTCATGAAGTTCAACAAGGGGAAGTGCCAAGTCCTTCACCTGGGGTAGAACAGCCTGAGGCAGCAGGAGATGCTGGGTGCCATCCTGCTGAGAAGCAGCTTTGCAGAAAAGGCCCTGGAGTTGGACACCCAGCTGACCATGAGCCAGCAATGTTTCCTTGCTGGAAAGAAGTTCATCCTGGGCTGCATTAGACAAAGTGCTGCCAGTAGCTTGGGGGAGGTGATCCTTTCCCTCTGCTCAGTACAGGTGAGGTCTCTTCCTACAGTGCTGTGTCCAGGTCTGGGCTCCTCAGTGTGTGACACACGTGGAGGTAGTCCAGCAAAGGGCCACAAAAGTAATTTAGGGTCTCCAGCAGCTCATTTGTGAGGAAAGACTGAGAGAGCAGGGACCCTTCAGCCTGGGTAGGAGAAGGCTCAAGGGGATCTTACTGATATGTACAAACACCTTAGGGACAGGTGCAAAGAGGACAGAACCAAACTCTTCAGTAATGTCCAGTGACAGAGCCAGAGGTGATGGGCAAAACCTGAAACACAGAAGAGTCCCTCTGAAAGTCAGGAAACACTTCTTTACTGTGAGAGTGACTGAGCACTGGCACAGGTTTCTCAGAGATGTTGTGGAGTCTCCATCCCTAGGGATATGAAGGATATCAAAACCCCTCTGGGCAACTGGCTCTGGGTGGCTGTGCTTGAGCAGAAGAGGTTGCACCAAATGGCCTTCAGAGGTCCATTTCCACATCAGATATTCTGTGATTCTCTGATATCCTTAATGCCAGAAAAAAAGGAGGATGGAAAAGATGCAGAGGGATGATTACCTTCCCAATCCAGAAACTTCTTCAGCCCTGGATAAACTGGTGTGCATTCATGGCCAGTCTAGTTTTAATTGTTATAAGAAAAATTCCACTCTGAAGGCTGCCAGGCTAGCTTTGGAATGGCATTGCTTTCTCTCTCCCAATGCTTTCTCTTCTGATCATTCTCTTCCTGTCCTGGCCATCACAAACAGAGCTATCCCAGTTTCACTTGTGCTGAGAAACCTCAGTCTCAGGCCTGCTGTAAGAGCCTTTACAGTTTTTGGGTTAAGATATTCCTCATCCTTTTCTCCACACTTTATTGTTCTGATTAAACTTAAGAGTCTTATTTCATTGAGGTCACCTGAATCTATATAGGTTGCACAGGTCACGCATACGTTCTTTTCATTACCTCTCTGTACTCTAGTGGTTTCCTGCCAGAAAGTACTTGCAGGGGAAAATTGGCAGTGCATTACTTTAAAACATGGAAAGTTCATGCTATTACCCAACACTTGTACCAGTCTAACTCCTCTCTGATCAATCTGCCATTATATACTTTTTACTTACTTACTTACTTATTGTTCCTTCATTTACAGAGCCAAATTTTATGCTTATCTGACATTTTTAAACAAAAGTTTATAGAGGAAATACAACTCTAGGTCACAGCTTTTGGTGGAGTATTTTTCACTTTTATCCAGGAAATCTGACTAGAGCTGTTACAATTCCACCTCACAGTTTAACTGCTTTGGCTTTAAGAATGCAGAATAACTATCCTGTGTTTCTGCTTTCCTGAAGCATTCAGCTGGAGTGAGCTGCTGTAGTTGTGGTGCCTCCAGTCTGCAGCAGCCCTCCAGCTGGAGTAGTCTGGCCAAGAGGAAATAACTTGAAAGAATTCATAACTAGGATCTGTTTGGCTGATAAATAAAATGTTTGGTTTCTAGTTTGTTTTAAGCTCTCTTTTCAGAAGCAGCCTTCTTGCAATTCTCTAACCATGATTTTAAGCAACATTTCAGGCTTGAATCCTTGTGTTAATCTTAACATCCTCTGTGCATGGGCCAGGGATAGAGCTGGCCATACTTTGTGGCCCAAATCCCCTTCTTCATAGGTGTTAACCTGGATCAAGCTCCAGCAATAACAGGGAGCAATAAAGACCTGCAGCAGAACAGAGCTGTTCTAAGGCCCCTTCCAACTCAGCATATTCTTTGATTCTGTGATCAGACCCCAGGACCTGACAGATACATCAGGAGGAGAGCCAGGCAGAGGGTTCTCGAAATGTGGGGAAGGAAAAAAAGAGGGGAATTTCTCATAGGGTATCTGCAGCCACTCTACAAGATTTGCCCCTTACAAACAGTCAATATATTGAGGTGTATAGGGACCTGTGAAGATTTATTGATACCTGTTCTGAGAGCTTAATAACAACATGACACTTAATATTAAGATGCCTTTTTCATGTCTACTGGTCTTGTCAATTTGTAAACACAAGCATTTTCTTTAAAGTACTTTAAGTACTTCAGAGTAGGTAAGTAAAGTAAGTAACCTAGTAAGTTATTGCTTACTTTAAGTAAGTGCAAGGAATTTTATTTTTTTACATCTTTCCACTCTCCAAAATGTGGGATATTTAACCCAAATAAACTCTGTGCATGCCTAACAATAGCTGAATGCCATAGTTTAGAGAAGCCCTGTGTAAACATTTGTTTTGGCAAAGTTAGTTGCCTGCTCAATTTGTGGGGAGTAGATTCAGTCCAGGTAATAAATACAGCAGTTCCCTGGGAGGGAAAGCAAGAAGGAGTAAAGATTTTGCATTGGGGGTTCTCATAAATTTATAGCAATACTGTGTGTGTGAGCATTTTCTCAATGGGTAGGAGTACAATCAGAGAGAGAGAGACAACCTGGGCAAGGATTTTGGCTGCTGTGCTGGACTGACTAATCTTACCAACTCACACTGAATATCACCATCTGTCATTTGCAGCAGTCTGCATGTTGCTGCTGTCTCTGTATCACACACTCGTACCCAGCATACTTGCCCAGGGTTCACAAACAGTGCAGGCTTTCTCTCAACTTGAGTAAATCAAATGTAGACATTATCTTTGGCCCAATCCAGAAGGAGGCCATTAATACACTGTTTTGATCAATGATACAATAACCTCATTTCCTTTATCTAATCCAGATAAAGGGAGATAGGCAGATTACACAAACAACCTCAGGAACAATTTAGTGCTGCTAGAGAAAGCAGGCAGGATATTTCTTTTAAAACCAAGGTTTCAAGATTCTTTTTTGGCAATAATTTTATGTCCTTCTGAAGGCTCATGCTGCCAAAAGCCCATGAACTGCTGCATTTTATTAGCTCTGTTCATTATCATCGCACTGGAAAGCTCAAAGGGAGCACTCTCTCTTACTGTTTCTGTCACCCTGGAACGCGTGGGTGGTTTCTCCCTTACCTCTGTTTCTCATAAAACACAAGCTGCTAAAACAGCTTTGTTTTGTCCTTCTATTATCCTTCACCAGCATAACTTCATTTAACTGAAATTTCCTGTAGTGCTTGTTAAGCATTAAGGATCTTCATAAAATAACCATGCAGATTCCAAAGAGAATCCAAAGCCATCTCAAGATAATAAAAGTTCAAAACTTCTTCACTCTGTGTTCAAGGAATGGTGTGTAATTAAGTGAAAACTCCAGTTTTAAGAGTAGAACCATGAAATGCAAAATCAGTATGTGTGGGGAACTACCAGAAAGTTGCACATTAAAACTACCAACTGTATTAGAATTAGGAATGCTAATGCTTTTCTAATGAAAGGGACTCATTTGGTTAGATGGTAAAGTGAACTGGATCATTATTTTTGATCACTAAAAGAAAGTTTACAGTAATGGAATTGGATAATGGTTTTGCTGAAAGACAAAGACACTTACAAATGATTCTCCTAAGTTGCACTTGTATAATCCACTACTGCACAATCCATGGGGTTTGCACAAAGATGTAAAGAGGCTTAGTTTTGTCCCATTATTCTTCTGCTCCAAAACAGTTAACAGTGGATTTACACAAAGAACTTTTGCTGCAGGAAACTTCAGTGACTTTGTCTAAGGAAAACAGGGAAGTTGGTTTATTTTCCTCATCAAGTGTAAGCTATTATATAGCAGCTACAGCACAAGCTTGCAACACTAATTTTTAGAATATGATCATGTCTGCATCAGCTATCATCTGAAGAGGACACCAATGTGAAGAAAAGTGACAGGTTCAGTGCCAAAGGACGTGAGCAGGTATAAAGAGAGATACTCTGTTGTGCCAGTTATGGTGAGTTGTCTGCAGATGTCTGTTGAAGAAAGCTAGACAGACAGATTTATGTTTTTTAATATTATTCATCTGAGATAATTTATATTTCCAGACATCTGAAAAACCTTCAGTAGATCCTTTAATGTGCTCGTTATGGTTAATCTCTTTTGCAGACCTCTGAAGTCTAGGTTCACTTATATGAACCAAGATAAATTTGACCAATAAAAATAGAAATAATTTATAGATTCCAAAGTCAGCCTTCTGCAAAATCCTTAGAAGGCATGAAAAATCATTGGTTCTAAAAACTTTACAGTAAATAAATACTATGTTAAGAATCATAGCAATAAATACTGTTTTTATCAACAAAGGTTTAGATAATGTAGTATTTCAAATTCTTTTCTTTTTAAGCAGTTTTTCCTTCCCATGTTGAAGAATATTACTGCATTATCAAACTGACAACACTTCCTAGCACTGTAAGTAATTATTCTTTTTAATATTGTTTGTATCTTTTTTTCTTTGAGGAAGAATTTAGATTAACAGATGACATAGGGGAAAAAAAAAAGTCTATCCTTGGATTGCTGCTGCTTACTCTAAGGATGATGGCATCCTTATTCTTCTTAAATTACTCTATCCTCTATTCTAAACCAAGAATAACACTGGAAGGGATTAAGTAGGATCAGCCTGTTGAGACAAATATTGAGAATATAAATAATTACTCAGTCCCTAATGCATTCGTTAATTTCGTGTTTGTCTTTTGGTTTTGTCAACCCTACAACCCTGCCTAACAAAGCACAATTTTCTGGTTGTTTCCCCAACAGGGAACACCAGGACTTGAATTTCCCACCACTCATACACGAGACCAGGAGATAATTCAGCTGTTCAACAGCCACTCTGACTTCATGGAGGCATAACCATGTCCTTAACCTCTTTCTGCACAATAGCACTTCATAAGAGAACTTTGAAATTGTGTTGGCCCCATGGTTTTGGCCCACATTTACTACCTTGTCTGCATGGCATGTCAAATTAGGATCCACAAGATATCATCACATCACATCCAGAACAACTTTGCCAAATTTCAGGGCATAAATAGTATCAGCGCTTCTTTTCCTTCCTTAGGTTTAAGGGGGAAAATGCAACCATGGTCCAGATGCAGTGCATCTTCTGAGTAGTTATATCTGAGTTTTAGAGGGATTTGGAGGCTTGAAGTACATTGTTGTGTTGAAAATAAAACTCAGCCTGAGAGATATGAGTCAGGAAAAAAGTAAGTTGTGTAAATAATTATTGATACATTCCTTGAAAATAACTAGAAAATGTCAATAATAAACATATCTATACTTGCAATCTCTAAAAAATGGTAGAATGAAAATTTTCAAAGCTATTTCATTCCAGTTAATGAGTACAGCCACCTTAAGAAAACACTTTTATTTATCAAAATATATATTCTTGGCTTCTAATAATGGACAGAACAGAAGATTTGATGCTGCTGCTCCCTGAAATAATTCAGAAACTCTATGTAAAGAGATGCTATTTTCTCCCTTTTTTGGTATTATCTGAATTATTTGTATCATATTGAGAATAATGTTGTGCCATAAATAAATCCTGAATTTTTTTCTTACATTTCATAGTATGTGCTAGAATTTTTCCTAGGATAACTAAACACCAGGTTGGATTCCTCTATGTGTGAACACTAAATACAGCTACTTTTATTTCTTAAGTCTCTAATTACACAAAACACTACACACTCTGTGGTTACAGGGAAAAGGTGATTCTTGAAATTTGGAGTTATTAGAAATAAAGCTTTATAGTGTCATTACTTACTTGCAGAGATACGACTGTAACAGGGTTTTCATCTATCTATCTGGAAATATCACTTCATGAGATTAAATATTTTGATTTGTGTTGCAGATGTGTATCAGCAGCAATTACTAATAGGGATGCTTTAACCAGAAGCTTGCAAAGCCAGAAGGAACAGAAGCTGTATCAGCTTTAGAAATCAACTTTTTGTTAAATTTTTATTTGGATTATACACAAATATATGGTATTTGTTTTTCCACACTCTACTAGCATTCCGTCTAATCACAGAATCAGAGAATCAGAGAATCAGAGAATGGTTTGGGTTGAAAAGGACCTTAAGGATCATCTAGCTCCAACCCTCTGCCATGGGCACCTTCCACTAGACCAGGTTGCTCAGAACCCCATTCAGCTTGGCCAGGTTGGGTTAACAGGTATAAAGAACAAGGTTTATTGATTTTTAAGAAGGTCTTTTCAGTTATCCCGAGGGCAGTGCTGACAACCTCAGGACCCTAATGTCATACATTCTGTGTTAGTTTGGATTGGAGGTTTCTTATTCTGAATTCTGCAGTGGGAAATTTATGGAGGAACCTGTTCAAAGAGCAAGACTCCTTAATGAAGAAGTTGGCGTATGCATTCACTAGGAATTCTTCCAAATTTGTTTTTTAGTCCTTATTCATACAATTTAGCATACTATTGCTGCACTCTTTAGAGATCTGTTGTCTTCTAAGCTTTCTCACACCAGCTAAGCTCATCAACACAAAATTTCACATTGAAGTTTTTATATAAAATAGAGTGGAATTATACAAAAACTGTTGAATTATAAAATGGAACAAAGTTAGTGTACATTAGAAAAAAATCCCCAACAGAAAAAAAAAAGACCGCTAAAAACCACTGAGAATTTTACCAATACTTGGAACACATTTTGTTTTGTTCAACAGTTCAGCAAGGTCCACTCCTTATTTTCGTCCTCTGGGTGTCTCTCTTTTAATTTTAATGACCCCTTACACGGTCCAGTTTTAGTCACAGATAGATGAGGATTTGTTTTTATAGTGAAAGGGGTTTATTCTTAAGGTTCTCAAACTGTACCATGCTATTCTGTGACCAACTTCCTTTCTTGAGACCTTATGATTAATATACAAAAAAGGATAATCATGTACAAATTAAGATAAATACCATAGCAACCAAAAAGATACAGTAATTTGTCATGGATTTGGCATTACACATTTTACTTAATAGTCTGGACAGTAGAGAAAGATGTTTTTCAAATTAAGCTTGTATGGGATCCAAGAAAGTTAGAAGACAAAATATGAGTTCAAAATGTTATTATTGCAATTTTCAGTAAGGAAATCACATTGCAAAAGGTCTGTTTAGTTACACAAATAGAGACACAGAAAGGAATTCAAGGTAAAAAAGGCCCTGTGGCTCACATGACACACAAACTGAACAGATATAAACTGTGTTATATTCTTGAAAGAAAAACAGGAGTGGGAAAGACCAAACCAGGATCTAGAAAATACATTATTCTTTACAAGACTAAGTAATCTATGCTTTCTCTTGCATAAGAGAGAAGTCTCAGGTTAAATACTGCAGAAAAGGGATGAACTAGGTGATCAAAATTCCTTTTAGATCTGTAGCTACTGTTATTGGTATTTTTTTGAACATAGGAACTATTTTGTGTCCTACTGGAAAATCTGTCTGGCCAATGTCAGACAACTAACAGATACAACATACCATGCTTTTTGAAGTCTCTCTGTGCTATATTAAATGTGGCAAAATATTTTTTACATGTAGCACATATCATGTTCAATAAACCCTTGGGAATCAGGAGGCAGGCTCTTAGTAATCAGATTTGTCAGTGGTAGTGCTCTGTCGCTTTTATGAACTGTTCAAAAACTAAAATTGGATCAGTCAGTAGAGACTAAGCTCAGATTTTCTGGAAACACATAGTTTATTTGTATCAAAGATACTTAATTTTATAGATGTTTACCTAAACTCACTTGTCTGATTAAAGATGTGCCAACGCATTTCTTATCGTACTAATTGAGTTGATAAGAATTTAGTTCCCACCGTGCTTACACAGCCTTGGCAATACTGGTGATTTTGGTGTCCTGAATAATTCTGTGCCTAAGGGTCATGGCAGTGCTGGTGCCTGCAGTGATTTTCCTGGCAGGGACTGCATTCTCTTATTGCCTTATCTGTGCCTTGCAGAACTGCAGTTTTACCTTTTCTGCTTCCATCAGCAGCTGCCTGAGAATTCTCAGATATATCACCTATTGCTTGTACTTTTATCTCCACTTAAGCCCTCATTGCACAAAATATGTCTCTAAAAGATAAGAATATGGTAGACTGATTTGTTAGACTGATTTTTAGCTTCTTGCTTTTCTCTTTCTTATTGAAAATGTCTCAATTCTTCTGTCTGTACAGTTCGTAATGCATGTTGTACCTTCTTTGTTATAACTTCGTTGTCTGCTAACTTCACTGTGTGAAAACTTCAAGTTCTGCATGTTTGCTTTTTAGTGTATTTTAGGCATAATAATAATAATAATAATAATAATAATAATAATAACAATAATAATACCAAGTGAACTTTTTAAAATGGAAAATACTTAGATAATATATGAAACAAACAAGAATGTTTTTCACATTCTGTGTCTTTTTCAATGCAGATCTCACACTATGCTTAGATTTACTGAAGAGAATTGTCTCTCTGGAAGTTACATACTGCCACAGGAAATCTGAGATAATTTTAAAACTGATAAGTATTATTATAATCTGTGTGCATCACTCAGACTCCTCTTTGCAAATGCAATCAGCAACTAACTCAAGATGCAGGTTCTCCTGTCTTCTCATTCATAAAGTTCTTTGCTCTCACCTTTTATCACAATTTGCCTTTATTCTGATAATATTGGAGGATTTATTGTTTTTTGGTTGGAAAAGATTACTGGAATAAGTTACATTTTAGAATTTAGAAAATAACAAAATATGTAAAATAAAATCTCTGCATAATGAACATGGTTTTTTGGCACTTACAGTAAACTCTGTTTTAATTGTCTTACCAGAACAGCTAAAGAGTAGGAATCTAACTGCATTTTCTGCTTAGAAAGTGATACTACTAAAAATGTATATTTGAGTAGTTACATGTAATCTTAATGCTTTTACATCTGAAACATGCTATAAATTTCATTTTCAGTTTCTCTATTTTCTCCATAGTAAAAAGATAATTTTCTCAGAATCCCATTGCACTGCACTTTTAAAATCATTTTAAATCACATAGTTCTGCAATTAATATTTTGTATTTCACTCTGAATCACAACTGTACCATTTCTTCAGCATTAATTGTAAGAACAAATGTCTGGAAAATTTTATCTTTTGCCCATCTGAAAAAATGCAGGGTGATTTTGTAGCTCATTTCTTGACCCTTCCAAACAAAATTTTGTGAATTTATAGATTTTTGTTTCAGGTGGGAAAAATTGCCCTTTTGGCTGTACTTTTCTCATCATTGACTTGGAGAAATGGACAACATGGACAACTAGCTTAAAACAGATATGTTGGTTTAGAGTGCCAAAATAAGATAGCATTAATCCTAATGTCTTCCACGTGGAAAACACAGGCAGTATTGCATAGATTTTGTTTTCAAATGATGGTTTCCTATTTCTGCTGATTCCATGGGCTTGAGTTAAACAAGTTTCCTTTTAACAGCACTCTGCTGAGTCTAATCACACTCTGTAAACAAACCTGGCATAAACTTTTCTCCCTTTGCAAAGGAGAAAACGGGAAACGTCTTTGGCAAAAAGATTGCTATTTTTCAACTCATTGTAAATATGTTCTATATTGGAAGAGTTGCACAATTACCTAATGCATCATTAATAATGTTGTGTTTCATTATAAACAGGATATATAATTTGTTTCAGGATTTCATTACCTCTACTCTTATCTGAGACAGATCATATTTTGACTATACACCCTTATTCAGCACTGGTCTGAGTGTCTGTGCAGTTTCAGCTCCACATTTTAACAAAGTGTGTGCATTTCTGTTAGCATATTTTTTCTCACTGAATACTCCTTTGCTTCAAAGAAGGTAACTATCCCAAGTGATTTAATGTTTAATGCCATAAATATCACACAGACCCTTTATTTATGTTACTATTTGTTTTTTATCTGTATTTTTTAAAAAGTTTTAAAATCCCTATTCTAAATATAAGTGGTCTTATAACTGAAGGTGTACTTGTTTCAAGGAATGAAGTCCCATAAATTGTGTTTATACTGCACAAGTAGGTATACTCTACAGAAAATATGCAATCCTGCTCCCATGACCATATGGATCCTGTATGTGCGTCCATCTTCCTTTGGTTGGAAAGGAGTAGGGTCTCACCCTGCCCAAATTTGGCCATCCAAACATTCAGGCAGGGATGACACCCAGAGACACTCCCAGATGTGCTTATGTTAAAGATAAAATTTAAACTGAATTCCACCAAATGGCTGCAAGGAAACGTGAACTGAATATATTGGGTGGCCAGAAACATCTGCAATCTACAGAAAGTTTAGTGTCAAGAATTCCATTCTCATTAGCTCCAGAGCAGAAAACAACTTGTAACTGTAGAATTTTTCTTCTTCCTTTAGCTCTATTTAGCTCCATTTGTCTGGAGCTAGCTCCATCACAGTGAAAAAGTATTTTGAAATATATCCAACATTGTTTTACTGAAAGAGGATCAGTCATTTCCTCACTGAAGAGGTGAACTATTTACCTGATTAAACTATTATGTTATGTGCACTGTAATTACCTACATGAATGCAATGACTTTAAAAATATCAAATCTTTTTTAATTAGCTTGACAAAGCTAATTAAAAGAATATAAAGATTTGACCTATGAAAATCAGGAGGATATTTTTCCCCTTGGGTAGAGTACTAAGAAACTTAATTGCTTGAAATTTCAAACAAGACTTGAAGTTTACCATGTCCAACAAATTCTGAACAGTACGAAAATCTAAATGTAGGATAGAAACTTATTAGAAAAACTGAGGAACCCAATTAGTTAGAATTTGTTATGGACAACAATCAATTCATTACCAGAAACCAAACATTTCTTGGAAAATTTTATTACCATTAGATTATCAGAGCTTTTCATATGGCCATCACTTTCTGAAACTTATGAAGATTATGCACTCCTGTTGAAAGGAAATTAGTTGATACTTCACCTGTTTTCCAATGCATTTCAAAAACTATGCTAAAATCCATTTTATACTTCTGTGTAGAGGAACATCGACAACCAATTTCCAAAATGACTGAAAATGTAAACACAGAAAAACAGGGAAAGGAAATAGAAACTCTCTAATTTGTAATCTAATGACGAATTAACCTTAGCTGAAATTTTCTGCAATCAAAACCAGTTCATCAAAGCTGAGTATTCAACTGAGTCACACAGGCACAACACTCATGGAAATCCATTCTCAAGTTGCGATCTCTGGAAATTTTTTGTCCTGGCAGCTTAAAATTAATGCACATCTATATATTTTAGTCTCAGATATCAGACTAGCACTTTGTTAGTTAAGAATCTCTACTTTTTTTGTAGAAAGCTTGTAGCTTGTAAAATCTTATTAAAGCTACCTTTCTGTGATGGAAAGGTGCTGAATTTTGTCTAATTTTCCTTAAATAAGCTAAACCTGTTTTTTATATGTAGATTTTACATGGAATAGCTTTATACTCTGTGTAGAACTTTGACGGGAGTGAAAAGGCATCTACATGATGGACAGCAATGTAACTCTATTATTCAAAGCATCTCTGTTGGAAATTCCTAGCACATGCTTTTCTTCCTGACACGGTTGCTTTCTAACAGCTGTGATCACTGGCTTGATTATCTTGTTTGTTATCCATGTGTGAAGGATACATCAAAAAGAAGTGATTTTGTGAACAAATCTACTTCCCAAAGTGCCTCTGGCTCCTCTTGCAAGTTTGCAGAAAAATCAGAGCTTTTTCAGTTGAACATCTGTCTGCAAGAAAAGTTTTGAAAACACCCTGTCACATCAGATGGCTTTCTTCATAAAAATGCCACTGTTGTTCCACAAATGATTGCACTCATTTTCTACTCAGGACTCAGCCTCCCTTTTAAATGTTGCTAGGATATTGTGTGCTTGATCAAATTTAAAGCAGGACAGCTTAGGATCACCACTTTTTAATACATCAGCAAATTCCTTTCAGGAATGTGCTGTTCAGCATATTCTACTCTGAGATCAATTGGTTCCTGTAAATGAGGTCATGAATCACTTAATCAGGATACAGTCCTGGAAAACAGTACAGTGGTTTGGAAATCTTAACATTCTGTGTTTTTCATGTGCCTGGTTTGCTAATGTCATATTCAAATTTAATTGATACAGACAGATACAGCTGTAAGATTCCACATGACAGTATGCTTTTTTGCAGCAGCCATAAGTAATTGTAATTGCTTTAAGGAGGTAAAGAGAGGTATCAACCAGAGTGACACACACACTAATTAGCTCTGGAGTTCTGGAACTTAAAATACCTACCCTGTATAAAGTAACATCTTATTTCATAGGTTTCTCAAAAAAAAACCCCATCAACCATGTCTGTAAACACATTAGTTGTTTTTCTACCTTCTCATCCTTTATCAACAAGTAATTCCTCTGTTATGATCTTTCTAGATATCAAAAGTTAGAACAAACATAGCACTGGGCTAAATCTGATCCTTTTGGTCAGACAACAGACCCAAGAAAAATAAAATCAAAAAGAGCTAAGCATTTATATTGGACTTAACAGAGTTATGGCTTAGTTTGCCAGTAAACTGTATGGCATCTCCTTCCTGCTCTACTGCCCTAACTCCACATTTGCATGTTGAATTCAATGACAAAACTACTATGAACTTCACATGGCCTGTAGCGAAAATAAAGTGCCACGTTCAAACCACACCGGGAATTATAACTGAAGGATTGAATTAAGCAACAAAAAAATAGTAAAGGGTTGGGAATTAAGAGCTCCATTCACACTGATCTAAGGAAAAGAAAATGCCATCTTCAGGATTTATTTCCCTATAAGACTATTCCAGGCAAAGTCCTTATGATTGTTAGCATGATAGAGTATTAATCCTTCATTTTTAACTGAAAATAATCAAAATCCCCTATGATTGTTCTGAATCAATTTTGTTAAAGAAAAACAGCTGAGACTACTTTAAGAATGAGCATGACAATGGTGGACAAGCCTGTGTTTCCTAGTCAGGCTGAAAGGACTAAGCTCTTAATTTATGCTGTTTATAGCAGATTATGTGAACATCTCCAACCCTCAGCAGATTCATTCAGGGTGAATTTGGAAATAAGAAGGGTCTCCTAGTGAAAAAAAATACTCCCTCACCTACATTATCTGTATGCCAGATTCCCTTTGGAGTGAGTCTTGTTGGTGAATTTTTGGCTTTATGTTCTGCTACAGCAATTCCCTGAATGCTAGCGTGCTCACTCCAGTGTGCTTGCTCAAGTGTGAATAGATCTTTAGTTTAGCTCTCTGTTCCTGAGATAGGAGACACCACATTCCTGTGAGAAATGTCCTTATCAATCTTCTGTACTTGACATTATCTGCACAAGGGGCAATAGAGCCCTAAAATACCTTGTGCCTCTGGACAATCCTGTCATCAGCTGTAGAGTAAGCCTGTCCTCACTGTTTTCCTTTGCTGTAGCTCTTCAAAGGTTATTTAACCCATACTGGCCACAGACAGCTAACTTGGACCTGCCTGCAGCCTTCTCACCAGCAGGTGTTCATCACAACCACACATTCTCCATGGCAATAAAGCATAAAGAGAATCATCTTCATCAAGGAAACTGCCATTTTCTCATCAAGCTATTGACACAACAAATACATCAAGTTATTTATTTTTCCCAAACAGACTTTTATCTCACTGGCCTAAATCTACAGAACAATTCTATTAGCTGCCCTGGTCTTACTTTTATGTGTTTGAAAGAAGAACTGTTGCCTTGATATGTTAAGACAGCCTTGAAACAGCTTTCAGACTCTAATTAGGAATCCACTGAAAGGGAAAAAGTGTTTGCTATGATAAATACTGGCAGAAATGTAGTTACATAAGCCAAGCACTCCTGGTGTAATAACACTACCCACCTGTAACTCAGCCAAACAGAAGGCTAATGCCAGACAGGGAAACAAAGGGGGACCAGGAGGCCCAGACAGAACAGGAACTGAAAGGCCGTTTGTCAAGCAGGGACCTTTTCCTTCACCAAATATTGGCTAGGACAAGTCCTTATATGTTATGGATCCATAAAACAATTAGGGGTGAAAGTCTGAATGATCTAGCTCAGCTTCATAGATCAGTTGCCATACAGAATATTTCCTCCCCGCAGTTTCTCCTCTGATTGGAGGAGATTGATGCCTTAACTTGGAAGTCTCATTCCTCACCTCAGATATTCACAACTACAAGAAGTTCCAAAGGAACATGAAAAAGTTACGTAGTAAGTTGTTCTAGGAATAATCCCACAGAAGTTAATTTCTACTTTTTCAGTGCAATTTATTCTTCAATATGGAGTTTATATTTGATTTAGATTAAGCTTGATTTTAACTAGTTTCTTTAGAGGCAAGGTACGTTGCAATCATGTCTTTTATGTCAAGCCTGCACCCCCTAATCAATTTGATTAGGGCTATATAAAGAGGTGTGATGGAAAAATGAAAATTTTAAAAACAGTTGAATTCATATGAGTTTCACAGAAACTGTCACAGGCCTAGAGAAGGAAAACCCAGTTAGTAGACTTTCTGTACAAAAGTTAACTCATTATCTTTCATGTTTTGTCTGTTGATGTGCCAGATGGTGCATAAGCTTCTGGCCAAATTATGGCACATACCTCCCTGCCCACAATGGGAGGGCAGTTAAACTGCTGAGAAGTTCTGAGAATTCACATAAAAGATGCAGAAGGATGGATCTGAAGGTATTGAGGCAGATTTCTGAGGCTAAGGTATTTGTACAAAGGACATGAACTGATGCAAATAGTTTGACTTTCTGTCATAAGAAAGCACAGAGTAATAAGCCATAGAAAAGATCAATGTTCTGCTTCCAGTTCTGTCACAGCTCTGTAGGGTGTCTTACCAGGTCACTCAACTAATCAGTCAGTGCACCAGATTCCCATAAAATAGGGATAAAATGCTTACTTTACAGGTTATAAAGAGGTCATTCACTTTTGCTAGAAAAAGGCTTTAAAGCATTTGAAAAATCTATAGAAGTGCAAAGTGTACATGAACAGAACACAGAAGTGAATGTAGGCAGACATCACGTCATCCATTTAATGTGACATCCATTTAAAATTGACACTAGAGTTGGCCTAGGTTCATTTCTTATCAAAATTCATTCAGTGAAAATCTCCACATTAAACCATCGAGCATCAGGATTTCCTTTTTTGTGCACCTTCTTGTTCTTTGATTGTGGAACCTTGCCAACCAACTCCTCTGACAAGCGGGCCTTTGAGACAGCCACCTGACAATGAGTCCAGTGCAGGCTTCCCAGAAGGACCCTTCACCCATCCTTCTCAGGATCTTCATGCAGTTTTGAGCATTTCTGCTTCACACACATGGCATTCCCAAATCTCCAGCACCTTTTTTTTAATATAAAACCATCTGAAAGTAAATGGTATCTTCTTACCTTTCCTTAAGGGAACCTTTGGGAGTATAGCAACTATATTCAAGAAGACACATGTTGTCATCTGGGCCCCTTCTTTCATGAAAGCTGGTCTATTTGTTTCCCCTCTCCTCCTGTCCAAAGTTTTCCATGTCTGCAGGAGGCTTACTTCTTGTGAAACCTTATTTAAATCTGTGCTTTACCTTTTGGCTTCTGTCCACAATGTTAGCACCCTCAGTAGCCATGACAGACTATCTGGCCACTCTGGTTTCTGTAGGATAGCTCTATCTGATTTGCAGGATATTGTAACCACAAATTAAAATGTGATCTATTATTATAATAACCAGCCTGAGTACCAGGCACGATATTTTTTTTCAGAAGCCAGTTCTAGATATGGATATAGAGGCATTTAGGGGACAATAGATGCCAGATAAGCAAGTGCAGGTTAAAATAATGAATTCAACCTGCAGTTGAAAGTTCTCACATTAAGTTCACCAAAATACTGGACTTGCCTCTGCTTTCCTGGACAGCTCACTACATTTCTGATCTGATCAAACAGACATATCCTCAGTGATGTTTGAAAAAAAAGCTTTTATGTTTGAAATACTTACAGTGGTATCATAAACATATGAACAATAAATAAGTTCAGACAACTGGGGTACAGAGAATGAGAATTATGCTACATCCATGTAGGATCACCAAGTATCTTTAGTATGGTAACCACAGACAACTGTTGGCATGTGGTGTGGGGTGTAATTGAAGCTTTGTTAATAATTAGAGTAGTTTTACTGGACTGCTTCCCTGCAGATTCTTGAGATTTTATGGAGGTCATTCCTCATACTATTACAACTACCATAAATACCTTTGGTTGTCTTTCTAACTCTCAAATTAGCAGCTGCTATTCCCTTTCTAAAATGACCTTGTCTACTCCAGAGATACCAATACTTAAAATAGCAATATGGGTTAAAGAATTGAAATGGTTTACATTTGAATTTTCCCTTCTCAGTGACAAAGGTTTCTCATCTAGCACATTTGACTTTGCTATGGTCTTTGGTCCTTTCATCACATTTGGAACAGGTTGTCATTCTGTTACCTCATTCACCAAAATTTGGTAAAAAGCTATATTTGATGGAGATCCATTCAGAAAACTACTCTTAAAACCAACAAAGATCTTTTCATGCATGTTAGGAATTTAAATCACTTCTGGTCCCAGAGCAACCTGACTCAATTCTTTAAGAATGGCCTGACAATTATAAAATACGATTAATTACAGTAGGAAAGAATAAAAGCTGAAAAGGCTTGTCATTTCCATTTTTTTAATAAGATGGGTAAGCTAAGTTCAAAATATGGATCCTGTTAAATACCAGATCTCTTAGTACAAAACAGTAATATTGTTACATCAATTTACATTTTCATTATAGGCACTATATTTAACTGGCTTCATTTTATAGGTTATTAATATCACAACTTTTGTTGAGTTTGACATTGTTTGATTGATCTCTCCTACTCTGAGAGCCATCTGCCCACATTGTTATAAGCAGCAGGATGGCAGAAATTGACCATTTGTTACTATTAAAAATGGAAAACGTTATGCTTTCGTGATGTCCTTAAACCATACATGTCTACTTCTGTCCTCTATAAAACATAGCATATTGAACTTCAGTATTCATTATGTTCAGATGAACTATTTTCTGGTTTTACTAGAAGCTCCATTTTCTTTTTAGCCCAGGGATGTTGAATAGTATGTTAAGCTTAATATTTCATACAAAACTAGGTTATATAATGGTTTCACGTGTAAAGTAGGTGAACAGATGGATTTCTGCTCTTGTGATCTGAACTAGATTAAATTAGAACTTCATTTAACTAGGTTAAATTGCATAGTCTTAATAAGGTCATTTAGAACAAGAAAAAAATATTAAATAAAGGAATCGTGAATTCCAAAAGAAGGTAATCAACACCACGTTTTACTTGAAGAAAAATAATTAGAACTTTTTAGCAATAAATTAATTTTATTTTTCTAAGTAGTAATAAGAAAAGTTTAAGAACATACTCCATGCTCGATAAGCTGTCTTCTAATGTTGGAATTTTCTGTTACAAGATTAATTTCTTCCATTCACATCTGCTATCATCTCTATGTGACAGAGGATTAGCAACAGCTCATAAACAGATGCTTGTATTTGTCACAGGTATTTCGGCCCACAGCCAGCAGTAGCCAGACAGGTGTTTTGTGGAAAACCCAAGCCCGCATCACAGGAAGAGGCTGGTGTCTAATGACTGCCTGATAGCTGATCCTCCCAGACAAAATCAGTACTAGAACCATATCTGCTACTCCTCTTGTGTCCCAGTAGCTGCATTTGAAACTCAACAACTTTCTAGGCTAAAGCACCTTTTCTTGATGAAATTCCTCAGCATTATTTTCATGCATCATGTAGTTGATTTGTCACACTGCATGATGCATGAACTAAGTTATTCTGGCTAAACTTGCAGCTAAATGAGAACAGGATTTAAATAGTTAGGTAAATTTATATTTCATTAAATAGAGGTCAAAACATATTTCTTCATTCTTGTTCTGAATAGCAATTTTGGTGGGAAGAATAATAAATTTTGGCAGTCCGTAAACAGTGATTTGTATAGTCCAAAGGCTTAAAAATTAATTTTTCACACTGCAGCAAGCAATGAACAAGCAGACAAGGAGAGAATACATTCCTGAACAAAGCAAAATGTTTTGGCCCATGGCCAAAAGTTTTTCCCATAATTTTGTTCTTTAAATGTAGTCAGAAAATCTTCCAAAATTAGTGCTACTAGTCTCAGAATTTCTTTAGATATGTAGGGGGAGTGCATAAACTAAGAACTTCAGATTATGAAGTATTTTTCTATTATCATTTCTCCAAGAAACAAATTCTAACTTACTCAAGCTCCATGACAAAAATCTGATAAGATTGATGGGAACTGAAGACACTCACAGCAAAACACATGTGGGAAATTGCCAAGTAAAAAAGAATGTTCCCTTTTCTAGGGGAAAAATAGTTGACGAAAGAAACAAGAAATGCTGAAATACCTCCTAGGAGCAGAGTGAACTGTTTTTTGACCCAGAGGAGAGTTTAGCAAAAATCCCAAAATCCTTAAAAGGAAGTTTTTTTATCTCAGTTATAGACTTCTCCAGTGGTGTTTTGGGGGATTTCTCTGTGGCAAGGAAATTCTGCTTTTATTGGGATGCTTAAAAACATGATCAAGAAGAAGAACACAAAATCTTTGGAGAAGAAGTATTTCTAATTTTGATAATATTTTTTTGATCTTATGGGGAGATAAAAGGAGTCTCTCAAGTTGGAAGAAGAGAAAAAAAAGAAAACTCTTAGGAAGGAGAGATCATCTTTGCTTTTTAATGTTTCAGTTCAGTTCTTAACCACACTTATTTTGGTTAGAAAGGTGACATGAAAAATCCCTATCATGCCATGATGCATTTCCTCTTGCTTATAAAAGAACTATCCAGGCACAGTTTAATTTTCTCTTTTTTGGCTGGCTATTTTTATAAGGACCTTGAAAATTAGAGGTTTTGAAGGTGTTTTAAAGAAAATATATCACGAAAACACTTTTCTTTGCCAGTCTTTCACACCTTTGCAGTCTTTTTGACCTAATCCAGAAAAGGCTAAGCAAGTAAAATTTTTATCACAGTATTTTTATCTTCTAAAAGGATCTGAATGATCCCCTTTTGGAGACAACCAGATTTGAAGGATTCTAGTCAAAATTTTAAGACTATTTAAAATACTCAAGTAGATTCCATAACTTTATTTACTTCACAATGTCTTGCATTTTTTTAGTGTTTACCCTCTTACCATTTTAAGTGGCCTGCATAAAAAGCTATTCCAGTGTCAGTAAACAAAGGCAATCCCAATCATCTGAATTCTCCCCTTTGAAGGGAAAAAACCCCAGAAATTCCTATTTTTCCGTGACTTGTTCTCCCGGTGTCTGGCAGCCTTTCTTGAAAGTTATATCTGCCAACTCTTGCTGAACTTAGAGTGGTAGGATAAGGTGGTGAGTTTTATTGCACAAGCAGAACCCATTGTGTTATGAATCTATGGTAACACTGTACTTATCAAACAAGAAAAAATAAGTTCAATTGCACTGCCAAGTACTTTATGTGCTGACACTATTTTCATTTTTATCAAATTTCGTGCAGGAATGAATGGGGTTTGGATAGATCCTGGTAATGTATGCCACTTCTGAACTCTGGAGGAGTGTAATCAAATCTGTAAGTGTTCTAGAAACTGATACACCTTCCCATCATCAAGCCTATAATCTCTACGAACTCATCAGAGCATGGAGAAGACCAGAAACAGCAAGACATAACATATAAGATCGATCGTACATCATTGCATACGTGTCTCAAATATTCCCACAGGGTTTAGTTAATGTTTTTTTAGGTTTGTGGCTTTATTTCTGATTCCATTTTCAACTAGGTTCAGAAAACCTCATGAATTTGCACTACCAGGAACAAGTGCTTTTTGATAATGACATGGTTTAAAATACTGTATCAGTGATGCACTCATTGAAGTCTACTCATTCCATGGCCTGTAGATGCACAGACTGGAGCCTCTGAATTACTCATTTCTTTTCACCCTTTTCTAGACTGCCTGGAGCCCCTGGAAAAGAGTAGCAAGAAAAAAGCACTACTACCTACTGAAGAACATGATCAGTGAAAAAATCTTTGACAATTGGAGGGGAACAGTCTGTACTGATAAATATAAGACTAGGCAGGATGTAGAAACCAAACTAGACTCCATCCCACAGACTTTGTGCACATACAGGTTAAGTGTGAAAAAGCTGTGAGCAAATAGGTCCCCATTTCCCACAGCTGCCTTTTAGAGTTAGATTTCTCATAGCACTTTGCCAATTCACATGGTACCACTTCAGCTCCACAGTAGTTCATTACAATATATGATAATGAGCTTAATGAGCTATGAACTCCTGCAGCCTGGTTTTGGTGTGTGGTATTGTACTGAATCAGAAATAATAGCTCACAAGACTAAAGAAAGTGGAATTTTATAGACAAATAAAAGTAATTATGAGACCATAGTAAATCAAGAATATTAATAGAAGCATAAAAAAATTATCAGCCGTACCTGCCAAGAATTACGAGCTGAACTTTTATCATTTTACTTCACCAAGGTATTTGGCACAGGAATGCTTAATGATAATCAGTGTTGGTTTCTGGTTTATGTTTAACCTCTGAATGTGCTAACCAGGAATGTAGGGAATCAGTCTGATTTTGAAATACTACTGAGTAGTTATGTGGGAGGGACTGTAGAGCATTGTGGTCATAAGGTAGAAGAATGATAGGGAGTAGATTATGCTCTGGAACTTTCCTTTAATCTATCTGGGAATATCATTCATCTGTGCCACCACAAGCAAAACTAAAAGCTGCCGATAATGCTCAGGCAATGGATTCTTAACAGCAACAGAGAACACTGCACATGATGGGCACAGTTTTAACTCACCCAGGCTCAGCTTAGTTCTATTCCCTTCTGTACACTGGTATTGTCCTTCTGGCACTGTCAGATCAGTTGTGCAGGGCATCATTCAAATGCTCCTGTTGAGCCACTCTGTCACTGCAGGACAGGAGTAAAATCTCCCGTAATCTTTATGTTTTAATTGATGCATAGTCTTGTCTTACTGCAATCCTTTTACAAATCACAGCTTTCTCTAACTGAATAAAATTACATTAATAGTCACTGTTTACATACTTTCTCTGCTTACTGAAAGTCAGCTGTCATGTAAGAAGTCTTCAAATGAATAATACAGTTGGAAGTAGCAAATTCTTCAGCTTTGCAAAACCAGCAGGGCTCCAAAATGTATATAAAAGCTTTAGTTTGCTAAGATTCAACCTGGAATGCTGAAAAAAAAACCAAAGAGAGCAGATTCAAGAATAAGGTTCATTTCAGGACTTTTCAGTAATTCCCCATTTATTTACCAGAAAACTCTGACAAAGTTCCTCTTCAGAGTTTTTGAGAGAGGTAGTTCAGTGGAAGATTTAAAGAGTGAATGACTTTTATCTCTGTTCATTGTGTATATTATGATTGACAGAGGAACATGATACTAGACTCCTTGCACATCTCTTTTAGCTGAAACATTATTGTGGAACCCTCTCTGTTGTTTATATTTAAAATGGCATTTCAGCTTCCAGGGCATCCTATGGTCAAGCCACTATCTACCAGTGTATTCTGATAATATTGTTTCTAAAATCAGATGGCACATTGTGAATACTGGTTTCAAGGACTGGTTAAAAGCCTCAAGGTTACACCCTCCTTGAATCTTTAAATTCCCAAGTAGGAGGATTATTAAAAGAGCATGATCAAGGTTAGTGGCCCCTAAAATTAGACCTCACAGCTGTGTTTTGACTTTGCTGTCTGTGTATGAACACAAAGATCATTGATGCACTTGGACTTCTTTAAAACATAACAAAAATCTCTTTTTCTTTCCAGACTACAGTACATTCATTAGAATGCAGGAACCTCAAGGTACAATATTTGTATTTTACATATATTCTTGTATCAGTTCATGTTGCATGCTAACTGATAACACAGATATGTAAGGAATTCCCTTAGAAAGGTTTTTGGAGGCAGGTAACTCAATTAGTCCCCTAATTTCAGATTTAGTTGACTTTTTCCCAGTTTAATTTATGGTAGATACTGTAAAAGGGTGACACATCATACTGATATGATTAAATGATACTTGTAGATGAATCAGCTCTAAAAACCTAAAGAGATGAGTCATTCTTATCCTTGCTTATTTTTAATTTGAGGTTTGCACGTCAGTCTTCTGCTTTTACAGTAGTTTCACTTTTTAGGAGGACATAAGGGTTGCTTTGAATTACAGTGACTTCTAATGACCCCAAGACTATTAGAAACTGAGGGACTGCTATGCTGCATTTGCTCATTGCATCTGTGGTGTCCTCTCCATGCCAAAATTGTGTATTTGGTGGTGGAGGCTGGTGACCAAGACTGGGCTCAGGTAGCATTTGCTCAGCAAAAGGGGACAGAATGCCCTCCACAGAGAGCTGGGCACATGTCCTGATGGCAGGGTCTAGTTGAACCACATCAAGCACTTTGATACCCAGAGGGTCTCTGTGATCAGTAAAAGTAAGTTAAAATTTTCAATTTTAAGCAAATAAAGCTGACAAATGCAAAATTTAATAAACTTGTGGGAAGAGGACAACCAAGAGATAGAGTTTTTACTTCCACAAAGTAAATAGATACTCTGCTCACCATATGCTTAGCTGGAAACTGAGGCAGCTGAGACCACTGCTCAGTTTTGGAAATGCTCTCCTCTCCAGGATGGTTAGCTTGAAGTCTGCAGTAGAGAGCAATCTTGACCATGCCCCTGAAATCCCTGTAAGAGCTAAACCATTGTTGTTACCTTGACACTTTGCTACTTCACCTTTCCTAGAAGCCACCCATCAACTGTCCCTAGATTCCTTTATTCTGTGCCAAAGGGAAATAATGTGGTGAAACAGGATTTACCAGGCTGGTTATATCTCCATATAAATGTTAGGAGATTTCAAATTTCAATTTCAGTATGCGCTTTCCCTCAGATAGACTGGGCTTTGCTGAGACCTTTGGACTGCAGAGGTATTAAAGATGTTTCAAAAGCAAAAATCCTGTGTTGAAATATGAGCATATATAAATATCTAGTTGGGGGTTGCTGTTTTCTTCCAAAGGTCAGTAATGTAAATAGTCATGTGAGAGAAGGAAGTGGTAAAAGGCACTAGACTGGAACTCCAGGCTGGTTTGAGCTCCTGGCTGTGTTTCAGCTTGTGACTGCAGGCAATTCTTATAGGTATAGCATTTCACTGCCTCAGCAGGCTGCTACTAATTAATGTCTGTGCCTGAGGTCTGTGTTAAGAGGGATGAGAGCAGGGAGTCCTCTCTGTGAAGCAGCAACAGGGATCTTTCTGTGCCCAAGGCACCTCTTTCAGAGTTGACACGGGTGTCTCAGCACAGCTCTCCACAGGTAGTCCAGGCACTTACCTGCTTCCTGGGGCTGAGCTTCACTTCTTCCATGCTCACTGCAGTTATAAAATTATCATTTCAGACTATGAGAATCAGTTACAGGACTATGAAAATCAGTCATGGGGGGAAAGAAAAAGACCTCATAGTTCAAGAATGAGGGGATGTTTTTTTTTCCTCCAGAACATATGAATTCAATTTTGGAGAGAAATGAATCTCAGACTGTAAGCACACGAGGAAACATATGAGGAGTCAGAACAAAGGGCCTCTTAAATGACAATCAGTCATTCTATCAACCCATGACTGTAGCAAAATGTTTTTGTTGTAAAACAGTTGTCTGACACATGCTTGCAAACCTGCCAAAAAGGATATCCCACCTAAACAAAACAGAAAAAAGTGGGGTTCCAGTTCAATATACCCGATTTTTCATAATTTTTGTTTAGTTCATGCAAATACCAAGAAAGTACTGTTAAAGTAAACCAGAGCACCACTGAAGTCCTTCTGTTTAAACATAAATGCTTATACCACTGACACCACCAGACACAGAGACCACTGCAAACCCATCCAATCTGCAGGTTGGCACAGCAGAGGAGGGAACAGGGCTGCTTCAAGCCCTCAAATGGGGATGCTGATGAGGGGTTCCCTCTCCTTGGGCACTGCTGTTTAATTTGGGGTCCTTAGCCATGATTTGCAGGGCTGCAAAAGCATCTGGTTAACTCAGTGCTGGTGGAGGCCCCGAGCCCTTCTGTGTGTGTGGAAGCTATGGGAAAGGAATTAAAAAGTAACTCACTACATGGTGGGAGGGACCTGGCAGCAACACAAATGGAATCAGCCCAGGCAGCGCTTCAGCTCAGGAGAGACAAGTGTTGGGAAGGTAACTGGTACTTTGCAAGCACCAATGAAATGACTAAGAAAAATTAAATTAGTCCAGTGTAAGCTTAAGGTATGCTTATAACTACGCAAGAGGAACAGGTGTTGGCAAGCTGGCACTTTCAGCACATTAAGAAAAAAAAAAAAAAAAACAAAAAAACCAAATTAAAACCAAAACCTGGAAATTATTTTTAAGATTACATTAAAGCTAATCCATCATAAGTGATAGGATAACTTTCAATACTAACACCTTCTATGAATCCAAATGCTCTTGTTCCTTCTATCTATCTACCTATCTATCTATTACCTATTGACTGGAATTTTGAAATGGAAAAGTTATTATGGGGTTAAATACAATAGAATTATTAAGTCTATATTATGGTTCCATTCTTTGTACAGGAAATACAAAACAAATTGTTCTCACTAGCAATCATTCTTCAAAGTCAAAGAGGAAAAAATATATTCCGTTAGGTATATAATGTAATTAGTTGGTATAGTTTCATTTAATCAAAACAATGTCCATGTAGTTAGGAGGAGAAAGAGAATGAGAACCTTTGAACATAAATTTTACTTTATGTTTTATACAAAGTTCAGTATCTTATGGGGATCCTTGTATAATACAACAAAGATACATAATTTAAGGTCAATTATCAAAAATGTTACATGAGAGAGATAGGATGAAATGGGGATCCAGTAACTTTTGAAGACTGTTTGAAGAATTTATTGAAAGCTATTTAAAAGAGCTCTCTGTTAGGGGGATAACATCTCAAAATACTTGCACTATATTGAAGCAAAAATATTCAACCCTAACTAACCTCTTAGACTTCTTTGAAAATGTTACTGCCATGATAGATAAAGGGAATTCCAATTTAATTAGATTTTGTGAGGATACTTAGCACTGCTGTACATCAAAGATTACTAGATAAAAGGTATAGAACAAAGACTAAGAGCCAGAGTGGAATAAGAATTTGTTTCTCAAAGAACAAAAGAAAATTATGTATAGCTATTTTTAAGGAAGAAAAGAGATTGGTAGGGTAACTTGAAGTATAAGCTTTAAACATTCTGAAATTTTTGAGGCATGTGTAGTTTGAATGGACTTTTATAAATCAATGGGGACAGTTTCTGAAGCAGTATATCCACTTTGTCCCTCACCACTACCACAAATTTAGCTGCCTCATTCAATATGAGAGATGTTTACAACTTGATTAAAAACTAATGGACTAGGGGAACTTATAGATTTTTTCCAATATTCTCTTGTCCTGACAATGATTAAATAGGAAAAGAAAGACTGATGTGACATCTTCATGCCAAACTAGTCAAAAAGCGTGGTAACGGTGGTTATCTAAAAGTTTATAAGAGCAGTTTTCATGCTAATCTAAATTGGCACATGAATTTTAAAACTCAGCAAAGTTGTAAAGCATACACAGCTATCAGACCAAAGCTGTGTGCTCACTGTCTGCACTGGCCTTTAAAACCACAGGCAAAGAGATTAGAGCTTCCCCAAGTTCAAAACAGAAGAAAGTGGGAAATGTTGCCATCACAACTACTTTATGCCAAGACTTTATGTAGTGCTAATGGAAAAAGTGCTGGAAATTAAAGACAAGTTGAGAATGAGTTAGAGGAGCAGAGAGAAAAAAGAAGGGAAGTGAGTTTCAGATAAACAAGGGCAGAAAGAAAATACCGGGCATATTGAGTCGGACAGGCTTTTCCTGTCCTTGTGCTGAACATTTCTTATGCTGCCTTCTCTGTTTCCTAGTTGTGCAGTCCAGGTGAAAGGGCATGCTTTGCTCTTGGAGCAAAGTTCCAAAACTTGTGGAGTTTTTTTTTCCATAAATATGATAACTGTTACCACTCTAACCCTTTCCTAACAAGTATGTTAGTTGTATCAGTCTAGAAAACAGTAACACAAAATTCATCATTCACAGCAGTCAGAGAGCCAAAGCTGGGGACTATATACCAATTTTGGGGACTGTGCCTCCCTCTTTTCATCTCTGTTGCACAGTGAAGCAGAATACTACAAAGCCCTTTAGGGATTACTTAAAACTTAAAATGGCACAAATGTATTATTATTACACTGTATTCCAATAGAATCAGCACACCATTTTCGGTAAGAAATCCCTCCACAAAGGGATCCTCTCCACAAAGTCTGGTGAGTAGGTTTCTCTGACAGAAAGTCATTTTATTCAGTGATTTGATGGAGACAATCTTTCTTGGCTGGTGCAGTAATTGCAAAGCAAGAAGATCTAAGTAGCTATTCCGGATCATGAAAATATTTTTCAAATTATATTCTTTATCCTTAAGATAATATTAAGGATATTCTTTATCCTGGAGATGAAGAATATAATTTTCAACTTATTTTCAGCATACACAGGCTGCAAGAATTTTGCAGTCTAAATGAGGATACAGTTCTCAGACAAACAGTGGGAATAGGAGTTAGGTTGATTAGTAAAGGGCAAATTATCAAAGTATCTGCAGCACCAAGGGTTGCTGCCACTGCAGAGGCAGCCCTGTGTGTGTTACAGAGCAGAGCAGATTTGGATGGTTGCCCTCCTAGCTGCTGCAAGCACAAATACCTGTTTTCATCAGCTTATGAAGGAAAAATTGGCTCCCATGGACAGCCGTGACTAAGAGCTCAGGCTGTGGCACAGGAAACACAGTCATGTTCAAGCCTTTTCCTCTGTTTAAGTTCCACATGTTCAGTGTCTGTATTGTTTGCTGTATATGCACTACCACTTTGATGTTCTTTGGGGGTCCTCAAGCTGACCTTTTCCTATTTGCCCAAAGAGAATCATCCTGAACAAAATTCAGCCCAGAGAGAAAATTAAGAACTGAAATGACAGAACCAATCTGCAACCTTGTCTATGGGGTTCAAAGAATCACTGGAGAGATGGCAGAGGGCCAGGGGGCTAGGAGGGTGGTCTAACGAAGGACCAAAACTGCAGCAGAAGTTTAGGGTAATAAAGTTTTCTGGAAATGAGCCTTTTCCTGAGCAGTGCAGAACCTCAGAGTCACAGCTCCTAGCACCCATCCTAACACAGCCATTACAAGCTGGAGCAGTTGCTTTGATCAACCATTTGTGCTAACATTGTTTGCAGTGGCATAAATAAGGAGCACTTCTATTTTCGTCAGAGAATTTTAGCCCAGAATAAAACTGCAGTGACAACAATATGGGACCACAAGGATCACAGTCTGCCAGTTTATGGAATAGTTATGATCCCACATAGACAATGTTTCCCAGGAACAAGAGTTTTCTATAATTCATTACTAAACTTTCAAATCCTCAGAAGAGTGACAGTAAATCCATTCTATTTATTGTTAGCTCAAGGTCAGCTTTGCTGAGTGTTTTTCCTCTAGAATACTCTCACCAACCAGGTTGGACAAAACAACTGGTAAATAAACCATAAAAACATCATGTGCACTCTCCAAAAACACCCAGTTTCATGGTTGCATTCACAACTGCCCCAGCATGATGCAGCTTTTCTGACTTTCTGTTTCTATACATCTACCATTAACAAAGTGCCTAAGTTTAAGCTGATGGCCCTGCTGGTGTTTTTCTCCAAAACAGGAACAGCCCTTTATCATGGACTGCCATCAGGGGATGAAGGATTCCCAAGGAGACAGATTCCAGGCTGCCTAAATGGGTGACACAAGGCCCAGGTGGACACCAGAGCTCAGGTCCAGCACAGGCTTCAGCAGTCAGGAGAACACTAAAAGCTTTGCATTGCACCAAGGTCTGCTAACACAGCGGGCATCCAGGAAGCCGTAGCTGACATGAATGTAGATTTGGGAATTTTTCACTAGCAGGATGGTTATTGCAACTTTAAGGGCTGTATTGCTAATGATAATAGGGTGAGGAAGTCACTGTAGTGTGTTAAAAACAAGTCCTCATATTGCAGTAATTCTCCCATGAACTGAAACTCTTTTTAAGGAACATTATTGTTCCATATTATTCCTGGTGTTTTCTAATAGTGTTCAGAGGAAACGACTGGCTTTCTGAGTGCCAGTTCCTGGGGTATAGAAACAATGGGGGGCCATATTAAAATAAAAAATAAAAATTAAAAAAAAGTAACATTTTTCAGGCAGTCTTCTGACTTGCTACAGAAACCTCTTCAACGTTATTAATGTTCCTTGCTAGGGACTGGGATTTGTAATTAAGTCAGTGGTTTTCAGACAAAAGATCATTACTGTTTTCAAACAAAATGCTCACTGTAGCCAGATCAGTCTTCTCATTGTTTTCTGCACTCTCCTCCTTGTTTCAAGCATATTTCTAGGTAGAGCCCTTTCCTGATCTTTCAGGTTATTCCTAGATTTTTCTTTCAAGGAGTGGGTGGCATTTCAGTAGGCTGGGTTCACTTGCTCAGTCACAACAAAGGAAAGTAAAAATAACCAGCTGAAAAACTGAAGTTGCTGGAATGTGTAATACTCAGCATTAAAATGGCACAACGTGCCTGCCTATTTATAGCTCTTGTTTTGAGAAAGAGTGAGGCACACTTTGGGCACAATGCATCACCCAGGAAAACGCGTGGCCTTGCATTCTGTGTGTGAAAGACTTTTTTGTTTGTTGCAATACCAGTAATTTCCCAGGAAACTGAGGTTTATTCAGCATTTTGTTTATCTCTTTTATGCAAGCAAATGCCAGATTTGACATGCCAGTTTGATTGCTGAGTAAAGACTTGGATGACTAAATAAAACTCTGTGTTTTCTGTAATTCAGATTAATCCACATATCTTCATCATTAAATCTTTGCTGAGACATGCATGCTTGGCATGATTATACAAGAAATGTGTTTTTGTGTATTTAAAGACCTGTAGTATCTCATTCAACAAATGATAAGAGTTTGAGGAGGACAAACCATTCCCAATTTACCAGTACCTGTATTTTTTTATGTGCTTCTTTGTCCTTATTTGGTTCATGCTGAACTATATTTAATAAATTATGACTTTCTCTCTTTCTTTCAAAGTTTCACCTACTTTTTTGTTTTGTTTTCGAGCTCAGTAGAAGGTAGGAAAGAACAAAATGTCAGAGAGCAAAACAACCAGAGAGAAATAAGGAAACTGTTGTTTGCAAGAAATAGAAGAAAGCTATGCTGCAAATACCATGCAGAAGACATACACAAAAAGACAGCACTCTCAGGAGCAGCCCAGAGATTTTTGATCTTGTGTTTAAAAGTAAGCCTAGCCTTATTGTGCACCATGTGGATTGACAGCAGAGAAGGGTAAATAGTAAGAGTACTTCAAATAATAAGTAAATAAGAGTTAATAAAAACTCATTCTGTGAGCTGAGGGCCACAAGAAAGTCCCTGTAAAGTCAGAAGGTCAGGTCTGTGGTCCATCTGGCTCACTCCTCTGTTTCCAACAGCAGCAATAGGAGATGCTGGTTAGGAAGAGCACGAGCTGAGCCCTGCAGGCTCTTCACTGTGTATTCCCAAAACTCCCAATTCCTGGAGCAGAGGCCAAGGGGGCACCTTTCTGTCTATTCTCTTCAGCGAGTCCCCATATGTGCTCACTTTGGAAAAACAGCTAGAAACTCTCCATGCTTTTTGAGTCTGAATCCTGTAATCCCAACAACAAAGGTAGGAACAAAAATGGGGGAAAGTGCAGTAGAAAAATGAAGCAGATTCTGCAAAGATTCTGAAGTGATTCAGCAGAGCACAGCCACTAAAAAAAAAAAAAAAAAAAAAAAAAAGAGAGAGAAAAAAAAAAGAGAGTGAAAAAAAAAGAAAAATAAATTCTGAACTGAAGCCAAATAATAAACAGGGTCCTGTGGTCCTGTGGATCCATTAAGGTACATTAATGCTGCCACTTTCCCATCTGTTCCCTGAAGTTCCAAACCAAAACCAAGTCATCTGCAGTCTTGGCTCCTTATTGTGTGAAACATTTATCTATTAAATTAATCTGGAGAAAATGTATCTATTTCATCCCCGGTGGGACTTTGTTTTGTTTTGATAGAGTTGCATATCATGGATTGTAGCCCACTGAGGCCACAGATAAAAAGCATATGAATAAAAAACCAAAACTTATTTAAGTAATGGCTGCATGCTATTTTTTTTTCCTCTAGCAAAAATGCCTTTGGAATAACTGTAATTTTTTCTGTTGTGTTGAGAAGGCTAGCAATTTACACTAACAAAATTGACACAAGAACCCTGGTAATGCTTATTTTTCCATGAACAATGTACAATGACAAAATTTAATGGGAAATTTCCATGTTCTTAAACTCTGATAGAACTTTCAACTATGAAACAAAATTCCTTGTGCCAGTATCACAGAGGGAAAAGCTCGTGCCTGACCTTGTTAAGCAAAAAAATCTAAAATGTTCTTTGCAATCTCCCAAGATAGTAATTCCCAGATCCTTGGTATTGCAAAATTCCCTTCTGTTACCCCGATTATGATAACTCATTTAGCTCACTATGGTGATGCAACCACCTCCTTGCAGCAGTGGCAATATTTATTTCTAGTGCTTCTAAAACATATTTAAGTTCACGGTGTTCAATACTGTGACATAAAAGTAGCCTAGAAACATGACTGTTGATATATTTAGCAAAGCTGTGTTCATGTATGTGTTTTCACTTAGGGCTAATCTGTATGATTTAATAACCATTAGGTGGAAAGCCCTCAAGTCTCCCTAGATACTCCACCAAAATTGGCACACACCCACTGCAGGGAATAAATCCTAACTAGCCACTTCCTGGGAAGATGTGCCATTTCTGCAGCTCACACAGTATGCTCTCTGTATCTCCTGTTGTGGTTCTGTTTCTGCGGTTGATTAAATGCATTATCTTTTTACCCATTCCTTTACAAAAGTGCTTTCCAAACTGTTGATTAATTAAGCTGCAACTTCACAGCTTAGGGCACAGGACTGTGAGTCAGGCAGTTCCCTCTATAGTTATGTCTGGCACCCAGCATTTTCCTGCAAAAGACAGTTACAGCATCACAGAATCCCAGACTCAATTAGGCTGGAAAAGACCTCTGAGATCATCAAGTCCAACTTATGACTGAACAACACCATGTCAGCTGGACCAATGCACTGAGTTCAGTCTTTTCTTGAACATCCCTGTGGATAGTGACCCCATCACCTCCCTGGGCAGCCCATTCCAAAGTCTAATCATCCTTTCTGTGAAGAATTTCTTTTTCATGTCCAACCTAAACCTCCCCGGCACAACTTAAGGCTATTGTCCTTGTCCTTTCCCTAGCTGCCTGGGAGAAGTTGATCCCCACTTGGCTACAACCTACTTTCAGATATTTGTGTCATTAATGAGGGTTTAAGAGCACTTAAAGAATAATTGGAAAAGTTACCAAAAAAACCCCAGGTTTAATATAAAAGCAACAGCACAAAAAAATCTGCTGGTGAGGTTCACTCTACTACTTTCTCTACTATGCTGTTTGTAGGGCTACAAGAGAGTGGACTTTCCTATTTAGTCTTAATAATGTTTCATCCTGGCCACACTTGGGGTTGGAAAGTTTCTTTGGAAGTTTGAAAACTCCTTCCAGTCCTTCTCGTGGATGGATGTCATACTGCCAAACATTCAGTCACCCAGGACCTCCTGATTTAGCCAGGGCTGATGATAAATGATGGAAAGCAGTTTAGCGAGCTCTTCCACCACCCTAGGATGAATCCCACCTGCTCCCATAGACTTGAGAGCATCTAAGTGACACAGCAGGTCACTAACCACCCCCTCCAGGATTTTGGGGGGTCCATTCTGCTCCCCAACCCTGTCTACCAGCTCAGGAGGCCAGCTGCCCTGAGAATAACCAGTATTACTGCAGAACAGTGAGGCAAAGAAGGCATTAAGTACCTCAGTCTTTTCCTCATCTTTGGTAACTGTATTCTCCCCACATCTAATTAATAAAGAATAGAGATTTTCACTGCACTTCCTTTTTTTTTAATCAATTTTTGTATTTATAAAACCACTTTTTATTATCCTTTATGTAAGTGGTCAGATTCAGTTCTAACTGAGATTTTGCCTCTAATTTTCTTTCTGTATGACCTAATGACATCTTTAAACATTTCCTGAGTCACCTGCCCCTTTTTCAAAACATGATACACCCTTTTATTTTCCTTGAGTTCTTGTGAAAACTCCCCTCTCCACCAGGTCAGTCTTCTTTCCTGTTAGCTGGTGTTTCAATGTCTCTATTCCTAAAACACAGAGTGCTCATAGAGGGGTTTATGAAACATTACTTTCCCACAGGTATCTTTAAGTTAGTAATGCTATAAAGTGAATGCAGACCTTTGATAATATGATTTCAAAATGAAAATACATTTATATCAATAATGGTCTCATCCAGTGCTTTTCTGCTGCATATTAAATTTATTTAGATATATTTAGTCTGTTTTATTTTAAATTCGAAAACATCCTCTTCCTACTGTTCATAAATTATACAATTAGGGTTTAAATTTGTAACAAACTTTCAAGTAAATTATAGCATTAAATTTACTTACAGAGATTTTAATTGGGCTTATTTGTGCTTCCTCTTACTGAAAATCTTTAGAGCTGCTGTAAATCAACATACATCAATTTACTTTTGCAGCAGATCTAAATTTGAAGTTACTAACTTATAAAAATGTCTCTATCAAAAAAGCAAAATCCCTTTTGAATCTAACTCACTTCATTGTGCAATAACTTACCTAACACAGGTATTGCAGGGAAGTTCTGAGATATCACTCCTGCATGACCAATATAAGATTTCCTCTGAAAACCCTTATACCTATTTCTGTGGTGATATGGCAGTCCTATGAAGAAATTAGCAGATAAGAAGAGAACTTTCTTCACTTTTGCATAGGAAAGGCAATAGTAAATTTAGTAACTTCGGGAATTCAAGTCATCAAGCCACAGAATGCGAAAGCAGGATGAAGACGTAAGCTAGGCTTTTTGAAACACACTCCTCTTCTCTAGACAGGAGGAGAAATTGAGGTTTCACCCCTTGTATGCTGACATGAAAAATCCAGTTAATAGTGCTATTAGACTCTGTAATTTTAAAAAACGCAGCTCTTGATTTAAAAAAAAAGGAGTAGAATGCAATCAAAACAAGGCAGCTGATATTGACATATCTGGCTATGTGCCCAAGGAACATTAGTGGTTCCTGTTAACACCTTTCTACCTTGCTTCATCAAATTTCTCACATATTCCTCAAACCATAGCTCAAAGCATGGTTTAATTAACAGAGCAGTCCTCTGATGAAACACATAGCTCAGTACAGCTTTCAAATACACCAGCAGAGCTGTGATCTACTGCTACGGCCTGGGAAACAGGCTCAGCTATGAAACGGCAAAATGGAAAAATCATTGGCAGGGTTATGGGGAAATACCCACGGTATTTTACCTAAAGCCATCTCTAGTAAATGTTGTTGTTTCAGGGTTAAAAATGTTTCAAAAATGCTGAATGTAAAGTGATTTATGAGTTAAAAAGAAAGAGGCAACAGTCTTTTTCTTGTGTTAGGTATACTACCAAAGTGCTGCTGTAAGGGCAAAGGCAGATTCACAAATCATTACTAACTTCAGAAATTGCATTTTCGTTTGTAGCCTAAAAAAAAAATTTAAAAAATACCTTTCTTAAATGTTAAAATGGTGGTTAAAGGTGGAGGGTAAGAAGGTGTAATGTCAATATATATACATATCCTAAACAAATACATATACATACATATATACACAGCCTCTTGGGTGTTTGACTGGCCCCTGGAAAACAGTACTTTTTAAAAGAATCAAGTTAGAAATCTCTGTCTGGTTGGCTTTTTATACAAAAACCTATCTTCCTATTTAATTTTTCATTTCTAGCCTATTTGTATGATGTGTAATCTATAAATATTTATAAATCAATATAATCTGAATATGAGGACTCAATTTCCTTGCACCACATTTAAATACTTAACCCAATTCTGCTCTTTCAGAGGTACCAGGACATAGGCATATGTACCGAAAATGCTCATTGCTGTCGAACCACAACCATTTTTCCCCTTCCATGCTGCAGAAACAAATTCCCACTTTCAGCTCGTGCTTAGAGGAACATTTCAAAGAGGGAACCAGCCTCTCCCAGTGCTACTTTTCTTAACCACATTACCACTCCTTCATGTAATTTTAACTTACTGCCTCAGAACAAAAAAAAAAAAACAGACCACAGCATTCAGCTGTGGATGTCAGCTGTCCTAGCTGAAGTGCTTGGATCAACATGTCATGAAGGAGCATAAACCTCATGGATGAATGAAAGGATATGAGCTTTTTCTTAAAGTAAACCTCCAGAAAGCCCTATTGTGGCAGACAGATTAAGGAAGTTTCCTTTTCTGAGCATAATTAACATGGGAATAATATATGGGTAGTTTCATCTGGACTAAGGAGAAACAACTTTTGAGCTTCTAGAAAATAAATGAGGGTCACTGTTAAGCAAGAAACTGCACAAAGTTGCCTAAATATTTTTTTTTCTATTCTTCTTTAGTATCTTTTTTAGGATAAAAGAAACCATAGTAAATCAATTTTAAAAAGGTCATGTTAAAATTCACCAAAATGTGATATATATTTAAACTGAGCCTGGAACTGCAATTTGTGAAGCTATATTTAACAAAGATGAATGTTTTGTTTCATACTTTAATTACAAACCTTTGCAAAACCATCAGCTGCCACAATACCTGATTTCTATTCTCTTTGCTTAAATAGCCTGGTTCATTAACCTGCTTTTAAAGGACAAGCAACAGTTTTCTTTGTTGTTTCTGTTCTCAGTTTGAAAAGACAAATCAGAATAAGAAAGATTTTTCTCTATTTTTTTTATTTTTTGATTTATGACTGTTTCAGTGGTAAAAAGCAGTAGGTCTCACCCGTGCCCTCACATTCCCAGCTGACCACAACAAGGCACACGAACAGCTCTCCTTTATAGTAGAAAAAAGGACTCTAATCCTCCCAACATCACCAGAATATAAGGTTCAGAGAGGCTAAACCAAGATTAAAAACTATCCTTCATGGCACATAAAATTATCTGAAAGGATATAGACCTCAAGACACAGTGAAAATTCTCCTGACACAAAGTCAGCCCCTTCTCAGACACTTTTTTCATGTGAATTGAGCACTAGAAGATGCATGCACCACTGCCCTTGGTTTTTATGCAAGGTTGTGTCACTGCTTGCTCTCAGACTGTCCAGGTGCTTTCTGCTGACACCAACCCTTTGGTGTGATGAGGTTTTCTGCTCCCCACCCCTCAAACATGCTTCCATCCAAATGAAAAATTAGATAAAAGTAAGTGATACCCTTTGCCTCCCCCACGGCCCCTGCCCCCCACCCCCCAAAAAAGAAGAAATACAGTCATTCTGTTTTTGGTTACTTTTCATATAGATAGATACAAAATTTATTGCAAGAGGGATGCTGAAATTTAGACACAGAGCTAGGATGACATTTTTCTATGTATTACTCATTTCCCCTTGATTTAATCAGTGAAAAATTCTGTGCTTTACACAGCTTCCTTATAAAACTTAATCTAACCCAAGTTGAAATTAATCTGGTCCGAAATTAACTTCTGGGTTTTGCTAATTTTGTCTAACTTTGCCCAGGGTAATTTAAGCTGGAAATGAGCAATGAAATTCAATACTCAGAAATTTTTGTGTGTTTCGTAGTTTAAAGGGGAATCTTCCACTGTCCAGGGCTCTGTGGGTCTACTCTTATAATATAATGGTGAATGCTCCCACCATGTCAGGACAAGAATCCCTAGATGACAAATCCCATTCCTTTAAGTAACAACACCCCCTTGACCTTGACCAGAAAAGGCTGCTTAAAATCTGCTTGAAGTCACTGTAGTTCCTTTTGAACCAAGAGGTACTAAATGTGCTATGTAAATGCTGCCCCTCAATTTGCCGCCAAAATTATAATTAATTAGTTCAATGTAAATACAAAATTAATTTTGTACTAAAAATGGTATTAATAACAGTGACACTTTCTTTTTCATTTCAGTAACCTTGAACTAGTGACTTTCTGTGTGTTTATATTTCTTGTTTATGGCTGTCACAGATATTCTTCAACAGATGAGCTGAAGGCTTGATCATACAAGTATACAGCCACTAACTTACATTTCTGAAGTAACAGGTCAGTAAAGATTTCTCACTCCCTGTTCTCCAAGTTCAGGCCCAGTATTCTTTATACAATTATTTCTTATTTATTATTTTGCCAAATGTGTGAAAGTGCAAAGCACTCCCCTTGACAGAAACACAATATAAAATTTGAAAGCACAAGCCCCTTGCCTATAAACCCAAGACAGCTGCTCATGGGATTATGGACCAGATTACCCACAGATCTTCTCTTGCTGCACCTTCACTTTACTCCTTGCCACCAAAAGCATCCTCACAATATTTTTTTCTCACTAAAATGGCATTTGCATAGTATTTGAAAGGTCTAGAAAGCTATTAACTATCTGAAAAAACAATTAAAACAGGCACAATCCTGAGTACTTCACAATCCAGTATTCAAAGGAATCTTGCAGAAACACAAACATGTTGGATTAAAATACTTTCCTACTTGTTTCTTTTTAAACCAGGAAAATAACTTTTCCACTGGGAACAGAATTGCTCAGAAAGAGCTGGAGTCCAGCTCCTGCTGTCTCGTACACTTTTCTTATGGCTGCTCACCAGCCCAGTTAAAACTCTGTTTAAAGGCTGATGTGTGTGTCTAATTGATTTAGCATATTTTTGGGGTTTCAATAATATGCAGATGTCTAACCCCAAGAGCCATTAGGCATATAAACATTTTTAGCTCTTGGTCTGATACATGCCTTTTGGCTGATCAGTTTTCAAAATATCTATTTGTACTTGTGCCAAATAGTCTGCCATTTCCATATATGCCTCCAGTTTGTGCATCAGCACTTTATAAATCTCCAAATAAAATCTTCCATGTTTATTTTTCTTAGAGAGAAAATCCCATTTTATAAGTGTGGGCCTCCTTTATTTATACGTATTTTTCTATTGAGATGATATCTGTATATTTTCTAAGTAATTTTGGTGTTTGAGGGGTTTTATTACGGAAAGAGAAAATAATAATAATACTAAAAATATATTGCATTTCTACTGTGGGCTTTATCTATACATAGCTTAAAGAACATAATCATCATTTTTTGGCCGATGGTACTGCCAAAAGACTAGTGTTATGATAGAAAGGAGAGAAAAAAGGCTTTCCTGAAGTTAAGCCAATATTTTTCAGCACCCTATCTCCTAAAGGATACCCACTCCCTTTTTGATAGTGTTTTGTTCCTTTCACTACGTGTGCTTTTTCAGGTGTTTAATTTCTTGAAGTAAATTGTGAAGAACGTCCTTAAAGGATGTCAGAAAATATTTTATAACATATATTTATCTTTTTTTTTCTGTTCTCATATCCTGTTTGATATATACATTTTGGCTAATCAATATTCAAAATATATATTTGCATTTGTGCCAAATATAAATTTCTATTAACAGTTTACTCCATCTCACAAGAGAAGGGGATTTCTCACCTTCTGGTCCAGGAAGGAAAATGTAAAGATGGGACTGAATATCCCAGTAATCACAGAACACTGGTAATTGCATTCATCCCAGTCATCACCGGTGGCACCACTGCCCATGGTCCTGGTGGTGCTTCCAGAGATAGCTCAGAGCCTTCTCCTTCACTTCTGTCATCTCTACATGGCTGCATGGAAGCTCCTAGAAGGCATCCATGCTGCCATGTAAGCAGCCGTGATTTTATCCTGGGCAACCTGGCCTGAAAATATTTAATCCAGGATATCTTAAGCGCACTGCAAGAGCAGGCTTAGAGGCTCTGTACACTCAAATATTTATGCTTCCTGGGTGAGTCTGGCAAGAAGTGCTGCCAAGTGTACCTTTATCAGTGTCCTACGCTGGCTAATTTAAAATTAACTTGGGCACTGCCTACATGAGTTGCAGCAACGTGTTTGACCGAAACCACCGTGTCCCTCCAGGCAGGGTAGCCAGTTCAGGGGGAAGGCAGAGCTGAGAAGATCATTTTGTGATTCAAAACCTAAGCTACTTCACCAGAGAGACTGACAGCATAACATAGCACTGTATAGCAGTGATGGAGAGAGCAACCTCACTCAAGGGAGATGCAAAAGAGGAGACCAACAAGCATTTTGGAGAGAACCTGTGCTCAGGATGCTACTGGCAGCTGTGACAAAGCTGCACTGAGGTTGGTTTTTCACACCTGTGCTCACAAGGTGCTCAGAGACCCGTGGCCCAACGAGTAAAATTAGGGACATCCTTCAGATGATTTCATAGGCAGGATAGTAGTTTTCGGGAATTGGCATTTATCACAAAGCTTTCTTTTTTTTTTTAAAAAAAAAAAAAAACACTGAAGGGGTGGCAGAACCAAATAAAGGGATTTGCAAATTTTCCCACTTTGTCCTACAGAGTTTTATCTGAGTATTATTCCAGAATTAGACCCTGATTGTTCTTTTTGATTGTCTCATTTTAAGTGAAAAGCACTTAAATAACATAGAGAGATCAAGTTAAAAAATGAAAAACTATCAAGCATCTTGGTGTGTATTTATTTACAGGATTGCTCCAGAAGAACACACACTGTTGTAAAAGTAATTCACTCATTTTCCAGCGCCTTTCAAATTATGTACACAGCCATATCAGGCAAAATGAAAGTTTAATCTGTTTTCAGGAGACAGCAAGTGCTGTTCCCCGCCATAGGAATGATCCGGCATGTAGGAAATCACAGCTCTCTCTGCTTTTTCCCGGTGATTTAAACGGAGCAGATCCCGCTCGGTTTCTGCATCCCTTGCAAGCCCTGCTCCACCAAACCATGTGTTTGCTGTGTCTAAGTAGCGCTGTCCGTCCAGATCGGTTCACTTCGACTAGACTAATTCAGGAACAGGAGGAGCAGTACGAATTTGCTGTTAAAAAAAGAAACAAAAAAAAAAAAAAAAAAAAAACCAAAACAAAAAAAGTAAGCAGAGAACTATTAGGGGAAGAGGTAAGAAGTGTTGTGTGCGGGCAGGAAGTGTCCCGTTCGCAGGACTGCAGAATTATCTCAGGTTTCTCGTTTCCTAGGAACGTAGTAACTTCCCCGTGGGTTGTTTTGTGGGCGGTGTTTTTGAATTTATGCTAATCCAGCCTCGCTGACAGGGAGAGGAGCCGTGTCTCGGTGCCACAGCTCTGCTGACAGCCGGCAGTGGCGGGCGCTGCCGCCCGGCCAGGCCATGGGCCGGCGCTGCTTGTGACAGGGTCCCTCGCCCGCCCCTCGGGTCGCCTCTGTCGCCAGCAGCGGGGCCGACATGTGCCTATGACCATGGAGATGAAGGACTCGGGCAGCGTGGTGCTGACAGCCTACCATCCCCACAGCCCGGCCAGGATCCCGGGCATGGAGCAGGGCTTTGTGCAGGATGTCCCCCCCAGCCACTCGCCCGGCAGCAGGTAAAGCCCGAGGGGGGGAGCGGCGCCCTGGCCCGGTGTTTTGCCAGGCTCGGACCTCGAGAGCGCTTCGCTCATTTCTTGTCCTTCCCGGGGAAGGGATTCAGCCCAGGGGTGCGGGTTGGGGTTGGGAAGGGGAAACACGAGTGCCTATGTTAAATCTTGTAAGTCGACAGATCAGGCCAGTTTCCTGCCCAGGATACTCAACAAGACAATCCCTCGGAAAAAAGGCACGTGAATCAGGCTTCTGCTCAGATAGTTCAGGACTGTGCTGCCAAAGAGTGAAGTGGTGGGACCGGCTGAGTTTGGCGCTCAGAAAGTTGATTCTGGCTTTGGTTTAGAGGATTATTTAATTCCTTCTCCGTTCACTCGCCGGGTCAGAACCAGCCCTTGTGCTTCTCTCTGTGAAACTGAGGTTGCTGCTTTGCTTTGCACGCACAATGGGGGACTGCATCGCTAAAGACTTAGTCTAAATACGAAAATTCCTTTGTGTTGCAGGAAACTAAGTATTGTCTTAATTAATGCAGTCGCGTGTATGTTTACCTTCCTGCCTTGTAAGAATGCATGTATTTGCACAGTTCAGAACCAAGCGGTTTGAGCAGTTTTACTATTATAGAAAATCTGATCTTTCTCCTAAACATACGTATCTGAGTTTTGCAACATTCTCCGAAAGAAGTGATATAAAAGTTCATACTGTAAAAAGTTGAAGAAAGTAGCAAATCTTGCACTATAGATTGACTGAAAAAATAAGTAAGTTTAAGGAAACAGCAGATGACATTATCCGCATGAATTGTCTGTGTCTTCTCTTAATAAAAATAATGATATTTACTTCATATTGTTTATTTATAGCCCAATAGCTATTTTGTTTTCAATGTCATTATTTAGATTAGCTGCATCTTCCTGTTCTTTGTGTGTTTCCCTGGCTGTCCCATAAAGATAACTCCTTTGTTCTGGTAAACTGCTGTTGGAGAACAGTACCAAAATACACAATTACATGTTGAGAAAAGAAACTGGAGTCTGGGCGTTTAGACGCAGTAAGAATGGCATTTGCTACTCAAAACAGAGAGCAGTGGTTTGGCATTGAGTTACAGGGAAATGCAGTTTTTTTTCATGTGCTCTTCCCTTAAGAAGAGTACTAAACTGAATCTCTCTTTAAGTTTGTGAGCAACAGAAATGTGATGTTTTGCTTGTTTTCGTGTAGGTGTGCTACTTGTTTTGAAATTCTCTTGAAACTTAAGCTCAGAGTGTCTGAGGGTTTAAATCACACACATAAATCACATGCATATCACCTACAAAAAGCAGAAGTGCCAATTACAGTTCCTGAAAGAAAATAACTAAAGTGGATCCTGACATTTTGATGAGGAACGTATTTTGGAAGCTCCTGCCATGAGCCAAAGCCATGTGTCTCTCTCCATGTCTACATATCCATAAGATTTTGGTGCTGTCTCCCCTTTCTTGTCTTCAACTTCCCACAGCTGTCAATAGCAATAGGCAAATTCTGCCATATGGGCAGTCAGTGGCTGTCTGAGTTTCCAAAGCCTGTTCAAGAGAGTGATTTTATTAACCCAGCATGAAGTACTCTGGAATGCAGAACCCATGAAGGCAAATGCACTGAGTGTTTTAGCAAATGGTAAAATAGGCTCTGGCTTAATCCCTACTTCATCTTCTAAGAACTCTTTCCTGGACTGCATTTTCTGTATAGTTTCCTCTGCCACCATCCTAATGCAAGAGCTTCTATTATAGGTTCTGTCTGGTGTTATTGATCCGTAGGGCAGCTACCCACACTATGGCATGTTAACTCCTTAACTCTTCAGGAAAACAAATCAAAAAGCAGGAAAAGAACAGAGGTGTCACCCTTTTCTTGTTTGATAACAAAAACAGTTGGGACCCAGAGCATGAAGTCAGCCGTTTAAGTTACATGTAGCTCTAAAGCAGTCTGTGTTTGAGATGTTTATCCATGAGACTAGAATCTGTCTTGGATATTAGCCTTTGATTTGGTAAACTGCTGACCAATTCTCTCTCATCTTAGGAATCAAGATACTTCATTTTCCTTCCTCTTCTCGTAACATTTTGGTTGCTTTAGAGTGATGCAGTCTTTATTTTAGAATAGGTCCACTCACCGGAGTCAGGCTTGGAGTTGTCTTCCAGCTGTTTTCTTTTGCAAAAACTTTCCCTTTGGAAACCTTCTGGTCAGAGTTTTCTCACAAAAAGTGGAATCTAATGCAGCCTCAGCAGCAATTAACTGCACCACTCCCCACCATTAAAAAAGACACTGATAAAAAAAGAAAGAAAGATTTAAGTAGCCATTATGAGCCCCTAAACAAATAAGTAATCTTAAACACTCTTGACAACCCAGACACACAGCTGAGTAGCCCATCTGTATGAAAGGTTATACTAACAGATGCATCAGACCACTTGGATTCATATTCATGCCCAACTCTCAAAGGCTGGCATCCTGTGTGCATTTCTAAAACACAGTGCCAGCATCAGGGTCAGCATGAAGTACAGCAGCTGCAAGCATTTCCAATTCTAAGCCCAGTGGGTATATGCTCCATCATAAGTTAGGGGATAGTAAGTGGTGGGCTGTAAGGAGAAAATTGGCTTACATTGCTTTGAATGGAGGATGGATCAGTGTGCAGTGAAGGATGAAAAATTCATAGAAGTAATGAAGAGGAGAATGGGATGAAAGTTTGACTGCATAATGATGCCATCACCAGTTTGCAAAGGAGAATTCTAGCTTCCAAATGTAGCATTGGATAATATCAATAAAGTGGTTAAGAAAGGGGCCACAGATGCTACCCATCCTCCAGAACGAGAGTTCATCAGAGGGACTAAAAGCTTAAATATCTTGACTTCAGTTAACCATATAGTTCAATTCTATCTCTCCCTGTTTGTTGCATCTTGAAGAGTTATTTAACCTGTTCTATACATGGGCTGGGGTGAGCCCTGAAAAATGCACTGTTGAATATCCTAGAGTTCCAGAAGAATTCTCCAGACAAACCTTCCTTTAATGCTAATATAGCTAGCAAGTTCATTTTCCATTCTCTCATGGGATATTAAGGTCTCTTTCCTTAGTTTGCCATCTCTTTTATGTGCATTTTATAAGCATTTATAGTAGTCGTATCTTTTTTTTATTTATTGCTTGTGAGAATGAGGTGTTGGGGAGATCTCTGTTTTGTTTGCTTGGAAGTCAGGCTAGCTCTACAGCATATGAGTATAGTGGAAAAGATTCCTGTTCTTGTGGCAACTCCATCGCTTTTTTAAATTCCTGTTTCTTAGAAAATAGATGTCACTAATACCAGCACCAAAGAACCCAGAATATCACACTATGCCTGTCAATACAGATCTGTCGCAGTGCAAAGGTGAAAGTGTTGATTTATGTTACATAATGGTCAACTTTGGCTTCCTCATTTCAGAGAATGAAGGACTTTGTAGCTGTGCACAAATACTGCTCCTGGGTTATATAGAGGAAAAGTGGGGCCATGGCCATATGTCTTTCTCACATCTCCTTTTTATCCTGTTAGGAGTAGCTAGGAGGAGTTATTCCTGTGCTCAAAGGAAACAGGCATGACCTCTATGCCAAATGGCCAGAGAGCTCTCTAAGGTAATTATGCAATTAGGGGAAGACAAAGCATTCCTAAGTGAGTCATGCTCCAGCTTTCCTTGACTCCAGTATGATAATTAGTGTGTTCCTCTGTTTGCTACCAGCACATCTACCAGCAAAGAACTCATCCTGCACTGCAAATCACATTTACGCTGCAATGAGTGGCTGTCACTTATGTGAGCATGAAATAAGAATTAGGGCAAAGAAAAAGCATGTTCATAGGATTTGCTCCTGCAGAATGGTGTGAGAGCAGCTTTTAAAGTGCACATTAAGCTTTTTATACATGGAGTAACCTTTTCAATCAATAATCATGCACAGAGCGGCATATATACTACCTAGGAGCTTGCTGCGTAGGTAAAGGACAAAGTAGATGTCAGCACTATTGATCAGCACAGCCAAGAGCCATTCTTACCATCTTCCCTAGTCAACTGCAAGTCTGGTACTTCCAGTTGTTTCAGAGAAATGCCTTCTTAAATGCCTTCTTAAATCTCTTTGCATTTAGCATGTCTCCCTCCTCCTACTGTCAGAGGGGTGACTTTCAGACAGACATCACTAAAAACAAGAGTCAAAAAAGGAATATTTTCTATATTGGTGAAAAATACTGTGTGGATTGAGTTACCTGCTGGCAACTTCCAGGATCCCTGCTCTCCAAGTCTAAGGCTTGCAGAGTTGGAGCTGATAGTCAAGTCATTACACTGGACAAGCAGCATGACACCAGATTATTTTGTAGGATTCATTCTTCCTTGCAAGCCTCAAGATACTACAGATAAATGTCAAGGTGAGGTAAAGCATCATGAAATAATTCCCTGGAAGGAATACAACTGCAGGAGCCGTCTTTATGCACCAAAATTTGTCTTGTGACAGGAGGAGCTATGTGAACAGCTCAAGTTTTATCCCAACAGAAGCAGATTTTATCACACTGAAGTAAGGTCTGTAAGCCCTGGGGCCAGGTGATCTGGGTTGGATTTCTGTCAGTGCTGATTGAGCAGCTCCCCAGCTCACTTGTTTATAAGTGATGTCAAGAATGTCTTCTTGGTGATACAGGATAAACAACCTTAACTATTTTAGATGTTTATCTCACCTTATCATAAACTTACCCAGAAGACAAAAATAAAAATCCAGCTTCTTTTCCACAGTAAATCTTGACATGACTTGAGCCTTTTGCAACTTGGACTTCAAGGCTATGAATTTAAAATTTTAAAATGTACTAAATGTGGTAAAGAAAATCCCACAAATCAGTAGCCTAGGAAAAAACAGCATTGGCACCAGCTGCACAAAAAATAAATTTTATGGAAAAATAACCCTTGCTGCAACTTACAGAAGCTTTCTAAAATGTGATTTTAAAAGTATATTTTTATAGATGCTGAGAATGATGATTCTTAATAAAATATTTACCAGGAGGATGCATATAAATAAGTCAGACAATAGTAGACACGCTTTTCCTGTAGGTTTTAGAAATATCCTTGTCCTCTGGGAGCCACACTGAAGAATGTAGTATTTATAGCCAGCTCCTCATGTTATGGTTGAAACTAGAGTTGGCTTCTCTGGTTTCTTTTTAGTTTGGTGCTCCTGCTGCTCTCCCTGGTACCTCCATATGTAGAGCTAATGAAAAACATCTGGCACTGTCCCTTTGATCATTTTGTTGGGTTGAGCATTTAGCCAGCTGCCCCATTCATTTTTAACTAAGTCACTTATCTCTGATTACATGAGTGTTGGAGCTGCCTGCAAAAAAAAAAAAGAGTAGGACCTGAGAGCCCTGCATGCCCTACACAGACATGTTCAGATTGCATCTGGCAGTCTGACATCACTGGCATAACAAACTGCCAGGAATCCACAACCTTAGTGTTACTTTTGCACAGGAGATCATATTAATTCAGTGCAAATGTATGGAAAATGTGGAGAGGTGGCAACTGCGAGAGACAACTATGGAGTACTAGTAAAAGTACTTAGCTAGAGCAGGATCTGAAAAGCATCTGGTTAGTGCTGTACAAATATAGAATCACATCCTGAAATAGTGTTGGGTATCCACAGCAAACAGCCAAGCTGACATCCTGGATTTCAGCTAACCACAGTAGAGCAGCCATTTGGCCCACTGTGATGCTTAGCTCCAGCTGGCCAAGCAGCACAGCAGAGCCTGCCCAGCTGGCAGCACATCTGCCAGAGGGGCAGGACCATGCTCTCTGCAGCCTTCAGCTACCACCATGGTGGGTGCATTCAAAGAGCACAGGATGAGTACCCAGAGAATAGAACCCAGAGTCCCATCCCAAAGTGGTGACTGAAGCAAAGCATCCCACCTAGCCCCCGTTTTCCTGCCTCCTACTTTCTCTCTCAGTGCAAATCAACTCATACCACCCTGGTCTTCCAAGTCCTGTCTGAGTTCTAGGGACTCAGAACAGGGAGACAAAAAACAATACAAGGGGGCAGGAAGAAGAGGGGAGCACAGGAGGACATGAGAAGGACCGCATTCCGAGGTGTGCAAATAAAAGGACCTGGAGTCAGAAAAGAAATAACTCATAAATGTTGTTTTGTGGTGGGGAAATTTACAGCTGGGCCTCAAGTCCCACCAAACACATGGGGTTTGGAATGGCATTTAAGTAGTGATTTTTAAATCAAAACATGAAGTGGTTTAAAAGACAGGTTGTTTGAAAAAGTGCTCTCTCACCCTGAAGGACTATTTCAGCAGAGATCAGCAGAAGTGCTTGAGTTGGTATCCCTTGTAATTAACACAAGGAAAAGATTGATGATCTGTGAGGGATCCCTCATTTCTGTAATTCATTTTTTCCTCTGCCATATCTCAACTTTCCAGACACTGTCAGAGTCTCTGAGGAGAGTGGAATAAACACTAGAGTAGGGAGCCTTTTATCAGCTTGTTCGTTTAAATACAGCTACGCTGTCTCATTTAGGATGCTGTGTAATACTCAGCTACTGTAGGTCTGGGGGATTTTCAGATGGGTAAAATCATCCAGTTTAGGATGGACATATATTGGGTGCTTAGGCAGAAGGTGGGCCTTTTTTAAAATCTTTTGGTGCAGAAGGTCCTCTGAGTAGATAATGAGCAAGATAATGACCATAAGTCTTTTTGTGGAAGGCAGAAGCGCCCTACCAAATAGAGACAAAGGAGAACAGGTATATATGGAGAACAAGTATCAGATGTAGAAGTCCAGCTGTGTTGACATCATTAACCAGATGAAAGACAAGATTAAAGCAAGAGAAAGCCAGGGAACTGTGTTTTAAACACCTGTGCATGAAACCTCAGGACATCAGCCATCAGGTCACTCTCACAATTTGCTACCAGTAATGGAAGAAGCTCTAAAGCTGTAAGTCTTCATATTTTACTAGAGGTAATAAAAAAAGCCCCTAGCTTTCAAATGGTCAGACTTGGGAAGAGCATAAGAAATGTATAAAGGCCTGAATTTGACTCATGGAATAGTAGGTTCTTTGCTAACTATACCCCTGCAGAGTCTGCAGAGAGCCAGACTTTGAGATAATCAATGCAAAATATAGGTATGGCAGTGGAGAGCCTCCTCAACATCAGTTTCTCTTTTTCTGGCTAATGAAAACTCAGAACAAAATACAATCCAGTCATCATTTCTGGCCCAGTGCTTATCATATCTAGTGGTCAAGAGGGAATTTAGAACTGAGAATGACAGATCCTTTTTAAGGTTAACCTTTGTATAAGAGGAAGAACTGGATAGTTGTAGCATTCAAGCCAATATGAATTAGTCCTTTTTTAATTCTAATTTAATAAAACATCAATAATAAATCAGGCAAGGAAACAGCAAGTGGGATATGAGTCTTGTTTGTACATATGGACTGAATTAAAGGACACTTAGGTGTAGTTATAGAGGAATTACTCTGAATTTAGTACAAATGGAATAAGTCATTAGAACTCATATATTTTTGTAAATAATTTTACTTACAGGGCATTATTTGATTATGCTATCTCCTCTCTCAAGTCAGGCTGACTTCTTTAACAGTATTCTTGCAGAATAGGGCATCCATATGAAGTCTTAGATAATTAAAGCATAAGAGTGACTAGGCTTGTCATCTTTTTGCAGCACTTCCCTCTGTTACTCAAATATTTTGAAAACTTGAGTTCTAAATATTTGTCTGGATGCATCAGAGATGATTATAAAATCTTTGCTGTAAATACGGGTGAAACCTGGAGCACGAGGGCCTAGGGCATTCTGCAGAGTTTTTCAGTCTTGGCTGTCCTTGGCCGTTTTGGGCCAGATGGTGCCCATGTCATGCATGGGCAAGGAGGTGAATGGAAGCAGAGAGTTTATCCTGATGAACAGAGACAAGGGAAGCCTTGGCACTCAAGCTGCAGCAGGATTTTAAATTGCAAGTGCTCACTTTTGGAGAGTGGGTAGGGAGAAGGAAGCCAGGACAGCCTTCCAAGCAAAGGAAAGAGGTCTTTTAAGTACATGGGAATCTTTTGTCACCTGCTGAAGCAATAGTGTCTTCCTCATATGAGGTCTTTCTTACATCTTCCACTCAGAGGATGCATTTCACTAAAAGACCCTGTGATCTGCTGCAATTCCTTGATGCTTCCTTGTTTGCTTGCTTTCTTCCCTCCTTCTTTCTTTCAATTAGCGAAAGGAATTAACTCATGAAAATTTTAATATTACTGGTAATTTGAATTTTCGGGAAGTATTCGTTTATTCTAATTTACCTGTGCGTGTAGAATATGTGCAAGCCCATAGATGGAGCATGAGGTTTATGGTTACCCATATGTCACTGACAATTCACAGAGTATATGGCAAGCATTAGAATTACTTGTCCTACAAGTCAAATATTTACTGGAATTTTCTTCAAGCATATTTGTTCAAACCATCTGTTGCCTCTGAGAAAGCGTAGACATTAAAAATAAACAAACAAGAGAACCTATGTCAATTTTTGAAGAGCTTTCTTCATCATACAGGACCTCCATGTTCTGTATTTAGGAAGCACACCACATATTTTTGGGAGAGACGTTGATTCTGCAGCTATTTTGTGTGGTCAAAATGCATTTCATCCTTAATGGACTCCATCTCTTATGCCTTTTTTTAAACTACTAAATTTGTTTTACAAGATTTAGCCAACCCTGGCCTGAAGTTAACTGTGTCTCACTCAGCATTGCAGGAAGATCATGCAAGCCAAAACAGCTTGCTCCAGTCTACACTGAACACAAGCAAATCTGCAGCTGATTGCCTTACATGTCATGCAACAATAAATCACTAGTTTTAAGTAATCACACATTTGGACACGGAGTTTATTGTCATACGATGTCCTTGGAGGCTCATTTTCTCTTTCCAAATTCAAACATGGGGTATGGTATTCATGTAGGTAACAAGGATGTCTGTAATTAACACTTAGTGCTATCAAGAATTCTAAAAGATACAGTTAATTTGTAGTTTTCAGAGGTAACCTTCTCCTCCTTACATGAAACACTTTCTGAAGTAAGAAGGATGTGTATTGCTTTTTTATTTCACAGTATTTTTTTTGCTCTTAGACGCAGGACACTGGAATTTGTGTATTATTAGTATTTAGGCCCAGCTGTGATGTCTGTATTCTGCTGAAAATCTGCATTACAGGCAAAAAAGAACCAAATAAAGCAATGAAAAGAAAATATAAAACCAAAGAGATCCAGCCTGACATCATATGGTTTAACAGCAAGATAATAAATCCGTGGCTTTAGTGAATATCAAGATTGCCACGTAATGACTGCACACAGGAATTCAGAACATACTTTCATGGGGTGGCTGCAAGCAAATCTGAGCTCCCTCTGCCTGTGTCCAGGAGCTGTAGGGCCACGTTAGCACAGAGTTTTTGCCCAAGCCAAAAAGCAGCCATGGTGATGCACCACCTCAGCTGCTGGCTTCTGGCCCTGGGAAGCCGTGTCCATCCCACTGACAGGGCTGTAGGAAACTTGAAGGCTGGAATTCCAAGTGTTTAAACTAATGCTTCAGGACTGATAAGGGGAAAAAAAAAAAAAAAGGGGTGTGTGTTTTTCTGAACAGGCCACTCTGCTGATTAATAGGTTAGGTTGGGTATTTTCAGGTTTAGGTACATAAACAGATATAGAGTTACACTGCATTCTTCTCAGATGCTTTGCAGCCTGGAAGGGAAGCTTTACCCAACTTACTTGAACCATAGCAGAATAACTTGTTCTTTTGTGCAAATCAGATTCCTACAAGGGAAAAACACATGAAAAAGGAGCACTGCTTGTGATACTCACTTAGAAAAGCTTATTGACAACAATAAGAAAGTATTCATCATCTGAATCCCTGTAGACTCCAGCAGAACAATCAAGAATACAGCAGGGATCCAGCACTAGTTCTGATGAATAAATTTAAAGAAGATTTTACATTTTTATTAGGTTAGAGGTTTTTTCCCTTTAACTTAGGTAATCCATTTGAAAAGTAGAGTTCTGATTTTCTGGAAGAATAGAGCTTGAAAGCCTTTTATTTCTTAAACAAGACTGAGGCCAGTCAGCATCTGAATATCCATTAGAATCTCCTTTCTAATTAAATTTCATCAGCTAGATCAGAAATATGATGATGTTCAGAAACTGTATTGAGCCACATTCAAACACTGTAAATAAGGTTTATAACCTTTATTCTTGAGCTGTCAGTTCAGTCTTTGGTTTCTGAATCATTTCATGGCATTGATCCAGTGCTTCAGTTATGCTGAAAAAGACATTGACCACTGCAGAAGTGGGTGGAAAAACATCATTCAGCAGTCAGCTGGGTATATCTGCTGAAAGTATGTCTGTAATTTTGTGAAGGAGATGGTGTTACTAAGAACAGATTGGTTTCTGAGACTGCCTTGAACCCAGCCAGCTGTAGTTAAACCCTCAAAGGCTGACAAAGTGCATTCCTAATTATGTCAGTGGAGTGGATGGCTGGATTAAGTTACCTCCTTTGAGACTATTGGTGATGAGTTTCCATCACTGGGATAGATTTTGTATTTCATACAAACCAAGGGGACCTCAGGCTGTGCAACAATAGGAATAGCCCAAATTCTGACATGATACATACACACCTGCAGGGCTACCTTAAAGCCCACAAACAGCCATATCCTGTTAATTCACTGGACATAATGATAACATGTAATAGGCAATCTTTGAAGACTTTTGAATAAATTTAAACTTAGTATGGGATTAATCTTTGAAATTAAGTACATCAGTTTGCACCAAATACCAGAAAAAACAGGAAAATCATACACAGTTCTTCTGGTATCTTTAGAGAAAACACATATTTATGGCTTTGGCCATCTTCACAGGGTCTTAAAACACTCACTGACATCAGTAGACTTAAGCAGCTAGTATAGCTGAAGATAATAAGCTCAATGTTTACTTTTCTGTACTTTTCTACGGTCTGTATTTAGTTAAAAACTTAATACTGCTTTTCCATCATTGTTAAGTACCTATAAAATGAGTAATGCCCTGTAATGTGCTTATAGCAGACCAAACTTACCAGCTCCTGAAGATCACTTGAAAGCGATGAGGAGGTCTCAGGGATTAACAATGAACAACACATCCTTACATACAGTGAGAGGAACGACATATTCTTACAGAAGGGAAGGAAACCTCTTAATCTTAGATATCAATTTCGTATTTGATGAAAAGAGTTTGCTCACTTTGCGAGACTGCTGTTGTGCATTTTATGTTTGGGAGACATAAGGAAAATTCTCTTTGCTTGAGCTGACATTTCTGCCCTTTCTTGCACTTAAACCGTGATATCTAAAGTCAGAGAGAGAACACAGTGCTCTGTTGATGACACCTGGAAAATCCTGTTTAGAGTTAGGTGCTGTGGTGGGCTGATCAGGAAAGTCACTCTGGAGAACAGTACATGTTTGTTTTAACTGCTGAACTGTGGAGGCTTGACAGAGTTGAATCTTTGGATTACAAATGTAATTGACATCTCACCACACTGCAAGTCAGACCTAGAACTCCTCCTGGTGACAGTAGGCTTTGGGCTTGCCTCTGAAGATCTAGATGGCTTGTGGTAGCATTCTGCAACTGACTGTATCTTCAATACATGTTGCAGTTCTTTTTTTTGTCATTTATCCTATTCACTCCATTCTCTTATTTAGAAACTCCTAAATTCCTCGTGAGGATGAATCAGTTATTGAATTTCTCTGTAATTGCATTTCTATTGCACTCACTTTGTGCATTTATTGGACTTTGATAAAAAACAATGAACATAGCCAAAATCTACTGAGCTACACAGGAAAGATAATTGAGTGGGCCAATTCTGTAATGGTCACTCATGATGGAAAAACTTAGCAAGTTCAATGGGATATTTTTCCTTTTAGATTCATCACAGTCACTTTTTTGGATTGCACTCAGAGAAATATACTTACAAATGGAAATATTATCACAAGTTAGCACTGGACCCCAAAATCCAAACAAAACAATGAAGCAACACAGACTTTCCTTCCTATTCTGATTGCATCACTGGAACCACTGCCTAGTAAAGGGATTTTGTTTGAAAAAACTTCCTTCTGTGTTTTTTTACAGTGCTGTGTGTCTGCATTCCTGTTCATTTGTATGCTTGATTAGCTGAAATCAAATACAATGATGCAGATCTCGAAGCAGCTATAAAAACTGAAAGTGAGCAATACTAACAGAAAAAAAATTTCTACGTTGCAATCTTCATGGGAATTGATGTGCAGAAAGCAAAAGAGCTGATGCAAAATCATGTATGTGTTTTTCCTCCATCTTATTTTGTCATTTTGTAACAGAAGTTTACTTTTTAGTGGACTTCAAATAGTCTTGTGAACAGGTAACAAAGGATGTACTGTTTGTGTCTCTGCCTCATGCACAGCTGTCCTCTGGCCAGCACCTTGAAAGACATAGCTAGATTTTAATTCTGTAAGTATTAATTGTAGGATTTTTTTTCTCTACCTGTGATATTCTGTGTGCTTTTGGTAATACTTTTGCCTTTTGCTGAGTTAGTCTTGTGGTTTTGGAATGAGTCCTGTAGATTTTAAGAATGGGGAAGGTGTTTTGGTTTTTGTGGGTGATGTTGTATCTTCTAAAAATGAATCATTGAATTTATTCTGATTATAGATATCAATTGAAATTAATAGAAATATATAGATATATAATTTTAGGTGCCTAAGATAAGAAGATAGGTGAAGATCTATGTCATCCTATATGTATATTCAGAATTTATCCCTTCTGTAAAGACAAAAGAAAATAATACAGTACACATCTGAACCTAAAGCAAGAAAACTTCCAATCATTAATAGAATCTAAAGAGACTTAGAAGAAAATTCAAAAGTTAATGCTAAAGTGGCAATTACTTAATAAGAAGTACATAAGTAAAAAAGAAAACATACCTAAGATCTACTTGAATGGCTATTCCACAAGTGCCTCTTGCTCGGTGGTTGAGGGATCTTTTTGCATTTGCCTTGTTGTTGACAAAATCTTGGCTAGTCTTTCTTTGAAAATGGGTAATATTTGACAGCATTGGAAGAGATCTTTCTGAGTAGATGCTCTTTTCCATTACTAAGTTGTAAAGTGAAGGATAGACTAAAACCATGATGAAAGTAGATGAAAGATCATCAAAATTCTTTAGCTCAGGCTTGTTCTTGAATTCAGGGGTTTGTTTTGATGTGGTGCTTTACTTAAATTACTGATTTAATCGTGCACTTGTTGAAATTAAAGCTGTTGAAAAGTTCTGTGATTGGATTATGTGGAAAAGAATGTTTGTGACTAGAATATTGAATAGGGATTGTAAAAATTGTTACTCAAAGTCTGAACAAGTAACTGAAACACATGTTACTGGGCATTTTCACAAAGAAAGCATTTGAAAGTACACATTCATAGCAGATGTGATGGCAGAAGCTTTTTGATTCATTCTGTACATTTCTTTGATGCAACCCTTGAAATGCCAACAGCCAAATGATTTACTGCACTGTATTTGAGTTTTGACTGCCATCCTATACAATATGTAAATAGGAAAGTCCTGCTTCCCTGGAACTTATGATAAGAGTGTAGCTTCTTGGTTAGCTGAGATTGACCTCATGCTACTATCCAATGTTTGCCTAAAAAAAGTGAAATTAATTTGTTTTTGCATGAAAAAAGCAATCAGATAATATCTTGAGTGGAAAGCCTTGACTTAGACACATGTACTGTCTTTACTATAGAAAACTTTGATGATTTACAGTATTTCTAAGTACTTTGAACATTTTTTGATGGATGGGCTGATTTAATCTCATTGTCAGGATAAATAACGAGAGCAGCTCTGTGGCTTCTCTGATTTGCTGTGGTTGTCTAATTTTCATTGGACACAAACTTTATCATAAACTTACTCTGAGTAGCACTTGCCCTGCGTTTCCTGCAAGGTTTGCTGGACTTGATTTGCGCATTGTTAGTCATATTCTGTTTCATATAGAAATGTTCTATACGAAATTGTTGGGTTGTACTTTTTTCACAGATGGACACCCAGGGCAATTAATTGCATTGTCCAGTTGCTCATGAAGGACAAATTCAGGTGACTTCTAAGCTTGACTGTGGGAGGAGTGAGGCTGCACTCTGGGGTTCTCCTGACCATTTCCCCAGCTCATATCATTGCCTTAAAATGTTACAGTGAACCCAGAAAACTTTCCCTAGTCAGTTTTCAGAACTGCAGCTCTACAGCAAATCTATAGCCAGAAAGTGTAGGATAACCAAAGCAAAACCCACCCATAGACTGGTGTTCCTCCTGCAGTTGTGCCAACTGCATCTATGGGACCATCTTCTGGAGGACAGCTCTAGAGGACTAGGAAGTTCACATTGGAAAATGGCTTCGTTTCAGTTTGTTTCTTGCTGATCAAAAGTTATTGTCAAATTCCCACCAAACTCATAGGTTCTGTCTGGTAGTCAGCTGTCCTCAAACTGCTTTCATTCTTTCCTAGTCTATTGGGGCTCAGAATCACAACCAAGTTGTGATGACAAAACAAACTGCCACTTACACTGTGAGCTTTTATAACCATTTAGGGACATGCTTGTAGTGCATGGCTAATAAAAAGTAACTTAACTAGGCTTTTACTTATTTCATGACAGAATTACTTTGAATAATGTCACATTTGCCATGGACAAAACTTTCACATGGCAGTTAATATAGCTCAGTTGCTAATTAGGACCTTTTCCAGCAGTAGCAATAACATTATTTGTCTTAACTCTTATAATTATATTCATCTGAAACTCCTTTCCCTGGACCACAAGAACTCCATAACTACACCTAAGAAAAGATTTTTCTTGGATGATACATAGATGTAGAATAAAGGGGCATTACTGCTTCCTCCAGTCTCCACCACCAACTTTTGTGATAGGAAAATCCATGTTTCTCAAAAGTTCCAGGTCATGGTAGTCAACTGTCAGCTTCTTACATAACAACACAGCAGCAGGAATTGTCACTAAAATTATTATCCACTGAAGTTTAATTTATATTGGCCAATTCACCGGCATTATCATTCATCAGTTCAGGATCCACAGCATAAATAACTTTGAGAATGAAAGTTCTGAGAACACATGTTAAGTTCATCTAAAACTTCTCTCCAAGGCCAGGAGAAGATTAATGCAGTCATGAAAGCAAAGGTCTGGCGCCTCCATCAGCTCCTTTTCCAGTTGCCTGAATGCTATAATGATCACAGAAATTTCCTCTTCAATCTTAACTGCACAACCCACACACATGCACAGCTCCAACAAAGTGATGACTTGCAGCCTGTGCAGAAATACCCCAAACCTGCCTGGCAGCCAGCTGGCGTGCCCTAATCCAAGCTCTGAGGCTCGGACTTGAGCCCAGACTGCTCTGTCTTGACAGTCAGCAGTGCAGAGAAGGAGGCACGTGTCCCACCTCGGCTGGAGCCCACGTCCTCCCTGCAGCAAAGTGGCTCCAGCCAGGACAGCTTCCAGTCTAGCAGAGCTCAATTTCAAAAACATCCACGTAAAAACTGGCCTCTGCACAAATCACAAGTCTGAGGAAGTTCTGGAGATAGTTGTAACCATGCTGGAAAGGAAAAAGGGGAAAGACATGAGCTTGTTTAAAAAAACAAAGCAGCAACTAGAATTTGATTTTTTTTCCTGCTGCCTCCTGGCAGGTGACCTCTGTGGATGCATGAGTACTGAACACTGCCTGGCAGCATTCTCACTTCAGTTCAGTTTGAACTCAGTTTATAAGCAGGCAGAAAGCTGCCTTCCACTGTTCCTGCTCAGCCATCCTACCTGCCCCCATCCTCAGAAAATCGCATGGCATTAAAATAACCTCTGATGCAGGCACTGATTCTCTCAAGTACAGTAGCACACTCAAGACATGTTTGGAGAGCTCATTAGAGGCCAAGTCAGCATTTTCTTTCCTTCAGCAGCTCCAAACTCCTGATAGTCCTTTACCAAGCACTGTTGATTTAAAAAAAAAAAAAAACAAAACAAGCAGCCACTTTAACTCCATATTTGCAAAAAGGTGATAAGGGGCAATTTCAGTAGATTGCCCTCCTCTGCTAGTACACATGAATTGTTTTATAGAAAAGGCAAAGCAAAAAGGAGAAAAAGGAAGAGAGAGATTAAAATGCAAAGTAAATAACTTATTAAAATGGCAAAGCTGACATAATGCCATCTGGTTTATGTCTGGTCCCTATTTGGAGCTTGATCCTGCCGGGTACTTAGTGCTCAGGCTGTTCCCTGCGGCACTCTCCAGAGCACACTTAATGTTTAAGTGCTTTGCTGGATCATGGCCAGTGTGCTGAGCACCTCAAAGGAATCAGACCTTGCTTAAACCTTTCTGGTTTGTAAAAAACTCTTTCCAGCTCTGAATCCTGGCACTTCTAAGTGAGATTTTTCCTTCTCCACTCCACCCCAACACCCATACTTTTTATTCTGAATAGTCAGTTCCAAGCAGGATTAGACCACTGAATGCCCACAGTGGAAACTCCAGAATAGACAGCTGGCCTCTGAGGAAACTCCAGGGGACAATATTTTCACTTGAGTGAGGTCCTACCTAGAATTATTCAAAACTCCTTTTGCTCAGCCTCTGAAAAACTTCAGCTATAGAGCAGAGAGTGTGTAATAAATTCTCGGGCATACTCGGCATATAGTCCAAAGGGGCAATAAGCTGTTAAATCAAATCAGAGAAATCCCTACCAAATCAGAATTCTTGGTGTGTCTGACAGCACACACTACATTAAATATTTCAAGTCGATAACTCCAAACGTGGCTGTCAAGATGATGTGCAACCTCCGTGAACTCGACTTTCATCTCTTTCCAATAATAGTGAATCTTTGTGGAGAGCTGCTGTAAATTACAATTACTAAGTAAATTTTCAAATCTTATACCCAGATTTGTGACTAGTCTGAAGACCATAGTGAGAAAGGAATGAAGAAGCAAGTAGAGACACTTTTTGCTGTCATGGCAAATCTGCTCAAGGTTTTAGTTTCAGGGTCAGGCTGTGTAATTCCTCTATCAGCTGATCCTTAATGCTTTAAAAATCCTTGAGGTGTACACACTCACTGTGGTGTGGTCTTTCTTGTGCTCCACATGCATCCATGCATGTGTGTTTGTGTGTGTATTTGTGGGGGGTGTGTTTGTCACCTGCAGTGCACCAGCTGTGCTGCTCAAGTGCAGACACCCAGCATTTTAGCCATGTGGAAAAACACACTCTCTAAGACCACCACTTCTGCTCACCTGCCCCCTGCTCACTCTCCACTCCCACTACAACAAAGTCTTACTGGCTTTGCAAACATCCCTCAATATTGAAATAGCTGATGTGGTGTCTAAACAGCCAGCCAGAAAGAAAAACAAAAATAAAGGAAATATATACCTCTTTTCCTCAGTTATAAGATTAGCCTAAGTCCTGAAAAAGACAAAAGTATAGTCCTGGATCATTGATTGGATTGAGTTCACATATGTCCATACCCTCTGAGACTAGAAATCATTCTTCACTGGACCAGAGCACTGCCTCATAGAGCCTAAGACTGCAGCTTTAAAATTGCCATGTAATTGGGTATGGGAAAATCTCTGGCTTTTTGTTTTTATTGCTGCTCTTTTCTTATACCCCTAACTTTCTGAGTGTATTAGTGAGAAAGAAGCAATTCCATCGCTGAAATGTAGCCATCTTAGGGTGATAAAGTGACATTTTCTGCCTGAACTGCAGTCAGAGCATGGCTAGGGATCACAGCACTCTGCATGGGCACAGGTGGGCTGCAGGCTGCTGATGGTAAACAGTAATTTTCAGGGTAGCTGCTGCAAAGGACAGCAAGCAGGAGGCTTTTGTGTCTGACTCATACCTCCAGTGAAGAATTAATAATAATAATAATAATAATAATAATAATAATAATAATAATAATAATAATAATAGTACACAGCAACATTTTCACAGCACACGGAAATAGACACAGGTGGCATAAGCACAGGTGGCATAAGCAGCAGACTTAAAATTTCATGATCACTATAAACAGAGCTGGGTGTATGCTGGAATTTGTCCAGAATACTGGACACAATACTGCAGACCTGTCGAGAAATGAATTCTTATGGGAATTCCTGGTAGGTCTTTTGCACCCAAACCTCCAACCAGATGTTGGTGGGGCAGAGAGTAAGGGGCATCTTCCTCAGTTAGTGCTTGTATGTAAGCTGTGTGGGTGGCATTGTCAGATTTTACTGCCATACCTTTACAACACATGTTTTTGCCCATCAGCTGTAACTCACCACTAAGTTACCAACTCATGTCCTGTAAGACATAAATTGCCTTCTCAGCTCTTATGAGGCCTCGTGGAACACTTGTCCATTGGAACATCTGAAGAGCATTGCCTGCAATTGCATGAGCTGGCAAAGAAGACTGTTATTGTAGTCTTGGCAGTGTTGCCACAAAAGCCTGTTTGAAACATCATCTTTTATCAAATACCTTGAATTTTCTGTCTCTCTGATCCAGAGCTTTCTATTAGTTTTAATCAACAATTTTCTTCTGTCTTGCCAGTGCCAAAAAAGCACTGCCAGTGAAACCATTTGGAGCTGGGATCAGTACCAGCTGTTAAATGCACATCAGGGAGCTGAAGAGCTTTACTGCAGCAGTGTTGCAAGAGGAAATAACTCTCAGATAACCATCATGCAGGACTCCATGAGACCTGTGACATTGTCATGTGGCTGGTGTCCTCCCCAGGCTTCCCGCCTGGGTTTGTACAAGTGTGAGAGGGACTGGGAAACCAAAGCTGTGAAGGGCAGGTCCAGGCTGGCCCTAAAGTGCTCTTCTATATCTGTTCATGGAAACCATGGGTTCAGGTATATCTTGTTTGCGGGACAGTGCTGTTGAAGCCAAAGATTTCTCAATGCTGAGGAAAGCCTTGATCTTGAAAGCATACAGGAACCCCATTCAGGCTTTTGAAGGCATTTACATTGACAAGGAGCGTGTCCATTTCCCAGTGTGTTTGCCAGCCTGAGTCTCCAGTACCTTCAGCCATTAAGACCTGCACAATTAAAGGAAAAATACCACTTTCAGCAGTGCTAGTGATGGTCTTGGTTCCTTAGGTGGCACTGACATGAGTTTGGCTGCTCTGGGTGTGCCAAGTGCTGACCATGGTGGGCCCTATTTCTCTGGATTGAAGCCAGGAAAATAGATCTGTGGTGTCAGCTACAGTTCATGCCCTATGGCAATGGTAGATAGTACTGTTCTCTACTTTTTTTTTTTTTCATCTCATTCTAATATTTTCACAAGTTGTGTATTATTGGTTTTTTATGTTGAAATGTCTGTGATAGAATGGGTAACATATTCTTTCTTTTAAACTTGGTAATAGAAGTTTTTTTGTCCTGTCTTCTATTTCACTGCATTTTACAAGACAGGCATCCCAAATTCTGCCTGACGCCTGACTGCTAGTCCCAGTTCTGCTTTCATGTCAAATAATTAGCAAAATCTTAGACTAACCTAATATATATACATTTTAATTACGTACTTCTTGGACTTACCTATGTTTCTGTTTAAAGGAATGGACCTTGGGAATGGGCAATTTGTGATGGATTGAGCATATTCAAAGTCATGATTGTGTACAGAAAGTAAAAACTTCTTTTTTCCTTTGTCTGTTTGTGTCCAACAGAATTCTCAGATGTGATGCCTATTAGGGATTTTTAAAAGTCATTTTACTGGAACACATTTCATGATTTACAGTCTTGCTCAAGTAATATTGCTGATTAAATTAACATTACCTAATAAGTGAAACTAGTAAGGTATTTTGTCCAAATTAAATCTGCCCCTTTACGGAGAAACAAATTGGTCATCAGAAACTCACCCCAGTTCTTAAAATAAAAGTTAGTGGCCAAATATGAATCTGGCAGTTACTTTTGAAGTTACATTCCAAAGAGCAGATACTTTTGAAGAACATCTGTTAATATAAAAATATCTCGAAACATTACAGTGGTTTAGCTTTAGTTAGTTCAGAAGTACTTGGTTAACATCTAAGGGAGGAAGGAGAATAATTTCTTAACATTTAGCAATCAGTAAGCCAGAGCTTGGCTTTGTTTGGGTTTAAACAATGTTCCTCTGTTTTTTTGCTCAAGCTGCAGTAATCCTTTAGCCCTTGATGTCATGCATCCTGGGTTTTCTATACTCTTTATAATAATCTTTGAACACTCAGCCCACATCATATGTTATGAATATTCTTGTTTTGGAGTAGAGAGGCAGGCAATCATTTTAGACAGCAGGAACCCTACCCCTAACATTTCCCTGTGCGTCAAAGACATGGAGCAACATCAATCAGAAGTAAAAGAAAAACAAGTTTGAAAGATGGTTTGGGATGAGAAAAAGTAAAATGGGGAAGGACCAGCAGAAAAGATTGCTTTTAAAGGTCAGAATTTTACTTCCTTTGAGGAGTAATCCAAACTATACCTGGAAAAGCCTCTTTGAGGCAACAGTTGTTTCAGGGTGTAAGCATGGTTGGCCTCATGGTGAAGGATTGGAACATGGTTGGAGGTTGGAACTAAATTATCTTAAAAGTCTCTTCCAAGACAAAATATTTTGACATTCTATGGTTCTATGATTCTATTGCCAGGCTATTGTGAAAAATTGGTTCTGGAGAATATAGAAAATGGTAATATTACAGATGATCCTCTCAGGTCTTTCTTTCCAGGTGAAATGGCCTCAGCAATATCATCAATGGTGTAGTTTATAACAATGCATCAGCAACATCAGCAATACGAGCAATTATTTTCTTCTTCTTGCCATGTGACTTGGAGTTATGTTATTTTGTTAAGTTTGTTACTCATGTCCTCCTCAGTCAGTAACTCTTCTTCCAGACTGCAATCTTTTTATTTTTGGCATTCCTGGTTTAGCTTTTAAAGAAATATGGTTCTAAGGGACACTAAGCGGCTTCCTTAGGGCACTGTTCTGTAAATCTTTGGAATTAGGATAAATAAAAGCTTGTCTATGGTACTGTTTAATGCAAGAAGCCATACAGGCTTTTCTTGGAAGACCCTAATAGGAGAATATTTTCAGAAGTCGCCTTGGACAATTTGACTGAAAACGAAGGGAGGAAATAGTGTTTGTCAAAAGATCAAAGAGCCACCTGAGAAAAACTGTGTTTGTGAATTCAGCACAAAACCCAGCTCCCCCCTCATTCAGCTCCAGCCACTGTTTCCAGTGTATATATGGCCCTGGCTTACGGCTATCACAGTGGGCCCTGCAAAACAAGCTCGGTCCCTTCCTGCTAATTTACTAGTGGAGGAGGTTTTTCTTCCAGGCAAGTTCATTTGTCAAGGTGACCTTCCCAGCCTGCACGAGCGCTCCTGCAGATAAAGAAAGCCGCCGCAGCCCATTTGTGAAACCCAGCTCGACGCCCTCCTGCAAGGAGGCACTGGGGCATCGCCAGACTAAACCCTTCCTACTGGCACGCCAAGGAGTTCTCTGTTCCATGGTTTTTGTCAATAAAGGCTGCGCATTTTGCAGTCCTTTTATCATGCTCTGTAAACCCTCTCCTCTTGTCTGACTGCTTTTATTGTCTAAGTGGTCTTGAGGTTAAGTATTCTCTTTTGAAAAGTCCCTATTCTGTAAATTAATGGTCTCCTAGGCAGAGATAAGACTACAATTAAATCTTAATCGATCATGAGTGTAGGTCATGATCGAGTGCAGGTCATGATCCGGGCCTTGGCAGAGGATCATTTCACAGATCCTCTGCCAAGGCCCAGACAGAAGAAGCAGATCTTCAGTGATCTCCTAAGTGAAGGTTTAACCTTCTGTGGCATCTGAGGAGTTGATGGCAAGTCTGGACTGGGTGTCCATGAAATACTGTTTTCTTTCTATCTATATAGTTGCTTTCGAATACATCACTTATTGAATTTTAGCATATTGCCATTTTTATACCACAAAAAACAAGCCAGATTTGGAGCATGTGCACTTAATGTATCCCAGCATTAATGTAAAATCTAGCTTGGAGAAGAGCCTCTGGTTTTTACTCACTACAGCTGGAATAGATCAGTATATATAGACTCTGGAAAGAGCAGTCATGTTTCAAAAGAAACCACCACACACTTATAATCATGCCAGTTGAATTTCTGTGGAATAATTAATCCAATGATAATTATTCCAGTTCCTTCCTTGTAGTTTTATTTTCATGCCTGCCATATGACATCAGTTAGACAAGTCCTTAAAGCTATTCCCCAGCAGCCATGACCTGTTAAAACAGGAGACTGTATTCAGAAGTGGAACCAAAATAAAAGGAACATTTCTTTTTCAAGGGAAAAAAAGTTTGTGTTGATCAGAATAATCTACAAGAGCATGTTTCGAGCCAAAGAAAAGAATTGGCAAAAATCAGAAAAGCCTGAAACATTTCATTGCAACATATTCTGAAATAACCGCTTTCTGTCTGATTTATGTGGATTTAACTTTCAACAGAAAAGTAAAACAAATCTCTGAGATCAAACTGTTTATTGTTCTCCTGAAGTTCTACAGGAAAAGAAAATGGCTTTGTTTCAGAATAACTTTAAATGAAGACCTTGTTCAATTACTTGTTTGGCCAAAGCCCTGAAAAAAATCAGTTATTTACACAGCTAATTGTTTATGACTGGTATAACATTTAAATTTAGAAAAAGAATAGCATGAAACCATGTGTCAGTATTTATCAGATGTATGGCATTCAGTATATCTGCTGAAATATTCCATCATTATGTCCCATGTAAGGAATTGGTTCAGAATTACTTTTCTACAAACCATAGGACAGAAAACTCAAATATGAATAAAAATCCTAGGGTAAATAGATCCTCAGAGGGACATCTGTGTATATGTGTTCACCACTTTTTGTTTTTCATAGGACAGATATGATTAGGGCTTACCACTATGCTGGTCCTGAAAGAGTGAGGCCAAAAAAATTATGTTTAGGGATATTTACACACTTCTATGGCAAGACTTTAAACCTAAAGTTTTGTTTTAAATTTAGCTAAAGAAGATACTGTATTTTTGGAGGTAAAATTTGTTAAGTAGGGCACTGTAGCTAGAGGGTCACACTTCTCTTAATTTTAAATGCCCAGTGAGCAGTTTTTGCATCATGTATTAGCTCTCTGGTGAGTGCCTCACTGTTTCTCCCTTTATGGATAGGGAGAGCCAAGGGTGAGCTGCATTGCTCTTTGGAGGTGACTTTCTGCTGGTTGTGGCAAGTGTGGCAAGCGGCATCCTAACTCACACATCCTGGTTCAACATATAATGTGAAATGAGAGGATGTAGGACTTCTTGGAGTCTGGGGAGTGTTTAATTGCCAACAGCAGCTAGAGGGAAGATACACTCATTGTAAATTGCTTCTCCAAGCTGACCTCCATTTCCTCATGTCCCTTCCCAAAAACATTTTCCTCTACCCCATGGGCAGCTAGCTGAAACAGGGTTTGAAACTTTCATATTTGCAAGTGAAACCAAATGTCACCTTAGTTTCTAGGAAAACCTAAGTCAGTGTTACTGATGATTGTGTAAATTTCATTAGACAGCAACCTTGGGAAAAGGCAATCCTAAATCTGTATTTATATGACACAAGGAGAGCAATAGTGAGGACAGTATATCACTTCACTGAGAAGAGGGAGACAGCATCCTTGAAGGAAGCAGAGAGGGCAGTCTCATGACTATTCAGCCTAGATGTTACCTTTGAATGCCTGTAGAAAGTAACACTGTAGAGGTATTTAGTTGGGATGATATGGACTATCATAATTTTATAATTCATTAGGAGCTTCCATGCAGTTTCTGGTCACCATCACCATCAGCTGGATTTGTAGCATGAACAGCCCACAGTCCACTACCAAATTCTTGAGCCATGTTCCCTCTTCCTTGTAGTTTGTCCTTTAAAGCATGACCTAGTAGTCCCCAGACAGACCTACAGACAATGGTAAATGACTAGAAGTTTTCATAATTTTCAAGGATTTATGCAATCATAAAATTTTCCCAGAAGAAAGAAAAGTGACGTTAAGTTTAAAACACAGAGCAGATTTAACTTCAAGATGAACTGTAAAACCAAATGACTTCTGGTTTTGCTCTTTTCTTTCCCTTAGGAAATCTGTGTCTGATTCAGGAAGTCCTTTCCCTTCTCTCTCCTTTGTTTCAGTCTTTTTTTTTCTTTCTCTGATTAAATAACAGGATTTCTTTTGCCTTTATTCTGCTGTAGGGTTTTAGCCATGTCTTTGGAGGAAGTGTAGGATGTCAAAAAGCTTATAACCAGAAAGTTAGCTTTTCCTCCTGTATTTCAGGCTGGAGGAATGATGACAGGAACGCCATAAATTTGACAGACCCGTTTAAGCATTTCAGTGCATAAACAAAGGTTTGGTGGAAGGAGTAAAGTTTGACCAGCTCATATGTTTTTCATGTTCAGGAATTATTTCTTAGGGCTCCTTTGACAACTGCCTCTGGCAGGGAGCATTTTGCACAGTGTGTTTTCTCACCCCTCAAAACCATCCCCTGAGTCTCACGACTTTACCGATCTTGTGGCCACAACCCAGTTCTGGGCCACTATTCATTCATATAAACCTGGTGAGTGCTTTTTTCAGTATTCATCTAGGCCCCCCAATGATCATCCCACTGTAAGGAAAGGAAGAAAGGCTTCCCCATAAATATTTCATTTCTTAACAGCTGTACTCTGGCTCCCTTCTCCTTCCTCTCTGGCTTTGCACACTAGGCTTCTCCTCTGAGTGGAGCAGCCATCTCCATGCAGAAAGAGCTCCTCATTAATTTGCATCTGGCCATTTAGGAACTTCTGCATTATGCTAATGACAGTGTCTCATATCCCTTTAGAAGAAAACACATAGGCTGGCTCTGTCTTTTTCTGAGCCACCCCACAGGGACTCTCCTGAATTACAGAGCAGCTTAATGCTGATTACTTTTTTATTTCTCCTCTTAGGAAACGGATAAAAGGTTTAAGTTCTGACACAAACAGGAAAACATACTAAGAGGATTTATCCTGAAGGCATCTGCTCTTTAAATAGTGATGGAGCAGTGTCAGTCTATTTCCCAGAAGGGCCAGAAGCTCCACCACTCTTTGTTCCCGCAGCCCTTGTGTGACTAGAGGCAGAATATCCTGTCACAGGCTTTCAGATAACTCCCAGAATATGCAGCTTCGTGATTATAGACTGAGGAGGGATTCACTGCTACTAGGAGCATGAAGAAGTTGGGTTTAAGAAAGACTCTGCTCTGCTCCTTTAAGGATAACACCAAGGCTCTATTCTCCTCTGAGGTAAGACTTTGCAGAATTTACTAAATCAGTAATTTCTCAGGCTTTCAGACCATGTTCCCTCCCTCTCACTTTCTTAAACAAGGAGCGACAAGAGGGGGAGTGAGCTGTCAGAATTATCACTAGTGGAATTTTCCAGCTTTACCAGGCAGGAAAGGGGGGCCAAAAAAATTGTTCCACTGTAGAAAAACAACTGGACACAGTGCAAGTGTAAGCAACTTCAGAAAGTGCATATGCATGGTTTGATCGGCTCAAGCTGTATGAAAATGTGTCTCAAAAATCTATTAATAGATAGATCTTTCAAGGTTTTATTAATGTGGTGTTCATCTAGGAAGTTATACTCTGTTATAATATTTTATTTTTCTCTGTAATAAAGCACGTTCCTCTGGAATAATATTCCAGAGAGAGAAGAACCTTCACTTCAAATTGGATTGTTCACAATTTTTCCTATTTTTACTCTCATTTGATTTGAGGTCAGAAATTTGCCTTTTTCAACTTTTGCCTTCTGATTTCATATGGTTGTTTATGGCAATTACGTGGATTTCAGCTCAGTGTCATGGCCAGACTCTAACTTAGCTTTGTGCAAACCTAGCCATAAGGAAAGAAGAAAATTATGACTTATTCCATGGGAGGAAAGCCAGGTCTGACAATTTAAGTGATGCATTCATAGAGATTACATGGGTAAATGAGCTAAAAGGCTTCTACATTCACAAATACATTATCCTAATCCTCATTTTTCAAATTGAGCTCAAATTTGGGTTGGCCCTGTATACTTGGCAGAAAAGGATTTGCAGATAGTGCAGTCTCTTTCTATGGCTACTTTCAATTTGAAAGTGCTTCTATCTGATAACCAGGTAAAAATCCAGCATGGCAGGAGACTGGTGGGGAAGAGCAGCTAAAACTGTTTACCCAGTAATGAAAACAGGAGAAATTCAAGAGACTTGGAAACTAGGACTTGTCCACATAGTTTTAAGGAAACTGGAATCTTGTTCATGCAGTCTAAATAAATGGGAACAATAGACCATCAACCCAACACTCACAAACAGGCTCTCTCCTCTGTTCCACAAGGATTCCAGGGGATTTTTCTCCTACTGACTGCCTGGCATGACACTCACAGGTCTGCACCTCCAGAGTAAACATCAGAAGTGCTTGTAGAGTTTCTTTTAGCTGTTTTTGCACTGGGACAGTTTTCTCACATACTGAAATGGCCAGTGCAACCTTTCTGGTTCCAAAGTCCCCCTGCAGCAAAATATCATGAGCTAGGGTCATGACCATCAGCAGAAATAATACTCCTTGCCTTGGGGAAAATTTTTCAAGGATTTCTTACCCTGTTATTTCCTCCATAGGGGCAGCATGAGGCCTATACTGGGGGTCAAAGGGAAGTCTGAAATTGCATCAGATGCTGTAGAGCAGCACAAAATTATGACCACGGTCAAGATGATGAGTACATAATTGATTTTAATTGACTTTGATCAGGATGAAAGAGCAAGTATTTTCTTCTTCCCTTGTCAAACATGAAGTCTCACTGAAAGGAAATCCAAGCAGCTAATATCTCTGGAGATTTGACTTTTGATCCTTAGATTCTAGATTGATTTGTTTGGAAAAGTTAGTCTAATCAGTGGGATTATTGAGAAAGATCTACTGGAGAATTAGACTCCTAACACCAGTCGAGTTTCCAAGTCCCAGCAGTGTTCTGTCAGCATGGGAGATAGAGTTTACTGGCATAAATGATTATCCAAGCTCCTTTTTCTGATTTTGTTACCCATTTCTCATATGAGTTGAAGAAATCTGAAAGATGTCCCATCACTGGGTTTTCCTGTGTTTGCTCCCAGTGATCATGTATATACCATGAAAAGGCAGCTCAATCTTAGATGTTACGGCTTTTTAAGGCAGGGCTTTACAGGAAAATTGCAAAGTGATTCCTAATTCAAAAAGTCTCTGTGAAGCACTGAAATGTAGATGTTTCTAGACAGCTAAAAATTCTCCACTGTTGAGGTTTTAAGATGATCAAATTCTGATGAAAATTAACCTAGCAACTCTAGGCAATATTGTATTTTTCCTCAACACTTCTAATTACTTCTTACTAGAAAGTCTCTTAAAATACATTATTTTGGAAAACCTTAGGTAGTGAGCAGCATCTAAGTTATCATAATGATACAGCAGTCTTCTAATTTGACAGATCTTTGTCCCACGCAAATGATTCCAACTTCTTTGAAGAAGAAGTTTTCTTATTTTGATTTATGTTTTCATTAAGCAACTGATTAATGTTGATCCTCTGCTTCATGTTGTATAAAACATTCCTTTTTATGTGTTATCCAGACTTTTTCACAATGGCTTTTAGGAGATTACTAAAATGTTCCCTCCCTTTGTTGCTATCTTTGTTGTATATTCATACATTTATTTATATGTGAGTACAAATCCATATAAATGTATAGTAATCTTCCCCTTAGGATACTGTGAATGTATGTCATAAAGGAAAGGAGATTAACAGTAGAATACAATACAAACAGGCTGACTTTATGGCAGTCTTGCAGAAAATCCTGCCAAGCAAAAGAATAAATAACAGCTGTGTTAATCAAAGACAAATTTAAAAGATAAGGCTTGAATTTAGATGGTCAAAGTCCCAGAAAACTGAGCAAGATTAATGCCCACAGAAAAAAGAACTCCAAGGACAAAGAGTGCAATAATATACAGTTAAGTTGAAGGGAAATTTTCAAAAGTTCTCCTGTGATTTAAAGGCCTAAGTCAAAACTGACTTTGAGAGCAGGAGCATTTACTTTCCTGTAAGTCCATAGGGTTTGTGCTCTGGAATCCTTCAGTCTTTCCTGAAAATAGGAGTTGGGTGATGGCCTGCCTTAGTCCCTTTTTGGAAGCATAATCTGTAGCCACCTGAAAGTCCAAAACATGTTCTCGTCCAAGCAGAGGCTGAATATCAACCCGGGCTACTGACTCAAACCAAAGAACTAAAGGTACGAGCAACATTATTCCCTGTTTTACTGGAAAGCTGTGTGTCATCTGGTTTGGATTAAACTCACAAAGATGTGTTAGCCTGTTCAAGATCCTATGGAAGCATTTTGAATCAATTGTAACTGACGTAAATATAGCCCTGGACTGGAAATCATCCAGAGAGAGAGAGAGCTGCAGCAGTTCAGCCAAGATGCATTATATCAAAAGCATGGATAAGTAATTTGGTGTCCTTATGGGAAGGATAGCATTACAGTTTCACAACATTCATAAAGTGCCTGCACAGTGAAAGATCTAACACAGTCATTAAAAGATGGATGAATGCCTGATGAATCTTCACCTCCTATCATGGATCATGGCTCTCTTATCTAGGCAGGTGTGGGAAGAGGAGCATGAACCCACAATGACAGAGGGCACAACAACAGCTTAGTCGTACTCCTTTGACAGGAGTATGTGAGCTTCCAGACATGATTTACTGTGTTTGCATAGCAATATTAATTACTTTTTAGTGGTTATCTTGACAAGAATATGTACAGGATTGCAAAGCTCAGATGGAAACTTCAGCCAAGCTCTGTAGGACTTACAGAAGCAGTCCTTTTACTCACAGTGTACCATAGCTTTAAGTCACAAACTAGTACTCGTATTTTTAACCCTCTTCTGTAACAAAACATTTGTGTCATTTTGGAGATTTCATTTCACCTGCCTCCATAATTTTTAATTGATGTCCTTGGAGTTGGGATATGATGAATTAGCTCTTGCCTATATAATTAATAAAGTGCTACAGGGAGTGGTTGAGGTGTTTTGATAATTACCAAATTCTGCTGTTATCTACTTCATGATGGCTTGACATCTGGGTTCAGACTCTGGGCTATGACTGGCAGGGAAGTACTCAGCTTAAAGACGAAATTCTCTAAAGTCCTCTGTTCCATTGTCTCAGCACAACCTGGTGCACACCCCAAAGAGCTTACAAAAAGCCAGGACAAAACAGTAAATGTCAAAATAACCAAGAGTAATCCCTTCTTGTAATACACAATGTCTACAAAAGGTGCTGAGGAAATTTCTAGTGCAGCTCTGGGCCATCTAAGGTTTCTACTTCCCAGGAGAATGTGAATGGGCATTTTGTGCCTTTGTTAAGATAGTTCAAACTAAGGTAACCATACCTCTATGTGTCTTGAAGTCTTCCTCTCAACGAGAGCTTTTTTTTCTGTGAGATTTCCAAGAGCTAGATCTTACTCCCCCAGCATCAATACTAAAAAAAGTTAGGAAAGTCAAACCTTACGCACAGGAGTCATTTGGCTGACTTCAACAGGACTGCTTGTTGGATTCAGAATTACTCACATCACTGAGGCACCATATTTTGTAAATATTAATAGCCTCTGTAGATCTAAGAGCTTCAGGAGCTGCAGTATATTTGAAAACCTAGTTTTAAATACCTGACATGGTATAGCTTTCCTCAGAGTCCTCATGGATGAATTATTTGAGACAAACCTTAAAAATCATATAGGCAGGAGAACAAAATGGTAGTTGAAGGAAACTGGAAAGGTGTTGTATTGAAAGCATTTTGTATTAGTTTTCCCATTTAAAAGGTGATTTTTCTTGTTCTGGTATTTGCCTTTTTTATGGGTATTGTGAAAAAGTGTGTCTTAGTCTAAGAATTCCTGCTCTCACTGGAGTCCTAGTGGTTTGGAAGCACCTCTGATTCATTTGACTGCTTACTACATAGAAAGGTCATGTTTTTCACAGGCATGTAGTACAAACATTTGGACACAATTAGAAAACTACCACTTAAGACCTTGAGGGTGTTGTCTTGACAGCTCTCATGAAGATGTTCTTTCCATCTCTTTACCATAAGCTTAGAAATCCCTTTAAGATTGCAGAAAACCTTTTATACTCCACTGATAGGAACTGTATGGCCAAAGTATAAGAAAACGCATTGTTTTTTTTCTCTTGAGTTCTTCATTCCTCCATTGAAGACCTGAGAATATAATAAACTAAATTTGATTTTGTGGTTCACTGTTTTCTCTTAATCTGGGAATTTCTGCTCTTTAAAGGTCTGTGAGGACCTATTTGGTGTTCCCTGTCTGTTGTGTTTGTCTCCATGAAATTTTAGCTTACGCTCATTCTCAGCTTTTTTCTGTCACTTTTTAAGATGTCATTTGCCATCACCTCACCATGACCTTTCATAGTACTGGCAATGCTACTAGACTTACCTGCCAACTCCAGAGGTTCTTGCCAGCACAGTTTTGTACCTACATTTTAAATGAAAACTCTCTAGACCAATCTCCAATAGGAGTCTTCTACCAGCTTTTGATTTAAAATTAGATTTATGTTTACACAGTTATGTTTGTATAATTATTGATGTCCTGAATAGGAGAGATTATCAAATAATATACTGAAATTTAATTTTACAGTGAGTAAAACTGCCTAAAATTTTCACTAAAAGAAGATGAGTGAAGTAGCAAGAAATGCAACCTTCAGTGTTCCCCACAAAATGTGGGTCAAAAGCCTATTCTGATACAGTATTCTTCTTAAAGCTTGAAGATGAAATGTGCACCACATTAGTAAAAACATCTATTGGTTCAATAGAGACAAGAGGATTTACTTCTGTTAATATTGCCTGGCTGATTGGGATTTTTTAGTCATTAATTTTTGTAGAATCTAAAGTGCCCTCATTGCTTTGACTGAGCTTTTTACAAATATTTGAAACTGAGTGGAAAGAGGGGCTGGTGTGTGACTTCTGCTGATAAGGAAATATGACAGTCAAATGCTGTTGGAGAAATGTGGGAATATATCCACCAGCTGCAATGGCCATCCCGTGCCCTGTGTGTTTTGGCATTGATGTCACCTCCCCCCTGCACAGAGAGCCCTTCTCAGTTTCTCTGCTTGCTACACTCCTACAGAGCCTCTCACCCACCCAGCAGCACTCGATTTCTGGAAAATGGGAAGGAAAGGGAAAGAAGCAGAGTTCAGGGACGTCTGCAGACAGAAAGGGGGACAGAATTAGAGATGAGGCCTCACATTGCCTCAGGTCATCAACAATAAAGTCACAGACCATTCAGGTCATTGACAGGAGTTTCCACATTGATGTATTTTCCATCAGTTTTCAGCTGATGTATAACCATTTCTGTTCAGGTAAAAATAGAAAGCCAGTGCTCTGAGATATTCTCCATCTATATTTATTTATTCATTGCACATTCTTTATCTACACTGCTTTTTAAGCACTCTCATTAACAAAAAAACAGACTATTCAACAAGTGTGGAACACTTTCCAAAGTAACTCATAAAATCTTTACCAATGTACTTGAGTGGCAGAAAATAAAATTAAGCCCACATCTTGATTTTTGTTTGGTTACAGAAATTTCCAGCAACTTATTCATTTCTTCTGACTGATTCAGTATGGCACAAAGTACAGTACAGCCCAGAAAATACAAGCTGAGAGTCCAGAATTGCCAGACAGCCAACCCAGAACTGCCGAGAAAAACTGAAATGGTGTACATTTGCTCGGGAATTTTTTGTGATTTGTAATAACTTCAACATTAGCAGTACCACAAAGAAGGATGTTCTGGATTTAAACATAAGGGATAAATTAAGCCAATGGGGTTGTAACAGTCTATTGCAATCTGAGAATCTGATCCAGGATTTTCATGATGATGAGAAGTTGTCCATCACTCTGTCAAAAGATTCAAGAATATCTTCAGTGAATATGCTTTTTTTTTTCAATAAAATGACTTTAAAGGTAGTGTTTTGCTTAGCTTTAAAAGTTCAGTGTGTTACTTTACTTCAGTCCAGTCTTGTGCATAGTATTAAGCCGAATGTTCAAAACATTTTGTCATGAGTACCATTCATGATGAAAACGTAAATTAATACATTAGAGTTTACTTATTCATAGTTTCTAGCTCAGCCATGGCCTTCAATATAAGTTAAAAACATCTAAAGGAAAAGCCAATAACTCAAGTAATGCTTGTTTGCTTGGGTCCTGAAGCCTTTGAAAAAAGTGTAATGGGTGGAGTGGTGACATTTACTTAAAAGCATTCATTAATTATAGGAAGGAAGAAAGTAACTGCTGGACTTCACTTAAAACTAAGCACAAAGAAAACTTCAAACACATATTGCATGACTTTAAGCTCCTATTTACATGTTCACTCTCTAGATGTATCTGCCTCCCTTCATTATTTATATCAGGACCTTAAAGTGCTTACATTTGCAATATATGCAGTTTCATTCTACCTTCCAGTAGACAATATAGTCCAGTTCCTTATGCTCTTACCTTAAGTCAACCAAAATTACTGACTTTGTCTTTTGAAGTGTTTCAGAAAGTCACACAAATACTCTGAGTTTCTTAATGATAATAATCATTCTGGTTGAAAGGATAGCTCCTCTAGAATGATATAAAAATAAAAATGTATATTCTTTCACATTTTCATCATAAATGCAGGCAATGTTAGAAGATGTATTGAAAGCTGTAGAAAGTTTGATCCCTTGTGTTTCTGTGCTTCATTGTGTCTGCTGAGTATTTTAAGATTTATTTTTCTTTAAAAACCCTAATTTGTGGTTCTAGAGCCAAAACTCTCCTAATATTGTCAAGTTTACATCTCACATAGATTTTACTTTGTTGCTCCTTTGCTTGGTCAATGATTTGAGCCCCATTGGAACTCTTCAACCTGTGCATTTCCTGTAGTTTTAACTATCCTATTGTGTTATAAATAATGAATCCGGCTAAATGTGAGTTGCTGGCAGAGGCTAATCAATTTTATTGTGAGAAAATATTCTGGATCAGTCTGCACATTACTTTCCTCCTCCTCCTCCTTCTAACTCCTTGGTACTTGTAGTTGCACACAGAAGGATGCTCAGTGACCTGATGTACTCCAGCTGATATGAGACCATGCTGTACCCAGGGATTGTTTACAGGGCTCTTGGTTACCTTAGAAGTGACACTACCAGAGCAGTAGGAAGCAGAAGAGCATGACAGCTTCTCCACTGCCTTTTGTGAGGTTTTCCTCACTGCTACAGATAGCTCTCTGAGGAGGGACTGAGCGCATGCAGCAAACAGCATCACATTTCGTGCAGTACCAGTGTTTAGACAGAATCTAATTTATTTGTGCTTCCTGCTCTCCTTTTCCTTCATGTGACTCTTAATCATCTTTGCTTTCTACTTTAGTTAACACACTGCTTTCCCTAAACTGCAGAACAAAACACTCCTGCCTCATGCTATTTGTGTGCCTTCACTGAGTAATTCATGCCAAGGACTCGTAGCAAATGCAGGGCTGCCACACAACCTTTTTTCAGGGTCAGTCCAGGTGGAATCTGAAGGGTTTGCCTTGGATTTCGGAGTGCTCAGCTAACTAGGATCTCTCTGGGTGAGTGCCAGATGGAATTTATGGAGGCATCTACTCAACAGAAGTGGATAAATTGTACAGTGCATGTGCAGTGAGCCTGGTGCTCCCAGAGTCTTTCATCGGCTCTAACTGATAAAGTGTGACATCCAGTGGGTTCAGTGCTCAGACACAAGTCATTTGTACTGTAAAGGCACAATAGAGCAAACATTTTCTGGAAGCACAGGGTTTTCTAAGCCCACAGTACATGGCCCACATGCATATGTTTCTTTGTCCTACCCTGGATACATGGATTTGTTTTTCATAGAAAATAAATAGGTCTTAGGCAAGCATCATGACAATAAAAGAATTTGTCACTTCTAACAATAAATATGTGTTGGAAATGTTTAAAGTGTTTGAACCAGCTGCTCATGTCCAGCTTTTGCCTCCTGTAGGTCATGTCCAGATGTTTCTTATCTTGCCCATACCCACTGAAAATTACATGTAACACATTCTGCCTTGATCTGTTCATGTTCTTGATCATCAGCATTGAAAACTGGCTTATACTGCTTCCTCTTAAAGTATATGAAAAGAATTCTTTCCAATTAACTTGAAAAAAATGCTTAACAGAACATACTCTTGTTAATCATTTGGGAACCCCTTCTGCCCTTTAGCAACAGCTTTGTTAGGAGGAAGATGATGAAATAGAGTCCCTTTCAGCTTTTGACAGACACACTGCAGCCATGTAGTGCACTGTCTCTGTTGCATCGGGCCAGCGCTGAAGTGATGTGATTGCCAGAGTGGAGGAGAGGTCTGGGTTATGTCCCCAAAGGTCACTGTTGCCAGCAGGCAATACCTAGAGAGTATATTCCCTGAACTCCCCAAGCTCAAAGGGTTTGATTGTGAGAGCCCTCACACTGGAACCCACAAACAGAGAGAGATTCTTCTGCAATCTCCATGCTTGGCTGAAGAGGGGCCACAATGTGGCCTTTGTTACGGCAGGGAACTTCCCTGCCACTTACAGGGATGTTGCGTAAGAGACAGCTGAAGAACCCAACGTGAAATGCATTTTTAAATGTTGGCAGGTAACACTGGCATGCAAATTCTGCAACTCAATCTCCTAACTTCTCTTACTACCTTGATGAATTGCAGACAAAATATAATTAAATAAACAAAGCTTTTAATTCCTGTAAATATTACAGATCTTTTTTCTCTTAAGTCTTTAAATCTTAAGATCCAGTAGACAACCTCTTTTGGTCCTAAAAACCATAGAAGCATAGAACATCCTGAGTTGGAAGGGACCATAAGGATCATCACAGTCCATCCTCTAGCCCTGTGCATGACACCCTGAGAGTCACACCATGTGCCTGAGGACATTGTCCAAAGTCTTAGGGAACTCTGTCAGGCTGATGCTATGACCACTTCCCTAGGGAGCCGCTTGCAGTGCCCAACCACCCTGTGGTTGAAAAAATCTTTACCTAATATCCAGCTCAAACCTGCCTTGACCCAGGTTCATGCCATTCCCTCATGTCCCATTGCTGGTCACCATAGAGGAGATCAGTCCCTGCCGGGGCTCTTCCCCTCACATGGAAGCTGTGGACTGCTGTGAAGTCTCCCTTCAGTCTCATCTTTTCCAGTCTGAAAAAACCAAGTGATCTCAGTCACTTCTCATACAGCTTTCCCTGTAGACAGTTCACCATCTCTGTAGACTTCCTTTGTATGATCTCTAATAGCTTTATATCTTATACTGTGGCTCCCAAAGCTGCCCCAGTGCAGAGCAGAGCAGGACAATCCCTTCCTTGCCAGGCTGGCCATGCTGTGCCCGATGCCCCCAGGACAGGCTTGGCCCTCCTGGCTGCCAGGGCACGGCTGACTCATGTTCAGCTTGCCATCAACAGGACCCCCAGGATCCTTTTTTGTGGTGCTGCTCTCCAGTATTTAGCTCCTCAATCTGTGCATATATCCAGGGTTGACCCACCCCAGGTGCAGAATCTGGAGTAAAATTCAAGTTGACAGAAACATATTTTGAAGAATGTTTTGTAGAATACAAAGACAGGCAAAATTGAGAATTCCTGTGTTTTGAAATCTAACCAATATAGTAAGGTGATAGCTTATTTTCAAACCCATCTTTGTTAACAAAGAATAATGAGATTCACATGTTTTTGGAGTTCTGCTGGGCCACAGGTTGAGAAAATTAATAATGAAATAAAACCTTCCTTTGTCTCTCACTTAAATACTCTTTTACAAAGCAGGGCAGTGTGACAGCAAGAGTGAGCATGATATTTAAATATTTGCTATACCAGATGCTAGAGAAAGGACAAGGAAGCTTTAGCATCCACTTTCTACAATTTGCCTAACATCTGCAAGATAATCAGAAACAGAAGTGTGTAGATGGAGTTGGGGGGATATTGTCTGATATATTCCCTTCTCTGTGATCAGAAGCCATGAAGCATGGGGAGAAGGAAATAAGCAGACCACAAACAGTACAGGAACAAGGTCATCAGGAAGGAACCAGAAGATGAGAGATTTGGGTCAAGAGTGAACTGTGCACAAAAGTACTATTTCCCATTGCTGGTCTCTTCCTTTGCCTGGAATTTGTATACATTTTATTTAGAGAAAGAGATATATTGGTACATGACTGCTAAAAATTCAGAACAGTTCTTAATAATAAGGAATAAATGTTTTTCCCTGTGAATGCAAGCTACTATCCCCTTTTTTAGATATGGGAAAACCTGAACAGGTAGTTATCCTGATAGAATTATTGCAGTGTGAAAGGATGGATCTTCATCTTACAATTACCTGGGCAATTTGATTGCTTCACCTTTCCCATTCTTATAAATGTGACTAATTGTGGTGAAGCAGGTTCAGGACCCACTGAATGAAATGAAGGATAACAGCCCACAAGAATAAGATGTCCTCTCCCTCTGTGTAAACAACAATCAAGTGCTGTTTTAACTACAAGATGGCTTTATTGCTCCCATTTGTTTTATGGATTCTTCACCATCCATTACTCAGCTAAACTCAAAATACAAGGCTGGCTTTATCATTACTGAGCCTGTGAGCAATCATTAAGTGTCACTGAGCCAGCTCTTCATGTGGTTTTACAAACCTTTATTTTGAGAATAGGGTGGGAACAGCTTATTGGATCTGGCTTGGTTATCCCAAAATTGATGGGTGGTATCAGATCTTGAACACACTACTGCAGTACATATGCAAGATAAAATATAGGGTCAGGAGGCCTGTTTAGCTGATGCATTTCATCAGTGTTATAAATATACACCAGGCCAAAACCAAAGTCAAACACAGTTGAATTAGCTTTCTAGTGCCCCATGGAAATACCCTCCTTCCCTGCAATAGTTTTTCCATGGAAAGCTTTCTAAATGATATCATATTTCTCCTTCCTGACACTCTTTAACTCTTTCTTCTGCAAGTGTCCAGTAATAGACAAGTACTTTGATAACATTAGGTTTTTTCCCTTCTTTTTCTTTTCTTTCTCAGTGTTTTATGTGGCTTTTCTTTTTTATTTTATTTCATCCTGAAAAACATTTCAGCTCATTCAGTGGAGTTGCTATAATTTTTGCTCAGTGCTTTTAGTTTCATACTCCTCTCCCAACTTTTTCCATCGAGGAAGCCAGGATCTGAGATCCCTCCCGTGTTTAATTTAATCAGCATTTCAGATTAGCTCACTACTACCCATGTGTGTGAGGGAACAAAAGAAACTTAGCATGAACTTTGTGACTGCTGCTTGCTTAACAGGACTGGTTTACCACTTTCCTGTAGAAGCAGCAGAATCAGCTTAGTGAAAACTTTTTATTGTTCTGAACTTCTCTTGAGACACTGAGAAAAAAAGACCAAAACAAAGGATGGCTTGAGGGTGAAAAAGGTGTCAGGAACAGAGGTTGTCTGCTGCAAGGGTTCCCAGGTAACAGGCAACCTGGGCTTCTTTAGCTATTTCTGAGACAGGCAGATTGCTGAGTCAGTGCTCTTACAGTGTCCTTCAAGAATTAATTAAAAGCAGTGAAGAATATGCTTTGCTTCCTCAGTAGGATTTTTTTTTTCCTGAAACTGTTTTGAGCAGCTTTGGCTGGAGGAAATGGGAGACAACTGCCATTATCACATAAAGGCAAGACCACTTCCTCCAGGACAAAAGTCACAGGTATATGGGTCAAAACAGCAGCTGGAAGAAAGCTGGAAGTCTTTCAAACACACGAGCTTTAATTAGGCAGACTCAGAATAACTGGAGAAGGTTTGTACCAGGCCACCTGGAAGCAAGCTTCAGATGTTTACCAATAAGGATAAAGCACCTCTGCTTAACCTTTCTTGTTACCAGAATTTTACACAGCTTGATTTAATCTGGGTTGAGATAACAAGCCTCAAATATGGAGTTCTCAGGAACTTTATTCAGCTGATTTTCCAAATAAGCTCCACTTGTAATATTGTTGTAAATGCACATTAATTACACAGGAACCTTAGACATATTTGGCAAAGCTGGTTGCCACAGCAGTTGTTGCTGTTTTACATGGTCTATTTCAGCAGTTAGCTTTTTGGTATGGTAATATTACAAAATAAGCACACCCACTGTGGGGAGAAAAGCAGCAACCCACTAAGCCTCTTTCTTCCTAATATGGTGAAATAAAAAGCCTTCGTCCAAGCCAGCTGAAGTGCTGATGGAGCCAAAGCCCAATGATCAGTGTGGTGTGGCGCCTGAAGAGCACAAAGGTCATGGTCAAGATTCACACTGGGAGGGCAGGAAATGTTTAAATTCCCTGAGCATGACTAAATGATAGGAGCCAGTGATGCTATCAGTGGTGCCCTCTTCTCATCCCAGCTCGTGTTTGATTCCAGAATGGTGAGAGTGTTCATTCCTGCAGTTGCTGGCTCGGGAGCTCTGGGCTGTGCTATATAGCATGTGTAGGGACCTACTTTCCACAAAGGTTTATATTAAGCAGGGACATGAATTTCTCAGTGAGAAGCAGTGTTGGGGTCTCAGGCCCCAAGCTGAAGAGGAGGCTGGTGAGGGACAAGCTGTGGCAGGAGGACAGACAGCCCTTGGTGTCTCCTCTGCTTGCACAATGTCCAGTGAACAGAGGCCCCAAACACCACTGGAGTTCAGGCAGCTTTGCCTTTTTCCTTATTTGTGTTCACTATCATCTTTTAAACAAATGAGCTCAGGTTTTCACAGCAACAAGCAATGGGTTGGTGGGTGCTGTTTGCCCCATCCCACCTAGCTCCCAGATGAAGAACTCCCAGATTCTCAGGAGTTCTGCTTCTGCTGGTTAAAACCTCTGCTCAGGGATGCTTGGTACAGTATTAACTCATCGTATTCAAGTCCAGTGATCCTTGCATTTTTCTTACTTGCTAATGTGAGGATGAGACATAGATGAATCCACAAAAGAAAGGGAAATCCATACAAAAACCCCAGAGGCCAACATGTCCACATGCATAATTCCAGTGATTGTAATTTATCAGGTACCCCAGCCATGTGAGGCTTTGGGAATAAAAGCCAACTGAAACTCACATCTCCCCAGAGGGAGAGCTACAATGAAAGCATTTTAACCACACTTGTGTCACAAATTCCTCTCGCATTTGGCGACTGTGGCTTGTTCTAATTAAAACAATAACATTTTCAGCACTGTGTTTTAAAGCAAACAAACTGTTTATGAGGGGAGGAGAAGACAGCACTTCTCTTTCCAGAGAACGTGTCACCACCACCACATAGCGTGTTCTCTCCTGCTGCAATGTTGTCACCCATCAGAAAGCTTTGCTTCCCAGCTTTGCTTCCAAGAGCACAGGGGCTGATTTGGCAGATGAATCATCCAAATTACACCTGTGAGTGTTCAAAAAGAGGCAAAGGCCTGAGCTTTGCCTTTTATAAAGCCTGATCATGTCCAAAGCTGGGTTTGTTGTGCTCTGTTGTTCCCATCACAGCTCCCCAGCCTGGAGCTCAGATCTAGCCCAGAAGGACCTGCCCAGATAAAGTGGAGAGGCCCTGCAAGCCCCAGGGAAGTATCCAGCCCTTCACTGGCAGGGAAGGATGAAGCAGAGGCAGCAGTGCAGTGAGGGAGAAGCATGCTCAGTCAGCTTTATGAAATAATACATTGTTTATACATCCATTAGGAAAACTTTGATAAGGAGGAAAACACTGAAAAGGAAATATCTTTTTTTCTAGTGGAGTAAAAGTGATGCCTGTGGTTTTAAACAAAGGCGTTTTGGCAGGATCATGCCATACAGAGGAGGAAGAGAAAGGGAAACTGCATTTGAATTAATTCAGATAAGTGAAGGTCAGAAGACCTTAGGTCAGAATTTTCCATTAATTCCTATGGTCTAGCTCTCTGCCAAAATTCTGTTACCTCCTAACTCCTTTGTGCAAATATTGTTGTGGTTATTACTACTGATTGCTGTATCTACTGCAATTACACATACAAAAGCTGTTTACAGTATTGCAGCCATAATAATGCAAAAGAACAAAGTCAGACGATTTTCATGGTGGGTGTTATATGAGATTTCGAATGAATTTGTATCTCTCTTCAGCTGCAAGTACTTACAGTGGGGAAAAGACAAGAACAAAAGAGCAAGGAGCAAACTTTGTTTTAATTCAATCCCTGTATTAAATCTTGACTTGAAACTTGATTTTTGGTGAATCATAATTTTTTTGAACCTCTGATCAAAACCTTTGTTTGACATAGAATATACTACTTTAATTCAAAGTCAAATTTTATTTGAAATTTTTTTAACTTAAGAAAAGAATCCCAAATCTTTTTTAAAGGATTTTCAAATAAAAAGTAATTATTTTTCAAAATTGAAATCTTTCAAGTTTTTTTTTTCTTTTTTGGAGTGAAGATGAGTTTGTAGAATATTTCAGTGTTCTCAATTCTAATTATTTTTCCCCAGAGAAGTTTTCACTGAGGCATTTCAGCCAGTAAGCAAAACAGGAAGAGATAGAAACTGAGGCAAAAAGAAGTGAAAATAGTTTTCCAGTGTCTCTTTAGATGGATACCAGTATTGGAAATAGAAATTGCATTTCCTGAGTTCCCCCTAGACTGGGAAATACTGAAGGACATTAAAGAGATAAATTATCAGATGCAAAATACATGTCCAGCCATTATTGTTGTGAGCAGTGGAGATCATGACAATTACCAGGACTGTGTACTTGGCCTCTGAAATCTTGTCCCTACTTCCTGGTACAGCCACAGGTCAAGCACTGGTTGCCTGCTCCATTTGCATGGCACAAGTTAGCGTGATAGAAAGATGATTTTCTTTTTATGGCTTTCTCTTTTCAGAAAGTCTTTCTCTCGTTGTCGAAGAATTAACAGGATGCTTTCCAACGAGTCAGTACCTCCTGCCTTCAGTCGCTCTAATTCTCAGGCCTCCATGGACAGCACTTCCATGGAGGACTTCTGGTGTGAAGTAGAGAGCATCAAGGAGAGCAGAGAAGATGGATCTGAAGAAGCAATGCTCTTGGAGTTCAAACCTGCTGATGGTGAGCACATGAACACCACTTGTTCCTCATTCCCTGGCTTTGCCTCCTCTCTAAAGAGCCATGGCCTGATCTCCTTCCTCGCGTCACTCAGTCTGAGCAGAAGTACTAGTCTGGGTCTATAATCATTGTAGCTCCTCTTATGAACATCACAGTTAACCACTGGCAAGAAACAATAATTGTCTGGTTTAGGCACTGAAGCCACTAATTAACTTCTGAAGTAAGTTTTGTTGCATTGATTTTATTTGTGCTTTGGGAAGACAGATACAGTGTAATTCAGAAAAGAGAGGCACTCAATGAAAACTAAATTTACAGCTTTAAATAGATTAAACCAAAACATTTAAAGTAGCAAAATGTTAATTTAGTATGCTATAATTTCAAACTTTCTGGCTTTTCATAGGATATGATTCAGAAATAATTAAAGTCTTGAAGCAGTTTTTGGGTAGATTTAGTATTCTCCTATCAGGAATTTGATATCTGCCTGTTTCTCTGAGATTGCCCAATTAAGATATCGTTCAAGGAAAGTTTAGAGGTAAGTCTGAATGTAGGGATGCCTACATTGTTCAGGCTCCCCACTTGACCAAATTCATTCATCACTTATACAACATGTCCTGAAGGTATTACTGCCTCAGTCTGTTACCTTAATGTTTTCCCCTCTCGTTAGGCACTGTGTTTGGAAAAACATGCAGTATGTGATAGCTTGTTGCAATGCACCTTTGTGTTAGAGGATTTGATAACATCTAGAAAAGTGGTTCTCTTTTTTTTTTTCCAGTTAGGACCCCCGTCACAAATGTATTAGATTGTGTAACACAAAATACCAGGTGTTACTATACAATGAAACCAAATTTCTTCTGAGGTCGTGACCTGCTGATAACTGCTGCTACCCTTCTGTGGCTCCTGGCCCCTGGTCTGGGAACTACTGATGTAGGGATAGATTTTGAAATGATGGCATGCTCTTTCCATACAATTATTAACACGAGTCATGATGTAGTTTTCCTACCTTGACGTGCAATGGGATGTCATTAATTCTGCTACCAGGAAGAATGGTGGAAAGTACTGCTTTATTAAGCAATCAAATATGCAACCAGTCATGGTAAGTAACCCATGCAGAGGTATCTAGCTCCAACCATGCGCTGTTTCCATGGGAAACACCTCTCATTCACGAGTTTCCGGCTGGGCTCTCCTGGAAGAAAAAGGAGAAGACCACCAGAAATCTTGGTCTGCTGTGAGGGTTATGATCAGTCAGCCTAAATCCAGTGTTCTGCTCTCCTCTCCTTTTTGTTGGGAAAACTCCTGTCTGGTCATACTCTTCAGCTTGGAGACTCCATAAGGAGATTGTGAGCCTCTTGGTGCCTCCTCCATGCAATTGTCAGCACGAACTAGCAGGTGTCCTTGACTCGTCTGCAGTCAGGGGAATAACACAAATCTGTGAGCTGCCAAGTTGGATAACTTAATAGGACAAGGCAATACAAGATCTTACTTTCCAGAAACTTTTCCATCAGTTTCATCAGTGCTGAACTAAATCTTCTCAACTGCCTGAACTCTGCTGCAGTCTCATGTTATCCTTTGTCTGAGTACACCTCATTAAATCACATTGATTTTTTCCCCTTTGCCCTAAATTAAAAATGAGACTGCAAGTCAAAATGCAATACATCTCCATACTTCATTTACCTTCATATTGTTGTCTTAAACACATATATATATGTATTGCCTACACCCACACACAATCAGGCAGTGCTTGTCCTAGTTATTAACATCAGGAATATATTCAGTCTAGGATTATAAATCTTGGAAATAATAGTGAGTTCTGTTAAGGTCCTAATAGGATAATACTCCTTGCCAGTGATCAAAACACTAAAAATCAATGTGGAAACCCTCAGGGCAAAATAAAAGTAAATATTAATTTCAGATGTCTTTGAGAGGAGGAGATGAAGATCCTTAAGAAGGAGGCCAAGGGGTGATAGAAGCCAGGCAGGCATGACTGTCAGAACCTCAATGTGATTTGCCAGACATCATGTGCAAAGGGCAGACAGCAGCATACTTATTCTGTTGATGTTAGCAAATATAGTCAAAAAAGAACAGAAGATCATGACAAGTGACACGAGGGATGAAAATGGGGAGGAGAAAGTCATGGTGTATTTAAGATGCCCATGCTGTGCAGAATTGCTTTACAACTTTTGTTACAAGGCTTGAATGCTGTGAGTTATTTAAGGTTATATCTCTGGGCTGTTTCAGGTTATCTCTGAGATTCATCACCCTTCTCTCAGTGTGGCTTCTTCACTAGCCACCAGCCGACCTTCTGGAATCTGGAATTGCACCAATAGAGTGCAAATGAGATTCAAAGCAAGACACACATCTTTCCTAGCAAACTCTATGAGAAAAAGAGAACTACTCTCTCAATTATCTGTCTTCTGGTGCTGCAGAATCAAACACAGTATCAAGAACATGCTCTATTAGTAGCTAAAACTATAAAAATAATGCTTTCTTAAACCACATGGGGGGGGTTAACCTTAATTTAATACTAATGTGTCATAAAATTTTGAGCATTTTTTAATGCAATAATTTCTTCTCTTCAATACTTTTACTCCTCTGATTGCTGTCATTATGTGTTAGTCTATTGTTTGTGTGTGGTTGGAACAGGAAAAGGGAAAAGCCGGAGAAAACACGTCACAGGGTGACTCGTAAGCAGGCAGAATTTAATGTCTGCCCTGATATTTTTCATAGCGAGTTTGATTACAAGCTCAATTCTTGGAAAGAATATGTCAGGACAAAAGCCAGAATTAATGTAATCTAAAAGCTGAAACATGGACAGATGTGGCTCCAACAGCAGCGCACGAGAAAGAGAAGAGACCTTCTTAGAAAGAAGAGTGAAAATGGCAGAAGAGTCACTGGTTCAAAGCTTACAGAGAAGGCAAAGGAACAGTCTCCATCCTGTCTGTGGATACAGAAAGGATAAGAGCAGAGACAAGCTATTTCATGGGATACAGGGCTGGTCACATCCCTGGCTAACACAGAGCAGGGGTTTAGAAGCAGCTATTTTTGTAGTGCTTTGTAAAGAGGCAGGGCAGTTAACAATGGAGTCAGTGATGGCACATGCATAAGATGCTTTTGCTTGTCCCTACAGCCCAGTTCTGTAATTTTCTCTTTTGTGTATGTAACTGCCAAAGTGCAGCAAACTGGTGTCCATCAATCAGCCTGCATTCTGATGTCAAGAAGAGGCAATAAAGGGAGAGTGGAAATACCAACCTGCCATTAAGACTGGTGCTGGGACAAGAACAATAAGTGCATTGACGAGTTGTTTTATAGAACGTGCTGCAAATTAATCCATTTCCTGTTTGACATGTTTATTTGTAGTACCTCTTCTTCAGTCAGGGCTGGAATGAAATTACTGTCTTGTGTCAAGCAGCTTACTGCTGAGCTAGGATTGCTCACAAAACTGAAATGAAGGTCCTCAAAATCTCCTACGTGAAAAGAGATTTTAAAATACTATGACCATTTATTTTAAAAGGAACACAAACCAAAAGGCAGTAAGAGCAAAGTTTAAAATTACTGAATGATTCAGAGAAGGTAGACTGGGACCTTTCCACAGCCAGATAGTGACAAGGCACAATTATTTCAGGTAACATGTAGCAAGCTGAAAACCTATATTGTCTTCACATGGACACGTTTTGGTAGTGAGAGGACTGCAGGTGTGGCTCTGTGGGAAGATGCCAGAAGCATCTGCCATGTCCAACAGAGCCAGGATAGAATACAATTCTTCCCACAATGCATACCCTCACTATGGAACCAATTGCAGTATTGAACAAGTTGGGAAGCAGGTATTGAACAAAGAAAGTATTAAAATTGAGATCCCAAAAAACACTGGGGTGTACAGTGCTAATGAGTCTTTAATAATTAGAAGTTAGAGTGATACCTGGCATGCCAGGATGGCTATTTCTGCATCTTCCTCCCTTACAGGACCTCTTAGACACTTACCCCTTCCTGAGCCTTGATCTTTAGTGAGCAGCCCTGGTTCTTAATAATTTTGTTCAAAACAAGCAATTGGACTAGGTGGACATCACCCTTCTCTCAGTGTGGCTTCTTCACTAGCTACCAGCCAACCTTCTGGAATCTGGAATTGCACCAATAGAGTGCAAATCCATTGTTCTGTTGTATACACACCTCCAGTATTTCTGTTTATTTGAATTGGAATACTGATTTTATTTCCATCAGCCAAATGGCTTTCTCCAATACACCATGTTACAAATGGTGAGCATGGCATAAATGGGAACTGAGGAGATTTGTGCTTTTGAATTACAAGTTAATTTTTAGGAACCTTGCTTTGTCAGCCTGGTTACTCTGCTGCCTTCTTCACATGCATATGCTGATGAAATGCCTCTTCTGTTCTCCTCATAAGCCTCTCTTGTGCAGACACTGACAAACTGAACGTTTTTCGAAGACAATATGTTTACAAACCTAACTTAACTTGCACTTGTGGCCTAAGAAAGGTTGGAATTAGAGTATTCTCAAGGTAAAGGCTGTGGTAGCAGTCCATCATGCCAACTCTTTTCCTTCAGCCCCCTCTCATTCCTTGCCAGGCTTATTAACATGCTGTCTTCCTCCACAGAAGGGGAACTGGAGGCGGAATGGCTGCAGGACGTAGGTTTATCCACGTTGATCTCAGGAGCTGAAGAGGAGGATGGCCAAGCCCTGCTGTCCACTCTGACCAGAACTCAAGCTGCTGCTGTACAGAAGAGGTACAACACCTACACTCAGACTCTGAGGAAGAAGAACAAGCACACAGTCCGGGATGTGCGAGACATCTTTGGCACCAGTGACTCTTCTGTAAGTGTCCCCATGCATGCCTTTGATCCTAATTTTTATGCACCAAAGTTTGTGCCAGACAGAAACTCTTTCCTGCTGACAATGCACAGACAGTCATTAGCAGTTTCTGACCATAAGACCAGACTTTTAATGCTGGATACAGTATATTTTAGAGGAAAGGAAGAAACCAAATGCAGTGGTACAGTTTTGTAACTAACCTGTAACATAAAGTTGTATCTGTTGCCAGCCTTCCTCCTGCAGCCTCATGTCAAAACTAACATTTACTCCTTTATTTTTTGGAAATTGGTGAGTTACTCTTGGCAGCTATTCAAATTTTTGATGGCTTCTGGGGACACTTGATATTTACTCAGCAGTCTCAGTGGTGAAGTAAAACTTGTCTAATGAAGCAACTGGGGTTAAAATATGCATAAGCAATTAAACACCTGCCATCACGATTGTAACTTGTACACTGGCAGTTACATTTCACTTACACAGCAAGCAAAAACCTATTAACTTCATTTGCTTCATGGCTTCAGAAATCAGCAGTACCTCCGGAGGTTTCATCCACTTTTCTCTGAGGATAGCTCTGAACGCACCAGTTCCTGTCAGTACATGTTTTGGTTCTGGGAATGTAGTCAGCTGTGTGAGTTTAGTCCACTGCTCAAAGCAACACTCATGATTTTATGTTTATCACTCATGATGTCTTAAATGGGAGTCACCAATAAGATCACAAGCTTTGAAATTAATATTAAAATTGTTGCCATTTTAAAACTCCCAGAAACTATTTTTCATTATGGCATTGCTTTGTCCTTTCCTGTTTGTTCCACCATCTCCTCAAGGCTTGATATCCTGGATTATTAAAAAAAAAAAAAATTGGGAACAAAAATTGTAGCTGCATAGTTATGTTAAAATTACAAAGATATAATGTCCAGATATTTAAACTTTTTATTTCCAAATTTAATATCTGGATTCTTTTGAACCTCTTGCACATATCCCACTAGTAATCCAGAAGCATCCAGTAGTTTCCTGTGGGCAGACATTCTTTAATGAGAGATATCAGGCATGTTTGCATGAACATTAAAAAGCTAGTGGTACTTCTACTTAGATTAGCTCACTTCCCTGATTCAAGTATCTGTAAACCATAAGGTGTTTAATTTTTTTACAAAAGCTTGAGTTTCCTAATTAATTTAAGTCAGCCAAATAAGCATGCTACATTTCCTCTCAGATGGCCACATTATTGATTTATTTTTGACCTGCTTATTTTCTCCTTCTAACTTGATAAAGTTTCTCACTTGCAAAAGGAATTTGGATGCTCAGAGCAGCTGCCCTTCAAATCAGTGTTTTACCTCCTCCAAAAGTCAGTTCGCTTACTGGTTCTGCATTGTGAAATCTAAAAGATAAGATCAAATAAGTAATTAAGTCTTCTAATTTCTTCTTCCCACAAAAATATGCAGTTCTGCAGGTGCTGACCTAGATGTTAAACCCAGATGCCCAAAAACAACTGGAGAGCATGCTATCACCTCCCTCCAACAGACTGTGAAACGTTTTAGTTCTAAAAGCCTACAAGGCCCTAACACTCTAATTTTCCTATTCACCAGTGCTCCTATCTCTGCTGCTTGTTATGGGATTTAGAAACTTTGTCCTAATTATCAGCCCTTCAGGGATAAACACACTTCAGGAGGGCTTGTGTCCCTGACCTAAGGGTTTCCCAAGTAATTTTTTTAAGGGGGTGTCAGCAGTCCCTGGAGCTTTGCTGCCTCTTTGGGCATGGCCCTACCACTTCCAGAGAACCTTTGTGATTTATCAGTTTGGGGAAGAGAAGCACATTGAAAACAACCCAGCCAAAAGAAAAGAGTGGCAGGAGATGGGGACAAGCAAATCTTTTCTGCACAGCTGGGGAAGAGAGGCTGCTTGAAATGACATGCAGTTCTGCTTTCCCATCCTGCCTTTTAGTTGGGAAGGGCAGAAGTAAACAGAACATGCTGCAAATAGCAAATCAGATCTAATTGTTTCACTTAACTCTATAATCCTCCCCATTAGGAGAATGGATTTACACCTCTTCCCAACAACCTAAGAATCACAAGAGCCCAGAGGGATGGGTCACAGGATGGATTACTCTCTTCCTTGGCTAATGATGAGAGAAAAGGAGATTAGCTCACTAGGGTCACCTGAGATGAGATTTAGGGGACCACTAAAGAGGCATAAATTAGTTGTCATCTGGAGTGGGGGAAGAAAAAGATAGATTTGCTCTAGTTTTTTCCTCTCTGTTCTGAAAAAACCCTGCCTGCTCGATGTTTTGCTACTACTGCCTAGTGGCCAGGCTCTGCATGGGTCAGCACAGAACAAAAGTTGCTTTTCCAGCCATCCTGCCTTGAGGTTCATGCCCTCATGGCAGGAGTGTCCCCTCAACAGACAGAATGGACTGAAATAAAAGGAAATGCAGCTATTCCTTTTCTTGTTTTGGTAGCTTTAGGTTTTGGGCTTTTTTTTGTTTTCTTCTGTTGCCTGTCCAGGAAAGGAGCCTAGGGGCAAAACACTACCCCTGTGGTACCACAATGCTACCCCTGTGGTATAAAAAACACCACCCCTGTGGTTACAAAAGCCACTCCTTAGCAAGTAGAGCAGCCTGTCCCAGCTGAGGTGCTTTTGCTTTGCTTCAGACAGGTCCACAGCCAGAAGATTCGACTGACAGCCACACTACTGAGTTTTAAATTGGATGGTTTATTAATCACAGTGGCCTGATTTTCCTTACTGCTGGTACCCTGCTGCTTCCATCAGAAGCGTTCGGCTCTGCTACTGCTCAGAGCTTAGAAAAATCAACAGCAGAATACAAATGGGGGACACACATAGATTCATTCTGTTATTGGACAGAGGAGATGAAGCACTGTGCTCATTAACAGCCCAACCCTGTACATTGTAATTAACTAAAACTCCTGAAGACTTTCTATAAGCATTTTACTTCATCAATGCATGACAAAATAATGTCCTAGTTAAAGAAAAATCACTTACTAACCCAGAGCTATCTGCATGAAAAGGTGTTTGTGGTGGCAGTGCTTGGAAATATGAATATATTCAAAGCATGGGCAAATTGTATCCTGGTCAGAGCTATAAGGTTATCCTCCTTTGCCTTTGTTTCCTTTAGCTTCAGGGCTGAATATAAAATTTGGTCTCTTTGGTGCTCCAATGATTTGGTTTTACATCTCTACAATGAGTATAGCTACTAAAGAACTGTCTGCCTACCTCATCTCCATCCTCTCCTTGCTCTTCTGATTTCATCTTCCCATTGGAAATTCCTGTGTATGTTGTAGCAGTAAACAGTGGACTCATTTTTAGTGTGTCTAATGAATCACTTTCAGTCAAAATCAGGATATGGGAAGCCTCACCTTTGCTGAAGCCCCAGGCAAATGAATAAAGCTGTCCCAGTTTATTTAAGGACACAGTTTGACTCTTGGTCTTTCACATTCATTGGGGAAAGGTCTTCAAAAGTTCTTTAATTTTCTTTTACCCTACAGAAATAATCTGGATCTTTAAATTCATACATTAAAAGGTTTTATTCCCAGTCTTTCTAACATTAAAAAAAAGTAAGGGCGGGGGGGGAAGGAAGACATTTTAACAAAAGAGACATAGATTTGGTTTCATTATAGACTCTCACTGTGGAGGCTGGGAAATGGGGCTGAGAATATGACATTTTCAGGTACCCCAGTTATTGTGCACAGTTCACATTATGCACTTCCCCAGGCTAGGGTTGCCTGCTGCCAGCCCTGCTGGGTGCCAGGCAGAGTATGCAGTCCACTCCATCTTCCATATCTCTGTCTGCCAGCTCTGCCCTGCTTATCAGAACCAGGATACTGCAGGTGCTTCACGACTCGTTTCACCCATGTAACAAAGCTGGAAGTGGGTTTTTCTTCATGAACTTGATTTACCATAAATCTATTCTGAGTATTGTTCACAGGGTCAGACATTTTGAGCACTGAAAGTAGATGAGCCAGTTGCTAATATTTACCATTAATTTTTCCATCTGGATCTTAAGCAGAAGCATATCTGCTTCTATGGTTGATTTTCCCAAATTGCTGAGACAAGTTTAGCAATCCTCTCCACATCTATACTCCCACCTGAAATTTATGGTGCTTTTTTTACGTCCTGAAGCTTTTTGTGTAAAAATGTTGTGGGATTTTATCATAAAAGTATCCAGCTCTCTTTTTTAAAAAATCTATGGTCCTTACAGTCTTCTGGCAAAGGAAGCCCATGTGACTCAGATCCTGTTTGCTATCAAGTTCACAAGCCATTGAGTGGACTTTCTCAGGAGAGATTTTATTCTTGTTACATTTGACTTTGTTACCCAAATAGCTAAAGGATAAGATTGGATAAAACAACTGAAACCTTATTTCAGGCTTCCAATTAGAAGAGCTTTCTGTCATTTAAATATCTGACATTTTTTGACAGCCTGAACACTTCTCCCACACATTGACTACAACTGGGGAAAACAGAATTTTTGCCCTGAGGCATTGCTACTTGTTGATAAACAGCTGACTTAGCAATTTAAAGAGCAATTAAAAGAGCTGCTATTAAGGGCTCATGGGGGCCTACAGCTACAGGTTCAGCTGGGAAACTGGGTCTGTTCCATCAGGCTCAGGGTATGTGAGACAGCAGGTTTGAGAAGGGCTGGGTGCTTCCCACAAGGATACAAATAACAGCAGAAGAAATGTACACATTGTAGTTCCTTTCACTGAGTAAGCTTCAGAGCAGTTTTATAATTCCTGACCTTGTTTTTGTTTGTTGGTTTTGTTTTTTTTTTTTTACTCAAGAATGAATAGTTGAGCTGTTATTACCTATGGAACACAAACACTCAGATTTGTCTTTATGAGCCACAAAACTGCTGAGGACAAGGCCAAAACTCCACTGCTAAGAAGAGGTGACACTGCTTGAAAATCACCCTCTGGGCTGCCGAGCCACCTCTCAGCAGTGCAGAATGGTTTCTGGAGCAGAAAGAAATGAATTTGAATACAGAAAATGTTTCTTTTTTCCCTCAAGTTGTTTGTTGCAATTCACTGATAAAAGTATTAGTGCATAGCCTGTGGGAGGACATCCATCCTTTAATAGCTTTCTGGTGCCCAAATCACAAGAGGTAGCAGACTAACTGATTTCTGACAGGTCCCTGGGAAGAGCAGGTATTCAACTTGTGCCAGAGAGTCTTCAAAAAGATTTGTGGCCAAAATTATTAAAGCCAGGATGAATTACAATTTGAGGAGGACCTTTCAGTTAGCCTAATTCTGTACAGCAATTTACTTAGCTAATTTCAGTCACTTTATAGGACAGGACTCATTAGGTACAGCAAGCTGCAGTATTACTGACCTCCACACAGTCCAAATCTATGCAGTCTGGGGAAGATTGACTCTCAGGCTTGGCTTTGAAATATATGCTCTGAAGAATCACAACAGATTGTTTAATCTTGTCAAGAGAGTGTAAACTGAGAATGATACACCTTTGCTTGAACTGTAGCAGTTTCTGTCCGTAGACGTTTGCCTTCACTGCAGTCTGATCATTTTTCCTTGCCTATCAGCCCACATTTGAGACAGTTCCAGTGTCACCAGTATCTTCTAATGGTATCCAGCTTCCTGGGCAGAAGCCAGTTTGGAAATCAGTTAGCTGTGAGTATGACAACATGTAACCAGTGTTCACTTCCTCTTAGTAAAATGACAGACAGAAAGATCCTTTTATGGTTCAGAGGTTCGTCCCCTCTTTCATGTTGGGGCAGTGCTGCGTATATTTCTTTAAAATCATTGTCAGCTTATTGTCATGCAGGACCAAAGTTTGCCATTAAAGTTCGATGTTGTACAGACACAGAATGCTGCCCTTGAGGCATCAGCATCTTAAAAATGCTGATCACTGCAAGACTAGGAATGTGAAAATAATCTGTAAGCAATATCATGCAGAATTTGTCCAAAATATATCAGTGTATTTTCTTGTTGCAAATCAAAGAGGTATATTTCCTCCACATTTCTTCTCCAGTACTGCAGAAATTGTAGTATTAGAAATTTATAATTTTCCTAGTTCTGCCCTGTTATTCTGATCTATGAATGGTGTTATCCCTTAAATTCTTTACCCTGACAGTGATTGGCTGTGCTAATGAAAGTAATAGCTCTCCTCTACACAGTGTCTGGATAATTGTCAGCAACCTTCCATGAGAATGTTCATCTCTTAGTTTGAAAGCTCTTCCCATCACCATTGTTCAAGGCAGGGATATTAGTATCCAAATTTCTAAACTAGTCCCTTGGATGTTTACCTCTGGATACAGTGGCACAGACATTTTCCTTGGTGGCAAAAGCTGCTTTGCTGATGCTTCTGCTCTGCAAGCAGTTTTACTGAAACAGATGGGGAACCAAATGCCCAGAGGTACCATGAGCAGTCTGTGGTGCTGTGTCCAAGAGAGATGGGAAGAGAGATGGGAAACACCTTAAATGGCTTGGACATTAGACAACAACTAAAGCCACAGTTCAGAAACCAGAAGCCACCTAATAACACACTTAACTTTTTTCATATTAGACTTGTAAAATATGTAGTGTTGCAGAAAAGTCCCTGTAACTGTAAATGCAATGATTCAGAGAACATGGGGCATGCACAAGTTTATAAGACATGTAATTTTTTTTAATTCACTTTCTGATTGCCACAGCTTTTGAATACACTTGTGTCATGTTAGTAAATTCTTCTCTGTAGTTCTGGGGGCTGAAATTCTACTTCATTTCAATTAAATTTATGATTCCATCCCAAACAGATTTAGGAGCTGAACCTTACAGGAAAACTAAAAATTGACCTGAGTACTAGAGATCCATCAGGAAAGTTGGCAACCCTGTAACTCATTTATGTTTTCACACTTTGGCCTCCATGACAATAGCATATTTCTAGACTTGATTGTACTGATTTCAAGAATTTTCCTCTGACATCCAGTAATTTAAGGAGGTGACTAAATTTTAGAGAAAAGCATTAAGTCATTTCACAATATCTACTATAAATGCCAGTAGATACAGTGTTTTTCAAACTGGAATATTGTATGTTTTGTCCTTTTATGGTGCTGACAACTAAACTATCAACAATGAGAAATATGTGTATGTGACTACAGAAAATATATGCACAATGTCTTGTGATTATATATAAGTCATCAGTAACCTGAGAAACTGTGTCAACAGCATTTTTCTGACAAGACCTTTTATTTTTAATTGTTCATTTGACAAGTGCCACCACAGTTTGCTGGCCTGGGAAGACAAGGATGGAGTAAAAAAACTTGGTAATCCTGATAAACAGGAAGTTCCAGTTTAACTATCTTTCTCACAGAAAGCAACAAGTTAAATAATCTAAAATGAAAATAGGGATTTTATTTCTAAGGGGTTATTTCCTCAAGACAAAACAGGAACATGCTGTGGTTTGCACTGAAATTCCTCTTTGAAGCACTTCCTTTATTACTTTCTCAAGAATTTTGTATTCTTGGTTCAAATTTTTAATGTCTCTGTACTAAATGCAATTTACTATTCATATATAATTTCCCTTATTTTCAGCTAAGAGCTGTCTAGACTGTGGAACAGATAAAGGCAGCCCCTCCATAACAGAAGAGCTCTCCTATGATGTCTCTTTCTCAGAATCCATTACAGTCCTTCCAAAAACCCAAGAGTGGCCAAAAAACCAGAGGTTCAAAAAGGAAGACTCAGCTTTGCCAGTAAGTTTCTTCTCCATATATTTCCTCAATTGTTTTCTTTAACACAGCAATTTCCTGTTTCATATCCCCAGCACAATGGAGTCTGTTGAGATAGATGATCTGGCCTTTGCAGTGTGTGCTTTGTAGAGGCTTCTCTGTGTGCCTGCCTACTGCCTGTGACTGATTCCCAAAGTTAATATGGATATCCAAGCCAGGTTTTTACTTGTACTCATCATGAACATGTGTGCCCAGATGAGTATGTGTAACTCAGTCCACAAATATTGCATCATCCACAATTTTTTCACCCAGAAATAAAAACTGCTTATTGTCACTAAAACTAACAATCATTTTTGTTACCTGTCTGCTTTCCTACTTTTTTCCCCCACAGATTATCTGCCTTTGTTAACATGTGGATTTAAAATTGAAGATAAAGGGAGGAAAGCAAACCTTGTTCCTGCAGCAGTACTGGCTGTTTCCAGTCAGTATTGAGAGCAAATCACACTATAGGAGATTGTACATAAATTTTTCAAGAAAAGTTTGCCATATCATCCAGACATGCACTGAGCAGTTGTGTCATTGTCTGGAATTATGTAATGAAGTCATGGAAGTCAATTTTCTACTCAGATCAGCCCTCACAACTTCCACCACTGAAAACTGGAGCATTAATTTAGTGCTTCCAGTACCACCTTTTCAGTAACATGTATGAAGTGTCTGTAAAGTATTTGGAAAAATTTCCTGAATGTTATGATGTCCTGAGGTCACAAACTTATCTAAAATGGTTACAATCCACACAGACATTGAATTATCTGAGAATTAGTCAGTTGTCCATCTCAGATTCCATCAAGGAAGAAGCTGAGATGCAGAAGTAAGCTTCTATGTTAAATGATAAGACACCACATAGATTACATAATTTATGTGAAATCCCTGTGTTGTTTATTCTGTCTTTGGTTGTTTGGATTTTTGGGGTTTTTTTGGTGGGGATAACTTGGTGGTGACTAAGGGCATTTCTACACTCATCATGATTTTGGTCGTTACTACCCATATGCACACTCATGAAATATTCTCTGCAACAGCACAGACACTTCCTAGTTTATAGAGCTGGGCAACTGATGACAAAGAGGGAAGAGAAGATGCCATATTGAATATCATGGATCTGTGAATTCATAATTGATAAACCTTAGAAAATGCCAGTATTGTGCTGGAGTTGAGCTGCTCTGTGTGCAGGACAGAATTTTATGAGTTCAGAAGGCCACACAAGAAACATGCCAGGTCATTGCAGAGCATTTCTGAAAAAAGTGAGCAATCATAGCTGTTGATGTTGGCCTTTCCCTAGCTTCAACTGCTGCTGCTCGTGGTGTTTGGTTCTTTCCCATAATGACTCAGACTGTAATGGGCCTCAGCAGAAAAATCACCTCAAACTCTGTTACCCTGAGCTGCCAGTCACCTACACTCAGAAGGACAGTGGGGCTACACTGGAGGCTATGGAACATCACACTTTCTCCAGGGTGGGCCTGACAACGTAGCCAACTTCATTGATGGTGTGTACAGAGCTGCACAGATATTGTATATCATAAAATAGCATGTCCCCTGGAGCAGGCAGTCCCCTGTCTCCTACAAGAATCAACTCAACATCCCCAGGAGCATAGGGATTTCCCCAAAGTACATGTGATTTCCCCAATGTGGGACCATGGTCCATGTGACTTAGTTGAAGATACCACAGAAGTACAAGTCTGATTACACTGCACAGAAACAACATTGCAAAATATCAGACACGATCCTTAGCCAAAACAATGGTAATCTAATTTCAGGATAGCACAGCCTCCTTCAAACCTGCATATTACACCACTGTAAGAAAAACCACTGGAAAATTGTGACACAAGACAGAGAAAGAGAGCCAGCCCCAAAGTTTGTATTAACCACAGCATCACATCATAGTGACCCCTAGGAGTCAAACAGCCACTGTGGAAAATCTTTGTAGTACCCTTTTTAATCAGTTTTGCAGTGCTTAGAATTTTTTCTCTTTCCCCCCTGAAAATATATGTATACAGTCTGGGGTTTTTTCCCTTTTTTTCAAGGTGATTTATTGCATTTTGACTGCTTTTGTACTTTTAGCATCACTGGAATCAAAATGTGTAGATATTCTTTAGTATTTTATGTTTCTTCAGAAGGTTAACTCCCATGCAGCTTTTGTTACATTAAGTCTCAGAAAAAGGCTAACAGTGCATTCTACGGAGGGAATATTCTGGGCTAAAAATGCCCCAGGCAGCAAGTAAAAAAAGTTATTCCATTCCCTACACTCTTTGTCCCCCAATTATTGTTAACCCCTATTGAAAGACCATATGCAGTGTAGTTTATGAAGTCCTAAACTACATGATCTAGGTGTCCTTTGTACTCTCTTCCTTTTGAAATCTGCAGTAAGTTTAATTTCTGTTTCAATTAGGTTTAAGGTTTGTTTGGGGTTTTTTTTATTTACCTTTTTCTTAATCAGTTTGACTGGCTTAATTTAAAGATGGGTTAAATCTTTTGAGTCGAAATTTCTTAAAAAAATTAAGGACTGAGCTGAAATCTCCAGAAGCAAAACATTAATAGAGGCTGGGTTTCCACTCAGTTCCCTAAAGGAATGAGATGATTTTGTAATACTATTTATTTATGCCTCTTATTAACAATACCTGGTTTAAATTTAAAAAAAAGTACAATATCAAAGATCCACAGTTCTTTGAAAAGCATGGTTTTTACCATGTTTTTTTACTATGACTTTGTTATTATGTCTAACAGTTATGTCAGAAACTGATGGGTGTTTGTTCTTTTTGACATTTGTACAAATGCATCTGTTATGACACAACATTCCTGGCTCTGGTCCCTGACACTGCAGTTTCTAAAATATGTAGACCTCTTCACATGCTCCCAAATTACTCAGTATCGTTTAGTTTAAGTCTACTTGAATAAATTATTTGTTCGCTGCTGGGAGTCCTGTTTATAAGCTTTCTTGAGTAATAAAAAATACCCCTAAGTTGGCAGGTTGGCTTCTGAACTAAGCAGTTTTGCTTCTGGGCTTTTCTTCAGATCTTCAGTTTGAACTCCCCTGTAAGACCTCATAAGTTAATAGCATTATGCAAAGCAGGCATGAATTCATTGCACATACACAATTGATATAGAACCATATCCATGATTAACTGTGTCACCCACTTCAGCAGCATTTGAAGATGTTTTGGGGAAGGCAGGAGCAGAGCAAAATGCTACATCCTTCAGAAACTGGGCAAAACTTTTAAAGAAGCACGTAACTCATTTGTCCCAGCTGAAGTGCAGACACTGAGGTGCTCCAGCACCACTTCCCAGTCAAACTGCAAGGGTGCATGGTGAGCAAGAAGCTCAGTTTTATGTTCAGGTGGATGCCAGCTGTGTCACCATACCAGGCCAATCTACAGGGCTATAGTTATCTCTTTATTGTTATCCATCTACCTGAACGTGACCTCCAGTCACATCCGCGCATCTCTTTTTAAACAAAAATCCACTTCCTGTAACTTTGGTGCAAATAAAGACGCGACCCATCTCTGCTGTAGAAATTCATTGTTCGGAAGAGCCGCTTTGGGCTGACGGAGGTTGGGGACCTATCTCCCGAAGACATGAAGAAGATCCGCTACCTCTCCCTGATCGAGCTCACGGCCTTCTACGATGCGCTGGGCGTGGAGCTGAAGAGGAACCGCGTGGAGAGGGTGCGGGGACGAGGTACCGTGTGTGGCATCCCCTCTGCAGCCACCTTCATGTTCCATCAGCTTTGGAAGAAGGTGCTTACGAGGCTGTGTTTCCTCCTTTTCACATTTGTTGTTGTTATTTTTAAGAGAATGGTCTTTTCGGAGTCCCCCTCACCGTGCTGCTGGAGAATGACCAAAAGAAGTTTCCTGGAATAAAAGTGCCCCTTATCTTCCAAAAAGTGAGTATCACTTGGCCTGCTTGGTCACTAGGATTTGCTTTTCCACCATTTGCATTGACACTCAAAGGAGTCATCAGATTAGACAAGTTTCAGACTGGCAGGTGTCTAGAGACTGTCTGACTGAATATTGTGGTTTGAAAACTTTGTGATGAGGAGAGAAAATTGCTCCTTTTGTGGCTTTTTATCTCTGGTGGGGACCCTTTTTGATTTTTGTAATTATGTGATACCATGCAGGAAACTTCAGGAAGAAAATGTCTTTCTGTTTCCCTTTTTCATTAAGATGGAGAGCCAAGCAAAACTGTGTGTGTGCAGAAGAGGCAGAGATGAGTTGTTGTTTCAGGAGTTTTAATTTAACATTAATTCAAACCACAGATATTACTTGGCTACTGTTTGCAGAATGGAGGTGGTATCTTCTGATTGAGGTTTGTATGACAAGACAATGGTATTTAAATGAGACATTTGGCCAGGGATATCCTGTGGATGTCTTGGAGGCAGGTACACAGACACAAGTACGTGTGCAGTTGCATGGATTTACACAGACTCAAAATGGCAACAGATTTCCTTGTAAATACTGACAAAAGAAGAAGTGTTGGGGAGTGTCAGGGGAAACTCTGACACAACTTGAGCATTTACATGACTTTGTGATTAGCTCCACTGCTGCCCTATCAAGATAACAATGGAAATCAGAAGAATCAAGGTTAGGGCAGGAAGCCGATCTGGTGGTGAAAGTCCAGAGCTGTATGATTAAATGCTGGAATTTTTATTTTTTTCCTCAGTGTTCAAAATTAAATAAAAGCAAAGTTTGGGGGTTTTTTTTAATAACCAATTGGAATGGAAAGTTTAGTCCTCTATTCACAGAAATTTGAAAATAAAATATCCTGGGATCGTTCCCTAATCAGAGTTCTCAGTTCCAAAAACCTATGTTATCTATAGGCCTTTCCATTGTGCCCCTTGGGGCACACTTAAACATTCCTCAGAGGTTATTTTTCCTTCAAAACACCATTGTGTTTAAGCATATCTGCTGTTTCATTAATATATTTATGTGTTAATTGTTCTATAGCAGTGCTAACTCTCAAGCCAAGGACAGAGGGGCCTATTGCATTAGCAGTTTTCTATACTCTGCATACTTCTTACCTCAGGATCAGGAGACTATGGAGACAAATTAGGCAGATTTATTTACGTGAGCTGGCTGGATTTCGTTAGCTGATTCCATAGAAATGTATCTTTTTCAGATTCATTTCAAGGATACCTAGGTTGAAAAGAAAGTCAGGAGTATTAAGCACTTCTGAGTATTTTCCTGGATTTTTTTGTCTCTTCTTTCAGCTGCTGCTCAAGCTTGAGGAAACAGGTTTGGAAACTGAAGGAATTCTACGGGTTCCTGGATCTGCCTCCAGAGTCAAGGTACACACTCAAGCCAGTTTTCTGTCTTCTGGACCACAGACTCTATGTAAAATAATACAACATACACACAAATTCAGACTGCACATAAACACTGATCTGTGTAGCTCAGCATTCCTACTCCTGCCAGTGAAAGGTCAGGTTAGTTCCTGGGAACCAATAAATCACAGACCATTTGGTCTATTACTTTGATTTAGTTAATGTTCTATATAAAGCACAGAGGATGTTGAATGTGATTTTTCTCCACAAAACTTGGAGAAAACTGACATCCTTTCAGTTTATCTCTGTCATTCAAAATTGCTGTGATCTTATCTCTGTTTTAATTTATTTTAGAAATGCAGAGTTCCTAAACTGAGTGAACATCAGATAAAGATCTTATTCTATGTCATTTTAACCTCTGTGTCATTTTATTTTCCATTTATCGTCTGTGATCTCGCAATTTCATGATCCAAGTGAGAGAAATTTGGCCTCTGTTCACTGCTGGCAGCCTGAAGTACTGCATTTTCACAGGCTATTTGTGGGCTATGAACACAGTATAATTGGCACCCAATAACCTGACACTGTGGGCCAGTAATATTTGCAATTGTTTCTCCAGACCAGCTTCATTCCAGGAGCTGGAGGAGGCAAATTAGAAAAACAAGGCAGTTTTTTGGTTGGTTGGGCTTTTTTCTGGGCTTAGTAGTGTCTATCTCTTTCCCAGATTTTTGCTTTTTTTCTTTTTTTTTCTTTTCCCTTAGGCTTGTTTTTTTATCTTGTTTAAGCAACACCTTACAGTGCATCCTACTCCCACTTTTTCATCCTCAAGGGAGCTAGTTTTGTGTTCTGAGGCAGGAAGTCTCAACATTGTAGCAGCCACACAAATGATGGGGATTGCTAAACAATTGGGTGGGCTGAGGATCATAAAAAATGGCTGAATAAGAAAAAGCAGCATCACATGAAACACACCAAAGTTAGGCAGCAGCATCCCAGCTCCTTCGACTCCATGCACTGATAAAAGTCCACAAAGCCTTGAAAAGTGCCACATCTTGCAGAAGGGAGCTCCTAACTTGCCCTGTACTTTTCAGCTTCCTCATTTTTTCATACAGATGATTGAATGTAATTTCACACAATCTCAAATTTTTCCAGTCTTTCCTTGGACATTACACAGCAGGGCTGTGCTCTAATTCAATTATTTTCATATTCTTTGCATACACTGCACTGTGTCTTGTTCACTTCTTTTTCACAACCTGTATCCTGGGAGCTGCTATGAGATATGACTTCATATGCAACTCCTCCATACTAGGTGGTAAGTTAAACTGCCCATGTCAAAGTTTTTAAATTATTTGAGTTTTGGTTTCATTTGAGTCTGCCCAACAAACCAGTGAGCAAGAGAGAGATTTTTTCAAAGCAGATCCAGATTTCATCCTTCAAAAGCCTTCATACATTATTATGACATTAGGACCTAAGGGCATTCCAACTTTATTTCAGTCTTGTTTGGAGAAAGAAAAGGCATATGGAAATTATTAAAGGTTGCTCTTCTATGAAACAAAGACTAAAAGAAATGAATACAAGTTTTCCCCTGTAACAAAAGCTCCAGTGAACCAGAACTGTATGACAGTCTAGTGAAGGATCAGTCATGTTAAAAAAAAAATGCAGCACATATTTTAAAAGTATTAGATGCATACATAGATACATGTATATAAGGCAGGAAGGGAGAGAATTGAGTGTATAAAATACATGCTTACCTGTGTGGAGAGAGATATATATAACTGTATATATATATATATATATATATATAAAATGTTTATGTTTCCAAAATCTTGCATTCTGTTTTTGTGGCTTTTTCCCAGTACTCAGCAGAAAAATGTGGAGTAGAATTCTGTCCTCTTGTGCTTTTGATGAGGTGAGGATTTCTGTTCCACATTTCCAGTCAGTTACAGGAGAGAATTCAGTCTAGGTGTTTATATTGATTATGTGCAAAGGATGTGAATACAGAGGAAGCTGAGATAGCCCAGATTAAAACCAGTAAAATGTGCTAGTCAAAATGAGACTGTAGCATTTTATGCCAAATCCTGAACGACTTTCTACTTCCGTTTGTGCAGCCATTCTACTTCATTATGTGTGACTGCACTTGATATGTAATTTCCTTCCATTCATGTGAGACGTGGCAAGCAGAATTCATTTCTAAAAGCTTTTCTACCTGAATGGACTGAACTGTGCATTTTATTAAAGTACAACTGACAAAATCATGATCCAAAACCAAATATTTGCTACAGATATATTTTGTCATAGATGGTCTCATAAAAAGCAGCAACAAACTTTCTATGGAGAGGACAGTGTTTGGCCAGTAATAATTGTGAAAGCTGCATTATTTATGAACATTCTTATATTAAAATACTGTCCTTCAATCTTTTAAACTCAATAATTTTTTGAGGAGCATGCATTTTTTGAACAGTGATCTGGGTTTGAAGCCAAATCCTGTTCCTACTAGGAGCCTTGCTGAGTATTTCCCTTTCACATATGTGTTTTGAACACTGGCTAGTGACCCTCCAGAACTTTACTGACCTCTGTTATGGAGCAGGATGAACAAGGGGATTAAATGGGAACCCAAAATGGTATCATCCTCAATTCTATCTTAAACCTCTCCTGTGTCTTTAGAGGTTTGCAGGGGGGGTTTTATGCATTAAGGTTTTTTCTGAGAGTAATGGTTTTGAATCTTTATTTTTCTGCAGTTTGACCAAATCTAACTATAATTATCCTAACATAAAACTTCCTTTCAAAGATGGGAAGACCTGAATTTTAAGCCATTTGCTGAAGGCCCATGGATTCAGAGTATCTAGCAAGTTCACTGGCAGTGAGGAAGAAACACCACTCCTTTGTGACTTAAGGGTCAAAACCTCTGGAGAGTGTTTTAAACAAAATGAACAGCTGTGCTAACTGAGTTTTCTCCTTCTAGTTCTAAGACATTGCACAAAATGCCTTGCTTTAAGGTGGTTCAAATTGTTCGCTGGCAGAAATCTAGCTATAGCAAACCAAATTTAGTCTGGGTTGCCAAATATCTGCAGGAACTTGACTTGTTAACCTGCTCTGAGCTCCACATGGCTGTCACAGGGTTAGGGCTGCTTTAGTTCAAGTACTGTACAAACCTGTCTGCTGCTTGTAATGGGGTTTCTGAAGTGATCACAAATTGCTGGATCAGCAGCAATGATTGAAGGCCAAATGTTTCTTTTCTTTTTCAGAATCTCCATCAAGAACTTGAGGCAAAATTTTATGAAGACACTTTTGACTGGGACCAAGTACGAAATAATGATGCAGCGGGACTGCTAAAAATGTTTATAAGAGAACTCCCCAGCCCACTCTTCACAGTAGAATATCTGCCTGCATTCATCACATTGGTAGAAAGTATGTGGAAATGGATTTAGTAGGGACTGATAATATGATAAAATGCAAGAGTAGACATAACATTTTTTTTCTCTCTGAAGTATATAGATAAAAGTCATATAATTTTTTTCTCCCTCTGAAGTAGAGAGAAAAACAGACCCAGTGCTTTGCCTAAACATTTTAATTTTCTGCAAAGTTTTGTTTTCAAGTGAGAAAGGTGTCTGCATTCAGCTAATGGCACAGGCTTGTTATGTGAACAAAACAACTGTTTAATGTAAAATTTGGAACCTGTGAGTAAACAGTGACTGAGTAATGACTTTCATGTATAGACTCTGATTCCCATTAACTGTAGGTTTCACAAATGAAAATTTCTGCAAGGTAAACTCAAATCACTGTCCTTTATCTACTGGACCTACTGGACCTATTTTATTTCTGTTAAAGTTTATATTGAGGTCAGATCCTTGGTACAGCAATATGTGTGAGCACAGAAAAGTTCAGGCAGCTGGGCTTTGTTTTCAGTGTACATACACCTCTCAATCTTAGTACATTTTGTTCATTTCTCTTCCAGGAAGAATGCAGTTGTACCTTGCCATACCTATGACTTCACTGTAAAGTCACTCAAGCTAGGACAGACTGAAAGTCTCAGGATGGTGAATTTATAAGCAAATTGGTACAGAAAGCTTTACATAAGGTTGCAGTCATGCCTTCAGTGTCTCCATGAGTAGCTTAAAGGGCAGAAGGAGGTGACCTCTTTCCATAACTTCACATACCTGAGTGTGTGTGGACTCTTTATGAGTCCCAGGCTGCATGCAGTTACAATGGCTCAGCAGTTTGGAGAAGACTGACCAGGAGATGTCTGCGCAGAGTAAAGTGATTTTATTCCCTACAACAAATACACAGATATCCGAGAGAAACTAGCTAGTACTAAAAAATACTGGATTGTTACTATGTAGATAGAATTTTATAGCGCCTTATGTCCCTGTTTTTTCTCATCATCCAAGATGATGAGAAAAAAAGCCACTCATTAAGGTGATTTTTTATTAGGGCAAAAGTGTATGGTTAATCAACACCTAAGCATGCTAGTCTCAGCCAGACACTAGCTGGTATGTCTAGAACTGCTGACACACAAGGTTTATAGAACAAACCAATTGCAGTTGGGATTTCAAAAGCATTAATTATTCATGTCCTTAGAAATCTCCAAGATCAAGTTACAGCTACAAGCTTTGCATCTGTTGATCATGCTGATGCCTGAAGCCAACAGAGACACAGCCAAGGTGAGTTCTTCATTTGCTATCACCTGCCATCTCTGGTACTTTTGACTTTTAAGTGAGCGACTCATTTTTTTCAGATGCTATGCTAGAAAAGTATTCATCTGTGTTTTTGATTACTTCCTTGAAAAGATATTCAAATTTCCTGGCTGTCATTTCTTTTACAAGCAACTAAGAAATAGTTGCTGGGGTCTCCAACTGCTGGATGTCAGGCATCATTATTATGGAGCACTCATTTCAAAGAGGCATATTCCTCACTTAGGTTGGACAAAGGAGGTCCAGTTTCTGGATTTTGTGTATAACTGAAATTCTCCAGGATGAATTTAAAAGAGAAGCTGCCCTGTAGGAGCTTTTCTAGTGCACTCCTGGTTCTGGAAGGGCTTTCAGGGCACTGGACCAGACTACAGCATGTAGTCCAAAGTAAAATCATGCATCTGTAGTACACATGTGAGGAGCTCACCCTCAGCTGGCTTGCCTTACAAACCCATGCCCACCACCATGTCCTAATTCCTGATACAAAAACAGTGGCTACAAGCATTTTGGATGCTTGGGAGCTCCCAGATCTGACTGCAGCTGTGTCCTGACCCTAAGAGACACTGGTTGCATCTTTGGGCCTGTTTCTACATCAAGGAAACCTGGGTGAACAAGCTTCCCGGGAACCTCCAGACATTTCACCAGGTCCCCTGCTCATCGGGACCATGCAGGTCTCCCACTTCTGGAAGCCTTTCACTAGCCAGTTTAGATACAACCTTATGAGTTCAGCTGCCTTCTTTACCTGAATTTATTTATACAGTAACAAGGGAGAACAACAACTGTCTTCAAAGTACCTGGAGGTCTACTAGTGCTCTGTGAAGAATGGGGTTTGTTTCTGCTACCAAAGTTCTTATGGGTATAGAGCTGCATATGTAAAACACATGCTAGAGGACTAGTCTTAATTATTACTCTATCATTAATTAGGCTTCTGTACGAAAATATAAGTAATGACAAAACTCTACACAGCCCCACTCTCTTGTCTCTAATGAGGTTTTAGAAACTTCTCCAGCACAGTTTCTATTTTGTAATTCTTGGGTTTGTAAAAATGTTTGAATTGCTATGTCAGGGTACAAAGACATTTTAATGGTATGGTGTTCGTGGTTTAACCAAGAGGCAGCTAATACCTGTCATGGTTTAACCCTTGCCAGCAACCAAGCACATGCAGCTCCTCTCTCCCTCCCCAGTCAGTTGGATGAGGGAGAGAATAAGAAGTGTAAAAGCTGGAAAATTAATGACTCGAGATAAATGTAATTTAATAGGAAAACAAAGGCTGTTCATGAAACCAGAGAAAACAAAGGAACTCACCACTTCCATGGGCAGGCAGGTGTTCAGCCATCACCAGGGGAGCAGGGCTTGATGTCATTCATGTAACAGTTGGGAAGACAAATGCTATCACCCCAGAAGTCCCCCCTCTCCCTTCATCTTCCTCCCACCTTTTTACACTGAGCATGATGTCCCATGGTCTGGAATATCCCTTTGGTCACCTGTTCTGGTTGTGTTTCCTCCTGATTTCTCATGCATCTCAGCAGTGTGGCAGTATGAAAATCAGAAGAGGCCTTGGCTCTAAGCAAACCCTAATCAGCAATAGCAAAAAAAATCTATATTATAAACACTGTGTTCAGCACAAGTCCCAAACATAACCCCATACCAGTCAGCATGAATAAAATTAACTCTACTCCCTCTAAAGCCAACACATCACCACACAGCCATTCCTTCCTTCCTCCCCCCTCCCAGTGAGATGGGTGAGAAAATCTGAAAAAAAAGTAAAATGGTTGAGACAATAACAGTTTAATAGGACAGAAATGAATGGGAAAATAATAATGATTCATTAATTAGAACACACAAAACAAGTGGTGCACAATGCAATTTTTCACCACTCGCTGACTGATGCCTAGCCAGTTCTTAAGTAGTGGGCCAAGACCAGTTTTACCCACAGTTTAGATACTGAGCACAATGCTATGTAGTATGGAATATCCCTTGGGAGTCAGCTGTCCAGGCTGTGTCCCCTCCCAAGTCCTTGTGCAGCCCCAGCCCCCTTGCTGGCAGTGCAGCATGAGAAGCTGAAGATTACACTTGACTAAGTGTAAACACTGCTTAGCAACAGCCAAAACATCAGTGTGTTATCAACATTATTCTTATCCTAAATCCAAAACATAGCCCTGTACCAGATGCAAGGAAGAAAATTAACTCTACCCTAGCTGAAATCAGAACAATATTGCAGAAGGACTCATTGGTAGACCCCAACTCTAACCACAGCTGCAGTCTGTGCTATTTAATCATTCAAGCAAAATTCTGAATAAACTACCCAAAAGGGGAAATTCATTTCCTTGGACTCTGCCAAGTATATGCAGAAGTAATGTCAGTGAACAACCACTTAGCTCTTCTTGCTTTTGTTATCTCAGAATAAAAGTTTGAGGGTTGCTAGCAGAAATTTCAGGTTGTATTGCATGTGGGACTGGTGCAGATTTGGAGAGACTAATCACCCCAAGTGACTGTGACATAAAAAGCATTGGTTAGATGCATCCAAATGGACACTTGGTAATCTATGAAGTAACTATTCCCTTGCAATGTGTGTACATCTTACCTGTAGTATAGGATTCAGGGCCTTACTGTAGACACTGTATTTGCCTTATAAATTTGGGTTTATGATCTAAGTGATAGATAATTTATTAATGTGTGTTTTGATAACATTAACTATTCCTCTGTGGTTGACAAAGGTTGTTGTAACAACAAATATCAGAGCAATCCAAATACTATGAAAAAAACCACTAAATTTCATTTCCAAGTGCAGATGTAGCAGCCAGGCATGTGCATTTGAAATGCTGCATTTCAAAACAAAATTGTTTCCTGAAATTAAACAAGTATTGTTTTTTTCCAGGCCTTTCTTCAGTTCCTGAAGAAGGTGGTTGCTAATGAAGGGAAAAACAAGATGAACTTGTGGAATGTGTCTATGATTGTTGCACCAAACCTCTTCATCTACAAAGGGAAACGTGCAAACCAACAGGAAATGCAAGCAGCCGCCACCACCGCGCACATTGTGCGGCTTTTAATCCGGTACCAGGACATCCTGTGGACTGTGAGTAGTGCTGGTTCCCCCTTGATGGTCCCATTTCAGTGCAGGACATGTGCAGAAATCAGAATAAACCGACCTTCCAAGGAGAAACAGTTTCTTTGGAAACTGACTGAAGTCTTCCATGTCTAGAATGAGGCACCCTGGCAGATTTTTCTGGATTGAAAAATTACTACTTACTACCTTTAGTTATCTAAGACATCTATTTTAGCATCAATTGCCTTCTGGAAGTCCCTCTCCCACACCATTGTTTATACAGAGTGATGCATAGAAGAATGGTTTCATCTGGATGTGTAGGTGATATGACTAAACTTGAATGTGATTAGATGTCTGTTTAAAGTCTAGCCTACAATAAAATGGGACAAAAGTGTGTACAACTTTTTGGGCTTCTGAAGGTTGGCCTGAAGATATTGACAGTCTCAGCTTGTTTGGTCATAACAGAGGGAGAGTATAATGGGGGTCACAAAGACCACCTCTTAATAAAGCTCCTGCAGCTGCAAACATCACTTTAAAGTTTCATATGGCATGAAAGACCATCTACAGTTTCACCAAAGGATAACTGCAGGTTGTTAGAGGAAGCTACTGATTGCATGTATCTTCCAGGAATAAACACAGTTTCTGCTGCCTAAAATTCAGTGCCCTTCTAAAGACTCAACATAATTGGGAAAAATTACTGTATATTCTCAGATCTGGTTTCCTCCTTCTAGGTCCCATCCTTCCTGATTTCCCAAGTGAGAAAAATGAATGAGGCAGCCATGAACAACAGCAAGAGACAGCTGATGTTTGACAAAGGAGTGAGAAAACTTTTGAGGAGAAAGACCATGGAACGGGAGAGACCTGAAAGACCAGAGGTGTGATAAAAAAATACAGGTTTCAAGGGCAGCTTTAAACAGTGTTTATCTCATGAAAGATTCTGAGTGTGGGGAGGAAATTTTGCCATACAAAATAAGCTGATTTGAGAATTATCTTGAAGGATGTGGTTCCCAGTCTAACACTCTGATTTTATCTCATGAAAGATTCTGAGTGTGGGGAGGCAATTTTGCCATACAAAATAAGCTGATTTGAGAATTATCTTGAAAGATGTGGTCCCCAGTTTAACACTCTGATAAGACAAAGTTTTGGGAATTGATTGAGAAAAGGTAAGGAAGGCAGAATGATTTCCATCAGCCAAAGCTGCCAAGCTGGTTTTCAACCTGTTCCATAAGAAATGGTTATATGTGGACTGTCCCTGGCAGCAGTGATTTATAGATACTCAACAAATGCATGGATCTGTTGATGAATAGTAGAATGATCCATATTAGGATTAATTGCATTTATCGATGTCCTGGTACAGGCCACTTGATACTCTTCTTGCAAGATTTAGTCTTACAGCTTGCACTAATTTTTTAAGCATAGAGAAAGTTCAGTTTGCCTACCATAGACACCTAAACTGTGCCTAAATGTGCTCTGTGAAGTAGATTGTGTTGTTATTCCCTGTATATTCAGAGGAGAGAGGTGGACACTTTTGAGGATTTCCAGGGCTCCAGAAGCAGTTTGGACTTAAGAAAATCTGATACAAAAACCTTTCTTGAAGGTCTTAAAGCCACCAGTTTTGATCTACTGCCTAGAAACTTATTTGGGGTATCCTGCTTTGATAGACAACTAAAACTATCTTACATATTAGGTGCAACATAAATTTGGGCAACAAGACATATCATGTCTCTATGCACAACCTACACAGTCCCTATAGCAACTTACATGTATTTCCATGTAGTAACTAATAACCTGGAGAGGAAGTATTTAGAGTCTTCCATGAATGTTTGAAAGAATGAAGGCTGGTGTATTGTAAGAGAAGTAATCAAGGAAATGGTGAAGAACTCTGTAGCTGTTGAATAGTCTTGAAGAACAAAAGAAAAGAAAAATTAGGAAGGAATGATATCACAAGGTTATGAGAAATAGAGGATGAGCCACTAGTACAGACAAGAGAGAAAATGCAGAAGGTAAAGTATGGAAGGAAATGTAGAAAGATAAATGTTATGTATGAATGGTAAATACATTCCAATTCACCTTTCTCAAGAATTTGCCAGCACTGACTGAAGTATTTTAGGTAGGGTAGGACATCCATTGGTGCTGCAGATGGAGACAGAGATGTTTCTTTAAAATGGCAGCGTAGACTACTGTGCTGCAAAGTTAATTTCGGTGTGGGATGAGCACAGATAGACTCCTTCTCTGAGGAGAGTCCATTACTGAAGTCATTGCACCTTTGGGAAGACAAGTCCATTGATCAGAGTAATTGGCTTTACATCTAATAAAAATGAGGGTAGCCATGGCAAGAAGCTGAAATATGAAGGGTAAATTGGAGGCAGACTCTGTTTGGATAACTGAATTTAATGTTGAGAGCACTTAACGCAAGCCCCAGGTCTCAGATGTTCTAAATTACACAGAGACAGAGACTGGAGAGACTATTGTGTTCTGGTCAGCATGGTATTAACTGGATTAGAACTGGAATGCAAACCTTGCTAATTGATTTATCCACCATTAATCATGGAAGAGTGCCTAAACTTCATAGATGATCATTTGAACCCTACACAAGGTCAAATTTCAAATTAACAGAAACCATATGGTACTTGATGTTTTACTGTACACACGCTTCAATCTGGTTGAAGTTACAGGAAGCAGAAACAGAGAACTGAATTTTTATGCCTCAGGAGAATTTCATCTTTAGAAGAAAAACCAGATATTCTTAATAATTTTTATGTTTTTAAATAAGCAGCTGGTTCACTGACCAATGTTAACAGAAATAAGTTAAAGTTACAATTCAAGGGCTTTACCCTGTGTGCATTTATGTGCTACTTACCAAAGAGTTTGTGTCTTTGTGTTGTATCTGATTTGTGTCCACAAATTTGCATTTGTATGACTGTAAATGTCTTTTGAATAGCCAAGAGAATGCAGGACAGTGAATTTTGCAAGCAACCTCAAATGAGGTTACAGAACTGCTTCCAAATTGAGCTAGAGCAATATTTGCCTTAGACTTACTCTATTGAATATTGATTTTAGGGAGCTGTCACTTTCCCTCCATACTTGCAGTCTGACATACCCGAGGGGGTGATAAGAGTTTATGCTCCACTGCATTCAAAAGTCTCTATGGCAATTCAACTCAACAGCCAAACAAAAGCCAAAGACATCCTGGCTCGATTCCATTGTGAAAACAGGTGGGTAAAGCAGAACATTTTGTTTTTTCTGAATAACAATGTCAGAACTATAAATGAATATATTCCTCCCTCTTCAAAGATTCATTGTGTTACAATAACTCTTTTTCTAATCTAAAATTGCTAATTTATGGTTATGTCAATCAAAGAAATTTTAACCACTTATCTTACTCTTTTTATTCTACTTTATAACTGGCTCCTATATAGAATCAATCTGCCCTCCCTTATACCACTAATAAAAATGTACATTAAACGTATATTTTATAGACTTACCACATAGAGAACCCAAAGGGATTGTTTTACTTCTATCCATAAGTCTAGAATGTTTTTATTTCTGTAAGGTAATAATTATTAACAGCTATGGGAAATGGTAAATTGTGTCTGAAAGTCTTTTCTGCAAAGTCTTCCCATGTTACCACATAATTCTGTTCTTTGAATAAATAATATAAAATAAATAATATAGAAGGTTTGGTTGATTATGATGTAGTAATCTACCTCTGTGGCAGATTCATTATTCTGTAGTGGTCCATTTGGTAGAAGTTATTGGTTTTAATAAGGCAGTTCACAGGGGAAAAAATACCAAACTTTAGCTTACCATAGATGGTGTATGATAAGGCAGTGGTTATAACAGAAGGACAAACTGAAAGTTTTTTTTTCTATCCTAGCCATGGATCATCACAGAACGTGAGAGGCCAGATCCAAAGTTTACATGAAATTGGAGGAAATATAGGTAGGTCTCAATTTTGAAAATTAATTCTTAATGTCCTTAACCTCCTAAAATACCTCAGGGCAGCACTGTTTCGACACAGCTGGGTCTCTCCTACCCTCCAGTCCATTTGGAGGAAAGGAGCCTGACCCAAAAGCTGTTAGAATCCATGTCATCATTTATTCCAACTCTAGAGTGACAGGAGGGGTACCCCAGGAGAGAATGAACCCGGTGGCTGGATCTCAGCAGCACTTCTTACAGTCTTGCCAAATTCATCTGACCTTTTGCTTAACCTCTCTCACTGTCATAGCTGAGCATTTTTCCATGGTTAAGAGATCCTTAGTCTTCCTCTTGCAAGCACACTCCACCTTGCTGTCAAGCATTTTTCCAAGATCTCTTTCTTTCTTGCTGTATGCAAGTGTTAACCTCCCTCAAATAAAGACCTACAGAATTGTGAATTCAGCCCCTGCACATATAGGTGTTCTGTATTCACATTAATCTGTGTGCTTTATTTAGATTGCAAATTCCTTGCAATAGGGTTTTTGTCTTCTTCTGTTTCATGCAGTGACACTTTTTATAATAACAACAGTGGCCCACAAGTTTCTGGCCTGAAGGTCAAAAAACATATTTTAATTTGATATTACACAATCCTTTCTCTTCTTACTCACTCTCCTTTCTGTGTTCATGCCAAAATTCTGGATGCTGTGTTGGAGTCAGTTGTAAATTACCTGATTAGATCATTCCTTATTTCTTCTAGATTCAGCTCTAAAGACTTTCTGTAAAGTTACTACAAAACATCACAGACTTACTTCAGCAGCAATCAGGAATCAGTCTTTATTACTGATGATAACAAAAAACTAAATTGGATTAGTGATTTGTTTTGCCTGTCCAAACAGGATGACCAACTGATGCTAAAACAGAAAAATGATCCTAAAGACCTTGTGAAACAATCCTAAATATTCCTACCATGGTCTTCCAAAAAATTGGGACATTTAATTTGCATCTTCATTTAAAATCATTTTTATAGTCCTAGATCCTTCAGGGCACCTTAGTCCACTGATTATGCATTAATTCATTTATATTGCTTTCACTTGAATAAAATCATTAGGACCCCAGTGACCTCATAAGTAACCATACAAAAATTTTACCATAATCTTATGTCATAGCAAAGTAACCTTACCAGTGAAATTACTTCATTACCCCATGTAAATGCAATATAGTCCAACAAATCAACTTAACTCTAGAATTTATTGCCTTATTACTCAACTAAGAGGCACAAAATCCTCATTCAGGCAAAGGCAGCCACAACTTCCCAATCGCCAGCTAATGAAACAGCCAGAGTGCAAAGGATTTTTTTTTTTTAACTAGCAAATTGGCAACTCCCAAAAACCTTGTTAGAGTTCCTGCATTTCTTTCCAAGATCCTACTGTATGGGAACACATTGTTTACAGAGCTACTTTTTCAGCATTTAAAAATAGTGTAGAAGTCAGAGTGTTGTAATTCCAGTTCAGTAAATCCAAAGAAATAAAATCCCCCATACTGCAGCACTTACACTAACAGTGTTGTTGATGCTTCTGAAAAGACCATATTCACCGTTTGACTAAATGTCTTGTCCATTACTCAGTGTAATGCAGGACATCCTGCCTGGAAGTGGCAGTAAATTCATGACTGTCAGAGAGTAAAATTACTTGCAAATTTACCAAAGACCCGCTCTGTATCCAGGCAAGATGTTAGCTGGATGAAAACACCAAACTGGGCTTGCTGTGTGCAGGTCAGAGAAACATTCAAGGACATTTTAACACAGCTCTGTCCATGTGTGCTGAGAACATCTTATGATTCATGGCTGACAATTTCCTTTTCAGGTCAGCACTGTTTGGATCCAGATGCGTTCATGCTAGATGTCTACCGTGCAAATCCTCAGGCAGAATGGGTGATAAAACCAAAAGCCAGCTGAAGCAGAAGGCAGCAGAATACTGGACAAAAGCCACATGGACAAGAGTGATGCCTGTCATTTTAAGCAGCTCTTGCAGAGACAGAACAAAATGGTATCCACAGGACATCATTCCTTCCTACTGTACTGTCCAGGTGATGGTCAGTACATAGGACTTTTGGTATTCCAGCTTCCAAACCATCGGAAAAATATCACATTACTTATGCTTCCATATGGATTACACTTGTGCCAGTTGGCCCAGGAGGTGAGGAGGGCAGACCAAGGTACGGTGTTCGTTTCCTGACCTGGTGTTAGAACAATTTTTGGAAATAATGCAGTGGCATCAGATGAATGAAACACTACTGACCACAGCATGACACAGAAGCATGACAGACATTGGAGAAGGGAAGGTGTCTGTCAGGCATGGAAGGCGGGAGCTCAACATGCAGCAGTGCCAGACCGCTGTGTGAAAACCAAACCTTTCTCCTGGAAGTAAACCCATACAGTGTGTGTTACTGCAATGCTTGTGTCTCTCAGTCACTCCTCATGAGTACCTGATGCTGGGGGAGGGAGGCAGGAGGAGGAACTACAGACAGCTGTACTGCTCAGTGTATGTGCCACTGTATATCTCATTACCAGTCTTCCAAAATCATCTGTCTGGATCCCTCAGCTGTGTGCAATTGTAATGGCACAAACCACGCTCCCCTACCTTCCCCTGTCACACAAGTTTCAGGAGACAAAGGCTGGGTGAGGAGGGGCATATGGCCCTAGCTCTGCCTTTTACTTGATACTCTCAGAATTAAATCTGTGTAATGCCAGACTATGAGATGTGTTTATGGTGCCACTTACAATCATCACCTTTTTTGTTAACCATTCTCGTTTCTAATTTGTAACCTAATTCTTTTTATTTTGTTTATTTTAGCTTTAATATGTAAGCAATTTTTATACTCTTCAGCTGCATCAACAAGAGAGATCTTTGTTCAGTTCTTGTATAAATACAGCATGGAGAAGAAACAGGGCTTCCAATGAGAAAAGGGATCTAATAATTTACACATTAGGTCTTTAAAACCATAGCCAGTCTAGGCCCAGTTGTGCTGGGGTTTTTACAAATACATAGCAAATTGCAGCTGGCATGCAGTCTAAGCAAGCACACAGGCTGACAAGAGAATACTGAGCTGCCACTGAATTTGGAATGTCAGACAGGCTGTCTTGTTTGGAGCTAGTCACAAGAACAAGCGGTGTTCAGTCATCTCACTTTGGGCTGTGCTGAACTAAAGAGGATTGTTGAGTAAGGAAATCACAAATCCCTGGAAAAGAGTATTTTTTTCATCTGTGTCATATGCAATTAAGTGGGAACCAATGCCTTCAACTGCACTGCAATGTCCCCATCACTGTTGCACAATTAAACCATCCCCAGCCTGAGCAATGATTTTTGTTCCTGATCTGGACACAGGGATAAGGCAGAAGCTCTGTTTATTACATAGCAACTTAAAAGAACTCTGAACCAAGTCCTCCAGGTGAACTGGAGGTGAATAAAGTCTGCTGTCCTGCAGAGAAAGCCTGTAACTTGTGATGCTCTTCTGAAGCTGTGCAATGAGTATCTGAACCAGAGCAGACCCTCTAAAATGTGTCAAGTTGATCGTGTTCTCCAGTGGTGGTTAGCTTTCATTGTTAGTGGTCAGTGAAAGAAATCAACATTCAATCAGTAACTTCACCAGCAACAATAATATCTACAGAGGGCAGATCCTGTCTTCTTTCTTATCTTCCTGATAAAAAATGATAAAAAAATTAGCAACATTTTCTTTAGAACACCAACATTTTTAACTTTCTGGTTGTTTTGGCGCATTTTTTGTTTTGGTTTTTTTTGTTTTGGTTTTTGTTTGTTTGGGGTTGGGTTTTTTTGTTTTGGTTTTTGTAGGTTTTTGTTGTTGTTCTTGTTTGTTTGGGTGTTTTTGTTTTGTTTTTCCTTTTTCTTCTTAACACTAAAGGAGAAGCAGTTGCAGCCAGGAAAAAACCAGGACAATTGTATTGTAAAATACACTCCTTATTTTGAAAACTATTTATTTTAAGTATACAAGAGATAGTAGGTCTATGGCTTGTTTATAGGACTAAGCATAAAAGTTTTGTCTTGTGCTTTGCTCCCGATACCGTTTAGGTCCCTCTGTGGCAATGGACAGCTCTTTGTGCTTGTGCTACCCTTGAATGTCAGCTGTAAAGCAGGACTTGTGCTTTCCATATAAAGGCAACATGAGAATTAGTTGAGTTAAATTCTACTCTCAGATGTAGCCAAACAATTCCCTGAGCAGATCAGGAGTAATGAACATCCATCTGGGAAGAACAAATTCAGCAAAGGCTTTTATATGTGGAAAGTGCTTTGAATATAAAGAGAATCAGATAAATGCTAAGCATCGTTGTATCTATAGCCAACTAGAAGGCATTCTGTGACTATACAGAAAGCCTAAACTTTAAGAAAGTAATTTGAAGTGTCATAGCAAATGAGCTAACTTCCTACAATACTTTCTGACAAATACATTGACCTCCTCCATCTTGCCCACTCACTTCACTCCGTGTTCTCAATGGCTGTGCAAGGGAAAGGACAGAGCAGCCCTGTGTTCATGCTGCAACTTGCTCAGCATGTTCTGGACCTCATCAATGTTATTTCTGAAATAGATCTCCCTGCATTCTGTATAGAATACCAGGGGGGTTTGGAAGACTTTTACCACTTCACAACTTAGGCTAAGTCAAATATTATGTCATAAAATCCACCCTGTGAGCTGTTGTTTTATGCTGAAACTGCCTATATCTTTGTAAGACATGCATATTAGCAGATGAACTAGATTCTACATAGAGTGGCCAAATACCTCCTGTCTCTGAACAAGGATGTCAGGATTCTCTTTTGATACAAATGGCCCTAATGACCCATGTGTAGTGGTTAATACTGTTCCACATTAAGTTGTTTTGTATTGTTTTGGTACACTAACTTGATTTATTATGCAGCAGACAAATGGAACAAGCTCAGTGGCATTTTGAAATATGAGGTTTCAACTTTAGGTCTTGTATTTCAAGATGCTGGTGGAGGCATGTGGAATTTTTTATCTCCTAACAGAAGCTGAAGTCAAAACTAAGTTGCAAGAGGATTGTCACCTAAAAAAAAGGAACATATGTGGAAAGCTATTAGTAAGAAAGTGGTAGCAAGCAAAGAGAAATTTACTGAAATTCCAAAGATGCCTCAATCATGTATATACTCCATGGTTCTACAGGGACAGCATTTTGCATATCAACACATAGAGAGGGAGTATTGTAAAAAGCAGGTGTTGCAAAACAGACTGGAATGCTTTAACCTGTATATGCAGCGAATGTCATTAGAAAGTGTGCGTGTGTGCAAATGTGTCTGTGTCCATGTATAAAATTAACTACCTCACTCTGCATTTTCCAGGAAAAATATTTTGGCTTAGACATTTACTATTTAATCTATTATCAATTTCACATTAATGTTGACAAAGTATTTCTTTTTGTATGAGGCAAGATTTGAAATTAAAAAAAAAAGATCTGGTAAAAATACATATTTCAGGATATGGATGAAATTTTATCCAAAACATGTTGCCTAAATTATGCTTCTAATGTGAACCTTGTGAGATCAGATGTTGGGGTTAATAGACAATGAATACAAACACACAGTGTTTCATTTTTATTTTTCAATGGGTTTCTATTCATGTGTGTCTTCTCTGGAAAATAATACAATGCCACTAATCAAAGTGAAGTGTTTGTATGTACGTTTCCCTTACCATCCTCATTATGTTACTTGTTTTGTTGAAGTACGCCATGCAAGTGTATTTGTACAGCAGTGTGTCCACTGTATTGTATCCATGTCAAAAATAAAAACAATACAACAAAGCCAGCTCTTCAAATCTAAGCATGTGTGTTTTGGATAGAAGCAGGGGGCAGAAAAGCAACTTAAAAACTTTTAAAAGCAACTGTGTTGTTACAGCACTTGAACAGCTGTACAGAGGACCACTGTTCTGCCACCCTTGCTGAAGTGGAAAAGCTCTTTGCTCCAGGAGCTCTTCCCTTGGCCTACCTCTATGCAATGCACAAAACACACTGCTTGGAATCCTGCCTCATTGAAAGTAATGGCAAACTGCTTTGGAGTTTCATTTCAGCCACATTTTTTAAACTAGTGTAAAATACACAGAGAAAAACTAACATTAGAACAAATCATACGAATGCATAGTAAAAGCCAAATAAAATTGGAAGGAGCAAACAAAAATACTGCTAGTTCAAAGAGAAAAAAAAAAGGGGGAGATGGAAGTAACTTGCAAAGAACTATGTTTATTATAGATGGATATTAAAGTATGAGACACATTTGTCACTGCTCAGTGACCTGGCCAGTTGATGAATGGATGTCCTTACTTGTTTGGGATTGAGCACACGTCCCCCAAACCTGGCTCAAGAACAGCTACTGGAAGACTCATTTTTGAAACAGAGGCAAGCGTGGTAAGAAAAAACAAAGATACAATTGCAGGCTGGCCTCAAAACTGCCTCCCAGTGTCCGTAAGAAATATTGCTTTCCAAAGAATGCAATGCAATAGTTTGCATTGCCAAAATGCATAGTTTTTCCCAAGTAAGACCCAAATTGTTTCTTTAGCAGCACATCACTTCACAGGCATCTCTGTGCCATAGAGATGCTGCTTGTCCTAAGCCGATTCCATGAAAGCATAAACAGGAACATAATCCATCTAGACAATGTATCTATAATGAGTGTCAGAAGTAAATGTGGATAGTAAGGCACAAGGAAAAGAAGCTGGAGCTGCCCTGTGAAGTGTAACTAAGAAAATTCTGTTCATTAAACTCTGAATCTGAGACCTTCAAAATTAGGACTTTAGTCAGTCTCCTGCTCCCTCTGCTGGACTATGTCCACTTACATTTCATATAATCAGAGTCATATAATGACCTAGACTGGAAGAAGCCTTAAAGATTATCTAGTTCCAAGCCCCCTGTAGTGGGCATACTTGTGACTTCTCAGCCTTCTAGCTCTTTTTCTTATAACTAAAATACATGGACAACTGAACTACTTGAAATAATGCAGTTTATTGTAGCTCTATTATGTGGTCCAAAATTATTACCTTCTTACAAAACTGCCAACACACAATAAAATGAAATACTGTCAAGTGATCAAAAGAAAACATACTGTAAACACTGATTAATAAAAATTCCCAAAAGAAAAATAGCCAAATAATGCCATTAAAATTGTTGTAGAGGTATTTGTTGTTTAAAACCACTTAGTTAAAATGCAGACATGGAGCTTCTGATTAAAAAAAATAAATGACCTGAGTTGGAAAACAACCAGAAAAATCAAATAGATGCAGGTTCTTATCAGTTCTTCTTTTTGTTACGAAATGAGAATGCAAAATAACAGATCAACCACAAAAAAAACCAAACCCTCTCTCAGTCCAGACGGGCTTTGCTACAGTTCAGTGCTCAGCCCCAGGGCAGGAATGAGGAAATACTCCACGCAGGTCAAAAGCTCTGCTAAAGTCAAAAAATTCTGTATGTTGGCCCTTGGTCAAAACAAGGTTCCTCAAACAGCCACGGAATGAGGTCTTGCTTGTGAGGCAGTTTTGCTTGACATCAGCTGAAAAACAAACATGAAATATGTAAAATCTATTTCCTCCAAACTGAAAAAAAAAACCAAAATCCAGGTTATTAAAATTCTCCCCCTCTGAAATGAGAACTAAAACCAACACCTGGGGAGCATCGAGTTCCATTCATGTTTGGATGAAGTGTGACATCCCAACCTGGACAGTCACTGCTCTTTTCAGGCATAAGTCATGCACAGCAATAACTTGGCAGAGTTCGCAGAAATAGTTTTTGCCAGGGGACATGGAAGATGAGAGGGAAAAACAGAGGAGAAAGCCACTCTGCATGGGTGTTTATGACATTAAAATAGAAACTAGCAGAATATGAAGCAACAGCTGAGCTGTACACAGTCACAGTTCCCATGGCAAACCAAAAGGGAGCACATGTTAAGAGTCATTCTTGTGAGAGTGAGCACAGGGGGGACAGGAGGGAAGGGAAATATTATTGTACCTACCAGGATAACCTCCAACATAAATGGGATTGTTTGTATCTGCAGATGTTGACTGGACGTAGGGATTATCAGTGTGAACCAAATTCCCATCAATTACCAGCGAAATGTGATGTTTGCTTTTGTTTGCTTGAAGCTTGTGCCATTTCCCATCACACAAGCTATTTGTGCCTCTTGGTTCATAGGAAGCTGTTATCCTGCCAGCTCCATTGTTGACATGGAATAAAACCTGTGCAAACAGCCAGATGCCAGTGAAGATATAAAGTAAGAGTACATTAACTAATTTGCCTAGATAAAAGCACAATCACACTGGTGCAGAGATTTCCATTTTAAATGTTTGGCAATACACACAGTTAATATTTACTTTGATGGGTAGAGCAGATCCTTATTAAAGTGTTTTTTAAAATTTTTAACAATAAGGTCTACCTATGCAATGGTCCATTGATACACTTCACTAGGGATTTCAATGTTGATTACAAATACAAATCAGGATGTTTTTCACAGAACCTGAAAGAATCACTGTATATAACTGAAGAGAAAGAAGAATGGCCTGAAAGCACTTGTCATTGCCAATAAATGCATTTATTTTTTTCATGTATTTATTTTTCAAAGCAGCAGACATTTCCTCAACTCTGCGGTGAGGATTAATATGTAAGTATTGCATATTAATACTGGGAAAGTATGTCCCACAGAAACAGTGATATTTAACACTGTGTCCAGCTAGGAAGCTTTGAATAAAAAATGAGCTATTTCTGCAAAAACAAACACTTAAGAGCAATCAAGTGTATATTTTTTTATGCAAGAGATGACTGGAGAACTATGCATATTGATTGTTAAAAGGTTTATGGAACATAATGGCCAGTAGAAGTAGAGAATGAGTTAATTGCTCATGAATATTGAAGAAGAGGTTACAAAACTGTGTGCATTGTATATGCAATATTTTTCTCAAGGACAAGGATAGCTTTATGGCAGGAAAAGTATTAAGCAATAAAAAAGATATATATTTGATCTAAAATACAAGGTATGTAGTACAGGAGGTCAGAGTGGCTGCACACTAACATAAATTACGCTAATTAAAAATCCAAAAAGTTCCAGTGACTTCTGCTAATCGCACATTTTATCATATGGTGGCAATGAGACAAAGTCTGTCCCGTCTTTATTCTGTGGGAAGCTGCCTCCATCACACTTGACTGGTGCATATTTCATGCATTCCAAGGGCTCTAGCCTCGCAGTTTCTAACAAGCCCTGTGGCACCAGTGTGCCTGCACAGGGCAGCCTACCTTGCCGTGTACGATTTCCAGCCCAATCGCATCGACCCTGGCGCTGCTGACGCCCAGGAGAACGCCGTGCGCCGCCGTGGTGCGGAACTCCAGGGTGATGTTCACGTCAGACCGCACCTTGTAGCCTTCCCTGACTGAAAATAAGTTAGGAGCTTCTAGCAGAAGACTTGCAACCCACAGTACAGAGCTAAATATATGCATTACCATTAAATGGTCTAAAAAACTATGCTGCTGGCATGTGACCTTGCAAAACCTTTGGAAAATAAGTTTTCCAAAGTCATAATTCCCGATTTTTACTGGAATAGATAAATTTCCAAATAAGGGTTTTTTTCATTAATTCAGATTTAGTCCATTCTATCTCATCTGTAAGAAACAGTAAAGAGCACAAATGCAATCCTTCATGTTACCTCACAAGTCTTTTGTCTTCATATTCTTTATCAGACCTTAACATCATGAACATGGATATTCTTAGCTAATAAAGATGTAGTTCATTCCTTTTCCAGTGCTAAAACCATTATCTCTTTTATTTGTGCAAGACAGCCCTTTGCAGAAATGACCACTTTTGGATGAATGAAGTGAAAGGACTCAGTTAGAAATCCATATGCAGGGCATGCACTCACTGTGTGAGGAGTCAGTTAATTACACACAGTTCCAGTAAGACCTGAAAGGAGTATGTTTTCATTAATATTAATTCAGTAAGGCACTGTTTTCATTTAATGACACTTACCAAGAGCAGCAAAGCCACTTCCATCAAAGAAAGTACCATCCTGCACTGTTTCATAGCATTTATTCACAGCAAAGATAGAGACAGGACTCTCGTTGTCCAGTTGTTTGCCATTAATTGTCATGCTACCAATGCAGGCAGGAATACTGTGAGTAACCTAAGCATATGGAGACATAAGAGACAATGTTTATACTAAACTGCTGTGATGCTCTCTTAGGGACTCACCTGGTCTTATTGTAGATAAAATATTATCTGAACAAAACACAGCAGAATCTAAAATACTTCTGTAATTAAATTTCTAGTATTACATATAATTATGTAAGGCACATAATGTCTTAGAGTCAAAAATCAAATAATTTAGAAGCAGAGTATATACACTGTCTATAAATTCTTCACTGTATAAATTCTATAATATTTAAATATAAATTTAATAAATTTATATTTAAATTATAAATTCTATAATAATTCTTCACTGTACAGGAAGAATTGTATTTGCTTGACTGTGAGCAGGGATACACCCAACAATAAAAACATTCCAAACATGCTTTAGCAAATTAATGAGTAATCAAAATTTTTGTAGGACATTTTGCAAGTTCTCTTCATTAAAAAGATTCATCTGAATCACTCCAGAGGGTGGTTGGGCACTGGAAGAAGTTCCTCAGGGAATTGGTCACAGCACCAGCCTGACAGAGTTCAAGAAGCACTTGGACAATGCCCTCAGGCACAAGGTGTGACTCTTGGGTGTCCTGTGCACGGCCAGGAGTTGAACTTTGATGATTCTTGAGGATCCCTTCCAAATCAGGACATTCTACAATTCTATGAGAAACATTATCATATCACCAAAATCCTCATTAATATAATGGGCTGCACAAGGAGGCAGGTGACAAAACCTACCCTCCAAAAGCATGTATTAAAAATATGCTTTCATCTAAACACAGCTAAATCCAGTCTTTCAGAGATATTTAAGGCACCTAATTTCTGCTTGAATGCAATAGGAGTCAGGTACCAAAATGTCTGATATTGTAGGTCATGTTTTTACCTTATACTGTGAAAGACAGGAATTTAGATTCTTTATTCAACAAACAGAATGAAAAAAAAAAAAGTTCTGTTAAGTGCTATTACTAACACACAAGGATATAAGCTGTAGCTGGACCCATTAAGCCACAGAAAGCTAGGAAGATTTATCTGGTAAAGGGTCATTACTTTCCTTGTTGCTTCTTTCCCTAAGTATTTCTTTTTAGCCTGTCAGAGACAGGATGCTGATTTAGATGAGTTTGCTGCACTGTGCTCATTCTGGTCTTGCAAAATGCCAGAGGCACCCCCCCATCCCAAACCTTCTTACATTCCCAAGATTCTTTGGCACGTAGTCTAAGGGGAGTCCTCCCACATAGAGCTTCCCTTCCACGTCCAAGGTGCTACCATCTCCCAGGGCATTGACTGCTACCAGTTCCTGTCCATCCACAATGATTGTGCCTTTTCTTTTAACATATTCCGTCTTTACCTGGAAAAAAGGGAAGCGTGCAAACATAAATGAGTAAGCTAAATTTGTTACCTAGTCATCATTTGCCATAAAAATAAGCAAGACAATTGTTTAGTGGTTCAATTGCTTTGACATTCTGTTCTGAGGCAACCTCTTGAAATTCTTCCTGAGGCTGAGACCATTTCTGAATACAACTGAGCAGTTAAACAGCTTTCTTGCCTTCCCAAGGGCTTACAATGATTTCATAATGTCCTGCCCAAGGTTTTCAGTGTTTTATTATTTCTTTAAATCACCAGTTTATTGCCTTAGGATATGGGCAGGTCACTGAGTTTGCAGAAAGGCATTCTGTGCTGGCCTCCTGCAATTATTGTGCTGCCCAACAGCTGAGACATCTCAGGTCTCTGAAGTGCACATTCCTGTGCTGTCATTTTATGATAGGCAGTGCTACATTGGTTTTGACCAAAAAAGCTTTCCAGTTCTGTGCATCTTGTTCACTCATGTCCTTATGCCTGCCTTGCCCTAAAACAATTACTTACATGTTGCTGAGGGAAGTCAGCTAGCCATTTATTCTTCTCTATTTACTTTTAGCCCCGCTCAGAACCATGAGTAGCTTCAACACAAAGTTTCATGAACATTTGGGCTGGTAAGGGGATAAAGGGGTAAAGCAGGGTGCTATGAGCAGAGGGCGGAGATTGAAAAGAAGTGGTGGTTTTTTTCAGTAGCAATGAATATTAGTTTGCATAGCTTGCAGAGGGACTGCAATGATTACCTCCAGATGGGAAGTGGTGTGACTCAGCCTTAATTTCTGAAGAAGGCTGAAGCTCCTGCTTTGTGTCCTGGGTAGTAAAGATAGGTCAGCTCTTGTATGGAATCTGTTCAGCTCTTAAAATGTGGATAGTGTCAGTAGGAGTTTTATGTGAGTATGTGTCATTTTTAAACGTGCAGCTGTAAGTCCTGGAGCATTCTTCCTTTCAGGGTAGGCAGCAGAGCTTAACTGTGATATTTCTGACAGAAGTTCACATTTCCTTTCTTCATGTTAATTTTTGCTGGTTTTTCTTCTTGTGATTATTTATGAAAAGCAAAATAACTCTGCTGATTCCCAAGGGACCTAGGAAAGCTGGCAGCTTTGTGTCATCAATCACTTTGTCCCACAGAAGCCACTTCTTAGAGTGAAGGGTCCACATATGGATAAGGGAGGGGAAGCTTAGCAGGATGAAATTGTCATTCTCACCTGCCTTTAGGAAAAGTGATATCTTCAGAGTTACTTCTAAAACTCCTGCAAACATCACAGTCACTTCTCACACAGAAAGCTAGAGCCACTGGCAGGTGGGTTGCTCGGAGGAATTGGGCCAATAGAGACTGACACAGTCTTTGTGCAGAAGGACCTGAGTGCTATGTGACACCTCCAAGCTGTAGACGTAATTTCTCCTCAACTCTACTTAAGACAAGTCTTCCATTCATTTCAAATGTCCCTCTTTCTCATGTTGCCTCGACCAAGGAAAGGACAGACAGTGCTTCCCTGTTGTCACTAGCTGCTGTGAAATGCTCAGGCAATAAGCAGTAAGTGGGAGAAAAGAAAATGCTGCACCCACAAATCTCTGTCACACTGTCACACACTGAAGTGCAGGTCTTTGGTGGCATAATGCACTGAAAGCTTTCTGTGGAAAAGGTCAGATTTTTTATACCTTTCCATTAAGTTGAAGATGACTGTCACTACACAGCTGGTGAACTATTTAATTCCTAAATAGTTTGAGATACTTGAGAGTAGTTGGAAGATGGATTTGGTGTACAATTAATGGCAATTTTAAAAGGAAATAATTATCAAATAAAAGTTTTCTGAATGACTTCATGATTGGGTTAGAACCAGTGTGCTTTTGCAAAACAGAAATTACACAGAAAAGGCAAGAAAAATCCATACCAGTACCTAAAGGGAAGAGAAAATGGAGCACAAGATTGGCAACCACCTACCGTATGCCATTTTCCATCACTGACAACAGCAGGGTGAAGAGCTACTGCTTTTCCTTTGCCTAAATCAAATGAGAAATGGAGCTGTCCCCCATAAAGCTGTAGGGCTGCATAATCAACCTGGTTTTGGTGAGCCATGTAGTAAATCAGACCACTGGAGGCAAAGGTTCTGAGATTCAGCTGGACGGAAAGTCTAGACAATAAAAATTCAGTGTTACTTAAAGGTATTTCTTCTGCAGTGATGAAAAGCTTTTCTGGACACAGAGAACAGCCTGAACCAATTTATTGTTATAAAAGGAGATTTATTATTACAAAGGCCAGAAAAGTAGAATTTGGGTTGATTTTAAGAAAGCATGACTTATAATGTATTTCATAATGGAAATCAGTGCTGCACCTGTCAGAAGTAGAAAAAATGCTTGTCAAAGAGTGAGATGAACTGTAAGAGGGACAGGCTCAGGTGTTTGTGACTGCAGGCTTGCTTATTGCCCCAAGAAAGGAACCCATTCCAGGATAACTTTATGGCATCCATTACTATTAGCCAGGCTTCCTGGGATATTATGGGCAGACTGAGAACAGAGGGAGGCTTAAAAGGTAGAGATGAATGAGCCATCTATTATGGAGACACCAGGTTCAGACTACATGGCATCAATCCTCTGCAGTGTCCTTTGCTCAGAAGCTGTAACAGAAGGGTTAGAAGGAAAAAACACTATTTTCTCAATGCCTGCAGAGACTTCCTGAGCTGAAAGAAGCAAATGCAAGTGACTTGCAGGCTGTGTGATAGGGACCTTGTTGGGAGCCTCTCAAACAAGTAAAAGAGGCAGAGGTGCTATCACACATTAGGTCCCAACAAAATTATTCTTCTCAGTAGTCTTTTCTCCTTCAAGTGCACCTTCAATGGTGGAAGGTGTACTAGCAGAAAATAGAGAGGAGAGGGTGAGATGTCACTTGCATCAGACAAAGGAATGAGAACTGGATGTGAGTTCTGCATGTGGAAAAAAGAAATCAAAGTACTTACAGAAGGTAATGTGAGACTCAGGTCTGAGGGGATAAAAATGCAGAATTCTGACCATGAGTTACTAAACCTGGGATATGATACTTTCTTTCATGAGGAGCCCACAGAAACCTGAAGTGAGGACCATGTTCAAAGCTGGCAATCAATCATGAAAACCATCACTGCACTTCTTGCAGCTCAATACAAAATAACACTGTGTGCATGTGTAATTCAGGATACACTCACTTCTTCCTGACAGCAGACTGATTGAAGAGCAGGGTCAAGTGGCTGCCTTTGGCAAGTCCAAACTGATGGGCACCTTGAACATGATCAGGCAGCTCATCTTTTGCACAAACTACCTGTTAATGAAAGGAATTTATTAAGTAGGATAGTGTCAGGTTCTGCCCAGCAACTGTTGAATGACAATGTGCCTGCATAAAGCTTTGTAGGAAGCAAGCTAAGCCACAAGAAAACGAAAAAGTACACAGCAAAACATCAATTAACTAACCTCATAATCATTCCAACCTATCTTCAGGCTCAAAAAGAACTGGTTCTAATGATTAAGCTATATCTTTTTGCAGACAGCATTGACCTTTTCTACTGAGAAATGTTTGTAGTTTGAGACATATTCAATTCACTTTTTGTCTTAATTGACAGTCTTTTTGATAACAAATGCTGGAAGTTCAATTTCAGTGTGAAAAATCTTATAAGTTTGGTAGAAATATTTTCCCATTTTATGAGGACACACATTTTTGTTATGATTTGGGGTATGGAGAGCTGAGTGACAGAGCATGAGCCAAAGCTACATTTTATCTCTAAAAAGGACAACTTATTTCTTTTTATAGTCCCAAGCTGTATGCATGAAATCTTGCTTTCTGTTGCCACAGGAAAATGGTTTCAGGATACTTTGGAAACCCTTCATTATAAAGATGTGCAGCTGCAGGAGGAGAGAAGTAATGCTGCCTTCTCTCTTGGGAACAGGGACTGTGTGAGAGGAAACAGGTGCCATGCAAGCTGCATTCAGACGCTGTGTCTCTCTCAAGTGGTTTGTGCCTCCTCTCTGACACAGAGCAGAGACTGCATGTGTGTGACCAACAAAATGTGAATGCAGAACTGCACAACTAATGCAAATCTGCACCAAGTCCTTCTGGCAGGAATACACTAAAGATAATAGTTACTGTCAAGTCCTTCTGTTGGGAGATTATCATTCCACTTTTTTTCTCTTTTTTTTTCCTTTCGTTATTGTTGCTGCTGGAAGAGTGATAAACCTAACTACTTATACATTCCAAATGGCCAACAGGCTGCTGCAAGGGATAGTATCAGTTTTTCTACAGGAAACAATAATTTCAAATCAACATCCATTGAACCATTCCATACTGAAGAGGAAGCAAATATATGCAATCTATAATTTGATAATTCTCCAGAAAGAAAGGAAAAAAGAGGTGGCAACAGAGCTTTGCTGCAATACATACTTTTTTTGTGTCTGTGAGAGGTCTCAGGGGAACTGGTAAAGCCTGAAGTTCAGGTTGAATCATGATGTCTGATGGCTGTACAGCTGTTTTAGGCTTCTCTGACAGAAAGCAGCTGTCCATATCCACACGCTCATACTTCATGGAAGTGGTAAAATATAAAAGCCTATATTAAAAAAATTATATACATTTTAAGAGGTGCATTTCTGCTTATTTCTGAAGCAGAAGGAGAGTAGTATCAGGAGAAAAGAAAAAAAGTGGCATCTGTGACAAACCAATTGAAAAGCAGCAAATAATCAGTTCATAGAACAACATGAATCTACAATATTTTTGGAAAACCATTTTGTCTGTCACTGAAGATGAAATTATAGTAGAGAAAGCTGTGCTTTGTGCAGCATCTCCATAAACATTAAAGACATTTTTAATACTATTCAGAAATATAGCTGGCAATAACCATTTTCTGGCTGTTATAATACCCAGATCATGAGTATCATGCATATCTTATGTTAAAAACCAGGCAAACAGAAGTGTCATGGAAGAGATCACAAACTACATTTAACAATCACTCTATATGGTTTCCCAAAACTAGGCAGTTACTCTTCTGACTTACTCCTTGTTAAAAATAAGGTTGCTGATACAGCCATGAAAGGAGCCAGCCAATTTCAGCCCTAAGATGCCCTCTCCTGCTGGAATGCCACCAGCATAGAAGTTGGAAATATTAATGGGGCTATTTTCTGCTGCTGAACCAAGCCTCAATTCTGCAGGTTTACTTTCATCCACCTGTACAGTTATGATCCTGAAAAAGATAAAGTAGGGAAAACATTCAACAAGGTCTTAGAGAGTCATTTTCAGATGAAAAGCATTCCTATCAGCCTCAAAAACATCCTCTTCTAATAAATAAAGGTTCCATCGCTTTGATAATCATTTCAGTATCTTAAAACTGGAAGCCCTTCTTTTGATGACTTTAAAATATAAAATTTTGTCAAATACCTTTCTAAACTATTTTGATAGCTGTGTATCTTTTTACTAATACTATTTAGTATGCTTTGTACTCAAGTGCCCCAAGCTGTTCTAGAGATTTTGAGAGCTTTTAGCTACACCTCTATCAGTGGCTGTACGCTGTATACAATTACCATGTAAATCAGAACATCTGCATTGACAGCAGAAAAACACAGCCCTGATTATCCCACCTAATAAGCTAGCAAAGGCAATTCCTCAGAGAGTGCAGTGAACTGACAACAACATGCAATAATTAAACAGGTAGTACTCTTTGCAGTCACACGTACCTCTTATTCCGAATTAGGATGACAGAGTGTTCTTGTCCATCACTGTACGTTCCATTAGCAGACTGAAGAACTACTTTCCTAGTACTTGCTCTATCTCCAGCATTAACATGCACTGCAAGATGACCATCAATCAGCATGATGGAAAAGAAGGGCTGTAGATTTAATCAGAGGATTAATTTTTAACTCTAGCTCTATTTTCAAGACATTCATTTAGTGTTTAAATAGAACATACATGGGAAAAAGTTACCTCCAAACTTGTTGCAAACTTTTTAATGAAACTCACAGACAAGTAGGAATTGTACTGGTCCCTCTCAGAGTGCAAAGCCTTCTAACAGCAGACACAAAAAAAAGCTGGACATTTCTCTGGTCAAACTTACTCTAGGTAAAATGCAGGACTTTTTTTTTATACACTCACACCCACATCCAGACACTCCTACACTCCTTCTCTTGGAGCAGAAATAGTAAGATTTTCTCTTTGGATTCTAGAAGCTCCAACTCAGATACACAATATATATAGCAAGCTGCCTTGATTTTACAGAATAAAAATGGCATAAATAATCCCCAAAACTTCTTTGTTTCTGGTACTTGCCAAGTGTGCTTGTCTTCGCTGTCGCCTTTCCAGTCCCCTGCTGATCCCAGCAAGGATGATGCCACTGCTGTTCTTTGTAGCAAAAGTTGCCATAAGTTCTGACTCTGGGCTTAAGGACTTTGGTACCAACTCAATATATCCATTTTTCATGATGCTTACACTGTGAATAGGCTATTTCATGAAGAACAGAAGTAATTACTCAAATTATCCATACATAGTGTCAGGTAAAAAAAAAAATTAAATACAGATTAGATTCTCTTATAATTTTTAAAGATAAATCTGTTACAACTCACTGTAAACACCACTATTCACTATTCTATTAAAACAAAGATCAGATCACAAGACTTTAAAGTCTCCTACCTCCAATACACAGCCTTTTCTTACTCCATATGAATTTCTAAGCAAGTCAAAGGTGGAACGAGATATTTCCAGATTCTTGATGCATCCCACATACATTCTACTATTAAGACCTTTCCTGAAACAAAAAACAAGGCTTTCTTTCCAAGGAGTAGTACTTAGAATCTCCTGGGAGAAAAGATTAATTTCTCTTCAATAAGAAAAGAGAGATCTGTTTTAAAGGATGCAGTCAGTGTGGTGTAAGTGAAAAGAGTTTAAGTTTTACTCTTAGACACTATATCGAATCTTAAGAAGAATCAAGATAGTGTTGTGCCCAAATTAAAACATACAAGTATGTAATGCTGTGCTGTCAGGTCAGGTAATTTCCCAAAGCTTTAACATGAATCTTCAGCTGAAAGAAAATGGATTGTGTAAAAGGGTAACTGTAGCTATCTACTATGCAGTTTTTCAGTTTTCAAGTCTGGAGGATGCCTGATTTGGTTCCTGGTTTAAGGCTGAGAAATCCAAGGCTATCCTGCCATAATCCCTTAAAGGCTAGAATGCCAGCTAAGATTAACAAGTCTGCACTCTGTAATAACTGTGCAGAGACCAATAATGTACTCGAATTTACGTTATTGTCAAGAGCATGCAGAAAGTTTAATTAGATTTTCTCTTGCCATATTTATCCTTTCACAGTGAAGCCAGTGGAAGAAATGTGACTTTGCAAGTTCAGTACAGACATGCAATACAAAAAACACCCATAAAGTAGAGACATGCTATAAAATATGTATTTGCAATGTTTTCTGTTGATCTGTTCACAGTTGGTTTTCCTCTGTTCCAAGTTACTGAATTACAGGAATTCTGAAGTACAACTTCTATCCTTAAGTGCAGTTTTGCCCATAAATGCCATCTGGAAAACACAAGGCTTGCACAGGTAGAGATCAAAGGAGCATCACTGCCAACAGCAGTGCTGGATGCTTGCCCCAAAGAGCAGGGGAGGCTGCTGTGGCAGCTGCTGTGGTGGAAATCAAAACCAAAATTATTTCTGATTTGAACTGCAGCATCAGCCCCACTAGTGGAAAGCACCATATCAGAGTCTGAAGTCAAAGGACAGATGTAAACTTCAACTAAACTTCAGAACTTAAAATAAACTAAACTTCAGAATTCACTGTTTTTCTCTAATTTCAGAGGAGATAAGAGTGTGTAGAAGTTTTCCCCTCACCTTATAAGAGTCTTAGCAAAGGTGCAAAAATGACACACTTTACCTCAGAGCCCTCGATCTTGGCAGCCCACCAATGAAGACTGGGTCCTTATCAGAGCGGTTCAGGTCTGAGGCAACCCCAGGAGATTCTCCTTGCTTGGTTTCTTTATAATTAAGGTTATATGCATCCATGACTGCCAAAATTCCTGCAAAGAAAAGGGAGTAAAGATCTGGAGAAGAAAATGAATATACATTCTTCCCTTCCGGCAATCTTGTCCATAATAAAGGAAAATGTATTCATTGACTAGGACATGTATGGACAATCTTCTTATTCTTAGAATGAGCAATTTATTGTACTTCCAGCTATTCTGTTAATCTCATTCATTCCTCTCTGCCAAAACCAAATCTGGAGAAGTCTACAGGAAAATAGATACATATGAGAATATGTTATGACTATTAGCACATACGTGTTATTGCCAAAACACAGGCCCCCACCAAACAGTTGTACTAAGTAATACTAAAATGCAGGACAGAAAATGTGATCCCTCATCTATAGACTTGGACAAAAATCTTTCAGTCTTTAAAGATTGTTGGTATGTTTTTTGTGCAGCAGTTTCTACACTACCTGCTCTTTGTGAGATGTGCTAAACCAAGCACAAGATTTACACTGTAGTCCTTCTAAAAGCAAAGTACCCTAGGTGTGGCTGCTAAAGATACTGCATTGGAAGTGATCAAATTTGGTTGCAGTGGTGTTCCCTGCAGCTATCTTAGATATTTGTATTTGTAAGTGTGCAAACAACCAGTCTTGTCAACCTGTAGCCTACCTTGCTTCTTATTCCGATTGAATGAGATTTTATACCACGTTCCGTTGTTGTAACGATTTTCTGTTGTAAGAGCAAGGGGTCCTGAACCAAGATCAACAGTCACCCTCACTTTGCCATCAACAAGCTCAAGGGACAAGAAGTCTCTCTGAGAGGATGAAAAAAACCACCAAAACAAAAAACAGATTACAAACAAACAGATAACATTCCTGGAAATAAAATCTTCCTAAAGAATGCATGCCTGGCAGGTTTGGCCTACTGTGTGGAAAACATTTAGTAACTCTTGTACCTGGACTATTTGTTAGGCTCAACATGCTCATCTTTAATTTATTTAGGAAACTTAGGTTACAAGTACCTCACAAGGATGTATTTTTGTTTTGTTATTACCCTTACTTAAATGCATTGTGAGGTTTGATTACTCAGCAGAAGAATGGTTAAATAACAAAGTCACATTTTCCTGGTTTTGGATGAAGTTGAAAGTAATTTGATTTGACAGCATAATGATCAAACACTACGATGTTCTTCCTGCAAGAAGCAAAGACCGTCCTCACAGAGTAAAAAAGACTTTCTGAATTGCATTGAAGGTTCCCCCTCTGAACTGTAAAGCTTAAATCAGATATTATTGTGCAATGTATTCAGGCAGTGGGTATGTACAGCAAATGAATAATGCAGTGACTCTGAAAGAATCTGTACCCAAACAAAGCTTTTCCTTCCTTCAGGAACAGAAAACCACCATCTAAGTATGCAGTAAACTGCATGACATGACAATGAAGGTCTGGTGATGGGTCTGGGTTATATTGCTTTTGCAGGAGTTTTATTTAATTTGTTTCAGTGTACTGAATTCCCATCTTATGGATTTAATTCAATATGGTTTTGCATTACTATATTGTCCTTCTGCAAGCTCAATTCCAAAACATTTTTACATTCTGAAAAGGTTCCTCCAACTGAAAAAAACCAGCTTGTTGTCCTTACTGTTTCCTTTTCTATCCTTTAGCTAAGTAATCATTCATTTTAGTCCAAAATACTTTATTTTTATTCTAAAATTTAAATAAACTGTGAAGAATTCTTTTCATTGTTTAATTTTGCCCTTAGTTTAGGAGGATAGTTGCTCTAATGAGTTGTCCTCTAGGGTTCTTGTCTTTAGTCCTTTAGCATATGATGCCAATCGCAGGTGATGAATTACACAAAAGTAGTAATATGTTCTAATGTATGTAAGCTGAATGACAGTTTAGGAATCTGATCCATTTTCTTACAGTGCCATTTGAAGCAAGATAGAGAAGAAGCCCATTTGGTGAAAAGGTACTGAAAGATATTAATATCTGAGTCACTGTTGACCGGAGTGCCTTCTCCACCACCGAGTATCCACTGCCATCAAAATGGAATGAAGTGTCCTCATCCTGTGGGCTACAGAAGCAGAAAACCAGTATAAAAATGTTAACTGAACACTTGTTTTTTCCCAGTTATTTTTATATAAAATATAAGAAAAGTTATGTTATAGAATAGTTTGGGTTGGGAGGGACCTTAGAGCCCATCCCATTCCACTCCCTGCCACGTGAGGGACACCTTCCACTAGACCAGGCTGCTCAGAGCCCCATCCAACCTGTCCTTGAACACTTGCAGGAATGGGACATCCACAACTTCTCTGGGCAATATCTTCCAGCATCTCACCACCCTCACAGTAAAGACTTTCCTCCTAACTTCTAATCTAAACCTACTCTCTTTCAGTTGGAAGCCATTACCCCTTGTCCTGTCACTCCATGCCCCTGTAAATAGTCTCTCTCCATCTCTCTGGCTGGCTCCCTTCAGGTGCTGCTCAGTCAGTGCAGCCTCCAGGCCGTAATTTATAAAGTGTGGGGGAACACTTCAATCTTGATGTAATGAATAACTGAAGGATTCCAGCCAATGGCCACTTTCATTATGCAACCTCACAACACACGACTTAGCCACGGGGAAGGATGCACGCAAGATAAGTGTTCTTCCCTTATATACAAAAATGAAAGCCAAACTCAGTGATTTCCTAAGGGAAAAAAAATTGTAACAGCATACACCCTCTAAATTAACACATGTCATCCATTTCTCAAAATGCTTTGCATAATTGCACTTACAATACATGATCTATTAGCCCCTTTCCCTGCAGTACAAGACTAGTAAAAGTATCTCATACAGTCATGCAGCACCCTCTGCTGTTTCTGCATGAAATATTCTGCAAAGGGAATATGGACAAGCATATTTCTTTTTTATTCCTTAAACATAAAAATAGTAGTCTGCTAAAGGCACCAAGCTCGGTGGCTACAGTTTTGCTATCAATTTTTTTTATATGACTGCTTTACACTGTTTCTTACCCTACGAAAGAATAAATCTGTCTTACAGAAAACTACTGAAAAACAAAGATTCCACAGTATTTTGGTTCACTGGTAGTCCCTACTTCCCATGCACAGAATAGAGAGCAACAATAAAACTCCTCTGATAAAGTGATTCAAAAATTGAAATTCCAGGCAAAGAAGTTATTTGATACCACTGATATATTGAGATTAATGTGCTCAGAACTGTAAGTTAATAATCAGTGAAACACTGCTATTTGTCTGAGCTCCATATGCTTAGTTAACACAAAAATATAATATTACAAATGTAAATTACTCCAAACAAGTTGAAAAAACCTAAAGAGAGTGAGACAAAATACCTTCCAAAACAGCCATTGCACTTGCCCTCTCTTTCTACGTAGTTCCAAAGACCAATAGATTTGCCATTCAGGGATGCCTCTCCTAGGCACCCTTTAAAATGGGTCACCTTAACAGCAGGTGATTTCTATAAGAAAATAAATAATTCATTAATACAATTAATGTTGAGTACTCTGAAAATTATGCAGAAAAATTTTTGCTTGGTTGTTTTGCTTGAACTTCAACTTTGTTAGATACAAATCATAATAGGAGAACAACATGTTTTAATGTAACTATTAACAATTATAATTGAAATAATGATAGATAAGTACATCAAAAAAGTAAAATAACTATGTCCTTGACCTACTTACACACCCCTCATGGCATGAATAAAATTGCCATGGAAGAAGCAAAAACCATTTGATAATGTCTGTACATGGTACATGTGCACACAGACTGCTCTGGTTAAACATTATGCAAAAATTTCCAGGGAAAATTAACTTCAGGATCCAAGAAGACCCTTACAGTATCTCTGCTTTGTGCTTGGAGTACCTGGCATCTCTTAATGAAGTAACCAAATCAAGCAATTACTTCTAACGCAAAAGTATTTCTCAAACATGTTCAAAACAATTAACAGAATGCTGATCTCAGAATTTAACCTTGATTTGCCCTCCAAGTCCTCCAATAAACATTAGGGTTGACTTGTTAACATCCAATATGCTGGCTGTCCCCAGAGAGGTTCCAGATTTAGGTGAAGGCTTCTGATTGGAGTTCATCTCCTCTATGCTGAGTGTACCTGTTTTTCCAAACCTGCCAAATACAAATAAATAGTCTTAGACATCACCAGGCCTAATCAACACATACATACTTCTAAGGACAAGAAAAATCTCATAACTGAAAATGATGAGTGGACATCATCCAAACAGTGGAGGCTTTGTGTACACCACTTATGACATTCTCATTTTAATTACCTGGTGGCATGTATTCTGTGCCATTTGTTGTTGTCAATTTGGAAATCAGGATATTCCACTCTTGTTGGTCCAGAGCCCAAATCCCAAAGAAGAGCTACCTTACCACGTCGCATCTCCACTGCCAGGAAGTCTGTCTGAAAAACAGCAGAGCCTATTCTAATTCATGGAATCAAATGTATATTTTCACCAGCAACATTGAGAAAGTCTTTCCAGATTCATGTCCCCACATCCCAGATTACAGGAGTTGACATTTAGCAAAATCAGGCTTTTCACTCACCTCTAATGAGACAAAACTCTCTCAGGTTATATGCAAGTAGCTGAATGTCTTATTTATATATATATATACACACATACACTTACCAGTCTGTGAAAAAGTACTATCCGATGATAGTGTGCCACAAGGAATTTACAGCTGTGCATTTCTTGGGATTACACAGGGAATGAAGCAGAGAGCAATGCGACAGTGAGCCATCACACTCCCTTCCAAGTGGGTCCCCCATGCTCATGAGGGACAGCTTCAAGAATTTTAGCTGTGTTACCAAGCAAATCATCTGATGCACTCCAGCATGCTATATGAAAGTGTCACAGGGGGTGTTACACTCCATGTAGTTAATGCACAACACAGGAAAAGGAAGGGGGAGTTTCAGCACAGGGCCAAGAGGCAGCAGCTAAGGAATCTGGTGCTTCTATTGACTACCTTTGAAAATCTCTGAAATCATCTAAGGCACGAAAATATTTCCACCCCTATTGAACACGTCTCTCTGCAAGGGGCCTCACTTGGTTACTTAGTTTGAAATCAAGTAGGAAATGTTGGAACCCTAGATGCTGAGAATTTTAAACTTTCCATGCTGAAAGGCACAGACTTGCAAGAGAACACTGTATTTGACCTGAGGCTGTGGAGAAAGTTTCCAAAATTGATTGACAGCACTAAAATTACAAGTGTGTAGTTACTTAGAAGTGTATAATATCACAGAGTAGAAAACTTAGAGTTTGGGGTTTTAGAATATAGAAATAAATATGAAGCAAGATGGAGGTTTTAAGGCAGAGACAAGTTGTTCTTCTTTACCTTCTTCCTCCTTTTTCTTCATGGGTTTGGGTGATGTTTTGTAATTGAACAAAAAAGTCCAGATTGAGGGCATCGAGGGATCAGTTATTAGGTTAAAAGGGAAAATAATCTAAGTATAATTTCTAATTAGATAGTTTAGCCTTAAATGACCTTGTAACAAGAGATAGTTAGCCATTTTTGCCTTACTAATGAAGGACTACAAAACTCACAGTTGTGAGGCTGTAGCACTGATAAGAAACAATAAACACCTAAGTCAGAACGTGAACTATAGTCTCAAGTGCCTTCAATCCTGACCCCAACAAAGGTAAAAAAACAAGCAAAGAAAAAGCATATTTAAAACTTTTGACTACCATCACCTTCAGTAAATGTACCCCAGAAACTTACCTTTCCATTGCTACCCAAGTAGAAAAGAAGGTTATCTGGTTCAGCAGTTTTCACATTGAGTGTTAAGGTGTTGTAATTTGTAGATGAAATTTGGGGTTGATAGGCACGAATGCAATCTCTGTCTGCTGATACTGCAACTTTAATCTGGGGGGAAAAGAAGAAAACAGAATCTAAACAAATTTCAGTGAACACAGCACTCTTTTGTGGAGTATGTACTTAGCTTCTGACCAACAAATGCAAACCTTTTGCTGAGATCCTTCCATGCAATCTAAGTATTGCTGGCTGGGCTACATTTTTCCAATCTTCTAGGTATCTCATAATAAAGAGATTCACAATAGAAAAGAATGAAATCTGTCTCACTACACTCACTCAATTGGGAGATTTGAATCAGTAAACAAACTATTCAAATACCTCAGAAAATAACAGTAAGTCTTGGGGCAGAAGACCATATAGCTGCAGAAAGCCATGTCAAAATATCAGAAAATAAAGATACAGAAATTCAAAACATTTTAAAGTAAAGGAAACCATTTCTAGTCTATATAGAGAGATTTTTTTTTAACAAACAAAAAAGGAGACTGTCTGCAACAATTCCAGTTATTTCAAATTTGTAACAGTTTACACAATATTAAAAATACATTTGTGAATATATGGCAACTTCCACTTTTTAAAGATTAAATAAATAATATTCCTACTGTCATATCCCTAAGACCACTGTTTAGTAAACTGATGAAAAATTGATCTAAGCTAAATGCAACCAAACTTCCAGCAGCTTGGTAGTATAATGACAGAAAATCCATCTTAGTAAGAAAAAAACCTTAATTCCTTTAACTTCATGGAATATACCTGTAACTACTAAATGCATACAGCACACGTGTGTGTATGTGCGTATCTGGACACAGATACATAAAGTTTCTCTTGTGTAGCAAAAAATTACCAACAAACCAACAAACAAAAAAGACCAAACAAAAATACAAACTAACAACTCAAACTCCCTCAAAACAAAACAAAACCCTTAAACCACCCCCCCGCAAACAGAACAAATTCCCCCCAGAATGGAAAAAGGGACTCTGCTAACACTTCTTTTCACCTTGCCCGGAACTTCTGTGGCTTATGACACCTCAGAAAATACCATTCTCTTTTTTTTTTGCAGTGGATTCATTAAGCTTCAGTAGACTGTGACAGAGAAGCAATAACCATATAATTAAGAAGATTTGCAGAAAGAACTGAGTGCCTTTTTTTTCTTAACCTTACAATAATATATCCACAAGTATGTCCAAGGCATACCAAAAATTACTCATTGCAAAGTAATTTTCATATTTCTCTCACAGTCTAATGAGATTCATAGTATAGTTGATTCACTTTTGCTGTCTTTAAGGTAGAAGCAGAGACTTAAAAACAAGTACACTGTCTTAAGGTACTCTGGATACTCAGCTGCTTCTTGCAAAGAACATATGGACATGACAGGCCACAGATGGCAAACTTATTGATAGAATCAATACTCTTGACAAGAAGTTTGTAGTGGTATTCGATGTCATATGGGGCACCCCAGATCAATCTCTAAATAACCTCAAAAATTAACATCTCATTCTAAAGAGAATAGCAGTACCATCCTCCAGCTTGTCTCTTTCTTATCAAAATCTCTCATGACAGTTCTCTGGCGTACTATGTTTCATTATTTTTATAGGAAACAGGAGGAAATAGCAGATAAATTACTAGCTGGCTGTTAAAATGTTGCCACTATGATTTTAGCATCAGTCAGTGCTCTTTGGACTTCACTGAGACTCAGCAACAACAACCAGGCACCTGGAAAGTAAATTTTAAGCTTCTTATCTCAAACAACCTCCCTGCCAAAAGTGAAAATTCAGTTAAATCTGGGATGATAGAACTTACAGATGCTGCCTGCTTGCGGGCCTGGCTGATAAGTTCTTTAATTTCAGACAGGTTTCTGTTCAGGTTCTCCTCTAGCATTTTCAAAGGTTTGAGTCTATCCAATAAAAGACTTGCTTGTGCTTCAACTTCTTTAACTTGTTTTTCAGCTGTGAATGCTGTGGAAACATAAAAGAAATGTTGAGGTAGGTTGAAATTGCTAAAATACTTAGCCAGCTTGTGATCATTTTGGTTTCAGCAACTTGTAACATCAGTAAGGGATATACATCCCATGTGAATCCTCTAGAGGACTTTTTTTAAAAGTTAGCATATTTTTACTGAATTAGGAATAAATTCTCAGTCCATCAGACTCTTATTTAATGCCCGTTAAAACTGAATTTTAATACCGCTTCTGCTAGCAGTGACATTGCCACAGAGCAAACTTACCAGCTTTTGATGAATCAGTTATGAGTTCACTTGTTTTCCTCAAAGTGTCATTAACTTGGGACAATGTAGAAGATGTATTCATTAGCTTTTGACTGAACTCCCCAAAGTGACTTAAATCCACCACAGCACTGGTGTTTGCAGACACAGCCAGCTCTTTCACTTCAAGCATGTATCTCCTGGTATCTGAAACACAGTTCCAAGGTTAAAAAACATTCAAAACTTTCATACATTCTTGTGACTAACAAATGCCTGGCTTTGTAACAGCAACTAAAAACATAGTCAAAATACTAGGAATGCTGTCACTTACATTCCTGTCATAATAAGAGTTTTTTGTTTCTTCGGGGAACTTGATTCTCCCTATCTCATCAGGAAGTTTGTATGAATGCATCAGGCTCTTAGTGTTTAAGTTCCCTAAATGAGTGTTGGTTCCCAGAGACACTTTAGTCTGAGACTGAAGATTTGAATCCTATGCAAAGCTGGCGAGGCAGAAAGTCTGTGTATTACACCCTCTTTTTTTGGCTACAATCACCTGTATACTGAGTGCATCACCCCCAGTCTTAGCCTGCCCCTTACACCCTCTGCCCACAAGAGAGGGAAGAGGCTGCAGCTGGCAAAACAGGGCTGAGTTAGACCCCCACGGATCCTCCTTCACCACTCTCTACACAGAGAGCAATGCCACAGCAACAATCTCTGATCAGGGAAAAAAAAAGAGACAACTTCAAGAATTTTAACAACAAAGCTGAAAGCAAACAATGTTAAACTGTGAGTTAAGGAGAACACTCCTGTGATTTTAATGACTTAATTTTCAATGTGTAGCTTTATGATAGATAGCACCCTGCTGTTCATATCCAGTGTAACATCATCACTACTATTACCCTTTAGCATGAATTAGGTCTCTGAACTGTAAAATAGGTATTTTAAGGCTTTGAAGTTAGCATTCTAATCCAGATTCACAGTAGAATCAAACAGCCCTAGCAAGAAGTATTTATCAGTGGCTTTTCTAACTTAAAACACATTATTTAGATAGACTAAATATTTTGGACCCTCTTATTCACAACTTTAAAGTTATTTTCTCAATTAGTTTCCATGAGCTTTAGGTCTTGCCTTTATTCAAAATGATGACAGAAAAAAGAGGAATTCTTTCAATTTAGAAAAGCACAGAAAATAGATTTTAATCAATTAAATGAAGTCTGCATTTACAACAAGAAAATATTTACATGCAGGCTGTAAAATTCATAGATTAATATAAACAGTTTTGAAACAAGCCAGAAAAGTGAAATCTATGAAATGTCTCTGCATGTGGGATTAAACATTCTATAACTTCACTCTCCTTACATATCAGTGCAATTATATTTCTATCAGAGCCCCTCCTGACTCACAGCAATGTGAAATGTGAATCAGACTACAGACCTTATATTATAACCCAATTATGTTTAATGGGTTTACTAAAAGAATGTAAAATATTTAGGAGGCTAAATGAAGTCTCCAGTATAGATTATTGCTAGGTTTCTGCAATCAGATAATGAACACGGTTTTATTACAACTGTACTAGAGAGTTCTGTAATAAGGAGAATGTCAATATAAATTTCACTTACTGTTACGCAATGCTCTGAGTATCAACAGAGAATCATTAAGTTGGTTGCCAATTTTATTTGTACTTTCCTGAATCTTTTCTACCTTTTTGTTCAACCCATTCAATCCAAATAGAAGTCCTGTTGAAAGAAATAACATACACATAAACAAATACCATACAACCCACACAAAACCAAAGTATTCATTTATTTCATCAATGGAGGTTTTTTTTTTTTTTCAACTGAAAGAGCATTTCATAAACAGGAATGCAAAATGAATGCAGTATAAATAGATAAGCTCCTGTGGGCACTGCTCTGTTCAAAGCTACCCTTTTTGGCCAATTTCATGAGACTGAATGGCTACAAATATAGCAAGGAAACAGCTATAAATTAAAATTATTCCATGATTGTGAACTCTAATATTTTTACAGTGTTCTTCATGTTTTATGTTATCTAACAGGAGCCAAAGAAGTGGCTTTTTTTCCTATATATTTGTGATCTGCTTGCAGAATCCTCTCATTAGAAATTAAAAAATGTAGAATAGAAGGAACAAAAAAGGGTAATTCTGTCCATCTGAATTACATAAAATTTATACATACTTGTAAACCACCGGTATTGCAAGACAACACTATTTTACAGTTATGGTTTATCTTGGTGAAACATTCCCTTTCTGTCCAATTTTGTCAAAAATTTAACTTAGGGTTGGCTTCTGCTCCTACACAAAGCCATTGTTCAAGATGCTTTTGAATTTTCATGGTGTAGACTTCAATGCCTTGCTAGTATCAAGGTTCAGTGCCTTGCCTTGGAGTAATAGAAAAACCAAAAGTATTTTAAAGTTTATGGAGACAAAGAACTTCAGCTTTTTTTTTGTATTTCAGCTGTCCAGCAGTAACAAATAAAAAGGATTAGGATTTAAACATGTCGTCTTACATACCTGTGCCATCCATGATTTATTAAATAAAAACAAATGAATGGAATTTTCAAGAATTATGCTTTGTCTAGTACATGATCTCTAATGATTTAATTAATAAAGTTTGGAAAAACAGGCACTGCAAGCACTGCTTATAGGTAAATGGGGTATAGTGCAGGCCAAATGTTTAAACGTTTACAGAGAAAAATTTTATTCTTACCTAAAAAATGAAAATACTATGAGAACCCATAAAACATTAATCTTAATTGCATGATAATATGTACATAGTCATATGTATATATTTACCTTAGCTTATGCTCATTAAAAAAAAAAAAAAGAAACAGAAAAAAAAGCAGCACAAAACAGAAAATGGAGAAAAGAAACAGAGGCAGAAATATGAATTCTATGGAACTGACCATCACTTTTTTTCTCCAGATTTTTAGCTTCATTTTGAAATTTGGAGCTAAGCAGTAGAGTTTCTTTTCCCAGAAGACTGAAAGACTCCTCTGGCTAAAAAACACAAACATTAAGTTGCCACATATGCAAAACAGAAATTCAACTGAAAACATTTAAGTATTTGCAGACACCTACATAAAGCTATTGAATATTCTTGTTATTTATGAGATATTCTATTCATTACCTTATTAAGCATCCATTAGAAATAATACAAGTTGTTATCCTTTATTCAAGAATGTGACATTGAGTGGCTTTGTGTTTAATAATAAAAAAAAGATGACTATGAAACAAAACCTACAAAATTTTAGTTTCAATACTGCTAGTGATTGTGTTCTCTTTTGGAAATTCTAATTCCAGACCTAATTCAAAATTTCCAGCCCTGAGCAATTTAAAGTGAGATATTTCAAAATCACAGTCTTAGAGGCATTCTTTTACCTTTCTCCTACTGAAAAAAAACTGGAAAAACACCTTGAAGGATTCATGCTGTAGACAGTTTAATAAGACAGAGTGCTATATAAAAACATACAAGCTCACAAAACAATGTCAATTATTTTGATCCCTGTCATGTAAATGCATTCTCACATGTTTGCTTGTGCAGGTATAACGTGAGTGACAAAGAGATGTGAGGGAGGAAATAAAATTATAGGAAACTGTTAAGATCAGATTGGGAACTGGTCTGGTCTTTCTAACCTACTGTTTCAGTAACAATCAGATAATCTTTGAAGGCAGAGGGATGGTAGATGAGACGCAAACATACATTTGTTGTGAAATGTCCTCTACTAAGCAAAGTAGCTGTGGTTGGGAATACCCAGAGAGAAATGGAAGAGGGATAGGTTAAATAAGGAGATAATTGAATAATTACAAAGGTGGAAGGGAGCACTAGAGTTTTGGGAATTTAAGTTCTACTGGAATACATGTCAAATGTCTGATATAAATCCTCACAGAATCAAGTCCAGTCCAGCTAAACATGCATTAGACATTAAAAAGCAAACAAAACAAAGGGAAAATGGTACTGTGGCAGAGAGAAAAGCAAGGTAAGCAGAACTTGAGATGTGGTGTCATTACTGCCTTGGAGTAGTGATTCAGGATACAGTACATACTAGCTGGTGAAAAAAAAACAACAGGCTGCCATCCAGGACATGCCTCCATCAAGAAGACTCAAGTTTTCAGGAAGTGCAGAAATAATTAGAACAAATATTCCTAAATGAGAAAGGAGAAGACATAAATTAAAGTACTAATATTGGTACTTACTAAATCCAAGGGGCCATTCACAACTCTAGATGCATCATCTGCCAAACTTTCTGTTCTTTCAATCACACTTTTAACACTGGAGTGAGTGTAGATAGCAGCAGTTGTGTTCAGAGTCACATTTCTTACTCTGGAAAGGTCACTGAAGAGACAATTAACAAGCAATCCTGTTTTCAATCAAGCACTGAGTTCCATATCTTCAATTACAACATGCACATCTTTCCAGAATACATGATGCATTCTGAAGAAAACAAGCACACCTTGCCCAAGGTTGCATAAGGGGGTTTCAATTCATTATTTTGAACTGAAAGACCAAGCTAAAAGGTTTTCAATTACGGGGCTTTTCTCTATTTTGTTAGTTGCCGTTCTGCTTTTTTCCATTCCATCTCTATTTTTTTCTCCTAATTTGTTCCCTTTTGCCTATGTTAATTTTTTCAATTTATAAAGACCCTTAGAACAAACAAATCATATTGCCTAAACAGAACAGAAACAAGCCCCTATCTGAAACTCAAAGCTAAGTACAGACACAGGTTCTAGGAGGAAATTATAAGCATCTGAAATCTCATCTATATTAAATTTTGCTTTATTGAATTTATCTAGCAGTGATGAGGTCAAGAATTGCTTAATGTTACTCCAATCAAAATTTTCTGTTTTCAAAACATGGGCAGGGAATGAGTTTAGTGAGTTAGGCCTCTACGTATTAAATCTGACACTAATGTAAACCTCATAATTTTGTAATTCTTGAGTTGATCACCTCTCTAGTGCATCTGCAAGTCTTTGGAACTGGGTGGCATGTTCCTCAGCTCTGTATACCAAGTCAAGTACTCCTCTCACAGACATCTGCATCACCAGCTCATCCACATGATGCCTCAGTTTGGCGTTCCACAGGACCAACCCATCCTGGTGGACTTCCACATTCTGCAAAAAAAAATGTTTCTCTTTTTTTTTTGTTTTTGTTTCACTAGCAAAATAAACTTAAGAGTCTCTAAGAGGATGTTAAAACTTTAGGACTTACAAATGTAGAGTTCTCTACATCTTGGGTAAGAGCAGCAGCATCACTCAGTAGGACCTCCCCTTCTTTAATGAGCATGGTCAAGACTTCTTCACCTTCCTTTATTTTTAGCTTTTTGTCCTATAGCATAAATCAAGTGTTTTACAGCAGGCTGATAAGCCAGCTATACTGATGAATTCACATAAGATAATATTGTGGTTTTCAAACAGGGGTCTGGTTTCCTTTAAATTTTTAAGGTATCATATATATTAAAACATTTAAATATGCTTAAAAATGTAAAACATCAGCTTTTTAAACACAATCACATATTTGGTATTTCTTATGCAGCAACACTGACTGTCCAATCTTACATTTAACTCTGCCAGGTTGCTGGAGATGAGAGGAAACAAGCGATGGGTCTCATTGATGTTAGCGAGCGCCTCGTTCACCAGGTCCTGGGCATCCTGCAGTCTGCTATTCTGCTTTGATAAGAATTGGCTGGCATTCATTATCAGTTCAGCAACTTCCTGCTGGGGTTTGAGATACTCTTTCTGAACCTGGGTCAACAACTTTTCTGCAGCTCTGAAAAAGGAGAGGAATCAGAGCTTAAAGAATCAGCAAAGGAGGAACTTAGGCATGGATTTCTTAAGGAGAAAATGGTGTCATGTGAAATTAATTTATATGCATCTTCCTGCTAAAGTCTTCCATTTTTTTCTAGAATAGCATACATGGTGGTTTAGTTATTCATCTTACCACACAAAATTATGACTGCCTGGGGAGAGGACAGTAATACAGTTCATAAACTTTGCTTCTAAGGACTAGAGGGAAAAGGGGTGAGTATGAATCACTTTTGTTTGGACTTGATTTGGGACATACCCACCCACATCAAAATCTCAGTGAAACTTTCCTCTGGGAGTACTCTATATCCTAATTGTAGTGATTTATATTTTGAATGTAGGACCAAAACATCATTTACAGGGATTGACACTGGAAAGAAACAAGTAACCAGAACTGAAAGACATATATGCAAGAGTCCAGAAAAGTTTAAATATCAAATAGAAATAAAGAGACTCATTAAAATGAACACTGATATGAACAATCTCTGCAGTTATATTTTTAGTCAGCAACAGAGATTATCAGGCAAATATTAAATTCTCCAAAATCTGTCAGCTGTTAAGTGCTTCAGCCATTCTATTTGGGAATATTTGCATCTTCATTTGAACACTTTCCAGAACTGAAGGAACAGAAATTATAATTATCCTGGAAGTCTATTCCTTCGTTTCTCTTCATTTCAGCACATATGCTGAACATGGCAACTCCTGAAATGGTATTTTTACATAAATGTTTGTCCTTGTTAATCTGAGTGCATATAACATAGATCTTTAGCCAAAGTGAAAGAAACCTACTTTATTTCACAGTTATACACAGCAAAATGCATTCCATCTTTCTTACTGAATAGCAGATGTGCATTTGCATGTATTTCCTAAAACAAAAAATTCAGAATCCCTTCAATCAGAAGCCACAGCCTTAAAAATTACAAGATCTAAAGTATTTTACAAGTCAATAATGGCTTCTGTTTCAGCATAGAGTAAAAACGTTATATTCCAAATTGTCTGGGGCCTTTGCCTTTCATGGCAAATGTGTGGAGACCTCAGTTACAGATGCTGCCTAAAGTACATTATCACAAACTCAGTCCACTGTGACTCATGTGGCAACATCTACTCTCTAAAAAACAGACTAGCAAGCTGTTTATTTAAATAATTTTTGAATTTACAGCTGCATTTCTTAAGAAATTCTGCAGAGCAAACAACCTTATAGAACTTATTAGCTCTCTGCTTCGATCTGTCAAGGGCCCTTATCAGAGGGCTTTCAGAAATTTCAACAGAGACTATAATTGAAAAAGTTAATTTTCAAACACCTTCTATAACAGCTCAAAAGCTGTTGATGTTGAAAGTCAGAACATGCTGTTACTATGGAACAACACATTTGGAGACATATTTGTAGTTCCTAATAAGAATAAATGGTACATTTCTGGTCCATTTTCATGTCTGTATAGTTTCTATACAGTTCTATATTCAGCAGAAGAGTCTGCTGAACAAAATGAGACATGCTACCAACACAAACACTCTATCCTGCTTAATCCAAAGCACTTTATAAAAAAAAAAAGTCAAATTTTCAGAAATATTCTACTCTGGTCTAAATCCTGGTTCCTGAAGCCAATGTTAACATTCCTAATGTTTTGGTGTGATATAGCATTAGTTAGTATTTCTGAAAGTGGAACAAAAGATTTGCTGACTTTTGTAACAGTAATTTTTTTATCTTGCCAAGTCTGGCAATAAGCACTAATAGTGACTATAAAAGCCATTTCAAAATAGCCTTCAACAGGGGACAAATCAAGACAACAGAATACAATCCTAAGTAATGGCTCAGAATGCTCAAAAAAATGCTTTTATTTGCAGATCTTTGTGTTACATATTCCAGTGACAATCAATTGTCATGTCCTTATGCAGGCCTGACGTGTCCTGTGCTTGTAATTGACTGAGAGAGTTTTCAGCCAAAACCAACACAGAGATGTGTATTAGGGTCAGATCTGAAAGAATCTGAAATCAGTGAGTCTTTTGACTTATTGCAAGGGAATTTTGTATCACATCCAAGTTAACAGCCCTTACTATTGATTTTACAGACTTCTAAAAGACTTTATTATTGATTTGTATCACATGGGATGACCAAGCATCACCAAATCATGTAACTTCAAAGCAAAGTTCACATAGCTCCACCTGGGCTAACTATCATACTGCCACTTATTATGGCAAAATGTTTCTCCAGGTATCTCCTCAGAAAAGCAGTGTTGCATGGCAGAGACATATGTGAAATAAAGTTTTTGGTGCAACAGGCTTACTTTTGGACTGTGGTAGCATTATGGTGCTGCTGAGCAAAATCCTTCTTGCGCAATGCATCCAAAAGGGCAGAAATATCATCCTGCAGGCTCTGAGATGTAGCATTTGACAGTGGCAGATCCAGGCCCAGTGTTTCATTTAGTGACAAAGCAACTTCAGCAAGTACTGAGGAGGAGAATAAAAAATTTAGTCATACCATTTAAAAAAAGGAACATATTTGAATCCCCGGTGCAAACTGTAGCATTTTCCATGTAGATAGGACTTTAAGAGTTGCACGGGACATACCCTTACTAAATTTTATAAAGAAATGGAAATATCTTAAAAACAAGATACCTTTGATGGTTGTATGCACTGTGTCAATAAAGCCAGTCAGTTCTTGACTTTTATTCCTGGTTTTCTGAGTCATTGTGTCAAGTTGCTGAGCTTTTTTCAAAAATCTAGTAGTCTAGAATAAAATCAGAGATGATATTTCACAGTTCTCCTAAAACTCCATTGTACCAAAGATTAATTCCTGACTCTTGACTATGGTTTTACGCTTATTTTCTTAATACTGAGAATATTTTAGTTTAAGGAAACAATGCTTTTTGGTAAGGTAAACCTAACTGCTTTACGAATCTCTGGTGCTTCCATCCTTGCAGATGCCTTAATTGTGTTTAAAGTTCCAGAGTCTCAGATCAGAGTTATCAATTATTTCCATAATCAGTAAGCTGATAATTAGCAAAGCTATTTCTTTACTAAGTAAATATTATATAATTTTTTAGCTACAACTAATGTTTGTTAAGAAAATCACAGTTCTGGATACATCAATATTAATGCAATACAATAATAGCATTCAGTGGAAGCACCTGGTTAGATTGTCTATATATGGCCAGAAAATTATAAGAACATTTGGTAAGCAAATGAGATCTAATGGCTGAAGTACTATGGTCTATTTCCTACCTATAATTATTCTTCTGTTAAGACTGGATAAAGAATACAGATGTTATCTATCTTTCCTGTGAGACTTTAGCAGATTTATTTCTCCTGAGACCATTTTAAACATAATACTATGGGTATCAAGGACTTTTTGGTGAATATTCAGCTATGACAGAACTTTTAATTAGCTCCACATATGAAAACCAATGAGAAGAAAATAATTCGCTCTCTCCAGTTTTAGGAAATTAAATGAACACAGTACTAAAAAACTTTTAACTTTAACAGAAACTATGTAAATCTCCTGGACAATATCATAAACCACTATCATTTGCAGAAGATTTCTACAAAGCAATTAACTCCCCTTTTCAGGAAGACTACAGTACAGACTGAATTCTTTCAATGAGCTCTACAGATTTTGGATGATTTCTGAACAAGTCTCTAGCATTGCACTATTATGCTATGAAATCTCAAATGATTTCTCCAGATAGGCTAAGAATAAAGAAGCCAGCACCTACCTCTTCATGCAGGTAATCAATTCCACCTGATAAATTCAAAAGATTTTCTTTTGCTGTATCTAACGAGTAAGTTGGGTCTTCTCTAGGAATTATAGACCTCTATAAGAAATGAGAAGTGATAGCACATTGTAATTTGAAGACTTTGTTGTGGGTCCAGAAAAGTTGGGAAGAAAATAATTATGCACACTATTTAGATTATTTATATGTTTGAAAGGACTGATTTTCAAAGCACACCAGATGACAAAGCAATTACATACATACAGTTCATGCAACACAGTGTACCATTTCTTTAAATAAGCAAGAATCCAGCCAGGTTGTATTTTTAATTGAGTAAAAAGGAAGGAAGCAGCAGTTCTGCATTCCTGATTCTCAATTTCTCCACAGTCTGAGCTGCCCAAATAAACTATTTTGAGGAGTTACAAGGCTCTTCAAATTAAATATTTCATCCAGTCCTACAGCTGCTATCATTTCAGCAGCCGGTCCTATCAGAACAGCTGCACTAGGGTGTATCTGTGAAGATGACCCTGGAGATCAGCAGTCCTGTGGGTCCCTTTGTCAATGAGAAAGAATAATAGGCTGTATTTGCCTTCAAGGTCACCTCAAACCTGCTCCATACAGCAATAAATAGGTTCATTGTACCCAAATCTATTATATTTGATACAGTCAAGGCCTGCAACAGAATACCACTTCTCTGAAGATGCAAAGACAGGGCATCTCTTACAGGGAGAGCAAGTCTAGCAAAGGTTATTTTTAGATTTTAGATGGTTTAGAGCCAATCATTGTAAATACAATAATAAGTTACATATATATATATATATATATATATATATACACACACACACACATATAAGTAAAATCCAAATTTTTTAAAAAGTAATACACAAGAGTATCCAGCCTTGTGTCAAATGGAAATTTCAAAGTCTTGTCCTCAGCATGAAAAACAAGTGAAAGCTAAAGCTCTTGAGCCTTAAAGCCCAGCAGATTTCTTTAAAAGCCTAGTTCAAAAAAGCAGGACAGGACAGCAACAAAGTTAGGTGTATCAGGAGGAGTAAAGCAGGAGGCCTTAACTAGAAAAACAGAACTACTGAAGTCTTCCAATGGACAATCTGATTTGATAATGTTGTCATTACCAAAGGACCCACAGAAAGGTACAAAACAGAGGAAGTAGTCAAGTTCCTGAGCTGCCAGCATGAGGCAGAGGCAACACAGTGAGGGGACAGCCCTTCAGGGAAGATCTGTAATTCACAGAAATAACCTTGGGGATTTTCTGGCCTCCTGCCACAGTTTCTTTGGTACAAGGTAAAAGGCAACATAATCTTTAAATGTCCAGAAAAAGGGGAATACCTTCTTCCAAACAGAGAAAAATTTCAAGACTATCAACTTACCCACACAATTCAGTTGTTTAAAAAACACCATGGCCCAAATAAATGAAATTACATGAGTCACAAGAAGTTTTATATCACTTTAAGCACCCCACTTCTAATACAGTGACATCTGGCTTTGAGTTAATTTTAATATTGAAAAAATGTATATACTAAAACTTAAAAAGTAAGAAGTAAGTAGAAGCTTACTTAACTACTTAAGGTGAACTTACTACAAACTTACTACAGTTAGGAAAGCTAAACTTACTTAAGAAGTAAATAGAAACTTAAACTGCCCTTATTTTTACCTAAGATTTGACTTTTCTTTGCAATATAGTGCTCAATAAAAACTACATATGAATAATGTTTCCAAGTAAAAGATGATGGTGCAGGAGCAAACAAACACAAACTAATTATAGAAAGCAAGTGAATCCTTGAAGTATTACAATAGTTCAGTACATTTATGCTTAGGATATATGGGAAGGGAGGCATAACCGAAGCTCTCAAACTAAAAGGTTAACAACTAAAATTAAAGGATAAGAGTACCTCTGCTGAAGCATAAACATGTAATTTAATCAAGTTTGCCATCAATTATTGTAACTATTAACATTTAGAAGTACACTGATTGGAACTCATTCTGCCTTATATCTTAAACAGAAGAAATTATAATTCAATATTTTAATTTGCTGAATTTGACAGTGCAAAAAGGCTCACATTATTTTGATTTTCTTGTGATACAGTGAAATACAAAGAAGATAGCTTTGTTTCCAACTCAGAGCTTTTCTGCTTGACTATTACTGAGAAGACACCAAGAAGTGTGCTTATTTTTAGTAGTCATGAAAAAGGGAGGTTCCTGTTTATCTCTGTTTTTGTGCAGAGGCCACATGAACCTATTCCTCAGAAACAATAAATGACCTTCTGCAGTCACAAAAAGTGGTATTTCATGCTTTGTTTAAAGTGGGGAGGAGCTGAAGGGAAGTTAGCCCCAAGCAGTCTGAAAGTGTCCAACACTGAAACATTCCACCTGACTTTAGTGTCCTGAGATGAAGGATTGAGTAAAGCACTTGGACTGCCACACAGCCAAAAAGAAAGCAAACTGCTGCACTCCAAGCACCCTTGCAAAGGAAAAGCAGTACATCAATCCAGGGAAGGACCCAGGGAACTCTAGGGAAACACCCCCTAAATCTATGCCTTGGCAACTCTTTAGCAAAGGGACCAAAAAGGGAGAAGACCTGGCCTGCTGTTTTTATTTCACCACTGAAAGTTAATCCCCTTGCTAGCCAGACTTAAGAAGGCATATAATCTACACAAAGCACATACATACAGCACATTCAGAAATTCAATTGGTGATTGAAAAATATATCAATCCATTTATTTAAATGCCAGTGCAACAGATGAAAAGAAACTTATACCTTATTTGGCTGCCTATATATTTCAACAGCAAACATAATGGTCTTAATCTGGCCTTAATCACTTACACATAGTCAAGATATGAACTTCAGGAGGCCTTCTGTCAAATTACTAGCACCTGTAGGTGGCTGCAAGTTTTGCTTTAAAAGTGACTGAATATTTCTGCTGTTGATGTGTTCATTTACCTTCAGATGTTGTGTTGCATTCTCCAACTCTGACAATATCCCATAGGGCACACGGTCAATGCCAGTGAGGTTCACTGAAAGCATGGCCTCATCGAGATTGTCCAAACTGTTTAATAAAACTCCTGTGCAGTTGTCATCACAAGCTAAGTAAAAAATTTAAGGAAGCAGTATTATTATTAAAATGAAGGCAAAAAATACTGCACTTTTGATTTAGACAGTATGTGCCTTCATCTTCTGAGTTAGAAGCGATAAAGTATAATAACTCTGAATGTACAGATTTGTAGTCTTGCCTTTCCCTTCTTGCCCAAGAGTGAACTTATTCCAAACACACTCTCCTTAGGTTAGCACACATTAGAGCCCTACTGGTCCTGCTAACTATTGAGCTGCTTGCTGCATTATAAGCTTATTGAGCCTATTTAGCTTTTTTGCAATAAATCCATGTTGAAGCCACTCAGTCAAACAGGTATGGCAGACAGGAAATTCAAGCCTACAGTCCTGTAATTCCATTTGTTTCTCAGATTTTTTTCTTATTTATACAAAATAAAACCAGAGTTCTAAATCCCGATTCATTACAGAAGCAGATTAAGCAGATTGCTGTACTAGATGTGCCTTTCTGCTACTTACACTCCCATAAAGAATTATAAGAGTAATTATTGGGGGAATATGACTTATTATTGGTGGAGAATGCCTATAAACCTGGCACAATTCCAAAAGCATTATTACAGGAACCTCACATCCAAAGGGTCAATGACATAGGAATTCAGGATTTTTCAATAAATATTATATGGTCAGCAAAATTCTTGAAATTATCTTTCCTTAAACTTGTTTAAGGCAGTTTAACTGCTTGGCTGATGTTATGATCTCTACTGTAGTTTCCTCTGCGTTCACAGAATGGCTGAGGTTGGACGAGACCTCCAGAGAACACCTTCTCCAGACCTCTCTGTTTTACAGAAATAATAAGTTGTTAGGGTTTCCTTCCTTCACAGAAAGAACAGGGCCTGACATCATAAACCCATCCAAGGAATAACCATGTGCACATAAATACCACTGGAGCAGACCACAGCCCCTTGGGAAAGCACCAATTTAAAAAGCACCTACAGACACACTCGTCCTCCAGCAGAAGGTGCCTGGGCTCACACTCCTGGCAGAGCTGTCCCGTCACCCCCGGCTTGCAGAGGCACTGCCCGGTGGCACTGTCGCAATTCCCATGAACGGAACCGCCCGGATTGCACTGGCACACACGGCAGCTGCCACCAGGGAGCTGGGGGGCACCGTAGTAGCCAGGGGAGCACCTACAGGGAGGAATGGCACACTGAACATCATGGAGTATTCATCATGACATCAGATGCTACATGTACTGACAGCTTGGGGTTGTTATTAATAGTTCAACAGAAACTAGCAAATCACTCCAAGTCCTTGAGCGCTCATTTATACACTTATTTATGAACACTGAATAATCGGAGTGCACATATGGCTCATATTAACCAAACTGTTCTGGGGAGTTGGGAATCAATTGGAACATCATATGTAACTCACCTTTCACAGTACTGTCCTTCATATCCTGGGAGACAGGCATCACAGTGGTAATCATGAGCACCTTTCAGGACACAAGTGGGACTAAAACTAGGGGAAGGATAAACAAATACCTGCTATCATGTAATACCATACAAAGACAGATAACACCTTCAGCCACGGGTTAAATACTGTAAGCAACAGCACCTTCTGTTTAATCTGATTGCATTTCTCTTGAATTTGTACTTTAAATTAGTTAAGTTTGGTTGCCCAATGCAGCTCCATTACTGCAGAACATGCTAGAGCCCATTATGGCCTTCCTTTGAAAAGGTAAGACAATGTAAAATGGATGCTGCATGACATGGCTAATGCATGTATTTAACTGAGGCTGGCATGAAGACGCCAGAATTGCTAGACTCTCATTCTGACTCAATTATACAAAAGCAAACAACAAATATGCTTCTTAAGCTTCTGAAAAAAACCAGCCTGTTCAGCATTTTGTCTTTCAAAATACAATGTTAACTGTTCCTCTACCAAACAAGCAGATGTATAAATTTCAGACAAAAGAGTGTTTGTTCTTCCCCATGGACTGATCTCATGAAAAGTTCCTGCATTGAGTGGGGATGGCTTGAATCTTTGTAAATACAAAAGTAGTGTTCTCTGAATGAAGAAGGAGACTCACATTTGATACTAAACAATGTCACAGGAACTTAGTCAACTATCAATAAAACAGTCTATGTGTCTGTTATAGTCTTAGAGAAAAAAATTACTCATCTAACACCTAATCTTTTTATTTTAAAATTTCATACAGTTCAGTTCAGTTTCATACTAATACAGCTCAGAATGCAAGCTCCATTTACTAAATAAGAATAGGCAGCATTCAAATGTATAAAAATTAAGAACATCTAACAGTAACCAACCCCTACTGCCATAGTGTAGGAGGAGCAGAAGGAGTAGGAGGTTGGACAAACAACACAAGAAATGGGAATGGTAAAATGTGCACTGGATTTAGTAAGTCCTGGTTACCTGACAGGGTTGGCTCTGGGACAGGCACAAGGAGAGCAGTCACTGGCAGATCCAGTTACTTTCCCGTAGTAGCCTGGGGCACAAGCACTGCAGTAATCACCAACTGTGTTATCTCTGCAGTTCTGAGACAAAAAATTCAGATGGTTTAAAACAACAAGAAACAACAGGAATAACTTTATCTACTTTATCAATACATGTGTACAGATTCTGACAATGATCTCTGCATGTCACTACTCCCTGGTCAAAATTCTCTGAGTGAAAAAACTTTTTATGCAAGCAGAATGCCAGCATATTTTCTCTTATGTGAATGCCCCTTCAGGCAGGCTGACCTAATTTCTTTTTTAAATTTCCATAAAGTCTATGTATTTTTGCTACTATTAATCAATTCAGGTCAGGACATCACAGTACAAAACAAGAAATCCTAAAAAAACCCCAAAACAAAAAATCCAAACAAAAGAAACAAACAAACAAAAAGGACAAATTAAACAGAATACCTAGCTTTTCTGTTTCAGTATTTCAGCAAATGATGAGGACTATCCCCAGTTAGGATTAGCAGACACTGCATTTTATTTGTCAAGAGCACTTATCAAAAACCAGTGCTGTTAATATTAAAACACTAAATTGGTATTATAAACAATTTAACTGACTAGTCTCCCAAGTGAACAAAAATATTTTTCTGCTTCCCCCCCACTTTTTTTTCTTTTAACCTTTCTTTTTTCTTATTCTGTATTTCATATGCCTGCTGGTGAGTATTTTAGGTTGGTTGGTGAGGTAAACAGTAGCAATGCAACCTCCTATTTTAAGGGAGCAGCAGTCAGGTGAAAAACAACTCTCTTGCCTACACCACTCAGCTGGAAATATCTGAGCAGTAATCCCAAAACACAGATGACTTGCTAACCCTCAACAAGAAACTAAGAGGAAGAATGATGAATATTCACCTCTGTGAAAGACCTATGCATCTTAGCCTTGCAAAAGTGAGAACCTTAGTTCTTACTCATGAGATACATACTTTTGTAAAAACCCGAAAGCAAAAGAATGGCTTAGAAAAGCCTGAAGGACTAAGGAAACTCACTTAAAAACTAACTTCAAGAACGAATTCAGCAGAAGTTGACTTTGAACTAACCCAGTCACCGCTGGAAAAATAAAGCTGCTGGGGGAAAATAATTGGAAAAAAATACTAAGCAATGCCAGGGAATGGATTTAATATGTCTTATTTGGTTAGCTGAGAATTTGCTGTCCATAGCCTGTCAGACCATAAGAGAGAGGAAATGTGTTAGTCATATGTGACCCCTCTTTGCAACCTTTGGGATAAAATGAGAAAAGTGAGCAAATCAACTTAGCTGAGGCATATTCCTACAATACTGTAGTCTCTGTGCTTAAAAAAAAAAAAAAAGCCTCATTTAAAGCTGCCCAGAGGATTCTCTTCCTGAGAAAGAATTTATCTTTGATTTAAGTCTGTGGTGCAGTATGGCTTACTGCATCCTTTATTTTTTTTTCTTTGTGTGCCTAAGCAGACCTTGTCCAGAAGCCCAAAAAGTCTCACAGAAAAATAGACAAATTCAACCAATATAGAAATAATATTAAAATTTAAATTAAAACTAAAATAATGATTTTGAGTATGTTAATGCCCCAAAATCTTGCTAATTTTACTGAATGGACCATAAGGGAAACTATTCAGATTTGCCATTTTTCAGAGTTGTAGGGGGGGGAAAAAAATCACATTTTATCCAAGTAGTACAGCTGTATACTTCTCCTAAAAACTCCTTGGACAGGTCACTGCTATTTCACTCAAGTGAAATCAATAGAAGAATGTGTAAGATGTTCATACCAAGCACTTCCCAGTGTCAGGATCACAGGTTTCACTGTGGTTGTTGCACTGACATGGCACACAAGGTGCTATCAGAGTGTGAGGCTCTCTTACATTGAGTTCTGTATGCCTTCCCCTGTAGTATCCTGGAGCACAGCTCTAGTTGTATGGGGAGTAAAATAAAATTTTAAAGAAATTATCACAACTATCAAAGGCAACAACAATTTTTAAAAGCAATAAAGGTGGGGTTTTTTGGTGTTTTTTTTATTTTATTTTTTTTTCACACTATTAGACATACAAAAAAGATTCAAGGGTTCAGTACCTGGCAGGACAATCCAGTGTAACCAGCAGGACACCTACATTGCTCTACAAGATGAGCTGGAGGTCTGCCTAGATGCATTTCTTCAAACCTGACTGCAATTTCCATTGAGATATTTGCAATTCTACAAGATAAATGCATAAGAGAGTATGAACATCTTAGGAGGCATGAAAACAAGATCCAAAAACATTTTCAGGCTTCAAGGTCAGGGCTACAATACATAATCTTCCATAATGTCCCATGCAAACATCTCAAAACCTGAAGATTTTTTTACTTATTTATGGAATTAAAGAATCTACAACCAAACACATCAGAAATTGTTAAAAGTAATAAAAGCTGATCCCTCCCCTCTCAGTCTGGAAAACTTCCCAAACCCACCATGCAAGCATATGTAATTCTTCATTATCAGAAATATTAGACAACTACATTTGTCTTGCGCCACAATTTTGGACAGAGCTAACAAAAAGCTCTGTCCAAAACTGAGGGCATGTGAATCAAAAATAACACAAAATCTGGAGGTAGAATCAGACTTCTTCAGAGCTGTGAAGACATAGAGACATTGGGTTTTCATTGGATGCACCTTTGCTTGTCTTGTTTGTTTCCAGATTGACAGATCTTATCTTATCCCCTCCCTCACATTAGTAACAGTTCTGGACAAAATGGTAATAAAATACTACTATTCTGAGGTAGGACTATTTTATTGCCATTGCTCAGAGTGTTTCAAGCTACAGGAGACATCTAGATTGATGTAAACCCAAGAACTCAGAGGACCATATGATTCAACTGAAAAAAGAAACAGAAAATTCAACATCCATAAAAATAAGATGGAAAAGGAATATTTTAGAAAATATAACTTATTTAACTATATCATCAGTCCTGCAGAACAGTGCGTCAGCCTGTTCTCCTTTGTGTGTTTTGCTATCACAGTAAACAGCAGAGCCATTTAGTGCTTCACAAAATATAATTCAAAAGGGATTTTGCTGCAATTAAAAGTCATAATTTTTATTTGTCAGAGGAAGAGCAGAAGTCATAAATAGGAAATTGTAAATTTCTCTGAGGTAAGTCTTTACTGTACAGCTCAGTTGGGGCTATTTGTAAATTAAATTACAGTAAATGCAATACAATAAATAAATGCAGTCAGAGGTTGCTTTACCTGCTTTGCTGTAATCCTTGGCCATAAGCTGCCTTGATAAGGATGTATTCAACATTGCTGAGCACAGACATGAAGTCAGAACGTAAGACAGGCTCATCAGACACAGAGTTAAAATACTTCCAAGAATCCTAGGGAAAGATAACACATTTATTATTATTATTTATTTATTATTAAAACCAGGAACATTCATGTTTACTTCAAGGTAATGCTGTGTTCCTGCTGTGTTTTGGCTCACCTCCTTCATTTCTACTTCCTTGTCAGTTCTTATTCCATTTTCTGGAGAAGGGATGTCGACATAGATGACCAGCTTGCTGGTGTGACCTCCTTTCATTAGAATCTGTGGCTCAAAATTTGAGGTTCCAAAGCCATCCAAAGCATAAAAGGCAACAGTATATCTCAGCTTCCCTCCATAGGCCATGAGCTGTTTGGATTAAAAATTATTACTGTTATTTATTCTAAGGTCTGAGCTACAAGTTGAAAATATCTTAAAATCATCTGTAGACTGGAAAACTGCCAGTCCATTGAAGAATTGGCAATAAAACATGAAAATTGACTTAAACTCAGTGGCTTTTCCACCAAGGTTAAATACATATTTCTAAAAAGCAGTCTTAGTTTCTTTACCTAGAACCTCTCAAGGTGAGCGCTCAATTTACATTCAAATCGTAAGCAACAGAGATTGCATGATCTATATACTCATTCTAGCATCAAGGTTGAAATTTTTTTTATGTTTCTAAAATGACACCAAATATATCATTGTTTCCCCCCCACAGAATCTGTGAAGTAATTAAATATGGGTGTTACCAATTTACAGGGTCAAGCAAAATCTTGGTAGGAAAGGGTAATGTAAATATATTGTTTGTGCTTGCTATATGTGAGTTCTATCACTGAATAATTACAATATTATGACCTACAAGAATAGAACTAACATAGAAATATGTTATGAAGATAAAGTTACTATTCCAAAGTAAAGGAGTGTCTATCAGACAACAAGGTTATCTACAAAGCATTCCAATTATGTAACGTTCTTACCTGGTCTCCCTGAAACTGCTCTGGCAACTTCCAGTAAAATGTTTCTGTATTTAAGTATTTTCTGACTATGGCAGCATCCAATAAAACATCAGGAAATTGTGAAAATACTCCTTCCACTGTTCCAGTCAGGTTACTTTGAGCTACTATGTGCAGAATAGCCTGATTTGGAGTTAATGTTATCTGCAACACAAAGAGCAAAAGATTCATTCAACAAATATCCTGTTAACAATTTTAGCTGCTTTGAAACAGTCAATAGTCCATCTTAAGAGTAATAAATGCCCAACCCAAAAAACTGGAAAACACGCTTGATATTTACTTTTTTAAGAAGTGAAGAGGGAAACACAAGGTTCCAGAAATAAGAATATGACCATTTACCACTTGCTTTCTTTTCTGTTCGGACCTGTGACACTGACCCCATAAGCCAGTCAGGACACTCAGCCTGGTCCATTAAATGTGCACACCGGCATGGTACCTAACATGAGGATAACAGCAAATTGTCTCTGTGTGATTGTATTGCTTTACTTACAGGGATTCTCACATGGTCTTCTAGTTCTGAACAAGATGTGGACAACCCAAAACAGAAGCATGGAGTACATCCTAGTGCATTGTTAGCAGACAGACCAAAAGTACCAGGTTTACACTCACTGCATTGTAGACCAAAAACATTTTCCTGGAGGATATTTAAAAAAAAAAAAAGTAACAGTACACTCATAATGCCTTGCTATCTAAATGAAAGATTATTATTTTTTGAAGAAAAACTAGTTGTTACATTAACTACATAGCAGAATATCAATTATTCTATGCAATCTGTTTTACTGTGCAATACATTACTTTTTTCTTTATCTTCCAATGCTGTTTTGCTTTCTTTCTTAAAAAAAAGAAAAAAAAACAAACCAAAAAACATGCACACAAAACTCCCCACAAACAACTACAGAACATTTGAGTTAAGCTCATATATTTGACTGTCTATCAAAAATTAGCAGCTATGTCTTTCAACTCAAGACAGAATTTCCTCCCAAATTTGCATCTGGAAAATGAGCTCTAAAAGCCAAATAAACTGCTCAGTATGAATAGGAATCAAGGGATCTATTCCCAAGTGTCTGTTTTTGCACTCAATTCCCAATTGGTGAGCTGAACCTCAAGAAACACCCAAAACTACAGTCATTGCCCAATGGTACCTTTAACCAGAGATTGGACAGACACTATGAAGGCATAAATTTGTTGTCTTGAAATAAGTTTTCTATCACTCAGTATTTCAAAAACTGATTCCCATCTTTTCAGAAAAATCCATATATGTGTTTTTAATGTTTCCTCCCCTATATACAAGTATATCAGAGTTCACTATTAGCAATATATCTGAGTTATTCTTAAGCACTGTCTTTGGTTCCAGCAAAGAAAATTAATTCGAACTCGCAACATAAACGTATTTCAAAAAACACTGAGATTCTCCCATTCATATTTATTGGTTTCTTCCTACTATTATAATTTGAATTTTCAAAAAAGCAGGCTGCATCATCTGAACTCATGTGTTGTTCCCTTACCTAATAAAACCAAATGTGTACAAACAGAAAAACTTCAATGGTTTTGAATTTTTCCTGACTAATAGTAAGATCTGTCACAGGAAATTCTTTAGCAATGATCTAGGTGTACTCATAAATTATGGAGATTGCCTTTTGAAGTCCTTTCAGCCCTGTATCTTCCCTGACTTCAATGCAATCAATGTCTAGAAAGCACTAATGCTTTCCTAGAAGGGGCAGTATGACTCGGTACCTTGCAGGTGCAGACACCGGTTTCTTCTTCACAACCACAAACTCCTTCAGTGCCATTACACGTCTCTGCTTTGGTTCCACTCCAATCACAGTCACAGGCAACACAGTCCGGGTAGTCCCTGTAGCCCAAGGCACACCTGGAACAGTCTCGTCCTCCAAATTCAGTTTTGCACTGGCATTGGCCTGTCAACACATCGCACTGGAGACTGGCTGAACCAGCGCTGCTACAGTTGCAAGCCTTAGTGGAAGAGAAGAAAGGTTAATAAATAGCAGATCTTTTAAAAAAATTTCTTACAGGAGAAACAGCACAGTAAATTTAAAAATGACCCTTAAAACTCAGTATTTGTCAACAAATACTGTACAATAATAAAAGGGAAGAAATTCCACACAGAAATGAGGTTGTTTGGTTTGTTTTTTAGCGAAGAACTGCATTTCCAATAAACAGTGGATGGCAAAAAGTTAGAAGCTTTGTTGGTTCCCAAATATGGGTTGGGAACCAAAGGAGTTGAAGGAATCTGTTCCAGAAAACAAAAATATATACAAAATACTTAATTTACAGTACTAGTAATTGAGTACAGCAAATAAATAAAATAATGTTGTATAAATTCTGAATGAAAGAAATCTGTATCATCATTTTATAAATATGACAGAACGGAAAATCTTAAAACTAACATTCTGTTAAGATTTCAAGAAGCATTAATAGCTTCTGCATCATGCTCAAGCTAATTTTACTATTTGATGAAGAACCAAGAATCTCATTGCATCCCAAAGGTGGGAAGCTCAACATGCAGTTGCAGCTCAGTACCAAAGGAAAACTGTTTCCTGGCAGAATGCATCCTTCATTATGCAATCAGTAATATGAACCTGGTATTACAAACGTGCAAAGTGGGTGTACTTTATTTGTCATTCTTTTTTGAAGCAGTCTGGATTAGCCTTCACTCTTAATTTCTTATCTGTGGTTACTTCACAGATGCAGTTTTGGTCTGTGGTTATTTCTAACTGAACAGGCAAAAAGTACATTCACTCTATCACCATCTACTGAGCATTTTCCCTGAGTTATTTTGCTCATCAGCTCTCTGTGAGATGAAAAGCCTTTACCTTGCCAAGTCCTACATGCCAAGACCCACAAATTCCAGAAGAATTACTATCTATCCTTTTGCATTCCTCAAAATTTTGCTGGTTACCCATGGCACTCTTTGTATTAATAAGTTTTTACTCCAGCACCAGGTACTATAATACCTAGTTTAATACACTTTATGGTCACACAGGTTGACGACTTCAGCTCTCAAGTATCAGTAAAGGTCCACAGCTCTGAACATTAAACTCTAAGTTAGTAATAATTTACATGTATTCAATCTCTAGCTACTCGTGACAAAGATAAATAAAGACTCTAAGGTACAATGCACTGTAATCTAAACAAGACTACAGCTCTGCTACACTACTGCACCCAGAAATAGATACTAAATATCAAGAAAACCTCTAGAAACAGAGCCAGATGAAGTAACCACATATGCATTCCGTGTTGCAAAACTAGACAGTCTGGGCTTCTCAGCATCTCCCCTATTTTATCCATGTAGAGAGCACACAAAGAGTCTCTCCTGGATTTGCCAGAAGACAATGCTCCTCATCTTAAACTACCACATCTGACTATTCAGCATAGGGTATATCCCGCTGTTGGGACTATTATCTGGAGATCATGTTACTGTTTGTTGCATCAAGAAGGGATCTAAAATACGTTATAATATTTCACATTCATTACTGTGATGTTGCAACAAAAAGGAATGATAAATAACCTAGAAAAACTAAATTTGCAATTTAATAAGCAACTGCATATTTAATTGCACCTGATCATTGGCAAGTGTTGTGGAATCACTCTATGAAATTAACACCTCAAAAGAAATGCAGAAGGACCAGCACATTGTATTTGCAGAATGTTAGGTAAGAATGACAGTAAGCTGACAGCTAACAAAGCCGTGTTTTAAAGACCAGTTGCCAACTATGTTACTATAAATCACTAAGATGGTTAACTCTGCAGACTTATTAGGACTACTTTATCATCCTTACTCTAAAAAATTAAAGAGAGAAAAAGGATACCAATTTGGCTGACACTTAAATACTTACTGCATGTAATGACAGACCTTGTCAAGTTGATTGTATTTGTGGTTTCTCCACTGAAGTTACCCATTACATTCATGTAATTGAGGCTTTTAAAAATCTCAACATTTATAAAATAGTTTGAACTAATGCCATACCTGAGAAGAATTTACTGCATGAACCTAAAGGCATAAATGGATGCTGTTCCTTGGATCTGCACTGACTTGGCACTTTATTGCTTAATCATAAGCATTAAGCTGAGATAATGGGAGCTACCAATGTTCCATCCATGAAACATTACCTACATTACACCATTTAAATTATAAATTTTCAGAAAAAATGCCTGCAGTAACTTTCAAGACACTTCCAATATTCTTAAATCTGTAATACTATCACTTAGTGATTTGCACAGAAACTATGTTCCCAGTTGCCCCTTGCTGTGCTGCTATAAATCTGGTTAAGTATCACCATTTAAACACCTAAATGTTAGAATACACACCTCACAATTTCTGTGTGAACTATGAACCTATCCAGAATAAGCACTCTGATAGTATTTTCAAAAACAGCCCTCTTAGAAGGTTGCTCAATAAACATTGTGCCACCTGTTGTTTTGCTGTTTTTTGTTTTAGTGTGAGCATGTTGCATTAACATTGAGACAGAAAAAAGATCATGGTTCTCAAAAAAAGAGTCCATTTCTGACATTTGTATAAGGCAAATTGTTTTTAACAATTTTTTGAAAAGCCATGGCTTTTCACCCAGCCTACCATACCTTGCAACCAAGTTTAGGAGAGAGTCCCCAGTAATTTTCTTCACAGAGTTCACACTTTTGTCCCTGAGTGTGAGGGGGACAAATGCATTGGCCAGAATCAGCATTACAGTTGTTTTGAGTATGGGCACAGTCACAGGCTGCAAGAGAAACAGGACCAAATGTTAATTTTATCCACACTTTACTACAGAGAAGAAATTCCAAGACCAACAATAGTCTTACTTTTCTTATGCAGTGCATTTGTCTGTTCCACTAGGAACTCCTTGCCATCTCTAATCACTGAGAAACAAATCATGACCGCAGTGACATTTCATCTTTTTACTGGAAGCCCATTATTGCTAATTGACTTAGCCTATTTGGTGTTTCAGAAAGCAGAGCAGCACTTTCACAGAGGGATCAACAAGACCAAATAAAGTTACTTTTGGAGTAGCGTACATGTGAGGAAAACTTTTCTATGATAGAGGACAGGAAACTCATCAGGAGATAAACTGATGTTCTCAAGCAGGTGAAAGGATTAATACTCAAGAATTGAATAATAGGGATGGATAATTATTTTTATAATAACTAACTACTGCAGGATGCACTTGGCTATTTAAGAAACAAAATACTATTCCAGTTAAAAAGCAGAATTTCAGTGAAGTGATGTAAATCATCTTTTTCTTAACATTTAAGTATTTTCCAATAATGAAATGGTTAAAGGTACCCAAGGGATACTTGGTACAGATACTTAGTACAGACAAATTATATTCATTTCAAAACAATCTTATCACAATCTCACTGCATATTTCATTTTAATGTACTGTTTGAGGCATGAAAAAAGTGGTTTTGTCTGACTGGAGAAAAGGCAGGCATTCCTTTAGCTATACAGTATTGAAAAGGTCATCTTATTAACATGAAAAATTTGGTTTTGATGGCATGTTCTCCTTTTAGATGAACAATTTCTTCCTTATCATGACTAAAAATTGCATATGTCCAGGTGATGATGGGAAAACAGAGCCAATGACTTCATATCAAAGTATGAAACACATATTTAAGATTTAAATGAAAAAAAAAGTAAAAATCTTTAGGCATAGATCTTCACTTTCCCAACTACAGAAAAAAAGGTTTCATTCTCTTTGAAGGACTGAAGGGTTTTGTAATAGAGACAAAGGAGCCATTGAGGATGTAATATCTCTCTCATGCACTCTTTATGAGTTATTTCATAGTCACCACCTTTTACAAGGAGCCACAGAGTAAGCAAAGAAATGTTTTGTTCCCTAGCTTAATCAAAGTATTAGTAGACCTTCCTACAGATTCTTCTGTATTGTCATCACAACAAGTGACCTTTGCCAGAGTTCAGCCTACAATATATTGCTGAAAGAAATTCCAGACAAACTCTGGCAGGATCGTGGATTAGAGCTTACGTGTGCAGCCACCATCCTGGAATGCGTAAAAGCCATGAGCACAGCGATCACACTTCTCTCCAGCCACTCCTGGCACACAGTGACACTGCCCCTGGTCATTGCAGTCCTTGGACACTGAGCCAAACTGACTGCAGTTGCAGGGAACACAGCCAAGCCCAGTAAGCAGCCCATAATACCCATTCTGTTGGAAAAGAAATAAATAGATTTGTCCCGTTTCATAAATTTTTGAAAACACTACAATATACACTCTTGTTTTCTCTTGTTTACTCCCCGTGATGTCTGACCTGCATGAATCTTGGCCAGCACTGTGTGACTGCTGTGGAAAGACTCCCTGGCATTATGTCTTCACTGCTGCCAGCTATAAAGCAATATGTCCTTGGGTGAAAAACTCAACCCTGAAATGCTCTCATGGTCCTTAATCTCACAAGCAAGACACTATGTTTTGAAGCCTGATGTTATTCTAATTTAAAGACTTGCATGAGGTGAGGGTGGGCTATGCTGATCAAGCACAGATAACTGTGACTGTGAATGAAAGCCTAGAACAGGGCAGGTCAGTGACTCAGTATATCTGTGTGCTCAAAGTCATTCAGCTGGGCTGGCACAAAAGGCAGTAACTGGGCACAGATTTCCTGCTCTGGTCTCTGATGTAGTTCTACATTTAGCATAGACTGGAAGCTGCTGGTTTGTATCACCAGTGAATATCTGCATGTTGCTATGACAGGCCTGCCTTTCAGCTGAATCCCTTGCTGGCATTCAGCCATGATGTATGTATTATCACCAGCCACATTTCTTCAGGTATTCCCAACTCAGATTTCATTTTACAGAAGCACAGCTCTAAGATCCCTTCAGGTTTGTTAACAGTGTTTGGTTTGGTTTTTGACTGCACACTGTCAGCACCAGCCTGCACAGCCCTGTGCAGGAGGGTGCTGAGTCAATTGCATAGCTTCACATCTGCAAGGAGTACATGCAGAGCAATTTTCAGCCACAAATACTTCGGTCTCCACTCCACAGGCCCTTCTCCCCCAAACCTATTTGCTGCTATTCTCTGTATCTGCTCAAATCACAATCTATAGATAAAGAGGAAGACAAGAAAATCTATACATTAGCAACAGGCAATATATCTGCTTACCAAGCATTTATCACATCTTTCTCCAATTACATTTGATTTACAGGAGCAGACACCTGTCTCATGGTGACAAGTACTTGAAAGGGAACCATTCACGTGGCAGGAGCAGGCTTGTGTTCAGACAAAAAGAAACCAAGTTTAAAAATTAGTCATGTGTATCTACAGGCATTCATTATTATACAGAATTCAAAATCTGGTATACAATGTGTTTCATCTGTTTATATCCCACAGATGCTAATATACCATAGAAATGCCTGCGCATTTGGACCAAAACTTAAACCAAAACAAAACACCTCTGAATAGCTGTATTAGAAAAGTTTTCTTCTTCCAGCCCTATATGTGACATGCAGAAGTAGGAAATGTGTCCAGCATGTCACTGGAGGGACAGTGTTAAGCAAGCCATTAAGTTCCAGGGATACCAAGTGTCAAACCCTAACATAATATCCCTCCCTCAGCCTAACCCAACCCCAGTTTTCAACCTGCACTTGCCAACTCACAACTTGAAGGTTAACTCTTTCAGCACATGTCCCCATCCATTTTGCACATGAACACTACATTTTTGTGTTATTTAAATGTTGAGAGTAATAAAAATAACAACTTACGATGACAGTTTTTGTCAATCACTGCATCCCCATAATAGCCATCAGCACACTTTTCACAGTGGTGACCTGCTGTGTTCCCCAGACATTTCAGGCACTGTCCTGTGAAGGGATCACAGTGGCCCTCTTCTTGAGGGTTTACATTGCCATTGCATTCACAAGGAGCACACAACTGTCCAGCCATAAGAGGATTCCCATAGTAACCATTAGCACACCTGCATCAGAGTTTAAAAACTTTGTCAGCTGGAGTGTGGACATGTCATACACTCTCTTCACTGAAGGGAGTTTTTCTGTTAAATTTTAATCTAAAGTGTCTCTGTATTACAATGAAAGACCAAATAAGAAGGAAAATGTTATTAGGAATGTTCTGTACATGTGGTATGAACAATACAAGGAAGATAGGATGAGGAACACCTAGTGATGGCAATGATACAGATGTTTCACCCAAAATTAGTGTACATACCTTTCACACTGAGAACCAGTATAGCCTGGAAGACATTTGTCACAGACAATTCCACCTTCTTCACTCAGCTGGCAAGTGGGACTGAAACTATTAACAAAATTTATGGCAGTTGGTATCAATGCACAGAATCACAAGACTTCTGCAAACATTCAATATCCACCTTTCCTTGCACCTAGCTATAAAAACACACAATTGCAATTTTTCCTCATTTATCAATGCATTTAACATTATAATGTGTCAAAATAACTGTATAATTTTAAAAAACTCTTGGGGTTTTTTGTATTTTATAAACAAGATTTTAAAACTTCCTAAAAACTTGGCTTTCATTCTAGCAAAGCAGTACAATTGCTGTACTGAGTTACTTTTTTTCAGATGCAACACTTCTGTCCTTCTACTGTTTTCTGAAAAAACAAGGAAAATAACCATGGTTTTGGTGCAAAGTTCAAGGACAGGTTGAATTATTACTTTCATCCACCATGCAAAATCATACTAGTTCACTCAGCCTGTCTTAGCCTAGTCTATATATTTAGACTGCCTCAAAAAACAATGTTTCTATGAGATATATGCAAAGAAAGATGAAGAAAAAAAATTCCTTTTCTTTCTCCTTCAGATGTCATGATGTTTTCTTTTTCTCACTTTCTGTTTTTGCTGAAGATGCAAAAGACAGACTTGCATAAGAAGCTTACTTGTTTGCAGCAGAACTGAGAGGACATGCACAGGGACGGCAGTCCCCAGATGTTCCTTGGGATGGATTTCCATAGAAGCCAGGCAAGCACTGATCACAGAAAGGTCCTGTTGTGTTGTGTTGACAAGCCTGTGAGACATGGAAAAAATCTTTTTGTATTTTCTCTTGATGGTTTTTCAGCCCCTGAGGGATTCCTACAGCAGTCTGCATGCAGCATGACATCCAAGGAAGCCATCCTTCAAGCCATGAAGAACTACCTAGAACTCTGAAAATAAGTGTTTTGGTTTTTTTTTTTTCTGAGTTATAACAATCCTGATTGGTTTTTCCTACATTTTAGAATATACTTTATGAAACCAGCCACATTACGTATACACATACTTAAATGTATTTCACATATTGCATACATTTGCAGTAACAAACTTATATAGTTTTTACTGGTGTTTAGCCATTTTATTCCAGTAACCTCTAATTTTCAGAAGAGATCTGAGAGCTAAATTTTCTCTTCACAAGGTAATGTGCAATTTCCACTGGTGTTAGTCATGGAAGATGCATATATATCTGAAAACAGATATTCACCACTTAAATTTGTTCTTTTCAGGAACGTGAAGCAACCAAAATCAAGATGTTTATCAGCCAGTATATGACGACATATTTGTATTAGTTCTGACTATGCCCCACTTGAAATGATAAACTAAAACAAATTGTTTATTGGAAAACACAATAATGGAGTCTTGAAACATACTCTGAACTAAACAATGAAAACCAACAAAAATAAACACTTGGTACCCACAGCTTGAAATTATGCACACTGTAAACTTGTCTCCTACAGTCAAAATGCTCTCAACTCCTAAATAGGTACTTAAAATGCAGAACACTTTGAAGGATGACTTACAAAGCAAACACCGTGAATGTCACACTCAGTTGCATGCCCATTGCACTTGCAGGGCTGACAAATGCCTCCAAAGAGTATTCCATCCACACGGTAGTACCCAGGCAGACAGGACTGAAAAGGAATGGAGAAAAAGCAGTAGCATTATGTGTGCTGAAAATACACATCAAAACTTTTTCAAAGAGTGCACTTCCGACCACCCACCATCCAACCCTTTCACACTGTGGTAACTGAATGCTCTTTCAACCCTATTGATGTCACTGTAGCTCTTTTCAAGTCGTTGCTTTTTACTTTCACTGGATAAAGAGGATAAGAATTAACTCCATAAAACTTTGATTCATCCCTTTGTTCCCTGGAGGCATGAAAGTTAACTTTTGTGTGTTTTAATATGTGAAATTCGTTATTATGGGACAATAGAAAAGATATTCTACCACCTCTGCAGAATCATTAACAATGCTAGAGCACAATTTCAGTATTTTCATACTGAAATTATTTGCCAAAATAATTCCTGCTATTCTTCAGTAGGACTGTGCCTCTCTAAATCTTCTATTTACAGATACAGAAAACAACACGTTGCATAATGCATTTCACCCTTGTGGGCTCTTCCAAAAGCTAGCATTCCTCCCTGGTAAGGTTCCTCATTGCCTCCATAAACTTAATGGCACATAATAGGAATAAACTGCACATGCTCCAGCTCCAGAAAAAGCACTATTAATGAGTAGGGTAAGCTCAAAATAGCTTCACAGAGCTTTAACAGCTGCTCCCTCTGAAACACTGATACTCTGAAGCACATCATCATATTTTAGTGCCATGAAAATAATTCAATAAATAAGTTTAAAATCCTGTTTAGAGTATCTGAAAGAAAATACCTTCGGGATTGCATAAAGTATAGTAGGCAGCAATTCACCACAGAACATACACTTTAATGGCAGTTTAATTAAAGGCAGCCTGCCTTTGAGCCTAGATCCTTCACAATAAGAGATAATTTTGCACACACAAAACACTGTAAGAGGTTACCTCGCAGGATAATCCTGTGTAACCCTGAGGACATTCACAGAATTCCACATCTGGAGCTGAAGAAAGATCTATAACATTTGCACTTGCAGTATCCAGGGTCACAGAGTCCAGCCTAGGGTTAAGCAGAAAAACATCACATCATTTGTTTCCCCAGACTTGATCTTCAGGAGGACAGTTTCCTTCTGGGGAGGTAACACTACTGAGCACTGCTCCCTGGCAGGGACAACAGAGGAACAGGCACAAATCTCTTTTCCAAGAAGTCTGTTTTCATATTCTTATCAGAGCACTTCCAGATGTCTCTTGTTATCATTATTGTTCCTGGAAGAGACAACCTCCTCAGCCACAGGAGGGTGTCTTACACATTTTTGTAAGAAATCTTTACAAACATTCCATAAAGACAAACACACTATTCCTAAATGAACATAAATTTCACCAGAGTGGTGTGGGTGCACAAAGCAAATTTGGTATCAGTTCCTATTTTATTGACACAAAATGCTACCAAATGACAGAATGTTCACAGAATATTGAGTTGAAAGGGATCATCAAGTCCAGCTCTTAAATAAATGGCTCATATGGGGATTTGAATCCATAACTTTAGTGTTATTAGTACCATTCTCTAACTAGGGAATGACATAGAAAGTTGTCAGTGAGTGTAAGGAAATTAAGTAAATGATGAAGCTGACTCCCTTGAGAGCAATAAAACTTTATTCCTGTATCTTGGAGAAGAGGTGAAACAAAGATCTGTAAGGTCTCACACAGATACTGCAAATGCTGCTTTGAGACTATGGAATGATCAGCTAATCCATTGCAGCCTTAGTTTCCTATTAAGGACTCCCTTAGAGATGAGTCTCAATAACATCCACAAACAAGCATCAAAAGAAATTAAAATCAATGTCTTTATTGATAGGTTTTCAATAGTCAGTGATGGATTAACTTGCCACATACCCAAATAAGCATATTGCAGGGAGTTCTGGAGGCATTTCCCCCTAAAAAGCAGCCATTGTAATGAGACTTTTATGCACTACTATTTTAAAGCAGAAGACAACATCTCTGCTATCAGATATCTTTAAAATCAAATGTCCCTTACCCCACACTCTATATGACTGGTCCTAAGAAAATTCAATAAACATTTTTTCTAGAAACTATTAACATCAAACTTCAGGAATACTGCCACTAAGAATCATGATTCATATGCAGAAAAATAATAGAAGTATATAGACTAATTTGAATATTTTATCTCACTTACCTGTATACAGCCTTTTTGGCAATGTTGTAGTTGGCCCTGATCAGAAGATGGGTCACATTTGCCAGAACAGTCATCAACATTTCTCGGTCTATTGCCTTTTTTGTATTAAACTCTATGAAATTGTCTGCTACAAGTCTCACTGAATTAGAATACTCCTCATATGGCTGTAATGACAAGCCCGCTGCTCTTGTACTCAGAATCTGCCCATTACCCTGAAATTGAAGGACAAGGGAAAACATTCTGTATATTTGCATGTAATTTTTATTAAGCAATAACATTTAGTGTCAAATACACATCCACGTAACACAGAGAAGAGGCAATCAAAATAAATTCTTTGCATTAAGAAAAAGTAAGTAAAAGGTCAACATTTTCTGTGGCTTTGAGACCACAATACCAATCTCTCATGGTTTAGAGACTTCAGAATTCTTTTGTAAAAGAATAAACTAAATTGCAAAAATCTAATACCTCTAGGAAACAGAATTTCCTTTCTTCTTTGTTCTATTGCTAAGTACATATAAAAAAATTATGGTTTTGGAGATGCCTGGATTCAGTATAGAGCCTTACTTTAAAACTGCAATATAAATCTAGAAAAGTCAGCAATCAGCAAACACACTCACCTTTTTCATAGGCATAAGTCTTTCCAGTTTATTGCAGGTTTTTTTGTAAACACAGCTTTCTACATTTGGTAATAAACAACTCACCCATATACATACAGATTAAATTCTAGGTATTAAGCATTTAAAACTAGTATGGTATGGATTAGATAATCAGAGAAATGAGTAGTAATAAAATTTTGACAGTGACATTTAAAGGACTTAAAACTGACAAAACTACTAGTATAGAAATATTATTTTATTTTTTATCCCCTTTGCAGATTCTTAATAACATTTGAATAGTAACAAGCTGAGAAAAAAATCCACCTGAATGATGACATCCACACTAGACACTATATCACTGTCCACGGTCTCCATTGGAATGTCATAAGATACTGTATACTTCAAGTCTCCACTAAAAGCTGTGAGCTGAAATAAAAAAGCAAAGTCTTAACAACACTACAACCTCCAGCCAACACAAAGAAATTACATGGGTCAGTACCACATCCAAATTATATGACAGTTTTAGGCTTACAAATACCACTTTACAGAAAAAGTTTAACATGCCATGAGTGTCAGCACAGGAACAAGAGTTGGCTTGTTGCTGTGCAGGTGGTGAGAGCTGGCTCAAGGCTCTACAGGTGATTCAGATAAGTGCCCTCATTCAGTGAAACACTAACAGGACTCTGAACAGACAGCTGAGATGTACACGATCATCCCAGCCAAGGGGCACGTGGGAGTTTTTCACATTCCATACACCACCTTTCAGTGTCCTTAGCCCCTCACCTGCTGCTGACTACTAAAAGCAAGTTAACCAACAGTAAAACCTATAATAAATGAATAAGAAATCAGAATTTGAGTAAGTGTTGCCCTGTGCAAAATCTGCTCCTTAATGTTACACTTCTTACACTTGTTTTCATTTATTGTGTCACTATACTAATAATAAACACAGCTGCATGGGCAGAGAGAGTGGACTGAAAATAATTACAGGTAAGGCTTCAAGGATCTCCTGTGCTCACCACTACTGAGGCCACTGCTGGAGTTCTGACTCCAGTTCTGGGCCTCCCAGTACTAGAGAGAGGTGGACATACTGGAAAGAGTCCAGCAAAGGGCCACTAAATTATTAAGAGCTGAAGCATATGAGGAAAGACCAAGAGTAGCAGGACTGTCCCACCTACAAAAGGCTCAGAGAGATCTTATCTATATATACAAACTCCTTAAGAGAGGGTGCAAAGAGGCTGGAGCTTGGCTCTTTTCAGTGGTGCCCAGTGCCAGGAAAAGAGGCAATGACCACAACCTGAAATACAGGAAGTTCCTGCTGAACATCAGGAAACATCTATTGTGAGGGTGCCCAAGCAGTGGCACAGGTTGCTCAGAGAAGTTGTGGAGTCTCCATCCTTAGAGATACTGAGAAGCAGCTCTTTGATTATGGTACCAGTTAACCTGTTCTAGGTGTCCCTACTTGAGGACAGAGCTGAAGCAAGACGACCCCCAGAAGTCCCTTCCAACCTCAACTATTCTGTGATTCTGCTGCAAAAACAAGGAGACCCAGAGCTTTAGCTAGTAAACAGGGGAAAATTTAGAGACTAGTTATTTGGAAACAGATGATGGCCAAGGAGCAGGCAAGAGATTTTAATGGTTCCATCTACTGTTATTGGACAAGGCATTAAGGGTGTAAGTTTTGGGATAGGAATCAAATGCATGGGAAATGTGAGCATATAAATCAGTAACAGTCAAGAGAAATGATACTGTGTCAAGGATAGGCAGGAAAGGAAGTGGAGAGATGGATGAACTCAAAGTGCAAAAAGAGGGTACTGGGAATGTCTGAACAGGAACATCCTGATTTAAAAAGCAGAGCTACAGTGAAAAGTTTGGTAATACTGAGCTTTATGTGCAAGCTTTAATTACAGAAATTATATATTTAGAACAGGTTATGGTTAAGATAGAGAACCTACGAAGGAGTTTTGACACTTAGGTGGGTACTTACTTTATTTCCTAGATATGCCTCAGGTGCTGACCAGTAATAAGTATTTTTCAGTACTTTCACAGCCTCAGTGTTGTTAATACTTATTTGATGGGGTCCATCAAATTGGCTTCGCTGAGGCTGCACACTGCTTGCCTTGTACAGGTCAGTAATAAGCCATCCAGTCATGTCTGAAATCTGCAATAGTAATATTAATGAAAGTTGGGCAGTTGTGTCATTGAGAAAGCATTCACCTCTTCCTAGATAGTCATTCAAACTGATGGATCTAGAGCACTTCCATTAGCCAAGTCTGACACCCAAAACATGCAAATTTGCCACTTCAGACTAGGATGGTTTCCACGTCTCTATTTGAGTTTGATTTTCATCCTTCCAACAAAATGAACATTACACCAATGCAGCTCCCTGAGACAGAAACACAGAATTTCAAAGGCTTCAAGGCCACTTGTCCCCATTTATAGATAGGGCTGAGCTGGAGAAGAGCAAAAACTACAGTCCCAGAAGAAAGGCCAAGATGAGAGAACTTTGTTCTTCTCACAGAGAGAGTTTTATTCAATCATCTTAGAATTTCAGTCAATTCAATATGTTTTCCTCCCTTTTTGTTGCACACAAAGCAGGAGACGAAAGTGTAGCTAGCTCTGCAAAGATACATAAGGAATTTAGTGGGAAAAGAGTGGCCCCAAAGCCCATAACTCAAGAACTGTTTAATCAGAAAACAATTATATTTATAAACAGTGTTTGCTAAGAAAGAGTATTGGCCATATTGCCAGAGGTCCAATAGCCTTGTCCATTTGGTATAAGAGCAAGGAAACAGGTTTGGGTTTATCTCTTCAGCATGAAAAGAAACTTTAACAGTCAGAAAAAAAAAAAATTTTTCCAATGCATTATTGCAGCCCTCACTACCTAATGCTTCTGATATGACTGCAAGCTAGCAGGGCCAAAGACTGCACTGGGATGAGTTACTGACTACCTCAGAGCTGCCCAATGATACTGATCCATTCCTCTGTAAGGAGACACACACCAGAATTTGAAGCTAACTTGGGCACGTGTCAAAGAGAAATATAGTACATTTTTAAGCTGCTTGAAGAAAGAATATTAGGTCATGTACATACCTGACTGATAGGCCATGTAAGACTGTCACAGACGTCAGAAACACCAAAGCAAAAACACTCTGTGCAGCCCTGAGGATTTCTTTCTTGCAAATTGTAGAATCCTGGTTTACAGAGATCACAGTTTTCACCTTCTACATTTTCCTGTCAAAGGCATATAACATTTGGTTCACATCAGCACATTATGGTAACAAATACCATGGATTAGGTGGGATTTAGGCATAACAGCATTCAGAAGGTTGTAAAAGAAAACACATTTCAGCACAGCAGGATTATTGAATAAGACTCAGAGCTTAAAACTGAAACTGATTGGAAAAATTCATCAGAATTTGCCAGTTCATCAAAATCTAAACAAGCCCCAGCAAGGGTTCTATTGCAGTAAAATTTCAACACACATGCAGGGTTTGAAAAGTTTCTGTCAGCTTGCCAGTCTACTTCTCTTGTAGCTTGACTTTGTAGATTGCTCTGGAGAAAGATCTCACGTTTTCTGAATTCAGATTACCTTTCAGATATCTCACCAGATAGAATCCAGAAAGTTCACCTCTAAGGCCAGGCTCTAGGAGCCACCTCAGCCAGCTTCAAGACAATAGTTTCTCAGCCATCTCTCAATATTTATGCTGTGATGTCCACTACTGCTGCCACCTCTTCCTGGAAGAGCACCACACTATGATAGCTGGCAACTCCTCCACCCAATATGCTCTGGCTAAGGTCCAGAAACTCCTGCTCCAGAAGTAGAGATGCTGCACTCCTTTAGCTCCTTTCATTGGTATTCTGCCATGCAAATTGGGTAGTTCAGAACATACAGCTATAAACATCTTTCGAAGCAGAATTTACAGGGAAAAAAAGATCCAAAACGGTGCACCCAATATTCTATTCTCGTAAAATTTGTGCAGCAAATACGTGGCTATTTCTTAAAAAAAGTTTAGACAATTGCTGCTGACAAACAAACCAGCAGAGAAAATATTTGATAAATACCCACAAAGCTGTGTAAATAGCAGATCTCCATGGGCATCTTCACACACTAAGATACGAACATTTCCTACTGCAAGAGACAAGATTCTTATAATGTCTCAGCTTCATATCAGGACAAGACCTGAACACATACCACTCTTCAGTCTCAACCTTTTGTTTCAATTATGGGAAAACTCCACTAAAAAGGCAAAAATAACTTTACAGAACACCTCACAAAGTTCTCTAATACATATGGTTAGGACACTAAGACTGCAAGTATCCTATGAAGAGCAACCATCTTACTGTTTTGAGGAGGCCTATACAAGCTCTGCATTGTCATGTGAAATGCAAAGCCTGTGGACCAAAATCTGATTCCAGAAGCAGTTACCAGGGTACCTTCACGTCAGTCACAAGAATCACTCCAGATCGCAGACTTAGATCAGATCTGGTCCTATGGAGTACATTTCAGGCTTACCAGAGAGAAATCTGAGACTTCCAACTGTCTTTCCTTCTGGAACAGTGTTTGGCATGTCAAGATTACATAAAACCTCTCTACACAGCCAGATTATGTCTTTTTGTAAGCAAAGTACAACCTGTGTTTGCAAAGCATATTAAAAATTTATGATCTCCAGTTCTGACTCAAAGGTTGAGAATGGCTGCTTCTATTTGCTCATATGCAAACTTGGGAAAAATCTCAGGCAAAGTGCCCCCTGAGATTATGAGAACTAAAAATCTTGAATTTTTACAAGAATACAATTTGTATTCTCTTCTGAGCTTTTTTATTTCTCAGTCTTCAGAATGGATGTGGATCAAACATTTCACTGTCTAACAGTATTAGACAGAAATAATTTATTTCTTAATGAAAAATAAAAATCTTACCCAGTGACTAGAACTCAAGAGCTGTGTTTCAGGAAAGATTAAATATCACAAAATGCACTATATAAAAGAAGAATAGAGTCTGCAAAGACTTAGAAACCCTGTTTCCTTCATTTGCTTTTCTCCTTTCATCTTTGTAGGTGGTCTGCTGGCTGGTGACACTCTTTTTGATCTGGCCTAAAAATTCTGTATACCAGGCTCATACCCACAGTAGCACTGAAAAGGGGCAGTTTCTAGTCCAATTCATAACAAAATTTTCACTGGTTAGCTGCATTAGTTGATACAGTGTTACCCTAACTCAAAATCAGGCACTTTTCTCCTTTTGCGTATTTAAATTGGCGATTGGAGCCATTTTGTTCTTCCAGAGTCTTGTTATTTAAATAGGTTTGATTTTTGGATCATATAAATTATGCTGAAGGACTAAATTTTCAGAAAAATTGTCAAACAAACCATGTTATCTTTGGCTCCTGTTCACTATCATATTTGGCAACAAATACATAAACTACTCCAACGTTTGGTTCAGAAAATTGAGTAACTTCTTTAAATATTAACACAGTTTTTTAATAAAATTCAGTGGAATCTACAGCTGCAAGAAATTTTAAGAGTTTTGGATATTTACCAAAAAATAAAATGCTGCAAAACTGCTCTTTTTAAACATTTTTATGGTTTATATTGTGTAATTGAATAATTAAACCTTCATTAATAATTAAATAATTCATACATATGTCTAGTGCATGTGTTCCAATAGTTCTTTCCAAATGCCTGCTGTTTCTTTACACAAAGCAGATGTTTTAAACACAACATTTGTTTACAAGCCATCAGTGTCTTTGAAGAGAAATATCAGCTCATTTCTAAAACCAAACCCAGCTAGGCATTCTCACTCTAATGACTGCCTCACACATGTACAGGTTTTATTTCATTTTAATGTTAGTCTGGCCAATTATTATAGCAAATGTTGTATCAGTAACATACAGAACTACACAACATAAATTACCATATTTTTCAGTACAGAGAATAATTGGTAGTTTTGAGTTCTAGGCTGTCAGGTGTACACCAGGTTACATCTTATAAAGGAAGTGATGTCCCCAGTAAATGAAGTAATTTCACTATTAAAAAGGAGTTAATAAACCACAGATTCCATGTTGAACAAAAGTGGAAGTGTAGTACTCACTTTGCAGAGACAAGGCTCCGTGCATGGATCTTCATTGATGCTACCAACCAGGCTGCAGTTACAACGCAGGCAGTTCGGGTAGCCCCGATACCCAAATGCACAGCGATCACATTTCTCTCCTGCATAACCCTCCCTGCACTGACACTGGCCTGGCCAAGTGCCTTGAATAGCAAAAGTAGAGGGGGGGGGAAAAAAAAATCAGAGCAGGCAATAGGCTGGATTCAGTATGTCTCAGAGGGTACAAAAAATTTAGCATTCATTTTTTATTACACTCCATGCCATATTCTGCAGACATTTGGCACAAGTTCAGTCTCAGCATCTATTTTTCACATTTAAAGAATGAAATGGACAGAAATTGCAGCAAAATGAATTTTGTTACAGCTGTAACAGCATTCACAAACAGTGTTAGATCTCAACACCTCACATTGTTTTACACAGCAGGAGGCCACAATCCCCACAGGAGAACACGTTCAGGGACCTGACATACCTTAAAATCATGAAATTATGTTATGCCCCAGCCTCACCTTCCCAAAGATTTACCAGCGTTTTGAAGTGGTGTCTAAAAGGCAGCCATTCAAGGGTAAATAGTGTTCCCTCAACTTCAATGACCTCCAGCCAGACTGGAAGTTCAGGGAAAAGGCACTTGCTGTTTCCTTACCACGCTGGGAGTCAGAATGGTGCTCATCTTTAACACAGACAGAACTCAGAGAGCCAAAGGGGTCGCAGTCACAGGGATAGCAGGGGTGATCCTCATAGGGAGAAACCTGTAAAATAAAAGTTCACTGCCAAATTCTCAATTTATTAACTGGGAACAGTAAAGTTACATCTGTTTCCTGTCTTCAATCACCAAAGCTAAAATGAATAAAGACTGGAAAAAGATAATATGGGGCAATAGATAAAGGGACTAGTCTAATTTTAGCAAGCAGAAGGATCAGGGGATTGCAGTCTACAAAAAGCTTAAATGTGGGAACAAAAGTTGATCTTCAATAGCACAAAGATACAGTAACTGCTAATGGCTGGAAGCTGAAGTCTGACACATTCAGCATAATACTTTTTTTTTAAAGTAACAGCAATTAACCACTGTGAAGGTTTGCCAAAAGATATGGAAATGCTTAAGACAAGAGTGGATGCTTTTTGCCAAGACATTCTGGTTCAAAGAGGAAGGAAATTAAAGAAATCCTTGGCTCTGTGTTCAATGGAAGGACAGCTTATCTATTAATAAAGACCCATTCTGACTTCATGATCTATAAATCTCTAAAATATAAGGCAGTGAAAATCATATGGCAAGATTTTATTTTTTTGCAGGGAAAGCTGTCCTTTGAGGTGCTTCAGCTCTAAACCAAACTAGTAATGACCTCACATTTAATGGCTATGAGTTGATCAAAGACCTTTCTTCAATGCTTTTTACAGCAACTCTGAGACACAATTTACTTCTTTGGATGAGCTGTACCTGCTGTATACCCATACTCCTATGGACTCATCCTTGCCCTCTGCACCAATTTATGCCAGATTTTTAAAGTATGGGTTTTTCAAAATATGCATGAACCTACCAAAGCAATACCATGTGAAGTAGAAATTCAGTTCAGAATGTCTCATTATACAGAGACCTCTAACACTGCAGTTATATGCAATGCTAAGTTACATAAGTTCATATGTTTAACTTTGTCAGCCACATCTTAGCAAATGTCTTGTAGAGTTTATGCCCTTTATCCAAAGAGTGACACTGGAAAGTACACTCAGAGCACAAGTTCTGCAACAATCATATCAAGAAAAGCATTTGTTGCAACTTCTTATCAGCCAAAGATTTTGATCCTTGAGCCAGGTCCTTTTTAACGCTGGTTGAAATGGGCTGATAGAGGATGGTACACAATTTTGGCATTTTTGAAGACAGTGAAACTTTAGTACTTTGGACCTTTTTAGAGCTTTACCCACAGGAGAAATGGATTTCCTATCAGAACACGTACATTTCCACACTATCAAAGATATCAAATGTAATTTTCACTTATCATTTTCTTCTCCAACATCTTGACTTGCCCTCCTACACAAATGGACAAGCATTTTGGTTTTTTCTGAAAGTTTTGGCGTTAAGTGATTTACCAAAAGAATCCCCTCTATAGTTCTTAGCTATTCTGCAACTAATAAAAAACCAATATATTAATCACAATCAGCTGAAATAGGCATGATACCATGTTATAATTCACCAAAACATTAGAAAGGTATTTTCTAAATCTTACTTTATGTGGTCTAAAATATCCATCAGCACACATTTCACAGTTGATCCCAGTAGTATGTTGAGTACAGTTTAAACACACACCACCTCCTATAAACTGGCCATGAATATCCATGCTTCTTTTCTGATCTGCAATACTCTGGTTGTAATAGCAATCTTCTGCTTTGTTATGACAGTTACATTCTGAGAAGGAACGGAAAATAAATATTTTTTTTTTCTTATTCACAATGTGTAACATTTCCTAGAATACTGACATTTTTCAAAGTTTAAAATGTAAGTAGAAGAGCCCATGAATTGACCTCAAAAGTGTGCTTTCCCCCTTTAACATGCCATGTGCTTCATCAGATATAATACACTATATTTCTTAGCAAGTAAGCAAATTTCAAAACCACTGTTATCATTTTAACAGCACTGTTTTTAGTACTATTCTGTATATCCTACTAAGACAATCTTGTCAGCACTGTTGTCAACAGTGATGTGTGCAATTAGCAATAACTGGTCCTTCTTCTGTCCTCTGCATTACAGATGAAAAGCTGCCTAATTCTTCTCTTATTTGTATTAGAGACAAAATCTGAGAAGTCAAAGTACTTAAGTATAAGTGTTATTAAGTTTAAAGAGTGGTATTATGACTTGTGCAAAGATTTCTATTAAAAACATTTCTTTTCCATCTGGAACTTTAAATTTTATCCAATAGGTTCTTAATTGTCTGCAGCTTGTGCTATGCATTAGTAATGTGAAGTGAGAAAATGCACCAACTAGCCCTAGGAACACATTCAGCCCTACTGGCACAGCCTAAGTCAATCTATCAGACAATTTGAAGCATAATTGCCAATAAGGAGTTTCTTTCAAAACATTTGCTATGAGAACAAAGTTCTTCATCTGACAAAATTTATGATCAATTGATAAAATTTGCACTTCAAGTAGCTAACAAAATGATTGATGCAAATCTGCTAGTTTCTACAGGAGTACAATAAATCCCCAAGTCCCTTTGAAAAAGAGATTCTGGGAGCTATACTACATGACAACTCCACTAGCCAAGGAGTTACACTGAACAGATTATTGAAAACCATCTGAACATTTATGATTAGAAGTAGGTTCTCTACCTCTGAACAATCCCATGAAAACAGTTCATAGTTTGTGCCTTTTTCTGGGGAATTAGTAACATACTAAAATTACAGATCTGTATGAAAGCAACCTCAAACAAGAAAACAGTAAGGCTTCATGAAACTACCTAAATGCCTGTGCCTACTTACTCTCACATTTGTTCCCAGCAGAAAGGGTTCCTGGTCTCCATGGTTTCTGGTGGTAGCCAGGACAGCACTTGTTACAGCTCTCTCCACATGTATTGTGTTCACATTGGCACTGCAGTTTCTAAGAAGAAAAAATCCACTTTCTTGAAATATTTTTTAATGGACAACCTAATCAATTTTGCCAAAAGCCTGCTCAGTATCAATCTTACTTCAAAAAATGGCATGACCCACAAATACCCCACAAGTGGCTCTACCATGGTACATCAACTACTAGGAAATAGCCTTTCCAGAACAGGAGGGGCAAATCTCCTGTGCTGCAAGACAGACTATGTCTTGTGCCCCTCGAATTGTTTTGATTCAATGCCAAAGAAGAGTTAACTTCAAGAAAGATACACTACAAAACCCAGATGTGCTTCCTCTGAAAAAAAAAGAAAAATATAGCAAATAATTTGTATGCATCATAAGATCTATTTTAGCTTCCTCTTTCTCATTCTCCTTAGGAATTTTTTTTGTTGTTATTTTAATTTGAAAAGTTGTTTTGCAAAAATAATGAGATTAAATACCTTTGTGATTTCATCCAAAGGGCAGCTACGAGCATGGCCATAACAAATACACATGCCACCAACAGAGATGTCCTTTATCGAATAGTAGTACTACAAAAAAACAAAGGTGAGAAAGGTATGAATAAAAGACATTTACACCTATTTACATTTCCCTGCCCTACTCTGCAAAACAAAATGCCAGCATTAAACTGCTCTGTGTAAATAAAAGAAATACTTAAACTATTTGCCATTTGGGGAAAACTTCAATTTTTGCGGGTTTTATTTTTCCCTATTGGGTATGAAAAACGAACTGGCTTTTAAATTTAGGTATGTATGTAAAATTCCTCAGCTTTGAGAAAGACCACCAATTGAGACCTCAACCAAAATGTACTTGCAAAAAAAAAAATCCAACTTTTTTCACTTTACAAGAAGCCATAAAGCATAAAAAATTGCTGTATTTTAGAGTCAGTCTGTGGACTAAGAGTATGCTTCCTTAAAATGGGAACTATCCCTCCCCTAAAACCACTTTGCACACTCATTTCCAGACCAGCTCTTTGCAACTACTGTGTAGCCAGGGAAATATTCCATCCAAACTCTTAGCTTAAAAATCGCGGATACAGCAGAATACTATCCATTAATATTGCCAGGTGGTGAGCAGAAACAACATACATAAGGAAAGGATTTAATTTTCAAGGCAAAGAGGAGGCAGGAAATGACCATCTGGGTTCAGTTACAGCTGCAGTATCAACATGGTTGGCCTGTTTGTATCCTGGGAAGTTTGTCCTACAGGGGAATGAAAAAGAAACTCTTTTTGAGGATACTTCTAAGGGAAGAGTTCAATGCTCTCAGACCTAGCAACCCTAATGTCAGCTGGTTCAGGAAGAGAGGTAGCCCTGGGTGGTCAGACATGCTGACTCCTGGACTGTTATTTCTTTGAAGGCTCTTGGACTTGGAGCAAACTATCTTCTTTGATTTCATACTTATTTTTTTATGGTCTTAAATTTCTTATGTGCACTATTTTGGGAGGATTTTTAATGTTATCGGCTTGAACTACAAAAATCATTCAGGGACTTACCATGAACAGTAAATCCTAAACTACAAAGAAGGAGGTTCAGGCTGAGAAAAGAAGAGGACAAAAGCAGAATTTAATTTCTCACTGCATTCCCGACTACATCTCTGTCTTATTTTCTGCCAGTGTACAGCTCACAGCAGCTGTGTGCAGCTTGGAGTTGAATGAGCAACCAGTGATAATTAAAGGCTACAGACAGAAATAAATAAAAAGAAGGCAGAAATAAAGGTGCTGTTGAACACTCAGAATCTGAATTGGCCATTTTTCAAGACTATGTACAGGAAACTAAACATAATTGGTATCAACAACCATAGCAAAGTCTTCAAAGCCAATAAAAACAGCATCCAAAAAGCTGGAAGTGGTTATCTTTGTTGCAGCTGGTTGCACAACAAAGTGAGACTCAAGGTGAGAAATCAGGATTTGGGAAACCTGGCCAATATGTGCAGTTCTTCATGTAAAATTGAGCTAAGCAGTGCTAGGTGGAGAAGTAATAAGCCCTGGATTGCACAACTGTGTATGTTACAAAACCAGTGGCAGTGCTTGGCCTCAAAATTCTTGTTTCCCAGCTGTATGTTTGTATGCTTCCATGTCAAACTTTTCCTTTTGGGGTGTATGTCTTGATATGCCAATACTATCAATAGATCTAAGTATCAACCAGCTTGCTCTGTGGGAACATCTCACCTCTCAGGCTGTGCAATTCCCTATTGCCAAGTAAGGCACAGCTGGAGCAGCTCTCCAATACTCTGCTCTTGCAGTCTCCATGCTAGCAATTCCCATTGACAGAAAATGCAAACCATCCAGATTTTACACTTTACAATGCTGCAGTTGAATGGACACCTTGAAATCACCCACAAATCCCTGACCAAATCCAAGTTCCTTCCTCCCTTCTGTGCTCAGCTATCCAGGCAGCCAAGGATTGCCTGTATCAGAGGAGCCACAAACTGCAAGAATCCCGTTGCCACACAAGGAAGAGTTGCTTGCAGATGTTTTTCAGGAAAAGGAGCTACAAAGGAAAGGGAAGGAGAAAACACTTCTCATGTTCTCCTGTCCTCATCAGAAATCCTACTTTCACAGAAAAACTTGAAGTCTCTGAAGTGTTAACCTGTGAGACATGGGCAAATTAAGATCATAATGGCAAGATAGGAAACAGAAATCCTTTTCCAGCAGAAAAACTGTTGAGATTTCCAATGTTAAATTTGTGTGAGAACCTGAAGAAATCAGCCCAAGTGCTTGGGGCTCAGTTTCCACAGTTTCAGTATCAAACCTGGAAATCAGTTAATGCTCTCGGAATTCTACAGAAACATTTTATGTTAATTTATGAGCTCCAAAACAATTGATTATAACAGCTTTTAAAAAATGAAGACATGAAAATTCACAATAGGTCCTGAAATCCATTATACACCACAGAAAGTACTGCGGTGGCATCAAGCACAACCTCAAAAGTCATCTCCATCAGTCAAACCACAATTTGTATTTTGATGATAAAGCATTATAAACACTACTCCTAGCACAAATCATTCACACAAACAAATAAATTAAAACAAAAACTGTCTTGAAAATTGAAAAAATATTTAGCTTTTTTCTAAAAGCTGTTTGTGACAAGATATTGTTGTTAATGGTGTCAAAGGCAAGGCAGGAATTATTTAAAACCTATTAACGCCACTCTGAATGACAAGAATTAAGTATTTCTCCTTCTCAAATAGGTCAGAATAGACTCTCCCATCAAGCTATACTGAATACCATTTATGAATAATCAGCTTACCCTTCTGGTAACAATGGGGTCTAGTTCCTTAGGATCATTATGGCTGAGAGTCATGAGGTCAGCATTCAGAGTTCTAATACGCTGCAGTCGCAGGCGAATGTATCGTGCAGAAGTAAATTCCAACAGTTTCTGTGAAGGATCATCAGCACTAGGCCTACCATTGATCAGTGAGGTGTGAATCTGGAAAGAAAGGCTGACTTAGTCACAAACATTGCGATTCACTTACCACGACAAACATTAGTCTGAGAATCAAAACCACAAAACTTAATCTTGTTTCCCAACAACTCAGGATGGTGATGTGTTAGACTACCTAGAGTTCTTTCTATTTCCCCATTGTCTATCTGCAGGTAAAATTCCTGCTGCCTGAGTCACACTGTTCTGAAACCACCATTATCAACTCATCATAGTCCCAAGTATCCTGGGCTTTTGTGGAGATAAAATAAGGAGAAAAACCAAGGTGCAGTATCAAGGTGAGTCCCTAGGTTCTTTATATTTCCCCATTGTCTATCTGCAGGTAAAATTCCTGCTGCCTGAGTCACACTGTTCTGAAACCACCATTATCAACTCATCATAGTCCCAAGTATCCTGGGCTTTTGTGGAGATAAAATAAGGAGAAAAACCAAGGTGCAGTATCAAGGTGAGTCCCTAGGTTCTTTATATTTCCCCATTGTCTATCTGCAGGTAAAATTCCTGCTGCCTGAGTCACACTGTTCTGAAACCACCATTATCAACTCATCATAGTCCCAAGTATCCTGGGCTTTTGTGGAGATAAAATAAGGAGAAAAACCAAGGTGCAGTATCAAGGTGAGTCCCTAGGTCCTGCAGTCTTCCTTCCTCTCCCTCACTGAGACAGAGTATGTAACTCTGGCCATAAGCTCAATTTTGTCTTTACAGATTTCTTCTCTGCAAATAGAAAGATCTTATTACAAAGCATAATCTGGTCCACATTCTCAATCTGGGGTCATTAATCCTACACCTAGCAGTGACAGGACTGTACAATCAGCAGGAAGTACTCAGTGATAAGACATGCAGTGGGAAACTCAACACAGATGACAACTGAAAGCAAGTTGTCAACACAAACCCACTCATTTGACCTGCATCTTTCTTGCACAATCCCAGCTGGCCCCACTAAAATGACTTTAGGCGTGAAACTGCACAGCTTTTTCTGGCCACAGCCCCTTTCTTCTTTCCAAAGCTACTTAGGAACATACAAGGATATAGTCCCCTATGACCACACAGTCCCTGCTCCATTTTATGTAAAAACCAGAAAAACAAGACCCGACCATACAGACAATGAACAAGTGTTCAACAGTTCACCTGGTGTCCATAACAAACAAAGGGTCAAGTTTTGGGCTTGTCAGATGCATTTCAGAGTGTAGGACATATTCTCATTTATGAGGAGTAATTTTGTCTCATAAACTACTCTTGAATTTATAGTTTCAACTTTGTCCAGTACTGTCAAATTGTTCCCCTGAAAATATTCCTACATGTTATAGATTTTTTTAAATTATTATTCTTAAAAAAAAAATCTTAATTATCTAATGGAGATAGGGGCTCCCTAGGGAGTAACTGTGCTATTTAAAAGACATACAAACAGACTTGTAATGGAGGTCACATTCCCAAAATTATAATTTTGACATTTATTGATTAGCACCATTCCTTCTTAATATTCTAACATAGCGTGTTCAAAGATTTCTACTTTTCTGATAGCCCATCCATTTTTTTAACTGCAGAATAACAGTTATGATAACCAAAATCTTTCCCAGGTCTCATCCTGCAAATTTGCACCACCTGATATAATATTCAGCTCTCATAGAAATACAGAGAATTCTTCTAGTCCATTTACTTTGCTAAAGCAGGATTTATTAGAGTTTTTTTGGATGTTTAACCAACCCATTTTCAAAGACCAGTGTTGGTGCTGACTTTACAACCTTCCAAGGCAATGTACTTCAGGCCTATCCAGCTTTATTGTTAGAAATGCTCCTAATCTCTAAATCATGTTTTTCCTTGTTGCAATTTCAGAACTCTTCCTGGATCCTGTCACAGACATGCAGAAAACGTTTTTCCTCTTTTGTACCCATGTTTTATGCAACTGAAGACTGAACATGCCCACCACATCTCAGTCTGTTCTCTTCAGGCAAATTGGTTGTGCAATATTCATTCCGAAGTTATGTTTTCTGCTGGGAATCACAAGGCAGAATTGTTGGTCAAATATTCAAATATCACTGTTCTCCTTTTACTGAAAAAAATTTACACATATATACTCAACTATAAATAAGCACAACTTCAGCATGGGGCACCATATCCTACTCTCATCTACTTTTCAGTACAGACATAGAATTTGCTGGGCTTGCTGCAATCCTTTGATTTTCTCAGCAAAGACAGCAGGATCCAACCATGGCACTGGAATTTATAACACACTGTGTTTGCTTTTTATCACTTAGACACCAGACATTTAAAGATCCAGAAATGCCTGTCCCAACCAATTGGCCACATGACACATGCCACTTCATTCTACATCATCTTTCCTGCTTAATATATACTCTCACTTCTCAAAAGTAGTGCCTTCAAAGTGATGAAATGTAAATTATGACTCATTTTTTACTCTCAAGTTTAAAGCTTGAACAGTAGAAATTCTACTGTCTAGAAATTCTGAGTAGAAACTCTGTAACAATACACTTAAATCTTTATAGGGACTGTAGAGGAATCTTAACAAACAGAAAAAGAGAGAAACAGAAAAGATACTGACTAAGATACTAAAGAAGAAATACCATGATTCTCCTTGCACACTGCTACATTTGTCTAATAATAAAAGTGATATTTCTCTATTATGTATTTTTGGCTTACCTGTCTTTCATAATTCAAGACCATTTTCAAACAACTGCAATTTAAGCCTTGAAATTCATCATGAGTCATAAACTGATTGTGTAAATTGCCAAAAGCAGATCTTCAAGCAGTATAAATCAGGCAAATAACAGAACTTACAGTCAAGCAGCTCTATCTCTTCAAACCTGAGAAAAATCTAGCAGCCAAACTGGCAAAATGTCACATTTGGCAAAAAAATGTTATTAATGACATCCATATTTAAATATGTGGTCTCTTTATGCTAACAGTTATTTCACATCAAGACACTCCAAGCTGATGGCAGAAAACTGGGATGTTAGCAAATGCTGGATACAAGGCAGGCATTTACAGAGATCAGCTGGTTTGCAGGGCCATTCTTAAGTGCAACAGATTGGCTAGAACAAATTACAAAGCTCTAAATACATATATTTTCCATAGAGTTCCAAGATTCACTAAGGCAGGTTGTGAAATACTCTGCGCAGGCAATGTTCCTGTCTGACAGACAATCCAGCTACAAAGGAGGAGCCCTTCCTTTGTGAATGACAGCTTTTATGCATGTGTCTTTATCTGCTGGAGGGCAGGAAGGCTCCTCAGAGGGATCTGGACTGGCTGGATTGCTGGGCTGAGGCCAATTGGATGAAGTTCAACAAGGTCAAGTGCTGAGTCCTGCCCTTGGGTCACAACAGCCCCAGGCAGTGCTACAGGCTGGGGCAGAGCGACTGGAAAGCTGCCCAGCAGAAAAGATCCTGGCGTGCTGGCTGACAGCAGCTGAACCTGAGCCAGCTGTGCCCAGGTGGCCAAGAAGGCCAATGGCATCCTGGGCTGTGTCAGCAGCACTGTGTCCAGCAGAACCAGAGCAGTGATTGTCCCCCTGTACTCAGCACTGGTGAGGCTGCACCTCAAATCCTGTGCTCACTTCTGGGCCCTTCAATCCAGGAAGGACATTGAGGGGCTGGAGTGTGTCCAGAGATGGGCAGCAGAGCTGGTGAAGGGTCTGGAGCACAAGTTCTGTGGGGAGCAGCTGAGGGAGCTGGGGGTGTTCAGCCTGGAGAAAAGGAGGCTCAGGGGTGACCTTATCACTCCCTAACCTGGCAGGAGGCTGTAGCCAGATGAGGGTCGGCCTGTTCTCTCAGGCATCAAGTGATAGAAGAAGAGGAAATAGCCTCAAATTGTGCAAGGGAGTTTTAGATGAGAAACTAGGAAAGTTTTTTGCATAGAAAGGATTGTCAAGCATTGGAGAAGGCTGCCTAGGGAAGTGATGGAGTCACCATCCCTGGAGGGACATGAAAATGTGTTACTTTAAGAACATGGCTTAGGGGTGAAGTTGGCAATGCTGAACCTTGATCCTTATTAGTAGGACTAATAGTTGGACTCAATGACCTTAAAAGTTTTTCCAACCTAAAAGATTCTGAGATTCTCCATAAAGACAGAAATTTAATTCTTCCAATTTTTGTGTTATGTTTTTCCATCACCACACTCAGAAAAAAAGCAGTGTTTTGATAGTGTAGCCCAATTAATTATGTGTACTATCAGGGAAAAAAGAATTAGAAAAAAATGTAACTAAATTGAATTTCTGGCATCCCTGGAGCTGGAGTTGTATGGCCTACTAAATGTACATTACAAGCAGCACTGCTCCTATACAGTCAGTAAGGGTTTTCTGGTTAATTGTATGGAGAGCCAGGTTTAGGTTTCTTTGTTCCATCTCATCTGTCAGTTTTATGTTGATTTTATATTGATCACATGCTCACAACATTGCAATAAACATTGAATTAAAGTAAGAGTGACTTTACTGAATTTCACTGGTTTTTTTTTCTTGCTGTTAGTTTTAATTTTATGTGAATGTCTACATCCAGACCAATCCTTTTTTTAACCAAGAAATAAAAACATATTGATTTCTATGAAGCTAGGAGTTACTAGCACCCTCCATGGGATAACACCACACTTATTATCACAGTCATACATTATAGCATTCACGATGGAATAACCATTGGTTTTAATGTATCATTTCATTGTGTGGCTGTCTCTCCATAATAAATTACACAAGTACCATGAATAGGGTTTACTAAAAGAAAGAACAACAGCAAGACTGCACAACTCGTAGCCCTTTTAATTATGCTGCATCCTTGAAACAATGCCAAGGCTTGTTTAGGAGTTCCAGCTGTGCAGAGCACTTCAACAGTGTTAGCTGCTTTATCTCACACAACCAGGTGTTCCTAACACAGGAGTTTTCTCTACTAAATGAAAAAACTGGCAGAACACAGAGCCTCTGTTATAGTTTTTCGGGATAAAGGAACTAATAATTCACAGCTAATTGCTACCATCAAATTATATGGAAAGAGAGAACAAAGAGTTTAGTAATGGGAACACATAGAACCAAAGACACATTTCATCCCATGATTTAGAAGTTTGCTATACTATATGATATAAAGATAATGTTACTAAAAAAGAATAGCAGATAACCTGATAGTTCTGAGGGTGATAAACTCTGTAACTGCAGTTCAAATATTTTCAAATTGTTATCACTTCATGTCCTTAATCACAAACTGCAACTACAAAAACAAAGATACCTCTCCATGTTCCAGGGGGACTAGTCTGGAATAATAGGAGGTGCAGATCACTTCATCATCCCTCTTGTAAGTTGGCGGCCCAATTCTTGGTGTGATGTTGTAACGAGTTAAACATTCGGTATCACTAATTGCATAGTACTGCCATGGCCTGAACTCCATGCCATCTATGGAGCGTTCCAAAATCCAGTTTCCAGGTCGTGGAGCATTAGCGGCTTTGATGATGACATATGCAACTTGAAAGACCTGAAAAAAATGCAAGAAGAAAATTTTAACACTTCATTGTACTGTAAAACACCACCAGAAACCAACTGGGTAATAAATTTCAATTTTCAAAGCAGTATACACTTTGCCTGGGCAGAGGGTAAAATTTGGTAAAGTAACTCTGTATAAACTTTTTGCACAAATGTTTGACTAGAGGTCCACCTAATTGTGTCCAGGGCATCCGTTCGTGCTGATGTAATAGCTGAAAACTATATCTATCCTGCACATCTCAGGATTAGATGGGTATAACTATCTGTGGGAAATGTTTAGCTTTTCTGAACCACTGACAGCTTAAAAAAAGTAGTGTTTGGTTGGGTTTTGTTGTTTGTTTTTTTGTGCTTGGTTGGTTGTTTTTGTGAGGTTTTTTATAGATATAGACCAAAAAGCTCCTTGGTTTACAATGTAGCAGGGAATGTAATCTTCTCTGTAAGAACATTTCTGAAAAACTTTTTATACCCTATGTTGAAAACCTCCTTGCATTACAATTTCATCCTTTATTGAAGTTATTTCAGCAGAAGACTACTTATAGTCACTGCTAAAAATATACAGAGACAAATAAGCTGAATGTGACAAAAATAACCATGATAAAAGAGCTAATATTCTTAAGTAACATTGAGATGTATGTGAGCTATGCAGCTATCTTGACTATTTTTCTAACAACCCAAAGTGAAATCCCCATGAGCACAACAGGACTGTTCAGCACTTCTGTGAGTAGGCAGGGCAGGAATTAAGTTCATATCACCTTTTAAATTACTTTGTCATGCAGCCAGATAACCTGAACTGGCCCCCAGCTCATGACAGCATCAGACATGAACACTGAAGAGCATTTACTGCAAAGCCACCATGTTCTCCCTTACCCAGTACCTGCTACATCACCTCACTCAAAAAGGCTGCATTTGCAAACTCATAATACTTCTATACAGGAGTTTAATGTTTCATATACACTGGAGTAACAAGCCAGGTTTAGATGAAAGAAAGCTCTGTATTATTCAGCCATCTCAGAGAAATGTATTTCCACTTGAGCAGGCTGCTATTATCATCATAATTCCTGCCTGCATGTGCACTATTAATACTGTGTTGAGCTCCAATCTGGCTGCAATCAGTTCTTTCATACACTATAAATTTAAATTTTTAGGATTTTTTTTTTTTTTTTGCAATGCAGATTAAAGCCAGGGCAAGAACAATACTTGCCACATGAGAGAAGGTTTTGATTTTGCCAAATGGGGAAATAAAGTCACAAAAATAAATAGTAACTGTGTTGCAGATGCAATTCAGGAAATGACTTTTGAAACAAAACATTATTTAGGTGAACAAAGCTTTGATTAGGAGATCTTGCACACATGCGAAGAAAAAAAAATTGGCGATATTTATCTTCCATTGATTTACTACATATAATATCTTTTAAAAAGTGAAACAATCTTGCTGTTATTTAAATCAGACAATTTAAACTACAATGTTTTTATTTAGTCTGACTTTCTTTACAGGCAATCCAGATTTATCCTGTTAAAATCAGTCAGACACAAACAGAACATTTGTAGTTGTTGCAATAAATATAAAAATTTACAGAAAATGAGGATTTTACTTTTCAGCAATGCAAGCAGATACAGGCAACAGGAGAAGCCAAGTCACTCTTTAGTCAGTCTTAGAAATAAAATTTCTCTGGGGTCTGTGAATCTTTTGTTGTTTCACATAACCTTAAAATCTGATCAAAGTTAAACGAATATCAAGAATTATAATCCAGCTTCCATGAAGAGAGGAATGCCTTTTAAATAAAACCTACATCATGCCAACAATCTCCAGCTGAAAAATAAAAGCCAAAATACATGGTTTTAAAGGAACAAAGTACACCATTTGGGCAGACTTCAAACCAAACAACTATATTCCCTACAGACAACCTGGATTTCATTGACTCAGTTAGTGGTATGGAGTTTTGCACTCAGTTACGACCAAGCAGAATCTAGTGTATTATCATTTCAGTACCCAAAACCTGAAGACACTTGTATGTGACAGGAGTTGCTTGTATGGGTATTTTCTCCATCACAGATGGGAACACCACAAAACTATTAAAACTAGAAAAGTTTTATTGACTGGGCTTAGAAACAGCTATGCACTTCCAAGTTCCTTTGAATTCAGTAATCTTTCTCAAATGCATAAAAGATGCAAGACTGGAACCCAAACCTTTTTCAAATACCCTGGTAAAAAATCTCCCTCAAAAACTCTCATATGTCCTTTATTTTCTTTCCCCATTCTGCTTGCTGTCATCAACTAAACTGCTTCCCTACTTATTACACAGTTGGCTGAACAACAAATGATCTACTTTTGATTACTTTGAGATTTTTCAAGACCCATTATAGTCTGCAGCTGATGTGGCTAGTTTTAAATCCAGTTCCAACTAGTAACAATGAGCTATCCTTCATCATGAACTAACTGCTGCAGTAAAAGGTATTTACAAGATTATGCAAGTTAAACTTATTTTAAATACCAAGTTCCTTGGTGAGGGGGGAGTGGAGGGAAAAGACAGTCAAATATTAACATTTTCACAGCAACTGTGCACAAATTCAATGTGTTCAGTTCTCCTCTCAACTCTTCCATTTACACATAGCTCACAGGTATCCCATTTTACTTCACAGGTAAATTGACAGGATAATGAATAACAACAACTTCATGAAAACTTGTCAGCCCCTGAAAATAATATAGCTTAAATAAATAAATAAAGGATTTTGTATAAATGTTCTCAGACTTGAGAAATCACAAGACAGCTTACCAAGACAACCTATATTCTCAGGGATTATGTTTCCCAGCAAGGGAATGAAGCTGGAGAAAGGGACCAAGGTGTCCACAGGGTCCACAGATGAAGATGTTTTAAGGAATATCTGTAATAGACCTCCAATCTCACAGACTCTGCAACCCATAATAGGTCAAGAAATCCATGTGATGAAAACTGATTTTCCTTTGAGCAATTTTTAAAAGAATCTGACTTTTATAACTTCTTCAAGTTTGAACATCAATGGCAGTTTCTTACTACTTCCCACATTGATTCAGTGCCCACCAACCAGCCACGCGATAAACCTGAGCAAGAGCTAATGATTTGTACACTTTAATTTGACTGTATAACTTTCTCAGAACTAATTGCCTTGTTGAACTACAAGGGTAAAAAGGGCAAGTCAGAGCAAGTTAGCAGTTCCCAAGCCATATATTAAAAGTGCCATTTTAGAGGCATTTCAATCCTGATTTTTAAGATCAACCAAATAAACTTCTACTAAAAAACCTTTTTCATAGCTGCAATGCCAACAAAACAAGTAATTTCTGCTTTAATTAGACTTTCTAAAAAACTTTGTTTCCCTGAATTCTGATCCAGCAACACCAAAGGCATCATTCTTGAATACTCTCAGAGTGGGAGACTAGATGAAGGGATGTTTATCAGCTTATATTGTTTACAGAAATATCTTTTTAAAAGTTAAAGACAGCTTCATCTTCTTTGACACCGTGAAGAAGATTTGTTTGCAATATTTTTCTCTGATGATTCTGTGACATTAAAAGTGCAAAATACACTAAATCCAGAAAAACCTCTAGTCTCATTAATTATTTTTTCTTCAAGATTTTGATTCATTATGTGCAAACATTAATTTGGAATTGAAGGGAAATTCATTTTAGTCAAGAATTTTATTGTAAGAATATACAGATGAACACCCTGAATGTTGCATCATCAGTCTTACAAGGCCACAAAAGGCTTTTAAGAAAGCTTGCCACATACAATAAATCAGCATTTGTCCTGTAAAATCAACAGAATACCATTTTTTGACATCAGCAAACCATGTATATTTACAGAAACCTGTTCTTGCCCGTTGATTTCAAGATGAAAGCTCTAGAAAAATAATTTTATAATATTTACATTCTTTTTTACTTTGTAATAGCAGAAGCTACAAATTACTCCTACATCAGCCTCCAAGTGGTAATCCAGTACTCATAGAATATTCATAAGTTATGACTTAATCAGAAGTGGAGCTGTTTTTTCAACTCAGCTTAATACTATGGGTCTTCCAAGAAGAACTAGTCTTGTTTTGCAATTCAAGAACTTTTTGATATACCAACATCTGCCTTTCTGCTACACTGAGGATACGGAGTTCATTTAAATACCTTTAAAAGTTCAAAGCATGGTAATAAAACTGAGGTAAGTAGTCTTTGTTTAATGGTGTCAGAGTAGTATTTTACAGCTGGATCAATCACACCAGTAAAATGTATCATAGCCAGGATTTATTAGAATTGTAATTTCACAGTGCAACTGCCCAGAGGAGTCAAACTCAGACAAAAATTGCTGTTTTTATAGAAAACCACTGCTGTGCATTTTATTTCTGTAGAACTACCAGTGTAGGAAGCACAAGGTCATAAATCAAATCTTAGTGTCTTGTACATCAATCCTACACCTCATTGCTACGCTGCTCTTTCCTCAGTTCTGGATCATTGCCATACATTTAATGGAAAGGGGGGAGAGGAGGAGGCAGTGGTGTAGGGCGTGGGAAGGAAAGGCTATCATACATGTGGGTCCTGGAAAGACTGAAAGGCACACTAGAGTAAATGTACCTAGCTGTCAGGATGTATATGAGCTAGAAAATCATAACATAAGCACTCACTATCCTTATAAAATGCTATATTAGCTACAAATAGCACAGATTCTGCAAAGGAGAAAGATAAAAACAGCAATTTCAATGCTGATTTAATTAGATAGACTTCTTTTCTTACTGAGATCCCATCAAATTACTCTGTAGAACAGCTGGTTTTAGACTAAACAGACTAAGAACAAGGTAGATTAGCTAAAAGAACATCCTCTATTCCATTCAACTTGAAGCCAAGAGATGAATAGTCATTGAGGTTCACCTAAGAAGACTGGATTGGAGTCAGTGTTCACCAGCTATGGGAATCTTCCCCATATTTGCCAGCCAAGGGTATGTTTCCACACTTACCAACTCAATTGCTTGGATTTATATCTCTAAACTGTGCCTTGGATTATATCTCTAAACTGTGTAATAATCCCAAGAAGCTCTTAGTCCTAGAACTTCTGATAATAGCACAAAAAACCCACTCATAAATAATGACAGGATTTTTAACATCACAAAAAGGTGTGAATATATTCTATACTCTGGCAAGGAAAGTTGATGTACTTGTTTGCTTTAATATGGTACTTGACAGATTTAATGCACAATGCTTGAAATGCAAACGAAATGTATCAATGATCAAATTATACTGAACACTGGTACTGACTTTCAGGAATATTTCTACAGGTCCTATTCTAAGTAATTCTGAAAAAATGTATGAAGTAAACAATTGCTAAAATCACTAAGGTCCTTCATATGCTTTTCTTTTGTGTTTTCTTTACTTGTGCTGACTCGTTTCAAGTAAGCACACCAAGTCAGCTCTAATAACTCACTGACTTCAAGCAATCTCTATTAACCAAATCCTTTCTCACAGAGCAGTAATTTACATTCAGTTTGCATAGCCCTAGATGCCTTCTCTCTCTCAAACCCTCTAGGGAAAACAGAAGAAAGGCCCCTTAGGGGAAACTTTTCAAATCAAATTAGTGAAACTGAGCATGAGTCAGGAGAGGAAAGATATGTATTTGTTGAAACCTCAACAGCACTATGACTGAAGAACAAATGATTCAGAGTGCAACTCAGCTGGTCTGTTTCCAAAGTAAAATTGTTCTAGGAGGATAAAAACTAAGGCATCCCCTCCTCCTCCTTCATTTTTCCTTCCTGTTTGTCCATTTACAAACCAAATACAAAGTTAACTCTTCAAACAACACTAACTTCCTATCCAAACCTTCTGTCACAGACAAAAGACACCCTGTGATCATTATCCTCACAGTTCTGCTTTCTAATTAAAGAGCAAACTAGGCACCTGCTTAATCTATGCTTTATTGGAAAACATCAAAGTAAAACCCACTGTTTTAATCTTTAAAATTACTTTTAAGCAGGATCTAGAGATCCTGCAGAAGCTTCTTACCAATTCTACACTTCAAGTAAGCATTTCTTAGTAAGTAATAAAGCTGCTTCTTCTAGAGTTGGGAGGTATCACCATATTAATAAGGAATTGTTGAGCTATGATTTTTAAATAACTTAGGTAGGCCAGCACATAGATCTGTTCAAAGCAAAACAACCAGAAAAAGCAAGAAAAATTAACCTCTTCACCAATTACTTTATCTATTCTTGGAGCAGGGTAGGAGAGTTCTGATTCTCGTGTCTAGCAGACAAACTTATAAATTAGCAAATGCCCTGTACAGTTTAGCATGCTCCTGTCTAAGAATGATAAATCCCTCCAAGTTTGGCCTTACAGAGTCGCCAAAACAGGGGAAACAACTTTTGCCCAGACAGTTCCAGACTCCCCAGGGTCACAAATCACTGTTTCAGAAATTCAAACTCCAGCTCTGCAAAACAGCAGACAGCAAATGTTCTTAGAAGATATAGTTTAGAACATGTTTTTCCAGTGCTCCTCCCAACAAGATGATGATCGGAATCAGTCAGATGCATCCTCACATATAAAATATGTGCTTTGTCCAATACCCTGAAAATATTCCTGTTTAAAAATAAGTTCTTGAAAACACAGACTTCAAGTAACTTTTAAGAAATAAAAGGTGGAGGAAAACAATATCATAGGAGTGCTGGGGGAAAGACAGAAGCCTGGGAGAAAGACAGAAGGTTAGGCAGAGGAAAGTTACCAAGACAAATGAACTGGTACAGATGGAATTGGTTACCAAGACAGAAAGAACACAGATGATAGTTTTCACTAAAAACTGTTTTTGTTTAATCTAAACAAAGAGCTGCAATCAATTTGTATTGGCTTGTATCCTACATCCATTTAATGATACTCCCATAAATGTTACTCACCTGCCTTAAATCCAAGGTGATGGTGACCCAGTGGTATTGCCTTCCATTCTGAATGCTGGGACTCTGCCACCAGTTATTGGTACCATCGATGGCACTGGAAATTGGGTGCTGCTCTGTTTCAAAGCAAAAAAATTAAACATCTCTTGAAAATAAATCTCACTTAGCTCTTCTGACCCAGCACATTTGTTTCACATGAAGAACAATCTCTTCCTGTCATAAAGAAGTGAAGGCTGAAATCTGCCCTCAGACAAAAAGGTTGTCACTGGATCTTACAGTGCTCAGTGGTGATACACGGCGCTCACACTTTGTCAGCCTTTTGCTCCAAGGTAATTGCACTCACAGAGTAGACAGACTAAAACCAAAACATATTTGACTCCAATACACTCTATATTCAAGGGGAAGGGTTAAAAAAAGACACAAACTCATGAAACAAACAAAATCCAAAACATGTGAAGCTTGCCTTTGGGATTGGCACTGTGACTGTCACAAACGCGGCACTGGGCGTTGCGCAGGGGCCGTCCAGGGACGTGCTCCACCAGTTTGCAGAACATCTCTGGTCCCTTCTCTCCACAGGTGGCATTGGTGGAGATGTGAGCATTGCTGGCCAGGTTCAAAATGGCAGGAAACAGGCCTTGAAAGAAATAAGGTTTATCAGTCACATTGTAAGGCATGCAAAGTTGACACCCTGACAGCAGTATCCCTGTTATTTCGCTCCACATTTGGATGCTTTATACTGAGGAACACAGGAGTTTGCCACCCAACTCTCCCAGTTACTAAACCTTCCCTTGCACAGTGAATTGATCAAACTCTGGGGGACAACTGGCGCACTGCCAGAATCAAAGTGGGCGTATAGAGCACACACTCAGCTGGTGTGGAAATCAGCATTTTACACAAGCTCTTTGCAGCAGCAGCACCACTGGCCTGAACAGGACACACCAGACTTGAAAAATTTAAGGACTGAACTTTAGAACTTTGCTACAGGCTTCTTCTGCAGTCTCTGTAAAGTCTAAGGGATATTTTGCTTGCCACTTATTAATCTTTATACAAACACTTCAGTGTACTTTCAAATAGTTTTGCTTTTCTGCACTGGAATAACGTAACAACAGACTAAATTTCAAGATTACAGTTACCAGACCAGAAATCCTGCTCTTTTTCGAAAAGGAGTAATGTTTTACTTTGTTTTGGAGGCTGACGATAAAATTTCTAGAATACTGTCTGTGACAGAAGTTAAGCACAGTTTCTCAATCAGCTTCCAGCTGTCCCTCATGAGCTAAAAACTTTTATTTCTTGCATGGTTATGGTGTAACAAAGATACTCCATTTCCACTCATAAGTAACTCTGAAAAAGAAGCAATTTTGGAAAGAGGAGTCCTGTCTTTAGAGATTAAATCCAGTGGGCTAAAATAAAATCTAGAGAGTAGGTATGGCACATGAAAAATGCCACAGGAATTGCTTGTGTTGCAATAGTACGGTATTACAATCATTTGGCTTCTATTAAAAGGAAATCTGAAAAAACCAAAAATCAAGCCAGATTTGTGAAAACATATTCCTATTCTACTAGTAAAACTGCATGAATTCTCTTACTTCATTATACACAATATACATCAAAAGAGACTGCAATAATAAAGTTTTGCTTTCCTTAGCTGCCTATACATATAAATATCTCAAAGCCGGGTGCCAAGGGGAGGGTTCCAAGCTCTTTTCAGCACTCTTCAGCAACAGGACAAGGAGTGATGGCCATAGACTAAAACAGAAGTTTCACCTCAGCATAAGGAAGAACTTCTTCACACTGAGGGTGGCAGTGCAATGAACAGGCTGCCCAGAGGGGTTATGGAGTCTCCCTCTGGAGACACACAAAACCCACCTGAACAAGTTCCTGTGTTATATGTTCATGGTGACCCTGCCTTGGCAGTGTCATTGGACCAAATGACCTCCAAAAGTCCCTTCCAACCCTAACAATTCTGTGATTCAACAAGGCTACATTCAATATTCCTTTCAAGCACCTTTGGCAGTAATTGTATTACCTTAGAAATCCTGGAGAAAAGTTTGTGTTATTTAAGACTTGCCTTCAGCTATTGAAAATTTGGCTAAATTCTAACCCTCTGCACCACCGTATGAATAACAAAGTGTGTATTTTCAATTGTGCTATACTTGAAATTTAATAGGAGAGAGATGGAGCTTTGTATTTTTTTGAATCCCGACTTCATTTATGTTAAATCCAGACTAGGTCAGATGCCTTGTTCTCATTACACCTAAATCTGATGCAGATGAGGATGCTAAAGACATCCTAATGACTACTCTAGTGAGGCTCTTCTGCCAGTAAGATATTTTCTGCACAGGCTTCTCTCACGTTGTGGAGTATGTGTGCAGTGCATCTCCAGATGTAAAGCTGGAGCCAAAGAAAAAATGCTGCCTCTGTTTTCCTACTCCTACAAGAATGCTCAGTGGTTGAAGAGGGTACCTTTTTTAACACTGCTCTCCAATGATATGAAATCTTTCTTATTCAGTATTAATTATTGTTCATGCAGAGGTCTACCAGCCTGTCTTCAAGAGCTATCCATTACTTCCCAGGTCACCCATGACCTTCACTCACATTATACAATAGCCCTGCCATTTCTTTCCATTTGCTACAGTGAAATAATTTGCCTCCAACAACCACCAGTCAACAGACTTGTGCCAAAGGAATAGCAACACTATTTTCTGGGTCCCACAGACATAAAAATAAAGCACTTCAATCCAAGTGAGTTGCACTGGAGATTTGCCCCAGGACACAAATGAAAGCAAGAGGTTGTTAGCATTGTCCCGCAAAGTACTGCATCTCTTCAAATCCTAGTTGATTATGTTCACCTCTGAATCTCTTTCCCACAATTCAATTTTAAGGCAAACTGCAGAGGTGCAGCCACTGATTTCAGGAAAGATCAAGAACAGTGTCGGAGATGATTTATTAGGAAACAATAAGCATCTGTAACAAATGAAATTGAAAAAAGGTAAATTTCAAATAAATTAGTTGCATCTTCAAAGAACATTGCTCCCCTTGATTCTTTTACTAAGGAGAGCCAGGTACTCAGAGTCAGGAATTCAAAAGCTCTTAGATGCTGCTCTGCCAATCTCCTTTCTCCCTCACTTCTTCACCCTCCCCCTGCCCCCAAAAAAACAGGAAACCAAACATCTGCTAAGATATTTTTATGCCTTGTAGGAAGCAGTAGGTATGATAAAGATGATCAACCAAAGAATCAATCACTTAAGTGAGCCATTTATAGATAAACAGGGGCCTGTCATCATGTCTTGGTGTGAAATGCCAGTGGCTGTAACTGACATAAAACTCCATCAGAAGATAACAGATTTCATTAAACTGAAATTTTAGCAATGATATTTGCATTTTTAAGGCCATCAGAGCATCATTTAGTCTTTAGGAAAGGACCTCTGAGACCATCAAGTCTAACCTCTAACTGATTACCACATTGTGGACCATGACACCAAGTGCCACACAGAATGAATACCTTGAATACCTCCAGGGACAGTGACTCCACCACTTCCCTGGGCTGTTCATTTCCCATGTTTAACAACTATTCCCATGAAGAAATTCTGATCCTGAGGTCAAACCTGAATCTCCCCAGGCACAGCTTAAGTGTATGTCCCTTCATTCTATTACTTGTTGCCTGGGAGAATAGACCCTCACCTGGCAACACCCTCCTTTTCAGGTAGTTACAGAGAGTGATAAAGCCCCTCCTGAGCCTCCTTTCCTCCAGGCTAAACAACCCCAGCCCTCTCAGTCCCTCCTCATAGGACTTATCCTCTAGACCCTTCATTCATTTAACTTTCAAGGTTTTCTATCTAAAGTACAGCACAAATGATAGATTAAACTGGATTTATTAAATTATTCCCACTAGAAAGGAAGGCAAGTGCTCCATGCAAAAGTATGGGAATTACTGCTCAGCATTTTGCAAGAGACTATGGTGGTCCTGAGAAAGGCTGGAAGAATTTTTAAACTAAACTCATTTACTTCTAACTGCTGGCCAGCTCTTTTCATGGTAAGGTGAACTCCTTCATTATTTTCCAGCTACTCAGATGCTCATTTGCCTCAAACCAGAGATTTGCACACACCCCAATGCCAGAAAATGAAGTGTGTAGATGTTAATTTGACCTTGAGAAAAAATAACAATTGGTTCACTACCGCTCAGCACAAAAAGCTAAGCACAATGTTTTCATTAGAAGTTCAAACAAGTTGCTCTCATTTGTAAGGACTTGGTTTTAGCCAGATGCATGATTAAAACTCAGTATGGGAGAACTGAAAATATGAGTGGGTATTGTCAGAATTATGTCATTCAGAGCTTTCCTAGAGAGACAAAAGACCTCAAGCTCAGAGGAAATGGAGGGAATTACATTCCTACTAAGGTGACCTGCAATGTGGACAGTGCAGAATTTGTCGCATCCACACTCTACGCTAATCAATCTGTCAAGAAATTACAAGTAATTATGAAGTTAGAGGGATTTGTTGTACAGCTAGCAGGCAGACCTTATGGTGAAGGACATAGCATCAGCATTTCAGCAAAACTTAGGAAAAAGTCCTGTTCATAATAAAGCCAGTTGTAACATTTTCAAATGATGAACAGTTGGTCAGCATGGAGAATGCCAGGGGAAAAGAAGACAGGCAAAAAGCTTTAAGGTGGATGAGGCAATTTCTATTTTATGTGCTTCAATATGCCTATTGACTCGGATTCCTCAAAGTAACAGGGACAGGTGGAGCATGCAGCTTATTGGTGCAGATACAAAGTACTGATATTCATGCAGGTATTGCTTAAGTAAAAGACATCTCTAGCCAGGACAGCTATCCTTCTATTGTAAAGTTAATGGTCGAGCATACAGCCTACATTTCTTTGGGAATTATTCTTCTTTAAACCAGATTATACAGAAGTCCTCAGAAGCTCCTCGTTGCTGATGTAAATATCACCATCTTTCCTGGGGACTCAAGTTAATTCTTTGTGGGTTTGTAAGCTTTATCTTTGTTACATATATAGAAGTTCTCACCATTTCAAGGATTTGGGACATTTGCAGGATTCTGGTAATTCTAACTGCCATCAACACATATTTCTGGCTTCATTCTGGATACACCTGATTTACAGCACACAAGCAGAGCACAGCAATTATAATCATTCCATAGTACTGTGCAATGAGTCTGACATATCTAGGCTTACTGGGCATTTTGTCCAGCTCAGATATCGTGTCCATGTAGAGCAGCATCAGTGCAGTCTACTCTCCATGCTCAGCCCACAGCACAGATCCATCATTAAATGCAAATATGGAAATCATATGCATTTTTGTGCCATCTATCGAAGGCTTTTTAGACATTCTTTTTTGCCTTCTATTTAAGTTTTCTCAATGTAGGACCCTTGGCTGCATTTTATACAGCTATATCTGAACGAAACTCCAATTGCATTTTCTGATTAATGATTTTGTTCAATCAGAAAACTAATAATATTTAATCACTGGGTTTTGGGTAGAAGATAAGTGGATTTGTGCATTTTGGCAAAACACATGCATGATCTGTGGTTTTGACCATGTTTAACTGTATGAATCCTCACAGTGTGATAGGGTAAAACTACTTATTACAAACAGTATGTGAAGGAAGACAGTCCCAAGAATAAAAATCTTCCCTGAAGAGGCATAGCTGATTAAAATCATTTATTTTACAAACTGCTGCACAAACAGAAGCATGCACATGAGAGTTCTATTCTACATGGGATTCACTACACCACCAAATATATTCAAAAGCACAATAAAGATAATACATTTTGGTATGAAGGTCAACGCAGTAAGGATGGCAAAACTCTTTCAGAAATGCCACGTTTAAGACAACTTCTTCCTGAATCCAGATTCACTGATCTGTCTGATATTTCTAGAAAGCTAACTAAATTAGGGAGGGGTTTCTTGGGGTTCTTTTTAAAAGAAGACAAACTAATGGGAAATGAACACAAAAGATTATATGAAGCAAGCCAAGGACTGAGTTCAGAAAGTTTTCTGGATTGCTCATCAGTGTATACAATGAGGACTCTAAACCAGACTTCAGTGAGCAACATCGAGACATTCAGCAATGCCAACAGCCTGATTGCTCTCCAAGTATTTTGGCTTTTTTTGTGCTGAGTGTAATAAAGCAGTAATTTGCAAGTGAACAAAGTAGATCTGACTTAAAAAACATAAAGAGCTGATGTGTTCAGTAACAATGAGCTTTTATTGTGTAATTTTTCAGAACACAGAAATACTTGAAGGGGTCTAATCTCATTTGCAAGTTAGCATTTTTTAAAAACATAAAGGCAACCAGCAGCTCATAACAAGCTGGGAATGATGACGTTTGCTCACAAGCAATGGATTCTCCCTTCACTGAAAACATACACAGAGTACACAGTTCAGAATAGTTTGATGCACTTCAGGAGAACCAAATAGACTAAAGACAAAATGTAATAAAATGTCACAGTATTAGAATGTATAGAATACGTAATAGCATTACACAAAGAAGTTGAGGTCACATTCTTGGTAACATTCTCAGACTGTTTTCAATAGCACAGATTTAATTTAGTTGTTCTGTTTTATTCAAGTTTAGGATTAAATGAGTTTACTAAATAAAAACCCTGGAACTATGAGGCTTGGGTTCAGATTCCTAGCCTGCTCAATAGATTTACCCTCATTATATTTTACCAACAAGCGCCCCTAGTTTAACCTTCTCTATACACTTTCATCAGAATCCTACCCTGTAATCACATCAAATATCTAGTCTGGTTTCCCTAAAATAAATGGGCTGAAATTATTAACTTCCAACTACAGGAATTAAGATACTAATTCTCTGTTCTTACAGTCAGCAAGAAATGTGGGTTTACCACTCAACCTGCCTTATAATCCACTTTGTGGAGACATTGCCTAAAGTGTGTTAGCTGCAGCATTAGCCCACTTGAAAAGCTGAAAGCTTCACCACAGTTTACACAGTAAGGTTAGGTAGCAAGCCACTAGTTAAAAATTATTTTGAAACTCATCGCTCCTGTTTTTGTAGCTCAACAGAGAGGAGAATTTCTGCTAGCAAAACATCAAGTTTACAGGATTTAACTATGTAATATGTTTAGGGTTTTTTAGCAGAACATCTGTAAATTTTAATTTGTAATATTTAAATAAAACTACTTCAGTTTTCAAAGAAACCTCTACCATGACAGAGCATTATCTTTTCCTAAAACCTATTCTCTATTTCTTCTCATGCTGTAGAGCAAAGCTAATGAATCAATCACAGAAATACTAGATAGTGAAGATTACATTTATTTAATTTAATCAGCTTTTAATGTAAGAACACACTAAGTTTGTCTGTTCTCAAGAGCTTCCAACGAGGCTATTCCTCAACATCCTTGACAAGTCTATTCTGACACTTTATTACTTTAAAAGTTACAAATTTTCAGTCCTCTTTGCTGCATTCATCATCAGTCATGATCTTGATTACAACTTTTGTTTACCTGAGCTGTTATCACACACCCTTTTCCAGACTATGTAAACAATCCTCTCAATCTTTCTACAGTCCATCTTCTAAACTTCTTATCCTTTGAGTTCTTGGCAGCTTGCATTTTTCCAACAGTCTGGATCCTCAGACCACATCAGCGCCAACTGGAGTAGAATAACTTCTTAAACTCTTGACAGTTTTGTTAACACACATGAGAATAAGTTTTGTATTTTTTCCAGGTACTGCTGTTCTGCTTGCATTGCACACCAAGGTAAGTAAAAGATCCTGGTCTGTTGAAGCATACTCCACATCAGACCCTGGATGAGTTCAGGTTATCTGTAAAACAGATTACTTTGCAGCCATTTGCTGAACACTCAACCACTTGCTTTCAGAACAGTCTGCTGATTATTTTACAGCTCTGATCCACTCAAGCTTTTGCAAAACTCACTGAAGCAATCCAACTGGAGCCCCAGAAAAAAGGACAACAAAACAAGTTCATTACACCAGTTAATGTGACAAAAAACACTCTGTTTGAACTCCACAAGCTGTTAGAGCACAAACAAGCTACAGAGGACAAAACCTTGCCCCTTCTTCTAAATGGCAAAGTCTTCTCTGCCAAATATTTTTTTCTGCAGCTGCTTATGTGCACTCAGCATTATTAATGAGGGCCATAATGCAGACAGGATACTACAGCAAAAGCATTTTACCTACTGTGGTCTCCTTTAGGCTAGATGATGTGCTAATTAGTATTGTGTGCTCAGAAATGTATTGAAAATAATTACAACGCTGCAAATTAATAAAGTTAATAAAGTCGTAACACTACAGATTAATAAAATTCCATGAAACTCAGACTGGAACCAACGTAAGTAAAAGTTTGCTCAGTCAAGAATGAACACCAGCTGCACTTTTCTCCCACAACTAGTTTCCTCAATATAGTTTGTGAAGGTTAAGGAGCAAGTGTCTGGCATAACTTACATGTCTTCCTTAAAATTCCCAAGCACCAGCATATAGCCAGGCTGATGGGCCCAATCTAACAGAATTTGAACAAGGTTTTAAAAAAGTGCTTTTTCTTTTCCAAAGGAAGGCAGAAAACCTGGGTTCTAAAAAAAAAATATTTAAATTTCAAAGTGTATGAAGCATGCTATATACAAAATGATTGGAAAACTAAGGAGAGGATAAGGCTGCAAAGACATGGTCAGGGTGCAGATGCTTGAAACTGAAGAAGTTCAAGTTTTCAGCCCCAACCAGACATTCCTATAAATGTGCTTCCTTGTTTCCCAAAGGAGTGCACATCATCTTTGACAGCCTGAGCAGAGAAAACACTGATGAATTCAATAGGTTTCATAGATTACATCCCAACCTTGAACGTGGTTCCTAGTATTATGGCTTGTTCCTTTCACAAATTTCAGGGATTTGAGGAAAAAAAATTAGTTCCTGGGGAAAAATAAAAAAATCTATCACAGGTATTTCTAATACCTTCAATGTTGACAGTAACTTACTGCTTATTTCGATCAGCACAAACTAAGGAGTAGTGGAATAAAAAAAACCTAGATTTCATGCTAGTTTTCAGCATCAGACAGTACAACTTGATATGAAAGGTAAGTCATTTTGAGTATTCTATCATGCATTTCCAAACTATAATCAATATTTCTTCTGTCAAGTCATGTCTTGCAAGTATTGATTTTTTGTATGCTGTTGGCCAGTTCAAGAATCTGCCCAGAAATTGTCACAGCATTTACACCAAAGCAAAAGAGCCACAAGTTGACAGATGGGCAGGCTGCCAAGGAACAACAAACCTGCCAGACCATGAAATTAGTTCTTTCTTGTTCACCCAAAGCTTTTTCCACACGTTGAGGAGTCTGCATCATTGTGCTTGTTGGTTTGGGGGTTGTTCTTTCTTTTACCGGTACACTAGCTTTTTTTCTGAAGTCATCAGTTGGGAACAATCTTTGCTCAAACCTGAAGTAAATACAAGCCACAGCTATTAAAGACTTCAGTGTCTTGTCAGTTTTGCTTATATGCTGCCTAAGACATAGTATTAGCTTAGAGCAACATAGCAGAAGCACTGGCAGTGTGACTGGCATGTCAAAGACTAGGGACCTCAGTCGCTTGTCACTTATGATGTGCCCCAATACCAACAAAATGAAACATTTTTGTTCCTACTGATGTAGGATCCATAGCAGACTTCCCTCATGCCTCCTTAATATGATTCCTTAAATAATATCTCCCCCTGAACTTCTTTTCTATCACCAGTTTTCAACCTGAAGCAACTGTCTAGTAAATGAAAATCCTCTTGGGTTTAATCCTAATTAAATTTGCCTGTATAAATGTGCAGCTTCAGTCTGCACACCAAATCATTCATTATAATAAAAAGGAACTTATGATCCAAGTATCTATTAGCTGTCTTCTGATTCTAAACTTCCATTTATCACTAGCAAACTCTAGGAGACCTGAGCTTGAGAAGAATTTTAAAGGCTTAGAGGTCCCACTCACTTTGGTACTGTGACTCAGTACCACAATCAAACAAAAAGTTACTGCTTTTTGCCCTGTGCAAACACTAAGAAGGTTAAAACAGTCAGAAATGCCCTTGAGACAGTTGGCATCACCTTGTGATCATAAATGACGTAGGTGCACTACAAAGGAAGTCTGAAATGTATTTTTCACTTAGTGAAAGTTTGTTAATGACTACCTGTACACAAATCCAAACTTTATTTCATTTTCTTAATTAAAAAAAAAAAGATTTGTCACTTCCTTAATGTTAGAAATTGCAGCTGTGTTAGATGAAGCCAAATTTCTATTTAAATTAAGTAGAATTTTTCCATTTATTAACAAAAACTATTTCAAGTTCAAGAGGTTTTGGCATCTCAGAACTACCAGCTCTCCTGTTTTCAGACACGGAAGAAAAATGTTTTCATTCCAACAGGCACAAAACCATTATCAGGGCATATACAGCCCTGTATCAGTGCCAGATCTTCCTGGGTAGAAGGAAGCACATTTCCTCCAGCTTGAATGGACTTGAAAGGATTTGCAACTGTGTAACCCCAAGGACATGCAAAGCTTGGTCATTCCCCGATCTCTACTGACAAGATTTAGCAATGTCTAATTTTCAAGATTAATTGGGAAAAACCTATTGGGGTATTTTTGGCAATTTTTTAAAATTTTATTTCAGTAGTAACCAACTGTTTAACATGATAGAGGTAGCTTTCTGCTCTTTGTAAAAAGTAAAATATATCTTGCTACTATTTTTTTCCTAGGCGTTTTACTCTAGGCAACAAAGTAAAACTGCAAATCACCATGCTTTGTTTGGTCTTGCATCTGCTGATCTCCAGTTTAACAAATGTACAGGGCACAAACTGCAACTATTGAAAAAAATTCATACCAAGTCAATTGTTGCACATTTTTTATGCTTCAAACTCTCACCATGTGCAAATTCTTATTTCATTATTTGAAATGAAATTCAAAAGCATTTGTGTCACTCGGGTTAAATTCCTGAAAAAGTGTAATTTTAAGTACCCAAAAAACAAGGGGGAAACAGAAAACAATATTTTAACAAGTTCTCTTCTGTACTGCCATTAATACTCAAGAACTCAGCCAGTTGCATGGAATTTTAATCAAGTGTTCTGAAAGTATTTTGCCTTTGGCCTGAAAACAAGAATGATGCATTTCAGCCCAAAGCACAATTTTTAAGGAAAATTCTTACATACTGAGAGTTCAAGTAGTTTAATTTAAAATTCAGCAATGTTTTCAGTGACACTAAAATAATAGCAAGGCACAGTTGGATCCTGCCTGAAACACCCCAAACATTTTTTGCTGATGACTGTGGGAAACAGAGCAACAAGGGTAGAGCTGCAGAGTGGGCAGCTTATTTCCCATTGTCCTTAAGAACTGAAAAGATAAGGGGGGCTGCTCAAATTTTAGAGAGATTGTATCATCTGTCAATACTCTGTGGTATACAAATAGGGTTTTCCTCCTTGGGGCAAACGTCCTGACCTCTTCCCTGCCACTGTACCACCAAGAATCCCTTTCTGACCCTCTTTCCCTATCACTCCTGCAGGGTTCTCAGCCTACCAGAAACAGCCAAACTTGGATGTGTCTACTACCACTATTAGCCATGGCAGCACAGCAACAAGCAGATCTTTCCACCAAGTACCCACAGCAAAGTTTCTGAGCAATCTGACACATCACAGGAGCTGAACACCAGCATGGCAACCTCTGACCCACACCAAGATACCCATAGACACAGCTGTACATCAGCAGCTGTGTTTGGTACCTCTTGCTTCATTGCTGCCTTTAGGTCACATCCTACTGCTGATCACTGTGGAAAGATACTCAATTCCTCTGGAAGTTCCCCATCCCATCACACACATCTCTTTCTCATTGCCTGCCAAGGGTTGCCTCCACCACACCACTGAAAACCTGCACTGCACTTTGAAGAATCATTTCTTCAATTAGAAATATCCCCATTACAATGTTATCAAATGTGCATAAACCAAGCTGTCCCCAGTGTGACCACTCCCAAGTAAAGTGTGGTCATCCAAGGACGGACTGTGCATTTGCTGCATGCCTTTAGCATTGATGAACTTGCTCTGGAGAACATTGGCACACTGTAAACCAACTTCAAGGAAGATGAACTGGGGTAGGTCTGGAAATTACTTAATTCCTGCAACTTTTAGTTTAAAATTCATGTTTACATCTAAAGACAGCTTCAGTATCAAGCTCACATTTTTGCATTAGCAAAAAAATGTGTGGTTCCTAAAATTCTAATCAAGTTGTAGTGAGATTTATTGATAATATCTAAATAACCTAGCTACATATAAAAAAAAAACAAACACAGAGACACTTAGCAGATTTGCTTTCCATCTATACAAACATTTTCTTTATGCTGTAAGAGCTATATTATCAATTTAACTACTCTGACAATTAAAAGAGACACACAAAATGAATGCATTAGTTAGCAGCTACTGAGGGAATGAAGAACTGTGAGTAGATGTAATGTAAAATCACAGCAACTCTCCCCAAGCCAATGAAGCAAATTTAATCCTTCAGTTCGCCATCAAATTTTTTATCTCTTCAGCATATTTTAAAGGGCGTTTTCTAGTTGAAGGCATTGAGCACACATTTCAGAGACTACAAGCTAAAGTAAATAAATAGAATCCTAGAAATTTCAACAGCATGTATTTCACAACCCTAATTTAAACCAGGGTATCCACAGATCTTGACAATTCAAAGAACCTTCACATCAAACTTCTGTTATCTAGCCCTTCTCAGCCAATAAAGTAGAAACAGCCTAATCTTCAGGGGCATTGGCACAATGTTTCAAGCCTTTTCTGCCTTCCTGTCCTATGCACAAAAGACAGCACAGCAAAGGAAAGTAAAAATATGAATGGTGAGGCATGGAGAATAGCATAACACACTTTAGCTATTCATGCATTTGAATAAAACCAGACAGGAAAATGCAGTGGAATCCCTGCCATAGTTTTATCAGTAGTGGAGCACTTTCAGGAGCTGGATTTCTCACTTCTGTAAAGAAAGAGCCAGAAACAGAGAAGATGGAATTCAGTTAACTGGTTTTTAAAGTACAAGCCCACTGCTGGTGCTAGACCCTCCCAATTCACTCACTGTCTAGATACCCCAGGTGGATCAGGAGTCCCCCAAGGAGTCAGTGAAGCCTGGCTGCACACCATCCAGCCTGGCAGCAGCTCTGCCTGGGTAGGGAGCATCAGAAGCGGAGTCAGGCTCCCCAGCCTGCCCAACACCTTGTGTGCTTCTTGCAAATCTCACTCTGCCAGCATCCACAAAAAAATAAGGGATAACTTGGATCCCTGCTCCAATGCTCCCCAGCAAGGCTGCACCCAGCCACAATCAAATTGCACTGGATGTCTCAGTTGTTACTGGGCTTTTTTCCTCTCCTTCCCACACAAATATTTCTTTACACACATCTTTGGGTTTTGTGACAGAAGGCAAAATTCCAGTCATGCTTTCAAAAAACCTGATAAAAGCAATCAATACTTATCTAAGTTACCATCAATGACAGCTCCAATTCACATTTATGCTCAATGACTGAATTCCAATGTTTTTTACAGTCAGTGAGACCTACCCCACTGATTTGCAGAGTTAGGATTTTGCTATTAAAAAATTCTTGCTTCATTGCGTCCACAAGAAAAAATACTAATCAAAGAACCAAATCAAGACTAGAGAAGTTGTTTTGAATTACCTGCACAGATTCTGCACTGTCCTCTCACACTTTGAGCAAATAAAAGTTATGGAAATACAGTTAACAAGGTAGTGGACATCAGTCTATTTTCAAGGTCATTTTTGAGCAAGCAGCAATAAAAAATGCAGGCAGAGCCAAGGAGAAAAAACAAGTTTCCACTTTGGGAAGACCATTTCTTAAACAGCTTTTTAAGCTTTATTTTCATGTGGGAATCAAGATGGGGGCTGAGTCCCGCAGCACAATAAATGAGTTCACAGAAAGGAATTACATTATGCTTGCAAAACAACTTTCAAATCTGAATCTTTAATCTAAAAGAATTGGTTAGGGAATATCTCTGACAGAGTTGTTACTGTATCGAATGACAGTTCAAAAAGAAAAAAAATCAGCAAAAGCTAACAAGTTAAAGATGACAAAACAGAAGGAATTTATTGCTGAAGGCTGACATCTACTCTGCTTACACAAAGCAGCAGTGGGATCTTCTCGGCCTTTGCCTGGTGGGAAAAGCCCAGAAATGACAAGGAAAAAACCAACCGTGTCAGCCCATCGACCCACATTAGCTGCTGCCTTACAAAGCCTGCCAAGTCGAACTTGTGGAAAGGGCAGTGGGTGAAAATGCCTGCCATGAATCCACCTCCCTTCCAATGGCTCTCTGAGCTCACATGGCCACTAGAACAGTTGTGATTTTCCAGAGATACTTAAAAGGAAATAAAAAGAAAAAAATCAGGTTTTCAGGTAAAAGCTAAGCATTCTGTCTCTATGTTTTGCCCTGCACTTCTTAGGAATTGGAACTGCTGCTTCACATCAGAAAGAAAAGTTAAAATTATGTGCATCTATAATATTTGCTATTAGAATACTGAGAGTTAGTTTCTAGTCTTAAAATTTTATGTTTTCCTATTTTCAGATTGTTATTTATCTCTACTATAATTACAAAAGAAATCGTCCAGTTTTCCTGTAAAATTGTTATGTATATAGCTTTTAATACTCAAAAATGTGTATAAAATAATTATTTTCAGGGGAAAAGCAGCTTTTCCAGCTTCTAAAAAAGAGCATAGAATGACTGAGAAATCATTGAAGTCCTTAAATAGCAAAAGTAACTAAGAAAGAATAAGCACAGATATATCTAGCCTTATTTTTGCTCTGACACACAAGCAAATTAAGCACTGGCCTCAAATCTCAAAGACAGAGGGCTGTACCCATATCTGCAAGCTCAGAGGCACAGTACAGAGCCTCAGATATCACTTAAGTACCTAAAAGCATAAATAAAAAAGTTTGACTGATGTGCTCCTAAGGTTTACACCAACTAACAAATCACAATTCCTGCAAGCTGACCTAACCAATCTTGCCTTGCAAAACTTTTGCCACACACTGTTCCTCTGTTTGGTCAGGAAGGGATATCTGCAGGACAGAAAAAAAAAAAAAAGAAAAAAAAAAACAAAAAAAAAGTAGGGGGCAGCAACAAACCCCACCTGAAGACCTTTTCTGAGACTGATGCAAATACCAACAACTGATTAACATACACTGATAGCCCTAAACTTCTAGAGATGCATTTTCTAAGCCCTCAGGGAATGGGGAAAATATTTACGACAGACAAATATTTTTTTATCTTAATCTTCAATCTAACTTAGAATGCTTTCATGGGATTTTTCTCTGTCACATACCTTTGTACTCCAAGAAAAAAGAAAATGGTCTGTGGCTTGTTGGTGATTTCTTGCAAAATAAATCAGGGAACAAAACACAAAGCAGATTTTAAATTTAGGGCTTTTATCAACACCAAGCACATTTTCCCCACAGAATGTCCATGATGTTCCTTCCAGACTACCAGAAAAAAACATTTTTCTTCTTCCCCCCCAACCACAAGTCAGGTCTCAACCAGCAAAATTTGTCCCTAATTGAGATCAATTACTTTTTTACACTACATATTCCCTATAATTAGATAAAACCTCATTTCTACTTATTAAAAGTTTCAAAATATATTTGTGTTGCTTTTCATTAACTTAGGGAACCTTGTAACTTTAAGACAATAGTATCCATAAAATCAGCATTCCCGAGGACAAGCAATGTGGCCTCTGTTTGAGGTGACATCATCAACAGGCCATCTAAAATTAACCTTTTTAGATTGCTATATAGAATAAAGTCCACTACATTAAGGCTTTGACAGTCAAATGGATTCAGAGGAAACAAAAGCCAAGAGCTCCAGAATTACATCTACTCTTCCACAGTTTTGCTGAGGTGTACCAAGGCCAAGAGAGATGTGACTGCTGCAGCTCCATGTTCCCAGGCCCAGCCACTAGTAAAGCTGAGCAAGTATTCCCAACAGGCACATATAGAGCTACACACATAATGCAATGGATATATGCAAATAGGTATGGCCAGCCACATAGATTCACAAAGACAGAAACGCACAAATGCAACCACCACCAACGGTTTCATCCTGTTCCCTGCTCCAGGGAAAACCATGGATTCATACACAGAGATGGATTTCTTCAATGCCCATCCACAATGTGGATTTCTTAAATACCCAAAGCTGGAGACTCACTGCACCCAGTAACTGTGCTCCCCCACACCCAAGGTCTCCCCGCTGCTGGCATCTGGCACATGAGCCCCAGGGGCCCACAGGTGCACCCCAGGCACTGAGGCACAAACTGCCCTGCACACACACCAGCCCCATCACACACACACTCACTCTATGGATCCCTACACACTCACTCTTTGCTCAACCACTTTGATCTCTGCATCTCTGGCCCTTCCTCCATTCATCCCAAAATTAGTCCTGTGCAATCCCAAAATGTTCTTCCCATATATCCCAGGACGGGTCCCATACCCCTGCCGACTGCCACCACCCCCATCCTGTGAGCTCTCAAGAGCTGCTCCCATAACACACCAGTGGCTGTCAGAGGAGAGCCCTGGCAGGGGCTCATTTCTCTGGGTTCATTATTTATGTTGCTCCACCTTGATCTTGTGTTGATTTGTGGGTGGACGTGAGACTTCTCACACAACCTAAGAACTTAAATAAGAGTGTAGTCAGCTAATAAGCATCTTGGGGACCTGCTACTTAGCCCACCCAAAGACACAAGAGATGTACAGGTTCACTGTAACTGAGATTTCCAACCCTGAAGAAAAAGTGGAAACTTAAGCCAAGTATACCACTGTACCCAATTTTGCCAAAAATTAAGAAGTTTTTACCTTACCACAATGTTAAGTGATTCTGCCTCAAACTCCTGTCATATTTTTAGCTCGCTGGTCTCCTGCCTCACACTGCAAGCTGCAAACAGCACTGCTTTTAAGTTTTCCACAAGCCTCAAGTAACTTGAAGTTTCTTTTAGTGTTCTCTTATCAGGAAACCATATCCACATCGGTGGAAACACAGGAGAAATGTTAAAGGAAAATATTTAGAAGTAAAGGCAAACTTGGCAGGGAATATAAACCTTCTCATTTTCTAGAACAGTTAACTCTGTTGCAGATGTTGGGAAAAAACTGATATTTAAGACTGTTGGCAACAAGGTCTATTCAAGCCACTAGCATACAGGAACCCAAGATGCAGTATTGTGAAGCACTTAAGATACTTTTTCACCTCATACAGAAAACAATTGTGAATACAACATCCAAGTAATCTTGAAACTCCAGAAAAACTTCCTCCAAGCACATTCTGGAAGTCTGTCTCTCTGTTTTAAAAGTGTCAGAAGAAACTATTTCACTGCACAGAACACCTTTGAATGCATGAGGTTGTAGTGAGGCAGCTGAGAGTGTAAGATCCACCTACCCAGGCTCACAGACTAACAGCCAAATCTACAACACCCCAAATCTACACCAAATCTACACTCCAAAACCCCTTTGGAGTTTCTTGAAAGGGGAGTTTCAAGATGTAAATGTACTTTAATTGTAGGTGTAACTCCTACAATTAAAGTACATCACTGCTTGAGGTGGAACTCGCCACCCTGAATTAGGCACCAAAGAGCCCTTCTTCACTAGGTGGTGAAGGATGAATGGTACCCATGAGTGGTGCCAGACTTGAGTAATCTAGTAAAAAGCAACTAAAGACTAAAACGGCAAACAAACAAACAAATCCCAGCAGACACTGGTACAATAAGATTTTCTCCTGAAGTCAAACACATTATTGCCGCTTGTGGCAAATAAATAAAAGAGAGGGAGGCCTGGATTTATTTCTCCTTACATTTTGAGCACTGTAATGATCCAACTGAAGCATCAGCTTTTTGTCCTTCTGGAAGGAAACTTGCCATCTTGGCTGTACAGTAGCTCCTTTTCAGAGAGAGGTCCAGAGAGATTTCACACACTCCTCCTCTGCATTACCTGTCACAGCAACTTGGTAATACAGCGCTCTATTCAGAGATTGGAGATGTGGGTTCAAACCATCTCAAACTAAGGAGATTAACATAAATCTCCCACTGCCTGGGAATGTGCTCTAACAATATAATTTATATCACTTATGTTTCAGCAAAAAAATGTGGTTGCTGACCATAATGTCATAATTTGTGTATTAGCCATAGCCTAAGAGTACTTACTAAACCAGATCCTTGAAGCAAAGCAGGTCTGAGGCCCAAAGAGTGGCAGGCATATGAAATTCCTATGCTCATCTCTGCCCAAATGGAGCACCTTCCCATGGCCATTCAGTTCCCTGAGCACCAGCACTTATCCAAAACCCCAGGCAGGAACAGAGCAGGCTACTTCAGCATACCAGCTTACACAAACAAACTGAGATGCAGCTGAGGAAATATTTAGTCTACAACTACAGCCTTCCAAGTTAACACTACCACAGGTTTACAGTAGCAAGATTTTTTTTTTTTTAATTACAGAAAAAAATATCACCTGGCAGTGGCAGAGTCAAATTTATGAAATACAGGCAATAGTGATAAAAATTATTAACTGATTTTCCTTTCTACTTTGAAGACATGTATCACTTAACTCCAGTATAATAAAGAATGCATTCCAACAGAGCAAAGCTGCTACAACACGCCTCCGAAATGGCTTTTTTGCTTCTGACATAAAATAATTCCTCTGTATCTAGACACTGAGTTACATGCTTCATGAAGAGTTACTCCATTAGTGAATACAAAAGACTCAACAGAAAATGCAAACCAAACTTTTCATCATAATAGGAACACTTTAACAAAACACCTGTAATTAAAATTCCAACTAAATTTTACAGCTATGTAGATACTAATCTTTAGGCTGAGAGAATCAATCATTAACTTTGAAAGCTGTTCAGTGCAGTGGCTTCAGTACCGTGTGTTTCTTTTCCTTAAAATGGACTTCAGCACTTTCTGACAGACCCTTGCAGCTGTGGTACCCCCCCTGTCATTTGCTGACAGGACAAAAGCAAAACTGAACAGAAAAACAAGAAATGCTTTGAGTTTTACCACAGCCCTCTCCACCGCCATGCCAAGATACCTTTTCCCCAAACTTCTCTGGACAACTGCTCTGAGAAACCTACAAAAAAATGTATTTTTACCTCAACAAGATGCTTACAATTCTGAGCTTAAGTTGTTTACTTTCTGTAAAAGCAACATTGCTACTCTAATCTGCATCACATTCTTCACATTGTTTTAGGATCAGTTATCTTGAATTGTGGCTTTTGTAAGGCAGTTCACCACCAGGGGGGTTGAAACTCACAGCTTCCTCGGATGATCTGTGCTCTCACGCTGAGAAAAAAAATTCTATCAACTTAATCTAATAGGAGGAATGGTCTCTCGACCTGATCTTTCAACTAGAAAAACGTAATTATGAATTTAAATATTCCCAGGAGGGGCGGCTTAGAAGCAATGAAAGATATTGGTAGTTTCAATCACTGACATAAAAAGCAAGTATTTTATCCAGATGCCTCTAGCACCCGTGGGCTGCTATATAAAAGCAGCACCTTACTGCAGTGAGATCACTGCAAATGTCAATGAAAAAACCAAAAATGGTATTCGCTCTTGTCACCAATACATGACAAGCTTCAGGAAAATTCCTAACTTTTACACTGCATGTTATCATATATATTCAAATAGGAATTAGTATTGAATTAAGGTTATTTGATGTAAGCTGGTACCTTAAAAAAAAACTAAAAAGCCAAATTTATATCACTTTGTCTGGCATTTCATTTGTTTCTACAAGTGAATTTTCATAAGCCAAGTAAAGCATATTTATTTTCAAGCTGAGACATATGGCCTCTGTAATTTACTTGGGCTTGATTTTGTCCTTTTTACCTAGGGGTTATTTTGTATACACAATTATATTAATAAACACTGGCTTTTACTGCACCCTGTAAACATCCAGATGCTAATCTCCCATCCTATATCCATCTCAAACACCCTATTTCACCATAAAGAAAACAAGTCATGCATCTGCACAACATATGCCTTCCAACCATTTTCCATTCAAGATTTTTTTTTTGGTTTTTAATAGAGACCTAATGGGACTGGGGATTCATGTGCAGGGAGTAGGGATCGGCAGAAATTCTGTGGTGAACTCCAGCAGCAGCTGACCCAAGGCGAAGGTGAGAGCATCTGGTGTCTACCAGCGCTTCCCATCACGACCCAGCACACCGCGGAGTCAATCACTGTTAACCCAGGCACAGAGTGAGCCGATGTGCTCAGCAACTTGGGTCTCACCAGGACAAGCCAAGTTACGGCACTTGGAACAAAGAGGATGCGTGTGACGAAGTCATTGGCAGGGCAAGAACTCGGCGCGGAGCGTTCCGGTGTCCCGGCCGCAACGCACCGGTCAGCCCACGTGCAATAAAAAAAAGAAAACTTTGGTAAATTGTCTCCATTACTTCTTCATACTACCTCTGCCCGGAAAGTGGTTCGGGACTCTTCTCGCTCCTTATAACAGAGCTTAATGTGGTTTGTATTACCGACGGCGTGCAGCATCTTTCGGGGCTCCGGCTCCTCTCATTCCCCAGAGATGGACCCCCAGGACAGCGGCCCGGACCCGGCTCTGACCCCATCTCCCGCCGGGACAGAGGCTCGGCCAGGGGCTCCCTGGGCCGCCGCAGCCCCTGGCCCAGGAGCCGCGGGGTCGCCCCCTCCTCCCCCGGGTCTCTGCCGCTCCACAGCGTCTCCCACAAAGGGAATGGGCGGCCCCGGAGGCGGCCGGGCGGAGTGGCCCCCGCCGCCGAGGGAGGAGAAAGGACTTCAGGGAAGTGGGGGAGGGCGGCTGCAAAACGTGGAGACGGGGGAAGAGAGCAGGGATAAAAGAGATGGGGGAGGCCGTCGGGAAGCGTGCGGTCGGCACTGCCGGACCCCAGCCCGCCTCCCACAGCGGGCTGCCTCCGCCGCCCAACGCGGCCCCTGCAGCGGCCGTGCCCGGCGGGACGGGGACGGGGACACTGCCGAGGCTGCCCCAGCCCCGCGGGAGCCAAAGGCTGCCACGGGACGCGGCGGGCGGCTGCAGACCCCCGCAGGCACTGCCCTGCTTTGCATTAAGCTGCTCACCCCCCGCACCCCCGTTCTGCGCTCACCTCGGGGCTGGCCCTGCCCCGGCACGCACAGCAGCGAGCTCGCCGCCAGCAGTGCCAGCAGCAGCCGCCACCGTCCGCCGCTGCCCATCGCTGATGCCGCCGCTGGAGGGACGCTGCCCGCCCCGCCGAGCCCGCCCGCCTTATATGTGCTCCCCCGCCGCCCCCGGCCCGCCCCGCCCCGCACCACCGGGGGCTCGCTCGCACACCCCCCTTCACACACACACCTCCTCACACACCCCCCCCACATACATCCCTCCTCACAGATCCCCCTTCACACACACACCCCTCCTCACAGATCCCCCTTCACAAACCCCCCCTTCACACACACACCTCCTCACACACCCCCCTCACATACACCCCTCCTCACAGATCCCCCTTCACACACACACCTCCTCACACACCCCCCTCACATACACCCCTCCTCACAGATCCCCCTGCACACACACACCTCCTCACAGATCCCCCTTCACAAACCCCTCCTTCACACACCCCCCCCTTCACACACACACTGTCCCCTCCTCACACACACACACGCACTTTTCACACACACAGTCTCCCCTCCTCACACACACGCTGTCCCTTTCTCACACACACACTGTCCCCTCCTCCTCACACACACACGCGCGCTTTTCACACACACTGTCCCCACTGCTCACACACACGCTGTCCCTTTCTCACACACGCTGTCCCCTCCTCACACGCTCACACGCTCGGTACCCCGCGCCCCGCACCGCGCGTCTCCAGCCCCGCAAAACCTCCCCCGAGGCACTCGCGGTCCCGACCGCATCTTGCGGGTGATGCGCGGGGTGCGGCGAGCCCAAGCCCCGTGCCTAAAAAGTTCAGGAAAGCCGTAGTTGTCGAACCGAGGATTTTTTTGCAAGGAAGAGGAGGAAGGGAAAGATGAGTGTGAGAAATAACAAGGTAAAAGTGTAGGAAGGGAGAGATTCAACATACAACCTTTCCATACGGCTGATATCTTCACGTGTTAATAAAGAAATAAATAAATATCTGTTACGGCTTTCCTTTTAAACTTCTCATTCCCACCTTTGAAACTTCGTTCCCGTGCTGATACTTTTCCAGCCCCTGTTCCACATAACCACAACAAATCAGCCATGTTTGTAAATTAAATGAGTTCTCAGCTGCTAAACTATGAGGCTGATTACTTTTTTGTCCCATAGGAAATCTTTGCAGGTTTTTGATAATCAGCTACCTTAAGAAACTAGCATAAAACATAGCAAAAAGGTTGTAGAGATTTCTTGAGATAGACACATTTATTTGGTGCTTCGGGAAAGTTCATCTTCACTAGGCTTTACTGCTTTAAGGTTTGTCAGGTCACAGAGCTTACTCCTTAATGAGTATTTCAAGGAGGGTGCAGCAGGGAACACTTTCCTGGGAAAAGAACTCTCTGCCAAAAATCGGTTAAGGCAGGGGAAATTGAGTCAACAGATACCATTTCTCAAATGCGAATTCCCTCTTTTTTAAGAAAAAAAAGTATGTTTGTTTAAAAAATGCTGTTTATTTTTTAGGAAAACCTTGTGCTCCTCTCTGTGTTATTGTATTAAAAACCATATTTCAGAATACAAAAATATGTGTGAGTTGCATGAGCAGAGTTAGGCTGCAATCTTTCGAATTGTGGGCAGCTCTTTTGCAGAGTTTGGACTTCAGCTTGGTTGGCTGGAGATTTTTTTTTTTTTTTGATTGATCAAGGAAGTCAGGGAAGTCAGGAAACTAAGGAAAATAATAGTGAGTTACATATTTTACATAAAAGCAATTTCGTATTGTGTAACTCAGAGTTATGAGTTATACTTGAGAAAGTATAGCAATGTTTATATTCAAAACATAGACAAAGAGAAATATCTATGGGTCAAGGAGATATAAAATGAAAAATTTCTGCCATAAAACCTTATCAAAGGCCTTCAAGCCTGCAAATAAATAACACTCCACATCTGTCCCTTCCAACAGATCCATTCTTTGCTCACACCAGGAACTTCTTAAATTTCAGGACAGGCAAGGAGGAGCAAAGCAAAACATCTGTGGAGAGAAAAGTCAACAAATTTCAAGAGCCGAAGTGTCGTTTGGTCTAAAATCATAGAGGTCAGGTTAAGGAATCCTCTGTGCAGGATCATAAGCACCAGTTGGGAGCCAAGTACAAAGGAAGGGGAAAGAGGGAGCATCTGCACAACATAAAATCTGCCAGTTTACAGCTTTATGATCAGTTTAACCATTTCTTCAAGTAACAGCACTCTGAAGAGCACTCTGTTGCAACCATGCAATGATAAATGCCAGTTTATTATTACATGTATTTATCCTCATCAGAATATTATACAAGAGCTATGAAATGTAAATTGAGATCCCTCTCTGGACTTTATCATCTGAGTTGATTATTATAGTTTCACTAAACATCTGTATACAACTAAAAAAATTGCCATCTAATTAGTTTGCAGGAGGATATCACTGTTGTTCAGTGCCTATTATAGTAATTTCCTAAGAAAAGGGATTCTTCTGAAATTTCACTTCAGTATATACATTCTTGGAGGATTACAGTGTTTTCTATTGCTCCTTTCCCCCAGTTCATTGCTGGTATTACAAAGTACCAGGCAATCAGAATGGTCCTCATTGCAAGGTACGGCACCATTAATATAGTTTTTTCCTAGCATAGGTTTCTAATGAACTTTGACAATTATGAGGAGAGATGAGAATCTCAGCTTCTTAAGCAAGTGTAACTTCATGTTTACCCTAAGTGAATGCAACAGGTATTCCAAGGAGAAGATTAGAAATTTCTTAGTCTTTTACAAACCAACCCAATGAGAAAATGGAATGCTGTGGTACAGGTAAGACCACGAATGAGTGAAGAAATGCAAGAATGAAAGTGTTTTAGAGCCCTTTTGTGCATGTTTATACATTCCCCAAAAACCATCTGCACAAACTGAGACTCTGAATGCTACTATATCATATATACATAACACAGCTAGTAGAACTACACATTCAAATAGCACAGGAAGCATCTAAATTTCAAAAAAAAAAAAAAATTGCTGCTGCTCCAGCTTCACTTGAAAGAAAGACAGAGATTGCACAAGCTTTAGGAACCATAATATCCGAATGCCTCACACTTACTGGTCTTGCCAATTAAAATGTACGTCAAAATAAAGCAAGCAAACAGATTTGAAAGGTAAGACAAAATTTGTAAATACCCAGAAAAATACTCAGAGATATGGTTATAGGGAACTTAAAATCTTGATTTTTCTCTCACCTATTTTCATTAATTACATTTGTCTTAAGGACTGAGTGCATCAGTTACAAAGGAATAGAAAATCCTAATAGTTAGGATGATGTAGCACAAAGTGGATATGTTAATCCAGCCATCCACAGATAATAAACTATGGACAAAAACATTGCCTTTGCAAAAGCAGAGGTTTGGGAGAGTTCAAAACAGAGAAAACCCAAATACTGAGTCTGAATGGAACCACTCTGCTATCCTGCACGTAAGTAAACTCCAAGAGAACACCAACTATGTTTTTTCAGCTTTTGTCTGTGTTGCTGTGCTAAAGGCAGAGCTATTGTGTTAATGGCAGGTTCCCTCAGGCCCCTCAGGAGCATGAGGTCACCTCCTGACCCCAGAGGGCAGCGGGGGCACTCATAGCTGTCAGTGGTGCTGTGCTTTTCCTCATCCATAGCATTTAATAACTTGCATATCCCACCATCCCACCTTACCATCCACCCCACTCCCAATGCATTTAGGGACATTTCTACACTTTGTGAACACCACTGATGCAACAGCTGCTGGAATTGGGAGAGGGAATTTGGCATCATTTCCAGAAGGAGGTATACTGTTTACCAGTAGATAAACACACACAAAGCTACATCAAATGGCTAAATAAGATTTTTATCTGTAACTGTACTGTACAACAAAGGCTTTCTAATTTTTCTTGGGCTTTTTGCACACACTTGGAATCCCATTCTGCCTCTCTGCCTCATTATCTCATAAGCACCTCCCGAGCGTTCTGAAAAAGCATTTTGGAAATTATCATCCCTTGTATGGAGGTAAAAACAATACAATAAACTGCCTGTCTGCCACTAATATAAACATTCAGTCACTACTAAAAGCTGGTTTAGATAACTTTTCAGCTGTTCCCCAGAAATCTTCAAGTATTTTTCTCCCTCCCTCAGACTAGGATGTCCAGAGGTTAATAAATCTGAGCTGAGACAGATTAAAGAGAGGAGTAAATTCAAAGCAAAAATCTCTTCACAGCACACCCTGCCTACAACTTCCTCTCAACAGAGACACTACCTCAACAACTTGACAGGCTGGAAGTGCAACTCAGTAAGGAGATGTAGGCCAAGACATCTCTCAGGTTCCTCCTGGTACTCCACAGCTGGTAGCTTGACACTGCTTCAGCAGCAAGTCTTTGCCCTTTCTATTCCTGAAAGTGATTTCAAGCTGTAATTTGAATTCCACATTACTTGGCTCTGAGAAAACAAAGGTTTCCATGAGGATTCAAGAAAAACTGCTGTTTCAGAGGAATCTGGGAAACAGCTGCTCCAGGAGCCTGCACAAAACTGTCACAGGCCAGTGGAAAAGGGACAAGCAAATTGAGTGCCTCCTGCCTAGCCAGAAAAGACCACATCAGCTGCCCCCAAGAGCAAGGTCCCACAAGAGCTTGGCTACTTCATGGTACAAGCTTCACTGACCTCAGGAGTTGCCTGAACTGAAGTGCTCACCAGATAGCAGGGCTGGCTTTGGAGAAAAGCAGGAGCTCCAGGACAGTCTGGATGCCACAAAGGGGCAGCAGAACAAAACATGAAACTGTAAATTCATATTTTTCTTAGAACCATAATTGTCATAACACAGAGCGTTTTTAAAACTTGAGCTATCGCCAATTCCTGGTATATGGCCCCATATTCACGCAGCTCCACACCCCTCACACTGACAGCACCTAGGGTTCGTGGTACCCTTCCATCCCACTTTCCAGGGGCTGTGAACAGTCTGTCACACCCACCTATTACCAGCTGGAATCTACCCCAGGAGCTAAAGGAAGGGTAGAGGGTCCAGACACCTCCTGTCAGGCTGCTCAGAAGAAGGTACCAAGGTCTACAGCAAAGAGGTCCAAAGCCCTGCCAAGAAGGGGACATGGGCAGGAATTACAAGAGCACAGAAGCATCATCACAGCCTGGTTGTGCAGGGTCCTTCCCCAATTTAAATAAAAAAGGCACATCAGCTACTAGCACAATAAAAGTGCTTTAATAATAAGATATTAATAAGAAGAGGAATATAGACTGTAATTCCTAGATCTCTTCATCCTGGGAACTCTGCTTCGATGGAGCATTGGATAGACCCAATAGCATTGGATAGAAAGCAGTGCAGTTCTCAGACTCTCTGTTTTGAAATTAAATACAGAACTATTTTATTATATTGCAAAAATACTTTACATGCCTCTATTATGCCTAGGCATACATGCCTGACTACACACACTTGACTACAGAGACACTGCTTGTCACTTTGGGCTCTTCATGGCTACCAAAGCAGGAGATGCAGGCAGCAAGAGATACTGGGTAGCCCAAAGCTGTGCCTGCGAAGGGTGATTTGCCTTGGAAACAGGTTATTAGAGCTGCACTGGTTCCACATTGCAAAGTGGTGATGGTTTTCTGCTGATTGGTTTCTGCTGTTTTCCTGCTAAATAGAGTCATTGGCATCAATGATGTCGAAGGCAAGACTCAGCATATTTTCTGTGATACAGGTCACACGCTGGAAACTGGTTACTATTCAGCAGGACTGACTGGATGATATACTGAATTATGACAAATACAATCCTCCCCAAACGATCACAGAGAATTCACAATAATTTTTCTTTTGTTGAAAAAATGGAACCTGTAGGCAAGGGTGAAATATTGTCACTGCAGGTAATCAGCAACAGCCCTTCCATAATGCTCTTCCCAGTCTGGGCATGAGACTTTTCCTTATGTCTTGATTAAACTTTGCAAGAACTTGAAGGCTTCAGTAGCCAATGCAGGCTAAGGAACAGCCACTGTAACGTTCACAAGATGCATCTTTAACATGAAAAACAAATATTAACAGCATGAAAAAACTTACTGTTCATCTCCCAGCTGATCTTGTGGGAAAAACTAGTGGAACTTGAAGGATCCAAATCCATCACCTCCAAATTTGTTTTAGGAAGCAGTGAGAATATGGCATGGCCTTCAGAGAGATATGAAAGCTAAATGGCATTTAATTTATGCTTCTAACATCTCAGATAGTTCTGAGTGGATTGAAAATTTATAATTTAGGTCATACTTTTAAATAACAATTAAGTTCTGAGAGCAGTTGTATTTTGTGGATAATTATTGCTTCCTTATTATTTTGCAAAAAAAATATTAAACAGGAGTTAATCAGTTAATCATGCCCTCTGATCTTTTCTTCAGTGAACTTGCATTTCTTTTCAAGTGTAGTCGGGTATGCAGTTGGGAAAAATCCGTAGGACACCAGTGTTGTTCTGGTGGTTGATCTTTTACTAGCGAGTGGTGAGTTTTTCTGCTCAGAGAATACACCTGCTTATGCAAAAAAACTGTGTTAAAAGATCTTGGTGCAAGATTAGTTAAGGATTCATTACTTTTTTTTGTAGATTATATAGAGATAATGCAAGAAACAAAACTTCAAGAAGGCATAAGATGAAAGCCAAGAGCTTAAATACGTGACCTTAGCCCAGCTTGTGGAACAATGAACATCTCCAGTTGTCTTTTGCAGCTTTTAAAATTAAGTAATTTATTTATACCCTTAAACACAAATTTGATGTCAGCTTTATGCTTCTGTTATAGAAATTTACCATAGAATCCAATTCAGGAGGCAATTTAACTTTATTAATGTGGGAGGAAATGTGAGCATAATGTGAGCTATTTTTTAACCTTAACTGCCATTCCTGCTATTGCAAGAAAGTGCCTTACACCTATCTGGAAAGCCATTATTAGCAAACTGAATAATTAATCACTTCCAATTTACAAGAAATTAGCCCTTCCTAAGACTAAAACCAGAAGCCATCTAAAAAATAATAATTCAAAAACTTATCTCAGGTTCCTAATTTGAGGAGCAGTAGGAATGTCCTAATGTGCAATTCAGAGAGTATTATTTTAAAATCCGAACCAACTTTTCCAGTCTATAAAAGCAGGTGACTGTGCTTTGCTGCTACCTTATGGGCACCTTTACATGAGTTTCAACTGAATTTTCACAGGTAGATAGAAGTGGGAAGTTGTGACTTGAAAATCTCTGTGTTTCACCTTTATAATGCTATTTAGAGACATCCTCTACTATTCAAACATTACCGTTAGTATATAGGATGGAAACAGAGTTAATGTTTACATTCTGTCTTTAAAATGAACTCTGCATTATTTGAAGTGTATGATTTTTTAAATTAAATACTCTTATATTTAACTAATTACAGGTAGTTATAGGATCAGCCTTTAAGTTTTGTTGAAAGAATAGCCTGACTTGGAAAACGGGAAATCAGGTGCCTAATTATTCATAAATAAATATATATGGCAAAGGACAAAATTTATGGGGCAATCTTAGGTTGATTCCTGTCAAGTGAAATTGCACTGAATAGAACTTATTTTCAGATTCCCTTTCTACCTACATAGCTATCCATAGTGCAAAGTCTGTGTTTAATGCTGCCAAGGCTGGCAGTAGTGCTTGCTGTCTCTTTTGTGCTGGGTAAACAAAGGCTCAACAGTGAAGAAGCAGTCTAACAGTTTTTAATATCTAGTGAGGTATCAACTCCACTTTAAAAAGAATTATAATTAAAAATGTATGAGGTATTGGAAATGTTTAGAATCAGAATTGCATAGTGAGAAGAGGGTGTCTCTGTGACTACACAAATGTTATACACATGATGGATGGATCGTCAGGCTGTATTTACTAAGGTGACTGTTGCTGTGTAAATTCCCGTGCTAATTAGAAGTTTGTTTTGGAGAACAAGACACAAAGCCAATCAGTTTGATGAGCTGAGAGATTAGAAGCTGAGCTCACTAGCTGTCTTTGACTTCAATCAAGAAATGCTTGTGCTTAAACAAATGAAAACATTATCAAACTTTAGTCAGTGATGATTTTCAGTGACATTGCAGGGCTGGATTTACTGCTCCTGGATTCCTCCCTGCACATTTCTGGTGGTCTGCAGGGAGCAGGCAAAGGTACTGTCCTGTGAGAGGTAATTAAAATTCTTACCCAGCTGCAAAAACTTTCTTCTTTTTTCCCTTTCCCTTCCACTGCTCTGCAGCCAAAGATGACCCCATCACAGGTACTCCCAGGAATGCGCAAATCTCTGGTATGAGGCTCCATCCTGAAGATAATGTTTGTATATCTCATCTTGAGCTGCGCAAAGCCATCGTTTTCTCTCTTTTTTTGGGGGGGAGGGCCGGGGGGGGTTGTTTGGTTTTGGTTTTGTTTTTAGCTTTCCTCATGTGTATGAGCAGGAAAAAAAAAAAACAAACCTGACTGGTATCTCATGCACAATGAAACCAAACTTTCTTTTTCTTTTTTTTTTTTTTTTTAATTTCCTTTTTCCCCCTAGAGTTTTTTGTAAATCCTATAAGGAAACATTAAAAAAAAAACCAAAAAAAACAAAAAACAAAAAAAAAATTCCAGAAAAACCCCAACAACTATTACTGCGCTAGAATTTTTGATAAAATATCAAGAACTACAGCAGATTGGAAGTTGTTCTGAGAGTGAATAACTGAATACAAGCCAACTATAAAATGAGCATAGGTTATATAGGTTGGCATATGGAGTTTATCCTGTGATTTTGTGGGAATACTTTATATTATAACATTCCCTAAGTACTCTATGATCTCTGTAAGCTCTTGACACAAACACATAAGATTGAATTAATTGGCATAGCAATGAAGCCACAAATGCAAGACCCTACAGGAAAAAAACCCAAAATTGAAATCCCAAACCCGTTGACCAACATGTAGGCTAAGAACTTCCCAGTGAGGTTGGGTTTGGGTGAGATTTTATTTGTAGAATCATAGAATCCTGTAATTGCTAAGGTTGGAAAAGACCTTTAAGATCATCAAGTCCAACCATCAGCCTAGCACCATGTTCACCATTAAAGCATGTCTCAAGTGCTATAACCACACACTTTTTGAAAACTTTCAGGGATGGTGACTCCACCACTTCCCTGGGCAGTCTGTTCCAATGCTTTACAACCCTTTCAACAGAAAAAAAATTCCTGATAACTAAACCTCCCTTGGCACAACTTGAGCCCATTTTTTCTTGTCCCATCACTTGTTGCCTGGGAAATGAGACTGACCTCCACCTCACTACAGCCTGCTTTCAGGAAGGTGTAAAGAGTGATAAGGTTCCCCCAGAGCCCCCTTTTCTTCCAGGCTAAAGAACCCCGGGTCCCACAGCTGCTCCTCATAAGACTTGTGCCCCATGCCCTTTATAAGCTCTGTCGCCCTTTCCTGTCTGCACTTACTCCAGAGCGTCAATGTCATTCTTGTAGTCGAGGGTTCCACTACAGAGGGAGTAAATGCTTGTAATAAAACATAACTATTTAAAAGAAGAAATATTAACTACTGTTAATCAAGTTAATATAGTTTCAGTCAAGATCTGAGAAAATCTTGCTTCATAGAGAAAGCTTCACTAAGCTCCAAGTTTCTGCAACATTTAAGGCAGCCACAGGATGGCACTGTAAAACTGCAAGTCAAAACCTCGAACTCCGTTCCTGCTAACACCCACTTCAAATGTGCTAATTGAAATCAATGCAACCAGTCGTCACAAAGCAGATCCCACCAGCTTACTCTTTAATCGCTTCTTTTTTTTTTTTTTTTTTTAATTTCCAGCACCTTTCCCGAAGCAAATCAGCACCCTCAGGTTCAGGGTCTCACAACCCCTGCTGCTGTCGCTGCAGGCAGAATCCTGGTGCTGGTGGTATTTGGCAAGAGGCTGGACAGCTCTGGATGCTTCAGACAGGCAAAACAGCCCTTCTGCTTGAAAAAAAATATGAGACAGGCTGTCTGTAGGGAAGTTTTTCTATTTCTAAACAGTTTAACATAAGCTTATCTCATAAAGCATGCGTTTTATGCATTTATTTTTCAATGGCCTGATGCAACTTATTAGTTGTGTGATTGTCCTCATCACGCATGTAGTGCCCAAAGATTGACATTATCAGGCTTATTTCACACACTGTTCCCCTGATAGTATTTCTGCAAGAAGCAGAGTCCAGAGTAGGTTGCAAAAGAGTGGGTGGGAGAGGGGTGTGGGTACTGCAGTTAATGTGCAATTGAAAATGTTTAAAATTATGAGTACAATGGCTACTTCTTGACTGTAGCATTTTACTTCATTTAAGTACATAATATCTATCTTTTGCTTCATCTAAATGCCAAATTACCCTCATCCCTTTGAAAAACAACTTTCATGGAGCCTTTTATTCCTTAAAATTTTCTGATATTGGGCTCCTCCAGATACCATACTGAACCAGCTTATTTGCATTTGAAAAGTAGGACACTTTCAAAGTTCATGGGTTTAATTGCTTTGCCAAGGTAATGAGTTTAACTTTTATATATTTTGTGTAATATGGTGTAATACCGACAAAATAATAAATTCCACATCCTATCCTGAAGCAAATCTCTCATTAAAGTCAGTTTGAACTTTACTACCAAAAAAAAAAAAATTAAAAAATTAAAAAAAAATTGAGAAACTGAGCCTGGAATTCAGAATTACCACATGCCAGACTTTGCAGCAGCAACTGCAGCAAAGCTAACAAAATCCAAATTTGCTGGAGATCAAACCTCTTGCTAGCAGTAAATAATTAATAGGCAATTGTTACTAAAAAAATATTATCTAGGGAAGCTAATAGCTGTTCAGTTTAAATTCTTTTTTTCCCCTCTAATATGTGTTTTAAACCACTTGTCTTTAAAATAAAGTTAATTTTTGTGCTCATGTGAATTGGCTGCACATTGTGACAGAGCCTTTCCAAGAATATAACAGCCATCATGACAATTTTCAATAAATCATTCCTGGCTGGGAGTCTCAGAGGAAGAGAAACTAAATGATGATTGAATTATCCTTCTATCTCTAAAAGCTATCTTTCTGAATCAGGACTGAGGCACTGTGAGGAAATGGGTTTGGAGCACTAATATTTCTACTATCATGATTCCCTCTGTTCTCTGAAGAGCCAATGTACCAAATTTCTACTTTATAGATGAGATTTCAGAGTGCAGAGCTACAAAATGGCCAGTGACTCCATGAAGAGATGGAGGTACAGGAGAGTGGTAGCAGTACCCCTCCTGAACTGCTCTGGCAGAAATGCTGGAGATGCAGGAATGCACCCAGTTTGGTACCAAAGGCAGTGTGACCTGCATAAAGGGCACATAAACTGGGAGTTGCATGGCTAAAAAAAGACTAATACCTCCAAAATAAAAGCTCCAGGTCATAAGGACCTGATGGCTCTGTCCCAGCTTCCAGCTTTCCAACCATGTCCGTGCTGCCTTCCCTCTCTCTGGCCAGGCTTTGCCATCCTCACCTCCAGAGGCAGAGGAGAAAGAGGTATCTGTAATCAGGCTGCAAATTTAAAGGCAGGCCAGATGCTGCTTGTGGAGCAGTGTCCCACTCTCTGGCCAGAGCTGAACACTTTTCATCCACAGAGAGATGAACATCTTATTTCTGTGGCATCTCCTGTTTTGCAAACACCAAAGTAACTACATGCTATGGCTTTTTAGCTTTTCCAGAAAAGCTGCCATGTTTCCTAGGCAGTCCTCATCCATCTAGAAGATCAAGTAATACAGTCAGATCCAGTGGTGAGCTATGTTGTAATCCACCTAGCAATATTAAAGATCTCAGTTGCAAAATCTCTCTAAATAAGACAAAATAATAAGAGGCTTCAAATCTTATTTTTTGTAATCTGAATACAAGCACAATTTGAGTATTTCCTGAAAACAAACAATATTGGCATATTTTAATCACATCATCAGCTGAGACAATAAATCTTGGATTGTACATATATTTTGGTATATTTAAGCACCTATTCTTATATAATTGATGAAGTATTTCAATACTCCTTTACACTCTACTAGGATGCTCAGTGGTTTGGAGAGAAGAAATCTCACAAAGGAATCTTGTAAATCACAAGCCTTACACAAACCCTGGCTCCTATACTCCAATGTCCCCTGCATGTTCCTTATAAGTCTTTGAATTAATACCTTAAATATTTATATAGCTATTTGTTTTCCTAGCTTCTGTCAGGAACTCATTAGCTTTCCATTAATAAATTATACGATGTACATTGAATAACTTCAGTAGTGCTTGCAAATCTCTATTCAGTGAAGATGTAGAGACTTGCACAGATGTGTCTTATGTCATGTGTCTTACCTGCCACAACAACTGAACAAATCCAATGGATTTTGTACAGTTCTTTGCTGCTAAAATGCCAATAGAGAGTTTATATGAAAAGAAATTAGCTGTCCAGGCATATTTTTCCAACAATCACTAGACAGAGCTCTTTCTAGCTTCAGAAATAAGGAAAGGATGCAGAGATGTGATTTGCAAGGGTCTGTAAGAAAGCTTCCCCCCATTTCTGACTTTGAGATAAGTGTGAATCTTTAAGATGCAAAGCCAGAGGGTCATATTCCATCTAAAAACTAACAGGTATGACTTTCAAAATAAACAACATTGACTGACATTGATTGTGAATTTGACCTGTTGTTTAGAAAACATTTTTGTCTGTTTAATGCCCTAGAATACAAAATAACTTCACATAGTCACAATTATCTAAATGCAATGGATTGCATAAAAATATTTTTTTACATATATAAAACATACATAGAACACAGTATAATGTTATTATAATTTTAATAATTATGTTGGAAATATATAACGTATCTCTATACCATATGAAGATAGTGGCCACCTATACAGAGATAAAAGTTTAGTTAAGCAAGTCCTGCCTTTCATGCTGGCTGGGCCTGATCCCCAGTTGTCCTGTATATGCCACATGATGCCAGTCAAATGTACTGCTCCGTGTTTTTCCCTGGCACTGAGGTCAGACTGACAGGCCTGTACTTTTCCAGATCCTCCTTCCAGCCTGTCTTGTAGATGAGCTTACCTCTTGTCAATGGGGATCTCCCAAGAACAGAGGGATTTATATCACATGTCTGAAACAAAGCTCATCTGTCAGTACTTGCATTAGAAAACCCCAAATTGCCTAAATATTTCAGGAAGTAAGTTTTCATCAGGGGACACCTTACTTTCAGGTCAGCACAGAGCAGGAGCTGGAGCTGAGCTGTTTCAAATGTGGTGATGTCAAGGCTTACACCTCAGCTGAGCTGTGTAGTGGAAACTGTGCTCACTGCTGTCTTGAGAAGGATTCACTATGGAGCACATAACAGGGGGCTGGGAGTTAGTGCTGTAGTGTCTTGCCTAATTCTATTTCCTGTTTTTTTTTTTTTAAAGCTGCAATAGAAAAACTTAATACTTCCTACAAGCTGTACATAAAGTATTGTAAGAAATGTAGACCTGTTTGCAGCAGGGAGTACAACTGCTGTTCCAGAAGCTGGTTAGGAAAAAACTGCTCCTGTAGCACTGCTGGACACCACTGGTCCATTCTCTGGTAAAAACATGGAAGGCATTGGCCTAGGCTGTCCTAATAAGAGCAAAGTGAGAAAAAAGTGCTCCAGGATGTGAAATAAGAGAGAGACTGTTGGTCTACCACAGCTGATGTTCTCACAAATCAGTGGTGCAGAACTGTGCTTACTACATAGAAACAGAATCTCTTACAAAATCAGCTAACATTTTTGCAGCAGATGTTATATGCTGCACATGTCAACTCAAGATGACAGTCTCCTTAAATGCTTTTCAGTGATTGCCTGGATAGTTCAATAAGTTATCTGGATACCACTTCTGCAAGGATGTTATGGCTGCATACTGCTGCTAATGGAAAATTCACTGTAATTTATGACTTCTACCTTTACAGCATCTTTTTTCTTTCAAAGCACTTATTTGAAAACTAATAAAGCATGTAAGCATTATAGTAATAGCTAAGATTTGTTCATGAGATTTACAGGGTACAGTTTGAGTTGACACAAATAACTTCTCTAACTAGTTAATTATTGTACTTCCCAGGAGACTGATCCAGCAGCAATTACCAATATCAAAGCAAAACACCATGTCCAGTGCTTTCCATTTTACCCGTGTTCATATTTGTACACATTGTTTTGCTAATTAGAAACAAAAGAACGTTCTTTCAGCATGTGAGTCTTTCTGTATGAGGCCTGGCTGGTGCACCCTCCTTTCAGCCTTGTGTTCATCAACAGGTGCCTCCAAGGAAGGCAAATGTACATCAAATTGGCAGTTCCTTGGGTTGTCCTCCATCTTACAGTTTCCTAATCTTCAGCACCCACAGCCTGGCTCAGTCCCTGGGGCCTGAGATGTATTCTAGAAGCTTTGATACAAGCCAACAGGTGAAATTCTTCCCACAAAAGACCAACATAATTCTCAAGTCTATATATTGCTCTATCCAACTCTGTGCCCCTTTTATTTGCCACACCTTCCTGTGTGCTTCTTTCTTCCTGTGCTTCTCACAGGGTTAGCAATTTATAACAGCTTCAAGCAGCAAACCCCATCTATCCCTGTTTAAATGCTGATTCAGAGTAATTATTGCTCTTGTGTGAGTGTAATTTAAGGGATAATCCTGCAGCTTGCTGCTGCTTACATTCACCTTTTCCTTCTTGTTTAGGAAGCAGCCTTGTTCAGCACAAACATTCATACAACTCATATAGGAGAGGGCATATCCTTGACTTATCATCATCTGCGATTCTTTTCACTTGACAGGTTGAAAAATGTGTACACCTATTTTCTCTGATGGTTCCCTTATCACTGTGGGCCTTCCTGAGGCTAAATCTGCTCAACCATTCAATTTTGATTCTGGAAGCAATGTTAAGGCCATTAGCTGTGTCCACATAAGGATGCTGTTATAAAACTTGACACGCTTATTAATCATAAATTCAGTAGACATTCTGCTTCAATCTTTCTGGGGTCTGCTTATGCTTCATTTATGATGTAAAGTGAGGGTTTAAGGGGAAGGTGGTGTATTTTTAGATCAGTATTTTTGTCAGGTAGCAGACAGCAGTCAGTATTTCCATATTGCTTTCCACCCAAGGAAATGCACTTAGCTCTTTCCCACTTGGATTGCACATAGTTTGCTCCAGAGTGAGAGTGAAAAAGTGCAGTTAGAGAAGTTCAAGAACAGGCGGCTGCAGACAAATGCTCGCTCTGCCTTATCAGTAGGGGACTAGCACCATCCCTTTGCCACCATATATTACCATTTATTACTTCTGTATCATGATACCATCATTTGAGGGGGAGGTAAAAAAATCATATTAGAGTCACTTTCCTTGCTGCTGAATTCCACTAGTGGCTTTTAAAGTGAAGCTGCCAAAATCTGCATTCCTGAAATGGTACTTGTCTAAACCCATAGAACACTGGTGGTTTCCAAACTGCTAGTTAAATACATCTCACAGCAATAATTTTTGGATTGCCAAACTGACTCAATTAAGACCTTTGTAACACATTGTATATTCAGCCTGGACTCATGAAATGGTTTAGCAAAGACCATTAGCCTTGGAAAACAAGAATGTATTTCCATGGAAGAGGGAAGGAAATAGACTGTAACCTTCTGCTAGCATCTGCCAGCACATTGCTCTGAGCCCACCAGCCCAGGTCATATCTGCACTCAGCTCTGGCTACAGATAAGACTTCTTGTCACTTGGAAAACACCTGTCTGCAACTCTGTTATAATTGCATTTTCCTCTAATTGCCTGCATTTGTTCAAATCCGATAAACTAAAAGTGAAATTCAGTGAGGCAGAAAATGTGGAGATCAGCACCAAAGATAATATGAATGCAGTGGCCTGTGAACCAAGGCTACTGAATTTTGCACATGTAGGAGAGTTGAAGACAGCAGAAGAGGTCAGATTTAAGACCACAATATGGGAAGAGACAATATGGGTCACCATGCTTCGTCTCCAATTTCACAGGCAACTATATAGTAGAATTACTTTAATCAGTTTATTGAGTTCTGCATGTAGAAAGTTTTAATGACCAATGCACAGACTGACTGCTGTTTCAAATCCTCTGCAAATATTTCTTGTCATCTTCCCTGGTCCAGGAAGATATGATTAAAAATAAAATACTCCAACTTCTTGCCCTGCTCACCCCAATACAACCTCTTATTTTAATTTCATTTTTAAATGACATTTGCATTCCTTTCGAGCCACACATCATTTTCCACCTTTTTGAAGATGCTTGCTTTGTTGTTAGCTGACCTGGCCAAACATCAGAGCATCAGTGCTCCCCTTCCACTTACCTCCATGGCTGCCAAATGTGCTGTCGTTTCACCTCAGGTGGAATCATTAAATACAATCCCCTGTCTTCTCACAGCCCAATAAGTGCTGAAACCCTGTGGTTGTACACCACAATTAATCTCTTCTGATGTTCAGGTACAGAAAAGATTCATGTTTGATTCTCTCTATTGGGAAGTTGCTCATTAGAGGTTGTAAAATGAGATGACTATTATGGGTGGGCTTTTCTTTTCCTTTTTCCTTTTGCCTTCACTTGGGCTTGAGGATCATATTTTTCCCTTTGATTTGCTCTGTTTTATTACTTTTAAGGTAGTTTTTGTATGCAAGTTGCTTTTCATGTGCTTTTTCCACCTACCAAGCTATATCTTCTGCCTTCAGGCTGTGCTCTGTGTGATGTCCTCAGCCCCCCTTACCTACAACCTGGCTCAGATCTCACCAGCTTTTGTTTGACCATAGAGTGACCCGTATTATTTCACAGAATTTCAAGTATCACTGTAATACTAATAATACCTAGATGCATTGCTTTACTGATTGCTTGAGAAATTTTATTTGTTCACTAAAGCTCTTTGAACTAAGCATTCAATATGTTTCCTTAAGTTAGAGCTTGGAAATTTAAAAGTCAAGCTATTAATTGTCAGCATTGAGTTTTCAAATGTCTAGAGGGATGTCTGCCCTTTCTTTTGATAATGTCTCTGAAAAATCCCAAACTGAGACACTGGTATGTGTTTTAGGGAGTTCTAATTAGATTCTGTTTTATCATTTATCAGGCATATGAAGGTAAATGCAGAGTCTCTTCTTATATCAGTAAAATTTGTGCAAGAGACATGGATCTGGGATTAAGGCTCCACTACAGCTTTGATTGAATTATTTCCTAAGTTCTTTTTTGCAATCATTATTGTAATGGATTCTGGATGGAAATACCTAAACCCCTTCACACTGGGTCCCATTGATTTACAGTACTGATTTACCAAATTTCATGAAGACCAAGATAAAAAGAGCTTGCGCTTTCTACTGGAGAAGCATGCATTTAGTATATACACTAAATCAGGCACAAAGATCTGGATCACTTAGTGTTTTATTGTATTTCTGAAATAAATTTTCAACTGTCCTCTGGGTTTTTCCAGCATTTTCAAATACACCTAAACGATTAGAATAAAAATGAGGGTATTGGTACAGCAGCAATGAACTTTACAATTGCTAACATTGAGTCACCTGGTCCTTACTGTGCAATGCAAAATCTCATGGAGCCAGAACATTGACATTAACAATGCCTGTAAAGAATTGCAGATTCTAAAAATTCTTTTAAAATCAGCATGTTGGCAGATTGAGCAGGGAAAATCTTAAAGGCTCTTACTAGATAATGCTGAACTAATGGTCTTGCTTAAGACCCGTCTGTCTCTGAACTACAGGTATCACAAGTAGGACCCTATGGAAATGCCTCTCTTCTCATGGGACCCTCAGAATTATCTCTGCCTTCTGTTTCCAGAACAGAAGTTGGATTTTCATATTCCTGAAAACTAGGCAACTGCAACGACCCATTAACTGTAGAATACTAAAACAGTCTTTGGAGGAGGGACTGGGAGTTTTGCCAGCAGCCCATAGAATCATGCTTATTTTTGGACTCTCAACACACATGGATGTTTAAGAAAACCCTACTAATCTTGAGCAACAGCTTCATAAGAGGTGGGGATAGTCCCTGTCATTTCAGAGTGACACATAAGCCCTGTGTACAAGATGCTTCGGAAATCTGGGGGTTGTGCACCAGAGGCAGCTGGACTGAGTCTGCTCCAGGCACTGAAATAAATCTGGAAGGATGAGGGAGGGAAGAAGGAAGGAAGGAAGGAAGGAAGGAAGGAAGGAAGGAAGGAAGGAAGGAAGGAAGGAAGGAAGGAAGGAAGGAAGGAAGGAAGGAAGGAAGGAAGGAAGGAAGGAAGGAAGGAAGGAAGGAAGGAAGGAAGGAAGGAAGGAAGGAAGGAAGGAAGGAAGGAAGGAAGGAAGGAAGGAAGGAAGGAAGGAATGTGTTCTGCCTGAAGGCCAACCATGTAGGCATGTGATGGACACTGAGATGATGTGTTACTGTGAGACTGGCCAAGAAATATCTCTTACTGTATCAGATTAGATTTAGGCAAGGAGCCCATGAGGCTCTCTCTTCTACTTTCCAAGAATTGTTGTTTTCTTATCATGCATCCAAAATATAACGAAATTATCTCCAAGAGCTCTGTCAAAAAGGGTACCTGTGGCAGAGATCATGTGGCAGCAGTTACAATAAAAGTACTTCATCCAGTTTGGACAATCTGTTCCAACTTTTTTTCCAAATTTATTCAGAAAGCCACGGACTTTGGGTAGCATTTAGCAAACATCCATATTGCTACCAGACAAGCACAGGCTATTTTACAGAAATTTATGAATGCAGATGTGACTGCTCATAAATGTAGTGATGAAAAATAGAGCAGTGTATGCTTCTATATTGCAATGGCATCCTCTGTGTAATGACTTCAGATAGATTTGTAACTAGTGTCAAAATCTGTCATCACTCTAGCTGTAAGGGAAGGAGGAGGCTGAGTCACGGAGGCTGTGTGCAGATGGCTAAATAAAGCAGGACAGAGCCCTCTGTGCACTCCTGCAGGGTGGTGATGTTCCCTAGGGCATATCTATGTGCTACACACCCCTTCTCCTGCAGAGGAGTGGGCAAGGACCTAGAGAAAGCAAGTTTTGGTGATGCCAGGGAGAACTGCAGCGGGCAGGAGATGAAACAGTGCCCCAGAGAACATGGATGATGACACAGTGTAGGATCATGGATTGCCTCTGTTTAATATAGAAGACAGACCAGCTGTTTGGCTTGTGTACACCCAGGGAAATTGTGGCAGAAGTAGGATGTGCCAAAACAGTCATTCATGTATTTGCTGGAATTTCAAAATACTATGGCAAGTTTGCAAAAAGAGGATTAAAACTTCCTCTAATTCCATGCCATATAAGAATTGCTGCTGTCCCTGACTACCAGGCGGGAGAGCCTGTCATTTCTAGGCTACATACACACACAGCCTAAAATCTCTCTATTTTTATTTCATACTAGGTTTAGTTCAAGCTTGTCTTCTGTCAAGAGGTCTGCAGAAAAACGAGCCCCTGCACAGGCAGTCATTCACCTCCAGGTCCAATTCTTCATGGGTCAGGCAATGCAGCATCTCCACATGGGACCTTAATGAAGCATTCCAAGAAAGCTCCAGGGACAGATAGTCATTAAAAGCTGTTAACAGCACCATAATTAAAAACAAATTAACAGGAAATCTGAAATTGCCTGAAGAATTGTTTCTGTCTTGTGTCACATCTCATAAATCTCAAATTACCATTAAAATTTGACTTAGTATTTCAGAATAGCTGCAAGATCAACAAGCTACTACAAAGTAGTTAAAAACCTACAACATTTGCTTTCTTAGCACTAAGACCAGGGGATTTCTCTGACAGTCTGAATGGTGCTGATGCTTTTAAAATCCTTTATTTACTGTATTTTAGAGGAAAGAAATAGCAAAAGTGAAGATGGTTCGGTAGCTGCAGCTGTATTTGTAATGAATATTTCTCCAGCATTGCTTGTTTTCTGCTGAACTTGAAATGAGTTAACCCTTTTTAGCCAAGTCATCCTTCCTGTCACAGGAAGTATTAGGTAGTTTCTTTATCCTCATTTAAACAGGTGTTTATTAAGACCTAGATAATTAATTAAATGAAAATTTCTTACAAAAGAGTGTGGGTTAAATTTCCCAGCATTTTAGAAATGGCTAAGCTTAAAGATTTAAAGGATTTCTTCTTATATTAATATATTTGTAAAAATACTGAGACAGAGGAACTATATAAGGTTTTGACACCATAGAGAACATAGAACTTGTTTCAAAATAAATTATGAACCTAAACATATGTGATAATGAAACTATAGGTATCTATTGTAAGCTCAACAATTTAAAAAGACAATGACAGGATCAGTTTTGCAGCTAAACAAAATTTAAACTCAGTGCATCAAAATAGCTATGGTTTTATTAAAAGCATGATTCTATCAGATATTTCATTAAAAGCTCAAATCCTATGGAAAATAGTTATGTGATGATCTCAACTTTTACTTAAAACCAATACAATTGATTTTATGGCAAGTCCTACCTGGATGCAGAAAAAAAAAAAAAAGCTAGAAAATGTATCCCAAGCTCGTTCTACAGACTCAAAACCTGAAGACAAATAAAAGATTCCATAGATAATAGACTTTAAAATTCCAAGTCTTTTGTGAACTCATCTTCAGATTTTTTTAGGGCTGACAATCCTGATTCTTTAAGGAAAAAAATCTAATAATTTGCATTGTCAAAGAATGTCAGAAAATATAGCTTGTCATTTTTGTCAGCTTACCAGTTCTTTATAATTGTTAATAATGCAGTTTCTTTTATTATACTAGTTAGACTACAAAGTCCTTCAACAAGCTTTGGGTTATTTTTTTCCCTTGAACACAAACATTTTTGTTTAATCTACAAAGCCATTAACAAGAACACTGTCATGTAAAGCCCACCAATTTGGGCTTCCAGACTTGCATGTATGAAATTCATTTCTGCTTTCTGCCAGGCTGTGTGGGCACAGGTCAGTGCTGCCTAAGAGCATTCCAAAGGAATGGATCCATCCTCACAGTGCAGCACAGCAAGGGCCAGGGCAGGGCAGCAGGCAACACAGAGGAAAGGGAAAAGAAAAGTGTTTTAACAAAGCCACTCCAGGACACCAAGAGACAAGGGACTATTTTTGTACAGAATTTTAGTTCCTGAGATGTCCAGATGAGGCCACTGTGGTTTTATTATCTCAATTTAAAGAAAAATTTGATTTGGTTAACTCAGAGTTTCCAGTCTACACAATAGCAAGCATACTCAATAGCCTGTTTTTCTGTTGGAAAACAAAGAATAGGAAATGGTTTGTCTTTTTTTTATTTTTGTTTCACACAGTGGTCAAGGTGCTCACAGAGGCAGGAAGGGAACTGGACAATGAGAGCTGCAGATGTGGAATTTCTTTTTTAAATCCCCTTTGCTGCTGCTTGCTGTCTGGCAGACAGTGGAGATACAGCAGGAGATGCTGTGAGGCTGAAGCAGAACAAGCATTTTTCTTTGATAGAGATCCCCTGGTGAAGCTTTCCAGAAACAGCCCAGCCCAGGCTCTGCTGGGCTCTATCACAGGCCTGGTTTCAAATGGACAGTGTGATGCAAAGCCAGGGAAGGGTACAGAGCACTTTGGCTGAGTCACACTGTTAGGAAATGAGGATTTCTGTGGTGAGAAGCCACAGCTGGCACTGCCAAGTCCCCAGGCAGTAAACTCCAGTGTGTTTTGGAGATGGGGACAATGTTCTCATCCAAAAATATCTGGCCAGCTATGGGGGGAGGCTGTTACAGGGATACTGTGCTTCCTTTTGTTTTGTTTTCATTTGTCACTAAAAGTGGGCAGCAGAAGAGCTCTGAAGCCACCCTGGGGCCATGGTCACAGGTGAGAGCCCAGCCACAGGGAGCAAAGCCAGTCTCTGCAGATTCTGGCAGATTGTCTGCAGAAGATTCCTCATTTCAGAACTGAGACAAAAAGAAGGGAAATGACTAATCTTACCAATGCTCTCTAAAAAGCCTTTTTCTTCCTACTGCAGAAGCAAAATGCCATGTTGAAATCCATGGGTGCTCTCTGATAATAAGTGCATTTTTAACAGCAGCTGGGCAGATACCCCAAAGGCAGAGCTCATGAGGGGCTTATGCTTTCACTTCTCCACCCATTTGGGATGAAGTGCCACATTTTAGGGCCCCACTCAGTCTTGCCCAAGCCACTGGGTTTCCCCTTCCCCTTGTGCATCTCCTTTGCCTGCAGCATCAGGGTTATCTCTGGCACTCTGTGCAGCATGTGGGATGATGGTTAACAAGAACACTGAGTCAGTACGGCTGCGATGGCAATTAGTGAAACATTTGTATGTAAACTGACAAATACTGGCAAAAAGCGCTTGTGAGGGAGGGATCTGTGACTCACAGGCTGCCAGCTCACTCTAACCAGATACAACTGGCCTCAGCCTTTTTCAGGCTCACCCAGGCACTCCAGAGAATGCAATATTTCAGCCTCAGCACCAGCTGGTTTTATGCCACTCAGCCCTGTTCAAACACAGGTTTTAATTGCGTGGCTCACTCAGCTCCCACCATCTCACACTGCCTGCTGTGGTCCTGACTGGTGCAGAATCCACTCTTCAGAGAGAGCTGCAGGAATGCCCCCTCTCTTCCCTCTCTTCCCAAGCAGATGCAGCTCTGTGAGGGACCCAGAGCTCAAAGGAGACTGTGTGGTGCTTGGCAGTAAGAAAAGGCTGTGGGGATTGACTCCAAAGTGGTTGCTGGAGTGCCTCGACTTCCAGCTGCAGTTTTCTGCATAATCTCTTAGCATCGGCGCTAATACAAGGTTTTAAGGTGAGGATCTCTGAAATGAGATGGTAAGAGAGGGTACATTCATCACCAAATCTCTCAGAAGGCAGCAACACATCTTCATCACCTTGGATTCAATGGAGAGGAAAAGCTCTGAAAGTCTTGCACTATTTGTTGCAATTTTCACCTAGTTTGGATGATACCTGAAGTTTTTGCAGATCCTTTTTATGGTCCCTTTGAGTTTAAATATAGTGCATACGTATTCCTGTAGCAATACAATTTCCTTTCACCAGCAGAGCTCACTTCAGCTGTTGTTGGGTATTATTATACCTCACTGCTCCTTTCCTCTTCCACCAGCCCCTCTATATTGGATCTAAATGTGATTTATAGTTCAAGCTATTTGACTGCTAGTCCCCCTGTACCCCAGAATAGCCCACAAAGACCTGGAAGTTCACAAGGAAAGGGATATCAAGAGGCTCCATTTTCTAGAATACAAAAGAATCACACCCCAAAAATCTGATTCATAGATGTGAAAGTAGGATACTTAGGGCAGAGTAATTTGGTTAGAACTGTGTGGTATGACTGCTCACACTTGGTGCTGTGGGTAGCAAGAAATCATCCAAGTGGGCACAGATACTACTGGGCAAAATGTCACTGCTGCAATGAATTTGGCACCCTTTCTGGAAAGAAAGAGGCCAATCCTCACCGCAAAGGACATATAAAAGTAAAACTTTTTGTGAATATTATTTTTGTTTAACTTAGCAGAAAACAAGGACTGACATAAAAAGGCTTATCAGTGTTTTTGCAGCATGCAAAATATTCTGGTAGACTGGTAACTACTTCAGAGAAATCAGGAACCAAAATAAAAATGATTATGAAAACATCCTTTAAATCTGAGCTGAAACGATGGCTTCTTTGCTTGTTTCCTTCTTTAGCTTGCCTGTTTGTTTTTTTTTGAAATCTCTCTTGCTAATTGTCCTGCAGTCATGGTATGTACCAGATAGCCAAGAAAGCTGACATGGTGAAGTTATATACAGCATCCTTGTGACCTTTTTCCAGTGAAGATACATGTCTGTCCAATAAAGCCCAGGCCAAATGACAGTGACAGCTGTCTTGTGGCATTCAGTTTGAATTAAACAGGTTTGCTCACAAGTCAGGAGCAAGTGTTTCATTACAGACTGTGCACCAAGATCAGTATAAGCCCCCAAAAGTGTAACTTTCCCTCAGCAGCTATGGAAACTGTTCCGGTGGACTGAGATGCACTTCACAGGCTCCTCCCTGTCTCCTTGCTTTGACTTTCCCACCTCCTGCAGGCTGTCATCTTCTGTTGGCATTTGCATATTGCAAGGGAATAAAACCTCAGTTCTCTCAGGAGTGAACCAGAGTGTTATGGGAAGTGAGCACTCGAAGAACAAGGAGCGAAGGAACATGGTTTTCCTTAGGAAAGGCCCGAAGCTGCCTGCATGGGAAGACGCCCTTCTGGCAGGGAGAGAGCCCAAGTCACTGCTGAAGCGGGGATTGCGTTATGTCAGCTTGAGCCTCATCATGAAAGGGATGACCACCACGCCTGACTTCTTGTGGGGACTGCATGAGGTGCAGAAGCTGAACCTCTCACGCAACCAGCTGGTGGTGATTCCTCCTTCCCTGGGGAAGCTGGACAGGCTGGTAGTGCTGAACTTGGGTGGCAACTGCCTCAAGTGCCTACCTAAGGAGATCGGGCTGCTGAGGAACCTGAAGGTCTTGTTCGTCAATATGAATTGCCTGAAAGAAGTGCCAGCAGAGCTCAGCTTGTGCAGGAAGCTGGAGGTTCTGAGCCTCTCACACAACTGCATCTCACAACTGCCTTTGAGCTTCACTGACCTGACAAATTTGAGGAAACTAAACCTCAGTAACAACCGCTTTGTGCAAATTCCCCTCTGCATTTTCGCCCTGAGAAGCTTAGACTTCTTGCACCTAGGGTCCAACAAGCTGGAAAACATCGCAGAGAGCATTCAGTATCTGGTCAATCTGCAAATCTTTATCGTGGAAAACAACAACATACGCAGCCTGCCACGGTCCCTGTGCTACATCAGCACTCTGGAGTTACTGAACGCCGACTACAACGCCATCCAGACGCTCCCGGATGACCTGTACCTGCTGCGCCGGCTGCGCCGCATTGCCTGGAACCCCATGGACAAAGGGCTCCACATCGCCCACAACCCCCTGGCCCGGCCCCTGCCCGAGGTCGTCGAGGGGGGGCTGGACGTCCTCTTCAGCTACCTCAGGGACAAAAAGGAGCACAACTGAGCTTCCTCTGAGCTCGGGATTAAGCCTGTCATTGAGACTCAGTCGCATCGGAGAGCTTTCCTGCACAGGCATTTCCACTTCATAATGCTTGGATTTTGAAGGCTATGGATGGCTTTAGTAACAGTTGGAGGAAAGCAAGTAAAGTATGATGGTCTTGATTAAGTGGCAAGAGCAAACTTTCTAAAAATAGCCCCCTCGTAACCTTCACTGTTGTGGTACTTGGGGGTTTTTATAGAAACAAAAATACAGCACAGTCACGATAAAATATTTGCTCTTCATCTGACAGAAACAAATTAAAGCAGACTGCAAACATGCAGAAATGTGTATTTGACAGCTATTAGGCTGAAGAAATATTAATATAAGTTAGACTTTCTCTCTGTGATTGTAATTGCATTTCTACTCCTGGCTCACTTCTTCATACACAGGTAAACCACAACATAAACAAACACTGCTGTCCAAGTGAATTTCAAGGAAAATGTTTGCTTTTGGCAGTGAATATATCCTGAGCTATATTAGCTCACAGACAATATATTACTGGTCAGTTCAATATCACTTGTTGTTTACCCCACAGCTGTGCTCTGGCATGTGTAAATTACAGGTAGAGATTGCCAGTGATGAGGCAATTTGCCAGCTCTTTGGAAGGAGATCCCAAACTTCCCCAGAGCTCCTACTTCCCCTGGTGAGACAAGCGGCCCTTCACATGGAGTCTCCTAGGATGCTGACAGCAGTGCTTCTCATCAGCTGGGAGCAGCATCTGCACAAAGCACAGAAAGGACTGTGGCTTCTTCCCTCACACAAAGGATGGAGTTGCTCATTGCTAAATGTACAACTGCTCTCCTTTCCTGTATCCCTGCAATCCAAGCTATGGAGCAACTTTACTCAGGAGGCAGAACATCTCCACAAGGTGAAATATTTCTTTCAGGAAAAGCAGTATCAACCCAGTCATCACCTTAAGTAAGAGTTTCAGAAACAAATAGTTTTTGTTTGAAACAATATTTCTGGGATTTTCAGTATCAGCCAGTAGCATAGAAGTCAGGTCTTATGTGGTTTCTCATATTGATCTTCTGTGAATGTCCTTCATCAAAGTTTTATCTGGTAATAAAGAGGCAGTATGAAAGAGCTGTTAACAATTTATGCAACTTGGGGCTTTTTGTTCCTTCACACCAGTATAAAACAGAAGCAGCTCTGTTGAAATCAGTTGAGATAAATGCTTGTAATGGCAGTGTAAGAGAGGAATGAGACTGTAATTCTTGAGCTAATTCTGTGTATTAAAAGCTGTTTTCAATGTGCTTCCTATGTCAAATCTCAGGAACCGATTATTTTCTAAAATTCAATTTGTTCAAAATTATGAAAGTCTGTGAAAGACCGATTCTGCTTCTAGTGAAGTTAATGGACAATGCCTGGCTGAGGGAAAAACTCAGCAGAGGTAGGAGCAGCCTGATAACAGCAGACAATTATGTAATTCATAGATACATGTGAGTAAAGACAGCACCTTTGGTCACAGTTACATTATTGGTGTGATATTGAATGCCAGCAATGAGGAGCCCGTGCTCACAGAATATTCCACCCTGGGTCTGCCTGCCCTGATATTTTATTGTGTTGGATTGTTTTGTGTATGATTTTTTATCTTAATTGAGAATTTCAGTGTTAGGCCCAGAAATCACAGTCTCCAAGTGTGCAGTCAAGGACAAATCTTATGTTTCTAGCAAACATGAAACAATTTTGAAGGGTATTTTTGCTCAAGCATTAAGAAAACAAAGCAATAAAACAAATATTTTGTGAATTTTTCATAACTTAGTATATCTTTCAAATGCAAAGGTATTTTATGTGAAGCTTTACATATATTTATTTCACCCATGCAAAAGTCTAAGATTTTAATGATCAATGCATGTTATAAATTAATATGTGATTCCATTAGCGACAAGGAATAAAGCTGCAATTATTTTTAGAAATACCAAGAGATAATTCTTGGAGGGGATTAGGGCCAGATTATTAACTTTCCTAAATGCCCATTTCATATTCCTAAGTCTGGCATTCACATAAACACTGCAATATTGCTTTGCAGGAAAATTAGATGCCTATGGCATTAATCACCTGAAAAGATTTTCCACGTGTCAGTCCCCAGGATTATGTGACACCGGATAGCCTCTGATATGATCTGACTCGAAGAGGTATGCACAGTAATTTACATGGAAGATATGAGGCTGGACTCTGTGTGTTCATTAGGATCCCATTACGAGGGTGAGACACAGTGAACGATTCAAGAACATGATCTCCAGACAGAGGATTAAAAGGCAAATCTGACATAATCAAATGCATCTGCAAAACCAGTTATAATATGAAGTGCAATACCAATAATTTAAAATTAAATTATTCAATTGAATAATAATGACCTTTTACTCAAGCTAATAAACCTTTGCAAGCATATGAAACACATAAAAGTGACTGCCTTTTTAAACAGAATAATAAAATTGACTGAATAAATGGTGCTTTAATGTATAATTCAGATTTTGCCATTAAGAAAATAATTTCTACTGATCTGCTTTAGTTTTTTTTTCATTCCTCAGTCAAGGCCCCTGCAAATACCTTTCTCAGAGTTACAGAAAATTATCTCTCATGACTGAGGGTAGTGTTCTTCCTCTAAAAAGAAAAGACTGTATACCACTGTTATTGTATAGAAGCATGCATGAAAGGCAAATAATGACATATGTATTTGCATCTGAGTGGGAGGAAGACAGAAGAAGCAAGCAAGGGCACAGGAGGGAGATAGAATCTGTAATGTCATGTGCTGGCTCTAGTTTTGAACAGGGCATTAGAAAAGAATTGGTGGATCTCAGCGTTGTCATCTGATATTAGCTGTGCAGATAACAGGGGAAAAAGGAACTGAAAGGCTGCAGGGTCTGTAGTCATATCTCATCATCTATGACAACAGTACCACTTCTGTGTGTATCAAATGATACAAGTTTAATTTCATAACCTTTCAGAGGACTCTATGTGGAATATTACTCTTGTTTCTGGTAGGCACTGAAGTTTTCTCATCCTAAGCCTCACAGCAGCATAATTTTGGATGCATCTTATTATTTTTAGTGGTAGTAGTGTTCTTCCTAGGAATGGAAAATGTGGGATCCACTCATGGAAAGAATCCTTTTCTGGCACAGTGGCTTTTCTATGGCTGTCACTCAGAGAAGGTCTCAAGGTGCTTAGAAAAACTCTTGAGGTGGACAGAAAAAAGGGAAAAAAACAAGAACAAAGTAGAAAGAATATAGTCAGGGGTCAAGTTGGTTGGGATAAATGTAATATACAATAGGGCTATAGAATTTGCTTCTCAGCTGTCGTCAATCACGCTGGTTGTACATTTGGTCAGATCTGGTGAGAAGGCTCCACCTATTCTTACTTTAAATTGAAAAGAAAGCTGCATTCTGTCTAAAATTTAAAGTCTAGTCAACAAGCAAAGCCTTTGAAAACTGGAAGGCTTCAGGCTTTTGGCCTAACCAAAGTTAGCGATTCAGCCTTTGACTGAAAGAAAAAAATTTTCTTCTGAAGTGTTGCACTGATACCTGACTGGAAGTTAATGCTGAAATGTCTTGCGCCTACTGCTCTGAGGCTACTCGCCAGCTCTGGCACATGGGCCAGATTCTTAATGCCACTCGTGACTGGTAAATTCCCAAATGCATTCCCTTGTCCTAGCGGCCACTTGGGGTGTGTCACCTGGCCAGGAACACCACTCCACTGCATGAGCAAAGCAGCATGAGCAACCTACAAACACCAATCTCCAAGATGTGGAAAGTTTCTAAGACGTGGCATTTCAAAACAGTTTTCAGAGTCCAACTGAAACATCTTGAAATTCAGATTTAAAAGTTTGTGATTATTAATCTGGATGAAAAATATGTGAAATTTTTATTTTGGCCAACTTTCCAACATTTTCTCCATACTTTTTTTTTCATTTCTATCAAAAGCCTCCTTTTTTTGTCAGCATAAAGAACAGTTTCTAGCCATTTTACTATAAGAATATGCATTTTGCAGTTTAAACTTTTTGGGACATAAATGAAATAATTTCTTATTATGCTGCAGGTAGCTTCAGCAAACCAGATCTTTCAGTTAATAATTTAAAATCAGTGAAGGAGGAGAAATCTAAAAAATATTACATTGACTCTGGAGAGATTTTACTTGAAAAAACATAACACAGCATATAAGCTCTCCAAGTAGAAAAACCAGTGACACTTCAGCTTATTTCCTTAAGCAATGAAGAAAAAAGCCTGAAAGGTCAGGCTTGAGATGGAAGGAAAGAAGGAGGGAGGGAGGGAGGGAGGGAGGGAGGGAGGAAGGAAGGAAGGAAGGAAGGAAGGAAGGAAGGAAGGAAGGAAGGAAGGAAGGAAGGAAGGAAGGAAGGAAGGAAGGAAGGAAGGAAGGAAGGAAGGAAGGAAGGAAGGAAGGAAGGAAGGAAGGAAGGAAGGAAGGAAGGAAGGAAGGAAGGAAGGAAGGAAGGAAGGAAGGAAGGAAGGAAGGAAGGAAGGAAGGAAGGAAGGAAGGAAGGAAGGGAAAATTATTTGATTTCACCAAATTACCAAATTTCAGGGGTAAATTTGCTACACAGCCTTCAAACAGCAGTTCTTGAGTAATTCAAGGAGTGTTTTGAACTGCCTGGCACGGTTCTAATTAGTATGCATGAAAATAATAATGTAAAATTTAAATATATAATAATTCATAAAGCATTAAGAAAACGTATGTTATTGTAATGTCGCAGGTTCTTCTGCTATTCTCACATGTGGGAGCTGAAATCTTGAAATAGTTACAGATGAAGGAAAATTCTGGCTCTAGAAGGGCTTGTATTTATATGAGAATATATACTCTTCCCATTTTATATGTGGCAAAACCCAGATTTAAGAACTCAGTAAATGTTCAAATGGGAATAAGGATTTAGATATATTGATACAGAGATAGACTTTAATACACACATATGGAGTAAGTCTGAAAATCCTTCTATAAAATTGCACGATCATTCCTCTGTACAGTAAGAGGCAGAAAAATAATTACAAAAGATTACCCTCCCTCACTGATTCCATACATTTATCTGTGGTGCACCAAGAGCCAACCAGCCTTCCAAAACCACCCCTCAGCACTGCCCAGCAGAACTGCACCATCCTGCACCAGTCCAGCTGCCTACAGTACAGGATTATTTTGCAGGCTTTAATGACAAAGCCTGAAATTTATACTCCAATGTATGTGGAGTCACATCATGCATGGCTAAAAAGGTGGTTTCCAGCAAAGCAGGAAGTGTATCAACAGCTTCAGAAAAGGTCACTGCAAATTATGCTGCCTCATAAAGTAAGCTTACCCAGACAGAGTGAAAAGAAGACCAAAGGGCAGAGCTATATGTTTTCTTAGGGCTCAGAGGAGTTTCAGATACCATAAATTCATTGATGGAAAGCCTGCTTTTAATTTATACTTCCCAGACATTGAAAACTGAAAATTAATCCTTTGATACAACTCTCTGAGGGAAATATGCATTGCTTCATTTTCTTTCTGCTCTCCAGCCTTTGCATCATTGGCATGTTCACAGAAGCAATGAATTGCTTTTCTCCTCCTGCAAAGGTAGCATTGTCAGGCGTGGGTAGGCATCAAAATCTATGGAGAGTTTTATCTCTCACCCTCCATACAAGGGGTGCAGGACAGAGGAGCCTGACAGGCTTCACTCCATCCTGGTGGCAGGATGAGTTACATACCCAAAACTGGTGTCATGCTCACGACACCAGCTTCATGCACTTGCCTTCAAGGTATCAGGCAAGGCAGTGGTTATTCTCCAGACACTGTTTCCATGGCTGATAGAGAGAGATGGATACAGAGAGCTCCAGGTCATCTGCAGACTAATCTAAGCATGTGAAGTAAGGTCAGTGAAGCTGGAGGGACCAAATGCCTCCCTTTGCCTGGCCTTCCTTGCCTCTGCAGCATGTGTGCAGAGGGCAGAAAGCACCATCTCTCAGCCTAGTATAACATTCAGATTTGCTGAGATGTGTCAGAGAAACAGCAACACACCTACATTGCCCTGTGACAAATGCTTTTGATGTCAGAAAATCCTTTCTCCCCAGCTATCAAAATGTTCCACCTCAAAACAGGTGTAAGCAAGAAAAGTTTAAAAGAATTCTTGTATTTCTTAGAAACGGCATTCCAAAATCAGCTAAAAGAAACTACCAAGTGAGTAACAGCAAATCTGTAACAGTAAAAAATTGCTTCCACCTAGAAAATATGGTTATTATCATTATACTTTCCTTGCTTGTTCTCTGTCCTTTTTTTTTTTTTAGCATAATGAAGGTCTCTGTATGTATATATAGGTTTCTGTACTGGCCCATGCATGCATACATACTTTCACTGAAGGGAACAACACAGGCTATTATTGGCTCCTAAACTGTTTGTGAAAACAGAGAAGAGTCTCTGGTGTAGAGTAACGTAGTGCCCTGTGAATGGCACTGATAGGAGAGCTGAAGAATACAGAAGAATACAGAAGAATAAAACCTTCACTTTGGGAAATTCATTTAACCAGGTGTGACTTGGTTAAGATAATGCCTTTCCACAGCTATTTCTATGCACAAGGGTCCTCTATATCTTTCACCACACTAATGTTCTCTTTCTAGTTTGAAAACAACACTGTGAAGAATGGCATTTGTGTGCTCTGTCTACCTACAAATTAAGCCATAAAAATACCAACTTTGAGTTCAATTCATGAAATTAAATCTCTCTGAGCACATGTGTGTGTGCCTTTGTGTATGTGTATGTTTGGAGGTATTTGGGATGTCATTACCATGCTTTGCAATGTAGTATATGAAGAGCGTGTATGAGCCATGTAAGAACATGTATGAGAATATGTATGAGAAGCAGCATATTATGCAGCAAATAAAATGCTGATAATTCAGCATCTAAATGGGACTTAAAACATATGACAGTTAATTATGTTGCTTTTGAGTTAGTTACACATCAGCTTTTCTCTGTGTTTTTTTCAGTTAGATATCACAAAGTTCTGTGGCATTTTTATCAATCTATGTAGAGATTTAAAATATGGAAGAATTCACATTAGGTCTTTTTTTAATTCAGAAATAATAACACAAGAAGACACATTCATTTTTTGTCACTAAAAGTTCAGTAGATATCACAATAAACAATTTGAAATGCGTTCTTTATCCCATAAAAGAAGAAGTTAAATTCTATACAGCCTGCTTGTCTAAGAAAAATGTATATACCTGGATGCTTCTGGAGTCCATTTTGGCTTGGATATTTGTAGAAGGCTCAAGTGGAATCTTCACACTAAATTGTCAGGGCTGCTCCTAGAAACAGTTGATTCAAAATTTTATTTAACTTCAGAGGAACTTTAGTAAGTGATTTTTTGTAAAAAGCTGATGTATGTCCTTTAACTCTGCCAAATAATATCCATATTTTATTTGGATAAGCAAATATAACAGTCTTTACTATGAATCTACATAGCTTCTTCTTATACTGTGTAAAATCATAAAGCCAGTTTTCAGATTTCAGGTACTGCATTTTCTAGTCCCACTTGGAGTAATCGAGATTGCCCTGGTCTTAATGATGCCCAGAGACTGGAAAACAGAAGGGAAATGAATACTTAGAAGCATTCTTAGAAGTGGTGAATTTTTGGTTTCACAAAGCTCATGTCAGACATAGATTTAATTTGTTTATCATTTGGCTCAAAGTTATGAATTTACAGCTGTTAAGATGTTCCATCTTTCTTGGACTAGCATGCAGATATTGGAGTATATGGGTGAGAAAATTCATCCAGTGTGTCCAAATTGTCATAGGGACCAACCTTAGGGGAGAATGTGGAAATTCACTCAGAATTCTTCCTGATGTATCAGGTGTCCATTAGAGAAGCTATTTAATGCTCTTTAGCAAGGCTAATACATTGCAAAGCAGTGACATTTCAAGACTTCTCCATAAAGCTAATAGCCTTTCTCAGTAAGTAATTTTCACATTTACATCAATTTAGCACAGTCTAGATTTGGATAAAGACAAGCATTGCTTTTCTCTTGCCAGTGTTGCCAGGGTGATGATCACCAAAGTGTCCCAACAGTCCTTCCTCCCCTGTACTCCCCAAACCAGCAGCTGGCTATTCTGAGGAGGACTTAGACGTGGGTGCATATTCAACAGCAAATGCACAGCGGAAAAGCCCCACAGTCAACTTGCCACAGCTGATATAAGCAACCAAATGTTTTAAAATATCAGATAATTAATACAAGGAGAACAAAGGGAAAAGGATTACAACTTTAGAGGATGTTGCCAGGCACTTCATCACTGCAGTAAGAAGCCAGGAGAACTGATGTACAGTTTCTCCTGTACTAGCTATCTTCATTTTCCCATTAATTCTGTTGCTTTTTCCTTTCATTTGTCCATTCTTTTTGATTATGCTTTCTCTTTCCTATTACTCCCCACTCTCCTCCCTTTTGTTTTTTTTGTTTTCTCTCTTTGTTGCTTATTAACGAGTTTCAATATTTTTAATTAAAGTTGATGGCTTGACTGATGCCAGTTCAACCCTCCTTTTCTGGATTTGGCATCCAGATCAAGTAAATCATTAGTAGAGGCCTCTCTTCATTAACTACACAGAGGGATAACAAAAAAAAAAAAAAAAGGAAGAAGGAAAAGACAAACAAAAATAATAAATGAAAAATGGAGAACAAACTTCAGGGAGCAGCAACCAATCTGAAGAGCAGAGTACACTTTGCACTTAGTGGCATTTTTCTGTGTCCCTGTACCTCCTAAATCCTCAGTCTCCATTATGATTCTAGATGGACATTAATCTTAACCAACTCCTGAAGGGCTATTGCAATGCTAAAGGCATAGGAAAGTGTCCATGCACCACCATGAAGAAACAAGAAGTCTTGTCCTCTCTTGACATTATCCAGAGATCCGCTTCTGTTTTCCGTGATGCCCCCCGTAAATTCACTGTCCCTCTTACTTTGGAAGTGAAAAATTTTGGACCCCTGTTGTCATATTGATACAGAATGATTTAGAAACACCTAAAACAAGAACAGATTCTGTTGTCTAGCCCCAGATTTTACCATGTGCTGTAGACAGTGAAATTTATGTCTAGTTCTCCCTCTCTGCTGTAAAAATATGCCTGTGTCCCTCCCTTTCTTGTCAGTCCTGTAAAAGGGAAGCTGCAGTCTGAAGCTGGAGCAACAATGCATAGCCACAATTACAGAGAGCAGTAACAATTAGCCTGTTCACAGAGAGGTACTCACCTAAAATTCAGGGCAGGAGGAAAAAAAAGTAGAATAAAGAAAGGAAAGACAACAGGATCCAGTAAGAAGGCACAAATTTGCTTGGATGGTTTGGACTGACCTCGCTTCTGTGCATGTGTGGTGTGAAGCTCAGAACTGCCCTGCCACAACTGTCAGGTGATTTTTTTGGGGAGGGTTTTTTTTTGTTTGTTTGGTTTTTTGGTTTTTTTTTTGTTGTGTCAGGTGATTTTTTTTTTTTTTTGGGTAAGGGGGCCTCCTTGCATGAGGTATTGACCCCAGCAAAGCAGGAGCAAGGGAACAGCTCCTGTCAGCTTCACTGCCCTGCTGAGAACAGTGCGGGCCGTAGGTGTGCAGCAGTGGAGAGGGATGGATCAGGGACTGTGTACATATGCCTGTTGTGGCATAAGGTGCATTAACAGCATAGTAGTAAAATCTATTCACTGGAAGTTCTGGAAGGAATCAGTCAGGGTGGAAAATAGTGTTGTTGGTTACTGCTGGGTGCCTGAAGGTGCATCTGGCTCCATGGAAGGTGGTGCCGCATCAGTTTTACATTTGAAGGAAGGACACAAAAACTCTTCGGAGGAGAGCCTCCTGTTTCAGGATCCATAGAAACTTGGGGATAGATCTGACCTGACTATGACAATTAGGTTTAAAATCTCTTTTCAGCCTGACACTACAAAATATAAATCAAACCACTGTACAGTATCGTTGAACAAATGCAGCTGGAGTTCTATTACATAAAAGCATGGAAATAATATGACTAGAAGGACATTAATACATTATACTCATTACATGGTAGTTTGATGTCAAATATATTAAATATTAAGCAAAGTATAATAATCCCTCTAGTAATGTAAAAATGTTCACATTTTTAATCTAGAGATCTCGCTGATGAGGCATGATTGTTCAACATCCTAGAAGGCAGCTTTCTAAATTATGCTATTCCCTGTGGCAAGTGCAGGACAGATCACAGACTTAATGGAAGGAGCATTTTCATTTTCCCTGTTGCACAATGGGATTTACATTTCAGCCCTCCAGCAAGCAGAGTTACTCATGATACCTTCTAAATTAGTACCACCTTATAAGTTGCACTCAGGGTACCTCCTAAATTAACAAGTAATACATTTAGGAATCCCTGAAAGGCTCATTATCTCCTGTCTAATATATTATTATCACTGTATATAATTTCTGACACAGTGTGCCCACACCTTCTTCTAGTGAAAGATTCCCATAGGTTAAGTAGGGCATTGTAGAGGTCCATTTCTGGCTTCCCATTATTCCTCTACATCTACAGAGGAAATAAGGATAACTGCCAAAGAATAATTCCTCTGGCTTTTCAGTTTATGTACTTCTGTACTTGCAGAATAACAGCAAAAGTGCTGGTCCATTATGTTGTCATTTCTATTTGATGGTACAAAAATAAATGCTGTATTCATAACCCCATCTTCAGATGAAAGAGAGCTGTCATTCATCCCAAGGCTGGGATATCTGCATCCATATCCCAAGCCCTCCTGGCTGTTTTAGGTACCTACATTGCTGAAGTCACCTTTGAGCTGCTCATGCACCTCCGTGTTACTGCTCATGATGGCAGCAGGAAGCAACACTGGGAGGAGAAATGCTGATATTACAGTTCCTGTTGGGAAGAAGCTGTTCATTAATATCCTCTCAGGCTGTCACACTTTGAGATGTTGGTCAAAGGTGTTTGCAAAGCTGAAAAATCAAGGAATGTTCACCTCTTCAGCCTTTTCTGCACTAAGAATTTAACTCATTGCCGACAGAACACAGCAGCAGCTGGAGCAGCACTCACAGAGGTTTAGCCAGAGCATGGAGATATTGCTAACAGCTTAATACACCATTCCCAAACCGAGCTCTCTCCCCCCCCGCCCCCCCCCCCCCATCTGCTTTTACCCCAGAACATGCCTGTGGCACTGGGATTCAGTTGCTTCAAAAGACTTTGTTCACTTAACGTCAGTGTCAGATATCTTCATCCCACAGAGAGGGCTGCTAGCAGCAGAAAGCTGTTCCTGGGCAAACTGGATCCCTGCAGGCATTTGCTGTGACAAAGGCACCTGGGACTGGGACTGATCATCCACGGCTTCCAGGGGTTACAGCCATTCCTCACTTCTCAGACACAGCTGCCACAGCCATCCCTCACTGAAGTTCTGTTCTTCTTTCCTCCAGCAGGTGTTAGGCAGTGCAAATGCTGAAATGCCTGACTTCGGATGGAATAATTTTATTTATTTAGGGTTTATTGTGCTACCTGTAATAAATTGCATCTGTGAGCTTTCAATAATGTTTTTAACTGTAGTTAATAAGCATTGGCACAAAGGTGTCCATCACCTTCTTGGAAAAGGGCAGCCCAGAGTTTACACAATAGGAGGGTAGAGTTTCTTTCAGGCTCACAAGAAGTCATATATTATATTTCTTCATGTAGATACCTTCCAGATGCTCAAAGAGGTAACAAAGAAACAAATCCATCTACAGACTCCCTGTTACTTCTTTTGTGAATAGCCACCATTTGCATTTTAAACAATTTAACAAAGACACATTGAGCTAATTTTAACCCTACGACTTTGATGAGTTTAGTCCATTGACTTTGTGGAGACAAATACAGAGCTGAGTCTTGTTTTTGATTAGGCTCATGAGTACAAAAAACTCTCTCAAAAATTGCCACTGTTGGACCTCAGCCAGCAGAGGCCTATAACCAAATAATGAGAACTTGTTATTACACTTTGATTATAACTGTCTGTTGGCTAATTATGCACAGAATGAGTGTCTCTTATTTTTAATAGATAATCTTGCATCTATTTTTAAAGAACAAAGTCTCTGTTCTCCATTTTTGAAGGTCCTGCTAATCAGTCTAAATATGGTAGATTGGATTCCGGTAAGACTAAATTTGATTTGCAACAAGAAACAGATCAACAGGTTTTTCTTATCTCAATTTAAATGTTCCCCATCCATGTGAATTAGGAGTCTCAGTAAACTCTGAGTTGACTCTCACAAATTGCTAGAATTCAATTTCCTGAGCAGCAGACAGTATAGATTAGTTTGATTTCTAATAAATTTCAACCCTCCCAAGGTAGCTACTGCCAGCAGTGTCTCCTTTTTCAGAGCTGTAGATCTTAAAATATAGGAGTTGGATACTGAGATTAATAATTAATGTGAAGCCTCCAGATCTTACAGCCATTCCAATCTAAAGTAATCATATAAACTTCCAAGAAGCCAAAAAAAAGTCCAAGTCAGAAGAAATGCATCCTTGATGCAGCCTGTGTGTGCTAAGGCAGAGATTCAGGTACTTTAGTGATGGAACGTGTTCATTCATTACCAGTAGAGACTGGGATTCATATTTTGAATCTATGCAGGAGCTGACTTTGATCCCTGGAATTTATGTCTCATCATAGCAAATACTCCATCACAAGCTTTTCTCTTTCTGAAATTCAGATTTGGACCCTTAATTGTGAAGATCAGGTCTGCAATATGAAGCATCTCTGGGTAACCCCAGCGTCTCTGGGTTACCACAGAGCATCTGGGTTACCACAGAGCTGTCCCAGAATCCCACACTGGCTAATTCCAGGAGTCTTGCCTCCATGCATCATTAATGAGTCTAAGAACAGCAGCAGAGAACATGGAGGACAGCTTGAAAGCAAATCAGCAGAAAACCAAAGTTGAACACCCCCAGCAGATCACCTGCCCAGAACTGGTAGCACAGGTAGAAAAAGAGTAGGCACCTGAGGAGTGGCCTAATGAGGAAAATTAGTGGATGCTGGAATATGCCAAGAACAGCCTTTTGCCTACAAACACTTTTGAAGCCAAGTATCCTAGTATGGGTGATTTTTTTAATGGAGCCTATTAAATCAGCACCTCCTAGGCTAATGATGTTAGACTATCCCTCCTTTAAAACATCCTTAAGAAATAGGTTAAACATCCAGAAGGAGGTCATATGTAAGGGAATCATTTAATCAAAAAACCTTTCCTGATCTGTCCTGGATATGCTTTTGGGGAAGTCTTTAAAAAAGTAAGAGTGTTGAATAAAGACTAAAATTACTAGATGCATAAACATGAATATGTGGATTATAGAATTAAATCCACCACAATTGTGCATTGAGTGGCTACACCTGTATTTTATGAGTTCTGTCAGGTTCAATATTTAGAAATGAGTTTTGAGTGCTATGATGGAAGGCATTATAAAAAATTCATAATATTGATTAGACTTTTCTGTTATAATTGCTTCAGATAATATAATGTATAAAGGCATTCAGAGATGTAATGAATGCTGTGAAAAGGACTGTGAATAAAAACATGGATTGAAACTGACACCAGATTTGCACAAGTAACAGAAAGCCCTTTTACAAGGTGACATAAATACATCATAGGAAAGGGATTGGACAGCAGCTGTTTGGTTGCTTGCACATGCACAGTGCCTGTCTCACTGATGGACAGCTTTAGAGTGGACTGATCTTTCAAAAGTGCCTGAGCACAGGGTCCTGCCACACTGAGAGAGAAAACCTTTTATTTATTTATTTATTTTAACAGGGAATTCTCTGGCAACAGTAGTCCAGAAATGTTTTTCAGGAGGCCTGTAGACACATTTAGGTATACAGGCTGGGCTGGAGGGAAGGTTGGATTTCATCCTGCCCTCCTCAGCCTCAGTGCTACATGGGGGCTCTCAGATTCGCTGCCATCTCTGCAGCAGAACAGGAGGCGGCTGAAATCATTTGGCTTTCAGAGGGGAGCATGCAGCAGATGGCAGTGTTGCTTTAGCAGTCCTGCATCAGTTTCTTTTCCTCTCTGTAGGAAGTCACAGGTACAATTTTCCTTCCAAACCTCTTTCTTTCTGTGTAAAATCTGTGGGATTTTACCCCATTTTTTTGTAATCGATTCCATCCACACTCAAGTGTGATGCTTCTGTGCCAGGGTCCCTCAGTGTGAGCAGCCCTGCTTTCACCCCACTCCTTGTTTGCCAACCAACAACTCCTAGCATTTGCTTTATGTAGGGAAAACTTTGCTTTTGCATAATAATTTATTCCCATTGGTTCCCATGTATGCCCAATTTGATTAGTTTGTTACATTTCAGTAGTGTTTTTCCTCAGACATTAATAGCATCTTGGGGAAGCTGAGCACATTTCTGCCATGTCTTTTCACTTGGAGCACACATGGACTTTTATCTCTTTCCATAACTTTGTCTCAGTGAATTTTTTTTTTGTTTGGTTTTTTCATGCAAGATGCCTTGAGGTTTATCTCCATTCATTTTAAAATTTTTATGCCAAGCAATTTTTTAAAAGGCTAATACTTCTGTGTTTTCCTTACCTCCTTATAACCTGTCATTTGGATGTTAAATTAGTTTAGACTTTCCTAGCTGTGTTTTAATTAGAGAGATACTTGTTTATTTACCACTAACTGCATATGCATGAGGCAGCTTTTTAGTGCAGTTCTACCCTGAAAGCTGCTGAAAGTGTCCACTAAAATCAAGCAGCATCAAGGCAATTGGAATGTTATTGAAGATAAAGTCTTAAAAGGAAAAAAAAGAGGAATTGCAACTGCTTTATGTCTGTTCTGGGAAATTCTTAACTCTGCCCTTTTAAAAACCATAGGCTTGGTGTCAAAATGTGTAATGCTGAGGTATCTGGTCACCTGCATGGAAACTGAAATGCACTATTTGGCACCAATTAAAAAAGTAGTTTGGTGTTTCAGATTAGGAGGGTAAGAGTCCCATGAGGGGAATGGGAGCTGCCTAGTATGGGTATTAGGAAGCCCTGGGCACAGAGAGGTGTCTGAATCATTCCCCAAAGTTCAGATCCTGTGTCCTGAGCCAAAGTTGCCAGCAAGAGTTGCTGTGCCCCTGAATCCACAGGTAGAACTTGTCTGAGGGTAGTGACCCACACAGCTTCTGTGCTGGAGCTGGGCACAGAGCACTGTTTTACTCTGGAACATGGGAGGAACGTGGGAGGTGTGGGTACTGGCACATAGTTTATATTTGTCTGAGTAGTAGGAAACCTTCCCATCAAGCTGAGATTTCCCATACCATATTTTTGTCTCTTGCTGTGAAGTTTGGGAGCAGTAAAGAAATAAAAGTGACCTTCATGGAAGATACAATGTCAAAGCAAGCCTGGCTTGAGATCCTGGATGTCAGCATCCCCTCAGGTGGTTGAGGCATTGCTCTTCCTTGCACCTCAGCTTCCAAGTACTTTATGTCAAAAAAGAAGGTGGCAAGACGCCACCAGGATTAAGTGACTGCTGAGTGCCAAGGTCACATCATAGGTTTGAAATCAGACACTAAATCCTGTTTTGATAATCAAAGTTATATCTATGCTGTGGAAGGCAGGAGCTCTTCCCACCTCCTGTTGAGGTAAACCATAATCATGCTCTGCTGTCATTGTGAGACCAATATCCATCATCTTGCTGAGGGGTTCCTTTGCACCCTGAATTTCTTGCAGGGTGACACAGTGAAATTCAGCATATCCCAGCCTAGATCTGGTGGGCACAAGGATTACTGAAAGAACTACATTCCTCATCACCTTTGCTGGTAGCTTTGAGCTAGAAGCATAAGTGAGCCCCTGCAGTGCAAGACAGATTTTGTATCCGTCAGAAGCCCACACATCTTCCAGAATTCTAATTCTCAATGAGCTGCAAGGCATGATAAAACTTGGGGATGCCCATGGGAGCAGTGGACTGGATGAAATGGGAACACCCATGACTGCAGGTGCAGGAGCCTCCTGGCTGCTAGGACCATGCAAAGTATAGGAATTTCTAATTTGGGAACTATATATAGGAACTACTAGTGAAATTCTATAGGAACTATAGGAACTACTAATGAAATTCTAAAAGTCTGTGCTGCCCTTTTGACAATCTGTAAATGTTTGGTCCTTTTGTTAGTTATAGGAGTTAATTGACATTAAGGGATTTAGAGAGTGAAGACCTATAGTTAGTTCCTCCTTTCAAAATCCAGGAATTTTGCACAGAAATACTCATCCTCTTAGGCAAGAAGTTTCACCCTTTCAGTTTGTGTCTGGCTGCATTTAGCATAAAAATTAATCTTTCTATGAAAGCAAGCTCAAGAAAAAACTGTGTGTGTGTTTTCTAAGAGAATGAACACAGAAGAAAAATCAGGCAAAACAAAAAAAAAAGCAAAATCTTTAGATTTAATTATGTAATCCTCACTCACATTAACTGCACATTAATTAGAACTATGCTCATGAGTAGATGTTGAAAAAGCAAATCAGTATCTCATAGGCTTGCTTTTGTTTGAAGACAGCTGGAAAACAATGTATTCTTTAATGACATATGCATGTTAATACAAATTGTATACTCTCCACTAATCTAATACTCATGAAATGAGCACATCCATCATGGAAATTAAACAATAACTTCTTACTTGAACAAATTCTGCAATGAATATGTTACAAAAATAATTAAGAGATAATGTCAATTGGCTGGAACTTTATCATAAGAAAATGGTCTCCATTTGTAAAATTTAAAAAGCCTAAGACAAATCATGGACAGTTACAAAATAAAATCTCATTAATAGGTTTTCAAACTATGAGGCATATTCTTTTACAGTGTTTTATTATATTGGTATTGTTTCTATTAAATCACTTGATTGAAGATTGCTTTAGACAGTTGAGTGATAATAGTCCTCTGTAAAATTTTGGAAAATCTGGGTCCTTACAAGCTTCAAGAATATTTTTTCTTCAACTGAATAGTCAGTTTTATCTATAAAATAATTTCTTATTAATGTCCTACATATATTTGAAGAAGGCTATTTGATTTCTTTTTATAGTTAACTAGATATAACAAGACATGTTTTGACTACATCACCACCCACTCATTTCTTCAGCAATGTCCATAAGAAAGGAATAAAAGAGGTATTTTCAAGTATCAAAAAATCTCTTGCTAATATTTGGTTTCAAATACATGAAGAAGTAGGTTTGGTTCTTATTTAATCTCAAACTTTTCCTTGGGGCAGAAAACAATGACATTTTCATTCCTCTTAGGTATAATGGATTTTGCCATATTTTCTTCATATTGGCTGCCTCATCTCCTGCACTGCAAAGACAAGCAATGTTTTGCAAAAAACACAAAATGCCTAACAGCCTCTGGGATTCTGCTCAGAGCTGGAAGCCAGCATTTAACTCTGAATTCTGCCAAGTCTTGTGTATGTTTCCTAGTAGTTCCCAGGCTTTGTTTTAAACTTACAGCTGTCATTCTAGGAAGCTAAAAGATTTTACAAGTAATTTAAGTGCAAATTTGCACAGGTTTACCTCATGTAGAGGTGGAGCCTCTATTTGAATACAGAAACCTGTACTCAAATTGTCAAGAGCCCTGATGTGATTAGAAAGTCTAACACTGTGAAGATGTCAGAGTACCAGCTATGAGAAACACAACTTCATTTCTCTGCCATAGCCAGTGAAAATCAATATTCTAATTTTTCATGTCACAGAGAATACTGCTACATACTCAATTTAAGCTGATTGCCTGGAATAGCTAAAGAGAAGCAAAGCTGGAAAGCCTCAGCACTTGTCGGTGAAGACATTTCTTCTTGAACAAGAGTTTCACACATCTCTGAGAGTCATTAGAAAAAACTTTCTTCACCTGACTTACAGTTGACCATGTAGGTCTTCTGCATGTACAGGTAGGATCTTTTGTGCTCACTTTTCACCTCTTCATTTTTTTGTGTGTGTGATGGAATTGCTTTAACAGCAACTGGATAGGGACCTGCTACCCCTGACTAGTTTAGACTAGTTTATTAGCCAGTTTATGAGTTAGGCCAGTCATTCCTTTATCAGGGTCACAACAGAGGAGAGAATAGATCCTCAGTTTCTAGTCTTCAAGGTGAGAGCTTTCAGCCTGAAGTATATCATAGAATCATAAATATCCTGACTTGGAAGACTCCCAAGGGATCGTTGAATTCCACCTCTCTGCTCTGCACAGGACAGGCCCAAGAATCACACCATGTGCCCAAGTGGGTTTTTAGATAATAAACCCTTCTTGAACACTGTCAAGTTTGGTGCTGTGACCACCCTGGGGAGCCTGTTCCAACACACAACCACCCTCTTGGTGAAGAACCTTTTCCTAATATTCAATGTAAACCCCTCCTGACTCAGCTTTGTGCCATTCTTTCTGGTCCTGACACTGAGAAGAGATCAGTGCCTGCCCCTCCTCTTCCCCTCATGAGGAAGTTGCAGACCACAATGAGGTCTGCCCTCAGCCTCCTCTTTTGCAGGCTGAAAAGACCAAATGACCTCATACAACTTCCCCTCAAGGCCTTCACTGTTGTCATTGCCTTCCTTTGGGTGCTTTCTAATAATTTTATATCTTTCTTGTGTTGTGGCTCCCAAAACTGCACCCAGCACTCGAGGTGTGGCTGCCCCAGCTCAGAGCAGAGCAGGACAGTCCCCTCCCTTGCCTGGCTGGCCATGCTGTCCCTGATGCCCCCAGGACAGGGTTGGCCCTCCTGGCTGCCAGGGCACTGCTGACTCAGGTTCAACTTGCCATCAGCCAGGACCCACATATACCATATACATATATATATATATGTGTGTGTGTGTGTATGTAAATATAAATATATATATGTGTATGTGTAAATTGAGAAGAATTATCTCTTTTAATGAGAACTAATGAGTACTCCAGGTTGTGTAGGCAGCCAGCTCAAGCTAATGGCAGCTGGTGCTTTCAGAGACCATCTACTGGCTGCATCAAGATCCTCACGTGTGGGGAGTTGATAGTCACAAGTCCCAGCATCTTGCAGAGTTTTGATGTCTCTGAGGATCTGATGAATGTGAGCCCCTGATAATTACTACTTGGACTTAAATCCAAGATAAAGTTTAGAACCAAGCTGAAGCAATTATTACCTTCTCCAGATGTTATAAATGTTCTGATTGATGATATAAATGCCATTAACAATAAGAGGTTTGAGTTGAATGGGTCTTTTTTTAGATAGCAGTGGCAGTTGTACACAATGAATTATTTGACTCATTATTTTTACTTTGACATTGTCATTAACTGTAGCTATAAAAAATGCATTTTACCTCTTTTAGACCTAATCTTGCTTTCATTTAAGTTAATGGCTAAATTGCTATTGACTGTGGTAGAAAGAGCTCTATGCCTCTATATATTAAACTGCTGTAATGTAATTGCTTCACTGTATGGATCAGTGTTTGTAATGCAGTATTTAAGTTAATAATCCTTTTTATATTGCTATATATGTGAAAGGCAAACTTATAATGCAGAAATAATATGGTCAGTGTTGTCAATATGAAAGATTAAGTCATACAACTTGCATTTTCCATACCAAACGTGCAGATTCTAATTAGAACTAAAGTGAGTACTGCCTATGGATTTATCTTAACTCATAAGGATTATCTTCTGCTTTATAATATGAATGCAGGCTTTATAAATTGAAAAGAAATAATGAACTTCCAGGTTGATTGAAGTTGTCAGAGTAACTGGGGCAAGTTACAGCTTGAAGCCCATTGGCGAAGCGAGTTTTAAAAATATATCCTTGCTTATCTTGACTCACATTCTGCCTCATATGATAGGCTCAGGGCTTCACCTCAGTGAAAGAAAAGATGTGGTACATCATGTTTTGAAGAACATAAGCAGATTTGATAGCAGTCTGGAAGTAAGGACCTACTTTCATGTAAATGGAAATTTAAGACTGCATGGATTTCACTCCTGTCTCTCAAGCAATCATCACAGACCACGTTTCTTGGAAAAAAAGACACTCATTTCAGGTAAGTTCATTGTTAACACTTTAGATTCTGACTTTTCATCAATCAGTAAATACTTCTGAATTTGTAACGAGCATGCAATATATTTGGCAATGTTGCACAAGGCCTTTGCAAAGGGGCAAATTGGTATCATTTATGTAGTCAGCCCAAGCAGATATTTGTTACCACAAACCTAAAGTAATTTATTATTGAGGTCATAGGGCATTAATAGATCAAGTGTCTGGTAACAGGGACAATATTTCTCTGTTTAGCTTGCTACATAAATAAGTATGCCGTCTAGTAGATAAAGTGGAAAGAGATAATAATTTAGTCAACATAAAAAACCTAAAACACACTGGAGATAGGTATATACAGAGTTCCACAGATAAAACTAACATTTCCTGAGAAGAACTAGTTCTGGTTTGTGCTGCCACTGCCAAAATAGAAGACAGCCACAGAACACTAAACTACCCATTAATATTATTACCACAGGCAAAGGTTTACCAGCAAAAACACTCTAGCACTTCTTTAGTAGGGAACTATTCAGGAACTATTACTCCCACACCTCTTCTGTAGCATAGTCACCACTTACATGATCAGTCAGTGCTGCACGTTCCCTTATGCCCTGCACTGAAGAAGCAACCATGAAGAAAAAGTTTGCAGTACTTGTGAAATTAATGACCTTCTCCTCCTCCTGCCCCTCATGGCCCACAGTGGCCATGGGATCATGTAAGGATGAGGTTGCTGGATCTGCATCTGTATATCCCTGTATACTTGAGCTTGGGGCTGCTGGTTTCTGTGAACATCCTTCTTACAAGTGAAACACATCTCTAATGCTCTCTGGCTTGCATATGTCTTTGAATAAGTAGTTACCCAGTCAAAAAAATGTAAGGTAGGGCCAAAGAGCCAGCCTTTATCAGAGCTGTGTAAGTGTAATTGCGAAACGTAAGCCTCTGAGAAGTGACCAACCATCTTCCCTTTAAAATAAAAACAAAGAATTGTATTCAGTTGAAGAACTCTTGCAGCAGAGCTGGGAAAAACTGCAGGCTGACAATCAGCAAATGTCCTAAGACATTAGACACTCTTCAGGCTTAGGGGTGGGATAGGGTGAATAGATTTTGAGCAAATATTTTCTTCCACGAAGAGCTCGCTAACTGGTACTAATGTATAAAGAGACAATGAGTGTCCTCTGCCTTGCCCAGCTCTTTCTGAAAAAAAGCCTGTCCATACCCACTGTCAGCTGGTGTTAGACTCTTTCTCTCATGTGAGGAGAGAAATACAAGTGCTCTTCATCCACTTCTCCTGTCTCAAGAATAGCAGACCTAAGGCAGAGCTCTGCTTGGAAAACTCTGCTCTGTCTCTTGGTGTAGGCGAGTCTCTTCTCATATCCCAGATCCACAGGCTTATTCCACTGAGAGCCTACAGGCTCACTGTATTTCAAAGTGGAATTAGGGCTCAAATTTTTCATGCCCCAAGCCAAACTGTCGGGATGCAAACCTGCACTCAGAAACCGCGTTTGATCAACCTCCAGAAAGTGACAGGGCAGAAAATATAAATGTGTCCTGCCCCCCGGTGCTTGGACTAACCCACACCATACCATTACATTAAACTTCCTTCCTGTGAGTGAATCATAATCTACTAGTCTTTGGAGTTTTTGCATTGGCTAAACTAGCTATATGGATATGAATCAGTAGTTTGGAACAGGCTTTTAAAAACTGTTTTCTAATTCTAATTAGTTTCTGCTTAGTTTTATAGGATTTGTAAATTTTTGCTTTTCTTTCTTTCTGGTCAGTGAAATTACCCATGTGAATAAATTATTTCAAAGAAGAATAGTATCATAGGAGGTTCTTTCAGAAGAGATTTTTGGAGGTCAACCAGTCCAAGTTCTTGTCACAAAGCAGAATTGATTTCAAAGTCTGATTAGGGTTGCTCAGGGCCTTTAACAGTCAAATTTTAAAATCCCCAGTGTTGGAGTTTCCACAAACTTTCTTGGCTTCAAGACTTAGGCCATTTTTCAGCACAGAGAAACGTTTCCAATATCCAGTCCACATTTCCCTGGGTGAAAACTTGTTATTCTATTTCTCCTTGTGCCTCTGAGACAGGTTTGGTTTCCCTTCTCTGTAACTCCACCTTAGGCAGTGGAAGGCAGATACCATTCCACTTGGCTTCCTCTCCTTCAACCCCCAGCTCCCTTTCCATACATGTCATGTCCCCCAGCTGCCAATAAACTTGATGGTCCTCCTGGTCCAGCTTATCCATGTCTCTCTTGAGCTGGATGTCCCTGCAATTAGTGCAGTATTTCCTATGAAGCCCCTCCAGTACTGTGGGAATAATTATTTTTTCCAGCTCACAGTCTACGCCTGAGCTAAAGCAGCCCAACAAGAGGCTCACCTGCACTGCTGCAAGGATGCATTGCTGCTGCACTCCTGTGCAACTTGCCATCCCCAAAGGCCTCAAGTAATTTTCTGCAGAGCTGCCTTTTCGCCGGTCCCAAGCCTGTGTTATAGCACAGGATTACTCCATGCCAGGAAAGGACTTTGCATGTGCTGTTAAACTTTAAAATTCTCCTGGCAAACCCTTTCTCCTGCTTGTGGAGCCTTGCATGAGGGTGTCAGCCATGACCTTCAGTGCATTGATGCCTCACCCTAATTTAGCTCTAGGCATGAGCTTCCTCGTGGTGTTAATCAGTCAGGATGGTGATGAATATCATTCAGAGGATGCTAAATGTTGTCAACCCCCAGTATCACCAGTTCATTTTAGTTAGGCTTCCTTACATCAGCAAAATGCAGCGAAATATGAATTTCTTTGGACTCTTTTTTCTTTGATTTGGTGGTGATGGTTGTTGTTTTATCACTACACTTCTAGCAGGAAATCCATGGAAGTGTTTCCACCATCTTTATGATTTATAAAGTCTTTATGATTTATAAGCAAACTTACTTCTGCATTGCATTTGACCAGAATACCTGTTTATCATATGCATAGTGGTAACAGTAACGGTGCTAATGCTACTAAATTATAGATATCCTTAAATCAAGAAATGCCTATGTGCATTTTGGTATTTTCCAAGAAAATAAGCCTAAAGTTCCATCCTGACTGAAATGGAAGATGAGGTATTTGTGGAAAAAACCAAATTCAGTAGAGGCAGCTAAAATCTGACAACTCCTGTCCAACTGCCTCATCTATTGAGATTGCAGCAGTAAGGTCAGTTGTAGATTGCATTTTTTGTGTATTCCTAATTCACTCTGCAAGCACACACACATGCATATACCCATACATGCATGTGCGTGTGTGCTCACACTTCTCTCATTCTCTCCCCCTGTATTTTCTGTTTCTTGTAATTATCTAAATATGCTGAATTGCAAAAATTATTCTTTTATTCTTTAGTGCAAAACTACTTTTTCTTTTTTCTTACTAGTCTATTCAAAGCTTTCAGCTTTGCATACAGAGGGATTTTAAATTTAGTCAATTTTTTTTCAGCTTTTTGTTGTTTAGGAGGGAAAAAAGTTTCTTAGAAGCTATCATTTTCAGCTTTTAACTGTATAATAATAATAATAAGGTTTACTTTCTAAAAATCAAATGCCTAAAGCTTTCTTCTGATTTTGCATAAAATAAGCTTTCTCCTTTCTTCTTCCTCACAAAGTATAATTGAAGAACTCCAAAGGTAAGCTCAGCTGATATTGTTCCTGTTTTCAGTCTTCCTCATTCAAAACCATTTGTATCTACAGACTTCAGCATCTTTATCACCCACATTTCAAAAACTTTTACTGCTGTCTCTAGAGGTTGTCCCCATTCTTTCTAAGTTAAAAGGTATTAGAAATCAAATACCATTAGCAACAATGCTGCTTTGCCAAACACTCTGGATGGCTGAGGAGGAGGGTTATTCTGCTCTCAGCCATTTCAGCAGATCCCAAAAGAACAGAATTGCTCAGTGTAGGCTGCTTGATTTCTGCACTAATCCTGCTGAATGTACCAGGTCAGTATGCAAGGCTTTATTTCCCCTTTTTTTCCACTCTGTGCACATAAGCCAGTTAAGGGGTTTTATGTTTGCTTGTGTCCAGAACCATTTCAAGATCTTTGCTAAATTAGTTAAGTCACCAAGATTTCTCTGCTCTGCAGTGTTGTTTGCTGACTGTAACCATGTGGAAGCTTCTCAGCAGCTGCCTCTCCCCAGTGGCCATGGATTCCTGCCCATTCCTAGTGCAGGAACGTGGGTTTTGCAACACTGAGAGAACAAACTTCCCCCTCTCCCTTCATTTAGGTGAACCTCACAATGTGGTATTTGAAAGCTGAGTGACACTCGCTTGACCCCAGTGAACTGATTTTTGTAATGGTTTTATCTTCCTGATCGCTTTTGCAATGGAAAAGACTGATGCTATTTTAGACTGAAAGATGAGACTTTCCAATGTGCCTTCAAACTGGGCGTGGGCAGTGCAGACAGAGGGTTTAGGGGCATCAGGAATGCTAGCAGTAAAAGGATGGCATGCAGCAACAGGTTTTTATAACCTCCAAAATCCCACCTTCTCTTCTATTTGCTCTCAGTTTACTAAGAACGGGAAAATATCACTGCTGTTCCAGAAACACATTTCAGCCAAACCATAAGGACATAATCAGGTCAAAATACTCCCGATTAAAAGTTAAATAAACAATGCCACTTATCCTGAAGTCACAGCAAAGGCTGCACATTAAAAACCACACCCAAACGACCAAAGAACCTCCATCCCCCCTCCAACAGACCAGCGGCGTCCAAGCAAGTTTGCTGTTACAGATGCTGTAGATACATGTGTTACTGCTCCATTTGACTTACACGTGGGACTGCAGCAAATTGAAAGGAAAATCGCATCAGGTTATGCCAAGTCAACCAGAGAAATGTATTGTGTCTCCTTAAATGCATCCTTTCTCCCGGTGTCAGCTGAATTGTGCCACAGCTGTGCTTGTGATGCTGGCAGTGCTGTGTGTGTTTGCCAGGCTTTGACTTCTCAGAAGTGAGCTACCTTGGAAGAGATGCCCCTAGAAATGCTGATCTGCTGCTAAATAACCAGTCCCTCCAGGGCACTTGTGATTGCCCTGGGAGAGGGCAACTTCAATTGGGAGACCCCAACTTCAATAAACTCTTCTGGAAATTCAGGGCAAGTAGAGCACTGTCAAACAAGAGAGATTTAGACAATTTAAAAGCATGAACTTGCCATATGTTTTGTGAGTGTATAAATAGGCATTATTAGCACTAATAAAACTGTCATGGTTGGAACATATGTGATTATTTGCTATATATGGTATTCATTTATGTACATTGTGGAGAGGTGTGGGAGTGTTTACAAAAGGATTCACATATTACCAGCAGTGACAGCTACACTGAAAATTGTCTATTATCAGATACAGGTTTCCATTTGCTTTTAACTTTTTGATCTTTTCATGGGTTTTTTATGCCTGAAGCTTGATTTTGGGAGTGGGAAGGAGCAGATATTTCTGTTACTGAACTCAGCTATTGAAAAGAGACATTTCTTTGCCCTAATCAAAATATATTTTTGAAAAAGTTAACCAATTCAGAAAATAATTATTCTATGGTGTATTCAAGATTCAGACAAACCAACCAACACATAAAACTATCAAATGACGGGTTGGGTAAGCGAGATGCATTGAATAATTATCCACTATGTGGCCTTCCTTCAATTGTGTTCACTGAGATACAGAACCCGAAGGAAACTGAGGGAATGTGTTTGCTAACAATCTGTAGCAGGACGGAGGAGAGCTTTGCTAAGTAGCAGTTTGCTCAGAGACTGTCAGGTAACAGAGAAGGTGGGCATTGCCCCCCATAAACTATGAATATTCAGTAGCCGACCATCAACATTGCAACAACAATCAATAAGAGGAATAAAAAGGAGCTGGTGTTAACACGATGTTAAATTCTCCAGTGCTTTCAGACACACACGGAGAAGAATCCCAAGTCCTTGAAATATCTTGATCGAGGACATGCCAAACAACCACTGCTTCCTTTTACTCTCCAGCTTCCAGAGGAGGGGACTGAAAACTGTATGTTCTCTAAAATGTGCTCTTTGCTATTGGTCTCTTGCACTTTCCTTTGTGTTCCTTCCAGTGTGTTGCTTCCCTAACAGCATTCCGGATTTCAGAATTCGGTTGAAATATGATGAGCCCAATGCCAGCATTTTCTGTAGTGACCTAAATGTTGTGTGTCCTTTTGCTGCTTTCTGATTGCAAAAGGTTAAGTTGTAACCAAATAACTATGCCTTCACAACATCTCCAGGCAGTTTCTTTTGTTTCCTCAGAGCTTGCATTGCAGTCTGAAGAATCTACTCAAATCTTTTCTTAGCCCCATTAACTGGTGAGTGATAAAGAGCTATGCTCTGAAATATAATTTCTTACTTCATGAATGCTGAGCTCTTTCAGAAACAGATGGAGGTTAGCTGTCTTGGAGGAAAAAAAAAAACACATCAATTTTGTGATGCTCAGTATAACAATTCTTGAAGGAAGCCTCCTTTCATATTTAAAATCATTTGCTATTTAAACAAGCTGGTACATTTAGCACCACCCAGGCAATGAGGAACCACTTCTCTGGAGGTTCTGACTGCTTCTCAGACTGCCTGCTCCCTAAGCACATGTATCAGAGTCCTTGGGAAAAATCTGTTAATATAATTTTACCTCATTGCCAGAAAAAATGCTAATCCAGTCCTAGGAGCTCTATTTAACTTTTGCTTCAGCTATAATATTGTCAATTTGAAAGGTACTGGATTTTGGATCTCATAAGAAATCACACTGGATGGAGCATGAAATCTGGAAATCCAAGGTTTTAAAGAAATCGGTTATATAAAATTCACTTTGTTGGGTTTTTTCTACAGGATGTTAGCCTTCTGATCAGCTGACATGAGCAAAAAAGCAGCCCAGTAATACTGTGAAAGGTAAAACTGAGTTCAAGTGGTAATGCTGCATTTTCTACACTTGGCACCCATTACTGTCCATAATACATATGTTTGCAATGTTTTCTGATTTCATTTACCCTGATGTAAACTCCAGAGTAAATCTGTTATGAACATGATTATTTTGGTTTTGTCCCAGTAGAAGTCAACAAAGGATTTTTCCTTCTGTCGATTTCCCCCCTGTAACAACAAGGATTATTATCACAAAATGATGGAGTGCAATGTTTCTGATTATGCTAATAACAAACTCAAAAGAAATCCTTCAATCTTACATGGCCATAAGCACCAGAACAAATTTTCTTGCATGTATGTTAAACAGCAGTTTATTCCCTTTCTTTTCCAGACAGGTTTAGAAGGTAAGCTGATACAATAAAATGACAGCCAAATCTGTAAAGTCTCTCCATTATCCATGTCTGCCAAGGTACCCACCTAGTGTAGCAGTAGGTACTTAGGAGGTGTTGCTATGTCCTTAATATTGTTGGTTTTCATTACTTTTCATTACTTACCAGTATCAAAAACATGCTTAATACTCTGATAAACCCAAACTGGGACATAATTCCAGCCCAAATGTAAATAATTTATAACTACGAACTATAGATGAGCAAAATTCTTCTTTCATGTTCACAGAGGAGCTGTTCTTGCACAAGCAGCAGTGAATGTGCTGTAGGTTGGTCTTCTCAAACACTTTACTAGGAATAGTTTATTTTATATTGGATTTTAGCACTGCTTACAACTGCTGGGACACAGCATTCTCCATCACATTCTTTGCATAAACAATTACAAACATGTCAGAAAATTCTCTGATGATACCTTTTGCAGGAAGAACTAGTTATTCTTATACATTTCCTGTGTGCAAATGTGATAAAACAAAATTAAATTAAATCCTGCAGTTAAATCTTAATACAGCGTGTTTTTTTCCTTTTTTTTTCCTCTAGGAAAGATGCTTCAGGCAAGGCAAGTATATCTCAGTAAGGAAGAGATTAACATTTTCTAAAATTTCCAGTGTTTTTATCTACCACATTTTCCTAAATTGCTAATGCTTCTTCAAGTATTAAAGCTTCAATGGGTTCTATCAATCCACTTTCTGATTATGTGAGTTAAGCTATGCTTTTGGGACCAAAAAAGGAAAAAAAAAATCCTGAGTGAATTATGTCACAAATTGCCTTTAGTCATTCAAATTCAGACTATCAAATACAGAAGCACATCATTCAGAATTGTTCCAGCATTAAAATAAATAGTAATATAAGGCCCTTAGAGCTGTAAATGAATTACAATCCTTTTGCCAGGGAGATAGGTTTGTGAGTGGGAGTAGAATCTTTTATTAGACCGACCCCTATGGTAAGAAAAAGTGCATAGGAAGGGGTTGTACACCAGGAAGACTTTCTCCTTTTTCCCACTGTGTTAGTTTTACCAGTAAAGACCTGCAAATTTTAGCTCACCCATGTCCTCTGACCATCACAGTTATAACCATAGTAACAAGAAGCTTTTTAAAAGCAACCTGAAAACTAAAAATAAAGAGAATGAAAAAACAAGAGGATGTTTTCAGCCTGCAGTGGTTTCAAACTTTCTCAACTTTTGGCAGGTACACTGAGGTTACAGTAGGACTATTCAGAATGAGTCTTCATAAATTAAGGCCTGTGTACTGCACTGCTGAGAACAAAAAAAGCCACTTTTTTCCCAGGTTTTCTTCTTGTTCTAGCAACACCAGAGGACAGGAGGGGAGAAAACTGGCCTCTGTAGAGCGGGCTTTTGTGAGGCTGCTTGCATAATTTTGCCCTGGATGGATGTTTTTTTTAGGAAAGGCTATATTGGCAGACATTTCTATACCCTTCATGCTTCTGTACAGGATTTAGAAAGTATTCATTGTTCATATATGTCATGCACGGTATTTGGCAATAACATTTTTCCCTTAAAATTTAAGAAGCTGCACTGTGTCCTTCATTTCTGTTCTTTCTTTAATTCTGTTTCTTCTCTTTTTCTAGTCTCTGTCTCCATGTTTTTGCAATTTTGTCTGCTTTCCCATGAGCAAAGTTGCTACTGTATTGGATAATACATCTTTAAAAAAAAACTTAAAAGTGCTAGGGATTTTGTCTCCAGGACCATCTTCTCATTTCTCCTGAATATATTTTGCTTCCTGTCCCAGAAGCACAGAAAGTAAAACAAAATTCAAGTGTTGTGGCATAATTAGGCCACAATTTTATTAATAAAAGCCTTCTGGGAAAAAGTGTTAATAACTTGTGCAGGATAGGTCACAGTCTCTTCCCTAATTGTTTTCACCTGCTGGAAGGCTCTTTCCTCCTTCCCTGCCACCCCACTCTGTGCCAGCTCCCTGCCCTGCAGAGTTCTCCTCCCTAAATCTTTTCCATCACTACTCCCCAGCTGAATGTCTGATTATGCAGAGACTAAAGGCCTAGAAAAAGTAGATTTGTCCCTTCTACTGATCTAGTAGGAACTCTGCTTTCTGCTGTGCTCTGATCTGATTTGACTTTATCAAGCAAGGTATGAGATTGTCGTCAGATAAGTGTCTAAAGTGGCTTTCTGTTGCCTGCTGAAATGGGCCAGTCTGAACTTACCATTTCTAGTGATCCAGCCAGGTTCCTTGAAAAGGCAGAAAAATTCACCCTGTCTCAATCAATCCAGTGATAGATGAAAATTACCTGAGGTCTCAAAATGTGGTAATGATGCAGCAGGCTAAAAACCTATCTGGCTACAAATCCCAGTGCAATCTGAGCGTGAGGGAGACTTTATGTCTTTGCTGTTTTCTACCCTCCTTATAATTCTTCTACCAAATTCATGTCTGAATTATGTCTAAGCCACATTAGCAGTGTTTTTTTGAAGTCAGGTGAAGGAACCCCCTCTTAGCTGTGGTGAAGAGTGTCCAGGGCTATCTTGAGGAGAAAAAAGTGGCAGTTGCAGCTGCCATCTATTCTCAGCTGCTTGCACAGGGGCTGTGAGCATCCCTGTCCACATGCCTCTTTCTGCACCCACAGCAGGCTCAAAACCCAGAAAATTCCTTTTACCCAAAACAAAAAATATATGGTTTCAGCAGCTGATGTTCATCCTTAAAAAATCCCAGCAAACCCCATGACAGCACAGGACTGGTAAAGTTAATGAGAGAGGAAGCCTGCCTGGTTTTGTAAATGTGCCCTTTGTTGGATGGAATTGCACTGTGCCACCGTCTGTGCAAACTCAAACAGAAAGCTTGTAATTGAAGAAGTGAGAACAGAGAAGGAAAACATGAGAAAGAAAGCAGTTTGACCAAAGTCCTGTAGGCAGCCAGTGGCAGAGCAAGAACAAATATCCTCTGATTCCTAGTTCCCAGTACTTTTCTCCTGTCATCTGAAAATGATTTATTTCAGACACTCGCTATTTGCTGGTCTCAGTGGGTTAAATTGGACCAGAACATTTCAATGAAAAACAATCATTTTTATGTTCCAAGAATCACACTGAACAATCTTGCAGCTGATGTTTCTTAGGTAATACATAGCTGTTATAAGGAATGAAAGTTTGCTCTAAGTGCTTGCTGCTGAAATGTAAGAGTGAAAGATGACTTTGGAGAGCCTCAGGAGCAGCTCAGGCAATGTGTGTCCTCCCACAGATAGAACAAGGAAATTACATAGTCAGGGACAAGGCAAAAATCATAACTGTTTTTTATTAGGCTCTGTCCTCTATTTGTTAGGATTATTGCCTTCACTGTCATCAAACCATAAATCTGTTTCTTCTCCTTTACACTGTAATTACCATCTTGTTTGGGGGAAGTCATATTGTAGGGGCTGAAAAAATACCCCCAAACCCTCCAAGTACCACCAGCTTAAAGGGAAGAGGTACTTTCTTAAAATAACCTTAATAATATATTTTGCTCTGAATAATATAGCACAGCAGAACTATCTAAAATATATGGCTGCAGTCTTTCTGAAATGAAAACAAGAAATTTAATTGAACAAGTATCCTGGAGCTTTCTGTCATTCTCTGATAGAACATCACATGTAAAAATATCAGGATGCTATTTCAAGATGATGTTTTATTCAGGCTGTGGGGTTTTCTCTGTACCATATGTATTACAATTGTGCAAATGCAATTGCACAATTGTAAAAGTACCATCACGATGAACGGATTGTGTTAATTGGTATTAAAGAACATTCATGCTGGATTGGCTAAGTGAAAAACTTTAATTGGCCAGAGACACTTGGGTGATGATACCCAGGGAGTCCTATTAGCACTGAATTGATGTAGGAGCTTATCCTTGCAGTTGATGGCAATCACCGTAGCGAAGGAAGTTGCAGTGTAAAACTCCCACCTTAGATTTATGATCCTGAGAGATACAAACCACACTCAATTCTGCATGGTCTGAATTACAGATCTCTATTTAAGGGGACAACACAGACCTGCTGTTACAATTGTATCTGTGATTACAGCGCTCTAGAGTGTGCATTGCATTGTAATGCAGTTATTTATGCCGTGCCTTTTTGCTTAAGGCAATAATACATCAGTACATACATGAAAGTCCAAGGAAATTATTGTCTCTCATTACTTGAGAGAATTTTCCTTAAGAGATGCAAGAGAAACTCAGAGAAATTTTTCTTCCTGCAATCATTCAGTGGTAACTTGCACACCAATATTCAAAGTTTTTCTTTCAGCAAAATGTGTTATTCCTGCACTAGATACTTTTGTGATGCTTCTGTTCAGTATCTCTGGAAACCCTGTTCAGATTCACATAGCTCTGAGCTGCACTGAGCAGCAGAGCAAATTGCACCTCTCTCACAGAGACCAGGCAGTGTATCCACCTGGAACACTGCTTCTTTTGTTGGCACTCCTCTAGTCCATATTTCTGTAGATCTGGTTTATAAATACAATCTCATGTATCCTGAAACACTACACACTCCATTAAGAGCCTTTTGCCTCGGTCCTTCCCTCAGATCACCAGCAGCAAAGAGCATTGGTGCTATGGAGGGGCTGTGGAATGGTAGAATTTCCAATACATTTCTGGTGTCTTTCCAGGGGAGACTTTTTAAAAGGAGAGCATGTGTTTTCTGAAAAGAAATAGGTAAGTGGCATCTGAGTCCTTTGGGTATCTTAGAAAAATTATCAGAAAAGTCTACCTAGCCTTTCCCAGCACTATGAAAGGGTAAGTGGACTTTTACTTCCCTTAAGGGTGACCTCGACCATAATGAGCCAGGTGACACTGAAAGTTACAGGGCTCTCAGGACAGAAACTCAGTCACCATTTGCTGTTTCCCATAGCACCTCAGCAGTTGAAAGCTGTTGATTTGATGTGACCATCGGCAAGAATTATTTGTTCAACTTCGGTGGCACTGGCTTGACTTTGGCTGAATATCAGTACAGACATCTTGGGATTACAACACTAATCTGCACCCTTGACAGTGATCATGTGGAAAGATCATGAGGCTGCACCAAGCTAGGCTGGATGGACATTTACATGCCATGGGGTAACCCTATCAGTGACACCTTAAATGAGAAAGCAACCCAAATACTATACAGGCTTGCCAAATTTCTCTGCAAGGTCATTCCATCACTACTGAAAAAATAGTTTGGCAACATTTTGCTAAAATATGATATGGAAGTTTTGATTTAAAGTAGTTTTATTCACTGCTAATATCTCATTAACTCTGGTCAAAAGCAGAGTTCCTTGTTTCCTTAATATTACTTATATTCGACAGGAAGCAGCTGCAGAATACCTCCTCAAATCCACTCATGCTTATCATCACTGCTAGGACTATTAATTCACCACAGTATACTTTAATGTACTATAACATTTAGAAATGGCATTTGGGTGTGCAGTAATACTATTTTGCACAATTAACCTCTGGTTCCCTTCCATATAAGCCTGTTCTAAAGAAATATCAGTTATGCTGTGTTATTTTCAAATTACATTGAGTTTTTTGCCTTTTTTATAATAGGTTGCCCTTTCCTCAGAGAGTAGTAACACATTGAATTGTAATAACACTTTATTTTCCTTGCAACAAAGCAGTATAAATCACAGAGATAAAAGGAGATGAACCCATTCCCCAGCTCTAGATCAGACAACTCCTGACCATAGTTTTTAAAATCAGATTCTAGATCCACATGTTAGTTTTGCAAACAACAAAATGAGTCAATATAAAGAAGGGAATCTTTCTCCTCGAATATGAAAATTTTAAAAATTCTAAGTAATCTTGCCTTCAAATCTGTGCCAAAGAGCAAATCATCCAGTTCAGGATCATTGTAAAACAGAACTTGATGCTTCATTTTTTTGCCTAAGAACTGTGAACCAGAATGTTCTGTTACTGTGTAGGGCAGAGGACAAGTATTGAAGATGGCTTGCCTTCTAAACTTCATCTTAAGTATTCAATTATTTTTCTGGAACTGACATTTTTCTAGAGGCTTAGAGAACTAGAAAAGTATGGAATGGTCATAGAGAGACAAGTTTTTCTAAATATCATGAGAATAGAGATGTGTCTCAAGAACAACAAGCCCCAGCTCCATTAGATGGACGCATTTATTTGTAAGAAATTTTCAGAGGAAGAATATAAAATTTTTGTTTATTCAGGATATGGTGGGTGAAAATTTTAAACTCATTCATTAACCCGACTAGTGAGGAGTAACTACAGAGTCACACACAAATCTAGCTGATCACACAGATTCAACATTCTGGTGGAGTGAACAAGAAAATATAGTTTTTGAAATCTATTCGATGCCTTACTGCTTTGCACTTCCACTGTCAAAAAGCACAGGACTCTTGGCACAGCTAGGAACCTCATTTTTTGAATAAAGGTGCTGAAGTTTTCTTTAAAGACTCAACATCTCATCATGAAGGAGAATGCTTCCATTAGACTCTACAACAAACATCTCTAATTCTGCTCTTTTTTGCTAGCATATTTTTAAATTACAGTAACATAGCTGGTTGCATTATTATCTCAATTATAAAAATGCATCCAAGATCAGAATTTAGCCCAATGTATTTTCCCAATGTTTTATATTGCTAAAAAGAATAGATTTGGCTCACTCAAATTATGCTTTCTGTTGTTTCATGCATATGTTCAGCTGAAGACTATCAGAGTTGTATTTGTGCATCTCATTGCAGAATTTGGCCCAAGGGTTTAGAGCTCCTAATATTTACAAAACACATTGTATTCAATTTGCTGACACAAATATATAGCCTTAATACTGTGATGCTTTAAAAATTTATATTCATGCCTAGATGCAGGATAAGAGTGGAAGTGAAATGAGTAAAATCTTTTTTTTACATTGCTTATTTTGTGGTGGAGTGATAGAATTCGGCAAACTCATCTGGTTACCTCATTGCCTTGACTTTCATTCGAAGTTATCAAGGTTTTCCCAAGAGCATGCTTTTAATCCCCCCTAGCTCCTTGCTAGATTTTCTAATCTTGGCCTATTATGTTCAATCACATGTGAACACATTTCTCTGGCATTTGAGCTGCACAAATTCTTTTGTATGTGGTTTCAAACAAGCTTTAATGCACCGCCAAGTTGTTCAGTTTATTCAGTCCTTTCAAATGGGGAAAAATAAGTTCACAAAGCAGCTTAGAACTGTTCCAAGGGCATTGTTTTTAGCAAAAGAAAGAGGTTCAAAAACGTTATCAACAAAGTTTTCCCCTCAGGTATGCCTGGGAGAACATCTGGATTTGCCTCAAGTAACCAGGAGAAGAATCTAGGCTAATGAATTCAATCAAGATTTAGAAAACCATCTAAGGTTTTGATTTTGCAGAGCACAGATGTGAAGTGCTGCACAAAGGCAAGGTTTCTTTTAACCAGGACCAAAAGAAACATTGACCATGCGTAGAATGGTCAATGTGGGAGCAAGCAGTCCAGCAGGAGAGGATGTATGCTGGGTGGCTGCCAAGCCTCCTCTGCCTGGCAGGAAAACTAGGAGCAGCTCAAACACCTGTTGTTATACTGGCCAGCAGACTGGAGCTCACATGACATGGTAAATGCCCATTGCTTGCCCATTTGTAGGTTTCCAGCCCTCAGTGCTCCTGAATAAAAGCAACAGGGGATGGAAAGACTGACTTTCCATGTGGGACATTGCCCATCAGCTCACTCTGGTGCTTCAGACATTCTGCACCCATGAAGACGTGGCAACTTGGGGTTCCCACATGTGTCTGGGAGAGGAAGGCTCTTCCTGAGGTCCAGTCACAGAAAAGGTTCTTGAGAAACTGGGTGAGGGTGCTTGAGAGACTGTACCAGGGGTGTGCTGGATAGTCTTGGGCAGGATATGGAGGGTTCTTTGTGCAGTTATCTTCTCCATTGAAGCCCATTGGCAGTTTCACACTGATGCAGATGAGCAGATGCAGTGCAAGATGGCAGCAAGGGGAAACTCCCACTGCTTTGAGGTTTCAGTATCTGTTCTCTACAATGGCATCATAAATTCACACAGACATAGGAAACAACATCCCAACAGCTGGATATTCTGGATTCCTGAGTAATATCAGCCATTCAAAATAGATGCTTTTGTATTTGTCTTCTGGACTCATCCATAGGGAAAAAAAAAACAAAACAACAAAGTCTGGCTGGCATCTCTTCATTCTCTAATACTCTCTTTGTATGAAATCTTTTTCATAAGGTACATTAGAGCTACTTCTCTTCTTTCCCTCCCCCCTACTATTCCTTTTATCACCCATTTTACCCACCCATCCTGATTTTCACATTCCTCTTCCATTTTCATGCATCCTCTCTTCCCATGGCTTTGGCTATCACTTCTGAAGAGTTTGGAGTGTGTCCCAGGGGCTGACTTCTGAGCAGTGAGCTCCAGTGCTTCAGCAAGGTGACCTATCAGTAGTTTTAGGCTTGACTGAAAAATCAGCAGATAACATGAACATGATGAGATTTTTGCTTTGCACCCTTATGCACACACTTTGGGACTTGAATTCTCAGTGGTAATGCAGCACAGAGGTTGTGCATGTGCAGAAGCAAAGAGAGAATTTATCTTCAGATACATTAACCCACACAGAAGAAATAAACACAACTTTTGCACTCTTTGCTGAAAAGAAAATTGACTGAGAAGAAAATCAACACAAAAGAGATGAGTTAGGCATAGAGAACAATCTGTAGTCTCTGTTGCAACCATGGAGCTGGGCTCAGTTGGAAAGGGAGAAGGAGGAAAAAAATAGAATGTGTTCTGGTAGAGAAGAGTCTCTCATGCTGCCAATCAGTTCAGTAGCCAAATTTGCTATTGTGATCTGATGGTTTAGCTCTGCCAACTCATGTAATTATCGCTATTCCCATTCTCCATTAGTGGACTTTTCAAAGGATGTGAGTTTCCACAGTGTCAGACTATGCCATGCAGTGAATACTACACCACCAGTGAGTTGCAAACACAATATAGCATAAATGATTTACAAATATAGCTTCTTGCAACAGTAGGTGGAACACAGCAGTTTTGTGTTCCTAGGCCTTGGGGTTCTAGTTTCCTAATGGGTGACCTTTCCTCCCTTCATATTCTTTTCCTTGCTGATTATTTTGTGGCAGCCCCATGCCATCTCATTAGCTGTGGGAAAATCAAAGCATGTGAAAAGATGAGGAGGCATTCAGATATCTAGAGCTGACAGGTAGCACAAAGGTGCTGGAAGAGCCAGAGGACTCTGGCCAACCATTCACTCTGCTGACTGCTCCCCCAAACATCATCTCACAAGGTGCAGAGAAGGGCATCACAGCAGTCCACAAGCACAACACAGTGCTTGGTACAGGTCTCACAAGTGCTGCCACACAGGAGCAGTGTTTTCAGATGTAAACAAAACTTACAGAAGCTGCATATCAGAGCTGTTGAAAGAGCTGCTGTGGCTGAGGGTGAGCAGGTGGTATAATGATTGAAGGCAAAATGAAATGTCTGCTTTGACTGAAGGAGCATGTGCTGTTTCCCAGGAACTAAAATGTGGCTCAGAGACCCTTTAAGTGCATGCAGACGTGCCAAGAACAGTATCTAAGAAATGCAACATCACATACAATATGTAAGTAATTAATCATAATATTTGAGAAAATAAGATACATCACACTAAAAATTCAAAGTGCTTCTTTTTTTTAAAAAATAAGAAACACAAGACTGAACGACCAGATGATTCCCAAGAGAATCTGATGATTAACTGGCTAAATCAGGACATCTGCAGGATGCAAGAATAATAGAAGGAAGCGGGAGTTTTGGCTACCACATTTATAATTAGCAATTGTAATGATCTTAGCAGTGTCCTCCTGAAAGAACTTGAATATTCATGTTGAGGCACAGCATTCTGTTTCAGCGCTTTTGGTAACTGTAGCCACTTGCACAGAGTCAAGCACACACTCAAATCAGGAAGTCAAAATGAGTGCTCCAAATACTTTCTGTCAAAAATTGTGAGGAAAGCTGTTATTTGCATGCAGTAAGAAAGGGAAGAGAAACATAGCGTCCAAGAGCTCCCTTGGCATTTTCAGTTTCCTAAATAATCATCCTGCTTCTGCTTTTTTTTTTTTTCTCCTCTGCAGATTGAATTCAGACTTGACCCAAGGAAATGCAAAATACATCTGAGTCTGTAAAGTTAGATTTTATAACATCAGGCCAGACAGTAGCCAAAGGGACCCAAAGCAGCAGTTTCTATCTATAGAAAGCCAGGCATCCATCCACTCTTCCTGACTGGGTGCTAAAATTTCATAATGACCTAAGATGAGCCTGTAGGTCATACAGGGTTGCTTGTGGTCATACTTAATTAGTATTTCGGTGGATACTCTGACTGCTTCTCAGTTTTTTCACCTTCACAAATACATCAGCTATATGCCTGACCAAGTCCCTCTGTGTTTGTACCACAAAGAACTAAAGACCTATAAGATTCATCGTCTTTGATGGATGAGTGAACAACTTAGGTCAGTCATTCCTCTAAGAGGTCATAGAAAGAGGGACCCCCATCTGCCTGCTGGTTGATCTGGTACCCTCAAAAAGCTGCATATGTCCATTGCATATGTGAGGAGAAATCACTTCCTTTGCTCCCTTTAGCCACTGGAAGATGACAACTAAAACAGGTTCTTGTCCCTGTGAGTGTGTGCACATGTGTGCTTTGGCTGTGGGCACCGGGCAAAGAGTGCAGACCCCAGTTAATGACTAACACACGCTAACAAGGCCATTATGCTTGTGAATTGCTCTTGGGCAAATGAACGGCTTGCCTCTACCCAGAACAAGAAGGAATTAATTAGTGAAGAGCCAGAAGGCAATGATCCAGGTGCACCCCATGTCCAGAGGAGTGGGCAAGCAGCTGCAGTGTGGTATCTGGGGCAGAACCAGGTGGTAGATTGATGCCTGGAGAAAATTGCAGCCTGGTCAGGCTTCCTATCAGTCAGATCAAACTGGTTTAATTTCCTGTGCTCAGCCACTGCAGTGGCTACCCACAGAAAGAATCTTATTATCGTCAAAATGCTATATTGAAAATCAATACATACTTTTTCTTTCCCCTGCTTCATACAAAACTACGTGGGCATACAGCTCCTCCTGGACTCCATTTTACAATTTATTTATGTTTTTTGTTTGTTCCTTGCACGTGAACTTGCTTCAGATAGAACACATGCTTCAGGTAGCACTGTGTCCTATGAAATGCACTCTGAGGAGGCAGGTCAGCTTTCAAGCATAGAGAATATTTCAGTGGATGCAGGTTTCTGGCCCAAGCATCCATCTGCCAGAATGGGAGCAGCACTGCTGGTGGCTTGCCTTCACAAGCAATCTGAGTTGTGACGCAGTTGGCTCCAGCAACGCTCTGTGCTTTGCATAGCTGCTGCATTAATTTAACTACTCCTCTCCACTTCAGCTCTCAGTCTAGGGTTCATTTCCATCACTGTCAAGATGCTCCTCAAGTTCCATCAGCGTGAAGTTCAAGTTCCTAGAGGTCCCACTCTTACCCTGGGCTGGCCTCCAAATCTTCCAGGTGCTGAAATGTTTTTGGTGCTAGTGCACAACATGTCTTTTCTCAATTCCTCTCTCCAGACCATGGGAATGCTTTAGCAGCACAACAAATACCATTGCTGATCTTCCTCTGTCATTTGTGCAGCCAGCATATTTTACTGTGCTCATTTAGCAGAGCATTTAACCTAATTAGCAAAATACACCCAAACTAAAGAAAGTTTAGCATGTGTTAAAAAAAGTAATATATATATATGGCAGAGGTACACTCAGCAAGTTCAAAAAATTAAAACTTTATTGAAGATCTTCATCTTGCTGCAGACCAATCTTCACAGCAGGATCATAAGTGCCCTTTTGGGCATGGGTGTGTGTACCTATATGTATGAAGTTGAGCTAAGGTGCCTTGCCTGTCAGGGAGGAAGAGTCTTTGCTTTAGTTGCTTAATATTGGGCATCAACTTTGAATTTTGGACAAAGTTTTTATGGATAATGACTCAGGTGAGCTGCAACTTAAGATCCAGCCTCAAAAATGTACTTTTTAAAGTCCAGAAACATGTGTGGAGAGGAAATATATGCAAAATAGGGGAATGTCAGAGAGACAAACTGCATGAAAATCTTTTTCCAGCATATTAAACACAGAAGTTTATATTTGCTCAAATTTGCAGATCCATATTTCTCTTTTTTCTTTTTTCTTTTTTTTCTTTTTTTTCTTTTTTCTTTTATTTTTTTTTTTGTTGAAGGCTTACTTTTAACTACACAGTAAATAGAATTTAATGTTAATGTTTAAGTCTAAATGGTACGTTTTGGACTGCATTCATCTACACAGATTTGCAAACAGCAGCAGTTGGACTCCTGAATACTGATGTGCTGATACTGGAAGAACTAGCTCAGGGACCACAATGGCCTGTTCCTGTACACATGACAGCCAAGGAGTAAACAAATAAGAAAGGGATTTGGGGTTTTCTTGTTTGGTTTGTTGTTGTTGTTGTTGTTGTTGTTTTAAACTGCAATAATATTTGTGCAGAGGAGGAAATAATACGGAATTTTCATGGTGACAAAATACCTATGAAATATCCTACTTTCCCTTAGGTGGACCAATCATGGCCTTTAAAGGCCATGTGAGCAGCAACCACAATACTCAGGGAGGCCCCTTGTCCCCAGACAGCTGCTGACTTTGAGGTCAGTGGGAAGGAAAAGGAGGAGCATCCTGTCTGCACACATTTCCCCAGAGGAGGAGCTTTGCTGGCAAAGCCAGGAAAGATGCTTTTCAGTGATAACTCCAGTGTTTATTGTTTTGTACAATATGGCCAGGCTTTCAGAAAGCAATACCTAGGTAGAAAGGTATTGTCTTATAGAAATGAATAATGGATGGATCTGAGCTGATAAAAGGCTTTGCCTTTGTGCAGGAAGATTAAATAATTCCCAGAATATGCTGCTCAATAACACCTCTATGCATTGAATACTTCCGAGGGGATTGTGTTATAAAGCTGCAGCAAAGTGCCACCAGTCTCTTGGATTACCTCATCTGGGAATGCTGAGGGTGTTCACAATTCTACACATCTAAAGATGCAGCAAGCAAAAACTGCTGTTTGAAAGGTCTCTCTCCAAATAATAGGGTGCTATGAGTTTTTAGTGCAGGATTTCATTGCAGGATTTTTTTGTATTGCTATTTGTCTGCTCTCCTCTTAGATCAAATATTACAAGATAAAAAAGCAAGAGAAGTGACAGCAAAGACAGATTTTTGTAAGTGTTATGACACTGATTCTTGAACAAGCCTGATATCACACAGCTCGTGGGGAGACATAAAGGCTAGAGAGACATGAGCCCTGAATCTGAATTTCAACATAGGATCACTTTTACTTGTAATGTAAAAAAGTAAAAAAAAGCCAAGGAATATGATAGGATTCCTATATTTATGCACTAAAAAGGATATGGAGTAACCCAAAGAATAACAGGATTCCTTAATCAATTTACAGCTCATGGTGTAAAAAACTTGAGAAGATGAGAAGTCTGATCGAAGAGTCCATTATTTTAACAGGTGCTCTCACACCTCAAGACATATGAAGTGAGTTCACCTCACACTGCAGGATAGCTCATCATCTGGGCCACCCATAATGCTGGGGACCTGAACCTCTACCCACAAGCTGCCTTCAGGATTAGGGTGAGGACTCAAGGAGGCACAGAGGCTACAGCTCCAGGAACACTGGCACTGTAGAAGTCATAACCAGGGGAGCACAGCATTGCACCAACATTGTTTTCTCCACACCTTTCTCATCTGGGCCACATGTGGTGCTGTGGACTTTGATGTCAGCCCTGAGCCACTAGGATTAGGGTGAGGTGTTCCATAATCTTTGGAATTTTTATTGCTGTTGTACAACAGGGGATTTTTACCTGGTTGTCTTCTTTTTGTAAAAAACCAACATGATCTGAATAGGCCTTTAAACCGCTTGCTGCTTGAAGGATGTTTTCCCCTCACTCTGAGGGGAAAAACATCCCCTGGACATCTAATATCACCCCCCCAGGAGTCACATCTCCTATTGCCATGCCTGCTGGCATTTTGACCTCTTCCAGATCCAGCTTTTTTGATCTCATCTCTAGGACTCCCATCCTTTCCACCTGCCCTCTCAGTTAGCACTGACAAGCAGGGGAAGCAATTGACTTGCCCGATTGCCCAGAGCAGCCTGGCAGGGCTGTTCCCTTAGCTTTCTTTTCTCCAGGAGGACTTTTCTAGATTGTGTTTGCCTTGAGGTGACCAAGTATGATCTGGCTGCAGTCCAACCCTCCCTTTGCAGCTGACAGATGGAGAGGCACTCCCCAGGACCTCCAGCAGTACAACCCCTTTCAATTTTTTCATCTTCTCATGAGCCTACTTCATAAAGAGTGTCCGTAAGTGTATATTAATGATCCAAACTACATGAGCAAGCCGATGAACAACCTGTCAGGCTTTTTCTATCTTTTAACTGAAGAAACCAGCCAGACAAACCCCAGGAGTGCCACGTTGTGCTGAACCTTTCTTGTGCCCCCCTTATACTGGACTTTCCCCATCTCTCCCTGGAGAGGAATAAAGCAGTGCTGGCTTATCGGGGGATTGTCTTTTTTCCCCACTCACTGGCAGCATTTTGTAAAATCTCCTAGGAAAGGACTGTTTTTTTCTTGCTGGGGACCACTTTAATGCATACCGCTGCTTTCTTGTAATGTCTTGATAAAGGGTATTTTAGCCCTGGGAATGCTCATTTACTGGAGCAGAAATACCAATAAGGCATCACCTTAGCTAATGGTCATAGCAATGTAGGTCAGTGGGTGAAGAAAAAGTGCTCGTGGATAATTTAACTCCCTACATGGGCACACTTTGGCCAGGGAGTGAAAGAGTATTTTAAATGAGGATAGTCCATTGACTCTGAGGTAGTTTTCTGCACAGATAAGAAGAAGATTGACATGTCAGGGTCAAAGCACAGTCTTTTGCTCCTCAAACTGGCATAATTTAAGAGCAAGGGAATGCAAAGGGAAAGCACCATGCTGGATTGCCTGACAGTAACTTATCTAAGACCTCAGCTGGGAGAATATTTCAGGATGAATACTTTTTCAATGCATTTGCCTCTTTTCCATTTGGAAATTGTATATAAACACGTTTTTGCAAGACTGTTTGTCATTCAGAATGATTTACATTGAGTGAAACTCAAGTTCAGGCCCATTCACAAGAAGCTTATTGCAGATTTTCAAAGGAGAAATTCAATCTGATCCAATTTAATACAGAGATCACAAGGCGTGCCTTCTTGCCTCAATTGGATAATTCTTTGATTTATTTTTTTGATGTGAATATCAATTATTCATTTGAATTTTAACATTCTAGTAGTATTTGATGCTATTATAATGGTATATGCTGTTTCGGCAAATATTTCTGTACAGATATTACTTGTGAGAAAATTTACAGCATGAAAATTAAAACCAAGAAAATGCAGAGTTCCTTTCAAAATACAGATGAATATTCATAAAAGCATTACAGTATTTGCCTCCCTCTGATGTTTAGTGTTGTTCATTCATCCAAAGTTGGAAGGATATAAGCTGAGACATGATACTTCAAGAGAGCAGTGAAATGAGCAACTGGGGAGATTAAGTTATAAGATGATTGTAAAACTCCTGGACATTTTGGGGCTGCAAAGCCTTTTTGAAAGATGAGAGAAAATACCACTGGGTGTAATGTACAAACTAGCTCAGAAAACAGGACGTTCAGATGCAAATTACATCAAGAGCCCTGGTCCAACTGTACCTTGCAAACAGGAGTATATGGAGCATACTGAGATAACAGAAATTTCAGTAAGTTTAATTTTTCAACAACTGTGAGGGCCTACTTCTAATGCAATAACATGCAGAAGTCTATATTGGAACCTGATACAACAATGCATGGGTGAAATACTTTTTAGGAAAAAAAAAATTGAGGAAATTATGTCCAAATCTCTCAGGAGGCTGCTTTCACAAAAGGTGACTTAGTTGACCAATCAGCTCTAATAGCAAAGCCACTCAAAATTGTATTGATTGTATTGTTTTGAAGTACTTGGTGTTTTTCTGGTCTCTGATTTTTATTTTGTTCTTCTTTATTTTCTTCTGCCTAGGGTAAAGTGTTTGGGACAGTCTCTGAAATGCAAAGGAGTTTTAAGTGCATCACACAGAGGTTTGCATCGAGAGGTTTGACAAAGTCAAATGCAATAAGACTTTACCCGAGTTGCACGCTGGAATTGTCAGCGTTTTGAGCCCAAAGTGGTAAAAGTGAAATAATTGTGTAATTAAACACTTAGTTAAACCACTCAGAAACCAGCAGCTGTGGGAATGTCTAATCATAGTTACCTGTTTCAATACAGTTGCAAGAAAACAAGTGAGTGGCTCTGATTTCTCTCTCATATGGGGGAGTTGCTACCAGAGCAGTTTCACCTCCATCCCAAAGATGGAGCACAGGCACCCAGGAGGAGCAGAACTGCCTCACCTCTTCTTATTCTGCTGGAAATATTATGTATCTGCAGAAGAAACTGCCGCAAGAAAAGAGATGCTGAAAAAAGGGAGAAAGCAAAGAACAGCCTAAGAAAGAATACATATGATAGGTATAGAAGGATGGGCAGAACAGCTTCAGAGAAAAAGCCTGGAGAGTTTTTGGGTTGGGTGTAGTTCAAAGAGATTCTTTGCTCATTGCTCAGTGCTTTTTGTTGTTGTTGTTGTTGTTGTTTGATTCCTGCCATAGTCAGGTCAAGTAGATTAGAATGCATAACAGCTATCTAGATTCAGCATGAATTTCCCTGTCTACCACACAGCACTTCAGTTGAGTGTTTGTACGAGCGCACAAGTTAACCTCCCTGGAAACTGAAGGAAATGCAGCTACTGTCCTCCACAGAAGAGAGTCACAAGAAGCCATTAATTTCCTTTATGTAACCAGGCAGGTGATATGAAAATTACCAGCTGGTGTGTTTGAACTTCATTCTGCCCTGAATTTAGGATGAAGCTGCCCCAGGTCCCTGCTTCACTAGTGTTTCATCAGCTGGCATTTTGAAAGCTGCTTTTTCATGACACCGAGTTAAATTTGCAATAAACCAGTCATTCTTTAGGAGATCAAACACATTAAAAATAAAAAAAAAGTCTCTTCTGAGATCCAAAGATGTCAGCACTATTTTGATCCTATGAATTTGTACTTGTATCTCTTCTATGTCCTTTTCCTAAGGTTTCTATTTCTCACCCCTCTATTTAAGTCTGAGGGATGCAGGAAAAGCTACCCCTTCACCTTCTCTCTTCACACAATAAACACTGAATGAAGTTCATGCTGCAAGCATTGGCAGTAGAATCTCTCGCTCCCCAGCAAAAAAGATTAAAAGTGTCTCTTGGCACATCTCATCGGGGGACTTCTTTTATCCTTTGAATCAACAGAAGCTTTGGATCAACAAAAAGAACGGAAGCAGGTGTGTTTTTACATCACGCCAATCTATCCTGCTCTCCATCTTCAGAAAATTGTTCTCTAGCTCTCCAAAGGATACTAAGCACTTGGGTAACCATTTGTTTCTGCTTTATCTTGACAGTACAAACCATAACAACAATAACCCTGGATGCAGAAGGACTCAAAATCATCTATGCTTTTATTATTATTATTTCATATACATGACGTATTGGATTAAAAATCCGCACAAGCCGTCATGTTATCAGATATGAAGCATTGCTCTTCTTCAAGGTTATCTTTAGCATTTCTCAGTTGTAGCTTTTAATCAGAAATTTCTGGCTGTCCAGAAAAAAGTATCTCTTTGGTGGATATTCTCTTATCTTTATGAAAGGTCTTTCTTGAACCACAGTTTCACACACACTCTAAGACTTTGAAAGAGTGGTTTCACCTTCTGTTCCTTCCCAGAGTCTCTCATTTACACATTACGCTTTCAAGCTTATGTTGGCAGGCCTTCTTTGCACTGAACTAGATAGGGGAACTAGGGAGCACATGACAGGAAGCTGGTTTTTTTCAGTGGAAGTGCTAACCATTCAAATTGTACATGGGATTATGGCTACAGTACATTTTCTTGAGCTGACATAAACTTGCAGCTTGCTCTTGCTCTGCTCTAGTGTTATCTGACATGAATAAGCACGACTCCAAAGCCATACAGTGTTTCCACATGAATGTTATTCTGCTGAAAGACAGGATATAGGATCTGTCCTACAGCAGAGTGGGAGCAGTTCTTCTGGGTTTATTTTTGGCTTTCTTTGGGTTCTGATTTTTTTTTTAATTTTGTGGACCAAAGCAGCAATTTCCTGCCCTACTCTCCCACAAGAAATGCTTTTGAATCAGCAAAGAGCCAGCTGTCCTCCCAGATTTGTGTTCTTTTTTTTTTGTGTTTCTCTTTCAGCTATGTATTTTTGTTCCCTAACCTGCCATAACCTATTTCCATACTTCTGTAATTGCTTGAGAAAAAGCGATCTCCCCCCCAGTCCTTCCCACTGCCTGCCTCCCCAACTTCTTTCTGGAATCTCAAATCCTCAAGCATTAAAAGAGGAGAGGCTTTTTTCTCAGCTAAATTAACACCAATCTGCTCTTTTTAGCTTGTAGATCTCCTGAGAGCAGCCATACAACCTCTTCATTTCATTTCCCCTTCTCTCGCTGCTTAAGAAGTAGCACATCCTCACACCAGAGACACTTGTGTGAATCAATTTGCAGTGACCAGCTTAAATGTCTCCTGGGCCACTCAAGCTTCTTTCATTTGGATTCTTAGAGTGAAGAAATAGCTACCTTGTGATGGCTGTAAAAGAAACCTGACAAGGGACAGAGGTGGAGTGCTTGTGTTGGCACACCATGCTTGCTCCTCAAGTCAGCTTCTACCACATCAGTGGGAGCATCATCAGGCCTGCTAAGCATGTCTAAAACATTAATCTTTGTTATGATCCTTCCAGTTTTCTTCATACACATTGGACATTTGGGCATTTGTGTAGAAAAGCAGTCTGATTTCTTCCCTCAGGACCAGTTTCATGCCAGTAATCTTTGCCAAACTTGACACAGGCAAGGGTGAAATCCTGGTCCAGCTAAAGTCAATAGCAACACTCCCATGGGAGTGAAAGTCCAGATCATACTGTCAGCTTTTTGCACAAGAACCAACCTTCCCATGCCTGCTTGTCTGTAGGGATGTCTGTCGAAAGAGATATTCCTTCCTCACGGAGGAGGAAGAGCTGGAAGGCAAGTAAAACAAGGCCAGTATGGAGAGGGTCTTAAAAGTGATGTTAGAGCTTTTAAGGATGATCTTTCTTTCTCTTTGAAAGGTGTGTTATAAACGTTGCTGACAGGTGCAAAGATCCCCCAGGCATCCTCATCACCCACAGAATGACATAAGAAGTTGTAAGAAGCAATTAGTGCATTTTCTCCCTCTGTCTTTTCTCCAGCGAGTGTTTCCTGGAGAGGAAATAACCTTAAACAAGCATAGAATCTCTGTCTGTTCTGAAAGTCACACCTACAGGGGAGGAGCTATCTAATCTCCTGGGTGATTATTCTTTAAAAACACCCCAAAAAGCATCATGCCTTTCTTTTTTTTTTTTTTTAACCATAGAAGAACCTCAATATAATCACATAACCATAAACAAGTTCCTTACTGGCCTCATTTGTCAAGCTGCTATGCTAGCAGCTATCCAATTACTCACTAAATGTCTGTGAATTGTTTGGTCTGTTAGAGATGATTTGCAGTAGGTTGCAGACTCCAAGTTACTACATCTTGCTGGAGAAATAAAAGTCTTCGTTGCCATAGTTTTGATGGTTCTTTTTCAACATTGCATTGTGTGATTTCACTACACCTCAAAGATGAAAGTAAAATACAAAATAATATCTTCTAAGATTTTAGTGTCTTCTTGGCTCTAAAATATCCTGAGGGCAGGGAAAGGGGAACCTCAATATAATCACAACAGCATTTTCAGGATAGAAACTATGAAGGTTGTAAAAATAATAAAAAAGGTCGATGCTGCTGGTAACATTGATCTCCTTTAGCTGCAGTTTTGAGTGAGCTGAAGACACTGTCCTGTGACTGGAGAATCCTCTATGTTCCCAGAGAAGTTAATAGAGAGCATAAGATTTTCATGCCCAATCCTCACTCTCTGGTAGGAATAAACAGCAGTAGCTATTTACTTGCTCTTTGTCTAGGCTATGCAATCACATTCAAAAAGCTCACATGCTCTACACCTGCAGTAATTTATACTTTTGGGGCTGCTGGTTTTGTTTGAAGCCACATATTCCCACTAAATGTAATCAGAAATATACCCACTATCAAAGGCAGAATACTCCCCTCTCTGTCCAGCAGATTGGTTTACTGCAAGAAAACTATCTGCACAAGCAAATATCGCAGAGATGTCAGACTTCTAACAGAGCTATGAATTTTGGTAACAGTCAGAGGTAGAACATTAATAACCAGAACCATAAAACAAATCTAAAAACTGCAGAATAATAATAAAAAAGATATTTATAGACGCAGCATGGAAGATGCAATAGTAAAAGAGCCTCCCTCTGGATCATCAATTCATGAGTTCTGTGATCCTGAATAACGGGCATGCATCCAAACAATAAAATAAAACACATCAACTATTCAAAATCACTAACTTTCCTCTTGCATTCCTCAAAGGTGAATTGCAGCAAATGTATAAATTTTAGTGTGCAGTAACTTGCGTGCATTTTACTACTATAGGAGGTGAATTTCACAGTATTTATTGGAAATCATTATCTTCCTACACTTTTTAAAATTAAATTTAAAATTTGTCATTGCAGCAGCAAAGCTGACACAGCTTAATGCTGGTGATGGGGTGATACTTTCTGAAAGGACTCTGTGGGAAGATCTGCCATGATTTGCCATTAACAGCATCTGTAATGATATTTTCCTATCAAAAATCTTCAAAAATAAAATAATTAAATGTTTGGGTCTAAGAAGTACTTATGGACAGGAATCATAACCAGTAGCAGAAGATCTTTAACTGATCTAAGCAGAAACATTAAAAAAAACCAAACCTCCATGGAAGCAAAACACTCTGCCCTATTTTCAGTCTTATTGGTTAATTAATTCTTTAATTCTTTATAATAATTTCATGTGGGACTCTGAGAGCAGATGTAACCACTTGCTCAATTATGAACTGTTTCACACCTGCTCTACCCAGACAGAAGAGGCAAGCAGGTGAAAATCAAGCTTCTGCCTATTCTAATCAAGGCATTTTTTGGCAGAACGAGCATTTTTTTGTTATTCCAAAACAGTCCTGCTTGTAAAAATCCCCCACCACCTTGGCTAACACACATGTTTCTTAACGTGGTGAAATCAGGCCTTTGCTATAAGAATGGTGTCAAACACCTAAGGGTCATAAATATAATGTATTATATATACAGCTCAGGATATGCTTGATGAAACTGACAGTCAAGGAGGGATGTAGTCAAATGCACATGAAATACAAATCCAAATTTTTGGCTATATACATGTGCATTTGTCTCTTTCATTGTAGGTGGACAGGCAAATATGAAGTGTTCTTATCTGACCATTATTAACCAACTCATTTTCAGTAGGTGTTGGGGTAGAAATGCTTATTGTTTAGTTGAATAGTGTTTTCCTTTCAGTCTGAGGAGTGGTGAGGTTTTTCTATTCTGACCTCTTTCACATGATCCCATGCTGATTTGAGTAAATGGAATTTCACCATGAGTTTCATGAACTCTCTAATCTCTTTCCAGGGGCCTTCTGACAAGACATAATTTGTGATTGCTTCTTTCAATGTTATCAGATGTCTCCTGCAATCCACATCTGTTTATGGAATAAGTTCACCTGGTAATTGGTTATTATTTCACCCAGGTTACTGAGAAGGACTGGATTCAGACACTATTGTATTGGCAGTGCCTTCAGATCAGGCCTTAGGATTGTGGACCTCTGACCTAGCTGCAAATAATGTTAAGGAAAAGCCAAAAAAGTAATGCTATTAAAGGCAGGGAAACTTCAAAAACAACAACATATGGCACATATGTAACTACTAAGTACCTACCAAGAAATCCTTGGTCTAGCACTATAAATCCTTAATCCAGAGATACCCCCAAAAGAGAGCCCCCAAATAACCTTGTAATAAGAATTCCATACTAAAGAATGGGCTCTAACATTCTCTAATCCATTTGTAGCCTTCTTCAGTACTTGCTTCTGCCTAGCAGGAGAGTCAGACAGAATACCAAAACGTATATGCAACTCTTTAGTCAGTTGAAATCTGTAAACACTAATGGCATCACAATCAAATTGTGGCATTCAGCCTCAGATCCAGAAAGACAAGGCTGAATGGGAGCAAATGTAGACAGCTAAATTGTATGTTCATATCAAATGTGTAAGGATCCCTACCTATGATTTTCCACAAGAATGTGTAAAAGGCAAGCTCTGTCAGCTGAGTTGTTGTAGCTTGTGTTTTAAGGAGGTAGACATGGGTTAGGCAGCTAACAGAGGAAATGAAAGATTATTTATCATTTGATGTTTCATAAACTATTCTATAACAACCTGTAGAAATGTCAAACAGAAAACCCTTCATTTGGCGTTTCCTTGCTGTGTTCTTGTGAGGAATCCAACTCAGCAGGGACTTAAGCCTAACACCTTCAGATCTCCCAAGTTTTGGTTCCCTCTACTACCACAAAAAAAAAGAAAAAAAAAGGAGCACAGCCAGCTAATGGTGCTAGAAAGCATTGTCAGTTTTTCAAACATCGGGCCTTGAGGAAGAGCAGATCATAACAACCTCTCCCAGCTCCTAACTAGAACAGCAAAAGAGGCAAACCCCTTTCTGTGTTTTCTACAGTTTATTTCTTCAGGGCTCCAGCAGCTGTTTCTTTCCTTTGGTTTATTTTAAATTAACACTACAATTTTGTGAGGAAGTGCTCAGATGTAAAATAGAATGGTAGCACAGTCCTTGTTTTTGCTGAAAGCAGTGAAAAACAGTAATAAGACTGGCAGATTCCCTAAGAAGTATCAAATCTATTTCTTTACAAAAAGATATTGGCTTTCCTTTAGTTGTTGGTGATGACAGAGCCTACATGTTGGTGTCCCAAAAATTTCACTAAAAACTTAAAATGCCTAAAGCTCTCCATAGAGTTGTGTTGGGTTGGGATTTTCTTTATTGTGGGAAGGTTACAGAAGTAGTACACAAAGGTATTTTGCAGATGGGGTCAAAGTAGCAAACTGATTTCACTGCTGGAATGTTCCTTTCGGTGTACGTTCCTTAATTGTACCTCAGCTTTCCTTTAAGAGAAATAACTTGTTTATTTTGGGCAAAAAAACGCAAACAACCTTCTTCAAGCAAGATAAAAGATAAAAACATTCATTTATTACAGCTATGCTTTCATTTCTATAAATGATATAGTCTGAAAGCAGCTGTCTGTTGCTTTGCTTTATGTAAAGGTGCTGTCCCATCCTTTATTGATGTAAACAGGCTTCTAGTCAGACTTCACAGAGAGGTGTACAGAGAGCACAGAGACACTTTCAGCAGCAAAGGCGGCCACAGGACAAGGGGTTATGGTGAATGGGGTGACATCAGGCTGGTGACTGGTCACTAGTGGGGTTCTGCAGGGCTCCATGCTTGGCCCAGTTCTCAACATCTTCAACTTGGACGCAGGACTCCAAGGTAAATAAGTTTTCAGATTATATAAAATAAGAGTAGTTCTTGACACCTTTGAAGGTGCAGAGGGACCTCAACAAAACAGAGGGCTGGGCAATTACCAACCCTATGAAGTTTAACAAAGACAAGTGCTGGATTCTGCAGCTGGGATGGGGAAAGCCTGGAGGTAGACACGGACTGGGAATGAGAGGCTGGCAAGCAGTGCCATGGAAAGGGACTCTCCTTCCATGTATGATGGCAAGCTGAACATGAGCCAGCAGTGCCCCGGCAGCCAGGAGGGCCAGCCCTGTCCTGGGGAGCATCACCAGCCAGGCAGGGGAGGGGATTGTCCCACACTGCTCTGCTCTGCACTGGGGCAGCCTCACCTCCAGTGCTGGGGGCAGTTTTGGGTGCTGCAAAATAGTAAGAGATATAAAAGTATTACAAAGAGTCCAAAGGAGAGTTATGAACATGGTGAAGGCCTTGGGTAGAAGCTCTATGAGGAGCTGCTGAGGTCACTTGGTCTGTGCAGCTTGGAGATGGGGACACTGAGACTCATTGCAGTTACAATTGTAAAGGGCAGAGGAGGAGCAGATGCTGATCTCTTCTCTGTGGTGACACAACCTAAGGGAATGGCAAGGAGTTGTGTCAGGGGAGGTTTAGATTGGATGTTAGACAAAGGTTCTTTACTTAGAGGGTGGTTGAGCAGTGGAACAGGCTCTCCAGGGAAGTGGTCATAGCACCAAGCCTGATAGAGTTCAGGAAGGGTTTGGAAAAATATTCTCAGCACATGGTGTGATAGCCCATGGTTCTTGGGCTGTCCTGTACAGGGCCAGGTGTTGGACTTCAATGATCCCTGTCGTCCCTTCCAACTCAGAATAATCTATGATTCTGTGATTTTCAAGCCTGCCAAATTAGGTGAGAAATTATATTTCCACTATGGCTCCACTATATTCCACTATAGCTCCACTATATTTCCACTTTTGTCTCATTCCGTTCCTGACGGGAAACCCAAAAAGTGGCATGACTGATCCCCAGAGCTTATGAAAATGCAGATACTTTCGTTATGAGTCACCTGAGCTGATGGCTCAAGCACTCCCAGCTGCTCAGCTGCTTAGTATGCCATTAGGCAGCTTGCTACCCCAGCAGGCCCACCTGAAGAGCCTGCCCACAGGCTTTTCTTCAGGCTGCTCCAAACATCTCCTGTCAAAGGGATGGGATACTGATGCATCAGTTTTCCAGCCCCTGTGGAGACCACTGCCTTTTAAGTGGGGGGGGCAGGGGGTAGACTTGGGAAGAAATTCACATTGAGGGAAATGGAGGGAAAGGAAAAAAAATACTTTTTGTCTTGCTATAAAAAGAGAACCTTGAAATTTTGCAAGTTTTAGCCTAAAGGTGCTGCTGTTGAGTCCACTGCATTTGTTGGCTAATGAAACAAGAGATGCCAAACCAGCTCTCTACCAAGGGTTACTTGAAAATTTCCCAGAGGATGGCTGTGGTAACATTGTGATAACATTGCATCATGTTATCATCTTAGAGCATTGCATCATGTTTATTTTGGGCTGTAGAAAGAAATGCACTTAGAATTTGTCGTTTGGATCTAGGGATTTGCCAAATGCTCAAAAAGAAGAATCAGACCTCTGATACAGTGCTGAAAAACCCAAAACCCCACAAACATCAGGTACTAACAACAACCTGAGCGGCAAAAGAATAGAGTAATAAAAGTTACCAAATCCTATTTTGTTTTGTCCTCTTTCCTCAAAAAAATTGAAGAATAATTTTCAAAGGTCATATGACATGGAAATCAGAAGGCAATCCTCTGAGAGTTGATGCAGTGGGTTGATGCTGGCTGAGTGCCAGGCACTCACCAAAGCTGCTCATTCACTCCCCTCTGCAGCTGGAAAGGGGAGTGAAAATAGAATGAAGGGTTCATGAGTTAACTTGTGAGAGATCACTCACTAAATACCATCCAGGCAAAACAGGCTTGAATTAGAGATACCAATTACATTTATTGCTAACAAAATCAAAGCAGGATAATGAGAAGAAAAATAAAACCTTAAAAACATCTTCCCCCTTCCCCTCCCTCCTTCCCAATTCTACCTCCTACCCTGGAGGTGCAGGGAGATGGGGAATCTGGGTTATGGTCAGTTCATCCCCTGCTGTTTATCCCACAGCTCAGGAGAGGGGTTGTTCCCCTGTTCCACTCTGAGGTCACTCCTATGGGAGACAGTTCCCCATTAACTTCTCCAGCATGAGTCCATCCCATGGGCAACAGTCCTCCCAAAATTGCTGCAGTGTGGGTCACTCTTCCATGGGGTGCAATCCTCCAAGGACAGCTGCTCCAACCTGGGGGCAGGGCCCTTCTCTCCAGAGGTCTCCCATAGGGTCACAGCTTCCACTTGCTCCAGCAAGGGGCATCTCCGTGGGCTGCAGGTGGATCTCTGCTTCTCCATGGATCTCCTCCACAGGCTGCAGGGACACAGTTGTCTCACCATGGTCTGCACCACAGGCTGCAGGGCAATCTGAGCTCCAGCACATCGAACACCTCTTTCTCCTCTTTCTCCTTTCTGCAGTGCCCTTGGTGCCTGCAGAGTTGTTCCTCTCACAGACTCTCACTCTGCTCTTCTCTGGCCAAAATTAAAACTGTGCAATAATGTTTTTTTATTCTTCCTAAACACATTATTGCAGAGGCAACACCCCCGTTTCTAATTGTCCTGGCTTCAGCCAGTGGCACATCCAGCTTTGGAGCTGCCAGGGACTGGCCCTGACAGACATGTAGGAAGCTTCTAGAAGTTTGTCACAGAAGCCACCCCTGTAGCTCCCCCATACCAAAGCTTGGCCATCTCCCAAACCAGGACAAAACCCAATACAGTTGATTTGGGAGGCTACCTGGAATATGGTGATCATTGATTTTCTGTATTTGAAGGTCATTAGAGTAAGAATGCACTGACATAAGCACAATGACATGCAGCAACTAACTTTTTTTCAGTGTTTGTGTCTTGAATATATAATTTTCTCCATGCTTCTCAACATTTTGATTCAGTTCTGTCTTTGGTGATAATCCCTTCAATATATACATGAACACTATTGTTGAGCAATGACTCTAAAAAATTTTACTGAATTATGCAATTTTTTAAACGAAGTTATCAAATTTCCTCACAGAAGTTTGTGTGGTGTTAACCTCTCCTTTTGATAGTTAATTTTTTTATTAAAGCTGAGCCATAAAGTAACTTTTACAATAGACATTTGTAAGTACTGTGACAGATTTTTTTTTGTGAACCTGTCTAAATATCCCAGAAATAAAACCAATAGGTATTGTAGGTATTGTAATAGTGTTTAACTAATTTGCAGTCTTGCATCTAATTTAATAACACAAAGTGGGTATCCCAATGAATAAGATTATTTCCATGTTTTGCCAGGAAAGGCCTAATAAATGAATACAGATATATAGGGGTATATATGCAGGACTGATTTCTGTAGAAACTCTTCTTGTAAAGACGGTTACAGAACCTGGTTGAGTAGCCCTGTATAAAATGAGGAATTTGATGCTACTTGTCCTTCAAAGCACTGGAAAAACGCATTAAACTGGACCTCATCATCTCCCTTAATAGTATTCCTGTTGCTAGGAAACGGTTATCTGGACCCCATCCATAAGCCTTGTCTTTGGGACTGCTTTCATGCTTAAAGCCCTAGCTCTGACATCCTTGAAATTGTGCTTTCATTTTTCATTGTCTATCCTTTTACGTTTTGCCATTTGTTTTTGCTTACAAAATCCAGTTTCACAAATGAGCAGATAAATATCATATAACTAACCAGCTGAGTAAAACAGAGATCTCCTTCAAATTGTATCCTCCAAAAGTATTCCTGGAGTTGCTTTTTGCCCTCACCATTTGTCCTGGGATAAGTGTTAGTGTGGATGGGACTACTCATGGAAGAGCATAATTTTCCAAGTATTTAATGAAATGTCTGTATTTATGTGTAAAATACAGGGTTTGCTTTCCCTTCACTGCTGAGGTATTTCTTGCACCCACCTACTGCAAGATTATGCTTGATTAGAAGCCTCATTTTTTTGTTTGATGCTCTTTTAGTTGATTTCACTCTGCATATGAGACTTGCCACGGATTTAGTAAAGGGAAAGGACACTAGGTCCTCTTTGCTTATCAAGCTTATAAATAGATTGCACAATTTATCTTTCAAAAATCCTAGCAAAGCCAAAATGATAATAATAGCTGTATAATTATTAAAATGTGTTCCTAGCTGAGCTTGTTATCGCCTCTCAAGAATCAATGAAGGAATAGATGTTGTGGATTTAATGATAGGGTTGTTTTAGTGGTTCTTATTTTACAAAGCAGAAGCAAGGAGATGGTAAAAAAGGTCAAAGAAGGTGGCAAAAAGGGTGAATTCAGCATTCTGCTATAGAAGGTGCTCTCTATAGAAGGATCCTCCAAGGGTGTTTCTAAAAAGCTAGTCAGAGATATAAAAAAGCCCAAAAATCTAGATTTACCCCATTTAACCTTTTACATATCCCTGATTCAACACAATCTTCAGCTATGCATTGCCAGGACACTTTTCCCTCAGCATATCAAACTTCTGACCTTGCAGCTGCTGTAAGTCACTCACAGCAACACGTCCTGCTGTACCATGTTATAAATAAAGGTAACTTGCTCATCAAATGCCAAAGACTGGCCAGGGTTATACAGACTGATCCTGCAGTTCTCACACGGGCAAGATCACCACTGACCTAAGACTTTGTTCATTCCACTGATGGCTTCAGCTCCCTTTTAATCACAGAGGTATAAATCAGGATCCACCCAGACAAAATCATGGGTTTAGACAGAAAATCCAGTGTGAGTGGAATGTCAAAGGGCAAATTCCTCTATTCCTGTAATCCTTCAGGCTTCAGTGCAATCCCTGAAACCTTGCTCCAGGGAGAGCTTGTCCCCCCAGCTACCTGAAACCGCTGGGAACCTTGCCTCTGTGCAAAGTTTTACATCAATGCTACTGAAAACAATTTCTGAGTCATTGTCAATGCTCATTTCTTATGCTGCCCTCTTAGGGAGTCGGGTTGCTTTAGCCAGGCAAGTCAGGTCTTCCCTCTGCTTCTTGCATATGGCAGTGTGCTACAAAGGCTCTCACTTAGCCCTGGAATTCTGCATTTCAAAATTGAAATTCAGCTTTAAAACAGAGAAGAAAAAATTCGGAGTTGGGGAAAAGATGCTGCAAGAATCATCTTTTTGTCCTGAAATGGGGATCCTGATGTTCCCTTTTCTGGCTATGAGCCTCAGATTTGCCATTAATGGAATGCTGGAATGCTTGATTTGTATCACTAATAAGTAATATAAAATTTGTTTTGCTGCCAATGCAGGCTGTTCAGAATGCAGGATATGAACTGATAAACATGTACTGCAGATCACAGTGAGCCCAGAAAAGAGACAACATTGTAAAACATCCTATACACCACAGTCTTGCCATGCAAATCCCAGCATTAGTGATAACTACCCTTCAGTGAATTCAGAAATTACCCTGTGAATCTGTAGCATCAAAAAGACATAGATATTGTCCTTGGATTTTACATCAAAATCCCAGCACTCACTGCCCCTGATTTCAGAAAAACAAATTGTTCCAAACAAATTGTCTTTGGGTGAGATTGTTAACAGGACAATATATTTACAGACCAAACCAAATACAGGTTTAGCCAAATTCTTGTTTTGCTGAGGAAGACCTGATCACAACTTCATGACTTGAATTTGCCTGGCTGTCATTCATTTAAGTACTGGATATTTCACTCTGGGCCCAGAGACAAGGGTAAACAGTGCCACAGCAAAGGAGTATAAGATATGCTCCAGCTGTCCCCTACAACTCCTCTGTCCTAAATATATCTCTGCAGTGGTTTAACTGGTTTAGTTTCCAGGAAGACTGGCAGAGGTTTAGCTTTGTATGTAGCTCCCAAACTGAATGAACAATAAATAAAACAGGGGGTTTATGGAAAGTTTTGTTCTCACCACACAACAGAGTACAGGACTTAAGAAGTAGCTTTGCTGTCCCTGTGCTTTGTTTTGAAAAGAATTTTTGAAAAAGAATGATATCCAGGATATAGTTCATCTCTTATTTGTATTATCCTCTTCCAAAATCTTAGTAAAACTCTCCCTTTTCTTATGTCTTTGCCAACATACCTTGGCAAAAAACTTGGCAAGAGTGAGGTTTTGCTCTGCTGAGAACAGCGTCTATCAGGCTGGTGGGGAAGTTCTTACTGCTTCCTTACACTCCCCTTCTCCATCTGCTGCTTAATATGCAGCATTTATAGCTCCTGTGCTGGGAGCTGTCTCACGGCTGTGGGCTTGTGAAGGAGGTTCTGGTCCAAGGACAAAACTCTTCGTTCTAAATTCTAGAAATAATACTACTTTTCAAGCTTTCTGAACTGTGTTGCCAAAGGGGTATTTATGGCAGTGACAGACAACTTCATAAAAAGGGTCAAGGCACGAGTTCCCCAGTCCATTCTTGCCTTTCTCTTTATCTGTGATTGTTTTGTGCATGGGCTTGACCGAGGAGAGGAGAGGAGAGGAGAGGAGAGGAGAGGAGAGGAGAGGAGAGGAGAGGAGAGGAGAGGAGAGGAGAGGAGAGGAGAGGAGAGGAGAGGAGAGGAGAGGAGAGGAGAGGAGAGGAGAGGAGAGGAGAGGAGAGGAGAGGAGAGGAGAGGAGAGGAGAGGAGAGGAGAGGAGAGGAGGAGAATACTCTTTGGAAAGTCAAACTGTACCTTTATCTGCCTCGGAAGCATGTGAGTAAGCCACTGAGAAAGAAAGCAAGGTGGTCAAAAGGATGTTGCTCAGATACATGAGAGAGATGCAATTGATTTGATTCTCTAGTGTATGTCAGGAATTATAAGACAGGTTTGGGATCTCTGCCTTCATGGTGATGAAAGTCTTTGGGCTGATGGCACATAGGCCTCAGGCTTTGAAGACCCCTCCAAGTAGGAGAATTCGGAGAACACCTTTCAGAGGAGACATACACCTAAGCCATTTTCAGAATTATTGTGAACTGGAACGGGGGAGCTTAGCATGACTTGTGTGCATTGCAATCCTGCCTCTCATTAAGATTTACTACTGTGAAGTTCCCCACTCCCCAGATTTCCTTCTCACTTTGCAGAGGGACTGAAGCAGGGCTGAGTCTTCTCCTCAGCCAAGCCTGAAGGTTTTTGTATGTTGCTAGCAGCATTGCAGGGCCAAGGGAGCCTTGCCTGTGGATTTGCACCTCCCATCACTTTTGCATGCTGTTTTTCTGGCCCCAGTGTCCTCAGAAGCACAGTGTCTGCTGGGCACTCTGCCACAAATCCTCTCTCAAGAAAATACAGGTGGAAAGCAGCAATTAATTCTGCTCAGTGGAACACTCATTTAGGCAGCATAGCTATTGAAATGATCACTGAATAGGAGGGGACCTTTTTGTGCTGTCCCTCAAGGCAGAAAAAGCCTCAATTCATAAGTGATAGTCCTGAAGGATGTATGTTGGAATAGCTGCTTGAGAAAGATTTTTTTTTCCTGATGCTTTTTCCCTACTGAGCACTTAGGTTAACAAGTGGGAGCTCATCAATTGAGCAGAGGTGGCCTCTGGACTCCTGTGAGCTTATTCTGCCCAAATGAACTTATTTAGTGAGGCAGCTTCCGAAGCCTGAAACTCATTCCTTTGAACTTTCACACTTTGTAGACCAGTAATTAAAGATATTAGAAGGAGAGGTTGAGGGAGGGCACAATTTTTTCATTTTGTTCTCTTGTTTGTTTGCTTAGAGTTCAGCCACTGGAAATGTGCTACCTCTAGCCTTTAAAAAAAATCAGAATATAAAATATCCTGTTGCTTTTGTCTCTTGGCTTTCTCGGTTGCAAACTAGATAACTCAACAGGAGAAAAGGAAGCCATGGCTTTTATCTTGGCATCTAGCTCCTGGCACTTATGCTTATGTAATCAGCCTTCAGTAGACTCTATTGCATTTTAACCATTTTCACAATTGCTCAATTATCAGTCTGTCATTTCATCCAAACTTCAAGGGGATTCCAGTTCTGTTTCCACCATAGATTCAAAGCTGATTGCATCTTTGGGATTCTCACAAACTCCATCTCTGAACCTAGTGTTTTCCTGCTGGATGGTCTTGGTTTTTTTTTTTTTTCTTGGTGGCCCTTTGTCTGTGGTTATTACTTTGGCTGCCTTAATAAGTAAGAGCCATCTGGAGGCATGGTTGACCGAGTTTGCACCTGCGTCTACATCTGCACTGTCTGGCCATGTCAGGTGGATGTTCACCTAAAAGATCTATCTCAGTGTGATAAAAAGGAAAAGAAAAGGGAGGGAGGGTGTAAAACTGTTATTCCTGCCTCCCTGCAACAGCAGGTGCACCAGATGGCTCACAAAGTAATTAGGGTGAAGAAACAGTGTCAAGACTTCATGCGGTGTGGTCTGTAAATGATCATCAAACCAAATTCTTTATCAAAGATGGAGTTTTCTCTCTCCCCACCGGCAAATCGATACACATTTGAAACAGTACATGTAATCTGCTTCCTTACATGCAGGCACCTGGAATGCAGACAGAGAAACCTGGTCAAGAGACCATTCTTGTTAAGCAGCCATCTGTCCTAACAGACTGTCCTTAAGCATTCCCAGCCTGTTGAGTTGTTATGCTTTGCTTTCTTTGAAGGCAATTTTTCCTTAAAAAATATTTTTTTTGCCTCCTTAAGTGGTCACCTAGAGGAAATTTTGCCATGCAGTATGTAAGGTAAACAGCGCAAGGCTTCCTGGTAGAGCTGTGCTTTGGCAGCAGAACAAGGACCTTGCACTGGTTTAATCTGCAGATCTACTAATTTCCAAAGCTTCTTGTATTTCCCCCTTTTTCTCAGCTTTTGACTGTGTTAGCTCCCTTGGATGCAGGGAGACTCTGGCTCCTGCCCGAGCCTGCTGGACAGACCTGCCAGAGCTCTGCTTGGTGTGTTGGGTATTTGTTATCGTAGGATAACGCACTGTCACCGTGTCACAGCCCAGGGTGCCTCAGCTGAGAACCACTGCAGCCCTACCATATTGCAAAGGGGCTGCTCCTGCAAATCTGTGTGCTGCCCTTCTCTTCACCCAGCCTCTCTCTGCACTCACCTGAGCTACCCACTCCAGCTACCAGGGTGTTCTCTCCTATTTCCTATGCCTTTGGCCCCCATTTCAAATCTCTCTTTGTGTCCATGGAACTCTGCACCACCCTGGCACCCATGGGAGCAACATGGATGGAGATCACATCCACTGGCGAGCAGTGAACAGCAGGCCTGTGGCTTTAAATACTTTTACAAGGGTATTTCTGTTTAGGTTCTGAAACGCCTCTTTTTGTCACACACAGCATTTCATTAAATAACCACAGTAAAGCAATACCCCATGAAAAAGGAGAAGCCTAAAAATGAGCTTTCAGCTGGCTTCTCAGATCATTACAGAGCAGTGAGGGAGCAGCTGCACAAGGTTTAGATACTCCAGGATAAATTCTGTAGAAAAGCTTACACATAGAAAGAAGTTTTAACAATGTGCATCATGCTAGTCTAGAATGTGAGTCTAAGAAAGGCAGTCTGTTGTCCTGCTGCTATTTACAAACTGAATTATTTTGATTCGACTGTCAGCGTGTTTGGGGTTTTTTTCCAAATTCTATTCTGCTATGGCGAGTTTCCATATTAAAATTGATAGATTTACCTTTCCAAATCCATGATTTTCAAAAATTTTTCAATTTTAGTTTAGTTTTTTGAGAGCCTGTCTATAGCTGAATGTTCTCTGTTAAAGGAAGTTATGACAGAGTTAAAGGGATACAGGATCCCTGTGGCAAACATGTGCCACATGCAGGAGAAGAAAACTCACCTGGGTTGCAGCACAGGAGACTGGAGTGGGCTGGTGTAGAGCCTTGTAATCTGGCAATACAGTGTAAAACATGTGATGCTGAACCCAAATTTCTCCAGACCTGCATTTGCAGTGTTTGTGTAAATAAATCTAGAACTAAAACTTTTTTGTTTTTAAACTTACTTGACAGCTGGCCAGCAGCATCTTAACTTGCTGGGCTTTTTTGGCCAGGAAGTTTGGCTCAGGTCTTACTAATTTTACACTGAGATCCAAACACCAATCAGGGTGCAGTCTAATTCTTCTAAAAGATGAGTACATCTCTGGAACTGGACTGTGCCCCACAAAAATACACAGTGTTCCTCCTTTCTTTTAAGAGCTGCTCTTTCTACCTTCCCTGCTCCCCCTCTTCTATCCCTTTTCTCTTCCCCTAAGCTTGGCAAGCCTCTGAGCCCAATTCTTGGGCAGATGCTATTGCAGAAAAGGTGCATGGTAGGAACATCTTGTGATTTCTCAGGCAGAAAACTCAGCTCCTCACCTCAGCTCTCAGGCTCTGGGTCCCAACTACATGGAGGGACCTCTGTTCCCTTGGATGGTTTGGCATCCAGCCTGAAGATCCTTCTTCCTTGCTAACTAGCTGAAAATCAGGTACCTGCTCAGGATTCTCTGGACCAGCTGGATTTTAGTTTCTGTTCAGTGAACTAGATGTTTTCTGTTTTGGGCAGATCTGTGCCTAATTTTTTGACTTATAAATCCTTTACTGCTTCTAGATCTCAGTTTAATATAGCCAGCAGTTCAACTCTTTCAATATCCACACTCTGTTCAAACTAGATAATTGCCTATCCTGTAATTACAGTGATGAGCAGTACCTTAAATGTGCATTCCTGGTTACTCATAGCCATACTCTTCTCCTCCATTCTAGTGAAAAGGAGCTAAATTTCCCCATTGGTATTGCTAAAACCACCTTTTCAAATCAAACCTAAGCAAATAAAGCAGCTCTTGTGCATACACTCTGATGTTAACAGTTTCCACAGCAGATAAACTATTCTGTCCCTCTCTACTATACTTCTGGAGTTTTCTCCATCAAATATCTTCAAGGAAAATATGAAAAAAAATCTGTTTGTAAAATGCCTAGATCTTTATTTTCCTGCAAGAGGCAGTCTAGGAGTGTTCCCCTGTTATAATTTGCATTTTTGCTTTTGTTTTTATATATCTTCATATGTACCAGAAAATACATTTAATTTCCCTACTGTTTTTGATTACTCCTGGTTGGCAAACAATGAAGACTAATTGTTTTCTGATGTAGCAGAAACAAACATGATTCTTATTCACAAGTAACCTTGGCAGTGTCAAAAGGGGCATACACAGCCCTGGGAACAATTTTCTTAGCTAGCTGTACTTTCAGAGCCACAAAGAAAAGCCATTTTGTTGCTGTTTCTAAGATAAAACTATGGCAGAGAACTAAGATGCAATCCAAGTCTCATACTCAAATTAATAGGTAATAAGGCTGAAATGCATTTTTAAATTGCAGGAACATGAAAACAGTGATGCAACTGTTCTTGGGGTAGGTTTGCATGGAACAGAAGTACGGGAAGCTGCCCAGCCCCATTGCAGCCTGGGCCCCAGACCAGATGATGAGAGGGGAAGTTTTACTGGTGCAGGTACAGTGCTGTGTTCTGGTACTTGTTTGCCTCCACCTTATGTTAGCAGCAGGGCTCTGTATAACAATGTGTGGACATATAAGCTGGAATGAAACCTACCTTAGGGATCCTGCTGTATCCCTGTGCCAAACACAAACATGCCCTTAGTGATGGATGGAAGAGGGGGCAGGTAAATCTTAAGGTGGATGTCTTTTTCTCACAGGTATGTATAAACAGTCAGGGCAATTTAACTGCTTATAAAATAAAGAAAATGGATATATTTTCAATGGTAGATGATGGAACAAAAAATGTTATCATTCTACAAATGGTATCTTTTATATGTTTCCAATGAGAGAAAGAAAACAAATTGCAAAATTAATCTATTCATTTTGCTCTGTGGTAATGTTTCCTCAAATTAAATTATTCCATAATGACCTATTCAGTGCTTTGCATTATCTTCAAAACAAATAGTCTATTATTTTGGTACTTCTCTGGCCCTTAAAAATGTGTCTCAGTTCTTCAAAAAGTGATGTAGGAGAGTAATATTTTCTTCTGATTCACAAATATGAAACAGGTACTGGAATTCTAAAAATTGTACTTCCTAGTGGGTGTGATCTCACTGAATTTCTGTGCATAAGTTTTGCAGTGGCAGACCCTAACAGGGAACTGAGATCAAACAAGAATAAGGACAGGACTGCGACTGAAGCTCACCTCACACTGAGCACACTGAGATCATCTCACACTGAACTCACTGAGATCATTTCACACTGAACTTAAACTACCCTTCCTTACTTGCAGGAGTTTTGCTGAAGCAAGAACTAGAAAATCAGGTCTCTGTGCACATGTACAAAGTTAATAAAATCTTTTTTATTCGTAAATGTAAAAGTCAAAATTCCAGTGTTTAATAGTGCAGCGTACTTGTGGTCAATTTGGGTTCAAACAGCCTTTCAGTTAGCTAATTCTTCATTGTGAGGATGCCATGCCAAAATATTGATCTTGTTCTGAGCAAAAAGCCAACTGTGCTCAGTGTCAGTCTGTGCTAAAATCATTGTTGGACTGAGCCCTATGTGGCAGCTATAACATTTGAATTAAGAGACACAGTGGAATATTTTTCAGCTTTTCTAATTAAAATAATAATTATGTAGTGTCTATCAGCATGGAATTCCAAATGTAAGCCTCAGGGTCAAATGGCTTAGAAAACTGAAACCCTGCTCCCTTCCTGGGGAAAAAAAGGAGATGAAGCCATTCAAAGCTGCTTCATTTACATAAATTGCAAATACTGTTTACAAATAATACCATTTACTGTGTTCTGCTCTTCATAAATGACAAAATATTCTTACTCATGCACCACAGTAGCATGAACCCCAGAACTAGTAGGTCATTCTCATCAACAGGCAGTGATTTTATGTTTGATACTGCAGTAAAGAGAGCTCATTTGGAGGGTGCATGATATTCTTATGAGCACAGGTTTTGTGCGTAGTTCTGGTGCCCTTGAGTGTGGCAGGTAAAGCTCATTTAACCTGCTTAGCTTTGGAACTGCAGAGAACACATGGTCAAGATAGTTAGGATGCCTTTTTGGACAGTCAGCACCAAACCTGCAGAAGTAGATTTGAAATCACAGAACTGAGCCCAATTAGCTACACATCAGAGTAGATGCTGCAGAAGTGAATTTCCTTGAACTGAAGCCGTGTGGTGGAGGATCAATCAATCAATTTATGAACACCTCAAGGGTAATAATAGTCTAGTGAATGTGAATTTGTCAAGGACAAATTGTATCAAACCAATCTAATTTCTTTCTTTGACAGGATAAGTGAATAAGGGGGAAGCAGTAGATGTGATCTATCTTGGCTTCAGTGAGGGTCTTGAGTCTCCTACAGAGCATTCTCATAAGCAAATTATGGTATATGATTAAATCACCACAGAGAAGGCTCACAGCTGGTTGAGAAAACAAAAACAAAGAGAAACTATCACTGTTTTTTGTCAAACTGGGAGGACATTTAAAATTGTGTATTTCTGAGTCCATTTTTATTCAATCCTTTGCTGATCAATGATCTGGATGATGAAATCATGAGGATGCTTTCAAATTTTGAAAGAGTTCCAGAAAATAGGAAATTGTTCCAAAATCAGCTAATGGAGATTTGATAGAGGCACATGCAATTGCAATAGGAGTGCTTTGTGTGTATGAAACTGAGGAGAAAACACTTTGGAAGCAGTATAAGGCAGAGAAGGAGTTAGAAGTTATGAGGACAAAGACAGCGGCAACAGTGTGACACTGCTACGTAAAAAAAAGATTCTTCTTTTTCTCGGACAAATTAATTTTCATTTGTGAAGGGTAAGAGGCTCTAGGTGGCTCTAGATGACCTTGCTTGAGCAGAGAGGTTGTCAAGATGACCTCCAGAGGTTCTTTGAGCCTCAACCCTTCTGTGTTTCAGTATCAATCTCGCTATTGAGACCAGTGATATCTCATTCAGAGTGAAGTTTCAGGCTTCAGACTACGGGAAAGATGTAAACAAACACTCAAAGGGCAAAAGGAAATAAGATAAATGATAGAGGCTTGAAAATCTTGACATCGGAAATAGCCTGAAAGTGAAGTAGGCCATCTCTGTATCATTTGTTGCACCGGGCAGCAAATGTCCTTCAATTTCTTAGTGTCATTAAAGCACATAACTAACATTTGAAAACTGGGGCTTCAACAAACTTCTGATGTATGTTTGATTTTGTGTCATTTTGTTGTGTATTTAAAAGCTTAGATGTTCTTTATTTCTTTCTCTCCAATTGAAGTTCATCATGTTTACCATGTTTTCTTGTTTGCATTTTTGCTGCTTTTTTTTGTGTACTGAAATATCCCTAGACAGAAGAAACTCTGCTGTTGATGTTGGCAACTAAGATTTACAGAAAAATATAATTTCAGCTCTGTGTACTTAGGGCTTTGTAAATTTTGTAGCATTATACCACTCTCTTTCTGTTGTACTGATTGGAGCAACACAGGTGAAGAAAATGAGTAATGTTAGTCAAGAAAATACTGTGGCTTTATAGAGTAACTATTCATGAAGAAAAAAGCCTTGAAACATTTCCAGAACTGGAGGCAGAGAATTTATTGTTCCTGCTGGATCCCAGAATAACTACTGCTTTGTGTCATCATTTTATAATCCTTGTCTGTCAATAAACATAACTGTAGCTAGCAATAAAAATGATACAGGCTCAGTCAGGCAACGCTACCCTGGTAAAACAAATTTATGAGCCAGTTAATATTTTTAATCCTGTTTCAGAGATGACCTCAAAACCCAGACCATTTATTTAAGCCTCTATCCCCTAAAGGAGCACATGTGGATGTCAGATAAATGAAACCTGCTTTTGAATCACGTTGATCTTGGGCTGAGGTTGGGCAACAAGAGGGAGAAAGGGTGGAACTGTGGACATCTGTCTGCAAAAACAAACCAGCCCCATTAGTGTCTGTCTCCTGTCCTGTGCAGAGTTGGTGAAACACTCTTGCAGGCTCAAATTAAGCCATTTATTTGATAACACAAAATTCAGTATGCAGTATTTTTCCCTTCCCCACATCAGTTACATGCCAGTGATTATTCCAGTTCTACCATTGATCCAAGATGACTTTTAACAACGGGGAGCCATTCTGTTTACGCTGCTTCAGAAATCTCTGAGATGTTATTTGATCTACAGCATCCATTAGATGCACAGAATACATTTCTTTCTCTATTGTTTCATCTTATTAGGAAGATATGGCAATGACACTGTCTGCTAATTGCTACCCAACTAGTGCTTTGTGCCTTGTTAATTTTGACTAAGACTCTTTTCCTACATAGCACACTGTAGATATTGCTAATAGGAGAAAGACAGGTAATTAATTGGTGTCTTGAGTGTTAGACAGACAAACGAAAATTCACTGATAATCAGTTTTTCTTTGATGGAAGGGTCGGCTCTTGTCACTAGTTGCTGCACTGTCTTTTCTCTCTATGCTGCAAAGTACAGTATTTTATACTTGTAATGGCTACCAGAAGAATATATACTGCTGTCCACAACTTATAATGAATTATTATGATGACTTTTTAAACCTTGGCTAGGTATTATTCTGAAAGTGAAAGCCAGGGAGGGTCCTAGGTCTGAGTGTATTTTTGCACTGATTGTCTGAGTCTCCTGGAAAGTCTGCAACATACCAAGGCAAGACACATGGTCTTAACAACACAGTTACAGGTTATAGGCACCAAGTATAAAGTCAGAGTGGCTACAAAGATATCTTCCTATTTGGGGAAGCCAGATGAGTCAGTCTGGCAATAGAAGATCTACTTCTAGTTCTCATCTGTCATATAAGAGAGAAAGTTTTGATGGCTCCAGACAGCAATCCTTTGAGTCCTGAAAGAAAATAACTGAAAGTGCAAGGAAAAGAGTTTTCTTTCACCCAAGCTACTTACAAAATCTCTTTGTTCTTGGACTTAGACCCCAATCCACATCTTCTGCACTGCCTCATCAAAAATACAGGTTGATGTTTCACTTCTTATGTCTTGTATATCAATCCTCTACTGCACCCACAGAAATGCATCTCAGGCAAAAAAAAAAAGATGATCCTTATAGAGTGAGAGCTAATTGTTGAGTTAGATGGACAAAAACAGCAATCAAATCTCCTAAAACAGAAGCTTTCTGGCTATGAGCAAATATATTTACATACCTGGTCTCATAGAAAAGATAGATTGACTGTAAGTTATCTTCCTGAAAGTTGGTGGTTTGTAGAGAATTGGTGTTCTGCAGCCCCCACAAAATGCAGAACTGAGTATGCAGCATATCTGAAGTAATGCCAAGACTTTAAGATTTATATGCCTGCATTAAAGACAAATTTGGTAACCATGTGGAATGCTATGTATCATATTCAGTGTCTCTCTGTTCACTACAAAGGTTTTCTTGTGAAAAAATGTTCTGGTTTCACTGTTAATTTTTTTCAAATTTCTGTATGTGAAGAACAGCCTTCAGAAAATAATCATTTAAGTACAGCAGCTGAAAACAAACGCTAAGAAGACTATAGCATCAATTAATTTCTTAGACATTAGAATGGCTCTCTGGATAACAATCAGAAGTTGCCAGACAAGAAAAATCTAGCAGTAAGGTAAATGAAACAAAAAGTCCCACTAAATTCAGTACAGTCTGGTGACAGTCAAATTCTAGATAAAGCTTCCTGCTGAACTGCAAGAAGGCTACGTGTGAGCTTAATCATGTGTAATGATATGGATGAGCACAGCTCCGAGCAGCAACCTTGCACTCTTCATTCTGCCTAATGTGCCAGTGCTCCTGCACACAGAAGCTGATGACTGCCAACTTCTCAACCACTGTCTGAACTTACAGACATTATAAATTCAAAAATAACACCTCCACCAGAAAATATTTTACATACATTGTCATAATAACACCTATGATTAGAGAGGGGGGAAAAAAAAAACACATGAGTTTTTAATCTCTTCTCTCCTGACTTGGTTTTTTGTGCATTTGAAAGCAAGCTGTACATTGTCTGATTCAATGTTTGCTCAGTCTAGTCACTCTGTTATTCTTGGGGGTAAGGGAGGGGCTAGGGAAGGAGAGAGACAAAAGAATCACATAGCAAAAAAAAAAAGGAAAAGAATAATATGATTTTAAAATCTGGAGAATGGTATTAACACAGGTTTTTGTGGATTAATCCAGAGAAGGACAGGCAAAATGTATTAACTGACTGGATTTTGAGCTTGGAGAAAGGAAGGGCTGTGTCAATATTCTCCCTGCAGGGAAGGCAGAGAGAGCAGGGGAGGAAAGCATGTGAGAATACTCGTCCCTCCTGTGGCTGCCATTCTGAGCCTGTGTTGAGCTGTGCATGTGCTACACACAGCCTCGGCAAAGTGCTGATGTTCTTCTCTCATAAGTCTGTCTGTGAAAGAGCAAACACTCTCCCTATCAGTTCCCTTCCTCTCTGTGTCTTAGTGCAATTGTCAAGTTTGAAAATTACAGACATTGCATGTGCTTAAGGAATTGCTAACTCACCCTTCTGATTTCCTCCTTCCCTTCTTTTCACCAGGTGGGCAGTTTTCATTTTTCACATTCAGTTTCACTCCTTGTTTTCGCCTTTCAAATGTAGCAGTGAAGCAGGAAGAAAAAATAAAGACGTCAATAGTATAAAGAATATCTCATTAGTTTTGATTTATTATTTTTTCTCTTCCCTTGCACAAAAAAACGTAGATTTAATTTGAGGAGAACCTAACTGGTAAACTGCAACTGAGCAGGAATTCAGCTGGAGAAAAAATGCAACTCAACATGAGCAGTTTTTATAAGCTAACTTAAATTCCTTATACACAAGATCTTTCTTTTTCTTTCCTACACAATGCGTGTCACATTGGGTCTTGTAATTCTGACTACCCTAAAAGGCCACCTTGAAATTCATTTCACAAAATATCATTTCCTAAACATGTTTTCAAAACTTTATTTATTATTAGAGAGGGGAGCTGAAAATTTAACCTTTGATCTAGACTAAATAACTTTTTGCCGGTTCACCCTGAACTGTCATTTCCGTTGAATGGACTAAAAGAGGCAGAACATCTGAGAAGCAAAAACCTGTTTTCTGAAACTGCTATGGCTCTGTCAGTGTCTCACAGACAACCTGGAACTAGTCTATATCAAGCTGCTTTAAAAAATACAAATAATATTTGTATATTAATATTTGTATTGCATTGTATATTAATATTTGTATATTTGTATATTAATATTTGTATTGCAATAATTTGTATAATTATTGCAATATTTCTTCTTTGAAAATAGATAATTTTAATGATGGATTTATAAGTGATGGAGGCAGCCATTGCCCAGCCCCTTTGCCACAATGTGTGGGAACCTTTACCCACCCATTGCTATATCCGGGCAGAGATGATTCCAGATATCTGTTTAGTGCTTGAAATGGCTGAATGGGTTTTCCACTCACCGTGCAACCAGAGGGACCGGAACCCACAGTCTGATATTAATCCCCATTTCTTTTGCAAAGTTTTTGGTTGTTTTCAGAATGCTGGGGCAAATTTTTGTTTCCTCTAACTAAATACTTGTTCTGATTTTCCAAGTGGCTAGATAGGTAACACAGCCCTGGGAAACAGGAATGGGAGGGGAGGAGGAATAGGGAGGAATGGCTGCTGTGTCGAAAATTGACACTGACATATCAGCTTTTTTGGGATTGGGGCCTGGATTGCCCTACATCTCTGCAAAGTGCTTAGCACATATTGGGCTCTGTGAGCTATTGCATTAATAATGACCTTGGCTCGCACATAACAAACAGCCTTAAGCTCAGGCCAGTCAATATTTAACCTGGGCTGTGAGGGAAAAGAAGGTGGCACTCCAAGCACATCCATCTGAGCTCCCAGGCTGTGAGATAAAGCTCTTAGCCATTGGGCAGATGCTCACATTATATTCATGGTTGCTGCTGCCTATTGTTTCATCAGCACTGGAATGGTTAACAGTTAGAATTACCTACAATACTGTCTTTGGCTCATGATCTTTTCTTCAGCGTTCTCTGAGGACCCAGGTCAACGTAAAATCCTTGTTTATGACAAGAGCATGGCATAAATGTGGCAAAAGGGGAAGGCACCACTTTGTGCCAGGGCAACTCAAGATGGGTTGGGCCACTGTTCATCTAACATGCACTTCACTTAATGGAAGAAGCTATTCAGGAAAAATAATATTTAGGAAATATTCAGGGAAAATAATAAATTTAAGTCCAAAATAGTAACCCATATTCCAGGCTTTTACAGTGCTCATGTAAAGCCATAGGAAAAGGAGATGATGCTATACAGAATTTATGAGCAACTGGAAACAATCTGATATGTTGCAATAATGTTAGCAATAATAATTTGTGTCATTGCAGTGTTCAGTGCAAAAATAGCACAGAAAAATAATGCTACACAGTTTAACAATCAATGATCTTTAGAATGTAGTACTACTGAATGAGTTTTGCTGAGAGGATTCTATCTAAGATGGCAGAGAAGAAAGGAAAGAGAAATTCTCTGTATTAGTTTTAGGTTTGCAAAGTAGTTTCCATTTTCAAAGGAAAATGCTGCTGGAGGGAAAAAAAAGTAACTTTCATTCACTGTTCTGTAACTACTAAATACAGATGCACCAGAATACAAAATTTTTTATTTCTAATTAAAAAATGTATGAGTGCTATAAATATCTTAAGCTCTTTTGTTGTTATGGGCCAGCACAGACTAAAAAAATGTATTGTTAAACAAGCTGTAGTCAATATTGATTTTTGTACTTCCAAAATCTTAAGCAAATGATTACATATTTGTGAATATGCATTTTCAAATTTACTTCTGCTAGCAAATACTGTTTCTACAAATAAAGATTATTTAGTCCTCTTTAGGGAGAAAATCCAGATAAGCAGAGCCATGTAAAGAAGGTTTGGGAGCATTTGTTGGGGGGAGTTTGTATGGGAGGAGGGGTGGGAGTGTAAATCAGTTCTGAGTACCAATAAAAAGCAAATGTCTCTAGATAGACTTCATTTGTTTTTTTTCTCCTGTAGTGAGAAAGTTTTTTAATGAAGGAAATGTCCTTTACACTCAGTGCTAAGCAATGTTAAACTGAAGTGTGCATTATGGCACCAATCTAAAAGACTAACAGGTGTTTAATTTCTGTTGAATGATAAACTACAAGGTTTTTTTGAGACTATTTGTGCTAGGGGCTGCTTGTTTACAGCTGGGATCCTTAAGGAAAGAAAACTTTAACCTTGACAGAACAATAGAAACTGGAAAAGAAGTGACTGGCTGAATGATTCCATTTCCTTTCAAGGGCCCAGTGCAGCAGTGCAAGACATCATCCAGTGTGACACACAGAGCCTTTAACAATAGCACATGTGGAAAACACTTCAAAAATTTTTCAAAATAGTGATGAATTTCTAGAACAATGAATGTTCAGACCTTACTTCCTCCAGTCTTCTCGCTCCCTGCTCCCCATCATCCTGGTACATTTATATAAGATCCTTATATCATACCTGAAGATTCAGTGTTTATAAAATAAATCAGTAATATGATGCATTAAGTGTCAATAGGAACCTGAAGAATTGGAAGGAAGGTTAGACATTTTGTTTAATTTAAAATAATTTTGTAAAATGGTACAAACTAGCTGAATAGATGAAATTAAACCTGTAGTGTGTGCCCTTTCCTGGCAATCAAGTTTTTCAGAACAAAGAGAACTGAAACAGCTGAAGAAAAGAGTCACTCTCACCACCACCTCAGTTCCTATAGAAAGTTAATTTTGTATGTGGTTATAGTTTAGTAACAGAAATTCCACCTTTATTCTTCTTGTTGGCTGGGTTGTTTTTTTCCCAGTAGTTTAGCATGAGTCTGCAATACTGCAGTAAAAGTTACTGATAATTTCCTTGGGCCATATCCATTGCATGTTGTTTTTAGGACCTCAGAAGCCATATAAGTGCCCAGTTCTGTTTTTCATGATTATACAAACTGCTGCTGAGAACAATATTTAGTGAGGAAAGCAAGACTGTGCCCTAGGACATGAGGAGGATATCCTGCTTCCACTGACCATTCCTGGATGACAAAGAAAACAGGATTTGACTGAAATGGCACAGCTAGGACCAACAGCAATACAAATACCTGTAACAGCAGTATAATTACGTGGTAAAGCCATGTTTTGGTACCATTATAAGTCAAGGGACTGGTTTCCTGCAATGACTGTACTTCCTTAAGATTGTGTGGTGAAGCTAAAAAGGTTCCTTTGCAATTTGTGACTTCTGTGACTTTTCCAAACAAGGGCATGGGATGCTTCAGAGGCAGCAAGTTTGGAGTTACTGTATGCTAATTGACTCATTAGCTTTCACAAAAACAATGACCTCTACTAACATCTCCTTTACATGGCCCTCTTCCTATTGAATTCTTCCTTTGCCCTGACTGGTTACTTTGTCCAGTGGATGTCAGTGTCCTTCCTCCCTAATTACTTCTGCAATTCCCATTTGGTGCTGAGCATGGACTAGATATCTATACAACTCTTTAGTCTGCTCTCTCCAGGTTTTCCATGTCCTCCTGTTTGTTCTGGGTCATCTTTTGCTTTCTCTGCCTTCTGCAGCTTCTGTTCTATTTAGAAATATCACCAGAGTGACAGTGGTTAATGCAAACACACAGAAATTCTTGATGCCAGAATTATGAGAATCTCCTCTTGATGGTATTTCTCCATCATTCATTATACAAAGTGCTGAAGCAATACTTCAAGGAATGTTGGTTTCTTTATTTTTCCTTGCATCATCCCCAGTTTCAGCTGATCATTGATTTCTTCTGAGCCAGGATTCAAATATATTGGACTTTGTTCCTTCTGGCTCCTGGAGATTTTTTGACTGCCATCTGACCAGGGCCCCCACAGCTTTCATCTGTTTTCACTCCAAATCCTTCTTCTAAAATATAAAATTATGTCCTCTAGCCAGCATGCTGCCTTTTACTTTTCCTGTGGTCCAGACCTCAGTTAAACATTTAACAAAAGCAAAAAAGCTCTGTTTCAAGCCAAATAAAGGAATAAAATCTAAAAGTTTTTCCAGATGAGAATGTTGGACATTTCACAGGCAGCTCATATGCTCTTTGGCAACTGAAATCCAGCACAAGCTTTGCTCACGTAACACGAAATAGGAGGTTTTTTATATAAACTATTTCTGGAGCTTCAAATTGTTGCCTTTTTTTTTTTTTTTAATACCTCTTATTTTATAAAATCTACATGAAAAGATGAAAGTATGTTAAACTTTGCATCTGTGGAGGCAGACTTCCTGGGTTGTCATCTCCAGTTCAGTGCCAGGAGTGCTGGGTGGCACCAGCTGCTTGTACTTTGGTGAGCATTGCTCTGTGCAGCTCCCTCTTGCATCCAGGTAATCAGTCCCTCAAGTGTGCACAGCACTGTCCTGAGTTTTCCCATCCCTGTGGAAGGCCCCCTCCTTGCAAGGGCTGACAAGTCCAGTGGAATGTCTCAGTCATGTAGGTGATGCATATACCTGAAGGACTGTGTTTTTCTTTGAACACCAACAGCAGAGCCCCCATTTCAGTAAAGCACTCTGATCAAGCTCTGCTGTGCTCAAGGAAATCTGCTATTTAAAATCCAGTGGAAGTGGGGGCATTGAAAGCTGATTATACTCATGCTTACTGCACTGTGAGCTTTTGCTTGCTATTGAAATGACTTTACAAAGAGAAACTCAAATGAGGGATGGATTGAGGGAGAGGATAAACTCTTTCCCTCCCCCTTTCCAAATGACTGGCCTGCCCCAATGTAGTTATATACCACATTATGCTAAGCTTTCTCACAATACAAAGTACTATTCAAACACAATGTGTGATTACTACAATTTCCCCTCTTTGGTTCACATATATTATATCTGTAAGCATCTCTTAATTTGCTGTTTGTGATACTCAGTGCTGGACAGGATTTTCCTATGCCATTCACGTTGCCTGCAGAATTTCCTGTTGCTGTACAGTTCTCACTAGTGCAGCATGTGCACATGTGTATGCTGGGGCAACCCAAACCCAGACTGGGCTGCTCTCAGCTTGCTGGGGAAGATAGTTCTGGATGTACTACTGGAAGAGATGATTCAGAAGGATTCATGCCACTAAAGCACTACTGTCCAAATATATGAAACACATTTGGAATGTGTGACACTTAGAACCGATCCAGCTGGAAAGTGATTTTAAACAGAAGATGGTGAATCTTTTGTTTCTCAGATGTTTTTTTGAGAGAGAATAGATGTGTTCTCCTCCCATACCAGAGACTTCTTTTCCTTCCTTCTTAATTCTGAGAATATCTTACTTGGCATAGGCTTTTGTGAGCCACTGGTGCAAAACTAAGTTTAGCTCATGAAAACAAAATGACAGCAATTACTTGTTATTTTTTAAGACTTAGTTTCAGATAGCAAAGCATATGCAAAATGTTTTTTTTTCTTGTTCCATGCATTTTACCTTTAAGTAGTTATAATCCATGAAAAAATATTATTTCTGTGGCGTGTTGTTTTGCATGGATTCTGGCAGCTGCTTTGGGATTCTTAGCATCAGCAGTATTAATACACCGAATCATATCAAAATTTTCTCTCACTTTTCCAAGTGCAGCTAGAGTACTGAGGTCCCAAATACAGATATTTCCTGTGAAGATTAAGGGTGACCTTTAATTAAGCTGAGGAAAAGGCTGCCAGCTGCTAATATCACAATGGCAGGCAAGGAAGAAAGTGGACGTGCAGGTAGCTTTTGAAAGTGGTGCTGAGACAGAAGGGTGAAGAGGTGGGAGAAGTGGAGATGAGCTGAAGGGGGGAAGAATATAGAGGCACCAGTGTGAAATCTAAGAGACCAAAGGATTAAGAGGAACAAGGAACACAGAAAAAAAGAAATGAAATCACACAGTGAAAGATCTCTTATGAAGAAAGCACAGAAGTTATGGCAGGAACAGTTTAGCCAAGTTGTGAACCTTGTTGCTGTCTCTGCTTTTATTGTAAGAACAGATACCAAAGAGAAAAAAAAAAGATCCCTAAACTAAAGGACTGAACTTGCCTAAGAGGAAGAAACTTAACCATGGATAAAATCAGCGTGCAAACTGGATTTCTATTTCTAAGAAAAGGAGCTTTCCTAAAAACTGGGCTCTGTAGGATCTCTTAGCTAAAGCTGCCACCTTTGTTGAAGGTGGTACTGGACAACTCCATGAAAACAATCATATGACATGAATCTTCCCAGGCCTCTATTTCTACAATATATCAAACTTACACACTCATAGATGTAGAACTAGATGAAACATGAAAAGAGCAATATGAAAGTTTACATGACCTTCAATGGTGTTATTGTGGAAAGTGTGATAGTACCACCACAGGAGTAAATGCTCATTTCATTTGTGTTGGGTGAATTTGTTTCTTGAAAACATTTATTGTCATGGTGTATTTCACCTAAGACATTTTCAATAAGAAACAAAATGTTCTAGAAGCAGAATGGCTTTAATATAGCATTGCCCCTTGAAACTGAAATACCTTAGGAAAGATTGTTTCTATAGTAATGAGTTGAACAAGAAAAAATGACCTGAGAATGTTGGGGGAGGAGGAAGCAGGAGGCAGGAGCTGCTGTTGGCTTTCCTAGTCAAATTCAATGAACTACTGAGTGGTGTTGACATGTAAATTAATGGAGTGAATATTGTTCTTTAGAAGATATATTCATAAATATGAGAAACTCACTGCAAGTGGAAGTCTCTGGTCTCTACATGTGCCAGTGATTGGCTCTTTTATGTTCCAGTGCACAAATTAGAGATGCTTCCAGGGCTTTTGGAAGCAATTCCAGATTTTTGGCAACTTCATCGTTAGAACAGTGCAGCATGTTGGAACAAACAAAAATTAATTCAAATCATTAAGATTTCGTTTGTACTGTGGTCACCTCACCTTCTTGCTCTTTATTTTTGTACTTTTTGTTCTCAGATTCCTTCTTCCAACATTACTTCTTTTATTCATAAGATATTAATTTTCATTGTCTTGGAGACTAGCAGATGCTGTCTCACTTTCCACTCCAGCTCTGCCTTCTTGTTCTTGTACAGCTTACAAAAAACTGATGCCATTTGGGTTTTGTCTTTTTTTCTTTTGTATGTTCTCTGTATTCTTCACATATATATTTGTAACTCTGTACCCCTGGCGGGTGGGCTTTTGTGGACATCTTTCCATAACCGCCTCTGGAGGCCTTCAAATAAAGATCTCCTTTTATATTACCTCCTTTCTAAGATTATCTTGAGTTTCATTTCCAGATTGGGCAAAAGGCAACAAAACTGGCTGCACTAAATAAGAGTCCTTAACTTACCCAGCAGAGCAGGGGAAAAAGCAAATACTGTATTAAAATACCTTAATAACAACAACAGTGATAAAAGTCTTGCACTGATTTCACATACATTGCTAACCTTTCCCTAACTTGTACAGCATAGGAAATACATGTAAAAAACTTTGTGGCAAGTAAAATAAATTTTTAAAAAATCAACTAAGAATCAGCAGGTCTTTTTTTAAAAAAAGAAGACAGTATAGGATAGTCATGCTAAAATAAATGTAGTTTTAAAAACAAGTACATTTTGAACTCATCAAGGGAGATGGTAAAATAAATACTCTTCAAAGTGTTTAATCAGTTTCTTACAGTTAGTATTCCCAGTGCTTTAAAGTTTTTCTCTCTTCTCCATAGATAGGTAGAAAAGTATCTCTAATGCCTTGTCTTTGTGAACAGAAAATAATATGTCTTGGATAGCTAGAGCTTTCAAATATCATGAATAAGCACTTAAAAATGTCTCACCAGTTGAGAAGAAAGAAAAGTAACTTAGATCATAAATGGATCAGTTTCAGAAATTGTAGTGATTAACACCATAGTAAATCTTAAGAAAAACATCCATGAGAAAGATTCTGCCACCTTTATGCAGGCTTAATAATAACTTACTTTGAAAAAGAAATCCCCACTGGAATTTAGTGAAGGAAGATACTTAGCAGTCAGTGTAAGTATGTCAAAGCCTGATCCAATGGTAGCAGAACTTTTGAGATGCTATTTTTGGCTATTTTAAATATTCACTCAGTTTGGAAGAGAACAATTTAATAAGCATGAGTCATCATGGATTTGTGAAAGGTAAATCATCTCAGACAAATCATAGTATTTAATGATATAACTGCTGGTATAGACAGAGCCAGCAGATTTAACATATTTGGATTTTCACAAACCTGTAGTTAACTTTAGACATGATGGATTATTGTGTCATGATCTTTCAAATACAGGACAGGTAATAAAGTAAAACAAAATAAAATAGCTAAGAAACATCAGGGAGGTGGAAAACAAATGGCTGAGATTACAAAGGCTTTAGCATTTTCACAAAAGCAGGGACCCAGAGGCAACTCTACGGAGATCAATGCCTTTTAATACCAGCTTACATAATATTTAAAAACTGATGGCCTCTCATGAAGGTTCATTAGATTTTTAGCAATGGCTTTAGGTTGTGTTCTGATCTCATAATCAATTTATAGAGCATATGAAATTATGTCTTATCTGTTCCAAGAGGATCTTGCAGGCATGGCCAAACCAGAAACACAACAGAATGAGATGAAAAGAAATTTAATATGTAAAATTATACCTTTAAAAAGAAATGAGGCATTTGAAGTAATATTCTCATCATTCAAAGGACATTTGATTTGCTAATATGATTGAGACAAAGGATTCATGTTCAATAGAAGAGCAAGTATTTCCAGGCATACGTGTACACAAGAGCAGCTGCAACAGCCAAGAGGATTTGCTTTAGTCATCCATATGTGTTCTGTCACTTTTCAGGGCTGTTACCTGTGCTTGAGGGTGTAAAGGCAATTCCTTTCTGAACTGTGAACCAAATGCTGGTGATAGAAAAGGCCCTTTGGAAGAAAACTAATTTACAACCTAAGTCTGATTATTTCTAAGACCTCCAGCAAGAGATTCACTCTGTATATTTTTAGCTGCAGGTGACCTGAATCACTGTCTGGTAATATCTCTAATATAGGAAGGCTTGACTGCTCTACTCAGCAGGCCCTGTACTACATGAAATAGATGGTAGGAATGCCTCTTTAGACCATTCAGTGCTGATTAGTAGGACAATTAAGATTCTTAAACTGATGTGAAAAGTGTAGCATATATACAACAAATAAAATTAAAATTTATTGTAGAGATTTTTGGACAGATGAAGACTTGAGACAGTTTCTGTAAATTCAGAAGAAAGAAATGTATAAAAGCCTTCTATGATATTATAGTGTTTTATTAGTGCTGATGTATTGAAATCAGGAAATTTCAGCATGCTTTGAAAGACGTGGTTATTAAATGTAGCATATTAAAAGTGTACTGATCAATTGACCATCTTGCAAATTTAATCATTGACTTATTTTGCTTTGATTGATTTGAGTGGAGAAGTAATAAAATTATCTGCATTCAAAAATCAAGTACTTTGATTTTTTTTTCCTTGGCAGAGTCACCACTCAGCCTATTTTTAACAATGAGGGTGGTAATACACTGGAACAGGTTGTCCAGAGAGATGGTAGATGTCCCATCCCTGGAAACATTCAAGGTCAGGTTGGATGGGGTTCTGAGCAACCTGATCTAGGTGAACATGCCCCTTTCCATGGCAGGGGAGCTGGACTAGAAGACCTTTAAAGGCTCCTTCCAACTCATACTGTTCAATGATTCTACAATATTTTTTGGTTGGGAGAAATTTGCCCTCTCTTGAAAAGTCACTCATCTTCTAAAATGTGGTGATGGTGTATCATACACATAAGGTTTATAGTATCACCTTGCATTGCAAACATTTGCATTTGTTTAGGTACCATTGGTATTACATTAGCAAATGTTTTGCACATATTTTTTTTTAAGATTAAATATTGCTCTGCACAGTTCCATACAGACTCATTCCACACAGCTCCCATGAACTGTCTGCACAAGAAGCTGAATACCAGTTAATATGGCAGGATTCTGGATGGCAAATTGGGCCTACAACCCCAAAAATACATTTAATGGAAATAACTCTGCTTACCAGGATAGAACAACAAGCAAAACACTGCATTTTTAAGAGTGGTATTTCACTTAAATTCAAGATCTATAAAAATGTGTCTATCAAACACAGTTTGTGTGATATTTCACAGCAAACATCAATAAACATCAACTCACAGGAATTTTCCTCAAAACCTTGCCTCCAGGAATCCCACAGTTAGTGCAGGGTAAAAGTCAGCCTTTGTGGACAAGATGACTGGATGCCTGAAGGTCAGCAAACTAGCACTTGGATCAATTAATAGCAGGGTCATCGACTACAAACATCCTCTCCTCTGCTGCAGATTCTGGTGGGAACAGCCCCCAGCATCAGGAGCAGGAATCTGAGCTGCAGTCCTGCCACTGGCAGAGGCAGCATTTTCCCTCCAGCTTTGCTGTGGGCATTGAAGTTCCAGAGAGCAGCATGCACTTTGAGCTGCACAGCAAACAGTCAGGATTGCCAGATGCTGGCTCCTTCTGCCATCAATGGGCAACAGTTGTGATGCCTGTTAGCTATCTGCAGGATTTATTAGTTATCTGCAGGGTTGATTAGTTATCTGCAGGCTTTATTAGCTATCTGCAGGGCTTGTTAGCTATCTGTATGGTTTAAATATATATATATATTTTTTTTTTCAGACAGGACACAAACAAGCTCTGTTCACACCCCAAGGGCTGGGTCCTACTTCAAATCACACTTCATGCAACTGTGCCTGATACTATTCTGAGCCTGCCCACAATGCCTGCTGATTTTCAGTCTCTAAAGAATGAATAATTGAGAATGAGAGAACTTAAATCTATAAATGCCAGAAGGGTATAAATTGCTCTGCTTATGTAAGTAGAGGAAGTAGCTATAAAAGTAAGCAATAAACAACAGAGGTAAGCAATGCTGAATATGAATTTTCTACTAATTTCTGTCAGTGTTTTAAAATTGGACAATAAGTCATTCAAGAAGCATTCTACTACCACACTACCTTCTTTTTCTTTCTGCATTAATTTTTTCAAACTTACATTAGGAAACAGCTAATCATAATTTCTCAGTGGTGTTTTTTCTCTAAGGAAAACCTTTACTGTTCACAGCAGTTAGCATTGAATTCTTCTAGTCCTCCAGAGATTTGCACTCATTTCCCCAGTAAAACCTTATGCTGTCAATAATGCCCCTTGGTTCTTTACAAAACTGTGCCTAGAATGTTCCTATTTGTTTGTAGTGGAGATTTGATTATCTTGTAATTTCCTAACATAGCCTTCTCTTAGGAATAAATCTAGGTTATATTGGCTCTATTTCTTATGATTCTGTGGATAATGTCTCCCCTACAGTCTAGGAAAACAAAGCAAAACACAATTCATCTTTTTCTTGCAATTCTGTGAAATACTTTAGCTACTTTAATCTAATTTCTTACATATTTTTAATTTTTTACCTGTATTTTAATGATTTCTTTTCTGAAATTAGTATCTGCAGTATGTAAATTGTGATAAAGAAAAGACAGATATTGGACTTAATTATATTTGAGCCCAGCTAGTGATTTTTTTTAACTCATTATAGCTGCATAATCCTATATTTGCTATAGAATTTATTGGTGAAAATAGATGAGGAAATTTGGAGCAACCACTTCAGATAAATCCTCAAGCTATTTAAGGAAAGGTATAGTATGAGATAAAAACAAATGAAAAGAAAATTAATTCATATATCTGTATATACTAAAACGTATTACTGCTTCAATTGTAATATATTCCTTGGCACATCCACTGCCTTTTCCCATATTTATACATAAAAATGTTGCTAAAATGGTTTTTCTTAAAAAAACCCAAAACTACTTCTTTATTTTTAGAAATATCTACATTCAGAGAAAAAAATCCACTAATCTAACTTCAGTGCTGATTAAAATGCAGCCCTGCTTCCTCTGCTTTGAACATGAAGCACGCTCATTATGGTGTAACCAGTTTTCAAATAGCTTTATCTTATAATATACTTTGAATGAAATGCACTAGTTTTTATTCAGAAAAACATTTCACTATCTGATTATAGATCTTGCAGCTTCAGAGGACAAATTAAGAGGTGCACTTCCCCTCTACAGCTCCACCACAGAAACTTGGCAGCCTTTTGTGTCTTCTTATTCCACAGGCCAGCCACTCAAATGAAGGCCACATTGCCATCCTATAGGTTAAAAAGAAGTTCTCTGTCTAGTCCTCTTAAATGACAAAAACAATGGGGTTTTGCCAGTTTAAAATTTCTGAAAATTTGTACTCACATATTGACTGCTGAGTAGGTACAAAACAGCTGATCAGGTGTATACCTACATCTACAGGCAGCTGGTGAGCCCAGGTCTGTATGTAACAGCTCACAGTAGCCCTTTTGCAACCCCAAAGAGAACACCAGTTCAATTCTACACGTTAGATCAGAAATTTAGATCAGTGAACAAGGGATCAGTGGGAGCAGGGCAAGGGCAAGAGGCCTCAAGCATTTTCGGGTATCTCTTGTTCTTGTTGTGTGGCCATGTGCTGGTGTGTAGTAGCTGAGGTCAATCACTGCCTTTCTGAATACTGGTACTGTCACACTTGCAACACAGCAGGACTCAAGTAGCCTAGGCAGAAACAGAGATGTTGTCCTTTCCACTTCTCACCTAGATGAGGAGACAGCCAGCATGTTCCCCAGATGCTACAGATCCTGTCTAAATCTGTCCTGGGAACCGTATCCACCTTAAGTCAGGTGTAGTGCTCAGACCACTGCAGAGTCTCCAGCTTTCAGTATCATCTATTTGTTAAAGAGCTGACAAAGTGAGCTAACAGATCAGCAGTACAAATAGTCAGGATGGCTCCTGTTCATTTTCTGCTCCATGACTCCAGAGGACGATGTGACTTTAAGAGAATAAACTGCAAGCAAAGGAGCACATCTTTTATTTTTGTGTAATCAAGACTGATTTGTAACACCATTTGAAATGATCTGTTTAAAACTTCCTTCCTCATACACACCAAAAGCTAGAAGACATTTGCTTACACAAATCCATTACGTCAGAGGAATTGTATCTGTTTGATGGGTGCAGAATATTATCTTTTGTTATTCAGTATCTCAGAAATAAACTAGATGAAAATGCATGGGTTTTTTCCTCCCTCCTTTTTGTTTAAAGCCAAACCATTTTAAAATTGGAATGAATTCTTGGTAACTTGGATCTTAGAGACAGTCAAGCTTAGTAAACTGTTGTGACCTTGAAAAAAATTCAGTGAAACCACAAGGAGTCAGACTATTCATTCTGTTTCAGTTCTCAGAAAAACACCATCCAAATATCTCTGCACTAAATAAATTAAAGGAATAAATACTGAACAGAAGGCAAAACTTAAATAGCCAAAAGTTAAGCATAGAGCTTACCCCATGCAAATAAGTACCAAAAAGTATCATTGTTTATTGAACCTGAATCAAATAAGGACTTCTTTTGTATGTCTCATGCCAAGAATAAAATAGGATTCTTTCTGGCAAAGGGTCCCATAGGCAAAGTCCCACTGAAATGCTTTTGTTCACAAAAAAAGGGACAGTCTGGTTCAAACTCTGAATACATGATTAAAAGAAGCTCTCAAAAAAAAATACAGAGAACAGACATTAAGCTTAACTTCTCTTAAACAAGCACTAGAATGAAATGCTGGTAATTAAGGATGGAGACCAGTGGTTACATGTGATAAATTATTTGGCAGTTGTCATTTGCTTTAAAACATATTCCCTTAAGGGAGTATTTATTATTCCTGAAAACTTATCTGGGCACAAGAGGAGACTTGAGTAAGAAGCTGGATGCAGCAAATGAAACAACATGCTAAATGATTTACTACGTAAAATTTGTGTACAATTTTAAATATGTACAGTTACATCAATTTTGCAAAGCAATTTCTCTCTGCAATTATTTTTTTTTTACTTTTACTTTTCACTCTTGACTAAGTAACTTTTAACTTCACCATTTCCATTTTTTAAAGCAGACTGCCACTACGTAGAGAGGATGAATTTTTCATAATTAGGAAAAGAACGAGAAAATCAGATTAATTTTTGGGGTACCTGATAATGAAATTGGGCATGCTTCAGAACTGAGTCAGCAAAGACACATGAAGCAGTCCAGTTAACTCACATTCAGCTGCCAAAATGATCCACTTCTTGAGCAGATAGCTGCCATTCATAACTCACCAGAAGCAGTTATGTTTATGTAACTACAAATAGTATTCTACTGAAAAAGCATATCAAACTTGCCATTTTAATTGATATTGCAAAGAACATTTGCAGAACTTGGGAATGCAAAACATCTAAAGTTCTGAGTAACTTCTTAGCATATTGCTATATTTTTCTCCTTCCTTGTAACAATCCCATAATTTTTGAGAAAATGTGTCACGGTGAGTGCTAAATCAGTCTTAATAATTCAAAGGGAAATGATTTACTTGTTATTGCTTAAAAGACACAGAGGCTCAAACTAACCATTTCATTGCCTTCTTGACAGACAGCAGCCCTACTTGCACTCCTTCCACAATGGCTGGAGCAGAAGCCAGCTAAGCCAGTAGCTGGCTGAAGCAGCTACAGTAATCCTAAGATTTTATGAGGAGAACAAAGAAGGATATAACTCCATCCTCTGTACTAAAAACAGTTAGATAAAAAAATATTTCTCCAGTGTTGCACTCCATTCAAGACATAGCATGGTTTTAATAGCAGAATAAAATCCAAATGGCTTTAAAATTATTTTACCATATCTGGGAATGCAGATTCTGTCTTGGTTCTCCTCTGAAACACATTACTGACATCAACTTCCAAGCAAGATCTCACAGGTTCTTAACAGCCTATGATTTCCTTCTGCATGTTTGCTTACCACAGGCTGGTGGTAAGAAAGCTTCTGTATATGTTTTGAAATTTGATTAAGTGCTGGCTGTATATTTTGGAGGACAAGACAGCCTACATCTTGTTTCTACAAAATGCATTCACTCCTTTACTGAATAAAATTTTTACCATATTCTTTCACTTTATATGTGATTTAATAACACATCTGAACTCACATATTTTAGGTCTATTAAGGCTTGTTTTCTACTTGTTACAAAACAAACATAAACCCCTAGAAATCTGAATTTGAAATGTGTGAGTCATTTTGAACATTACCTTATTGACTGAAGTAAAAAGAATAATTTTCTATTCTCCTTCTTGAAGAAGAACAATAAGTGTTTATGATCTTTAAAATACAACAGTGTAGCCATGCTGGTTTTACAAATAAGGGAGCTAGTGGGAAAAATCACACACCAAAACAGCTTTTACTTAAAATAGTCAATTCATGGAAGAGAATTTGTTTTTTGAGGAAAACTAATGAATTGTTGAAATGTCTACTTCCAGGTTTTTTAGAAGAAAAGAAAAATCTCTAAATCCCCATGGTAAAATTGTTTGTAAAAAAGAGAAAGAAAAAAATAAAAGGATTATTTGATATGCAAGTGGTTGGTACCTTTTAAACCTGCAGAGAATTTGGGTTCCAGTTCTTTCTCCACAAAATGTCTAGAGATTAAATACTGATAAAAAACAGAAACTGCAGATGTGAAGATTCCCTTTTTTTCCTGACTCAATTCAGTTGTTTCTCTAGATGACTGTGTAAAGCTTCCTTTGAAATCCCTGAGAGGTTGTGCTTAAATCCAAAAATTAGACTTGGCTCTGAGGGCAAGTTAACATTCTGCATCCCCTTTGCTTGTCTTTTATTCATGTTATTTCTTTAAAAAGTGAAAGAGCAAACCAATAGGCTTAATAGCCATAAGGTCCATAAAAGTGCTTTGGCTGCAAGTTTCTTAAATGCAGATATCTAAATGCCATATTGTATGTCATATGAGCATTCTTTTATTGATTTTCCTCTCAGTAGCAGAAAAAGGAGAGCTGCTAATTATTTTTCCAACAGCCAAAATAACTCAACCTGTCTCTTTGTTGGTTAAATTGGATTCTCATCCACTCTCACTGATATATTTCTTTTTCCCCAATATACATGAAAAGAGGTGCAGGTCAAGTCAGATGTTATGACTATACATGTATGTAAGAATATACCGAGTATACAGACTTACATAAAGGATGGCACCTTGACAAAAGTGTAGAAAACCACCAGCATTTTAGACCTCTCAATGTTCAAGACAATAGGTCCTGAGTAGACTTCTGTCTTTTCTCTGTGGTTTTCCCTTAGTTCCAAAGCAGGACCAACTTGCCATGAAATGGGTAGTAACATACACAATATATTCCAACAGAATGTGATTATCTCATTAGCCTTAGGTGACCTTTTAAACTCCCACCTTGCACGTGTCTTCAGAAGAGGCTCAGAGGAGATGAATCTCAAGGAGTGTTAAAAATGTCAGCAGTGGCCTTCTGGCACTTGGGTTCTAAGCCAAACTGACTTGAACTTATTTAGGAAATAGTGGGATGCTATTAGAAACCTTTTCTTAAAGAAGACAGAATGAGAGCTACAAAAAGTGAAGAGAGAAAAAATGAGATGACACGTTAAGGGGGAAAGAAAGCTAATGAAAAAGCAAAGCTGAAAATACCTTGAATCTTACAGCCTTAAAGAAAGTTAATACAGCCTTACATAAAGCAGCCTTTTGGATAAAAAGAAGGAAATTGGTGTTTCTGGTTATGTGTAAACTGCTGGTCTTGTGAGGACATGCACCATCCTGTACTGTCATGTGAGTCCCAGCCATGAATATCCACCAGGTCCTGTTCACTTTTCTAATCAAAATAAAGAAAGTTTGTACAGACAGAAAGTGTGGCAGCAGCTCTCTGGCTACAGAGAGAAACACAACTTTCCCAGGCATCATCCTAGGAAAGGCTGTGAGAAGATCAGAGATAAGAACGAGAAACAATTCTTATCTTAACTTGCTGCACAGGGTATTGTGAACATGTGGAATGTGTTATGGAGATTGTTTACCTAAGAGTGATTTCTTAATTAGTCAATGGTGATGGTGTTTGGATTGGAGGACCAATTAGTTCCACCTGGTGCAAACTAGGGTATAAAATTATTGGTTTCTTAATAAAGATTGATCAGCCTCCTGTAATACTTGGAGTCTATGCTAATTATTACCTGGCTGGTGACCCGCTTGCTTTGATAAGAAAGGGATTATATTGCACCATGGTTTGCTGCTGAGGGACCAAGAGGCCAGAGCATGCCATGACCTCACTGTTTAGCAAGTTTAGTCCTATTATAAATTATACACATTTGGAGAGATGAAATGTATTGCACATTTCTACACATCATTTACATGGTGGCAATAGACAGCAAGATATACCCCCACCCCCCCATCAAAAAGTAATGCATTGCAACAGTACCAGAGATATTAAAAGAAAAGTAGATCCAAAGACTGCTGATGTTGATTGAATTGGAAAACAGGCCTCAAAATGTAAAATCTTATTATCCTTATCATGAAGACCAGCTCAATGCTGTGAATCATCATGACTCTAGAGCAATTCTTTTAGCATTTCTGACAATGGTGTTTCCTCTCTGGAAGAGTAGAACAGGAGAAAATAAACTATTTTTAGTTTCTGACCTGAGAACATTTGGGACAAAGAAAAGGTGCATCTCATAGAGGCTCTTCTGTGGTTTGTTCCCAGAAAGGCCTCAGCTGGAGGGGTCAGTCTTAGCATGGCAGTGGCTCCCACCCTGACCAGCTATTCCTACAGGAATGTATGAAGCTGCTTTCAAGCGCTAGCATTCCACTTCAAGAGGATAAAGACAGATCCCTTTATCTAAGGATGGAGCTGAAAGTTTCATCTGTGATCTTTGGGACTTCCCTAAACATAACTTTTTATAAACTTAGCCATTAGAAAACCCTTTGTGGGCTGATGGCTTAAATAAAACACCAAGATTCCAATCCTAAAAATGCTAAACTCAAAAAGGCTGAATCCTAACTCTTGCCCTGCTAACAAAAACCAGCTAGTTCTGATCAGAGAATGACTCCTTGGTTCCCCTCTTAATGCCTAATTTTGAGGGAGGAGAAGGGACCGTGCTGTCAAAACCACACCAGAAAGCCTCTGTGCTTAGAGGCAGAGACATGGATGCAAGGGCTGCAAGAAAGACAGCTTGGCAGAGTGCTACAGTCAAACAGGTACACAAAACTCTTAAGAAATACTCAAATAGTCAAAGTACATTAGTCCTGTGGGTCCTGACAATCAAAACAGTCAAAACACATCTCCACCCTCAGGAAAGAGTAAAGGAGCCCTCAGTTTCACAAGTGCCACTTTCCCACTGGCAGAGGAATGCATGTGAGATCCTGCCAGCCGGGCCCTGGGGGTGAGTATTGCTACTTGAGTTCCTGCTCCTTTAGCAGTCTGATCCCAACATTGCATCCTGCCTCTGTAAAAACAGTGAGCCCCTTTCAGTGTACCACTGCTGCTAAATATTTAAGCTGTGATACACAACGAGCTTGTTCCACCAATCGAACTGAAACAGACACTTGGCCCACAGAGCTAGAGGCTAGATGGCCATTTAAAGAAAAGTATGCATAATTAAATTCTGTCTCATTTTATGCCTTATCCTCCCTCTCCCCTTTTATCTCCAGCTACCATTAACAGGCTCCTTTTCATTCTCCCCTTCTTATCCTTTTTCCTTCTTTCCCTTTCATCCTTGTTTATGTCTTTTTCATTTTCCCCTACTCTAATTTTTTTTCCCAAATCCTTTTGATCATCTGCCTCCTCAGCTCCCCAGTTCTTTACCCAGCTGTGTTCATGGGCTTTTCCATTTTATATCAGCTTCTCCCTCTTTTCTTTCTTACTACATTCCTATTTCTTCAAATGAATTAAACCTTATTCCAGCCAGCCCAGGACCTGATTTCTGCATTGTCTGGAACAAATGTTAGTCACTCTTCCCTAATGAGCAGATTTGGATGGAAACAAAGCATATGGCTAGAAGGAACAGTGTGAAAATGGGGTGATAAGATCAGTGGTATGAAAATGAATTTAATTACATTATTCTTATCATTGTATCATCCAAATGCTCATTTGCTTTGACAATGATTTCTGTTCAGCATGTGTGACATTTTAGCCAGATAGTTAATGTGTAGCATTGTCTCTCATCTGTTATTAAAAAGCAGTGAAAGGTTTGTCTAAATGAAATCAGATCTTCATTCGAGCAGCAGGAATGTAATCTTCAGAGCAAATGATCTTGCCAAGAGTGTCTGTGCAGGTCATGTATACAAATATCTGGTTTAATTATTCCCATATAAATATGCTTGCTTTCTGTAGCTGTACATAAACATATGCACCTAGCAAGGTAGACAGAATTTGGGGTAAGTTATCCTGTTACAAATTAACCTCATTATCCTTTAAACTGGTGCAAATAGAGTAATCTGTTCACTTTCACTTGCTTTCAGGCAAAGTGCCTCTGCTTTGAGTCCTCTTATAGTTTCTCAAGCTCCTAGTTTGAAACTAACACTGTTGAGCTAAAGATTTTTTTGTCTAGCAGTCTAGCATTCTTTTCTTCTAATTAAAAAAGCGATAGTCTTCCAGTCTTCTTTACTGCAGCATCTGCACATTCCCAAGCCCTCCAGTCATGCACTGTGAGAGTGATTTGCAGATCAAATTTATACCCTTCGAATTCCATGTGTCAGAAATATCTGGAATTCAAGTTCAGAAAATAAATGCCTTTGAGTTTACCTTATGAGATTCTCTGAAACCTACAGGTTCTTTGGCACACTTCCTCCTGATCTGAACTGATCTCTCCTCTAAATCAGGGGATTTATTGTTTGTAATTGAGACTGGTAAGTCCCCTCTTCCTTCCTGAGCCCTCCTTATGCAACAATGTCCTATTCCCTTCTGCACAGTATCACATTCACCTCTCTCTGTTCAGTGATGATGAAAACATTACCACTCTCACCAATCTATCATTCTTTCACTTAAATCTGTCCAGAACTGGTCCTTGAGCATGAACCAAAAGTCCTGTGTCAAGTAAAATTATTGGCCAGAACTAGTGGTTCTTAATACTTATATTTTTGCCTAGAGAAGCATTAAATGTCTTTTTCAACTAAATCAGCTTCTGAGGATGACATAACATAAACTCAAAGAATACCCTCAGTATGCAGTACAAATTAGACCCCTTAAATTGATAAAGTTACTACTCACTTCAATGTAACATCTGAAAAAAAAAATTTCCTGCAATTTGAAGCATTTGAAATCATTCTAATGCTCTATGCATTAAAACTTCTTTTTTACTATGGATCAGTCTTCTGCAAACTCCTTTATTTATGTATGAGTAATATCCATAACATTAATTACTTAAAGTTTTTTAAATAGTTTGCATTTTATGGACTGTAATTCATTATAAAACAAACATTACACATATATTACACATGAAAACACTGACGTTTCTTTTCATTTTGAACAGAATGAAAATAATGCCACGGATATATTTTCTGATTTCTCCCACCTAAAGAACTCAGCGAATTAAAAGAGATGTCATCAATTGAGATCAGCAATCACATAACATACACATACATAATGAGAGCTTTCTGCACCTTCCATTGTGTCTTGTAGACTGCTCTCCTCCACTAACATTTCTCAAATGGGCTGGACAGAAAGGACCATGAGGTATAAGCAGACTGTTCGTATTCCAAATGTCTTTTTTGTGTTAGCTACTGGTAAGTTCCACCTTTCTGTGTCAGTCACAATTGTTTTATCCCTGAGTCCCTTTAATCTGGGTCTCGAATTCCTCCACCCCTTCGTGGCATCCCACTTCATTAGTGCTTCTGTTACATGCTGGGTTTTTTCTTAACATCACCTTTCCTTTCTTTCTTTGCTACCCTTCCACTCCTCTCCTTCCCCTGACTTTTGTTTCTCCTAGAGCCTCTGCTTTGAAACTTAATCATAGGGGAAAATTAAGACAAAATGAGAAAAACTGTTCTCAAAGGCATCAGGAGCAGCCCAGAAATGTTTGCTTCTCACTAAAACCTAAAATGTTCAGTGACTAGGAGAGAAATTTTCACTTTCATTTATCTAAGACAGACGCAGCTAATACAGCTGGTGTTCTGCTATTAGTGAAGAAAGCCTTGTGGCCAAGTGAGCTGCAACAGATTAAAGAAGCTGTAGCACATTTATGTCAAAATGGTATTTATAAAGGTCAACATATAACTGAAGACTTAAGCACCGGTTTTGGAGAAAGTAACCATAAGTGGGCAAAAATACTGCTAAGTAATGAGAGGAGGGATTATATGTAATTCTTGGTTCTTTCTTTTTTGTGATGTGCAGAGTGACAGCTTTCTCACTTAATTGTGCCAGGCACTATGAGTGTTACAAATATGTGACATTGTTTACATTATCTTATTGCACAATCACTATTTTTAATATTAGTAGAAATATTGACACGCCATGGAAGTTGGACTAATTTAGTAAGTCATTCATCTTTAAGATTTTGCTGCCTCCCAACTCCTGTCAGATTTCATTTCTAATTCAAATTTATTATTTTACCAGTGCACTTAGTGACTGTTACCAGAGCCAAACACACAAAGTTCAAAACTGGAGCTAGAAAAAGACATGAAGAAAATAGGCTATTTCCTTTTGGTGTCTTTAACATCTACCTCAGTACTATCTTGTAAGAGCATCTTCAGACACAGTGTTAAGGCCAAATGCACTGTAAAGACCATCCATGCTGAATAACTTCACAACAATTTTCAGACCATTATTCCCCAAACTGGTGATGGAATAATGCAAAAAGTTTCCAGATCACCCCAGCTAACAGACAACATAATCCATTGCAGGAATACTGCCCACTCTGCATGGATCCAAGTCTCCCCAGACATCCTCCTTGGTTCCAGGTTTACGCAAGCTGTCTTTGTATCATTACGCAAAGCCACCAGCTGTGTCAGTCCTGCCAGGAAGACGACCTGCTCTTTGTCAAACTAGATGTCCACGGTTTGGGGAATGGCCTTAGGACGGAGCCAAGCCTTACAGTGTGCACAACCAGCCAGTCTATTTGTCCATATTCACATCTTGACCTCGTACAAGCACTGCATGCTGGTTACCTACTTCAGGCAGCTCCTTAGTCACCAAAATGTGACAGGTCCGGTGAGTCACAACGGTGAACTCGCAGGGCTCAGGAGCTTTGTGTGCTCTCCATTTGAAAAGAACAAACAGGTCTCACTCTGCCATTTCACCATCATCATTGCCTCATTCTGCACAGCTGCATATCAAAATCAATATGGACAACGGGGAGCTGTCACAAGGATAGGATGGTGTGGATATCATGGGACAGAGAGAGAGAGAAACAGCAAGCGTTTCTCACAGCAGCTTGTGAGAATTTTTAGGGAGTTGTAAGGATGTGATAACTTTTTAAGTATAAACAATCTGCAGGTGGTGTTTTTCTACTTCGTCTTTCTGTTCTTCTCAAGGACGATGTATGAGGAAGGTGTTTTTGTTAACTAGCCAATCAAATAGAATATATCATACCACTCTATAAAAACCATGCAGTTCTCTTGAATAAAGCCTTCTTTTGCTCTTTCTACAATACTGCCTCCCACCTGTTCCTGTGTCATTCTTGGCATAAGAGTGACAGGATGGTGCTCAGCATCCTGAAGTGCAGCCTAGGTGCTGAGGGAGCTGCACTGCTACTACTGCCTTCACTGGGAGTAGGACTGCTGTTCAAATAGGAACAGCACTACTGGTGAAAACATTAAATCAGGCAAATCAGGCACAGGCTTGTCCTTCTACTAGTGTGATCATGAAAATAAAAAAATATTTTGATTGATTTCTCTTTTTGGGTTTTTCCACAGTTACTCTGTTCCATAAGCTGTGCATCCCTGGTTTTGAGGCATTTCAGAGATGTTAAGCTGGTATTTCCAGTAGCAGAAGCAGTTACTTCCCATAACAATATGGATTGTTCCAAAGTGTTTGATGCTCAGAAGAAAGGAACTCTAATCTAGGAAACTTTTATGTTGTATCTGCAATGGTTCTGACCAAAAAGGTTATTGTACTTAATTCATTAAATTATATTCTGAAGAGCTTTGTCAATTCATTTTTTTCACCTGAACCATTGAATTTGGAAGAGGTATAGCCCTGATGTTACAGAATTGTTTTAATCTAGATGTCTTACAACTTTTTGTGCCTGAGCTTCAGTAGTATTTTTTTAATATTGTTTTTGTTTGTACTGCAAACAAAATAAAGATTTTGGATAAAAAGTTGCCCCTGACTTAGAACCTATCTGACTGGTTCCACAATATGAAATATTTTCCTCAGCAAGGCTCACATCTGATCACTGCATGGGAGAAGGGTGAAAACAACATTTTCTTATTTGACAGAGATTCACTTTTTTGAGAGCTGTAAGTCCTTCAAATGTGGCTTTTCATATGGGTAGTGATTTTGCCCCAAACCACACCTATAATTCCCATTAGTAGAGGTATGAGGGTAAAAAACCCCAGATTTTCCACAATGCAGCTTTCCTGTGCATAAAATTCCTGTTAATGTTAATCTAAGTTATGCACAATAAGCAACAGCAAGATCAGCACTCATTTTGAAAAACAAAGTAATATGTAATGATTCACCACATCTGCAAAGCTTTCCTGAGTTTTATTTATCATGCTTTTATTTTGGCAATCACTCTTCTCATCAGAATGATTATTTAAACTTGCAAGAGGAATCCATTTCATCATTATGTTTTAGCACATACATTTATATCCATCATAATTCTTAATCTAGACTTAATAAAATAATTTACCGGTATAATGTAAAATATTAAGTAATTGATTTTTAGCACAATAGTGCACGAAGTAGGAGAATCAATAGCATCCATGGCCACAACAAATTTCAAATTATCATTCCCAATGCTTTAGACAAATCAATGGGTAGTTGATTTGCTACTAATTCTATTATGTGTAAAATGTTAAAAAAAATCACTGCATGTAAATAAAGTAATTCTTTGTCTAACTACATTTCTGCTCATATTGTCTCCTGCGTTTGCTCCCCCCTTTGTCTCCTCAGAGCTACACTATTTAAATAAGCTTCCATTATTTTCAGTGGAATGACTTGCTAAAGGGAAATATTTGTGTCCCTTCACTGGACATCTGCTGTTGGTATGAAAGCAATCAAGAGGAAAAAATGATGGTATGAAGCGCATTTAACTTTCACGCCTCTTCATCATTCTGCACAAGCAAACACCAACAAAAAATTCAATCATAAGTACTTCAAAATATATTCCTCCCCTTTCTAAAAAAGCAGATATTAAAAAAGGAAAATAAAGAATAAGAAAAAAATTACTAAATAACAATAGATATTACATGTGAACCTTCCAACTTTTTGGTACCTCTCCTGACACATTATCACCATTAAAAAAATAATTAAAATATTTTCAAATACTTACAAATATGAACTAAATTCTACAAATGACTAAGACAAACTGTAATTTAGAGAAGCCATCATTATAACATCTAATTTACTTCTCAAACAACTTTTTAACATATTAGGGTAAAAACCTGCATTCAGCACAGGTGGTGGTGTGAGAGGTTGTACTTACATCTATGCTCACATCCTGCCTCTCTGATGGATTCTGCATCACTGACTACTGGGCCTGCCTGCTTAGAATTGCCTCTGATGAGATGGTATTGCAGTGCTTTGCAGGAGTATAAATTGTTGTTAAAGTAGACTTCACAGGAAATTTTTTTTTTTGATAGACAAGATATAAACTTCACGTCCTTCCACTGAACTACAACTGTAGGAATAAAAAGAATCTTAACTTCTTGTTCCAATAGGATCCAATTTAATAATGTCTCATGGACCTCATATAGCAATTGCATCAAAGTTAGAGCAGGAAGTTGTGTGGAGGTGCTGCTGACAACGTGAATGTTACGTTGCTAAATCACAGTTAGTAATAAAGAGGCTGAAGGAATGATAATTCCATCCATCAATCACTGTTTTTAAGACCCACAAAGAGAACCAAAGAGGCTGCATATTTCATTTCTTCTGTTTCACAAACGCTTAATTAGCTGTAAATGAACTTTTGGGAAAACTTAATCTTATGCCAAGGCACATATCCTATTATCCGATGCTAATTTAGAGCTATGGAAGAAAAATGAGAAAAACACATATGAGTGAACAAACTCAAGAGAAGTTCACAGGCAGGAAGGACACTAACCTTTTACTGAATGTGGCTTTTCAGTTGGCTTTTGCTTCTGTGCATTTTTGGTGGAATGAACCCAAGATGTCAGAAATATGTTTTCCCAAGTGGAAAAACCATCGGAAGGGCCCTTGCAGATATGATCAGTCAATATTAGCACTGATAGCATCAGACATTACTATTTCAGTTGTCTGCTTCAGTTCTTTGCCTTTTATGAGGACACCTGAAACCCAAACTTTTGTCAAGCATTTCTAGGGATTACTCCTAAAGGGAATGTTCCATTTGACAGAAGCCTGCAGAGAAACCCCCTCTAGAAAATGGTTTATCAATGGAGAGGAATGGACTAGAGTATTTTTAGCAGAAAAAATAAAATGCTATAGCTCTGCTGGTAAAACTCAGTGTGTGTACCTTCTATTATGTAATAAGCACTAATTTATTTTGGAACAATTACTCTGTCTTGGAAGACTGAGAAGTTAGCTTACTTCACAGCACTCATCTAAATTTTGATTCTTCTGGTTTCACTCCTTGACATGGTTGATTATAGAAGCACTGAATAGAAAGAATAGCAACTTGAAGTTCAAATGAGTAGGGAGAGGTGGAACAGTACGGAACTTTGAAGACAATGAAATTAAGCCTAAATTTGTAATAGAAAAGGATGTTAACCCAGATGAATGACAAGATCAAAGCAACGAGTGACAAAGATGATATTACAGTTGGTATTTGTACAGACTTTGAAGACTGAATATATGAATATTTGCAAGTATTTGCATTTAATCAATTGTGTTTCTGCTTCTTTCCTGACCAATCCTATTCAACCTCACACAAATCTGAAGGTTGTACACTCTTGGTAGGTGTTTGTTTAACAGTGTTTCATACTTGGACTACTTTGCCCTCACCTCCTGTATGTATCTTCTCACAATGAGGACAGAGACACAGCTAAGGACACGCAAATTTTGGGAGAAGTTAAGAACAAGTAGTAAAAGAAAAACAGTGGAGATACTTTTCTTCACAAGGTATCATAAGCTAGAACAATTATTAAAAGCCATGTAATACATTTGTAGATGCAAAGGTGAAAAGTGAGATGATTTTTGAGTGCAGTAATGACTCTATCAGCCTCACTAGGAATACCCACCCCCCCCTTACCCTCTGCCCATTTTGTCCCAGAAATATAATTTCAGCTCCCTCTGGGGCCTTCAGCTTCTGCTGGAGCTATAGTGTAGGAGCAGTGGTCTCAATAGGACTGCTCACAGACCCTGATGACCCAGGTCCCAGTGTGTTGGTTTATGCTGGGCTTTATCTTGGAACTGTCTTATCACAATGGACCTGGCTCCCCATCCCTTAGGGAGAAGCTGACCCTTCCTGCTCCCTGCCAGAAAGCTCAAATTTGATGAGGCCTGCTTCTCACATATAATGTACAGACTGATATATTTCTAAGAGTAAAGTTAAAAGCCACAACAGTTTAAAGTTTTGTAGACAGTTAAACACAATAAATTTCTAATAAAATGCTGACATTCAGAAGGTGAGACATAATTTGGCTTGCAGGCATAAAAATACATCAAATACAATGTGGTATGAGGTGCATGTTCTTCCTTGTCTGTACAAATCACATGAGTGGTACAGGGAGAATATGTGGATCATGGTCTTAAAATGTTATGAGTTTACAAACTTCTACCTGCCTAGGCTAAATTCTCTCTTATCTATCTTATTATAAAAATTATGAAATAGATATTCCTCTACAATTCAGTTAATTATTTTTGGGCTTGAACTAGCAGTAACCATCTCTGTACAGTGTGTTCTGTTGCTCTTTGCTTCCTTCCTGACATTCAGATCCTAAAGCTCCCCCTCTGTTTTACTTGGACACTTCAGACCTTTTTCTCACTTCTATTTCAACAATTTCTGATTAAAGATTGCTACTCTCTAATGTTTTAAATACTTCTCAAAGATCTGGATGTGTTTTCTTTCTCAAGCTCCAACTATGGTTTAATATCAAAGCCAGTAGTGGCCATGTAGAATTTCCTCAGCTATTATAAAAAATGTTGGGTTTGAGCAGCTAGAATCAAAGAAGACTTTGGTTTTTATTACCACCAAATTTCAGAGTGATCAAGTGAATAAGGCAAGATGTTCTTGGGAAAAAATGGATAATTATTGTTGCTTGCATAAATAATTAGCAATAAAAAAAGAAGAAAGGAAAAAGGATGCAGTCATATTACTCATGGCAATATCTGATAAGGAGCAGTCACAGTTGTGACAAGTATATCTCAGTGCCAAATGAATGATCAAGGATCAGTTCTAATGCCGGGACACCCCAGCAGCAATAAGCAGGAAAGATAATAACCCTCTACTAAAGATGGAACATTTTGTATGCAGCAACTTTTGCAGCTGCTTAGATTGGTTTAGATTGACCTTAGATTCCAAGAAGTTCTTTGTAGTTCCTTGGAGGAAGGGAAAGACAAGGTATGGAGTGGATGTGATCTTTTAAGGGCACTATTGGAACCTCACCCTACTCCTCAAAAAAGGCACAGGGAGGCTTTTTCGAATAAACACTGGAGGAGTTACAGTTAAACTGAAATAGTTCTTCAGTAACAAATGAAACCATTATAGCCTCTACAGATACAGATATGTTAAATATTATGAAACAGAATATAATTGAATATAATGCAATCAATAAATCCTGGCACAGAGATAAGCACACATACTTTTCTTTTTGCAGCTTTTGACAAAAATCAGCAGTGAAAAAGTAAAGAGCATCAGTAAACTCTGGGTGAGAAGATAAAGCTACTTAAAGATAAGTGAATATTAGCTGCTCTGTATTTAAGAAAAAGCCCCAAATGGAAAAAGAAATTTTTGGCACATTTTTCCCTGACCTACAGAGATGATGTTATTTTTGAGTAGTTCTTCTGACCAAGGATTGCCTCTGGAATTTTCCTCAGCAGAAAAGTAGCTTTGATAAAACCAGAGAATTGGAATCATTGCCTGTCTTTTTTTTAACAAAGCAAATCATACTTTCACTCACTAGCTGTACTTAGCTAAGAAAATGTGCCCCTGTCCCAGGAAAAAAATTGACTTTTTCATTATATTTAAACAGCAGTGTTATTGAAAGATTTGTGAAGCTTGTCTGTCTGAGCTTTAAAACAAGATGGAGAGAGCCAGTGAAAATCACTCTTGTCGAACTACCTGATAGTGCAAAAAATAGCTTTGAGCTGTGAGAGTGATGTTATCTGCTACTGAACCAAAAGATCAGGTGACAGATGTGTAGCCCACATTCTTGGCCACTTAATCAGCATTGTCACGGGTCAAAAAACGGCAGGGCGTTTGGGCCTTCCTCCAATATCTAAATATGAGCCTTTGCTTTTCTATTTCTGCTGTAACATGAGCAAGAGTGTTCCTGCTTTGTATCATTATAGGAAGGGTGACTTCATGCTACAGATTATGCAGGGTGGCCTTGATGTCTTAGAGAATTTGAGATATGTTTACTTGTTCTTGTGCCAGTAATACAGAATGAAAAGCGCTGCAAATATCACTAGCATCTTAAAGGTAACAGCTAAATAGATAAACACAATCTATACATCTAATTGTTAAGTGTAGATGTATGCCTATCCAAAGGATTCTTCCTGACATAGGTCAAGCAGACCTGTTTCCACATTATGATAAGTATTTGGACGTCAGACCTCTCTAACCAGTAATACAGTTCTTGTTCAACTTGAAATTTTCAAAAATCAGTTGCCAGAAGTAGCTCAGAGATCTGGAATATGGGAAAAGGTTCTGCAAGGGAATGATTAGCAAAGAGAGGGCAGGTCTGCCAGTGAAGTTTCTGTAATAAACAGTGTAATTATTCATAATTTATCATCAGGTTGTTGTATTTTCCCTCAGTGGGATGTATACAAATTTCATATTTAAAAATAAAACAAAATCTTTGCAATGAAGGTTGGTTATGTGCATTTCCTATTGATGTACATTTAAACCCAGAAATTAGTTACAACCATTTCCAGATTTTCTTCTTATTCTACATGTCTTAGTCTCATTCTTTGACTCCTTTCAGCAGGAATAATTTTATTTGTGATACTGGGAACTCCTGTGTTCTTCAGCTGAAGTATGTCTACGTAGGTAATTGTAAACAGGTATTTCTTTGAGGTGATCCAGCTCAGGAACAGATGCAAGGTATCTAAAGTATCTGTTTGTCAGTGAAAAACAATCAGCAAAGTACTTTTTTTTTTTTTCCCCATGCAGATGCTTCCAATCCCCTCTCCAGCCACAGCTTAGCCTTTAATGAACTTTCTTGAATGCATTCTTTGAACCAAACCACCAGTGAACCTGTGGGTTTTGTCTAGTCTTTTCCTGATGCTCCAGTTCTTTTTGTACAGCTTCTGGATGGTTTTCATGCATGCTCCAGTACTGAACACAGTGCAATACAGCTCACCATTCCTTATCAGCCACGCATGACCTGTGTTTCCTATTGTTCTTGTTGGTTTAGCAATTCCCTGGAGCTCAACTGATTCTTAGATTTGCTGTAATTAAAGCAGACTGGTTGTGTCTTTGAAGGTCAAGCACTTTAGCCTCACTCCCAGTGTGACCGTGCCCAAACACTCTTAGAATGCTCTTCTGTTGCTTCTCAGAACTCAGCAACTCTCTATCTCATCTTCTCTAAACTAACATCAGATAGCTGTGGATATAGGCACGGATTTTTCCAATTCCCCATAACAAAGGCAGGGTGCTGTTATATGTCTGAACACCATACTTTGCCACACTGCACGGCTGATCAGAGAAACGATTTCATGTGCCTCTGGAAATTCAGAACCGAGAGGGGTCATCATTAGCACAAACATTGGTGTAACTGCTCATTTCTGGATTTTTAGTGGCAGATCTACCAGAAGACAAATTTTAAAGTTTATTTCGTTGCAAGTTAAATTACTTTTGACACTTTTTGAGGTTTTTTAAGCTTTGTGCTACAAAGGTAACACTTTTTAGACCAGCTATAGTTTCTAATTTTTGGAAGCTATAACTGCAGCTTTTAAAGTAAATAGAAATTATCTCAATTATGTAACCATGAAAAAAAAAATCAAAAATTAAAAAAATTGAATTCGTATTATAAAACATCCATAGATTACCAAGGCTTCGGGGAATAAAGGCAACGTCTTTTTTGGGGAGGGCGGGACAAGACCGAAGTTCTGGGCAAACAATAAACTCGGGGAATAGCTGCTATTGCAAAGAAGAAGTCTGACGTCAGGAAACACAACAATTAATGCTATTCTGCCCCCTTGCGTTACCTTTGGAGCAGCTGCCGTAGCCCCACACACCCCGAAGTTCGCGTCCCTTCGCGAAGGGACACGCATCAAGTCGCAGATGCACCACCCAAAACATAACAGAGCAGCGTCCCGAAAACAGCTTGGCTGGGCGATCACTGGAAACGATACAGCTGTGTGCCCAGGCTCGGACTTAATGTGCTGTATGTAGAAACAGTTCAGAATACGCACAAATCACTAAATATGCCCGAGCTCGCCTGGACGTGTGGGGGATGGGTAGAGTTCGGAGTGCCATGGAAAGCGGCAGCGAAGCCGACTAACTACATGGAAAAGCAGCAGGGAAAACAGAGGAGCTGTGCTGGAGAAAAATCAGAACCTAGAACCTGAGCTCAAGCTCTTAAAACCAGCATTATCTAAATTCCTGCTTTTATCGCTTTAGTAACCCACACGGAATAAACAAGGCATTAAATTTGGCCACAGTTGCACTTGAAAGGAAAACCTTTCTTTGAAAGCGAGAACCAACAAAAATATTTCCACCTCTCGAACTCGGCTTTAGTTTTAAAACTGTTTTAAAACCAGCAAACACATCCTTGCAGTGCCATGGACACCGGGAGCCGGAGCCCCAGCGGGAGGACGGCTGTCATGCAGCTGTATTTCATACGTGACGCGGAGATAAATGCCAGAAGTCACACGCTGCAAATGAGGAGAGATAATTGCCATTTTAATGTGATTTTATTTCCATCACTCCCTCTCTAACCCTGCTAATTCCTGACGTTATCCTTCACCCGCAGGACTAAGAGCTGCGCCCGTGTCTTGAACCAGGGGCCGGGCTGGGCGCTCTCCAGAGATCCCTTCCCGAAGCGCTCCGGAGGGGCGAAGGGTGGCTCTTACCGAGGGCTAGGCAAGGAGATTAAGTTTTATGAACAGCACGCCAATGCGAAGCAATTAATGTACGCGACGGTGCCGCTCCTCGCCAGCCCGGAGAACCAATTTACATCTCAATTTCCTCTCGGTATCAGCCGCTCGCCGTGCGGGCAGGGCTCTCACGCTTGCGGTTCCCGCGGAAGGCTGAGCGGTGGCCTCCGACTAGTTCTTCCGACAGGCTCCAGATCGCCTGTACAAAAAAACCGAAGCGCTTATGGAAAGCCGACGCTCTGCCCCTCTCCTGCGCTTCCCCTTCCCTATCCCGGTGCTCGGAGCAGCGCCAGAGCGGCGGGGCGGGGGCGAGACCGTTCCCCCGGGGCGGGACCCCTCGCTCCGGCGGGGCTCCGTCGCGGCGGGGCAGGGACCAGCGCCGGCCACAACTTCAGCGCCTGCGGCTCTGGCCGGGGCCGGCCCGCGGCAAAGTTACCGAGACGCCTAGCTTAGATTTTTTTTTTCTTTTGGCTCCTTCTTCTCTTCCCCCCGCGCTGTCCGCGAACTTTCGACATCGTCCTGCCCGGCGCGGAGCCACCACCTCCTCAGCCGAGTCGCGCTCAGGGCAGCGGGGCGGGAAGGAGACCCGAGCCCTTCGCCCCCGCAGGCGGCGGCGGGGCCCGGCCGCCTCGCCCTCTAGCGGGGGAGAGCGGCGGCGCCGGCGGCTGGGCGTGACTTTCCCCGCTCCCTTCAGCCAGCCCGCCCGCCGGGGGGGACCGCGAGTCAGTCAGGGAGCCGAGCTGAGCCGGGACTAGCGGCGGCGCCGTCCGAGGAGGCTCCGCGATTAAGGGTGCCCCCCCCGGGCACCGGGGGAGGCGAGCGGCGCCCGCACGGCCCCCGGGGCAGCGGCGCGGCCGGAGGAAGGCAGACGGGTGGACGGCCGCCGGCTACTTCGCACCCTCTTCCCTGCCCGTAAGAGCGGAGGGAGGGCGAGGAGGGAAGAACAGCTCGCGGGGCACCAAGTGCGGGAGTCCGGTTGCCCCCTCCTCGCCTGCCCCGCTGGACTGGAGGGGGGCGAGAGGGGCGCCTCCTACTTTGGCAAACACTTTGGCACTTTGCTGGATTCGGAGCAGGAAGGGCTGGAAATATGGGGAAAGTTGGAACTTGCCTGGTTACTTTGGCCGGACTTTTGCTGGCAGCGGGAGCGCAGACGTTCACAGGTAAGGAGTCGGCTCGCCGGGCTGCCAGCCCGGGGCCGAGCAGCCTTCCCGGGGGCCAGGCAGCGGACGGGCAGGGGGTAGCGCGGGCACTTTGGAGGCGGTGGGGGTTTGGTTTAGGTTTTTTGGGTTTTTTTCTGTATATTTTTCTTTTTTTTTTCTTCTTTTTTTTCTTTTCCCATCCCCATCCCCCTGACGGGTCTGACACTACTGAACCGCTGCGTCGATGGGGTGGAAAAAGTGTCCCGAAGAGCAGCGGCGCCGAGGTGCCGCTCTGCTGGCGCCCCTGAGCCCCTGATATGGAAGGTCAAGAGGCTGGTGGGGCTCGGGCAGCCCTAGGGCAGGGCTGGAGGGACGGGCGGGACTCGGGCTTGGTCCGACGTTTTTCCGCCGCTGACTTCCCGAAAGTTTCCCGCTGCCCCGGCACGGGAGGCGGAGGGGCGAGATGAGCCGGTCCCCGGCGCTCCGCCCGCCGCCGCGGCTGGCCACGGGCGAAGGAGGAGGGCTTGCGGTGCTGCCCGGCGGGGCCCCGCGGCTCTGCCCGCCCGCCGGTGCCTGGGCGCTGGCCCCCGCCGCTCCCCGCCCTCGGCGCTGCCCGGAGGTGCGGCTGTGAGACAGCGGGGAAAAGCCCCGGCCCCGGGCCCTCTGCAGCCCCCAGAGCGTCACCTGAGAGCGCAGGGCAGGAACTGCCCGCGTCCGATGGGTGCCGGCACTCGGAGCCAAGAGCAGCCCCGCGAAGTGCCCCATCTGTGGCGCCGTTCCTCTGTTCCCCGGAGCCCCAGACCTGCAGATGGTTATTTCGGTCTCGAGTCGCCTGCCGGCACCCCTGTCTTATTCATATGTTGGAGAAACCCGTAATTTTAGACAGAAATTTGGATTGTGAAATAGTTCTTCCAGCAAAGAGTAACTTCAGAATTTTTTTTGGTGTGTTTTGTTCCTAACATGAAGTTAGTGCAGCTGAAAGCACATTAAATTGAAGACATCTGGTCCTCAGTTCGTGCAAAGTGTGCTTTGATCTGGTGGGAAGCAATCCTTTTGACTCCTTGTTGCTCAGGCTGCAGAATAGTTTATATTTTGCACATTACGTGTTGCATCTATGGAGCACTGTAGATAAAGCAAGTTTTATGGCTGGGAGTTGGTGGTCTAGTATAGAACTTTTAAAAAAAAAAATTAAATTTCTGTTTTTATGTTTGATTCCACGGACCTCTTGTATACGTAGCTGCATTTCCCCTGGCTTCTTGGGAGCATTTTCACTGTAGATGAGACAGAATATCTCCGAGGAGAAAAACGTTGTGTTCCAAGGTGATATGGAACAATTATGAAATATTTTCCAAATACCTGTTAAAAGGAGGGTATGCTCTGCAGCGAATTACGAAACTGGACTCAGTTATATTTGCTCATTAATGTTGGCAGTCTAGTGTCCAGACTTCAATGGGAGCACTTGGTTTATTAAGATAAATCTGTAACTCACTGCTGACCTGTGTGAACTGTGTAACTTTTTGTTTAAAGTTAAGCTGGGGCGACTCTTCTTCTGGATATTCGAGTGCTCGTGCATGCGATGTGCTGATACTGTACTGGGATCAGCACTGAAGTGCTGTTCGTGTTGCTGAAGAACAATCCCACATTACTGTTTGATTTGTATCTGTTGTATTCATTTACCTGACATGCTGTGGAGAGAGCAGTGCTATAAACCGTGAACAATTCACCAATGACTTGTGCGTACAGTTATTCCAAGGGTGCAATTCCACACCATCTGAAGAACTCAGTAACAGAGCTTTCTATTTACAGTGAGATGACAAGGGATGCAGAATCTGCCCAGTTTTCTCCCCATGTGTGTATATGTACATGTATGTTAAGTATTGAAGGTAAAGATTATTTGTGAAGATGCATGTACAGAATTTTTTCTTTTTAGTGTTGATTCTTGGCATTTGGAACAAAATTGATGAAATTTCCATTTTTGTGCTTTACCACATGAAGCTTGTGTCTGGGTATAATTTTTGCTTGGGGGAAAAATAATGCTCTTTCTTTTGTTAAAACCTTGTGGATCAGTGTCATAGAAATTAAATGACGCTGAAAAATCCATCCTTGAGGTGGGTAGTTATCTTTTTTAATAGCTGTCCCTTATTGCAGAAGGGAGTTATGTGACTAACCTATGAAAAGTTTAAAAACAAACAAAGGAAAAAGAAACAAAGCCAACTCCACACATGTTCTAAGCAAAGAATAGCAGTGTGTGAAATAAGTGCCTGTGGCATTTATAGTTCCATTTTTATTTTGTACCCTTTTCTAAACTGGCTGATTTGTTTCACAAAGATTGGTTCTAATGTTGTCTTCAGCAATTGTCTTATTTGAGTTTCTCATTTAGAAAATAATCTTACTGAAAGATGAGATCTTGGCTTTTTAAGGCCTGGGAGCTTTCAAGTAATCTTTTGAAAGCAGCTTAACGGGTAATAACAATGAGATTTTCTCTGAGTCCTTAACTAAAGATTTTAAAATTCTGTATTCATCAGTTCAAGAAGTAAATGATCTCAAGAATTTGAATTTAAGAGATGTTACTGAAAACATTGTCTTAAATGGACAGTACTACTTATCCTAAGTTTTTTAAAAGTAGCTGGACTCTTTCTGCAAGATTAGTTTTGGGTTATTTTACTATTTTTTAGGGGTTTTTTTCTGAGAAACTGTAGCACACCTAATTTAGCTGGTTTTGTTTATAATTTTAGCAAAATGTTATTAAGTCAGTCTCATGTGAAGACTGAATGTTAATATTACTAAAGTTCCTGAAAAGTGGTGTTCAGTCATAGAAAATGCCACTTGACTCCACCATCTTCCTTCGTCCACCTGCTTGGTAGATTATTCAGGCTAGAGACAGCAATTCACTCCTGTAAGGGATTTAGCTCAAACATAGAGATATGGGAAGTTAAAAGAGACATTGTAAACATAAATATTTGGTCTCCATAAAATTAAGAGTCTAGATGGAATGAGTTCTGTCAAATACAAAAATGGGGAGCTGAAACTGAAAGCAAGGAAATGTGTAATAGAACTTGGAAACTGTTTTTATGAAGGCATTCCTATTCAGGTAGATGTAAATGTGCACACAGCCTGAATTCTGAGATTGGTGTTTCTTGGTTACAGCCTGACTCTTACAGAGGGAGGGCTATTATTAGTCTGTTACATTCTCTTTGCTGTGAAAAGCACCAAGGTTGTATATCAACGCTCTTTTTGTGGCACTGGTTTAAAAAGTTTTAGTTTTTCTCTGAGAAGGAATGAGTCCTGTTGCAGTGAGAGGGATGGACAGACTGATTAAAAATACTTGTGGGAGTCCCTTTGTAATGAACCAGGACTAGTGGCAATTATGAAGAGAAGAAAAGGAGGAAAAGTGCAGTACAAAATTTGAAAGTTATTTTTCCTAGTGAGTAGTAAAGGCTTTACATAAAGAATAGTGATTCTCAAGCTGTTTCATGGATTAAGAATACAAAACCTTGCATTCTGAATAGATGTTGTGCGTTAGACTCATCTGTTCATTTTTGGGTGTAGGCACTTTAAAAAGAAGGATCACATTTTCCAGAAAAGTGATGTAAGGACGAAGTTTGACATGCTGAAGTTGAAACTTACTGTGATCACATTGATGTTTAGTGACTGCAGAGAAAAGAAAGAATATAGGTTAAATCTTCATAGGCCCTATCCTAGCTGAAATGAAGCTCCTGGCAATGCTTAGAAAATAAGTTTCTGATATAATTAGCTGTGTTTAAAGAGATATCTCAGAGTATTCAGGATCTTTGTTTGAAAGTCTGTGTTAGCTATTCTGATCATTTTAGCAACAAAGAACTCCAAGTGTAGTTATATCTCACTTTAGCAAATTCTGCTTTTGTTTGCATTGTTTATTCCACCTGCTCTTCTTTCTCTCCACACATCCATCAAGTCTGTATTCCTGTATCTTCTAAGGGAAGTAACATATGCCAGTGAAGATGCAGCTTTATTAGTGGCTGATGAAGCTTGTCAGCTCAGCTACAAAACTATTCCAGCTACAGGTCACAGCATGGACTTGGCCTCACTAAACAGTGAGAGCCGTGGGGGAAGATTCTCAAACCAAACTTCCGCTGTTCAGAGATTTTTGCTGCTGCTATTACAGCTGTTAGGTGAATAGGTGAATGGCTTGATTTCTGTTTTACATCTAAGATTATTCATATTTAAAATACTCCAGCAAATGAATGGAAGCATTTTGAAAAATCTGCTTCTAAATGTGATGTTGTTTTTTTAGGGGTTTTTTGGGTTTTTTTTTAACTTTTTGCAGTTATAACAAATGAAGTAAAGTTTGTGTTCCCTTGTGAACTGGGATGTGCTTTAGAATGCTTCAGGTAAAAATGAGTCAGGGCTTCGGAAGCGGCACAGTTCATCAAAAAAGAAGCTGTATGGTGATATGTTTGTTTTTTTTTTTAATTTATTTTACTTAGCTGTTCTGGTTTCAAAAGATAGTAATGAAACATCACCAGAAACTAAAAATCTTTCAAAATACTGCAAGGATGTAATAACACTGGGTAAAAAAAATGCTATGGTGTTCATTTGGTCTCATGATTTAGCAGTTGTCAGAATTCATGAGGAAAACAAATCACAGTGTCCTGAAACAATATAAGTACATATAGTATATGAAATAATATCTTCAGTGCTCACATAAATTGCTAGATTGGCAGCTAGAGAGACCTAATCCCCAGGCAAATCACAGAACATGTTAGGGTAGAGCGAGCAAGCTTCTGAACTCCACCTCACTAATGTCCCTTGAGTCTGACCTGGAGATGTGGGGATGGTTTATTTCTTGTGAGCGCTCGCCCACACCCTGCCACGGTCACTGAAAATGTCAACCAGGCGAGTTCCTGGTGGCCAGGCCAGTTCTGCACATTCCTGCTGAGACAACCCCTTGAGTGTGCATCATTGGATTCAGCTGGGGGGAAGATAATAAGTGTAGACTTGATGGAACAAAGTCCAGTGATGTTGCAGGGTCAGGATCTGTGAACTGATCCTGTATTTCATGTGTTGCAACTTTATGCTGAAGGAAAGGCTTTTTAAGAGGGATATCTCTAGTGTTTAAAGCTTGTTAGTATCACTGTCAAACTCTTATTTCTGTGCTATGTCACTAAATTCTGAAGATGTTTCCCCAGGAAATGACATGCAATTAGAAACCTTTCAGCTCACAATTATGACTCTTGTGGAAAGAAGTATTAGTTTTGAAAATTTTCCCAGGAACAAACTGTTAATGTGTGAATGCAGCTGAATTACCTGCTCATTTTCTTTAAGAAAAAATGAGAATCTTCTCCTTATTTCATTTGATTTTGTCGGTAACTTCCAGTTATCTTATTTCTGATGTGTAATGTTATATGTTAACGTATAACATGATTTTGAGACACTGAAACCAATTTGGAACATATGGTCATGTATTTAGAAATAAATAAAAAAGTAGCAATGAATTTTCCTATGTCATTCTGTTCACCCAAATGTATTCAGATACTTCTCTCTGAATCATTTTGTCATGTCTTCCAGAGTTTTGCCTGCTGTGATCTGCTGCTGATCACTAGGTGTAGCTGCATCTCTAAATCCATTTTTCTAAGCATAGGAAGAGCAAGGGCTGTAAGCTAGGCATTGTGAGAATGTAGGTGTATTTGGAGGTGGGGAGGTGTGAAAACAGATGATGGATTTTTGTGACCTAGAGAATTTTACTTCATTGGTGGCTTGTTTGCATCAGTTTGATTACAATACAAATGAACTTTTAATTACATGTAAAAAGACTGATTTCAGTATCAGTGTTAGTATTACACAGAAAGACGAATGAATGCTCTAATATGACAAAAATACATAACAAAATGCATGAAACTACAGAGAAATTGTCAGTACTTTCCTGGTGTTTTAAATGCAAGAAATATTGCTGCAGAGATCTGATAATCTTTAAGAATCAATCAAGATGGTTAAGATCTAACCTTAAGTTTTGAGGGAGTACATGTCTCCTCACAACTTATTAAGTACCTTTCTGGTCCATTCAGAATAATTATCTGTGGAGATGATGTTGCTGTCAGTGGAATTCTGTTTTCTTTTGGCATAACAACCATTTGTGTTGGTTTTCAAGCCATGTGGCTTCCTTTAATGCTATGAGGAGATACAGGGGGTAAGGTGCCACATATGCTTTAAAAATGAAAGAAAGACATATTTGTGCCCAGATTTCTGAGAGTAATAACAGTAAAAATTAAAGTGTATTTATGCCTCTGGTGCATACCCATGCTCAGGATCTGCAGAGAATAGGAAAGAAGTGTCTCAGACAGAAGTATCTGACTCAACAGTGACCCTTTGCCACATTAGGAGCAATGGTGGGAGAAAAAAAAAAGTAATAAACACAGTTGTTCAGACAAAACCATGGCAATATTAGCAGGAAGGAGTTCTGAAAAAAGGTTAGACTTTGTGTGTCCTGGGGAGGAAAGGTGGGAAAGAAGGTATAGCATTTGCTGGAAGCATGGAAGAGATGAATGTTACTAGAAGAGACGATGTAAAAAAAAATACTCTGAAGTCTAAAAGGCAGCTGAATTACTTGTCAAAAACAGGAGTGAATTTATAATTGTTCATGTTTTCTTATTTTTATTGTCTTAGTTTTCAACACATTTGTTGTTAATAATGTGTATTCAGGGCTCAGATACGTCTTCTGACAGCTTTACGTAGCAATAGTTGATTATCTTTACACATATGATTAAATGTAATGATGTTAATGAATCTTTAATTTTTTTCTGTGAAATGGTGTAAACCCAACATTTCACTTATGACTGTTTGTTTTTCTCCTCCCCACCCCCAACGTGTAATCTACCCTAATTTCGAAAAATAATTTTTGGTTAGAGTGGATTTTTTTGTGGGGTAGATTAGCTTTTTTATTGCTCCCCCCTGGTTTTTTTGTCTTTTTAATCTTCTTCACTGTTAAGCTATTATAAATATCTCTTAAAGCATTTTTTTTTTGTTAATCACTAGAAATGTGTTTTTGCTCTGGAATAACTAACAGCTAATTGCCTCTTTTATCACTTCAGCTCTTCATTTTCTAGGAGAATGAAATAGAGCATCACATGCCTGTTTTAGAGAAGATTTTTTTTTTTTCCACCACACATATTTTTGAGGGATTTTTTGCTTGTTTGTTGTTTTGTTGCTTGGGTTTTTTTGTTTAAGGCACGGTTATTTTGGGGAAGTTTTCAGAAAGCTCATGCTTTATTATCTTGAATCCTGTCACATCTTTTATCCTGAACTCTGAAATAAAATCTGGTTTAGACTATTTATAAATAATGTAGTGGATAGAATACTTTTGTCAGTGGACCTTTGTTTTAATTCTGTAGCACATAAATTTAGAGTCATTAGGTGAAAGAACATTTTATTTGTGCTGATAAGATTCTAACATAAGATTGAGGAGGATATTACAGGAGTTTCTGTGTACTTTCAGGTGGATAAAGAGTGGATCAGTAACCTAATACTTAAGGTTTGCTTGATGGATTGTTACAGGTAAATTGAGTGGCTGTTCAAGTGGTTTTTTTTTCTGGTGAATATACATTAGACTGAGTAAATAACTTCCACCCCGATATGTGCAGTTACATACTTGTGTGAATGTCTGTAATCTGTGTGCTAGTTTGTATGCCCCTGTCTTAAAGTTGATGAGTTACTACCCATTAGCAGACCTTTACATTTTTCATGGTGTACTTGACACAGAGGTGGTGGCAGGGAGGGGTTGTATTTTTCTTTCCCTCTATGGCCAAATCCTTATTTTGGCAGCTGGTGCTTAGTCATGCTGCTGTGACTGATGCAGGAGTTTGTGACCAAAAAATGGTCAGCTATATGCACATCTTAAAGTTTTGGTTACTAAGTCTACCTAGATTTTGTGGGTAGAGTTTCTGAGCATAGTTTCTGACAAAAAGAGTGTTTCCAGGTTGTATCTCAAGGAGAGGTGAAGGTTTCCTAAAGGATTCACATTGTCCTCTACCTACATAGAAACTTCTGTTTTTCTCACTTCTGCTTTTTTTACCTTCATGGCTTTTTACTGTTCTAGCAAACAGTTCAGTTGAAAACAAACATGAAAGTCAATTGCCATAGCAGACATTACTGTTTCCTCTGCAGCTGCTTACTTTAGTACAGTTGCTCATTCTTCTTATGTGATTTAGATATGCTTTGTTTGAAAAATTTCATTGTTGCTTCTTCCATCTTCCACCCTTCTCATTCATTGTGAGAAGTCCAATGTTTCCTAACAACTGTGCAGCCTGCTCAGAGTGTGCTCAAAGGTGTGGCAGAAACTTGAAAGAAAATATTTTTGTTTCAAGGTGTTTGGCACTGTTTGCACACCTGTTGGGACTATAAAGCATATTGTAATTGCTGTGATGTTTCTGTCAATCAATGTAATTCAGGAACAAGAGTGTTCTGATGATTAATTTGGAAGTTCATAGTTTTTCTATAGTGTAATACCTCTTTTACCTCAAGTATTTTAAGATATGTCATAAAATCTTAACCAAGGAACTCTTTTCCCTCTGTGGAGCTTTCTGAGCCTGGAGACTTTCCTGGTTCTGTGTTGGGATGGCATTGCCTATCATGAGCCACACCCCTGGAGGACAGCATGAAGAAGACGTATGTGTGTGTGTTTATCTATATTTATACAAATTTTTTAAAGTTCCCGTTTTAATAGTTGCTTAGTGATCAGAGCTCCCACATAGGTGTGGGAGACTCTGTGCTCTGGCATTTGACTGTGACATGGATGAGGATCTTCATAGTCAGACTAATTGGAATTTTTTTTCCCACATGGTTGAGAAATCTTATGAATTTCCATTTACAAAACATTAAAAGAAAGGAAGGTGATAACTCAGAATCCCAAAACAATTTAGAGAAAATCTACAGCAGCTGCTTGTCACCACCTCTAGCTTCAGTTTTCCCTGGAAACTCAAAAACATGGTTAAATACTGTCATGTGTTTAGGATATAGAGGCAGTTATGGACATTTCCAGGAACCATAATTCTCAGTGGTGTAGTTCTTGTGTTAATGACTGAAAATAGCTATAGCCTTTTTCCTTTATGTTACCTTTTCTGAATTCTGCAGAGTAGATGAAGATTATTTTACAAAGCTCTGCATTCAACACTTTAATATAAGCACTTTACATAACACATCACTTAAGCTTTTTCTTTTTAACTTCTGCAGAGACAGCTTGATACTGAAGTAATTTCTCAGTTATGGAAGATAAATTGTTGTCCCAGTAGTAATTTTGAGGCACTGTGCTGCTGATGCCCTTTTTACTGTGTCTGAGAGATGTCATCTTGGCTCTGTCCTAGCTCCTAGCTCAGGGGAAAACCTTTGCAAGCAACTTTCTAAATGGGAAAGAAGGCTTTTGGGGTTAGGACTGTGAGCATCGCAGACCTTGTGTTGGCAAACCAACAAAACCAAAAGACAGCTAAAGTTAGCATCTCTTTAAAACCTTAAAGGGTGAAAATGTGAAATGGAAGCCTGTATGTTCCCATTACGTTTGTACCTGCTGTTTATGGCAACAGAAAAGCACATGGATTGAAGACCACATATAAAGTTCATGAGGTGTGTTTTATTTATTTTTACTTCAAGAATTGTTGTTAGAATTGCCTCCATAAATCTAGGCTAGTAAGGGATTTTATGTGAATTGGCGTAGCGCTTTCATTTGTGGATTTGGAAAACGCTGGGCTTTGTTTTATTTATTTAGGAGTGTTTGAGACAAGCACACGCCCTTAGAGCAAATATGCATTGAAATTGCATGGGGTCCAGGAGCCCAAGACAAGTTGAAATAATACTCTTGACAGGTAAAACCCCTGACTTCTGCAGCAGCCATGCACCACCAGCTGATATGGACGGGGGTTTTTAAATGAGTCTTGCAGAGGCTTCACAGCTGGATCCTTACATGTACAATTGCTCTTTGGGAAGTTTGTCCATTAGAATCTGGTACTTTTTTGCATCCTGAATTTTGGGCACTTTGATGTTACCCTTGTTTAAAACTTTCATGGCCACAGAAAGGTGTAAACATAAAAAGCCTTAAAGTGTTCTTGAAATTTTAGCCCAGTATATAGCATAAGGTTGTCCATGTCGGGAAATAGCCCCTTAAAAATAATTTTCCTCAGCTACTTCTGTTTTTAATCATAGACAAAGATACTGCAGTGCCTGTGGGTTGACTCAGTGGCAGATCATTGCTGACTGTGAACTTGAGCCTTATTCACCTGTATCTTCCTCTGTCATGCAGTGGAATTGGAGTGTGGAAGAGCAGATATTAATTCTGACTTGGAGTAGGGGTGAAGCATATGTTCAGACTGAGAATTTCAGATAAAGACTGTCTGGGCTTTATCTAGATGAATGGCCAAGGTCAACTCAAGGGGAATTAGGGAACGTAAACAGTGCATGCATTTTCTACTGCATTTGAAATTTTTCCTCGGATTCCTTAAGAGAAACAGATACTGCCTTTGGAGGTCTAAATTTTTATTTTGGAAGGTATCTGTAATGACTTAATAAATGGAAGTGGAAAGCAGCAGCTGTGGAGTCATTCTGGCATCAGTCAGAAACTACTTCAGAGGTTTTGGTTGTATGGATTGGGTTGCAGTTTACACTGCAACATGGAAACTTGCATTTTTAAAGTTACTGCTTGCCTGTCGTTTCTGTTGGCCCATTGCAAAAAATGGAACCAGTTTCTGATGTGTAGCCCTGACCCCAAGACAGCAATGCATACTGTCCATATTTTTGAATTACATTTAATTTTAAAAAGAACATAAACTTGTGATTTCATGAACTGGTCCACAGTAAATCTCCTTCAGTCAGGCAGTATCTGACATCCCTGTTTGCTTCAAATCAGTGCACATAGTGCGTGGATCACAGCTTTTCAAACAACTGTTTGGGAACCACTCACTGGCTGTGAGTGAGAAATCTCACGTTTCCAGAACTCAGTCTGTTGAAGTCTTCACAAACTGCAGTATGTCACACTAGATTTGTAGCAGTGAAAAATTAATTCTTGCTTGTATGCCAGGATTAAAAAATGTGTATTTCTAGACCTTTGGGAGGAGGACTTCAAAAAAAGGGATCTGTATGCTTGAAACTGACTTTGAGCAAATATGTGACATTAACAAGCCGCCCAATTCCCATGATTTCAGTGCTTTGACTCTTCCCAGTAGTCTAGCAATAAAAGAAAGAATTGGCCAATTATAGTAATCTTCCAGAGCTGTGTACTGTGGAATTTTGTGCAGAGGAAGAGGGAGGGTTCTTACCTGCTCTCAGTTCTAAAATTGTGCTTTAACACAATGTATTTCACAGCAAATATAATACATATTTAACAAGGCTGTTAACCATCAGGCCACCTTTAAGAATACATTGCTTACCTGCCACCTCCTGAGCTCTCTCCACTGCCTTTTCTTTGTTCGTGTCAGCTCCTCATCACTATGTTCCACAAATAGAATCATAGAATGGCTTGGGTTGGACGGGTCCATGAAGATCATGTAGTTCCAAAACTAATTTCACGGGCAGGGACATGTCCCACTAGACAAGGTTGCTCAAACCCTGTCCTACCTGGCCTTCAACACTGCCAGGCTGGGGCATCTGCAACTTCTCTGAGCAACCTGTTCCAGTGCCCCACCAGCCACACAGTAAAGAATTTTTTTCCTACTATATCATCTAAATCTACTCTCAGTTGGAAGCCATTTATTTTCCCTTGTCCTGTCACTACACTTCCTGATGAAGTGTTCCTCTCTGGCATCCTTGTAGGCCCTATTCATATGCTGGAATGCTGCTGTGAGGTCTCTGTGCGGCTTCTCCTCAAATGACTTGTGCCATCCTCTGGGCAGCAGTGACTGGGCTGGGCAGAGAGCTGAGCCTGCAGGATGTGCAGCTCTGATGTGGATTTCCTGTGTTGCTGTGGGGCACTTTTGCCCTTCAGTCTGAAGAAGTATGTGCATGTTTTCAGAAGGCTGCAGAGCCTCTGGGTGGCTCTGGTGGAAGCTTGGGGGTACAATTCCTGACTGCCTGAGTATCATTCGTCACAAGTTAGAGGGTTTGCCCTTTTTATTTCTCCTTGAGACAGATAAGACCAAAACGGTCCCATGCATGTGCTAGCACACATGACAGCATAGCATGTGCTTATGAGTAAGTACTGTGAGTGAGTGAGGTTTAAGTCTTGCTTTGCAGTGAGTGTGTTCACACTGAACGCTTGATAGCGGCAGCAGGCAGTGCTGGTGGGGAATGAGATACAGCGGCCAGATCTAGATTTCAGACCAGATGGACGTTGTTCATAATATTATTTGGGTGTGAATGGTTTTTACTAGAGTGTGAAGTAAACTGATGAACTGATTTTGTTTGTTTGTTTTCAAGCTATAAAGAATTAGTAATACTGGCCCTAATTATAAAAACACAAGCTTAAAACCTGAAGATGAATACAGTCAGTTTTGGGCATACTGTCAAAGTAATTAGAAAAAAACTCCTCTTAGTGCAAGTAATTCAGATTTTAACACAAGTCAGCATGAACACAGCAATATTGGCATTTTGTAGAAATGTAGTTACATGTATAGTTTTCTGGAAATTGGAACAGCACTTTTCAAACACAGCAGTTGAAATTTTAGTTGCTTATGATAAGTAGAGTGGTTTTTTAGCCTACCTTTGAAAACTCATCTGGATTATTTTTCTGTGTGAGCAGTGTGCCATTAAGAAGCATGCTAGAGATACCAGCTCTTTTTAAAAATCTTTTGGGCACTGTTTGTGGGAGAAGATGACAAAGAATCTTCTATTACATATGTCTGCTTCCATTCTTAATAGATACAGAAAAAATATGGTTTGCAAAGATTTGGAAGACAGTTGCTTCTTTATTCGAATACTGTGGTTAAATACTGTACAATATAATTTCCATTCCTTGGGTTGACCTAGGTTTGTCCATGTTGAATTACCAAATTTTGCGCCTTGTTTCTATGTGCACTTCTAATGCATATGCAGTGTATTTCATGCTGCCGGTACCAATTTTTACTAGTTAAAATTATGCTTTAAGATGAGCTCAAAAGTTACCACTCTGTATTTACTGTGTAAATTATTATTGTGGTTCCTGCTGATGAAATTTCAATGTATGAGCAGGCTGCTGGCCATGCTCACATACATCATCCTGTACAATGCAATATATGTTCCCATTAGCAGAAGCTGAAGTGGTCTATTAAAGCATTCAAGTTCTCACTCCCATATTGAGAGCAGCAGATTCCTTCTTAATCCTCATATAGCTGATGTCTCTGCTGGAGTGTTAATAGATAGTCTAATTTGTGAGCTAAATTACTAATTGTATTGTGAGCCTAAACCTTATTATAAGCCTTTTGTGTAGAATTAGATCACAGAGCTTTGGGAAGCTGAACGCTGGCTGGATTCTGTTTCCTCTCTTTAATGATGGGAGCAAGTTTTACTGGAGTCTTCAGCACTACATAGCTCTGAGACTGCAGCTGATTTCTTTTGCTGGCTTCTACAGTATCACCAGAATCATAAATTTGAAAAGCAGGTTGACTTTTAAGAATAGCTGAAGGTTTGCAAACAGCGGCTCAGTTACCTGAAAGCAGTAAGATTGGCTGAGGTGAGGTCATGATTGGGACTAGAAAAGGATTACTCTGATCTTGTGTACCCACACTGGGTGCAGGTCCACCTATGTGAGAATAGTTTAAATCATTCAAAAACTGTGTAATGGCTGCAGTTGTATAATAGGATAATGGATTTAGTAGAGGTGTGTTCCTGTAATAGTTCAGGTAGATGAACTCTTAAGTCACTTGAGTTATTTTTGTTTCTGAAGGTACTCACTACCCACCTAGAGATGGAAAATATATGCCTTATCAGACAGCTATGCCATAGATTTTATGAGCACTGCTCATCTGTTTCTGTTCAAATCCATCTATTTTCAGAGCTGGTTTGTGCTCCCCACTCTGACTTTGCTCTGGAGTCAGCCTGTTAATGCAGCCCAGTTGGGGATGGAGCTAATTGCCTCCAGCAATGAATCGGTAATAAACAAACAGAGTGGGACTTAGTGGATTTTGACATCACTTGCCATAAATTTTTATGTTGATGTGGAAGGTGACTGTGAACTAATGTGCCTTTGAAATAGGAATATTGCACTCAGGGCAATTAATTTTCTTTAAGAGAAAGTTTACAGCTACTCCTTACATTTTCCTGTGCACACACAAGATAGAGATGCAGTGGTATGGAGTTTTACTCTCTGCACTTAATGCGCAACAGAACCCTAAGCTGTTGTGAGAAACTGGTCTGTTTTACACCTGAAATTCTCAGAGCTCTGGATGTACTTTATGCCTTTGATTTTTACTATTGTAAATTATTGCAATTTGACGTGCACAGGTGATAAATTAAAATAATAGGCTGTATAGCTTGCATCACATCATCTTATATTTTTAAAGAGCTTTTTCTGTTTCTATTCTTGCATTACATTTAGTGTTTCTGCATCAAATTTAGTAATATACTTTTTAGAGCATAGTAATAAAAAAATTGATATCTGTCCTAAGAGAGAGAAAATCAGAGGCTTCAGCATTGGTCTGTTCCATGTACATTGGTTCTCTCAAATTATGTACTGTGTTTTTATTGTGGTATGGTGAGAAGAGCAGCCAAAAGTCAGTGCCAAAAGCTAATTGTCTTCAGGTGTGTTCTACAGAAGTCTGAATTTGTTAGGAGTTTCTGTGTAGCTCCAAAGTTTGGTTTTTTGTTGTTTTTTTTTTAAGTAATTTGGTAGGTGAATTGTTTTTGAGGGAATTTTTGTATGTAAAAAAAATCTAGTGTTCACTTGATCTTAAACTCACTTAAACACAGTCTGTCTGGAGATGAAAACTCAAGGGCTCTACATTCTAAATTTCTGCTGAAGAGGGATAATCATGCTGAAACTCAAAATTGACCTTTACCTTTTGGTAGCAAATGCAACTCGCACTGGCTTAGATTTGCAGATGAAATAGTTTTGGGATCTAGGAATAAGAAAACTTCAGAGGTTTTTACATGCTTAGTCAGAGGCATGGCTAGGAATGCAATGATTTCCAAATCAGGCTGCTGCTTCTGTAAAAGAGGTCACTGAGGCACACACTTCATTAGAAAGGCTGAACTAATGTTATAAACCCTAAAGGCCTAACGTGATGTCCTGGGAGGGACTAAGTAATGCTGTGCATGTATTCAGAAAAGCAAGTTAATTCCTCCATCTCTAGACTCTGTGCTTAAAAAGTACTTTTATAAAGAATGCCTTTCTACTCTGATTTTGTTAAATAGTCTTGGTGACTTCTATAGTCTGGTTCTGATTGATTCATTTGTGGGGTGTGTTTGGTTTTGTTTTTTCCCTTAGGATAACAAGTGGTACTGAACATCAGTAGCGTTCTTGTGGTGATTTTCTTCATGCTCTTTTTGTACAAAAGGCCAGGAGTTTGTTGGTAAAAGCATCAAAGTTGTATATATGTGCATTTTTGTTTGATCTAGTACACCACTTTCTCTTTTTTTTAATTTTTTTTTTTTTTTTGGCAGGGATTCTTGAGCACCTGTAATTAGTGATTTTGAGGGTGGGTTGCTATACAGCCGTGGCTGGCAGCTGCACTGCACCCATCCTTCCAAACAGCATCCAGCACTACAGAGGCAGAGAGAAGCCATTTCAGTCATCTTTCACACTTCTATGTAGGAGACGAATGCTAGAAGCAAAAGCTTAATCTTAGAAAGTAACTTTTTAAAAAATACAAATAAATAGAATAAAAAATACAAATAAAAAGAATCAGATGTTTGTCACCAGTTTTGTGGGGTTCTTTTTTCTTTCTTTTTTCCCCCTGTAAATAAACTTTCGTGATTATGAGAGAGGGGATGGAAGGATAGTTGTGAGATAACTACCTGCTTTACAGTGCTAATTATGGTATATATTACATATTAATGGGGAATTTTCTGTTGCCACAGGCAGAATCTCCCAGTGGGAGGTACAGGAGAGAGCTGTCTCAGAAGCAGGGAGGGATGGAGAAGCCTGGCTCTACTCTTGTGTGTGGTGGCAGCTCAGGAGTTTGTACTGTTCACTGAGGCTGGGGGGGCTGCTCTGACAAACCTTGGAGCGTTGCATCCTTGCTGTGGAAGAAGCTGGTGCTGTACTGGCTCAGAGAGAACTAAGCTCTGAGCGAGGGAATTTGTTCCAGAAGTTTTCCAGGGATTACTACCACTGTCACTGCGTGAAATGTAGGGACAGTTTGTGCATGGACATGAAGCTTTATAAAAGCGTTGCAAACTAAGAGCCTTTCAAGGTACATTCAGTTGCAGTGCTTTTCTGCTTAGGTTGCTTATGGTCTCCTATTTTGTATTTATGCCATGGGAGTTTGAGAGCTGTGGCCTTGGTGTTTATTCTTAAAGGAGGGAACACTTATATATTAAAAAAAAGGGAAGAAAAAAAGCATAACTGTGTGGTTGTTATGTTAAATGAATTTTAAAGCCGGTGAGAAGAGGCATTCAGAGTTAAAAATGCTAGGGGGGAGAAATGAAAGCACATTGAAGCTCTTTCCCCTTGAGGGCTTTAGGCAGGATTGAGAAGAAGTGGTGCATACTGAAGCCTTGTTTATAGTCTTTCACTTACTGTTAATAAAACAGGGATGTTCTAAAAGGTTTCCATAATTAAAATGCAGTCCTTGAGTATAGTGCATTTTCAGAGTGGTCTAAAGCCCTGCTGCCTCTCAGACTGCTTAAATCACTATTTATAAAAAATTCTGCAGTGGACTTAGTGTTTTGAAGTTGTTTTCGATCAGAATGATGTTAGAAATGTTGGGTATTGAATAAATGAAAATAGGATTTATGGGGAAGCTGATAGGCGTACAAATTGACTGGTTAGTAACTAATTACCAGTAAAGAGATTGTTTTTGCCTTCTTTCTTTTTTTCTATAATTGGCTGAATATTAACAAATTAGGTTTATTTCTGGAAAACAGCAAGTTTTAATGGTCTGGCAGAACTTAATAAGAAAAAAGCTAAAGAATTAGCATAATAAATAATTATTGCTTCCAGGGTTTTTATTAAGATAATAAAATGTTAAAAAGCAAACCACTTGAGTAGAAAGTAATTGCACTGACAAGCACCACATAGCTAGCATTCACAATAAAGTAAACCTTCTCTCAATGTCAACCTGATTTGCTATCCACATAAATGCTTCCTCACATTATGGAAATGTGCTTTTTCTATCAACAGAAAAGAATAAAACTCCTGGCATCTAATTAATCTTCTCTGACATTTGATTTCATACTCAGGTTAAAACATGAGGCAGGTGGGTCTGTTTTTGCCCCCCCCCTCTGTGCATGACCACAGGCAAATCTCTCCATTAATGTCAAGCTGCATCTCTGTGTCAGTGCCTCTGCCACATGTCAGTCATTAATGCATTAGCATCACTTGCATTTGGCTCACATGCACCAGTTTTCTTGTCTGGAGGGCTTGGTAAATAGGGAACTGCAGGGCTTCAGCTCTACATCACAAACGTTTCACCTTGACCCTCCCTGTAAAGGAATAGGGATTCTGCTGCCTATGAGTGGGATTAGAAGTGGTAATTTGTAGCATTGGGAGTTTCTGAGTTGGTATGATCAAGCAGAAGAAAGAAGCAAAACCAATTCAGCTTTGACATTTTTATTGATTAGGAATGCTCTTGTTAAAGACTCAGAACTTTTAATAATGCCTGAATGTATTACCTGCCATAGTTTAGACTTGTTGATGGCAGGGTTGTTTCTCTAAAGTGCACCAAAAACTAGTTAGATGCATTATGGGTATTTTATTTTCTGAAGTTCCAGTTAATGGTTTCTGCCAGAGGCAGTATGCAGCTCTTGAAAATGTGGTGGGTTTGACCTTGTATGCTAAAACCTGGGTAACTCCATTGTATTTTTTACTTTCTTAGGTAGTATAAACATTTAAAAGGACCATTAAGAACTTAGGTTACAGTAGGAAAATCTCTTAGAAATAAAAGTGTTAATTCTACACCATTTCATAATTAAAATAACATTAGGAAACGGAGAAGTAGCTTCATTTACAGAGTTTATGTATTCAGATATTTTCCTATAGTATTTGCGTGCAAAACCCCCATAGTACTGGGAAATAAATATGTGCTTATGAAGTCAGAAAATATTAGGAAGAATTAATTTTGTTTGCTGACTCAATGCAAATGATGAAAAATGTTCGCTTCTGTTTTTTTAATATTTTTTAAAAGTTAAATTTTAAGCCTTGGTTTCTAGTGCCTGTCTCCTACATAGTCAATGTGTAAATTTGAGGTTTCTGTCTCTATCTGTAGATCTGGATGCTGTTTGCAAAGATGGGTGTAGTGCATCTCTCAGCCATGGCTCTTTATAGCAGCCTATTCTGTAAATTACTCGTTAAAGGTGCTGAAGAATGCTCACCAAAGGAAAAAAAAAAAAAGCAGTGTATGAGATGAAACAGAAATGCATACATTACAACTTTGATGTTTATGCCAAATTGGTTTATATGAATAGTGTGCTACCAGAAGTTAATAGGCAAAAATTGTAAATGAGCCATATTCTCATTATGATGAGCACTGCAGTGAGTAGATAGCTACTTCATACATCACCTGCTTCTGAGCAGTGACAGGTAGAATCTGGCACTAGAGCAATTAGCATTTAGACCTAAAAAGAGAGAAATTTACTCATGATTGACTTTTGGCAACAGTGGCTTTCAGTCTTTGTTATGTTTTGACTGTCTTTTGTAGTCTTGAAAGGCAGCCTCACCAGATGGAGGTAAAAGATGTAGCCAGAAGATGCCAGTCTCTGCCAAATGAGGCTCAACTATGGGGTTCTTGCTGTCAGGTTTTCGTGGGTATTTCTTGACAGACTTTGCCTCCAAGAAGCAGATCTAGAAACCAAGAGGAGGAGCAGTAACACAGCTCTGGTTTGCACTTACTGATTTTTTCCACCTCGAAGAATGAGAATTGCTGGTCTAACAGCTTTTCAGAGACTGTGAAATGTAGATGTGGAATTGGAGAAATGCCATCCCACTCACTATTCCATGTTGGTAGAAGCAACAGATTTTTTTTTTTAAGAGATCAGTAGTAATGGTTTGCATTTATGTGCTGCAGAGTCTTTTCAGTTCCTTTTGGGAGGGTTTAGAGTCATGGAATGATTAAAGTAGGAAGAGTCCTCTGAGGGTTTTCCATCCCATCCTCTGCTCAGTGCTGTGAGAGTTCATTTCAAAGCCAGGTGGTGTTACTCAGGTTGTCCAGTTGAGTTTTGAGTTCTTAATGGATGGAGGAATGTTCTGTAGCCCCTTTACATTAAATGAACTTGCAAAATATAACCACTAAAAATTTTTTGGTAAGTTAGAGTAGTATTTTTGTACAAGAAGAAATATTCCAATGCATATTAAAATACAAAACGTGAAAGTTAAAGAGTTTTTCTTTTAGGTTTCTGAATGCACTGTGTTTGAAATGCATCTGTTAGGAAGCTCTTTCTTAATACCTTTCCATAGTGTTGACCAATACTTTTTAAGGGTGTCAGTAATATAAACTCCTCTTGCTGTCTGTCCTAGTTTTGTTCAGTGTGAGTGTGGTTGTCTAGTGACTGCTTCTGATTGTCTTATTTTTTCAAATAATAAAATGACCTATATCAAGGAAGAATGTTGCTCCAGAAAACATTTTAATTTGGTTTTCAGATTCGTGTAGCTTAAAGGCATAGCCTTAACTACTTTAATTGCGGAAGTTTTCATTCTGTGGTACCAGGATTCTTGTTTAATAACAGAGAGTACTAGAGCTCCCCAATGAAGATGCTTTTTTCAGTTAAAAAGTTCAGCAAAAACAAAAGACAGAACAATAATGAAAGAAAAAAAAGCCCAACCAAAAAAAAAAAAAAAAAAACAAAAAAACAAAAACAAACCCAAAACACCACCAAGTTGCAGAATTAATAAAATGAGTAAAATGTATTAAAAAAATTTCTCAGTGGAGAGAAGTTCATAGGTGAAGATAAGAATTACAGAGTTGTAACTGAGTTTTGTCCCAGATAACACTGGCAGGGAAAGAAAGGTCATTACTCTCTAACTGTGATACTGTGGGGGGTTTTAAGGCAGTGCAAGGAAGAATGAGTGATGCCTCTAGAGCAGTTTTTGGAAAGGAACAACAGGCACAAACATGCTTTCCTGATGCAGAAGAACTAGAATTTATTATACCACGTCTGAAGGTTTTTTCCTATACTTTTTTTGTTTCCTAATTCATTTAGCTATTGTTGGCAGCCTTTTCAGTAGAGTTCCATGAATTCCAAGTGCTGTAGAAACCTGAACCTTTCTCTTTGTTTGGAGAACAAATAAAAAAAGACTCAGAGAAATGGGCCTGGCTAGACATGCTTAGATCCCCTTAGATCCCAGGCATGCTGCTATTCACAGGGGTATTGGATCATTTGAGACATATGTAATTTAAGTCTCCATTGCTGTTCTCTTTCCTTATTTATCCTTTTGGCAATAAATTTTGTTCTTGCCAGAAATGTGCTAAGTAATGAGATGACACATGATGGTCATTTCCAGGGCATTAAAGTTCATGTTTTCAGAGAATTCTGGAGTTTATAATTGCAATAAAAACATCTTGCTAGTAATCACTGAACAGTGATAAGGTTATAGGCTATTCTGTGTTTAAATTAATTACTGTGTCAGACTTCTAATTAGGAGTTGGTGTATGATAGCTGAGGTTTCACAAATTACTAAAATAAATGTCTGTCTTCTTTCTTTTCTTCTTTCTGTGTTTTGGGAATCTCCACAGGCTCAACACCATGTGGAATCAGTGCCATAAAGTAAAGATTCCAGATGCAATTCTTGCACTGTTTAAAATGTTTTGGGATTTCTTAAAAGTTCTTTAAAATATTGCAAAGAGTTTTTTTTTTTTTTAATTCAGTTACTGCTAGTTTAGGTAACAGCATGCTGATTTTTATCTTCTGAGGGGATAAAATGCAGAAGACTAAGTAGCATGCTTTGCAAGCAGCTACTTAGTCACATAACATGCTGTTATTTGTGTCTCTGTGTCCATGCATATGGACACATAAATGACAATTTTAAGAACTGTCAGTTCAAAGCAAGAGAAAACAAAGGAGTTAAAAAACACCACCACTTTGCACTTGCACATCAACAGAATTATAAATATTGGAGTTGGTGTGCATAAAAGATACCTGAACATTTTCCCAGAGCTCACATTTCACTCAGGCCAGCAGGAAAATTAAAAGAATGGAACAAACCAAACCTCTTAAATTTAGAAAATTTTTTTTCTGTATGCAGTCTCATTATTTGGCACTCTCAGGACTCAACACACTACTTTCACTTAGCCTTTATTTTTCTGCATTCATATCTCATCCTTCTTGCTCTAGTAGTACTTGTGGCTCTTGGTAGAGGGAGGAGGGCATTTTGAACAAGCTTCAAGTTCTGGCTGATTTTACAGTGGCTTTTTTGCAGCACATATTGTTACTTGTTGTAGGACTGAAATTTATCCCTGCATGAATGGTGGTCTGCATTTCCATTTTACTGCTCCTTTAGTTCCTTGTCAGTAGCTGATGACTAGAATTCCTTCACAGAAATATTGGTGCAGTGGTTTGTACATGTGATGATGCCTTGGGTTTTTGGTGCTTGGAGGAGAAGAGAGCTTTAGGCAATGGGAAGCTTAGCTGCTGATAAAAGCTGTTACCAACAGAGATGCATGAGTCTCCAAGCAGTGTCAAAAACTGTTCTACATATTTTTGGCTGTAGTTATATTGTTTAGAATATTTAATTTTTTCTGATATGATGCTATTGGTACATCAGAGGTATTTGAAATGTGGAGAAGAAAGAAAAAGGATATAAACAGAACTGGGAAGAGAAAGGGAAAAGAAAAGACAGGGTGGAAAACTACAAAGCCAGAAGAGAAAGAAAAAACAAATGTATGAGGAATGTGGAACATAAAGAAGGATTTATCTCATTTGTTATGTATAGGAAATGGAAAAATGAAATTAACAAACTCAAAATTTTCAGTTTATTCATGAAAACTAGTTATAGTAGGTTGCAGCTAAACAAATTATATGCCGTCTGAGGAGCTTTTTTTTGTGCACATGATTACACATGCATTTAGGTAGATTTGGTTCTGCAACATGTTAGGTTAATTTTTCAAATTCTTGTATGCATATTGACTGTAAGTTGTACTGTCTTATATCTTTCTTTGCAATGATGGTTTGCACTTTAAAAATCTTTCAAATTAGGAAACTTCTTTAAAAAAAAAAAATCCACACTTCTGTCAGTCTGGGCAACCCACTGTGTTTTTAATTGAGCATGAAATGAAAATAGATTTGTTTATGCAGTTCGTTGATATTATCTGACCTGTCAATTCTGGCAAAACTAAACTGGGGAGAAGTTTGAGGCTAATGTGTTGCTCTTCTTTTCTTTTTGACAATCTTCAGAAGCCTTAGAGTTTATAACTTAAAAACTAAAGCAAACAAACCCCACATGGTGAGTTTAAAAAAATATAACCTGATGCTTTATCCTTTACCCAAGCTGGCTGATTGCACAAAGCAAATAACTGGTCTTTCAAAATAGTCCAGTAGATCTGTGTATGGGATTATTTAGGTTGTCATTGTCATGACAGAAGTAATTATATATATATTTATATATATATATATATATATATATATATGAATTACATACTACTGAACTTAAGCTATTATATTCTTATACATATTTTAACGAATTTCAATGTGCATGTACGTTACTAAAACTGAATTTTACGCAGCTGTGAAAGGTCTGTATATATATATATATATATATATAGTATATGTGTTCTTTAGGCAGATATGGGAAAATGCTTCAGTCTTGCACAGTGTCGCTTCATCAGTGAAAATATTTCTATGGTGTATGTAAGTTCAGTGATTGAAACACGATTTTGGATCTTATACAGATGATTGTACAATTTACTTACTTGGTGTTTCTTGGGTTTTCTTTGCGTTGGGCAAATATGTGATTGGACAGGTGTTCTTGCATTGGTTTTGCATATAGCCTCTTATGGGTACATTTATATGGAATGAATTATTTAAAATTCTGTCTTTTGCAGAAAATGCCCTATATATTATGATTAAATTATCTTTTGACTTTAAATATTTATTAAGTATGTAGTGGAATTTCAGTGGTTAATTGGTTTTGCTGCAAATGTGTAACATAATGTAATTTAAGGCTGGGTGGAACTATTAGCTCGTGATCTCCTCTGATCTCTGGGGCACAGATCAAGATATAATTAAATATATAATTGCTGAATGAAGAACAAGTAACGCTGCACCTATAAGCATCAGGAGAGGAGTGCTCAGGAGTTGCAGTGTGTGAAATCAGATGGCACTAATTCCCTTTTGAATATACACTGGCACTGTGGCTAACTATTTGAAAAACACAGTATTATCTTGCTTTTAGGATTTGTGTATGAATAAATGTACGTGATCCGGGTTAAGGTGTGAATGTGCATTGTACTGGCAGTTCTGTACCAGCTGTGGTACAGAAGAGCTGTAGAGAGGGCTCTGGAAAGGCTGTGTGTGTGAAATAGCAGCATGAGCCAGCAGTGCTGGCAAAGCAGAGCAGGCAGCCCAGCTGGGAGGTATTCCAACTGCACTAGCTAAAGTATCTACGCAATCTTTATGATGCCTTATGCTGTAAATTCCTTCTCCTGGGATTTTTTTTCTCTGTCTGCTTATCTTATGTCATATTTTAAATGGAATTCAGGTTCTGACTTCATTATGCTGTGTGTTTATTACACTCCATTTCACTTTTATTGTCTACTGCAGGAGATTTAAGAAAATCTTTTGAGTTGGTCAAAAGATGATGATTATTTCAAAAGATTTCCCCTTCCTCCTCAGCATCTGTTACAGAGTGGCTTGCAGTAGCTGTTCCTGATGCTGGCATCTTACAAACTTGAAGAAACAACAATAAAAACCCAAGAGACAGTGTGGAAGACGTACACACAGAGACAAGAATTTGTTGCTGTTGGTGCGAATTACATTGCCACAGCTGTTCCAAGTTAGATGAGCATGCATAAATGTGACAGCTATTGTGACTGTTAATTTTTTTCTACTTTTTTAATGTTTAACCTTCAGTGATTCTTTTCCCCTCTTCGTGGTATTACACAGTCCAGTTCTCATTTCCTGAATTCAAGTGCTGCTGCTCAGGGCTGTAATAGGCACTCTTGTGCTGATGTATTCTCACTTTGCACCAAGACATTTCAGAAGAATGAATTAGTGAGTAAAACAGAAGCAAGGCAGTGTTCTTTATTTACTTTTTCAGAATATCTGAAAACAAGCATATTAACCACACCACATTATCTAGCTCCCTTTGAAGCTTATGACTCCGTTGTTAATAGAGCCCAGACTTTCAGCCCCTGTGCTGTTTGTGGCATAATACAGAATCACAGAATGTGCTGAGTTGGAAGGGGACCACAAACATCATCAGGTCCAATTCATACTGTTATGAGTGTTTATTTTTAATAGAGTCAATAACACTCACCCCCCTTTTTATTTTGAGTTCTCAGACTCTTTGAAAATTTTTGTTAATTAGATCTCCCATAATTTCCTCTCATGCAGTTGCTGCTTCATGGACATTTTGCTTGTTGTGTGTGTCACTCCTGGTGAAGAAAGCTTCTAAAATTGGAATATTTCTTCATTGTTTTCTTTTAAAGTTATGCTGGATGCAGTAGGAAAACCAGATGCTCTCTCAGGGTGATGTGGGTGAACTAGAATCCCTTTAGGGACTACTCTATATGCTGGTTTCTAATGTAACAGCTTTTAATTATATTGATTTAGCTAATACTTGCAATTAAAGTTCTGCTTCCTGAGCATTTCTTAATAATAAGAAGATAATAATCTAAGAAGAGAATGATGATGTCTTTGTGCTTTTCCAATTTTCAGATGTTTTGGTCATATTGTTATAGTTTAGTCAAAATTCTGTATGCATGAGCAAAATGTTTATGACTTAATAGTAAAACCTTTGAATAAACAAAACTTCATTGCTACTTGCCAGTGTGTTCATTGTGAGCTCCTAATTCATTCTAATAATAAGATTATCAAGGTTAATTTGTAAATATTTCCACCTTTTATTAAATAGATCAATAAATGTTCTTATTTACAGCTAGAGATATTTTAATATTTTTTAATATTGTTGCAAGGGTACATGTATAAAAACACATATTAGGTAAAAAGTGTAGCGATGTCACATGATTTAAGGTTAAAAAATACTTAGCACACTGAAAAGACTTGTGCTTATTCTCTTCACACTCATTATCTGTAGGTATCTTTCAGCAGATCCCAGAGCACATGACAAAGGAAGATAAGTTTCCTCATTTTATGGAGGAAATGTGGATCATCTGCCTTGTTGATTAATGCAGCACTTTCTGGGTTTTTTGTTTTTAATATGTCATAACAACTATGAATGCCTCAAAAGCACTTGAAGGCTGTCAGTCATGGTGAAACAGGATTTCATTGTCTTCTGCAAGCATTCTGGTAAAATGCCTCTTTATGTGATTGGATATGGCCCTTTTATAGAATTTTTTCTTTTCCTTAACCAATGCAGAGATTACATGAACTGAAGGAAAGGGAAGTTAAGGTATTTGAGCTGGATGAATCTCCATGGATGTAAAATTTGGTTTCTAAATGAGTTTACGGCAACATAAATGTGAATATGCGCATACTTCTGTCTCTCTCAAAAATTAAACACAGGTGTTTACAGTAGTTTTATCTTTTACACTTATGTCCATTCATCAAGCATATTCTGTTTAGGGGAAGCTTATGCAATGTAAATTTCCTGAAAACAAATTTTATTTGAAATTTGTAGACGTTTTAAAAATCCACTCAAATACTGCACAGTATAGATTAGAATGCTTATCTGGTATGTGTAGATTGTACTGATCTGGAGAGAGAGCAGAAAAAATTAGCTTAATTTTTTGTTTTAATTAAACAAGACTGATATCAGTTTTGAAGATTCTTGTGCAAATAATCTTCTGCTTAAGTATATTTTTACCAGTCTCATTTAAACTATCATGTTTCAATATCACTGTCATGTAATGCAACTACTGTGACGTACTAATTTGCCACTAATTTTTTATTAACATAATTACAGGAAATTCTAATAAAATCACTTAGGCTGATATTAATTTGCTATGGCTTTGGTATTCTGTGTTGGAGTATAGAATGTTGTGCTTTCTTTCTGATACACAGTCTAGCTGAGAATTTGTTTTCTGTTTTTCAAAAACTGTGTACAGAGAAACCCAGCTACTTCTTTAGAAAAAAGTTCTGGTAAAGTTTGTGAAACTTCTCACAGCTGGTCTTAATTATAATTGGGTAATATGTGGAGACTTCTGTGCTAGACTTGTAGATTGTTTTTGCAAAGTTTTATTCCTGATTTGCTTCAGAATAAAATCTGTTATTTCTACTGTTTGTCAGTTTCAGCCAGGAAGAAGCGGTAACAAACCTCTGCATTCTCTGTTCATTTATTTTTCTGCGGGAAAGTCTTGTAAATTCTTCCCATTAGGAGTACTTCCATTGAGTTAAAGACAGACAGACATAGGAGTTTCCTAAAACTACCCCAAGTTGGGAATACCTGCAATGCAGTTAACCTAGATAAAGCATGATGGTGTGCAGTGAAACTGGTTATGAAACAGTTTTGACGCAACTGGTTTGGGGTTTGTTTTTCTTTCCTGAACACTGGGCACATAGCCTGTAGGTAGTTGCTGCACTTTCTAAAGACAATGTCATAAATGTTCTAAAAGCTAGAAAATATATGGCCTTTTTACGGTGTGGACTTTTACATTATTTTATGTGAAGTTTTCATAACAAAAGAAGATTTCTTTTTTTTTTTTTTTTTGTTTAATCTGCAGCAGCCTTAATGGAGAAGCAGCTTAATTATTGATAATTTACCAGGGTGGTACACTGGCTAGATTTCAACCATGTAAATCTGCTGCTGCCTTAGCAACAGCTACAGTGTATCATTTAGTGCTTAGGCTGTTTGTGAACTGTACAATATTATAATTATAGAAAGAAACGTACAGATGTTGAATATGAGTGGTTTGTTGAATTTTTAGGAGGGATACACATGATGGGTGTATGTGCATCTCGCTCCCAAGTTACTTTTCCCCCAGTGGTCTCTGTAGGGTAAAGGAGTAATTGATGATTGTTTAGGGGTACTGTACTGCAACACAGAAGAAAGGAGCACAGGAGAAGATAGAAAAGCAAGGAAGCTGTTACCATTAATTGCGAGAAGCAGGACAGTACTTGAGAATCAAAGGAGCATCATGGCCAGTCCTGTGTAAGCAGAGCGGTAGATGCATTTGGCCCAGGAGAAGCCTACAAGCAGATAAGGGGTGAGGTTGACAATGCGGAGAACAAACAGATCAGAACAGCATTACTAGAACAATTTGTAAAAAAAGTGCATCTAGATCAGATTCTGATTAGCTTTACCACTATTTATTTATAATGTAGCAGACACCTCTGTTAGGCAGTAACTGTAAAATTTCATGTATGTCAAGAAGGATGATATTAAATGACTGATTCTTTATATTGGTTTACAAAGACATGTTTTGCTTTTGTGCTCTGTACTTGATTACTGTGTGTGAAATCTTCTATTACACCATGCAGTGTTTTTAATGATACTGAATACTTATGATACAGTGTGGAACAAATGTACAGAACTTTGTGAAGCCACCTGAGGAAGATCATTGAAGGTTATTCACTCTCCAGCACTACCTTTCTTTTCCATCTCCATCTGAATGAAGGAGTTTGCTGTTAAAATTGATTGTACTTACTGTGCAGTTACTTTACCACTTTTTTCCCAAAAGAATAGAATTTTGCTAACAAGCAAGCTCCTCAGCAGATCAGCATTTCTGGGGAAGAGTAACGAGAAACTTGAAATATACTGAATGTGTTGAAGAAGTCTCAAAATATTTACTTATGTGTCAATTCATCTAAGTCGTCACTTGAGCTTCTTTTGGGGGGTAAAATGACATATTATTAGTTGTATTTTTTTCCCTTCAAAAGATAGTAATTTAGTGCACTATTGTACTGAAATGTACATTGTATAGGGAAAAATGGGTTAGAACAGAGCCATAAGCTAGAAAGGAAAAAGAATGATGTTTTTAATGCCAAATTGTTTTTAGATGTTTCTAAAGTGTTGATGTAAAAGAAAAGCAGCAACTATTAAGGTACTCCTTTTAATGTGCTGCTGCAGCCATAATGCGTTCAGCCGTGCTTTAGGACTGCTTTAAGCACGACCAAGACATCTGTAGAGACTTGACATGGCAGAAAAGCATACAAGTAATATAAAGGCTGTACTGTGCCCATTTCCTTAAGCAGTACAGAGCAGAAAAGGGAATTTATTATTTAAATGTTTATGAAAAGAACAAGAAGTTTTAATGTGTGAATGTGCCGAAAAAAGAAGAAAGCCTAATTGAATGGTGCAGAAAGCTGCAGCTTTCAAAGCTAGTGGTGGCTTTTTCTTGCTGCTTAAATTAGGCTAGGAAGAAGGCTTTCTTTTCCATTAAATAGCATAATTAGCTTTACAGTAACTCTCTGAGTGTCTTCAAGTCTCCTGTTTGTTTTCATGACCTCCTTGTTTACTTGCAGGAAGTATTAATAAAGTTAATAAGGGGCTTTGCTCGCGAAGATGTGTGTGGGACGTGGGACACCCACTAGAAAGTGGGGTATGATAAGTGATGCATGGTATGAGAAATAGTTTGGGAATTTTGTTTTTGACTTCTAGTGTAAGCATTGAAGTTTTAAGTTTCTGACTTTTGGGTTTAGCTTTTCCTGTCATTAGTTGTCTCATGTTAATTAGATCTTTGATTCACCCTCCTTTTGCCTTGTCATAAAACTCCTCTGACAGGGTACAACTGTTACTAACTGTATAGATTATTTTGGATGTATCTGTTGTACTATATGTAAATGATACATCTGCTGTTCTGTATATTAAATCGGAATCCATGAAATTTAATGAGAGACCTGGATTTAGCCTTTGGTCTCTAATGCCTCATGAATTGCTCACAGCCTTCCTTTTAAATTTATGAATTCCTTTGTCTGTTTAAATATACTTCTCAGTTTAATATTAGCCCTCGTTTTGTCTCCAGACAAGAATCCAGTACAAATAAACTCCTGTGAAAGGTTGTCTGCTTTTTGAGGATAATTTTTTACCCCAAATTGAAAGAGAAATATTAATTGTGTTAGTACACTTTCTCCTCATGGAATGTGTGTGTTTATTTTCATTCAGTCATTATTCTCTATATGTAATGGTTCATCTTTGTTCATAAAGAAGGATTAGACAGTGACTGAGTGGGTGAGAACACTGTACAGCACCAAGTAACAGTGTTGGTCTCTTTGAAAAATTTTGAAGTACTTTGATTCCTGAATTAAACCTGACCAAAGGCTTGAAATTTTCATTTTAATGCATTCCAGAGTGTATCTAAGAAGCTTTCTTCGATAGTCTAGTGTTTCATTAACATGCATATTACTAACCCCAAAGAAAGCTTATGTTAATCTGTGTATGTTCTAAAACTAGAGTAGTTGTACAGATCAATTTTGTTTCTTTTAATTGAAGAGAAAAGCAGTGATTGGCAGACTGAATGGAATAACAGCTATTCTGGTTTACCTGAAAATTCTAACTTGAAAAAAAATTCTCAAACTCATTGCATTATTAAAGTTACCTCTGCAAAATCTCTAGTGTGTGTTATAGAAAATAGAGTTGTTTGCCATCCAGCTCTACAACCCTTATTAAGCTTTTTCCATTCTGTTAAGGCAATAGCTCTGAAATACAGAAGAGATTGCATTAAATCCTTGGCTGGCAATTTTGTGTGGGATTGAGTATTGAAATGCAGCAAAGCAAATAATGAAGGCATATGTTTACCTATAATTCTTTTTACCTTGGGAGAAGGATTAAATAGGAACAGTTTGGTTGTTGTCAAATTCTTAACAGTTGCTTTCAAGCATGAAACAGTCCCCTGGCTCTCGGAGGATTTACTTAGCAGTTTGAATAGAGAGGTCTTTACTGCTAATGGAACTGAGATGGCAGGCTTAAGCAATGGGGTGCTTTATAGCCTCTTCTGCCACTTGAGAAGATGTAACATCAAATAGCTGAAATCGTCTTGGTCTCCATTGGTGTTTGGGAAGTTGCACGAAGGCTGATGAATAAATAATTCAGAGTTGTATGAACGTCTTGATGCCAGAGCGTTGCAAGTATCTAAAAGCTTGATTCACAGAAGGTTTAGTACCAGGAGACATTCTGTAGCTTCTGTGTTAGCTTTGCCCCAGGGAACACTTACTGAAGTTTCCAAAAAAAAAAGAGAAAAAATAAAGAAACAAAATCTCCTGAGATTGTTTGAGGTTTGTAGAGAAGTATTTAAGATTCTAAAATATTCTTCATAAAAAGGGATATGTTGTATTTGGGAGGATGGCTTGCAATTATTGGAACTATTTTGTAGTTGAGGTTTCTTATCAGTTGAAATGTTTGCCGTTAAATTCCTTTGCTGTGCGATGATTTTTTTGATTTTTTTCCTTTCCTCCAAGTGAAACAACATTATTTAGGATTCCAATTTTAAAAAGTACAAAAGCTTTCCCTCCGATATTCCCATCTCCTCTTTAAATTTCCTATTAAACCTGCTAATGAGATATCTAGTATTTAGAAGCTTTACTACAGGAATCAAAACGTAATGAGAGAAACTATTCTGGTTGAATTTGCACAAACTTGGGATAATTTTCTGTGCTTTAAAAAGGTTCTTGCCTATTCAGTTAATCTAATTTCTTCACATGCTAATTGCTGTGTTGGTACAGAACTCTTAAATTTCAGCTTCTCTAATTTTTCCTCTGAAAGCTATAAAGTCTGTGCTGTGACTCATCTGTAAGAAGGTCCAATAACAATTCAATTAATTTATAGATTTGTAAATTTTAGTTTTCTCTGTTGCCTACACAGGCTTTCCCATTACATTTTACTGTTTTTTGGACCTGTATGTGGAAAGGTATTTTCTGATGGCTAGAGAATACAAATCCTGGGGTATGGATTTTGGTGTTAAATTACTGACTGTCACTTAGATAATTTAAATGAAAACCCATTTCTAATTTGAGTTTGTTTACACTTTGAAGTTCTGCTCTGTTGTGTTTCATTATGCTTTTTTTTGCTAGATGAAGAAATTACCTATTATCAGAAGTCTTATTGTTTAAATTCTTTAGAAAGTGAGTAAATTGCCTCTGAAACCTTCTAGAATAACTAGCTATTTGGACTTCATGGATCTTGTATAAAATGGCAGGTTTTCCAGAGCTTCATTAATGCTTGTGTTCCTTCTAACAGTTTTTCAGTTGATTCTGCCAGAATTGTCTGTTGTACACTGAAGTCTGCTAAGTTATCTAGCAAAACCAAAAAGTGATAGTGTATTCTAATGATGAGTATTTTGATTGTAGTAACAGCATTACAAGGTTTTTGACCTTGGCTTCATGTTTGTAATCCTTTAGGTTATCATTTCCCTCCCCTTCATCCCTTAAAAGTTAGCATCCCAAGACTTCAGAAGCTGAAGTTTATGTCTGACAAAAAAGCTCAACTATTATGACTACAGGTGATAAAATCCTGAAAGCCTGTACTTGCACCTGTATTTGCCACTGATCCCCTCACATAACTGACAAATAGTCTCTCAACTAATATATTGCTTTTAGTCTCCAGTGGAGCCAGAACCCCTCTGATTAGAGTCCCTTGTAGTAAAAGGAACAGCCGCTGTCATCTGATCTTGCCTTGTTGTTTTCTGCAAAAATTAGTCTGTGGAATTTAATAACAAATGGGAAGTATCATGAAGTCTGCTGCCAGGATAAGAAGGTACTGCTGTGCTGAGCAGAACTTGCTTCCAAGCAGGCTGAAACCAAAGTAGAATGTAGCAGTTGAAAACATTTTGCTTATTTCTAAGAATGAGCCATATCAACAAGGGGCTCCCCAAAGAAAAGTGTAAATCTTCCTCAAAAGGCTTTCAGGTAGTGTCTGAAATGTCCATCTGGACATGTGCTCTCTGCTGTAAGTGTTCTTACCGTAGGTGAATTCACAGTTCCCATGGGAGAATGGTAAAATGATGTCCATCTCCAACTGCCTTTGAAAGCTATGTGGTGTCTTTTAGTCATTCACCTGACTCTTATTTTTTCCTTTTTTTTTTTTTTTTTTTTTTTTGTCAGGGCTTCCTTTGGTGGACAATCCATTTAGTGACCTCTTGCTGTGGAAGTAGGGGCACTTTTGTTCGAGTCAGCAGTCCTTGGCCTGAGATATTGTTACATTTACTTGCCTTTTAAAAAGGAGCATCTCTCCAGGGACTTCGTTAACTAAACTCTGAAATGCTCTTGGAACCTAAAGACTGGTCACCTCCTGTTATCCAGGGAGTAGTGTACTTACAATTCTGCTCATGTGTTCAGGGCATAGCCAGCTTTTAGAAGCTTCTCTTCCCATTTAAAGGAAAGTCAATGCTATTTTCCAGGTCAAGCACTCTTTCCTCAGCTGTGAAGTGAGGCACAAGACTTCTGAAGTCAGGAATATGAAATGGGACAGGTTCATTCTCCTTGAATCTTTTGAGAACCCATGCAGTAAGGCATTTTGTAGCTATTTGCTAGTATTACTGCAAAGTGTTTGGGATGAATTCCTTGTTGATTAGAGATTGGGTGAATCGTAAAGTCAGCCAGAAACTAGAGAGTATTTGCTCAGGTGGCTGATTGTGACCTGTGAGCTCATAGGCAAGACACAATTCCAACAGTTCAGTTGCACAGACTTGCAGAGGGATGAACAATCAAATATTACTGGCACTGATGAAATCACTGGATTAACATTGAGAAGATGTTGGCAAAAAGATAATGTTTTAGCTGCCGTGAGAGTGCATGCATGGCAGAGGATTTATTTTCTTAAAGAAATGCAAACTTATGAAATCGAAGTCTTACAAGAACAGTGCTCTGTCCACTTACTAGATTGGGCAATTTAGGGAACTGATCAATGCAAGCCCCTGATGTTCAGTATCTCCCTCTCCACAGTGTATTTGTAAAAGAAGAAAGGAGAAATCTGAAATCCTGTGATGACATTCCAGCTGTATGTACAGATGTCATTGGGGTGTGGGTTGGTCTTACACAAACACACATCATATCAAATGACAGTGTTGAAAGGAACTCAGTTAATTCAAATATAATAGCTATTTTGATAGATAGGTGTATTATACAGTGTTAAATAATTTACAAAAGAGTATTAATTAAAACAACCTAATTGTTCTTTATTCTGGAAATATAAAATGTTAGTATTGCAGGTTATTGTGCATGCTCTGGCAAATACTGGGCTCCATGAGACTCTCTGTGTCTCTAAAATACAATAATGGAGTTCCAATATCTACCAGTATTAACCAATTTATATGAAAGCTTTGTTGAGGTGGTTTTAAGGCAGACTGAGTCAGTGTGGTGGAGCTTTTTTCATAAAAAATCTGCACTTAATGGCTCTCTCACACAGAAGTCTTCCAGAAATCTTACGCATTATGATTGTGTAACAGGAAATTTTGAGCTCAGGGTCAACCCACGCTAAGAGGGAACCCAGCTTGATGAGTTCATAGCTCTCCTTTTGTTGGTGTTGTCAGTTTATAGTCTTATTAGTGCTGGATTTGAGGAACAAATGTTCACTTTTGAGAGAACTCAGCCTTCCTTGTGTTGCACTATTGTTTCTGCTAATATTTTGCATGCATTTATCAGTTACTTTGTTTAAAGACTTTAAGAGAAGAACATTTCAAGTTTGTCCTTTATTTGTGATTTCTGTACATTGGTGTTAGTTGGCTTTCTGGCTGTCTGTGCCCAGCATTTTAAAATTACTGTAATGAATTTTTATCTTAAAATTAGGATCATATTCCCACACCCTCAAGTAATATTATAAAATAAAAGGTCCACTGTGGTAATGCTGAAGTAATGTAATGGATAATAACAGTGTTTAGAAACTTGGAAGTGGGTGCTGCTTTCTCATACCCCTAATCAAATAGACATTACTACAACATTTTTGCTGCAAGACCAGTGAATTTTTATACCTCTTTGCCTTTGAAACTGCTGGTGATTTGATAAAATGTATATTACTCTGTTTTAGCAAAGCAGAAATTTGTGTATATATCATGGCACATACTTACTTAGTGGTGGGTTTCTGTACAGCACAGTCAATGGCTTATGCAATGTTGGAAGCTGCTAGAGTTCATAAAAAATTCCAGAGGTTGCTAATTATAGTTCTGGCAGCTAAATATTTTTAACCTCAAGGGTTGCCCCTTCTTATAGCTTTTAGTTGTTCTGTGTTTTGTTGTGTAATAGTATCCACAAATCTTGTTTCTGAATCCTGATTTGGGGCTTTACTGAAATTTTAGTAGTCTTTTTCCTTTCTTGGAGATCTTTTAGAAACTGTTTTTTTTATTAAGAAAACCAGCACAGTTTGCTGTTGTGAAAAGTTGATCTTACTAGGCAAGAACTTTCTCTGTGTTCCAGACCTAAGAATAATTTGACACTGAAAAGTATTGTTGAACAAAACCAGAAAGGGTAAAAGATTGTTAATTGCCTGTTAAAAGGCCAGTTTCCTTCTTTTGTTTCCCTTTCCTTTTAAAGGAAGCTAATCTGGTTTGGGGGTTATGGAAATTTTTACGTGATGTGTAGATTATAATACCAGAAAGGGATTGGGGTGGGAGTTTGTGGGTTGGTTGGTCTGTCTGCCTCATAGTCTAGGCTGTAGCAACTTCCACAGTTAAGTCATCCTTGAACCCCAGCATTTAATGTCCAGCCAGTGCAAGTTTGTTTCTTTTGCCCCATGGATCTATAAAGAACCTACAGTTGTTTAATTGTCTGGGTTTTGTTTGGGTTGGTGTGTTTGTTTATAAACACTTCTGTTGTTCATATTTTCTGTCCTTCCTTCCTGCCATAGAGGTCCTTCTTCTTTCCAAGTGCAAGTTTTTCTACATGTTTGTCAGAGTGATTATATACTAGGGTCTGACTTAATGAACGTTGCTGAGGTTGCTGAGTAATGCTCTTTATTGCTTAGTTTCTTCCTCAGTCCTTTCATATCTTCAAACTCACTTTGGGGATGGTGCAGCTTTCTGAAAGTTTGTTCAGTGTCCTATAGAATATTTTTGTTAAGACCTCTCACTGCACACTTAATTAGTGTTTTGTGGGTTTTTTTCCAGATAATTACTTTTGTCTTTGAATAGATTTTAGTCATAGTAACAAATTTAATTTTAAAATGAATTATTCTGATTTTTCTGTTACATTATTGTAAAGTCCTCATGAAAAAAATATATCAAAACTTACAGTTTGATAAATTTGCTTTCAAGCACATGCTTCAGGTTTTTTAAGGTAATATCCATAAATTGGTGTTAATTTATGGTAGTTTGATATAATTGAACTTTGCAGCAGCTGTTCTCTCACTGGGGATTGTTTCAGGATCCAGGGTGAGTTCAATAGGTTTCTTGTTCTTGTCTTTTTTTTTTTTTTTTTTTTTTTTTGTGTGTGTGTCATTCCAGCTATTCCAGCTTTATCTACTGATTACAGTTTTATTTCCTGAAATTTGTTAGTATTTCAAGACTTCAGTTCTTGCGTGGTTATTTCCTGAATACTACGCATGAACTTCAGAAATTGCTGAAGACATCTTTCTTGGAAAGTCTAAACTATGTGATCTTAGTAGACCCGCTTGTGACATGTTAATCATTGTTTAACATCCTCATTTAATGAGAAAATAATATATTTTTTTCATTCTATGAGAAGAATATAACCTCTGTCTTTTGACACAGGTAACATCTGCAGCCTTGGATGCTTTTCTTAGCATTTTGAATAAATGGAGGCTAAAGCAAGTAAAGCTACTGCTTTGTTTAGAGAACTGTGTAACTTGACGGGATTTTCTGGGTTGAGTTTCTCAGCCCTAGTAAATGATCCAGAGCAGGTTGTGCTTCTTCCTAAGTATTATAGCTGGGCAGTTTTAGCCAACTTCCTCTGGAATTTGACCAGGGAAGTGCATTGGAAGCAAATGAAGGTGCAAATGGGATTTTACACTGTGTGATTAATACTGATATAACTGCAGTGAAGACTGGCTGGTAATCTTCCACCCTACTGTCACAAAGTGTGCTATCTGAACACAAAGGTCAGGAAATCCCAAGCTTAATCAGGAATCGCTTATTTTGGCTGTACACACTTTTTATCTGAGCCTTGAGTCAGAAACAAAAGCTTTAGCTTTGCCAGATCTGCAGCGTATTGTCCTGAGTGCTGCAGATATGTGACTGCTCTCTGCTTCTTGCTCTGTCAGCCCCTCTTTGCAACACTGGAACCTCCTTCTCCACATTTAACAGCTGTTAAAAAACTCAGAGGAAGAGGTAATTAGTTCCTGCTAGTTGTGTGAGAATTTGTGACGGAGTAAAGGAGCAGGGTTGAGTTGGTGTGTGCCTGGGGAGCAGTTGCTGCCGTGCTTGGCTGTATCCTGGCTGGCTGCTTGCCCACCTGGAACCATCACTGCGGGGTTCTGTGCCACACCTAGCGGGAGGCAGGGGGGAACAGCAGCGGTAATGAGGGGAACATGAGGACCCTCCTTGTGGAATCTGTGATGAGATATGACAATTTGTGGCAGGAAATCCTGAGCTATTTCCTAGACCTTATATGTGTTCCATTGTGAAAGAAGCCAAAGTGCTGATTTTTCTTCCTTTAACATTGATGATACTTAAATATACGGGTTAAAATTCACTTTAAAGTGGTGTGCAGTGGAGAGGGCTTGTGAGAAAGATATTTCGTCTCTTCGTTGCTCTATTTTCTTTCAAGGCTGTTTCTTAGTGTATTTAACATTCTGCTGTGTCCTCAGGACAGTTCTTAAGCTTCTGAATGTTAACATTACAGAATTAATTATTACTTTTATTTGGATTTGATGAAGATTATGTTTTGCAGCATTTAAGGTCAATAGCCTGAGGTTGTAAGTTGAAGAATATGATTCACTGGTTGGTCTGCCACTGCTTTTGTGGTCTTGGCTTAAAAACACGTAGGGAATCTGCATGACAAAGCATGGATTATGTAGTTCCATGGTAGTTAAAAACCTACTCAAATAGACTGGTAGAGGATAAAAGAAGAATAATTATGAGGGCTGGTTGCATTCCTGTCAAATTGCATTTCTTTCTAAGAGTGCTACTTATAGTGAGGTTGCTTCTCTTTCACCCTGAAAGATGGGAAAGCTGAAAATTGAGGTCTGTACTTTTTTGTTATGAACAGAATTAATTTGTTATTAGACAGGAGTGGCAAGGGTCAGCTAGACTTATTTCCAGAATGCTGTTGTTCAGAAGTTAAGATAGGCAAGATAAGACAGTTGAAATAAAATACTATGCCAGAATATCTACCTGACTGGCTGCTGAAGTATACTTTTAACCTAGTGTACAAAGCAAAAATATTATATTGGCAGTGGTTTCAGGAAAGCTACAGGTCTTCCTGATCTGCTTGTTCCTTATTAGCCGTCCTTGCCTTGAAATATTGTGAGAGAACTGGAACGTTTTGTGTCCTTTTGTGAAGGTCAGTGTTGTGTAGTTTTGCAGAATCAACCAATTTCAGAGTTAGGCATCCCCTGCTGAAAAGCCCTGCAAGATTATAATGCAACAAGAAAAGTGTTTTCCTAAGTAGCTGACTCAAAATTAATTTCGGTGCTGCTAATCCCTACACCTCCATCCCTCTTCCCCTAACAAATAACTCACTGAGCCCTTGGCAATCAGCTGCCGCAGAGGGAAAATCAGAGGCGATCTGAGTCAACAGATGTGTCACTCTGTGGTCTGTGTAACACTGTGGTTTTTACAAGAGCTGCAGTGTAGCATGGAGAAGGAGGCATGAGAATAGAGCATGTGAATGAGGGTCTGGCTGTGAGAGCATCACTCTCAAAGGTGACAAAGAACAGGGGAACGAGGTCAATGCATATTGGATGTAATGACCTTGATAAGAATGCCAGTTGTGCAAGTGTTGTTTAACATGTGCTGCTGTTATAAATACACTTTTGTTGTTGTTATGCACTATCTTTAAGAAAAGCTCAAGAAGAAAGTAAAAAATAATTGAAGGCTGCCTTCCAAAGGCATCTAGAAAAGAAAGGAGAAATCCAGCAAGGAACCAATAATTAAAGGCACTTATTGGGGGCACTAAGCCATATTCATTAATAAACCTACGTCAACAAAGTAATCAGCAGATTAAAGTTGGTATAATGAAAACATTAGGATTGCAATGCTAATATAAAGAACTAAATTAAGCAGAGGAGACACTATTATTGTCTCTGAAGATTCACTCTGTGTATATGTCCTCAAAATTAAATTGAAATTTTAAATAATTAAATAGCTTTTAGTGGCCTAGAGGGATAAAAAAAGCCCAAAACGGTTTCATCTACGTATCTTGTGGTTCAGTTTTGCTGAATAATACTGGGTTGGTTGTATTCCAGTCACAAACTTTTAAAATCAAAATGTAACCATTATAGTCAGGAGTAGATATAATACCACAAGTAATTAGTCTGAATATTAGTAGGTGATGTGTTTGCTCTGACAGGGCTGTAGTAAAAGAAGAAGAAGAAATAATATCTTTTAGGTAGTTCACAGATGGATTCCAAGTACTACATGTTTCCCAGTAGAAAAAGTATCTCTATCATGGTGCGATCTGAAAGAGAATTATAGCAAATAAGGGACATTTTTTTTTGTCTTGGAAAAAAACCCCTTGAATATCTGATTTTTGCAAAATGACAAATTTGCTATTTTTCAGATGATAATTTGAGTTAAAATTGCTGTTAGTGCTTTATTAGATGGAAAGATTAGCCAAAATGCAGTGAGGCATTAGGAGTGTTCTACTAATTTATCTGTTGAATGAAAAAAAAGAGATGGGATGAGTTTTTAAAGCAGTAAAATAGATCACCTTATTTAAGTATGACAAGATTTCTGATTTAAGGCCTTTTTTATGGTTCAAATGATATTACACAGCATCCCTTTTCTAGGTTTTTTCCTTCTCCTTTTTTTCCCCTGAAGATTTTTATAGGACTGTAAGCTTTACTGCCATCTATCAGCTTCTGCCTACTTAGTCATTCACTGTTGTAATTGTTTATGCCACTATTCCCACAGCAAGAAGCATACAAAATAATTGCTGCTAAAATTAGTTGAAATGTAGTCTGGGAAAGAAGTCCCAGTTCATTGTAAGCATTTATTTAGGTAATTTGTAACAATTGGACATAGGCTAGAAAGTGAATTAGAATATTGCTGAAATTTCTGCATTTTTCTTAATTGCAGAAACTTACATGGGATGAGGTTATCTGTTGATATCTTTGATATACTTAAAATATCTTCAATAAGTTTCTGTTCCTGGCTTTTCATATATTGAAGATACACATCTGTTAAAAGTTCAATATGGTACAAAGATGAAAATCCCATTACTTCAAGATTCTAAATGTCATAGATATGGTAAAGAACATCATAATACAATGAAACCACTTACACAGCTTGTAAGCAGCATTTCCAGTCTTTCAGTTTTGTATTCTAGAGACTAGGCCAGGCACATAATGCATGGTTAAACGTGGGAATGGCTCTGGATTCTGGCTCACAGAAGATCTGCTGGAATCACATGCTGAGAGCAGTGGTTGATGTCTCTGAGTTTCTCAGTAACTTGTCTGTGTGGGTTGTCTCTCTCCGGTTCCTCGCTGCACTTGTGTGTATTTACAGCCTCGCTGGGATGTTCCTGCACCTGCTGGCTCTTGTGCTTCCACCGCAGGAGCGCTGCAGATAGGCGTTAAAGCAATGGCTTGGTGTCAGATCTGTCTACCATGGTTGGCATAGCTACAGCCAAAGGGAACTGGAAACCTGTTCTGTTTGCTATCATGCATATTTAGAAGTAGTGCTGAATTATCTTGCTCTCTGAAGGAAAATGCATTTTGCTTGTACTTAACAAAATGTGTGTGTTTATCCTGATCTCTGCTACTGGGATAGAAAAGCTGCTGGAGTGCAGCAGTCCCTATGACATACTGTTGGTTTGAGCTGCAGCATATGCTGGAGTCTAGTGGCTGTTTTCTAGATACTCTTTTAATACCAGAGCACCAGGGGAATCATTTCAGGTGATTAAAACAAAGGAGAAAGATGCTTTTAAAATTCAAACTCATTTTTCTCTGTAAATTCAATGTACTAATTCATTGTTGTCAAGTCTTACCTTCAATGATCTTCGATTTTCCAGTAGTCCTTTTTCACTTCCTAACTTGGTTGTGCTTGAAAGTGACAGCCAGAAGTTGTGGGACTCAGTTGTTATTTACCTCTGGCAAAAGACTCCATACTATAATATTGCTGGGAATCTTAATATTTGGAGGCTGCTTCTACTGCATTAGCCACCTCTAAGTGTTGAACTTTTCATGAATATCATTATAAGCATACTAGTGTAACTTCAGGATTCTTTTTCATCCTGTTGTAGTGTGTATTCAGAAATGTAGAGCAGCAAGCTTTTGGCTCTTTATTTAGAGAAAAGCATCTTAATGTGTTTTTTAATCTTTAGATATAGTCAGACACTGCAATAGATAATTTTAATGGTATTTCATACTGATTTCTAAGATGGATGGAGTTTCATATTTGGCAAACAGTAAAAAAATAAGGGAAAGTAATGCGTAAGAGCATGTGAATGGTATTTTAGTAGAGATGTGTACGATAAGAGAAATCGGAATTCCAACACAATTATTTTGTGTGTTGCTTTATTCACCTTCCTGCTAAGGAGTTAAGTTAAAAAATACTTTCTGTGTTTCACTTAGAGCTATGTTCTCCAGAATACTGACAAGAAGCTCCAGTAACTATTTAATATCAGTAAAAGGGGGGGTGGATCTTTATAATATCACTTTTTCTGGAGTTTTCACACTCAAAATAGATGCTTTTTGAGATAGATGGAAATGCTCTCTCAGGATTTCTGTTGCTGAATTGAAGTTCTTAGGTTCATAGGAATGAGTTTTATGGGCAGTAATCTACTAGTGATGGGGAATAATTTCCACCACTTCTAGTCAGTGTAGCAAACCACACTGATAATGGTGGTGGGATACCCGTGCATTAAATGGTATGGTATTTGTGGTTATTTCACTTTGGATGTGTGAAAGCAGTCTTGCAAGTGAAGTTAAAATCCAGGTCAGCTCTGTGCCCAGGCTGTGGGAGGCTGGGATAGTGTAGCACAAGCTGCACATGCCCTTGCTTTCTTTGGAAATGCTGCACCATTTGACCTGCAGATGCTGGCAGTTCAAGAGGTTTCTGACTTTTGGAAGTCCTGACTGCATGGGGTGCTGGCAACTTAGTGTTACATTAGCTTTTCATTAGTTGAAATCTAGGAGGGGATGTCTGTATGTTGAGGTCATTGCATAAAATCATGAGGAATTAGTTGATATGTTTCTTTCATTAATTGCTGGTTATTTGTCTTAACTTAGAAGCAAGACGCATAAATGTTGCACTTTCCTTTTTTCTTTCTGGTCAGCTCTTTACATTTCATCTGTGTTGGCTTGTCCTCCCAAGAGCCTGTCTTCTTGTTGTGCAGGCAAAAGAAGGGAAGTTTTCTAAGCATGTTTTCTCACTGTTGTTGAATAGTAATTTAGTGTAGTGCTTTGCCTTTGTCCAGGGGAGGCAGGCTGTCTTTAATGTTCACCATGTTGTAAGGGTTTTTTTCCACTTGTTTCTGTTTCTATTATTTGTGATATTGCAGGTGAACATGCACATTAGTGTTTGGTGGCTCACAGAAAATGTCTGGTTTTTTGTCATTTAGCACAAAGAAAATCTGTTTTATACTGTCCTGTAATCTGCATATTTCCCATATTTCCATCACATTTTGTTTATTTTGATAACTTGGTGAGAGCTCAGTACGCTGATCATCAACAGTTCCGGTGTCTGTGTATTTTGGGACTTAAAAAAGCACCTCCACTTCCTTCATTGGTATTCACAATGAAACCACACTGTTCACCAGAAAAGCTGTGATTTCTGCTGAATGAAATTGTTTTTTAATACCAATTTTTATGGCCATAAAAGTAAGGCTAATCAGTGCACTCTTGCAAATGGTACTGCACTTTTTCCTCAGGATCAGGCATGGAGTTTTATAAAGGTTAAGAGTTTTCTCATTTTCCTTAGCCTTTTCCTGAATTAGGCACAGTTTTAGAGAAAGTCAGTGTAAAAATATCTCTTCATCTTACTTTTTTGTCAGTGTTTAGTATCTTTGATTATTGGTTGTACAGCAGCTAAACCAAAGAACACTTAATAAGGAAAATACTTTGTTGGCACCAAGTGATAAAGCATAGGTGTAGTGATTTTTTGCAACATTCTGTCACTGGTTAATGTATTTCAGAGGAAAACTAGAAAGCTTTTCTCTTTTTTCCCTTTTTTTTTAATTATTATTTTTATTCATGTGATTGCCTCAGTGCCCTAAATACTCCTGTGTCAGCAATTAGCAGGAGCAGTGTTTCATTAATCCATCAGATCTCTGATGCAGCACATTTTAAGGCCAAGAGATAATAGGGAATCATTTGTTTAAACCTCAGGATTAGCTTCTGATGGATCAGGCTGCAGTGTCATTAACAGCAATGGTGGTAGAACTGTAAACCAAAGCAGTTACACGGTGTGTGGTTGATACTCTTAAAATCAAGCAAAAGCTCTGTTGTCTTGCACTTAGAAGCTGATAAACATCACATAACTCACATAAATTCAAGGAATACCTGTGTTATTTTCAATAGTGTTTATAGTTTTCTGTTGTATGAAACACTTAATATGTCGCCATAACACATCTGATATCAAATTCTTACTGAAAGAAACTTGGTTTTGTTTTTCATAATACTAATCTAGATGCACTTTACTATTATTATTAATGCAAAAATCCATTGAAACTGTCTGATCCTTATAAAGCACAGTAGTTCTGTTAAACCAGAGGAGTTTTTTTATTCCTTGTAAGCTTTTAGAATGAGGTGTTTCATTTCTGTGCTGTAGCACAAGCCTTTAAAAATGAGAACTCTTCAGAATGCTAACAGTTGATTTAATTTGTAACTTACACAGTATATTGAACTTGCAGATTATTGTGCTCTTATAGAGATAAAAGAGGATTTATAGGTACTTTCTCCTTTTGATTGAATAGTTCTTTCAGAAGAACACTGTAAGTGCAGTAGTGGCTGAAATGATAAACTTTGCAATCCTGTTTGGCTCCCATGTGGAGACAGGAAGGACAGAGACATCATGTAGGATTGAATGGCAGATAGCATCTTGTCTACAGTATAATCACAATTAGGCTTTGATGAGTTCCAGTTCCCCTGTATTGACAATATTAGTTCCATTTTCAAGAAATACTGTGCTGCACAGAGTTGGGAGAGGTTGTCCACTGTGATCAGATAGTTTCTGCCTGCTTTTTCTAATGCTCAGACTATATCTGGCTGCTTCTTGTTGCAGGCTGGCCACTGCTTTTGCTTTCAGGTTCACTGGCCTCTTCAGTATATTTTGATTTTTAGGTCAGTTGATTGGCATTCAAACCTCACAGAAAATGAGGAGCTGAGGGCTTCCTCCTTATTCTACTGCCAAAACAGCATAGCCTCCAGGTCAGTCGTGACCTATATAAATAAATAAATAAATAAATAAATAAATCCACTTGCCAAAATGTACTCTTGCCTTAACTTCCAATACTGTGGAAAGGTTGTGGAGATTTAATTGAAGGCAGTCCTATCCTGGTCCTTGTTAGGGCCAAACAGATCCCTGCTTGGATGCAGTACAGAGGTGGGTGGGAGAGAAGCAAACATATTTGCTTTCCTTTCTTATTTTGAATTGTATCACCTGATGTGAAGGCAAAACTACCCTGCAAAGCCAAAGCCAAGTGGAATTTTGTGTCTATTTCAGTTGTTATTCTTAATTGGAAAATAGCAGCAACTGCTTGAACGTTTTACTCTTAGACTGCATTGCCTGTTGAGTTCATTGACTCACACGGTGGTCCTCTGCACTTCTGAATACTGGGTATAATTGCACTTCTTCTGCAGAAATTGTAATTGACAGGCATGTTACTTTTTAAAGATAGACCTAAAGATATTTCAAATCAGAACCATATTGGAATAAATATGGTAATTAAAAACTTGAACAACATAAAAAACACACAGAACACTTCAAGGTAGATGAATAAAGGCAATTGGCTGTCTGAGATGAGGGAGCTCTGTTCAGCACAGATATATTTATTAATTGTATGCTCATGGTGTAAAAATTGACCATTTATCTGAACTTCTTGCCAGTCATAACAGATGCCCAAAAAATAATTTCATTGTGAAAATCTTTTTCTTCCACACTTTGGGCTAATGGCAACTTTGCAATATCCCTAGAAAATTAGAAATACCTTGTTAATCGTTCATCTCTTGTATACCTGGAGCTCCAGCTGTAGCATCACATGTATTGTACCTGTATGACTTTATTCTCTTTTGAAGAAAAGGGAACTTGCAGATAAATAATGGTCAGTCTACTCTGGGATTGTGTTAGTGCCATAGGTAGCATTTTCTGGTGTATGGGCTGTGGAGTTCTGCACAGAGGAAAGTGACTTCTTAGCGTGCTTTCAGGATCAGCTGTCTAACATGGAGGAGAGACAGATATGGATGGTTATTTCAGTGTTTGCAGTATAGGAAAAAAATGAGTATTGTTATTTGGCCATGATGATGTGAAGCACAAAGCAGACTTGGATATAGTTCCTATGTTGCCTTTCTAACTTTGATCTGAAATATTTTGTACCTTAAAACTTTATTTTTGTTATGTGTGGATTTTTTCTTGTCCTTAATGGGAGGTCACAGGAAGAAATAGTGAGTGTAAAGTGGAGTGGATTAGACATGTGCCAGCTATGATGTCCAGCTTCATGGATTCCATATTTTTGAATAACCACCTCCTGTTACTGTTATTATAGATAAAGATTAAAGTATAGTAGTTAAGTTTTCTTCATTCTGCAAAAAGTAGTGATTTTAATCTTTAAACTTGCTGACTTTACCTTCAAATTCATTTTTTCTTGTTGTAATCTCCTTCTGTAATTTCTTCAGGGGGTAATTACAGTCTTCTTTATGTGCAGTGTTTCTGTAGAGCACTCTAGTTTTTTTTATTCTGCGAGACTTTTCAATCTGGAAGTGATTAGTTTATTGTGCTGAGCTACTTGTCTTCCAAGTTACTCTTTCTGAATGATTCTGGTCAAATTGTGTTTTTTCAGCCCTTTTCTTCTCCAGCTCTCCGTCCCATCTGTTTTGACTTGGTGCAGCACTAGATGGTTAGTGTGCACTACAAAGAGGTGGAAGGAAAAGCAGTGTTCATTCTGCAGATTTTGTGTGAGGGCACTGAGAGCAGACTGTTACAGTCCTCAGGAGCTCTGTCTGTCTGCATGAGTCTGTACAGTGAATTCATCTTCACTGTCACCTTGGGGACCAAGAGGTTTTGGTTTCTCACAGATGCCTACCCCAACCCAAAAGCTGTTCCCTTCCATTCTGTGTTGTGGCATTTGCAGAGCAACTGGCAAGAGCCCTGGGGATTTCTCTGACATTAAAAAATAAGGGGAAAAAATGCTACAGAGTGACCTTTTATTAACTAGGACCTTGAGCAACTTATCAGAGCTGCTGGGGTAAAAGCAACACCATGGTGAATTCAAATTTAAAATTGGTGTGGGTGCATTTTCAGTTTTGTGTCTATTAATGTGTGCCCTTATGCACTGGCTGGCTGTAATTTTCCTACTAGGAGCCCTTAGCTGCAGCTTTGATGAGACAATCCAGGCTTGGAGACTGGTTGATTGATAGTCATTCATTAAAACAAAAGGATAAACATCCCAGCAGAAAATTTTATAATCAGAATCTGCATATACTGGAAAAACCATCAGGATTGTTTTTCACTGGGTTGAATAAACAAGCTGCATTTCCTCATTTGGCTATTTAAAAGCCTTTCTTGGCTTTGTTGATTGGCATCTGGGGCCAGGGGTGAGTCCCTTTTTCATTTAGAAAACCAGGGCTGTCTTGAGAAGAGTGAGTTGCTCTTTCTATGATTATTGGAGTTAAAAGTAAAGATTGAGCAGTTTGTCTTTCACATATATCTTATGGGGCTTTCTCTTCCCTTCAAATTAAATAATTTTTATCATAGGATCATTGCAAATTCACCTTACCTGAGGCAGTCTGACCTGTGGTCAATGATGATCATACGGTTAAGACAGATATATAGTTATGGTGAGAAGAGGGTGAGGGTGAATTACTTTTAAATTTGGGATGTTATTTCTGCACCTGGGAATAAGCCACTAAATAAGAAGCAATCTTATTGTATATATCCAGCAGAACTCTATCTTCAAAGCTATTTGCCTTAAAAAAAAAAAAAAATTAAATTTGTCTCTGATGGATGGTGAATCAATAATCTCTTGCTGTAGATGAAATGTTCCATAAAGAAGCTCCATCCTGGAAGAGTAAATGGAGATTAGTCTTGCTAGGAGAGAAATTTTGTGTCGTAAGTCACTGAGGCTGCTTACTTCTTCTTCTCCCTTTAGGGCCCCTGTCCTGTTTCTCTCCCTTTTTTCCCCACAGAGAATATTGTGCTGGTGGAGGTAGAATGGCAAATCTCACTGTGTTAAATACATTTGCTCTTGTTTTGTGAGAGTGAATACTGAGACACTTTTGGGGGATTCCTTAAAAATTACTTTTTCCTTATAAGTCTCTTCCCATTGCCTCTTCTCCTAAATGTTTTCAGTGACCCTTACAGGCCATATTTTGCCATGTGTGCTTGTGCAAAAGCAGAGTCCTGGGAGGAGATAGAGGCAGTGAGGAGTAGAGGGGCTGCTGAAAGACCAAACACTGCAGCCTGTGAACTGTCAGAGAATGGTGAGTTTAGAAGGTGGATATATTTAATTTTTTTAACCTTTTTTTGGGGAGAGGGAGAAAGTGTTCAATTCTTGTATGGGACTTTCACTTATGAGTTTGGTTGAGGAGTCTGTGGGTTCTTTCCAACTCGCTGTGATATATGAGGGTATTACCTGGTATCACACCAAATTATTGAGTGGTGAGGATGAAGATGGATAGAGATACATACACACTGTATTTATCTTACAGGTTGTAAGTGGAAAAGGCTAAAATTCAAGATGGAAAAATGGGTAAAATTTGCATTTAAAAACAAAAAACTCCAACTAAACAAAAAATGAAGAGAATTTGAAGGCTCCATTTTCCTCTGCTGTTTCCTAATGGGATCAAATAATAGGAGTAACAGTGCAAAAAAAATTGAAAGCAGTTTGTAAATAGCACTTTCTTTGAATTACTTTCCATTTAAGCAGTTTCTACATCTTTTAATACCTATAAATAGTTTGAAAATTCTTGCAGTAATACATACATTGACAAACTAAGCTGTATGATTTTTTTCAGGCTTGTACCAAACAACAGTGTTAGAGGAATCCAGAACAGATATTCATGCTGTGTGACAGTCTTCCACCAACTGTTTTATTTCCTGTTTATATATGGATATTAGGTTGGAAGCTGTGCTCATCATGTAGGGGAGAAGGTGAAAACATGGCCTGGCTTGGCACAGAACCCTGTCAGAATTACACAGTCAGCTTTTGAGCTCTGTATCAGCTTTAAAGCCTGACCCTTTGCCAAGGTGTAACCTGTGCCAACAACTGCTTGAGGTTCTGGAGGCTATTAAAAAAAAAAAAATCTTGTTGATTCTGATGCAGTTGCCCTTAAAACAGCAAAGACTGTTCTAGTACAGGTTGTTTTGATTCCTGCTTAAAGTGCCTGGCAAATTGGGCATGAATTGCCAGAGCTGATGTGTTTTCAGCATCCCTCTCACCTGCACTGTCTGTTCATAAATTACCAGCATATGCTTGCCTGGGCTCTCTTGATTTGTTATGAGAAGAGGACACTAGATCTGCTGGAGTAGCAGTAGCCTCTGTTGTAGCACAATATCTAGGTCTAAATATGTTGTATGTAACACCCAGAAGATTACAACATTCATCCTTGCCGCGTGGATGTAGACTTCAGGTCTCAGATGCTGTAAACTATGATCTTACTGTGCTGACATTTAATTGGATGATAGCCTGGATGTGGGGTTCCCATAAAATAAGTGTGGGGTGCTTCTAAATATAAAATTTACAAATTTTTGTGTTAATGATTTTTTTCTGAATGTACAAGTTATATAATTTTTTTTTTCAAGGTGTAAACTGGCTATGAGTGAAAGTCTTCACTGGAGATCTTAAATAAAGTGCAGTTGGTTTAATTAATTGTGTTCTTAATGAGGACTCTCTCTCTATAATAAATGCTTTCAGTGCAAGATGCTGGTATGGCTTAGACTACAATAAATGGTTGTGAATTGTAGGGTCTCTTAATAAAATACTCTCAGATCTGGGCTTTGGCTTTTTGTCTGTGGATGACCAAGGGATGACATCCATGGTTTCTGTTATTATTGTAAACCTTCTGCACTATTTAATATTAATAATGTGTCTTCATTTGTAAATTATTCTTAGAAAATGTAAAAATACTCTTTAAAATCCTCACTTATAAGAAAGATTTAACAAAATAAACTCTTAATCACTATTCTTTGATGAAGTAGGGTATAATCCTCTTAGTATGCTTTCATGATGTAAAACAGAAACAGCCATTCTGAATTTAACACTAATATAGACCTCTTCCTTTTGTAATATGCTCAGACACCCAGCATCACATGTAAGAAGAATACTTAAAAAAAAAAAAAGCAGACAAGAAGTAGGATAAACTGCTTATCATTGAGTGCTCATGATGCTGCTGTTTTTAGAAGTAGGTAGCCTGTGGTTTTCAGTCAGAATTGTTGTCCATCAAGAACAAGTGAGTATGATACCTGTTAGCCTGCCTCCTCTATTTGCCATCTCATTGCTTATTATGAAGCAGGAGAGATGAAATGACTTGTAGAAACTTAAGCGTGTTTCTGTGTCTTTTCTCATTTTTAACTATTTTTATCATCTTTTGTTATTCCAGTCCTTTCCTAATGACAGTAATGGCAGTACTGCTTCTCTCTTTTACATTTCCATTAGGACTTCCTTTCAAATTTTAGCCTGTATTTCTCTTTCATGGTCAGATGGTCATTTGGGCCAGCTGTTTCCAGTCTGTCTCTTATCTCTCAGCATGAATCTGTGTGAAAAATGGCATATGTAGGTGTGCTTGAGTATATGTCCCTTCCCCATAATGTGGTCCTCCCTGAAAATGACTGTAATCATTGTTCTGTCTTTTTTGGGGGGAGGAGGGAAGGTATATTCTTTCTTTTTGAGGGCTACAAGCCATGTTGAATTTCAATTTCTGAATTTTACATTGACAGGAGGCAGATTGCACTGAAGACCATAAACTGACAGTTTAGGGCAAGCATGCTATTGCCTGAGGCAGTCAGGGACGTAGCCCACTCCATCCTTCTGACTTAGGACATACATTCCTCCTGAGGTTCCTTGTCCTTTCTGATGATAGATTGAGAAAGACAAGCAGCACATGGGTAGACAAACACCTCACCCAGGCACTTGGTGCCATTTAACAGTTTCTTCATGCATTTGACATTTTCATTTTCCTTCTTCACCTTACTCATCACTAACTGTTTGGGTCTTGTTTTCTGTACACAACACTAATAGAGAATGACAGAATACAAATACAAGCTCCACTACTCATTTTATATGCTGTATCTTCTACCAAAATTATATAGGAGGCTCAACAGCTGGAACATGAAAGGAAAGCTTAAGATTTAATTGACGTTGACCTTATGCAACTATCATTCAGGATAAAGTGCTGGGGGTTTGGTTGGTTTTGTTTGCTTTATTTTGTTTTTGTTTGGGTGGTTGCAGTTTTTTCCTTGTTTTTTAATGAAGCATAAATACCCAAGAATGTGCAGGTGTTTAATTTATTGCTCTGTGATTATTTTCTGAGTTTATTACGATCACTGTCAAAAATCCTGAACCCATCAGAAATCTTTATAATTAGTCAAGTAGTCTATCCCATGCTTTGAGTATGGGTGTCATTGAAGTCATAATTGGAAAAGGGGAAGAAAGTAGTCCCTTAGAATAGGAAATAATTTTTATCTACTCAAACCCACTGAACTTACAAATGGCAGTCCTAAGGGTGAATTAAAAGGAAAATGAGACTTCTGGTGTTCTGCTTCTTCTCCCTGCAGATGCTTCAGTGTGGGGTGTAGAACAGTGTATGGAGCTGTGGTGATGCACATTTTTGATGCAGTTCAAAAAACCTTAAATCAAGTTTTAGAGGTTTATTTCAACAGAGGGGGTCTATCTGCAAGCTGAAGACCAGACAAACTGTAGCTTGCTCAGTCATAAAGTGAATGTGTGAGCTTTTGTTATTGTTTTGTATTGTTGAGAATAATGGGAAGCAAAATAAGCTCATCTGCTGTGGACTTTGATTGCTGAAGAACTTGGCAATCCAGGCTCATTTACTCAAGGATCGTGAAGAGCTATATTGGCTTTACAGGACAAAAATGTGTGCCTTCTTGCCTTCTATCGCTGTATCCCTCCTGACTCTAAAAGAGTCAGAAATAATGTGAGAAAAAACTGAAGCTCCTTGGTTTTGGGTTTTTGGGGTTTTTTGGTCATATTTTTTTTGTTTGGTTGGGGGTTTTTTTTCCTTTCTTTTTCCTCCTGCAAGGTACAGTTCTTCCTTTGTATACAACACAATAAGTGTAAAACTTTTTTTTTGTTGTTTTGTGGGGAATTTATGTGCCAAAATATATCAGTCTGGCTAGATCTTCATTCTCAGGTGTCTATGTATTTATGCTGTTTAATCCTCTTGCACATTGAGCTGCCATGGGACAAATTGTGAAGACACAGAAAGGTTTGGACTTGAACAGATATTGCAGGCTTTCATTTAGATATTGCATCTTTCATTTACCTATAATCCCTGTTCTGGAAAATATGAAAATTTTCATAAAGTCTGTTATTACATTGAGAAGCATATTACACTGAGTTATGGAGCTCCCCTGGCCACTGTGACAGATTTGGGTCTCCAACTTTATTTTATGGATAGATACTAAATGTAAAATCATGTATGTTCCCAAAAGGATAATGCCACTGCATGTCTAGTATTAATGTAGAAAAGCTGTTAATTGTAAAGTACAAAAAGGAATATCATGAGCATTTGCAAATGCTTTGCTGAGAGTTAAAAAAGAATGCCAGATTCCTTCAAGAAAAGAAGGGAAAGGTTAATTTTTTATAATCATCTATAATGTTACTCATAAATTTTCCAATTTCTCTGCTGCTTAGCTACAATACATTTTTTAGACCATAAAAGGTATTCATTTGAAAGACTGATCTCTAGATAAGCCAGCTTTCCTTTTTAATAGACCATTTAAAATACAGGGTGCCTTGCAAGAGTTTTGCAGATAATATTTCTTATTTCATTAAAATAATTACTTATTTCAGATTGTATTATTCCAGACATTTGTACTCTGAGGAGGAGTACATGATAGGATTTAGACTTCACATGTGATGATACAGCACCAGGTTCCCATGTGGAAAATATGGATTTCTTTTGGTAAATTATTTGCTTTAGTTCTGAGTATTTATGTAGTAAAATACTGCATGCCATAAATGTGTCAAACCTTTTTTGTGTTGACTTTCTTTTGGTTTAAAATGTATCCTCCCTTAAGCATTTCTTCTTTGCTTCCTTACAAACATGAATTAAAAATGTTTCCTTGTCTACTAGCTGTATTTTCCTCTGCTTAAAGGCATGTTTATCCTTAAATGTGGAAATGAGGGCAGGATATTATATTTGCTTAATCATAGATGCTTCAGTCAGATGAGCATGATTCTCTTGGCACTTGTGCATTTGTGTTTAACTTCAAGAATATAGAGATTTACAAAATTACCCTCTCTAATGAATAATACCTGAACAAGAAAGCAAAACTAGTCTCTGTCAAAATCATAATTCTGAATTATTAAGGAGGTAGCAAAAATTGGTGTTGGTTTAAAATCCCAAGGAAGTCTGAAGTACAGTATTTTTCTGTAGGCACATGAATGTCAGTACCCCATGCAAAGAAAACTTCCGTGAAGTCTTCAGTTACCAAAAGCTTACCCTGTAACTGCCTTCTTAAACAGCTCCCTCTTTGGAAGACAAAGGTTACAAGCAAATATTAAAGCAGCCTTCATCTTATTTTTGTTCAGTATTACCATGCTTCAAATCCAAAAACTTTCTGCCTGTTTGTGGCTTATTTTAGGAGCGGACTTGTCTGAGTGTGCTCAACCAATGACTGGCACTTAACTGGATATTCCGGACTCAGAGGACCTCTCTACTTTCTGATATTGCTTATGATTGCTTATGATTTCTAGCATAGCTAGTTGGAGACTGGACAATACTTTTTTCAGGGGGAAAATATAATGTGCAATGATGATCCAATTTACTGGAGTTTTTAATTTGAAATAGCCATGTAGGCTTAAGATTGACAGATTTCTTGAAGGTCCACTTATCCAGTAAAAATGAAAAATTAGTATTTTACTAAGAACTTCAACACTGTTTGGGGCCATCTGTGTCCTATAAAATAGAAAATGCTTGGCTTGGAATGTTACTTTTATAATTTCAGCTGAAAGTTCAAGGTGATAGAGGAAGATGCTGTATTGCATTTATTTGGATTTTTTTTTTGTTTTTTTTTTTTTTATAACTACATAACACAACAGGCATTCACTTAAAGTTAAGCCAGATTTCCCTGAATCATCTTTGCACTTAATGCTCTTTTTTAAGGTGGCATTTACGAGGATATGGTTGAACATGGTGGTTTTTTTGTCTTACCATTTCTCCTCCTGTCATGCCCTTTCTGCTAGAAGGGTGTGAAATCAGCTAAGGTATACTGTCATGAGAGTCATTACATGGAACAGTGTCACTCTCTCTCCTCCTCGTGCATTTGAAGTAATATGCAGGGATGTCTGGCCCACAGAAATTTGTTCTAGCTATTACTGGTGTATAACTGATAGTGAGGAGGTTTTCTTCTGCTGTGGCATTGGCAATAGATACCAGGGAAGGGTGGGTTAATCTGTATAGCTGATTCAAAACTAAAGCAGAATGTTAGGTTTTGCTGCTTTTCCCCACATTCAAAAGTAACATTTTTTTCCTCATTTATAGCACAAGTAAGTGCTGTGTAGCTCTGTTTGTTTCTCCCCTTGACTTATTTGAATGGGTCTCTATATTAAGAATCTTGAATGTTTGTTTCACTTATGATGAAGGGGATACTAGAGTTTTGATGATGAAACGATATAGTGTGCTTCGACATTACAAGTAAGTTAAGCATATGCTTGGATATGATGTAACATATGTTAGGGGAGGAAAATTTTATGTGTAATCACTCTTTCAGCAAAATGGAAAATAATAAAGTCAAGAAAGGACATCTGGAATCATGTTCTCTGGCCAGTGACCTTTACTTTTTCAAAAAGGAAGTTGATGTACTTCTCAAATATATCAACAGCTTCCAAGTAGGGTAGGTATTGCTCAATGCCCTTTCCAGGCAGGGCTAAGGGTTACTAAGTTTTGTTACTGATGTAGTGCCAACTCTGTTTATAAAAATCACTGGTTTTGGTATGTGCTCAGTAATTTAAACTGCTTTGAGATTGAAAGTGGCTCTGGTTGGAGTTAGACAAGATGCTTGGTGTTACTGGAAGATCTTGAAAAGAGAAGGTATGAGAGATACAGAAGTCCAAGCTCAAAAGGTCATGTTTTTGTTGGAAAGAAGCAAAAGTATGCGGTAGCAGGAGATGGAGGATGTTAAATACAAGGGAAGTTATTTTAAGAGGAGACTTCTGAGTCTTTTTTTCTATGTTATTTTGGACTGGCATTTTTTCTTCTCACGTCCTTGATGCCAAATTAGTGTCCAAGCCACCCTTTTTCTTCACAGAAGGAATACACATGGTAGTTCTTGGCATACAATGGCTGCAGAGCAAGTTTGAAGCACATGTCATATTTACATACAGTTGAACTGGGTTTTGGTAGCTGCTACAAAATTTAGCATCCCTTGCTTTTCCCCCGTCGTGGGGTTCCCTTGGTTGCTTTTGTTATCTTTCCCCTAACTCTTTTGCCTGGCATACTGACAGTGTCATCTGCTTCCTTCTCTGTCTTGAGAGAGCTGAGCTGTTGAAATATAATTAGCAAAATGTAGTGGGTGGAAGAGGGAGCTATGTCAGTGCTTTGGATGGTTGTCAGGAACATGTTTCTTTCTTTTTTTAATTTCTAAAGAACATTGTAGTGTACTTTGAAGATAGGTTGGGATGTACAAGTGGAATATGGATAAAACAACAAATTCCAATCTCTGAATTTAAAGGGTACCAGAACACAATAGACATATTTGGTGATACGAAGTTTAAGCAGGGAAGAATTCATAAATAAACTTAGGGCCTTTGAAATACTCAGTTTCTGTTGTTGGGTTTTGTTATTTCCACTGCATCTTGAAAAGGAAAGAGTAAAATGTGCTATAAAAAACCAGTAAATGTGTTGGAAACAAAGAAAGCTATAAAAATTTTACTCCAAAGGCCAAAATTTGTTACAAGGCGCCAGTATTGTGAATGGCTAATTTATGTGTAAAGACTGAATTGTGTTTTGCAGAATGTCTTTTGTTCTACTTTATCTCTTCATACAGTAGTCCTCTAATCATTAAATGTAGCTTACTTATGTTGGAAGACAAAGAACTGTGTGTTTACAAATCTGCACAATGATCTTGAGAGGAAAGAATGTGTAGTCCTATTGTATTCATGCAAGTGCCTTTTTCATCTTTGGTCAAGACTAAAATTCACTGTGGCCAAAAAAAGAAGGCTTTTTGCATATTCTTGAGGGGTTTTTTTAGTATGTTTACAATGAACTATTTCTTGGCCAATAGGATTTTCAATAGAATGGTATATAATTATTTTGAATGGTCCCCATATATTCCACTGTGTCAGAAAATATTATGCTGGAAATATGAGTTGGGCTTTTGTTCTTGAAACAGTATTGTACTTGTAAAACTAGAACAGGGTGCTCAGAATGGTTTGGGCTTCGGCTGCACAACATAATTTGTGTGCTTCTGGGAAAAAGAGGATCTTGCCCTTACCAGAATTTAGTGTCAAGTGCCTTAAAAATTTAATCACTGTATAGATCAATAAATAAAGTAGTTAGTCAATATTTCGCAAAGCTTAAGGGAAGTTCGGAGTTACAAGATTTTAATGAATTATTGAATGCCACTTGCGGGAGAGAGATTTAAACAAACTAAGAACACTTTTCCTTTTTTTTTTTTTTTCTTATTGGAGTGCATTGCTCTGCTAAGAGAAGCCTAAAGTATCCTAAGGCTGAAAGACTGTTTGTGCAGAAATCGCTTACCAGGCATGGCTTGCCCCAGAATTATTTGGAATGATCATATTATAAATGCATAGACTCTCAGGGCTACATGTAAACTGAATGCCATCTCATAAATTATTCGTAATAGCCCACAGGTATAATTATCCAGAGAAGTGAAAATGAAGGAAATTACTTCCTATTAATGTTTGCTTATTCAGATAATTATTTTACTTATTTTTATTCAGATTTTAATCCTAAATTATCTGAGTCCAGCTCACACAATCTATGTGTACTTTGCAAGCATTGTCTTGTGATATAAATCCATAAAAGATGCATGAGTCTTACGTGTTTCTGTTTCTTCACCAAATGATACATTTTATTTCACTCCTCTCAGTTGTGTTTTGAAACAACAACTTTCTCCTTTATTTCAAGTGCAGAATATTGCTGTACTCTGACATGAGCTGCAGTGCATTACAGGATTTAAGAAGGGTGCCAAGGTTGATGAAAGTGGAACTCTGCAAGCTGCCATGTATAAAATATGAGGGTCGTATATGGAAAATAAAAGGCCTACGCAGGGAAGAACGTCAAGGAGAACAAAATTGCTTTAGGTCTTACTCCACAAACAGGCATATATACAAATGTTTTTTGCTAATGCGAGTGGTCCCATTGAATCAAATTAATCATGTTTGGTGTTTAAGATAAGGACTCAATCCTCTAACCTCTCTAGAACAAGTGCAAAATTTATTACAGTTTTCTCTGCTTTGCAGTAACTGGAGTAATGTTCATGTTGCCTCTCAGCCTTTGTAAAATGGATACTGAAAAAGAGAAAAAATACTTAATGTATATTCCTTATTTTATTTTATTCCAAAAAATTAATTTTGGCCACTCTATTTTGTTATTTTTATTGTGTTTCTGTAAATCACAGCAGCCTTGAGTTGTCACAGTTTTTTCAAGCATGACAAAGAGCTAGAACTAATTTTTAAATCAATTTCATTGTCTGCTCTTTGCTTCTTTTGAAGCATTGTCTTCTATTTGTAGTTGGAGCAGATCATGGAAAGTAAGTTCTTCAGTTAGCATAACGTAAAGCGCCCTAACTCAGTCAAAAGAACAAGGGGATTGAATTATTTCTTTTGACTTTATGTGTTGAGATCAGACAGCTTGTCTAATTTTAGTTGTTTTAGCTTTTCCAGTTGATAGTGGCAAGAGACTTCTTGTAAGGTCGCACATCTTATTTTTCTTGGCTGCCTTCCTTAGTATGGGATGAATTAGCTTATACAGTTACTGTCAACTCTTTATTATAGAGAGGTTGTAAATTAGTAACTTAAATAATGGCTTTTAGAGAGCTGAGAGACAGTGAGTGGTTTCATTGGTATTTTTGCAGTTCAGTCTGTTGGGAATCCTCTTCAGATACACTGCTGTAGCTGCATGGTGCCAGCACCACTTTCATTACTGGGCAGAAATAAATGGGTGGTCTTTGTTTTTTCTTGATCGGTCCCTGATCCCTCCATAGCTTGAATTAAATGCATGTAATTCTGTATTTTGATGAAAAAACTTTTCTTTGCATGTTAATATCTACACAGACTAGTAAATAATACAGTTACTCTGGAGGGTCTGGAATAACAAAGATATCAAATTAGTAATGATAAAAAATTGTCTTGGAAAATAGGACAAGGGATAATGGCTTTAAATTGAAAGAGTGTAGTATTAGATTGGATATAAGAAAGAAATTAGAAAAATACTTTAGTACAAAGGTGATGAGGCACTGGAACATGCTGCCTAGAAAAATTGTAGATGCTCCATATCTGGAAGTGTTCAAGGTGAGGTTGAATGGATCCCTGAGCAATCTGGTCTAATGAAGGGTGTCCCTGCCCCTGACAAGGAGGTTGGAATGAGATGATCTTTAAGGTCCCTTACAATTAATACCATTCTATGATAATTTGGTTTGATAATTGTAGTTGATGTGTTGGTCTATAAAGATGCTTACCTGTGAATTTTAAATTCTTAAACTATTCACTTTAGTAATTATAAAGTTAATCAAAAGCTTCAAATAAATTATAAAAAAAAAAAGATTGATACTCAGAATTGGTCATCTTGGTGTTTGTTTCTTGGTGAACTGCAGAAGTCTTGGTTTAGCAGGGTTGAATTGCATGTCCTTTCCTGGGGAATAGGGTTTGCAGTAGGAGGCTCCAGATGCCCTGGTGCATTTTGGCCACGATGGGTATTAGGTAGGGTAGCACTGCATCATTGACACCAGCAACTCCCGCAGACTTCGACAGAAGAGAGCATAAATGAGGATGAAAAAAGACCGTGAGATAGAAATCCATCTGGCTCTTACATCCTTACCTCATCAATTATGAACTCCTCGTGTTTGTGTTCAGGGACTTTTACAGCCCCTCACAATACATCTCCACCCTGCGCTGTCTTCTCTCATTCACACAGATGAGCTGGTGCCAGCTTCCATCATCAGATGAGTAAAACTGTGGATGTCAGTTTGTGTGACAGTTTATCCATCTACGTTCACTCCATAAACCTCATTGTCAGTAGATGGCTGTCATCAAACTTGGATATGAAAATGTGGATGTAAATAAATCAAACAGTCAAAGAATTTCCTGCTGGCAGTGAGATTCAGAGACTTTTTGTAGAAATACCTTCAGATTCCTGGATCCCTGAGCCAGTTGACACAGACCCATTAAATTTTGCAAACGTGAACCTCAGTCTATTCTAGTCTGAAATACCAGTGAAGACTTTCCACAGCATCTTTACATTTCACTTGTCTATGAACAGGGTCATGCTTGTACTGTGTGTTGTTACCAGACCAGCACACAGAAGAAGGATGGAGTCAGGGCTCATTCTGGAGAATGTCTGATTCTCAGCTCCTCTATCCCTGAACAGTCTTTGTCAAATGGTACAGAATTCTGCCTTCTCATCTTATTTCATGACCTTTAGTTGACTTTTTTCCCCCCATTCCTTTATATATTACTCTATTTCCTGCACCATCTCCTTCTTCCACTCTCTGCTTTATCATTTTCTCTATTTCTATATTTTGGGGAAGGTTTGATCTTAGCAGAGTTTGGTTAACAGTGTCTGTCTACATTTGAACTGTGTTGAGTTTCAGCATTTGAAGGCTGTTCACATTTCTTCTGGAAGTATAGATGCAAGAAGGATAGAGTCAACCTGTCATAGCTGGATATGTGATATATCTATTTTTGTTGCCAAATGTTGGAGGCTTTTTTTGTCATCAGGATTTATCAAATTGTCCCTTTTGGTAGGTGTTTTGAAGAATTCCTAGTATTTAAGAGACTTAGTCTGCTACTGACGATGGTGGCTCTTGAGCAGGGACTCCATGACCGCTCCTTCTCTTTTGCTTAAGCTTTGAATGGTATTAGTAAACTGATTTTTCTTGAATGAATGAATGATATGTTCCTTTTTTGGTACTGTTTCCTGAAGTCCATTTAAATCAAATGTCTTACTTCTGTTAGATTTTCCTGAGTTTCTCAGCAGCATTTTACAAACTCCTCTGTGAAACCTTGGAAATGTAAAATGTACAACTATGTTAGGACATAAAGAGCAACTTATATGTGCAGCTTAAAAAAAAAAAGAAACAATTCAAGAACCTTGATTGGAACATATTTCTAATTTTAGGAAAATAAGGAAAATAGTTACTAATTTATTTTCCTTAAATGAAAACCTTTCGGGGAAAGTAAAAGATTTTTTAAAAATGCAAGGCATGAGAACAGTTTGTAGATTTTTCTAAACTTTAATGAAATGTGAAAGTTCATCCTTGGGCATTAAAATCTTATTGTACCGTGGTCCAGTATCTCTCATTTGTCCACTTCTTTTGCTTTCCTCTTCACTTTAACAAGTGATCACGTGCACCAGCTAAATGTCTGATAAATCTCCAGGCAAAGCTGGGTTGACTTGTGTGGAACTGACTTTAAAGATACTTGATGGAACATTGCTTCAGTCTCTGAATACTTGTCAGCTTAGATTTATTACAGCTGCTCCCACTACAGAGATGTGCACTTTGGTCCTTAGGGATCTTTCCCTCTCTTTTGCTGTGTAGTCACAGCTATTGTGGTGTCACAGTCGATCAATTATTCATTTTGACACTTCTGAGTCCAGCAGAACATGGGTAGAGTAACATCACCATAACTTCTGGGTTACTTTTCTCTCCTGTGTGGGAGTGTGTTGGGGTTTTTGAGTGAAAGTGCTTTTTTGATTGGTGGGTTTTTTTGTTTGCTTGTTTGTTGGCATTTTTTAAGTGAATGGGTGGATGCTACATTTTATTCATTCAGGGAAAAAATATTCCAGTGTCTTCTGAAGGTTCACATAGTGCATACCTGTGAAATAAGTGCATTGGGTATCAACAACTTTCCCTAATAGATTTATTTTCTACATTTGTGTTTTATGTAGTTATAGCTCAAGATTTTGTGGGCAGAGGTGGATAGCTGTATATGGTTGATGTGGGAATGGAGAGAAGAGACTACTTTGGAAGATCATTAATAAATACTTCAAACTTACAAAACTATTGTCTTAGAGGTAACCTGTCCTTTGTTTTCAGCACTTCCAACAAGAAATTCAGAGTTCATATAAAATTACAGCTGGCATGACATATTTCTATAATTTGTCAATTAGATATTCTTGAAGATACCTTCTGACCCTCTGAAAATACCTATGATTTAGTGCACTCTTGATATCAGCAGGAAAAAATAATTTGACTCAAATGAGTGAAGCATGTCCTTTCAGTGTTATAAGAAAAGACGGCTTAGTTACACGTCTGCTGTTGATTATAACACTATGAATAAATTGTTGTTTAAATAGGCCACATGAAAAAACCCCAACAAAACCCCACCACAAAACAAACCTCACTAAACTTAAAAAAAAAAAAATCAATGCTACCAACATACAGAGTGGAGTCAATTGGAACTGATAATAAATCAACAGCAATTTTAATTAAATTGGAAACCTTTGAGCAGTCTGACCAGGAAAAAAATTTATAGCCTATGTATTACCATATTTGTGTCTCAGGTGGTTTGAGAAAAACTTCAGTAGTCAAGGTTAAACATGCAGTAAGTATATTTATTGCTCTCAGTAACATAAAAAAGTATATTCTCTAATGTCTTAAGTGGAAGTATCATTTAAGATTTCAGTCAGCATCTCTCATCTGCCCTCAGGATAAAATCCTTCCTTGTCCCTTTTCCTGCATCTGTACAAGAAAAGTGTGGGTCAAAACTAAAGAACCTTTTAGTGTTAGTGGTCAGCTGTGCTATTTAAAGTTCTTCTTAGTGGAGCCCCGTAGAGCTGGTCATTTATCACTTTAGAGTGGACTGAGTTAGCACTGTGAGGTCAGTTAAATGTTCCTTCAAGAATTTTCTTCTGAGCCTTGGGGTAAAAGTATACGAGTTGTCTTGTTACCAGCCCTTTTCAGAGAAACTGCAGTTGACAAACTTGAAACTGGTTATGATCCTGACACACAGCGCTAAGCCATCCTCTGCTTCATGAAGATTTAGGTTGACCCACTTTTCCTTTATCTAACAAATTCCAGGTTTGCTTCTGTTCAAACAGAACTAACTGAAAATTCAGTTTCCAGGAGAAAGTAGGTGAGTTTGTTCTGGAGGCAAATTATTTTGATTGAAATATGTTTGTGTATTTTTTCCTCAGGGTATTTACTTCATGCTCTAGACTCTTCTCCTTTTAATAAAAGAAGGAATACACAAAAAAAAATAGGTAGTAAAATACTTGTTTCCATGGATTTACTGAATTAATGTCTTCAGAAAGTATGATAAAGAATTTCAGCCCACAAGAGTAAGGTGAGGTGAGGTGGAGAAGAAATCAGATGTTGCACACAATCTGTAAAGCTGCAAGCAGAAAACTTGAATGGAAATGGAGAAGTACCAGTATTAACTAACAGTCTTGTACAGTAAATTTTGTCATATGGCTTCTCAGTTCTCTGAGGAGAGGGCAGTTGTTACTAGAACATATCTGTTACCTCAGAGGAACTGGGTGAGGATGAGTGGTCTATAAGCTAATTGGGCTATTTGAGTGTTTTTATAAAACACTAATAATCTCAGCTGGAAAGGTAATGGCTACCTGGCAGTTTGAATGTTTGAATGTGAAGCTCTGGTTGTTTAAGGAAGTGCAGCATCCTGTGCAAAGTCCATTTCCACTGTTGACTCAGGGAGTTGAGCACACTCTGGGCTGGAGCAGTTTCTTGGTTGGGGTGCCCAGCACAAGCCTAGAAGTGCTGATGTGGGTCAGTGGGGTTTTTGGGCTAGCATGTTCTCTGTAGTGACCGTTAAGATAATTGCCATACTTCTATCTGCTTCCTTCAGCTACTGTTTTAGATAGGTATGGAATCAAGCCCGCTGTACTGGCTCTGAGAATAAAGCATGGAATTTAGTCTGTTCCCAGTCTTCATTGCTTCTGTGCTGTGTGAAGTGGTTCATTGTCCTCGGGTTAAAGGTCCCTTAGGTTTTCTGCTGTATGAAATACACTTCTCTTGGGTGTTTCCTACCAGGCTTAGCTAACAGTGCTGTGTCATGTTTACATTTTACTGCTGTCTCATTTTTTTCTACTAAAATTTTGCTTGAAACTTCAATGCTCACAAAATTATTTTAATGTGTTCAATATTTCAGTTGACTTTTAATTTTGGGAATCTAAATTGTGCTTGAAAGTTGATTCATTTTATTCTCTTGTCTGAGTTGGGGTTGCTGTTGAGGAATAGGCTCCCAACCAGTGGATAGCTTCTCCAGGGTGTAGGATACTTCCTGTGGTGTTTGGTTTTCATATTACTAGGTTGAAAGTTCTTAACTGAGTTCTGTTATTTTCTTCCTTTTTAAAGAAATCCAACTGGCAGTGTTACGTTCCTCAGTGTTGTCTGCTCGGGGTTTTTTTTGGCTGTTGTTTTTTAATCCTCTCAAAACCACCTTGGAGAGCCAAGTGTCAGGTTTAGCTTCAACCACAAACAGTTTGTGACCCAGGTGTGGTGTAGAGAGATGAAAGAAAATATTCTTATCTAAATTACTTATTTATAAGGACAAGATTTTTTCAAGTTTTTAAGAGTGCAATATAGATTTGCTAATGTCTAAAAACTTAGGGAAGTGTTTCAAGTTTGAAGTTCTTCAGAATACATGAAGCTTTTTAGGATCTGGGACTATGAAATTATTTTAAAATTACTATTTCAAGTAATTAAAGGATATATATATGTAGTATTATTAACTATGATCATCTTACTTCTGTTGTTCAGATGAAGTTAATAGTCAGCCAAGAGGAATGATGACAGAAATCTTTGAAGTATTGTATTTGTCATTAGGTAATCAGCATTATAAAGTTGGAATTTTGGTGTGAGAAGTTGGTGCTCAGGACTTCTTTGGATATGTTTTCAAGGCAAACTTAATTAAATAATAATTAATCTGCTCTTCATGTAGCACATAGAGTGTCCTCTAGACCCCTGTGCTGCTGTTTTCTATAAAGACTTTGTTTACTGTTCATGGTACACACCTGTACTGTAAGTTTCAAATGCTTCATGCCTATTTTAAAATCATGATTAGGTAAACAGTTTTGGATTTCACACACAGGCTGAACCAGCATTCATACTGTATAGTTCAGAGACAAGTACTGTGTGAATGCTGCTTGGTTAATCAAAGTGACTGAGTGCCTTGTTGTCAGCTTTCACTTTGAACCTCATACCTAATTTGCCCTTTTCAATTAACACTCGTCACACCCCCACAATAAATAACACTATATGTGAGGTCTTGACTAAACAATTTTGTTAAAAAAGAAAGCCATTTATTTCCCATTCCATTTATTTCCCATTCCTATCAGTTGAAGGCCTGCCCCTAGCTTTCAGCGGGCTGCCTGTTGAATAGCAGATGCTGAAGTGTCAAAGCTCTCTCTCCGAGATGCCGAAGGGCTTTGTCCATGTGTTCATAATAGTTACGACATTTTGCAGTAGAATCCTTTTCATCTTTGTCTTTGCCCCATCTTCCAGGGGCTACTTCCCCTGTACTTTGGCCTGGTGAGGCTGCACCTTGAGTCCTGTCTCCAGTTTTGGGCCCCTCAATTCAGGGATGACATTGAGAAGCTGGGGCACATCTAGAGAAGGGCAGCAGAGCTGGTGAAGGGTCTGAAGGGTAAGTCCAAGGGATGGCTGAGGGATCTGGGGGTGTTTAGCCTGGAGAAGAGGAGGCTCAGGAATGACCTTACCACTCCCTGCAACTACTTGAAAGGAAGTTGTAGCCAGGTGGAGGTGGCCTCTTCTTCCAGGCGAGCAGAGAGGGGGCAAGAGGACATGGCCTCAAGCTGTGCCAAGGAGGCTCAAGTTGGACATGAGGAGGAATTTTTTCACAGGAACGCTGATTAGATATTGAAATGGGATGCCCGGGGAGGTGGTGGACACACCGTCCTGGGAGGTGTTTAGAGAAAGACTGGACGTGGCACTGCGTGCTGTGATCAGGGTGGTGTCCAGTCATGGGTTGAATTCAACAATTTCAGAGATCTTTTCCAACATAATTGATTCTGCGATTTTGTAGTTATTGTTGGGTATTGCTGGAGTTTGTTACTTTGCTAGCTTTTTTAGGTTATGGGGCGATACGCTATTAATTTAGTCCCATGCCTTGGTTGTTTCTGCCATTCAATGTGAGCCACACTGATTGTATGTTGTCTATCACCTCTTGAATAGCAACATAAAGACTGGTCTGATATACAAGTCAGCAAGGGAGACAGGTACATTTTTTGTAGCTTATATTTTAAATAAATGCTCAGAATTAATTACCTGAAGTATTAAAGGAAAACAAGGAATGTAAAAATGATGGACTGCTTGCCATCTTCCCTTTGGCTTGTGCTGTGCAGGTGAAGAAGGTGAAAAGTACACTGCCAAATAAAATCTCTTGTGGATGGGCAGAACAGCAGTTTTGTGATTGCATAGTCAGCATGTTTAAAAATGGAAGTTGAGCTGAAGAGCTGTTTGGAAAATTGCTGCATGGTCAGTGGCGGATACTTAGGGAAAGGAGAGAGTTTCTGTATAAACAGGATCAGTACAAAAGAACTCTGGCTATTAGGACATCTACTCTTAATTTTGTCTGATGATTTGGCATCTCTTATAATCTTTAATGTCAGTCTACTTGAACTCTTTCAAGGGAAGTGCTTCTACTGCAAGGTTTTGTTTTTTTAATCTGAAGCCAAGGTCTAAAGGACTAAACTCAAATGTTTTCAAGGGTAATAGTATCATCTGGAAAAGTAAGTTATGGGTATTTGGGTATTTCACAGTAGGTTATGGGTAGTAAGTTAGGATATTTCAAAGTGTGAAGAACTGTATACATTATGTAGGCTGCTAATTCTGCAGTGTATGTACAGTTGCACTGGAACAAAAATGCTTTTGCTGACAGTTAATTTCTCTTGCTGAGCACATATATAAGTATATGTCAGGGCTTCTTCATTCACAGCTAGCCCAGCAAAGCTTTCATCTCTGATTTTCATGGAGAGCTTGTGGGAATAACACTGCAGTGTGCTGCGCTGAGCTTCAGGTTCCCAAGGGCCCAGTTGCACCCATTTGTGTGTTTATCCTCTGTACTCTTTGGAAATTCAGGAACAGGTGAGAAATTATGTTGATTATACTGAAATAAAGATGTGCTTTATCCCTGAAAGAGAGTTGCAGAAGCTGGATTATATGTTTATTCAGCTAAGGATTCTTTGTGTGCTTAAATTCTTGCACATCTTTCACCTCTCTCCAAGACCCAATTTAAATCCAGCACTCAGGGATATCGTACGGATTTGTACACTTGCTGGTGGATTGTGCTTCCATAAAACAATGAAAAGATTATGCTTATCCATGTTTATTCCATCTGTAACAGATGTAATATTAATAATATATTTTTTTTACTTAAGTCTCTCAGCTGTAATCCAGTGCAAATTAACTGAAGTTAGAAACAATCTTTATTTTAGTATTTCAGAGCACTTGAGGAAAGAGATCATGTCTAAGTGATTGCTGCTTGTAGAAGTACTGAGATAGGTACTTTCTTTTTTTCATATAATGTGATTTCAGTGAAACAAAATCATGGTGCAACATGTTCTAAGTGTGGTTAGCATCTCACAGGTACTTCAGTTTTCTAAGGTTTTCACAGGTGTTCATAATTGGAAAGCCTGAGGTACTGTGCACTCAGCTAGATTAGTACTAGTCAGGTGAAATTGCTCCATTTTAAAAAAATTAAGTATGTCTGTATTTTTATCATGTTAGAATTATCTGTGAGTTTCTGTTTTGAAGTACGTGTGAAAGGAAATGTCCACAAATGCACAAAATTTCTCCTGTGTTACTGTATTCAGTGGTTAGACAGATCTTAGATATTAGCACAGACACACTCTATTATGGTTAACATAAACCATTTAATTACTGTCCTGAATTTCCAAATAGGTCTGTGGATAAATGTTTCACTTCATCAGCTGAAGCGAGATGAAATGTAATGTCTGCTACCACAGCAACACAGATTTGTAATCCTGCAACAGTAGAATACTTTTCTCAACTTGTTGTTTTCTTAAGAGAATAACCTGTATAAGTAAAAATTTAGGTACAATTTTGAATATGTCTCAAAACAATAATGGTACACTGGATATGAACAGCAGACAGCATTCCCAGTGTCTGTGTGCTGTGCAATGTGGGTATGTTACTGCCTGCTTCTTTTAATAGGATTGTGTATATGTTTAGTGAGTACTTTAAAATAATCCTTTTTTATTATTTTACAATATGATAATATTTCTTTTTAAATGAACAGCAGGTATGTTTAATGTGCATTTTTCAAGAGTCTATAATTTATGTGAAAGCTATCATGGTGTAATAGCATTGTATGAAAAGCTCCTTTTCTTCATAAACCCTTATATTTAATCCCTCAAAGCAGCAAGCAACATGCTGGCCAGAGAATTAACTTCAGATTGAAGATAAAGAAGAGGCCAAAGTTAATGACAGCTACAGAAAGCTGAAAGATGTAATTCAAGTAGGAGAATAACAGCTTGCAAAACAGGTTGCGATATTTGCTTTATGGTGAATAACTACTGCAAAAGAAAGTGTATTTCCTGTGCCTACAGAAAACCACATTTTCTGATAAATAGATTGTTAAACTTAATATTCCTGTAAACCTGCAGTAAGTTAGTTAGAAGGGTTATGTTTAGCATGGTACTGGCTAGCTATTTGATTTTAGAATATAAATGGTAATGCTGTGTAATATTAAATTAATTACCATGGTCAGAGTTAAAGTTTCTGTATCATGTTGTGAAATATTGAAACAGAAAGGAAATCTGTTCAATGGAAATTTGCTTGCAGTAACTTTTAAAACTTAGAATAAAATATACCATCTTATTAAAAGTCCACAAAATTAAGATTTTCATTACTCTGAAGGTGCTCACACATAAACACAGAGTAAATATTCTGAAAGGTAAAGGTATTCCCCAGCTATTTTCATTCATATTTTGTTAGATGCTTCAGTTCTGTATGAAGTGAGTTTGTAAAAATTGATGTGATGCCTCTAAATGTAGCAGTAGTTAGAGAAGCTAAGTCACACAGGGATTTACAACTATCTTGAAAATAAGAATTTCTTCATATGATCATTTAATGTCATCTGCTTGGGGTAATGTAAAATACTGTATGCATCTCTTAGCAGTCAAAATGTAAACAAGATTTTCAGATTTATAATGGGCATTTTAAAATAGGTTTTACTGTCATGTGGGTGTAACAGGCAAACCCTGGGTCAGACATTTCTTTTTGGCCTATATTCTGCCTCAACATAACTTACAAAATTTCAGATGTCTGAAGTTGGAAAGGGCCTCTGGACATGATCTCATCCAACCCCTCTGATCAAGCAGGGACACCTACAGCAGGATGCCCAGGGTCATGTCCAAATGGCTTTTAAATATCTCCAAGGGGGACACTCCACATCCTCCCTGGGCAAGCAGTGCCAGTGCTTGGTCACCCTCACAGGAGAAAAGTGTTTCCTTGTGTTCAAAATCTGATGTTATGAGACCTCTCCTCTGCCCCAGCCTGAGATGATTCAGGAGCTTTTTCAGTTTTTCTTGTCTGGATCTTTGAATTCACCTTTCACTTGTGCTGTCATTCAGTGCTGCAGGAGACTGCTTTGCTACAGAAGATCTGCACCTTTGTCCTTACTTGAAGGTGTAGTTTTCCTGGTGTGGAGCTGCCATGTTCCCTTTCCTCTGGGTTGGATCATGTTCTGCACGCTCACTGTGGGGGAAAACGTTGTGAAGCTCCCTGCAGTAAACAAGAGTTGTTCCTTAAAGCATAGTACAAGTACATCATAACAGTGTTCAGCTGGCATGGATACAGCACTGCCAGGGTTCAAATAAATTAAGAAATTTATTTGGAAAATGTACTTAAAACCTGCTGGAAACATATAATAATGTAAATACATAACAACATTCAAGCAGTGCAGCTGTCAAGATATTTTCATGTGCAGAAAGACACTGCTAGTAATTCTTTGCATCACATTGCATTGAGAGTACAGAAAGTTGCTTCAAAGTACTATTTATTCCATTGAGAACAGAAACAGGGGATTTATATCTTCATGTTTTGCATAGGGTGTCTGTGTAGTTTGCTAGAAAATACATCATAAATTAACATTTCCTTTAAAAATAACAATTAGAAGTAATATAAAAATTACATGTTTTAATCACCATAATTGAAACCTCTTGGAGAATGAAGCCAATACAGTCTTGGGAGTTAAGTAGGGCAGTTTATTAAAACAAATGGAAGTGATCTATTCCAAGCTTTCCCAGTCTCAGCCTGTATACTAGAGCAGGAATAAACACTGCCTAAGAGAACGCTTTAATGACAGAATCCTCTTATCTCAGATGCCAAGTAATAAAAATAGTTATTATTGTCTGGATGCAGCTAGCTTAGCCTTGGCATTAAGTACCACCTGCCTTTTTAAAGAAAGGCTGGTTGGTAAAGAAGGGCCACATGGGCCAGGAGGGAGACGGCTGTGACTTTGTTTTGTGCATGCTCTCCTACATGGTTCAGAAGGTAAAAGGCAGTGATAATGCTTTTGAAGGATTAATATTTCTTCCATAAACTTCTGACACTAACTTGTCCTTGAACCACTTGCAGAGATTATAGCCTGTAATGGAAGATTGGTATGGTCTGCGTTTTTAGAAAAATCGGGAGATCTTTTTCTAAAGGTGTGTTGTGTATTGCATGAGAGCAAATAAAATTAGTCTGTCGCTGAATTTGTAATGTTTTGATACTGAAAAAAAATCCCTTGTTTGAGAAATACATCCAGGCATGGCATAAGCTACCTCTTTGTGAGGAGTTTTGGAGTGGTGAATGTTTGCTTCTCACTAGAGGCCCATCTTGAGCTGCAATGTTTAAGTTCTAGTCTTAAGCCTATTTGAAAAGAATCACAGATGAAAAGTTTTTTAACAGAAACTTCTGGCTGTAGGAATTGGTGTCTATCATAGCAGTCAGTCACTTCACTTCTGGTGAATACAATGGAGTTAATGTTTTTTCTCTTGTTACTGCAGCCTTTAGATCTCAATTAAGCAAAGTAGTCTAGCACAAGCGTATTGTTATGTAGGCAGTCCTGTCAAAATAATGATGCTCTTTAGATCCTAAGCACACTTTCATCTACTGTGTTAGTACTGTGGAAAGCTTTACTTGAAGAACAGAGATCAGGAGGTAGTTCTTCAGCTGGTAGTTCTCCTCTCAGAGAAGTCACAGAAAATAACACTATTTAAAATTCTTTTTTCCACTCTACACAGTAAAATATTCATAACACATAGTTTGTTTTTTTCCACAAAGAATAGTCGTCACAGTTTTATCTTGCCATGGTTCATCTTTCATTATGATTTAGTCAGGATACAATATTTGATATTTTGATTTTGTATGGTGTGAATGTTTCAAAACACAGATCAATGGCCTCAGCTATAGGAAGACAAAGTTCTGTGCCTCTGATGTGCCACTTTGTGCTGCTGCTTCTGAAAGATTCAGTTTATCCCTTTCCATTGTGTACCTTGAAGATGGGTCATGTGCACCGATGGACAGAGGGAAATTTTGCCTTTGAATTTCATTAACCAACATGTCAGCTTTGTCCTAGGTCATGAAATCATTCATCTGAGCCTTAGAAAAGCCGGTACCAATGCCCTGTTGGGCTTGCTGTCCTGCCTGTAAGGAGCTGACTTTTCTTGGAAGTTCAAATGTACTCATGCAGAGAGTAGTCCCAGAGTCAGCTCTTTCTTATTGACTGGTTCTAGGCTTCAGACAGACTTTGTAGAAGAAAATGCAGGGAGTTTATTGAATCTGCACAATTAAAATATCCATTTTTTAAAAAATTGATTCGTGACCTTGATGATTCTGTGTTTATACTCAAAAAAAAACCAGTGATGTCTTCAAATCTAAAGTGTCTGTAACACCTTCCTACTTCAACTTTCTGAATCATCTGAAGTATTTGATATATTTCTCCTCATGTCTCCCCAAAATGTGCTGTTCATATTGTGCTGAAATCACTCCCTTCCAAGTCTGCTGGGCTTTTCTTATTCCTTTTCTTTCACCCTACGAGAAAAAGAAAATGACCTGCCAAGTAATTAGCACAGTCTAGGTTAAATAAAATCACCTTATCTTCAGGACATTTCATATACCTTGTTATGAATGGCAGCGCTGGCATCAGCTCACTTCTTCCACTTAAATGCTGTAGTTCTGATTAACAGGGTTCATTTGATGGGCACATGGAGATGTTCAGAATTGCAGATAATGGTCCTTTGACTCCTTTTGACCTTTCTTCTCTTATTGGATGGGGCGAGCCCTAATTCATTCTTCTGAGATGTTAAAATGTTGGGGTTTTTTGTAATACATAAATTCCTTTGAAAAATAGACTTCCTTATTTCTTACAAAACATAATTATTGCTTCACTAGGAAGCTATAGAAGTGAGATTTTGTCATGGGTGGCCAGTTAAAACTGGTTTCTTGTTTGATCATTAACTAAATGTTATAGTTAAACAAACAATTTGCTGACTTAAATGCCTCAAAATACTTGGAGTAGTCCAAACCCATTAACTGTTTTGGATGACCTTGAGTTTATAGAAGAACATCCAGTGTACTGCATGTGCTTTTCTAAGTGTCTCTGGGTCTTTTGTTGTGGGGATGGGCCGCTGTATATGCATCCACATATTTCTGTTCAAAACTTTTGCTTGTGTTTATGTAAACAAAATGTTCAGTGATGGGACATAGTTATTGTAATTGTGTGTTGTTATGAATGGTTTTCAGTTATGGTATGAAGTGGCAGAATAGCAATATGAGCAGTCATAATACTATTTGGGAAACAGCCCATTTCTCATACTTCACGTAGCCTGTAGGGAAGTTCTTTCATTGCTTCATGTGCTGAAGTTTTTGGTTTATGTGATGAAAATGGTGGAATTGCATATTACAGCAAATATGAGTAGCTTCCTGACTTACATTAAGTAGACTTCAAATTATAATTCACTTATGTTTTTACTGATTTAAGTGACTTTGGCTTAATTTCTGTCCTGCTGAAATCAGTAGTTGAAGTGATTTTTACATTATTCTTACTTTAAAAAAAATTAGAACTGGTTTGTGCTAATGGATGGATTATAAAAGTTGCTACTTAGTGATGGGGTTTAATGTTGCTGGGCAGTCATAGTAATTAGTATGTGTAATGTGCCAGGTTTTATTGTGTGTAAATATCGGAAAGCTATTTTCACATATAAAGTGTCAACGCTATTGTGTAATTTATCTGAAGTAAAACCATGTTGGCAGAAATACTGACATGACAACTGCAAAAGCTTAGGACTGTAAGAAGTGTTTATTTTCAATTTATATTTATAAAAATCAGTTTCTGTTTTAATTCCCTTTTGTGTGTCCCATATGACATTGACAGTACTAGAGACTTTGGGCAGAGGCAATAGTTGTGTACTGACTGGATTATTTATTGTTAGTGATGACATTTAATGTGATAATTTAAAAAGCTTGTGAGAACTGTAGGAGCCTATGATGACTTCTTGAGCATTTATAATATACCTTCTAAAATCTCGATTCTGTAAGACCACATCTGCAAAATCCAAGATATTTGGATGCAAATTGTTAAACTACATTTTTCCCTAAGGACCTTAAATGTTCAGTTTAGTTGATGTGATATGTTAGGTAAAATAAGTATTGAAATAAGTACTTCTCAACTTAGAAATTTCGCTGTGCATCTTTCTTGTCATATCTTGTTGGCAACAGATCTATTGTGTAAAGATGGGTTTTGATTCTTTGAAGCAAGAAAGATGTTATATTTTATACACTGTTTATATGATATTGATAACAGTGGTAATTTTGTCTTTTGTGTGGTCATACGTATGTGTATATGATACTTTAAAATGCGCTTTATTAGGCAGAAAAGTGAAATGTACTATATAACTGATAGGTTTTTTATAGAATACTGTATTTCCATATTTGTCCTGTTTATGCTAATCAAGCGATAGCTGTGTATTCATTTTAGCAGATTTTCATTCTATGCTCGTCGATGTGGCTGTTTTAACTCTGTAGTTTTTATGTCTGAAGATGGGCCATAGAAATACAAACAAGGAATTGTATCAGCAGTATTTCATTACCAAAGCTGAGAGATGTCAGACATAATTACTGAGACTAACATCTGGAGTGGTTTATTGAAGGAAAACCTGCCAGTATTGTTAGCACATACAAAGGAGCATTATCCATATGTATGAAGCTTTATAACTGGAGCAAGTTGGGCAAGTGCTGCAAGTGAAAGGTATAAAGCACAACAAAGATAATTTATGAATTGTGCCTGCTACAGTGATGTGTTTCAGTAAACTACTCAAAAGAAGCTGCATCAAGGTGGTGAGTACTGCCCATCCGTAGAAAAATTTAGCAAAATCCTTGGGATACAGATTTGAGCTTGTACTGAACAATGAGGTTAAATGAAATGTTAAATGACTCTAGCAGAGAAGAGCTCCAAGAAAGCATGTGGCTGTAAAATGACCAGCTCAGTTTTGTGCCCTTTTATCAGGCCACTGTTTAGCTCTCCTAATGGTTGCTGCTTGGAAAAACCATCCTTTTGACTTGCCTATACTCTCCAGCCTGTCTTCTCATAGTCTCTCCCTACCAGCAGAAGGGGTGACAGTGACCTATGAATATCTGGTAATTTCAATGGGCATAAAGCCTATGACTTATTTTGATGAGTGTAAGGTATATAGGAATTGCTGAGGTGGAAATCAAGAAATCTAGTTCTCAGTTGCTTGGAATTTTCCTACCAACTTTTTAACATTTTCTGCATGAGGGTTCCTGTAACATATAGGATTTTGTGCAACTGCTGTGCAGCACAAAGATTTAGTAGTGGATTAGTGTATTATAAATGGAAACAAAACTATATACATATTGCATTTGTGTTTTGAGTTTTTTATTACTGTAAGTTTTTTTTTCTGGTTATGATTTACTATAGTAGCACCCAGTAACATTAACAAAATTATTCCTGTAAATCCTCTGTAGCCATCTATGGTTATTTTTCAATATGTCTCCAGCAGGTGTATTAGAATAATAGATTAAAAGTTATTACTATTGGAGAGATAAAATTGATAATTTAAATAGTGCTCCCATGACTATGCTCAGTATTAATTGTAAAACTCCTATTTTATCCAGGTTACTCATACATCTCTTTATTCTCATGCATATTCACTTTCTGGCCTTTTTTCCCTCTTGTTGTCTGTAAGATAGCTTAGTGATTGTCAAAAAGACTTAAAGTGTTGCTGTCAAATGCCTTGTGACTGGGACATCAAAGACGGGTTACCTGTGTTTTTGGTTTCTGGATCTTCTCAATTTTTACATAATTTTTGAATATATTTTACATTAATTATTTTAAAATAAGTTCATAAAAAAACCTGGTCACAAAGTCTTCAGCTACTTCCTCTACCATTTTTGGTACTATGTACTGTACCACTACAGGAACTTTGATGTATACCTGGAAATGTAGAAGAAATACATTACTGTAAAGTGGGTTTTTGTGTGAACTTGCAAAATAACCTGCATTTGGAAAGTGATGATCTCAGTTGATGATTTCTAATTGACTTGCATAAAAAGAACAAGATTTGTTACATGTAAAAGGGAATGCATTTAGTGTTTGCAGACCAAATATTTGAGCTTAAGTCCATATGTTACCCTAAAAGTTACCTTGTCCACAGAGGTGGTAGATGTCACATCCTAGGAAAAACTGAATATCAGGTCTGAGCAACCTGATCTGGTTGCAGATGTCCCTGATCATTGTGGGAAGGTTGGACTAGATGGCCTTCAAGGATCCCTTCCCAAATTGTTCCATGATTCTAAGTGGCTATTAATTGCTGGCTGCAGAGCAGATGGACTGCCCTGTTTTCTTAGCTACGGTAAATACTTGTTTACAGATTTGCCCTCAGCAAGGGTTTCAATTTATGCTTAATTACTAAGAACAAATGAGTCCCCAAGGAGATGTCAAGTATTTCATTATATCTGTAAAGTGCTAAAGTGCTGTTTCAATTACTGCAGTCATTTTTTTCTATACCAGCTATACCCGGTACACTGGGAACATCAGTATTGTTTAGAACCAAATAATGTTTGACTTAATTTTTTTCATATTTTCTTTTTTTTTTTTTTTACAGTTTTAAGAAATTAGACGATTCTCAAGGAAGATTTAATTGTAAAATGTACAGCTTCATTAAAAGAAAGTAACAGCCCTCTTATTCTAATATCTTACATATCTGAGGCTAGTATTTTATATTTAGTAAAGTCAATTCAACTACACCAAAAGTCAATAAAACTAGTGAGTAGGGTGCACCCAGTGTCTTTTAGATAATTTAGTAATTCTAAACCATATTGAAGATTTCCCGCTTTGAAGGCAGTTATAAGGAATTCTCTTTTGGGGATGAGCTAAAACAGTGAGTTGAGATGTATGAGAAATCTCTGGGTTCTTTATAAAAGATGTTTGCTCATATGATGAGTTGCATTTACTTTCAATATTAAGAGTTTAAGAGGCCACAGTGGATTTAATCTTGGTCAGCTGTAAACTTTGTGAAGCTCATGCATAATGTATATGGATAATGTGAGTAAATTAACAGTAGTCTAGTATTTATTTTAGAAGTAATAAAGGGTGTTATTTATTACACTGATATGTCAATTTTTCATTAAGATCTGTTTTTGCATAGGAAGGAATACTGAAAATATGGTGCTTGACAGTCTTACAGATAAAAATGCAATATATAATGTGCCAGTTCGGAGCTGAAACCTCTATTTAATGAAGCTACGCCAATGCAACAGATTTATGTTGCAAACAAATCTTCTGTATCTGAAGACCAAGTTCAGCACTTGTTTCTGTACATATTACTGGTTTGGTTTTGCTCAAAAGACAGTAAGTAGAGCATTTATTACTAAAGCTAAAACACAACCTAAACCCAAACTTATCATGTTTCCGAACAGAATGATGATCATTATTTAAAAGAGCGTGCATCCTGCTCCCTCCCTTCCAAACCCCTTTAATAACCTTCATGTAATCCTTTAATCCTGTAAGCTTTTATCTGGGGCTTTGTATATATTACCAGAGCAACTTACTTTCATTACAGCATCATCAAAGAATGGATTTCTGATGTTCTGTAGTGCATAGGGAGAATTAAGAATTTTTAAAAACCAATTCCTTTTTGTTAGTGTTTTTCCTTTTGGATGTATTTCCCCCCTGTTTCTCATAATATATTTGAAAGGCTAAGCATTTACATCTTGGAAGCGTAGTTACAAAATCTTGCAATTTAATATTTTTCTGCAAAACTTCTTAGTGGGGGGGGAATAACTTAAAATAAGTTCTTCTTAGTGGGGGGGAATAACTTCAGGTTCATAAGGAATGTCATGTAACACACTTTAATAATTTATGGTCTAAGAGTTTTCTCCATAGTGTATAGCAAGCTGACATTTTTCAAATGGCCAAGACAGGAGGCATAAATGATTGTTACATTGAAAAATATGTATAAAATGAGTGTTGCATTTTTAGTTTTGAAGGATGAAGGTATGATCACATTCAAACTTTATTAGTGGTTGATACAAAATTAATGTTTAACTAATTTTCTTAAAAGCTTGATTGCTATGAAAAAGGTTCCATTTAAATTAACATTTCTGTCACTACTTTGATCTTTATTCTGGACAGATCTATAAGTTCTTCAATCAGTTGTAGTTACGTTAAATAAAATGTAATTTTTAAAATTACATTTAATTATATTTTTTAAATTTCATTTAATTTTTATTGATTGGATTGAAATTAGTGGTAATGTCTAGTTGTTGTCACTAAAGAAGCTGCAAAGTCCTGTATTTGTTTTATGCTTCAAAAATGGGATCAGAGGCTTTGTGTAAGTGCTCTTGGAAGAGTCATGATGTGGGTAAAAGCCAGCATTTTATTAAAAAACATGAATGATATGGAAACCTATGCATTTCATAGTTCTCTGTGGTAACTAAGATTACTGGAGAGATGTGTCTGTGTTGAAGGACTGGAAATGCCTTTCCTTGGATTTTTTTTGCTGTGATCCATTGACAGCAGGAACATAGCTGCTTATCACCTTGTGGATATCATCTTTGGAAAGACTGTTCTGACTTTTTTTCACAGCCTCTCTCAGGAGCATGTGTAAAAGTTTGACATCTGTCTGCATATGAGGTGTTTCTACATGATTTTGTGGGGAAAAAAGCAGCTAAACTAAGAGGAGATACAGCTTTCCAGGCTAAATTTGAGGGTTATTTTTTGACCATGATTTATGTGAACAATAACTCTCAGTATTTGGGGAACAAGTTAGTGTCCAGTTTTGTTGCTATATATTAATAACATATAGTATATATTATAATATTTTACTAAGTATTACTAAAATAATAATATCACTAAGAAACAAATAACTATTACTAATAAATAATATTACTACATCACTAAACAAATATATATTACTAAATATTACTATATTAAATTAACCTGTTTAGAAGGACTGAAAGTTATAATCAGGTCTCTTTTGAAGTATCTGCTGAGGATTACATTTTTAAGGGAGTGATATATTTGCTGAAAACATTTTGTTATTTACTTCCTGTGTTCTTTTCATCATTTTACTGAAAAGTTTGGGCCTAATGTTTGTCATTGCAAGTGTTCAGCCTATAAATTGTTGCAGAGAAATATAATAACTATTGAAAGAGGCCTAGATTATTCACAGTGGGATGAAAATAATTCCTAAGTCTCCAGCTTTTTTGAGGAAGGAAAAAATGTGACATTGACTGTACATAAAAAGAAGGAAGGATATTTTACTAAGTCTTTATAGAATGCACATAATACACTTTGTTGATGGAATGTTAGTTTTATTTTTAATTCATGGGTAAAACAATGAACTGGTTAGTTTATATTGGGGTGTTTCAGTGATTGCTTATTGCAGATGGAAAAGGTACTTGCTGGTTTTATTCCACCCATATCTTCTTCTCTCAAGAACTTTGTTTCAAAGCTGCATAAAATAAACTTATCTAGAGCTATGTAAATGGAAGTAGGAAAGGAATAAAAATGTAATAAAAAAGTTGCAGTCAGTGTGTTAATAATTATTATTTTCTCTGTCTTCATTCTATAGGTTTCACAAATTTCTCTGTTTTCTTTAATTTCTTTCAACTATTGTTTTAAGATATGCTGAATAATTATTTTTGATCAGGTCTCTTTTGATGTCTCTTTGCATTCTTAATTTTCCTTTTCTAAAGAAAGGCTATGAGGATGTTCACTTCTATTTTTAAAGCTACTGGTGTTTTTAATCAGTCTTGAAATAAACTTGCTTATTTAGATCACTGGCTCTCACTTTCAGTATGCCAAGAAGACCTTCCTTTTATTTATTTATTTGTTTGTTTGTTTGTTTATTTATTTATATACGACATCTTTCTGTTTTACTCTCCTGTTCTTCAGAATAAACACTTAATTCATTGATATTTAGGGACCTCAGCTACAGAAATTATAGATATTTGCTGTCTGTGTGTCTTAGGGAGAAGGAAGAAATAGTGTACCCTCCCAGGATGATAGATAAATAAATCTAATAGGATTTACTATTTTTATATCGACGAAAATTCAGCACATTCACTTGCTATGTGGAGTCCAGGGACCTATTTCAGTATCTAAATGTGGAAGTTGAATAACAAAATCTATGTTTTCATGATCTTGCACATGTTGTATGATAAATTGCTGTTGTCTGTTGGGTTAAGTAAAGTGGAGATGTGCTGGGATGGAAAGAATGGTGAGTGATTTTTCTGTCCCTCTGTTCTTCAGTCAACCTTGGCAATTGAAAAAAGTCAGTCTTGGTAAGGAAAGAGTTGCAGTATGTTCTGGGAAGAATTTTAATATGACTAAATCTGCATCCTTTGCATATTGACTGATAATTATTGAAGATGACTGCTACTGGGGGGAAAAAAAGCCATCCCTTATATAAGCTGACAACTTCTTGCACTGTGGGACTTTGTAAATGAATGAACACCTGAGAAAACCCAGAAGAAGCTACAAAAATGTGAGAAATTGTTGAATTTTAAAAAGAGATGAAGGAGAAAGAAAAGGAGGAAACTTGCTGTCTGTATTTCTTTGTGTAGGCTACGGCAAGGAGGGGCAAACAAACGCTGTTTAGTGTGTCTTGAATGCTGCCACAAATGTCCTGGAACCAGGCAGAGCAAGCACTGAACATGGTTTGTCAATGAGCCATAATGTATCTGATTTTCAGGGCCTGAAGTGAGAAGTGTTGGGTGCAAATCCAGTGAAAATACTGAAAGAGCTTAGCTGTGGTGCGTTTTGGGGCTGCAGTGAAATGCTGGATTGCCATTGAGTCTTCCTGATACATGCAAGTAGTCAAAACCAGACATTCAGTGCAGCCTGTTTGGGGTCATCAGCCACAGCGGTGTGAAGTTCTGTCACTCATTGAGTTTAGGCAGTCTGGGATTGTGGGACAACGAATAACAACAGAATTTCATGTTAAATTCTTCTCCAAATTGTACTGCACCTAATTCAGGAGCCTTTCACCGTTTCATGGTGTCTGCACTGCTGTTGTAATCTGCTTTCAACTACATGCACAGCTTCTCTCATCCAAGTAAGACCTAGTAGGGCAAGAATGAATGATTTTACTTAATTGTTTTTCTGTAATATTTATGTCTAGAAATTTCTGCTGTTTTCTGTGTGAACATTCATATCTCTAAGGAACAGGGGCTTGCTTAGTGAATAAAAGTTGGAATCCTGAAGGAGGCCTGTGTCAAAAAAAGAGTGCTTCTGTCTGCCCCTGTCAGGTCTGCCTTAAAGAAAGGGTACGGAGACAGTTTCAAGAAACTGAAAATAGCGTTTTAGGTTGCAATAGCGTTTTCAACCTTAAGTATATAGCATCACTGAGGCTGCACGCTGTCATTACATTGTCAATTGAGAATTGCTTAACACTTTTGATGCTTTAAACTATGACAGAGTTATTCTGAGAAATGTTATTTTAGTTCTGTGGCACTTGCAATGGTGCACAGCTGCTTGAAATTTCTGAATGTACACTGCTTTCTGCTTGAAATGGGAGACAAAAAGGAACCTCTGAAATGAACTGTCAAGTTTCCTTTAAGGGAGATGATTCAGATCTAACCTTCCACGGTAGGTGGTATCGCTGCAGATGAGTGAAGAATACTGCAAGATGTAATGCCATTTTGCCAGCAGGAAAACACTTCACATTTAAGATAAAAATGCTTTTTGAAAGCTCCTGGCAGACACAAGGTGACAAGGTAGTTCCTAGGCATTAGGTCTATATCTGGATAGAAGACATCAGAAGTACAACCCTGGGACAATATATTCAAGGAAAGCTAGGATGAAATGAAGGTAATACAAATGGCATTTGTCCCTGAGGTTTTTTTGCTCAGAAATCTTGTAAATGTCACATTTTAGTTTTTGCAAACTTTATTTAAAATAAGATTCCTTGTGCTGCAGTGTGTGTAACTGTCAGGATGTGTTTGTGAAGCTGTATACCTGTCAGTCAGACCAGATTGCTGAGATTTGACAGAGTACTGCCTCATGTCTGTGCTTTCATAAACTTTTCATAAGTCCTTTCATCAAAGATGGAGAAACTTGCTACTGAAGTTATTAGTCTAGTTGTTAGGGTTTTTTATTTTCTTTTCTTCCTGGCCCCTTAATCTTTAAAATAGGTGTTCTAAGTGGATTCCTTTTATTTATTTTTGAAAAAACCTACCATGGAAGGTACCTCATTCTTGTGTGGGAAGAAGTGTGAATCATATACAAAATGCTGTTCTCCATGTTGTCTTCAATTATACCTCACCAGCAGTGAAAGTAAATTCCCTGCAGTCTTTGAAATGTGTGCCACGTGTAGTCAAATAAATTATTTTTTGTTTTCTTGGTCTTGTTTCCCCTTTTATAAGTCTTAAGGGACACATTTATTTAAATCCTGACTAGATTCTCTTGTAGACTTGTCTTTCCTTGATGTACCTCCATAGGTTTCTTAGACTTCCTCCTGGTGCACATCAGCAATCCACAATCAGAAGTGGATTCCATTAACTTTGTAATGCATCTATCAGACATTTTGAGTTGTGGTAGTTTATGAATATATACAGTTATTTGTGGAGACTATATCAGTCATTTTATAGTCTTCTCTCAGGAACTTCAGATGCTCTACACGTGTGAGTAGATGAAGACCAATCCAGTTGAAAGAATAATTCCAGATAAAGGTTCTACTGGAATGCTGTACTGGTTAGGCATGGAAACCAAAAGAGCTGTAAGTCAGATGCAGTGACATGCAAAAATTATGGCAGGATAAAAAACCCTTTGAAAAAGTAGATGCTATGGATTTTCGTTTTTGAAGCTTAAGATTTCATTAAAATGACAAGCTGTACATCCTAGAATTCTCTGTGAGGTTGTTGTCAAAACCAGATAATTACCTAACAGTTGCTTAATTAGCTAATGGCTGCTCAAGTGAAGTTATTCTTAGAAAATAATCTGTTATATTTAGCAATGTATTTTTTACTTTTCTTTTTTTTTTTTGAAAGAATTGTTTTTTACATAATTTTCAATATGTGACTTTAATACCATGTTAGTTAATTGCTGGAAGAAAAAAACTACATCTGTGTCTTTTGGGAGGCTTGATTCATTACAGTCTTCCCTCCCCCAAAGTTCTCATGAAGTGATAATAACAAGCATTTTTACAAGATACAGGTTGAGTCACTTTATTTAAAAAATAGATAGTAGAGAGGTTTAGTTACCTTACATGCATACCTTTATTGCTCCTTTTAATGTCAAGGAACTTGTTCTGAAGCATTTTTGGCTTTATGCTTCTTTATCATAATACTAGAACATTTTACAGTTCTGATGGAGATGGATTTAGACTATTTATTGACTGGATGTTTTTCTTGAAGCAGGCGTGGTGAACAGAAAGAATTCATTGAAATTCACTAATGTGCATAATTCATCTATCATAATTTAACAAATGGAAAAGACTAAGACATGCTGCCATCCATCACAATTATTTAACTACACTCCAGGGTGTGATAAATCGTATTAAAAAACTTTCGGCTTAGCAGATTCAGAGATTTGTACTGAGCAAGTCACATCTTCGCTGTCAGCTTTCTGCTACTGTTCAGTGACTTGCAGTTTTGACATGTGTTACAAAACATTTAATTTAAACTAGAGATTTTTCAAAGCTGTTTTAAAAACAAACTTGCATAGAGACATAAATAGCAGCAACCAACCCTAAATAGGAAGCCATACTGTGATTGCCCTTTAGAAGTACAAGTACTGTTTGTTCACTGGATTATATGGTGGGGGGCCAGGGCTCTCAGGGAGCTGATTTTCTTACCAGGAAGCTGTGTCCAGAGTAAAGGGCAGGTAAATCCTAGTGCAGTCCTGAGTCTCTTTAGCCCTTAGGTGCAGCAGGTCCCTCAGTTTTTTCTTCCCTTGTTAAGATTAATATACTACTATGTGTAGCCTGTATGATCATTCAAGAAACAAGTTAAATAAAGAGGAAAATATTTGGGGTTTTTTGATTTTTTGTTTGTTTGTGTTTGTCTTTGTTTGTTGGTTTGTGGTTTTGGTGGGGTTTTTTTGGTTTTGTTTGTTTGTTTTTGTCCTGTGTAATGGTACTGCACAAAAGACTTCCATGGAAAACAAATTTTGGTGCACTAACTCTGATTTCCAGGCCTTGGCATGTAATGATTTAGAGTGAGTGTTTGCTTCTGGACCACATCTCTGTGAAGGAGACTACCAGAGATGGGTGGAATGATGGAGGGGATGCAGGAACAGTGCCCGGTAGTGACACCCCAGGGTGGGAAGTGCTTGCTGTTGGGCACAGCCCAAGTCTGGAATTCTATGGATTGACACGTTGCTGCACTGTTGCCAACTGCAGAGTAAAGTCTTGATCCTCTGTTTACTATAGCAAGCTCTGAAATACAATTTAAGGGCTGTCAGACTTTCTTTAAACTATTGGAATGTGGCTTCCACTGGACCTATAGCATCAACTTGGAGAGCCTGGCTGTACTATAAACTAAATCTGTCGCTCTGGTCAGTGTAAGATGATGGGTGTGAGGTCTGCACTATGCAGAAGAGTCTTTAATGGATTCCTTTCCTAATCCTCTCCTTTTCCTCTTCCCTGCATTATCTCCTTTACTCTTTAGTGCATATCATTATGCTGAGGTGTTGCATCAGTGTTCACTGAGTTGGGCGACAGGGAACTCTTAAGTGTGGTTCTCTGCACTGTTGTTTCTGCTCTTTCCATGCTCCTTGGTTAATTATTCTTGTTGCTTTTTTTAGGGAACATCTCTGATGCTTTCTTTTCTGTTATCCATGTTTACCATCTCCTCATTCTTTCAATATATTCTTTAAATCAGACATGTTATTTTCTTTCCTTTGCAAAGAAACACTTCTGTATGCTTTCCTCCCCTCCTCCATTAGTTACTGCAGAATTTGGTGGTATTCCTCTGTATAACTCATTGAAAATCCAAAGTCACGTTCCCTGCTATCATGCTAGAATGAATGTTCAGACTGCAGTCTTTCCCTTTTCCAGTAAAAGCTTCTTGCTGTTAGCCTTTGTGGATTATCATGTTGGCTGTGTCTGCATCTTTTTTCCCGCTTTCCTTCCCTTAAGCCAAGCTCAGTAGTTTTGCCTACCTGCTACTCAGGATCATCTTGAAGCTGAACACAGTCTATCTTCCATGCCCCCCAGTTAAGGGACTCCTTCCATATGCCTATCTTCATTCAAAAAATATCTTCTAACCTGACACTGAGATTATGTGCCAGTAATTAGTCAAATGATTAGGCTGAGGAGCAGGAAAAGGCAGCCTAAGATGATACTAATTAGGGGCTTTTGGCAGTGTAGTGAAAGATGAACAAAGATGATTACGAGAGAGTTGGGCCTTAAAGGCATGGATTTACAGTTTTTAGTAAAGGATTTACAGTACAGAAGCTGTTGTTGATCTGCCATCTGTGAGAACTGCTGCAGCAGTGTTAATTTGAGATGTAATCTTGAAACTCTCTTCATGCATAACTTGACATGATAGTGGTCCTTCTATAAAGTAGTGAAGCCATCTTTATGGCTTTATTTTTTGTTTGTCTCTTGGGTGTGGACCTTCACAGTGATCATGTCTTGCTTGACCGAAAAAGATTTCAAGTTTCGTTTCTTGTCACATTTCGTGAGTGACAGTTGCACCACATAATGCTCAGGATATTGTAACACAGGGAGTAGTTCCCTACAAATAAAATGCTAGAGTCTGGGCATTGCAGATATGCAAGTCATAAGATCAACAGCAAGCAGGCACAGAATGAGACTCTTGTGCCTTCTCTTAGCAAGGAAGGATGTGATCAGAGGGCAGCTGAGTCAATGTGCTACATCCCCATCACCCCCATGTCTACCTGGCTCTGCAGGATGGTTGGTTAAAAGGATGGACTGTGAACAGGCCGTTTCTTCAGTATGCTTATTTTTGGAAAACAGATCATTACAAAACAAAATAACTTCCCCCCACAAAACCAGAAAAAGGTGCAGGGGTTGGAGTATGGATGAATGTCACTAGTCCTTTGGCATTGAAGAACAGATCTGTCGCTGCAAATCAGTGAAGGAGGAAAATTACTATAGTATTAGTATAGTATTTACCTTAAATAAGTCTACGGTATTCATTAATTTGAAGCTAGACTAAAAGACTTCCCTAAAACTTGGAAGCTAAATGTGCCAGAAGGAGTTAGAAAAATAAGAAATACAAATTTTGTCTCATTATGGTTGCTTAAATTAATTCTTGGTTGCTCTCAGGCTTATCTGAGGCTACAGGGAGAAAAGAAAAAAATAAAAACTGCCAAAGAACATGGGAAAATATGTCTGAATGTAATGTATGCATAAAATGCGGGACACTTGTCTTGTAAATGAGGCAGTTTTCTGTAGGAAGGAGATCCATTATTTTGTAGTACTTTCACAACTGTGGAGAAGCAGAGGTGCATTTTGTCAACCATGGTTTAAATTTTACATAAATAAAATAACTTTCTAGGGTATAGAAGCTATTAAAAACAGTGAAACTGGCCATTCATCTTGGAAGTACTCATCTAAATTTTAAAGAACAAAAACTTAATATAAATGTTTCTCCAGAAAGTTCTCATGCACAGAATTCCCTGTCTCCATGAACATTTGTTTAGTCCTTTATTTAGTTTGGTTTAGCTCTGTTTCTTTAGCCCTATTGTTTGCAAATCAATGCCTTTCTAAATAAAATACCAGGTTTCCCAGAACACTGCTAATCAATTCATGCCACAGGTGAGTTATGTCACAATTTTTTTACCATTGTGAATGAAACAAATTGTGTGAAAAGGTGTGTGTGTGTGTTCCTGGAAGTCTCCAATCCATCTTAGTGGAGCTATTTAAAAAGAGCAGTGACTTCACTGATTGTGAAGATTTTCTGCAATAGGTGGTTGTTTTGCATCACTACTCTGAGTGTATGGCTTTATATGATAAATTCATGGGATGTTTTGGAGTGGTAGGTTCTATATAAAAAAGTCTGGCTTTCTGTTTTTATGTTTAAGTCTTGGGGTTTTCTGGTTTGTTTTCTTGTTTATTTTTTAAAGAAAGGATAGATCTGTAAAAGAATTTCCTTGCTTCACAATTTAGAACTCCTTTATAGATTAGGAATTGCCTGGTATTGTCCCTACTGCTGTTTTGGCAGTTTACGTACCAGCATCATGAAACTGTGAAACTATGTTGGTGTGCTTGTTTATCATGAGAATAAGACATTTCTTTCTCACAATTCATTGGCAGTTACTTCTGGAAACAGAACTAATATGGATTTGGAAGAAGTAGAAGAAAATACATGCAGAATATTACTAATTGCATCAATAGAATTGTTTGGTGTATGCTTGTTGAGACAGGAGGAAAGGTAAAATAGGTTATAAAAATGGAGAGGAAGTGGAGGAAAGAGATATAGATGTGTATTAAAAGTAAGTTAGGAATTGTATAAAATTCATAAGACAAAGCATTAAAAGGGTGAATAGGATGACCAAGTCTGTCAAACAGACAATTATTTGGTGCAGAGTAACATGGCTGCCTGGGAATAAACTGTGTTACATATCTGTAGTTCTTCACTGGGTAATTTCATTCAGTATAAAGTTCTGAGAGATGAATCTTTTCTCAGGAGAACGTGATGTTTTGAGCGAACAAGTTTAACTTTTCAGAGATATGTGACATTTAATATTTGTAAAATGTTTGGTTTGGTGCCATGTGACACGTTAATTTAGAAATTGGAACGGTACAGAATCATCAGCGTACATCAAATGTCTTTTAGAAAAATGGTTAATAGGTAATCAGTGTGGAGTATGTGGAGGTCCTCTGAGGATTAATTTTAAATCTGATGGTGTTTAACCTTTTTATTAGTGATGAGGAAGAAATATATGGTCATTACTGATAAAAGCATGCAGATGGCAGCAGGTTTAGTGCCATGGTAAGTAGTGATGGGAGGAGAGGTGAGTCGTCTAGTAAGGTGGAACTGTATGTTCTGACACAGAAATGAAGACGTGCCTCCAGCCTCAAGAAACATTATCAAGGAGACAGTGATTGAGAAAGACATGGAAACCATGCTTTGTGATGTGTGATCAGAAGTATCTGAAACAGGAGGAACACTTGGCATTATTACTATGTCATTGGAATAGTTCATCTAGCTCATGCAACATCTCAACTCATGAACAACTACAAACTCAAGGAAGTACGGAAGAAGAACTATTCTGAACCATTAAGTCTTTGCAAGAATTTGAAATTCCTTAAGTCTAGAATCTGTTCAGCATGTTGTATTTACAAGATTTGATCTAGGTTTGGAAATATGTTGTAGAGAACTGCTGTTTAATAATTGAGGCAGGCCTGTACTAAAAAGAAGCCTGGAGGAATAAACAAATTGAGGCTGAGAATAAAGTGAATTTTTAATTTTTGGAAAAACTGGAGAGTTAAGTGGATGTTCCTTTGGTACCTGTGGACCTAATAGGATGCATGAGAGAGAGCGGTGATGTTATTACAAGGCCATTCTTCATAACCTTTCAAAGATCATGGCAACTGGGGAAGGTGCCTGAGAGCTAGAGGAAAACAATTGTCAAAAAGAGCAAGTAAAAGGATCCAGGAAACAACAAGCAGGTCAGCCTCAGCTCATAAGGTGATGGAGCAGCTAATTCTGGAAACCGATTTCAGGCATATGAAGGACAAGAAGATCTTCAGAAGGAGTTAGCATGAACTCACCAAGGGTAATTGACCAACAGGATGACCTTCTTGACCAACTTAATAACCAGCTATGATGAAATGGCTGATAGATGAGAAGAGATGACCAGGTATTGTCCACCTTGACTGCAGTAACTCAGAAAAGCTGATGGAGTATAGGCTGAATGAACAGGCAGTGGACAGGCAGAATACTGTGAGAGTAGCCAGGCCCAAAGGGTGATGGTCAGTGGCACGTAGTCTTAGCTGTAGGCTGGTGACTAGTGATGGACTTGAGGGGTCCTGTCCTGCTCAGCACCTTCATTAATGATCTGGATGAGGGGGCAGAGCACATCCTCAGGTGACACAAAACTGGAAGGGGTGGCTGATACACAGAAGAACTGTTCAGCAAAATGCAGTCTTACACCTGGGGAGGAATTATCCCTGACATCAGTGCAGACTGGCATCTGACCAGCTGGAGAGCAGCCTTACAAAAAAGGCCCTATGGATTAAGGTGAACACCAGGCTGACCATGAGCCAACAAGAGGCCCTTGCAGCCAAGGCCAGTGGTATCCTGGGTTGCATTAGGAGGAGCATTCCCAGCAAGGCTGGGGTGGTGATCCTTCCTCTCTGCTCAGCACTGGTGAAGCCAAACCTGGAGTGGTGGGCCCAGCTCTAGGCTCCCCAGTACAAGAGAGACATGAATTTACCGAAGAACATCCGGTGAAGAGCCACAAAGATGATGGACTGGAGTATGTCTCCACAATAAAAGGCTGAGAGTGCTGGAGCTGCACAGCCTGGAGAAGAGAAGCTCAGGGGGAGCTTATCAATGTCTGTAAATAGCAGAAGGGATGGTGCAAAGGGGACAGAGCCGGGCTCTATTCAGTGGTGCCCAGTGACGGGAGCAGAGGCAATGGGCACAGCCTGGAACACAGGAGGTTCCCTCTGAACATCAGGAAACTGAAAGATGTGACACAAGTCTGCCACAGATTGCCCGTGATGGTTGTGGAGTATCCAGCCTTACAGATACTCAGTAACTACTTGGTTGTTGTCACTTGACACGAAGTTCTTACCATCTGTTTAAATCTTTTGATCTATTTACTACTTCAGATACAGAGACCAAGTACAACTTTTATAAAGATTTTTAAATTTTTAAGTAAGAAGCATTTGAAAACATGTGAAAATTGCCATAAAAGTTCAAGTTTTTTAATGGCTAATAAATAATGAAAGATAAATCGAAAGGGATACTTGAAAATGTGCATAAAAATATGTGTATATATACCATATATAACAAGTAATAGTAATATTATATCAATACTTTCAAGCAATTGAGCCTAAAACCTCTGAGCTAGCCTCATCTGTCATAAATCAATGGCACTATCCTGATCTATACTGTTTGGAGACATGAGCATACATTTAGCTATTTTTATTTTTATCCCTATTCTGAAGCAAACTTTGGCAACTGAGAGGGCATGACCTTCCCAATGTAACATACTGGTGTCCCAGGAATATCAGATGTTTTTCACAAAGGATCAGAGATGCTTGTTCCAGCATTACAACCTGGAAGAAACATCCCTTTAATCAGGCATGGAATGCAAATTAGTGGAAAGCAAAAAAGAATGTTTTTCAACCTGACAGTTCTTTGGAGTTGCTCATACTGAGGCTCATGGAGTTGCTCATACTCATGCTCATACTCAGTGACTGTGATTACAGTCACTCACACACAGACCTGAAATGGTTTCAGCAAGGTTGGAAATTAGATTGAAGATTTGTGTGGCCCCAGTTTTTCTTTTTGTTACAGTACAACTTTTAAGTGAGTTTACTACTGACTTAATCCTCTTATAGGAAAGAATTGAAAGTAATTATTTTATCTGGGTAGTGTAGTGATAGTGCCCTATTCTGCTGTGTGGGAGGTTCAAGAGTTCGCTCCTCAGGTCATCTAAGCCTGGGCATGTCAGTGTTGCAGCAGTAATGTTTTCAGCAGTGTCAAATGTGGCTCTCTCTTGTAGCTGATGAGACCTTAGGAAAATACCAGAGGTTTCTAAAATTAATGAATTCTTTTCCTTCTGAAAGAAGGTTATAGATGTGATGAATGAAATAAAGTATAATTTACTGCAAGAGATAATAACTAAAACCAAGGGAAAAAAAGCTATAGCTAACTACATTTAAAAATAGAAAATTATTTATACCTGTATCACAGTTAAAGCCTGTTGTGCTATCTGAATTTAGCAAGCAACCTGGGATTCAGCCTTAGCACTGCTAATGACTGGAGGCATTATTGATGTAGTGAACTAATTACCTGTGTGATGAAGTTGCCTGCTGGAGGTTTTTGACTGCTTCATCACTGTGTCACCTCCTACAGGTTAATTCACAGGGCAGCACAGGTAAAAACCTCCAGGTGGAGGTCCTGCTCTCCTTCATCCAGTCACAGAGTTGTAATGACAGCAGTAACTAATAGCAAGATGAATATTTTCCTGAATTATTGATTGAGTAGAGCTGTGTCAATGATTGTAGAAGTAATGATTGTATCACAGAACTAAAGTCTGCAGCACTTCACAGTTGCTGCATGGAAAATGCATCCATGGGGACTTTAAGAAGAAAACCAAAAAAGAGTAAAAGCTTTTCTCACCTGAAGGAAAACCCACAGATATTAAGAGAAAGAAAGGAAAAAAAAAAAGAGAGGCAGGATTCTTGGGTTAGCAGCAGGACAGGGGCTGCAGGGGCTTCAGTATCTGATTTAAAGTTTGATCTACATAAAATTCTCTCATGGCATTTGTTCTCAGATGTCTCAGTGCACACATTAGAAGTCAGAACATAAACAGCTTGTTTAATTAGATGATAAACTATTACACTCAAAATTTATAGGGAAAAATACCATTAGTAAAGTAGTTTAATAAGGAAAAGAATCAGTACCAATGTGTTCTATTTTTTATTTTGTTCTACCATCGATGAAGTAGAATATAAATTTCTGATATATGGGGCAGAAGATTTATAAAATTCATCTGAACATTATTAATATATAGAAGTGTTTTGGTTTTTTTTTCTTTCTGTTTTTAATTGTGGCGTAGCTGGAAAACCTCTTGAGACTACCAAAGCTAACACTGCCTTTGTTCTTTACTTAAAGGTAGAGCTGTGTTGTAAATAGTGTGTATTTTTCATTTGAGCTTAATATGCTGTAGTATAACAGGATGCATTAAGTGTTCTCTAACAACTGCAGAACTCATCAAGCAAATGGAAAGATTAGCCCTGAAATCAAGCTTCAAACTTTTATTTTCTCACAATCAATAGACAAGTAATGCATGTTGGATTTATAATGATATGAGATTGACTGCTTAAATCCTTTTTAAAGTTCAAAGCTGGAAACAGATTGTGTCTACAAGCAATCCACAGCAGAGTTTCTAAGTAGAGGCTTGTGATAAATAAGTGAAATTGGGTTTGACTGAAATGGCCCATCAGTCCCATATGGGTTTAGCAGGAAGATTTCAGGCTCAAAAAGACAGAGGTTTGGAGAAGCATCAAGCATTGGTTTCACAGCACCTGAGATTGCTTTGTGGAGTCTTCTGGGAGACATAAAGACAAGAGGTTCATTAAAAATGAGTATAGCACCAGGGAGAATGATTGAGCTTCAAGTACACTTGTGTTTTTTAGCTTGAAGAGTTTAAAGGTGAAGATACATTTTAAAAGCTCAACTGGCAGATGAGAAGAATGCTGTCAGGTTTCTCAAAGAAATTCCTTTATATAGAGATAAATAGCATGTTATAGTAGTTTTTTGACAAGATCAAGGGAGAAAAAAAAAGCAAACCCAAAAAATTACTCAGCTCAGAATGTCCTGATAGTAGGATGAAATAATAGTTAATCTCTCAGCTATCAAAATTGGATTTTGATAAAACAGGTTGTCTTCATTCCTGCTATCTGATAGCTTCAGAGGCAGTATTTACTGCTTGTAAAAGCTGTGAAATCTGGGGGAGAAATTAGTTTTGGGGCTACCCTTGAGGATATTCTATCTGTAATAGCAGTTCAGCTATGGTATCTTAAAGTTTACGGTGGGTCCACTGCTGAGAGATGGCTTTTACCTCATCAAGACTTCGAACTGTTCTACACTGTTGTATTTATTTGCTTTGGAAAAAAAATTAGATTGTGCTTTAAAATCAGAGAGTAGCTTCTTACTTGCTTTTTATTCAGATACAATCTGTGCTGTTAACAGATACAGTTGTTACACAGTAATTAAAATAATATAAAATATCACAGCTTTTGATTAGTCTGCACAAACTTAAGGATTGTTTGTCAATGTGCGTCCATTTACCTAATGCTGGAAGACAAGGAATAAACAAAGCCACATTGACCTGGGAAGTAACACTTTGGTTTGGTTTGTTCAGTCAGAACAAGTGTCCTTTGGCTCAATCTGAATTGTAAATTTATGTGATAAATGTGTTGAAGCAACATAGTCCTTTTTTTCATAGTCTCATAGCATGAAATGCAGCTGATCACTGTTTGTTTGGTGGAAACTTGTGTGGCTCTTGGCACAACCACAGACAAAAGAACAGTGGTGCTCAGTGTGTTACTTATGTTTGCCTTCATTCATATCCATTCATTCCTGCCTATCCATTATAACATGGGGAAAAGCTTTGTGGGGGGAATTGAATAGCACAATTTCTAACTAAGAAGGAAGGCGCTGGATTTTAGTAATTTTAAGAAAGAAGTGCTGTTTTTTGAAGTTATTAAGAAGTACCTTAGTGAAAACCAGGTTCTGCTGGGATCAGGAATTTAATGGCTTTGTGAGTTGAATGGCTGGCAGGCTGCTTGTGGAAAAGGTGTTTTGACTGTCTTTTATTAGGCTGTATTTCCCCAGAGCTTTAGGATGGATGTAGCATGAAAAGGTTTATCTTCATGACAAACTGAAAATCTAATATGGTGTTTCCTGAACAGATGTTAGAGAGAAATGGTCTAGTGTGGTCTCATAATCACAGTCTTGATGATTGTATGTTTCTTAGGTTATACTGTGGTTTAAATAGAGTGTTGGGATGAGCAGACCCTGTATTATGATAAATTTTGGCTGCAAGGCTCTTCCTCCCAGCTGGGATGGAAAAAGAGGGTAGATCTCCTCACCCTGTTTTTTCCTTCCTTCTGAATTGCATTTTATTTTGCTTCAGACTTCCTATTATATATGATTTTTTCTTGAATATCACCGGTGCAGTTCTGTATTGTTTTCCACTCGTACAGTTTTGTGGTGCTTTCCAAATGCCTTTCCCTCCTCTTCTCTCCCCTTCCCTGGATGAATCTTTCTGGGACAGCTCTGCTGTGCTGTTTTAGTGAGTTATAAAGATGCTGGGATGCTTGGGTGAGGGGAAATGAAAAGGACTAAGCAGTTTTGAGGATAATCAGTTAAAAAACTGGAATTAATATGAAACTACTGAAAGTAGACAGCTGTCTTATTTTGTTGGAATTTGCTTATCTTCAACAGATCAGCACAACTGTTTACATCCCTCATAAATACCATATTGAGAGATTACTGGTGAGTGGTTCTTGAGTTTACCCTTTGTTAAGGTAGCACTTCACCTAAGGAAACAACTTTGGATTTTGCCTTTAGGCCTTGGTAGCTCTGTAGGATCAAATGAGACCAAGAAACAGTGATATAAAATTAGTAATGTCTTACTGTGTTTAGATGTTTCTCTTTCATTGCATCTCTACATGCTTGGGTATATTTTGGTGATAGACCTCTCCTCACTATACTGAAAAGAGAAGTGAAGATAAAATTGCAATAAAATCGAAATGAGAAAAGGTTAGAGGCATTCTACATAATAATTAAATTAATAGGGGCAGCATCTGTTACCAGTCTAAGAAATCACAAATAGATGCTGAGTGGAAGAGAGATCCCTATGGTATGTGCTTTGTCCCTCAGCTGACAGGAGGGTGAAGTGCTGCAGGCTGCTGCTTCAAAGTCGCAGCTGGGAGGGGCAGTGTGGTCCCAGGGCTGCACTGGAAATTGTCCCTCTTCCTTTTCTTCCCTAGAAAAGAGTACTGAGACATCGTTGTGGGTTTTACTGTAGGTTTCCAAAACAGAGGTGTTGTTTCAAATCCTTTAAGAAGTGCTGCATGGTGAAAAATGAAAGTATGCCTAATTGTTATCTTCTGTATATGTGAATTCACTGTGTCCATCCTACCCTCCTGATCACATTCCTTGCTAGTCTCCATTTCAAGTAAATGGGTAAAAAATTTCTCCCGTATATCCCATATCTCTGTTCCATAGCATCTGCTTTCTTTGCCAGCCAGGATTGACCAAATGCTTTTACTTGTTTAATAAAGGGCTTCTGTGCTCTCCTGGGTGGTAGCTATAAAAATAAATTAAATAAATCCTATGGTATAAACTATATGAAATAGGCGTGCAGTTGCATTTCTGTTTTTCTCAGTAGGCTTATTCCACTGCCAGAATATAACTTGAATTTTTAATTCTGTTTTAAGTATGTGAAAAAGTTTCCTTTTGTTAGTTAGTTGTAGGTCAAAGCTTTATGCTGAAATGTTTCAGGCTGTTTATACAAAAGATTTTTTGCATTTTGAAGCACATTTTTGTCATGTATTTGTGATAAACAAAATGCAAAACATATGGGAAATCTGCCTTTTATTTATTCATTTTTGTAGTGGTTTTGACCACATTCCAGAGTTTCATCACATTTCCTCAGCTCCAATAAAAATGTAAATCAGCTGTCTCCCTTTTGCAACTGGTATGCCCAGTGTGATCTTTTTAATAAGGTGTATACATCTGTAGGTTAAAAAGATGTTACAAATTGGACTTTTAGTTGTTCTTGGAAAGTCTTTCCAAAGTACTTCTCACAAGGAGCTTTTTTTGGTAAGGCTTTTTTAGGAAAGTTATCGTGACATGCATTTGTAAAGTAAATTCCCTAATCTAGATTTTGATTTAAGCATTAAAATAGTAATTTAAAAGGACGACAAGACATATACCAATTAAAAAAAGAAAACAAACAAAAAAAATCCCACCAACCCCCTCCCCCCAACAGCCACTGAAATTTATCCATAGCGTTTGTTCACACAAGAAGTGTCTCTTACTATTAACTCATGTCAAGCTGAAAGAATAGCTGTTAGTTTTAACACCCAGCATGATATCCTCCCTTTAACTAAAGCATAAAATCTGATGACTTCTGCAAATATGCTTGTTTTAATAGTACTTCTCAAAACAGGGTCTCCATAATACATTTCTACATAATCCTGCTCGCTCTTTATGGAATTGAACACTCAAATATTTCTCTTGGTAGATGTCCTAACTAATGACAACTGCAGCAGGGCTGTAATTTGTGTATGTGAGCATGTATGTGCACTTGCCCCTATAATTGATGCCAGACATTAAGAAAAGCTATCACCAATATTGAGAAATCGAACACCCTGCCATTAAATAATGCCAGAAATAAGTTTGCTCATAGAATATTAATGTGCACCCATTTTCCCATGGGCCTCATAAATATTCACTGATATAAAAATGACACAAATACATGGATTCTGTTTGCTTACACAAGATGGATGATTTTTATTTTAAGAGCCTTTATTAATTGTCTTGCTTTGGTGAGTGGTTTCTTTTTCTGTTTTGGTAGCTCAAAGGAGTTTAAATGCACATTCTGAGAGGAAGCTTTTTTCAGGGCATTTCAGTAAAGTCCAGGAACGCAAATTTTGAATTATTCTCAGTATCTGTTAGGAAAATGTAATTGTTAAAAACCATTTTATTTGCCTAAGCATGGGCAGCTTTCTGGGGGAAATTAGAACTGACAAATATGCTTTCCATAACATTCAACTTTGCTACATTATCCTGTGCCACCAAAACGGAAACATTTTTGGCAACATTTATGTTGACTCAGTTTCTGTCAGGGAAGTCGAGGGAGAACAGAGAGAACAATTTAAAACATTTTGTGAACCTGTGACAAGGTTCTTAAGACTCTTGAATAACAGCTTTAAGTGTTTATCTGAATTTGGGTTTTTGGGATGCTGTTAAATCGTCCCCTGTGATACTGCTGGAATTGTGTCCATAAATTTGGAATTCTCCAGCATTCTTGTACCACCTTCTCTACAAGTCTTAGCACAGTTTTATATAATTTTTTGTCTGTTTTTCTCCCTTAGGGACAGAATTAAGATCAGACTTTCTTAGTTCCTAAATGCATACTTTTACCTCATGATCTTTGCTCTGGCTCATGAGATTTTCCCAGACAATTCTTATATTTTCTCTGCCTTTTTCAAAACCTATTCTGAGCACAGCCACAATCAGAAGAGGTCTCTAATTGTAAAGTCTGTTTCCTTTTGCTCTTCTCTCTCACTCCTATGCATATGTAGACTTGACAGAAGGTAGATACTGCTTTAAATGAGATCAACTTTATGCAGCACATGGATTTTCAGACTCCCTGACCAGTAATATAGATTACAGAATTATTTCAGAGCTCTGAACATTGCCTTTGGTAGGAAAAAAAATAAACCATGCCATATTTTGAGAGAAAATAAATGCTCAATTTTAAAACAGACTACCCACTGTTGAAAGCTCACTTGTAAAGCCTGGATAAGAATTTTTGGTGCATGTATGTCACTGCAGATACATGGCATCTCTGTGTGTGCTTCGGAGGCACACAGAGAAGAGTTTATTTTACTGGCTATCTCTGAGCTAGCATGTCTGGAAAGCCCTTTCAACATTGTAATACTGTAACATCTTTGAAAGGGCAGGTAGAGCTTTTTTTTTTGCTGAGAATCTACACACAAAGTAGAATCCAGCAGACCACTATGCTCAGTTTCTAATAAGTTCTTTAAACCATCCATTTACCTAGCTGAAGTTAGTTTGCATGAATCTTTATTGGCTCAACCATTTATTGATTTCAGAGAAGCAAATGGTTTTGAACTAGGCAATTTCTGACATCACCCCATCTATAGTAAAAGTTGTACAGCAGACCAGACCTGTGGTACAGGTTTACAGGCAGAAGTTCAGTTTTTTTTTATGTAAAAATTGGACATTTATTCCTGCTGTTGCTTTCTCTGTTAGTGAGTTTATAATTGAGAATGGCTTATTTTCCTCTTCATGACTCTTTATCTTCTCCCAAAGCAGAAATTGGTTATTCTCGGATGGGATGGTTTGTCAGCTTAGAGGCACAGGGTCCCATTTTCCTAATGCTGTGTTTCTCAGATCACTTTCTATTGTCATGAGAGTGTCTAGATAGGATGATTGTCCTGAACAGTAACCCTTGAGGATAAGCTAACTCATTCACAATCTTAACAACTGTTGTTTGTAATGGTTTTTCAATTATTTCAGTTTTCATTTGCCTTGGTATGTTGTCCTGGTGATGCTCTTGGTCCATTGCTCTTGGGTGCAGGCATGTTCATGAGGACAGGAGGGAATGCAGTTGGCTGAGGAGTGCTATGTGTTGGTTTTGGCAGAGGCTTCTTCTTGTAGACAGAAAGGGAAGATAAATTACCTGATAATAGGTTAATCTTTCCCTGCAGTATCCAAGGCTCCTGATAGGAAATGTGGTCTAGGCATCCCAGCTTTCGGATCAGATATCAACATTTTAATTTTTATTTCAAAGTATAGCTACATCGCACTTAGAGTTAATTGACATAACCCCATTTCCAGTATGAAACCAAAAATAACAGAGACAGCAGAATTCAGAATATTTTTTAAATGAGATAAAGAAGAATTCTAAGAAAATGGGGGAGTCAGTAAACTTATCTTCTGGGTGCATGTATTCTGCAGCAGAATTCATGGTACTATGGCAGATCGGAAGCCATAGGGCTTTGCTGCAAAGAAAAAATGGATTTTACCCCAAAGCAGGGCCATTGCATCAGTTCTGGTATGCACTTATGTTCTCTTCTGGTGCTAGCACTGACACTCATAAGAATTTTACTAGTTTTAGCACTTGTACACTTGGCAGCAAATTTTTGCTGGAAAGTATATATTGATCTGAGATTTCTGAAGTATATCAAATCAACAGAAATAAAGCAGTGCCCAGCTTAATTTGAGATTTTTTCCTATGTTACTTTTTGTCATTTAAAGGATTTGCAGTATCCTACTGTTTGCTGAGGTATTCTTTGAGAATGCTTCCTAACAGCTGTCAAGAGTCTGTAAAACACAAAATAGTTTGAATAAAGATTTATTCAAATTAGGAAAAATATATTGCATTCTTTATCCCTTCTAATTTAATTGGTTGCTTTCATCTTAAATTATATTCCTTGTTTAAGCTCATAAAAGTTTCAAGATCTGAAGTAATTTAGCCAGCTAAAATTGAACCATTCAAAAAGGACTACATTCAGACAATGGCATAGTTATATTGAACTGGGTTCACGATGGTTAAATGGATAATTGCAGTTGAAAGAACCATAGGCTGTAATAGACTGTGTTGCATCTTGTGTATTTGTCAATTCAGTCCCTCTTGGGAACCCAAAAATATCTGTAAAATGCAGCACAAGCCAAAGAATCGTAATGGGATATGTATCTTCTGTTTTACTTATAAATATTTTAGTCAGCATAGAGTTCATCCTTTAAAATACAGTTTGGCCATCCAAACTGTGATGTCAGTATAACAAGCAGGGAAATTGCCTTGCTTGATTAAACTGTGTAACAGCCAATATGTATTTTGATTATTATTATCAATTCTAGTAGCAAAAACTGAGCAGATTTCTCAAGTGAGCTGGTGGATTATAAACAGTGGCTTGTCTTGGCAGTGGCTCATGTTTCAAAACAGCTCAGTGATGAGAGACATTAAAGACCTGATAATTGCTCAGATTTTACCAGTCCTTGTTGATACCATGGGTCCATTTCAAGAGCTGAAAACCTTGTACAGTAAGAGAAGCATGACTAGAAAGCAGAAAAAGCAGTGCAGTTGCAGCCAGGAGAATTTCAGCAGAGGCAAATATAGGTGTTTCTCAAAAGTTAATAACCCATTTCTAAAGAACTTCATTTTGTAGTATGGTCAAATGTGAGAGGCAGAGCTTCCAGGAGTTGGTTGTAAGTCACTAGGATCTTTGATGGCTCTTAATTTACAGTAATTGTTTTTTGGCTGATTTGGCTTTTTTGTTGTTTGTTTTCTTGCACTATGATGTTCTTTGTTACAAGCTTGCTTTACTTCCAACGCCTATATATACCGTGTATGCTGTTTTAATCTGCAGAAGACTTGACAAAAACTCATGGCTGTGCAAAGCCTTTATTAGTATTCATCTTTATCCTCAGTGTCTCACTGTGGAAAGAAACATGGCTTGACATCTGTGTTATTAAAGATCTAATGTATGCTGGTCAGTTCTCTGCATAGGTGACTGTACAGCTTGATTACACCTAATGATACTTGCTGAACTTCCTTTATTAGTTGGGGGTGGAAGGCGCTTGGGAATTGAAGGAGTTCAGAAGTTTCTTTAAAACTCTTCCTGTAGCAGACATGAAAATTTGATACCCATTTTGATAAAGTTATATTAATTGCAATACAACAAAGAATGTAAATGGCAAAGATGGAAAAAGAAATACTGAGTGTGATTTAGCAATAGACTTCCAAGAGAAATGAAGAAAAACAATCAGTGAAAAAGGATCCTGTGTTCAGAGGCAAAAGGTCTAGACAAATAGAAATGTCATTCTATTTATCCACGTTTCTGACATATTCCTAATTCATGAGAATGGTAGAAAGCTTTATTAACCATCTGTAATCACAAATCTTGCCTTTTTCCCAGTATTGGATATTTTGCAGTGCTTCGCTGGGATTCTGGATTTGAGGAAGAAAATACTTTATACTGTTTTGTCCTCTTATCACTAGAGATATGTTTGATGTAATAAAGTGTGGGAGCTATTTCATATATTCATTGGTCCTGGTTTGAAATGTAAACCCTAATTTATGCCTACTTCCATTTGGGTATATATTTTTTGCCAAGCTTGATTACACTGCAGACTGCACAGCTTGGTGTTTAAATTTATGTCCTATTATCATTAGCAGTACTTTGGCAAGGAAACGACCTTTCTTTTTTTTATTTTTATAAAAATAAACTAATATATCTGTTAAAGTTGATGTTCAGCTTGTATGTCTGAAACTTAGCTTGTGGTGTATTTTATGAAGTTTGAAATAATATTTATGCAAGTTATTCAAGTACTAGAAAAAATGTGTAAATGACTGCCTAAATTTCTAAGCCTTCCCTCTGGAAATGTTGCAGATGTTATTTAATATACTCTATAAAAATCTCATGTATTTCTGATTTTTTTTGACTTCAGGACAGAGAGAGAGAGTTTATATCTCTTGTTAACATTGAGGCAAAATGTTGGAATTTGGAATTGTGAGTTTTTTAATGGGTTTTATGTTCCCATTGGATTATCTAATTTAATCTTTTGCAGTTAAATTTGTACAGATTGCACCAATTTCCAGATGCACCAATTTCCAGATGCACCAATTTCCCTCATACACTTAGATGTATTGGAGACTTCCTATAGAAAGACATTTTAGAACAGAGTGTAGTTCTAGTCCAGGATGACCTGTATTCGAGGGCAGGGCAAACATGGTATGTCTGTAAAGGCCAATGTAATATTCTCATGATTAAGAGAAGAAAAAATTAAATTTCTCGGTCATTGCATATAAAAAATTCCTGCTGAAGATTATATGCTTGCAATGTTCTTGCTATGAATTTCAAATATACACTTGGACTAGTTATTAGGAAGGCTGGACTTTAGTTAGGTGGTATTTGTCAGGTGTAATGGAATTTTGTCTTCTACTTTTTGATAAGTGTCATGATTTTAAGCCCTGAGAAGAAATTAATTCCATCCTAGTGAAAATGGGACAATATGGTATTCTGTAATGCCATTAATAGTGCTCTAGGAAAATTCAGATTTTAAAAGAAATTTTTAAGCTAGATTTTTTCTGTTTCCTGTTTTAATACGACTTGGCAAGGCTAAGCCAACTGTGCCTTTGGACAGATAGCAAAGATGATGAATAGCCCTAAAGTTTAGTTTTGTTTGAACAGCTGGAGAATTCCCTTTAATATGGACAGAAATATTTCTGACTAGAGTGATACTTATTTTCCAAAATAGGAAAGATGTCATTCTTCACTGGAGTGAAACATCAAATAAAACAGAATTTTGTAATCCTGTGTTAGTCTCCTGTTAGATGATAAGAGTATAAAAAAGCCAAAGTTTCCTCTGTACCACAGGAAAAAAAGTAAAGCTTTTCTGTTTTCTTGTGGATAATGTTAAACTCCATTCTTCTAAATTTGGGACATTAATGTTTCCCTACCCCAGCTTGGGGGGGAGTGTGATCTTTTATACCCTGTTACTCATTTCTAATTTACTTATAAGAGAGTGAGAAAAAAAGAGGAAATAATACTGTTTTCTTTCAGAGATTGTGAGACTGAGCATAGACTGACATTTTGAGGTAGATGTGCTGTGTTGTGCCAGAGGCACCAATCCCACAAAAAGCCATGCTGGTACCTGCTCGCAGTGCAGCACACCTGGGAGCTCCTGGGTTTTCCCTTACTTGGAAACCAAGATACAGGAATGAAAGCTGGTGTTCCCACCCTTAGAATTTTCTTCTAAAGTGTAGGGCCTTGGGTATGGAGTAATTTTTTTTTCCCTGAAGAATGTTAATCCTGCAGTCTTTTAATATTCTGATTTTTACTGCTATTACTTTCCTATTTTGCTTTTGATACCTGGTGATTGGATCAAAGGAGAAAATTTGTCTGCAGTTCTAAATTTGCTCTTTTTTACCCTTAGGATTTTGTTTTCACGAGAAGAAATTTTATGCCCTCTCAGAAAGTAAACATTAGTAAATAGAAATAATTTGTATTAAAAGATGTTTAAAAATGACACAGCCTTCATTGAGTGATGTTGCAGTTGTTAATTGGAGATTCATAATCTGTTACCTGCCTGCCTTAATTTTTACCTTTGTGTTTCTTTAACAGGGTGCTGCACTTTTGATGAGCCTCTGAGTTCCTGTGGCTACAGCCAGTCAGATGATGATGATCTCAACTGGGATCAGGTGAATGCGCCGGTGAAGCCGTCCTCAGGTCAAGGGATGCCATCGGGTTCGTCTTTATTTTGCTTTTTTTCTCTTCAACATTAGATTATGTGTTTGTCCAGTGCTTATTAGCAGTACTGTTCTTAAAATGCTGCTTCATCTTTGTCTAGTTAAGTTAAATACTCAGATTTTCCAGGTGATTTCTATGAGGGATATTTTGCAATTCAAAGGTTTGGCTTTGTGGTGTGGGGAGTATAAAGGTTTGAAAGAAGAAATAGAAACTTGGTGTTGTTGGGGAAGGCCAAAAGAAAACAGAAGGGTGACATGAAAATTAATCTGAAGTAGTACTAGAAACAGGCAGACAGGGCTTAGTGAGAGAGAAAAGGAAGACAGACTTAGGTATTTTCATTGAAGGATATAATCATCAAAATCTCTTATAAAAAGATTGAGAGAGAAGAAGAGGTGAGTGAAAAAGCAAAGATATCCCAAAACAAAGGATCTCTCAGGATATTATGCTCACTGAATTTAAAAGGTAGTTGTGATACTATTATTTAATGTATTTTTGCACTGCATGGAGTTGGACCTTGTTCCGTAGCTTCAACCTGTGCATTCTGCTGAACTACAAACTCACTCTAGTAATAATAGTCATTGCCGTAGTAGTTTACCCACAGAAATATGTAAAATTTGGCCACTGGTTTTAAACTGTTCACTAGCCTAAAATTTACCAGTTGTTCTTTTTTCTAGTTTGTAGCCAGGCTTGTTAACACTTCCCCCCATGTACTGATCTCCATTTCCTGGGATATGATTGCCTACAGCCCAGCTCAGCATCTGCTTTGGCTTTTACAGACTAAGCCTCAAGTGACTCTTATCACCTTTTTTCAAAACCAAAAGACCACTAGATAAAATCGCTGGTTGTAGCATTGTGGGACTTCTGAATTAATCTCATAACTTAGTATAAATATATTCATAAAACTTAAAAGCATTGCAGATGAATGTCCCAGTATTTCACATCCCTTTCAGTGAGGTCTTTAAAGGACCCATAATGTACTTAGGTGTTTATATAAAATCTTTTCCAAAGTTGTTCTCAAGAAAAGTGTTCCTCCCTCATTTTTGAGTGAGGGAGTTAGAAAATAGACAAAGTGAATCTTTAGAAGTGACAGTATGAACAAAACCTGAACATATGCCCTCATCATTACTGTAGCAATAAATATGCTGATGCATGATATGCACAATCAGCCTTAGATATCATTCACTTGTAAAAAAAAAGGCTTTCAGTGTATTTCACTCTAGATTTTCCAGTGTCACCCTGAGTTGTGGATGACATCTAAGGTTCATGGCTGAAGTACCTTTTACACTTTGTTTCCTCTGGCAAATGCAGGGTTTTTTTGTTTTTTTTTTTCTTCCAAATTCAAGATAGATGTTCAGTTTATCTAAGTCCTGGCATTTGGATCATCATGCTAGATTGAGTTCATCAACCTAGATAAAGGATGTTCTTTCAAATTCCTTTTTAAACTGGCTTTCGCCCAGTGGTCTTGGCATGTACTGCTAAACATTTTCTGAACTATTTTATTAGTGCTTGATTGTTGCTCAAGTTGGAGACAACAGACACAGTTTATCAGCCATCTTGGCTTGTGGTACAAAATATGCATTCTTTTTTCAGTCACACCACTGGAATTCTTTTCCTATTCCAAATTTCATTCATTACTCTCCCCACTTGAATTTGTGAAAGCAATTGTTGGTATGTGATGTTCAGTCTTCTTGGCAGATAGAAGAGATTTAAATCTGTGCTCTGTTCTCTGATGACCACAGGCTTGAAGATATTTTGGGGTTTTTTTTCTCAGTGGCAGGATTCTAGACTAGGGACTGGCATGCCTATAGAAGGAAAATGATACATATCATTTTATTTATCAGATGTCATACAATTTGTTTCTTATTTGTCTTCTTGCATTTTTATCAGAAGTCAGAAATAATGTTCTGATGATCTAATAAAAATCTATTTAATTTGGTAACAAATTCTATTTACAGTTTAGGGAGTTTTATTTCTGCCCGTAAAGGATGATGAATATTCTTTTGGAGCATTGGGTCAGAAGATGAACGAGTTGGTCTGAGGAGGGTTGAGGATATTGGTGCCTTGAAAGGTCAAAAACCCCTTTAAAAGGGAAAGAAATGCTCATTTTTTGCAAATGAGAAGCACTGTGTCTAACGGCACGATTTAGTCAAGTGGTATCTAATTTTTCCTCATAATTTCATCTAGACAGTTTCTTCTTGTTCAAATCATCATCTTAATGATTTTAATTAGTTTTCAGTTAGCCTTAGCCAGAGGGTTATGTGATACACTTAAAAAATGATTTCAAGTAGTTTGTCAGCAGTTTCTGAGCTACATATTCAGGAAGAAATAACTTCAGATGATAATGAATAGAACATCTTAAATTAATGGTTTGTGGGGAATTCTTGGCTTGAAAGCAAAATGCTTTATGCAACAATGTTGTAATACTAGACTGAAACAAGAACTCTCAGTTCTGTACTCCCTTGTCAGAAGAAAAAATTAATGCACATAACATTCCTAATTTCAGGCAACATGCTCCAGTGAGTGAGTTGATGTCGATATATAATTCTTTTATAATTTCGTAGCAGTCAGGGGGAAGCACACAAGTTACGGCTTTTGATTTCTTTTCATCCACGTGAGAGTGTTGAGAGCATAGCTGCACTTCAGATAGATAAATACTTTGGCTTGATATGTTATTTCAGTGGGACAAAATCTCATCTAATATTTATGCATATGTGTGCATGCTTTAATGTACACACAGTTTGCATGTTTGTGAATATTTGAGATCTTGTTTTAGATGAAAACTACTAAACTGTATCAAAGGTAATAATGAAAAAATCCCAGGAGTGTTTCTTACAGTGAGCTTCAACCTCTGCTGGATTGTTACAGTAGGGTGCTAGTGTTCTAATTTTTTTGATAAATATGAGCATGGCTTTTAATCAGTCAGTATTAATCTGAAATTGTGTTAAATAGACCCAAAAAGTAAGGAGATGTATGAATTTCTTTATAGATTCAAATGAATTAAATGAATGTTGTTAATCCACTGCTCTTGTGTTTTAAGTGTCCTGTGAGTCAGATGGAGTAAATGCTGTTTGGAAGATTAGCTCTTCCCATTTCTCAGCCTGTCTTCTCCTTGTCCTTCTGTTCCAAAAATGTGTGCTTAAAATAGTGTTCACAGCTGTAATTACAGAAACACTTAGTCATTATTAATGCCATCCTGCATTATCCTGTCGAACAGTTACAGCAGTTTGATATTAATGTGTTTATGTAATACAGATTTACAATAACAGCTAACTGTGAGCCCTCTGGTTGTAGCCCTATAAAAATGTCTTCAGAAGAATATGCCCAAACAATAGATTACTCTATTGGCAAGGTGTGAGCTGCAGAAGTGGCCTCTGTGAGAAGAGGTCAGGGATGCCCCTTGTTGGACGCATCTGGGCACAGCCACTGGACCTACCACTGGACAAAGCTGAGCTCCTGGTGCACCTCTGGGATAGAATGTTTAGGAAAGGGTGGAAGCCACTGGGCAGCAGCTGTCAGAGAGAGAAGTGTGAATATGTGTGAAAAACAGCCCTGCAGACATCCAGATCCGTGCCAAAGGAGGAGGAGGAGCTGCTCCAGGCAGTGGAGCTGAGTCTCCCCTGCAGCCCATGGTGAGGCAGCTGTGCCCCTGCAGCCCACGGGGTCCATGGTGGAGCGGAGATGCACCTGCAGCCTGTGCATGACCCCACACCAAGAAAAGGTGGACATTTCCTGAATGAAGCTGCAGCCCATGCAGAGGAGTCCACACAGGGGCAAATTTTATCACAGGACCTGTGGCCTGGGGGTCACTGGAGCAGGATGTTTCTGAAGGACTATGTCCCATGGAAAGAGGTTGTTTTGGGGTTTTTTTGAGATACTTGAGTACGTTATGTTAGTTCAGATACTGCTACAGTAAGTCATCACTGACAGTGATGCAATTAGAATTTTACTTATTATCTAAGAAATGGAAACATTGTCAGGAGTCTTCTGTGATTTGTCATTTCCTGGATATAATTTCTGTTCGTGTCTGTGTATTTTTTTATGAAACACTATGTTCAGTTGTGTAGAATCTTTCTATGGTGTGTACCAGTTACAGCTGATTTCTAAAGGACAGTAGTATCATTTTTATTTGATGCAGTGGTTGGTTTGATATCTCTGAGGGGATGTCACTGCATTTGCAACAAGTCACTGGCATCAGCCTTTCATTCATTTTAAAACAGTTCAAACCCAAATGTAAATCAAATCTTCACAGGCTGCCATTCACTGTGTTGAAAGGATGCTTCCTGTAATGAAGCTTTCTATGTTTAATACAGTGCTGGTCAGAGCCAGGATGAGAATTCTGTTTGTGCTGTTTGAGGTCATAACATATGATTTTCATGGCTATATGTGATATTTTGATTGGCCTACTATGCTTATTTGTATTCTGAATATGTACTGTTACTTAATGCCTATGCAGTGTCTGCAGAAAATGCTTATAATGCTTATTGTTTAAAATGGCCTCTTGATACCTAGTAACCAGACATGCAGAGCTAGCATATATTCTATAAACAAGGCAGTGATTCAGAGAAGTATTTATTATTATGGAATGTGAAGCAGTTGTGTGAAAAATGTACATTGTGGTTTAATTGTGCATAGAAGAGTTGTGATCCATTTTAAAAGACAGATAAAGTGATCAGTCTGCAAGTGTGAGTTCAAGCCAACTGCAATGTTTTATCATGTAAAATTATCGTTCTTTGATATTGTACTTTATCATTAAGCACATTTTAGCACTGCATTGCATTTGTGTTGTATAGTAGCAGGGATACTTCTGTTTGCATTCATATTGAAAAAAATGAAATACATTTCTTACTCAGTCCTATTTCCCCCATATTACTTTAAATAGCTGCATTTTTAATTCATTTGAATGCTATCTAGGGATAATATAAAGTACTATCAAGGTGTGGGAGTTGCAGCTTGCTCACTATGTTAAAGTTAAATTTTTTCATAGAATTTTCTAGACCTGGAACAGCAGCATGTTATTTTATTGCACATCCAGGTAATAGCTGTAGCCATTAAGGACATGCCTTTTGGCAAGCAGCTTCAGCTTCCAATTAACTGTGCAAGTTAACACTGGTTGCTGCTAATACAGAGCACCATGGAGGTCACACAGAGCAAACCACCTGAGCAGGGAGCCAGAGCAGCTCTGTGCTGCCATGGCTACCGTGCCAGCACTGGAGGGGTTGGTTACTTTAAAAACACACCTAAAGACTTACTGAGTGGTGTGCTTATAACAGGTCTGCTCAACAACAAGATGCCACCAGCTATGTCTGAGGTATTGCTTATTGTATAGATCATTCTTGTAACTTCTGACCTGACTTAGAGATTTCAGCACCTGGCACAAATTCTGGGTTTGTTACAAATATTGAGCATCTATCATTCTTGCAAGGGGAAGTAGATTAATCAGCATCAGAATCCCTCTTTTTTAATCACTGATGGACAATGTTCCTAGGTTGCTTAGTAGGTGAAGTAGGCAAATTATTATAGTGTATTTTGCCTGCATGCCTAAGCTTTCAGAAAATTAGTGCTAGTGTTATATTTCACCCTTTGTTGTATATGTTCTCATATATGACTTTTAGTTTGTACATTTTAGAGCAAATGATTTTGTCTATGAACAGTGTAATTTATGAAGTAATAATACCTAACGTAGATGTCTGATTTGCAGATTTTCATTTGAAGTAACATGCTTTCTGTAGTGTTCATATCTGTAACTTCAGGACAGCAGTTTTCTTGTTTTCTTATGCATTCCATCAGCCATCTCATATTTGAGTGCAAAATTGCAGAACATACTCCAAGTCACGGAAGTAAGCGGGAGACACTAGATTAAAAGCACCAGTAGCTGATAAAGATTTGTTCAAGATGTTTGACTGAAATAGGATGATATAATAAATTATAGCACTTTTTTTAATGTTTGAGGAACTATCCTCTTCTGTAGAAGACAGAAATTACACGAAAGATCTGGGAAGTCACTTCTCGTTAAACCAGAGTATTCTCAAAGCAACCTGGAAGATAAAGTTGACTGCTGAGGGTAATTCTGAGTAGCACCATGTAGTGCCACAGAGTGCTAAGCAAGTCCTCTAACCTAATTCATTTACCTTGCTGTGATTACATGTTTCCTGCTGAGATTATATCTAACATCTGCCATCATATATGCTGAGAAGCAGCTAAGATAATAAGCTACACATTGGAGCTGGGTTTGAAATGGATTTCTTGATAGCAAAAACTTTTGAGATAAGAAAGTTCTTTTTTGTTACACATCAGAAACTCAGTCTCCCTCCCCGTCTTCCACCCATAGTGCCAGACACTATCCTGCTGGTTAAGTGCATCAGAATCTAAATTTAAAATAGAAGCACTCTGAATAACTGGTGGTTTTTTTGTGTGCTTGTTTTTCCTTCCTAGACTCCTCATGATGAGTTCATTCAGATGAAGTAGGAGTATTCCAACAGGAGAGAGGAAGTTAAAGTAAGAGAATCCCAACAGGAGAGAGACTAAGTGCTCATGTTGTAAAGTCTGTAAAAACATACTTTTTTAGAATACTTTGGGGTGAACTGCCATTTTTGAAGTGGAATATTGTCTGGAAAAGAAGAATGAGGTTACTTCTGGTGAGGGCTCTTGGTTCAAAAAAGACCACACAGAGAATTCTCTTTTCCTGGGTATGTGCCCAAGACATGCAAATGAACCTCAGGACACTTTAATCTAGGTAGTTTGAGACTGGGGTAGTAGCAAGTAGTTTGAGACTGTGGTAATAGCAAGTAGCACGTGCTTCAGTCTAGGGTTCCCTAGGGACTCACTCTGTGCTTGAAGGCATGTTACTGCACCCTGCCATGGTGTCCGACTGAAACCACTGCAGTTTCTGCTCCACTTTTAGCAGACTTGTAAAAAGTACCAATACAATTTTTGTGCTTGTTTGCCTGGCTGTTTTCTTCTGTTGAGGAATGAAAATACTTTACCAGTTTGAGCAAAGCTGTGGCCAGTAAAAATCCCATGAATAAACAGTAAGTCTGAAAATGCTCCTGTAGGAGCTGCACTCTCTGCATTGCAGGATCAAGAGAAAGGAGAATAATCAGAATAGTTCTAAATAAGCTTTTTCTTGTTTAGTAATTAATCTACTGGAAAAAAAGCCTCTTAATTTCTTGCAGTCTTCAGGGCTTTTCTTTCAGTCTCATGCTTATCCCATTAGATTTCTTCTCATCCATCCTGCCCTTTAGAAACTAATAAAGAGTGGATCAAAACCTTTCCTTGCATCTGCAAGCTTTAAAGGGTGGAACGTGACTGCCTCCATTTCAGGGCCTAAGTCAGTTGTTACCCAAGTTAGTAGTTTATCTTTTAAAACAGTTCTTCATAGGCATAGTGAAAATGTCTGTCCAGTGTCTCCAGTGAGCTGGAGACAGACTCCATGACTCCTGGGAGAGTAAATGTTACAAATTTTTAGGGATTTTAAAAAAATAATTTAAAAAAATTTAGAAATGTAAGAGGAATTTCTTGTTTCACTTAGATTTATGGGAGATTTTTCATACCCTTTGACAGCACTTAATTTGTTGGCAGGCATTGAAACTGATAGCGTGTTGTTAGCAGGTCTAGTTGTGACTAATAGGAGGGGCCAAAAGGTCACTGATTGAGACAGAAGTTGTTAAATGCTGCATGTGGCTCCAAGTGCTCCCAGATGTCTACACTTCTGCTCCCAAGTTGAGGAAAGTCATTTGGGAGTTTGTCATATGGGAAATGTGGCAGCAGAGATACGTTGGTGCAGAATGGATGGATTGGTTTTTATTTTATAGGTAAGTCTTCTGCTATCTGAAGCTATTTGATTTCCTAGAATTTCAGACAAAGTCTGAAATTTGCAGAACTCAAGAGCCAGGGAAGAAGCAATTACATGAACTTCATGAACTGAATTAAAGAGCTCGGTACTTTTTTTCTCAGTGTTAAAGTAATATACTTACTTCCCTCACCAGCTGACATAATGCTTTTTCTATCTTGAAGTCACATTTCCAATCAACTGCTTTTCAGTAGCACAAAGAAAAAAAAAAAAAAAAGCTGTCTGGACCTCATTGAAAATGTAATGATGTACACAGTCATTTAATGAGAAAGCAGGTGCAGGTAATTATCCAAGTCATAATGTTGCAGCAGCTAATAACATCAAATATTTGTGATAATTGCAAGCAATTGATCACAGTTCTGTGCTTCTCATGTGTAACAGATTAAAAACACTTTTCAATACACATGTATTCGTGTTAGAACATGGAAGCCACAGATGTACTTTTCTCACCAGTAGATCCATGTTCAAGTATGTCTGCTTAAATTTTTACCATTTCACTTTTCCCCATGACTTAGAGGAGAGGAACATCCTTCTGCCAAATTTGAGTTCCTATTCCCCCATACTCTTACACTCTTTACCTGTTGTAGATGTCACAGTCAACTCTTGTGTCATTCTGGTTTCTGCTGGAGCACCATGTGAGTCCCAGTGTCCTGCAGGGGGGGGGTCTCCTAGTATCTGATGCATGTGCAGCTCAGGTGTTGTTCTTCTCAGCATGGCTCTCTCCTGCAGTTACACAAGAAATAGATCAAAGACACAGTTACAATGGGATGATCCTTAATGTATTCCCTTACTTGTATGTTGAGAGCTACAAAAGAAAGGTAGGGAATGGAAATTTGCTAGGGGCAAATTTCTTTTATGCCAGGCCTGTGTGATAAGACCACTGCTCAAAGGAGTTCAGAGATGCTTCTTTCTGAGGCTTTTTTACATTCATAGCTTAAAGGTGCAAGGAAATGATGAGGAACCTAAGTTGGTCATAGCCCTCTTTCTGCACATTTAGAAATGAATCTGTAGAAGAGAAATTTACCTTTGTCAGGCATTTCAGAAGGCTCTGGGAGGAAAATAGAAAGTGAAGAGAAGCAGGTCCGTGGTTCAATCTTTTATGTGTAAAGTATTTTAGCAGTTTTCAGTTAGTAGGAATCAAAGGCAATTACTGTTTGAGTGGCAGCACATACACAGTGGTTCTCACACCTTAGGAAAGGGCTGATTAAAAGGGTGGTGTCATGATTTCTTACAGGTGGTGTCCCAAGAAGGAACTGAAAGAGAGCACAGGCTTTCAGAGGAATATTCTGGGCTTTATCTTGTCTTTATCCCAGATAAGGAAGGGTGCTTCTGTAGGAGCTGGTAGAGAACCTGAGGAATGGGATATAAAACTTGATGCTTTTCTCAGCATTTCCTTTTGAGGTTTCCTTAATAAGCAGCTGCACATTAAATGAAACACCTTTGGAAGATACAGGATGATAATTGATGAGGGTCCTGTTCTGGAGAGATCAGCTGGATATTGTGTACCTGCTCTTGAGCTAGTGCCTCTGGGAACTGATTAGTCTAAAAAGCATTAGGCAGGACAAAGTGAAGATGTTACCTGTGTTTTGGAAGCTCAGTGTGTAGCAGCTATAGAAATGATTATGTGTCAGAAACAAAGAAGTTGTCATATTCTGGATTAGACTTGATCAGCAACAGCATCAGGTTCCTTCATGAGAGTACAGTGTGCTATGCAAAATTTAAGGCGGCCCATAGCTTCCAATTTTACAGTGGAATAAATGGATATACCATGTATAAAAAGATGTGTTACATCTTTCAGCAATCACATTTAGGTGTTACGTGTGCTATGGTGTTCTTGCCATGTTTAATTTTAGTGTGAGGTACATTTGTGAAGGCAGAAAGTTGTTTGGAGAAATTTCAATTCAGGCATTTTACTTGCTTGGCTGGCAAAATGGAAGCAGCTTTATGTGCGCATGGCAGATTTTTTCATTGCTTTTTAGTATAGCAGTAATAACAATTGTATAATTAGTAAGAATTTAATTATTATTTTAGGTACAGCAACGAAAAGCTATATTTTGCCAGGATATATTGTAGCGCCTCTTGAATTTAAATTATCTATGTTTTAGTGTGTCTACATCCAGTTGTATGTTTAAGTTAAAATAAAGCATTTAAACAGGTAATTTTAACTTCTGTGCTAGTCTGTAAAGAAGCAAAGTTAAATAAAAAAAAGAAAAAAGAAAAAGCCATTGGAGTGTGCACCTTGGATAGATGAAGTCAATTAATAGTATTTCTACATGTAAAAGCCAGATTTATATTAGGCGTAGTCTTCACCACTGCACAGCACCAGCAGGATATCAGTATTTCTCTAAAGGTAGACATCTATGTTAATTAACTTGGTCCAATCTCCCCTGCAGTTTCATCATTCTTATCTCTTCTTCAAGCCTGAATGTATTGCAAATGTCTCCAACTCTGAGCTGACATTCTCTCTAGTATTATGGTTCAGACTAAATGCATCCCTTTCTACCAAGTTATTCTCCTTTAGAGATATGGTGGAGGTCAGCTTTGCGCAACTGCAGTGATGCTCTGACTCAATAGCAAGTGGGTCATAAAGAAATCGCCATAAAAATGTTTTACTCCTGGAATCTGAAATCTACAATTGTTATGAGATACTGAAAGATATTTAGCAAAGCACATGTGAAATCATCCTGACAGAAATAAAAAGTTTTGTGGGTTTCTTTCCAATTAATGAATTTGCCTTTAAAGTTCCCGAGAAGAGCTCCTCTGAGATCTTTATTAACCCATATTGCTGTCATTCAAATGAAAATACTCATTTGGAAAAGCTACTAACACTGCTTTGCCACCTGTAATATGGAAATAAAAATGTGTAATGCAGCGATGCCGCTATTTATCTTTTGTATTTGTCAAATAAGGCCTATGCTATGTAATATAGCATAAAGAGTATAGAAGATCCTTTAGTATAATCTCAGCTTGCCTAATTTCTTTCACTGGTGAATCTTCTTCATATTGAAAGGAAAAGCATCTGAAAACATGTAACCTGAGGCCACTATTTTGTGTGTTAATAGGTAGCCTGCTTTATTGATGGTGTGAAAGCAAATTTATTTTGCCTTTTAAGAATCTTTCAATATTGTTCTAAGGCTGAAGCCTAACAGAAGCTCTAATTTTTGTACTATGGTTGCTAAGTGAGAGATTTTTGTAGTAGAAGCAAACTTTAATTGCCAAAACACTCAGTTTTATTACTTTGAGATTCTGGAGTTTTGTTACTTCAAGATTCTTTTCTTGTTCTATTCTGTACAGTTCATGTGCCATTCTCCCTTCCTGGGAGAATATATTTATTTACAAGAATTTTATTCTCTCATCCTTTTGTTTTAATCTCAGTGTGTGCATGAGATTTCTGTGTTCATAATGCCTCTCTAAATTGTGCTGAATCCTCTAGCCACACACAGACTTTACATTTTACATCAGCTGTCCTGTTTGCTTATTTCTCTCTTTGCCAAATTTCTCTCTTTGCCACCTCTAACTCTCGGTGCTTTTTCTAAGCATAGTTATTTTTCATAGATTCATTTCCTAGAAAAAGCTTTGTTGGTGTACTGCATTTAAACATATCAATGATGCAAAGTCTAGGGAAGCACAGACTGTTAAATTCCCTAAAGGATTCTGGGATATCTTTTTACCTAATAGTTCCCTGAGCTTTGCTTTGCCTATTAAAATGTGCTCCTTTATGTTCTTCCTCATTTGAAGAAAATTTGATGGAACACTTGAAGATAGGTCTAGAAAAGCACACACATTAATATTTATGGCTGTGTGTGTTTCGACTCCAGAAGGGCTGACTAGCAACTGGATATAACCATGTTGATTTTCAATACATCTGCTGAGCCACAGGATATTCTGAGCAAGGTGCTTGCATTTACTTTGAAACTAACACATGAAGAGATTCGGTTTCACTTGGCTTCTGCATGCACAGGTGCATTACTTATATTCAAGATAAGTGGAATTAGCCTGCTTTTTTCCAAGGCATTCCTCAATACTTCAATACCTAATGTGAAACTTCATACCACCTGTCCCTTCCATGTCAAGATGAAACTGTGAAAAAGCATGTCTTTAGAAACTGATAAAAGTTTTCTGCCGTTTTTTGGTTGCTAATTAAGTGCAAATAGCAGATAGCACCAAGTTTTGCCCTCATTTGATATTCTTTGTCTGCAGTTCTATAGTTGGTAGTACATGACATGTTAATTATAGCATGGTAATTAAAAATTTAGTTACTCTTTTCCTTTGTTCAGTACATTCTTTGTTATGGTGTCAAAAAGTATTTTGCCTCGAATATTTTTATAGTCTTTTACAAGAGATGTATCTCATCACTGGAAATGGAATTTCTAAGTAAATTTTATTTCTTTTTAACAGAAATGTTTTATTATAAGAGACCACACTTCCTTATGGAAGCTATGATGACAGCATCCTTAAAATTTAGATAAGATATTAATTGTTAGTAATGACTAAAGAAGCCAAAATTGTGTCCAATGTGGCCTTAAGCAGAATTCCAGTTAATCACGTCCATTACTGCCACAGACTTCACCTGAATCTTATTTTCTTATGCTAGGCTAGATATATCCAAATGCTCACAACTAAATTATGCTGCACTGTACTTTGGGAGTATAAGTTCATCATTCTAAATAATGATGAACTTTTATGCACAGTACATGATAAAATGATTTTTCTGTCTCATTCTTTCCTCTCCTGCTCTCTTACTGCTCATCCCTCTGTCTTCACGTCCTTTTTCAGGAATAACAAATGTGAGGGAATAGAATATAAGAGAATAGAGATAGTGCAGAAGGTAGTCTCACTCCTGAGGAGTTGCAGCTGTGCTAATTACCAAAGATTAGGAACAGGCCTGCCCTTAACAGGCCACAGCTGTGTCCAATAAGGGTGAGTGCTATAAAAGAGTGGGCTAGCTCCTTGAGAAGGCAGCTGGAGTTTGTTGGCTGTGCTGTGAGGAAGAAGGAATCAGTGCTGTGAGGTGGTACCTGTGAGAAATCACCAAGAAGGTATGGAACTTTCAGGATAAGATGCCAACAAACAAAGATAGAGTAGCTTCTGCTGTATAGTTGTGTTACCTTAATTTGGGGGATTATAGTTAAAACTCTTTTACATTACAGAAATATAGTTTTACTTTGCAATTCTACATAGTTTGTGTTTTTACTTTGAGTCTCAAATGGGAATACATTTTGTATTTTATTTAAGTTCCTTTGGGTGAATGATTTTTTTTTTTTTTGTTCATTTGTTTTTTTGTTTCTTTACAATGAAAGACACTGCATATCTTAATATTCTGTGTTTTCAAACAGCAGCGCTTTTCAAACATATGTATTACTTCTGGTCAGTGAGAGTGGAATACTAAGCTTCTTTAAGAAAAACCCAACCAAAAAGCCCTAACACCCCCTTGGTCCCAAACTCCTGTAAACCAAACCTGGCCTTTGAAACAATAAACTAACTACTTTCATACTAATAATTGCATAATGATACTGGTGTACAAACTATAGAACAGTTATTAAATGGTACTGCACACAGAGCTAAAGGGAAAAATTCAAGGCAGTAAAGTTGTGTGGTCCACATGGCTGGGAGTGTTAACTTTTCTGCCTCTATAAAACTTTTTTTTTTTTTTTTGACTTCTGGAGGACAAAGACTAACATGGCTTCTAGATTGTCTTAGAACACTGTCCTTTAGGGTTAGTAGCCACTATCTCCCCAAGGTTTCTTTTGTTTTGGGCACAGGCAAGATGCCAGCTGCTGGAATAGGCTGACATCAGATCTAGCCGGGTATTGCTGCAGTTGAGGTTCCTGCAGTTCCCCTCTGTATTTTGCAGTATTTCTCAATAGAGTCAAGAGAGGAACTGAAGTGTTGCTCAGTCTTAGTGCTGGAAGGTATGTTCTTCTTGGAGTTTTAGTCTTTTTTCATTAGCTACATCATACTATAAAGCACCACTTTGTTTAAGGATGCAGGAAACTGAAAACTGTTTTTAAGTGTAGGAAATTAGTCAGAAGGAAGTCAAGGGAGTACACACATTGGGTAAAATATCTGGGGGAAAGAGCAAATAAAATATATAGCTGGAAAAGGATGCTTAGAAATACCAAAAATACATACATACTTTTCTGGTCTTGTGGTAGGTACTGTCTGTCAGCAGTCATCCTTGAAGTCTAGTTCAAGACACCATCCAGTTAATAAATGTTGTCTAGTCTTGTGATGGGAGTCAGAAGAATCTGTGCTGGAAGCAGACAAAGATCATGTTGTGGTCTGAGTGGGCAAGTCTGTAAATCATGCTGTGTGGTAAGCAAAACTGGTAGCTGCTGGAACAGAATTTAGAAGGCAGGGGATGTTTCAAAAATAAAATATCCAATAAGATGTTGGAAGAGTGTTTATGTTAACATTCATTCAAGTCTAATGCATACTGAAACTCTGAGAAGTTCTTTTGGGTGTTTCTGGTATTTTCTTTTTATATTAAAGGAATATATAGTTGAAATGAGGCTTTCTGGTTTATGTCAAATTAATCTACCTTTCTTCATTTTGAAATGGAGTGAAATAGCTCCTGCTTTTAGAAGCCGTTCACGATTATGCTAAGCATTCACCTCTTATTTTCATGTACTTTAAGATCATCCTTTGAAAGAAATGTGATAGGTAGGTCATGATAAAATGATTTTTCATTTTTGCTTTTACTTTGTGTTGGTGGTAGACCCTATCAGTTCATCCCTGTCAGTTTTCCTGGTCTGTCATTCGCATGAGATCTGTGAGTGCTGTAATTTTTTTCCCCTAACTTAGATAAAGGATCAGCATTATCAGGGTAGGGATAGATTTCTTGCATAAGTTTACTTACTGGAATTAATGAAATGCCTCTATCCATGACACTGCAAACATTAAAATGTGATAGAAATGTTTAGCTTTGCTGTAAGTGCTTTTGCAGAAGACCTGAAGCAATAGCTCTTTGTTTCAGTAAGTGCTATCTCACATAACAGACATGATTTGTTAAATATCAGTGTTGCTTAGGATTTCAGTTTTTTACTAAGGTTTGTACAACTGGAGAGGAAATACAGGCATTATAATTATTTCCTGTGGATTAGCTAAGATGAAGCCTAGTTTTCAGGCAGTAGTTTCCCACATATTAACCTTAAACTACACCTTCCTACCTCTGTTAGGGAGCAGCAAGGGCTGGCCTTGGCTGTGCCCTCACTGATGGGGCACAGGTCCACAGCATCTAAATGCAGGCAGCAGGAACAGGAATAATGCTGTGCTAGTGGAATCCAGGGGGAAGTCCCAGGTCCAACTTAGAGGGCTGGGGCAGAGACCAAAGGCCAGAGAGCCTCAGACAGGCACACACTTGCAGCATTGTTGGGCAGGGAATGATGCTGAAACAAGGGTAAGGGGTGGTAGGGTACAGGGTGGAACAGTAGGGCCTGGGAGTGCCTTTGGGGATCCAACACCACCACATCACACATCTCCAGCTGTAAAAAAAAAATAAAAACCAGTTGTCCTGGATTGACTGTATGATGCTTTTATCCTCAATTGTCTGTTCTGTTTATGCTGGATAATAAGTTTTGCACCTTTAAGACTTGTTCCAAGAGTGAAGGGGGAAGAAGCAGCGCGCAGTTTGTTTTCAGACACTGCACTCGCTGCTCCACATTCCTGCTCCTGACTGTGTTGTGTGCAGATGGACAGACAGCAGGACAGAGCTCTCCTTTGGCTTAGTCAGTTTTAGCTAGCTGAGGCAGAGAAGTTCCCTGGACTGTGGTTTTTTTCCTTTTCTTTGGAGCTGTTTAAACCTGCTCTGGCCTGAACACCAGCAGAGCACCAGCAGCTCGCACCTGTGGCCCACAGGGCCGGGCCTGGGCTGTGGCATTTCCAGCGCTGGAGGGACTGATAAGAGACTGAGCGAGCTGAGCTGCAACCTGGGGAGGGGACTCTCTGAGTTTGTCATCTCTCTTTGGAGCAGTAAGAGGTTTTATTGGTTAATATTGTTTAGGTTTTATTGTGTAATAAGCAGTTTTTTACACTTTTTCTCCAAGGAGGTATTTTTCCTGAACCGGTTGGGGAGAGGGGCCAATTCAATCTGCTTTTCTAGCGGAACCCCTTTGGGGGTTCTCTCCTAAATTTGCCCTGAACCAGGATGCCAACAACAGAGAAAGCATCATTTGTGTCCTTAATTTGGTTTATTTTGCAACCTCATAGGACAGAAGCAAGAAGGCACAGTATAAATGTGTGAGTTGCTTTCAGTAGCAGTATGGCTGTGTAGGGCTCAAAGAGCAATTTTGGCTACAGAGATAGGCCTTGAAATACTTCATGGTAGCTTCTGCATGTCTGGCTGATGTGGAAGAGCTTGGGTATCCATAATAGTTCAGACAGTTTTTGCCCATTTAGAAAAACAGTATCCTTACCTTCTCTAGGTAAAAAAATTTATTGAGGTCAAAAGGTTATTGAAGGTTATGCATTTAAGAAATGTCTCCTGAGAAAAGACCTTTGCTTTCTTCTGTCAGCGAGATTTTTTTTCTGTTTGTTTAGCAAAACTGAAAAATAGTTTATTCCTGTTTCAATTAAAACAAGGGGGGAAAAAAGCCCAGAAGGTATTAGTAACAGGCTCTTTCCTATGAGTCAACCAATCCAAGTGTATTCCCTTACTGAAAGTTGATGACCTTGGTATCTTTTATGGCTGCTAATGCCAAATATTGCTTATTACTTTGTAGTAAACAGTCTTTCTGTGCTGCTTCTGGTAGTAATAATGAAATAGTAAAACACATAGAACAGGTTCAATGGCCTTGGTTTCAACATACTTGTCAAATAAATAACAGTACATTTTCTACATTTCTACATTTTCATTTGGACTCAATACTACTTAGGGAGTATGTTTCTGCTTTTCAGGAACCAAGAAAATTAATGGAGGACGTAGGAACCATGACTAAAAAATTGCTGTTTGTTTTACTTTTTGCATCCACAAATGTGACATACAGAGTTCATTTTGTTCCAATGTCCACATTTCTGTTTCAGTTCTGTGTGAACTGACAGTTGCCGTCCTCGTTTCTTGCCTGTCTTCTTGCATAGTAATGTAGAAGCTTGTAAATAGGAAAAACAGGGCAAGGATTAAGAAAAGTGACATTGATGACTATTTGGGAGAATCATTTATCATGCAAGATAACTGCAAACAGCACGTAGTATGGCCCTCATAAGCTAATTTCTCATTAGCTGGCAGTAATAAAATTTACACTGTTATTTATCTAAAAATGTCAAATGTTTATTTCCAGAAACAAGTAACACCTCATAACAACCAGGAGGCTGTGTGGTGTCCTGCATAATTTACCGACAATCTAATTGACCTATGCAGGTTAAGTGACTCACTTGAGATAATGAAAGAGTGGCAGAATGTGAAATAAAGATGGGAAGCACTTAAGCTAGTTTATGATTCCTAACAAGATGCCTATATTGCTTTCCATTCCAGAACACCAATGCTGACTTAAATCTGCTCATTGAAATATAAAAAACCTTACTGAGGGAGGCACTGGTAAAATACAAACTTTTTATAATGGATGTTTGCACTCAGCACTGAGTGATTACAAGAAAATGCACCAGATGCAGTGAATGTATTCCTGCATAAGATGACAGATGTTGATGTTGCTTAGAATGTGTTGTTGTCTTTCTCACTCCAGTAAACTTCCAGGTAGAGTTTCTCTTAATATTAGTGCAAGGCTGGTAAAAGTCCTTTTTATTCTTCAGGGAATTTTGTTTCAGAAAGCATGAGCTACTCCTCTTCAGCCTCTGCTCTGAGGCAGAACACTTTGAGTGGTCAAGTGTGAAAGTTTCTCTCCTGATTAATTCTACTGTGCAGTAATTTATAAACAATAATATTCTGATAGTAGTTTCCCACAGTACAAAGTATGTTTTTTTAAATTTTTAAGTATTATGAGGTGATGCAGATTTGTTTTGAAGGTTGCTTTTGAAGAGATGGAGATTTTCTTTGGTGTTTCCAAGGCTTTCATTTTGGGAACCAAGTCACCATTAAGATGTACCTGGGCATTAGTCATGCTTTTCAGCATCTTTGGGGATGATTGGTATGATTTGGGAGTCCCTTCTTACCTAGGATCAATTTAACAGTTTTGAGAATTAAAGTCTGTAGCATGTTTATGTGAGAATTTGTGGTAAAACAAAGCAGAAGGTTAAGGAAAATTATATAAGTATAGAGCTTTAAGTAGACTGTTTAAAATGATTTCCACTCAATTTTCTGTTAAAATGCCAAGTATTTTAAAAATAGTGAGTGTTTATATTGCTCTGTTATTACATGAGTTGAGCTTTCATGACACATCCAACCCAAAAATGCTACTTACCTGTGCTACTGAAGTATCAGAGTCATTGTTAAGTAATTGCAGAACTAAGTATCCAAAATTCTTCTTATTCTCAAACAACTAAAATGAAAATCTACACTTGCTGTTCTAGCTTAGGTAAAAAAAATCATAAAAATTAGAGTGACTTTGTTTTATGCTGCAAATTTGTAAGCAGAGGCGAGCTACAGGGAAATAAGAGTTTACATCTCCTCATGGATATAAGCTAAATATTAGAGTATTTTAGTTATTTCTGGATGTAAGGTCTCTCTTGAAGTATAAACAATGTTTCTAAGTATTTAGGCATGTGTTATGTTGTTACAGGGAATAAAATACTTTCTACTTTCCTCCTCATTCTTGATTAAAAGGTCATTTCCTAGCAATGATTTGAAAACCCTTGAGCAATGTTTTTTTTTCTCTAAAAATCTTCAGTGTTTTCTGGTTGTTTTCTTTTTAATGGACTGAACCAGTGTTTCACTCTTAAAAAAAAAGAAAAAGATCTTTTTAGATGCCACAAAATGAAAAGAATGCTATAGAGAATAACTGAAGTGCTCATATTTTGGCTTAGTCACTGTTTTTCCATGTGCTAGAAAATCTTTTGAGATTTTAAAGGTATGACACACTATTTTGGTTGTTTAATGCAGAATTAAAATCAGTACATCTAAAGAATGCTTTTCACAAGATAATTTAGGACACCTAATGGGTAGATTAGGTAACTGAGGGATGTAAGGATGTGATTGCCTCCTGTGCTTTTAAGACCTTGATTGTGTGTTTAGACCAGGTATATGCTGCTATTTGTAGAATTTTACTCCTAGTGAAGTTCAAAGGCTTCATCTACCATGTAGCAATGCTCCTGGCACCTGGGACAAACCAGACAATACAAATGCTTATGTACATGATGCACCCATGTTTTTAGAAATTACAATAGCTGTATCCCCCATTAATAGAAATTAAAGAACCAGGATTCAAGGCAGAGGAAACAGCAAGGTTAAACCGCTAACTTCTTTAGTCTGTTCATATATTGAATGCCCCTTCAAACTGATGTTATTGAATAATGAAAGGAGGTTGGGTTGTTGAATATTCGGTCAGAAGGATGGTATGCAGGGAGGTGATCAGGAGGAAACCAAAGGGATTGATGAAGCTGGCATCCCTGATGGAACAAAGAAGCCATGTAGAATGTGACAGGACAAGAAACTTCAGAAATTTAAGGAAAGAATTAGTTAGATAAACTGGCAGAATCTTAGATTATTTTTTGTAGGGTGTGAAATAAATGCCAGTAGTTGTTGAAATAATAACACAGGTAATTAGCTACAATAAATAAAACAAAAACCAAACCCAAACTAACTTACCCTCTCATAGGAATCCTGTCTTTTTTAGTAAAAACATTTTTTTTCAGCAACTCTAATTTTCAACTCTAGATTTTTTTGTAGAATTTTATTATTTTCCTAGTCCTCTGTTTTGTCCTGTGCACTTTATTCTGAAGGATTGGATGACAGTAGTTAATACAGACTATTGCTGATGAAAAGTTTACTCAGAGGGTATCACAGCAGAAATTTGTTATCCAAGTGGGAAGATTTCAAAATCAGTGAAACAGGCTTATAAATTGTAATAATTTAAATTAATCTTGTTTGAAAATATTCAGCTGGGGAAAATATAGCATTCTAGAAAAAATGGAAGTTCAAGATTATAGCTATCTACTTGCTTGAGCTAGACTTGGTAAGCTGTAGGGCACTTCTGAAGTATCCATTGACAGACTATACTACAGAAATTTTGCCCCTGACTTCTGACAAAACCAAGGCACTCATAACACATTCTTCTCATCTGCTAAAGCAGGTTGAACATTAAATTATTTTATGTTAGCAATATTGCCAGCCCATACAACTCTAGGAAGTTCTGGATGAAGTTTTTATTTTAAAAAGGCAGTAAGAGCTTATCTACCATTGACCCTTTTCAGTTACTGCTTTTTCACTTTCTTGGTGTGACCTCTCTGAAATTTATTACTGAAACATATGAAAAGGTGACAGACTTATAAAAAGATGAGAGGAAGCGATATATTTGTAAGACTGGGCTGATTAATTCTCACTGACCTCCATTACAATAATGATATCAACCAATCCACCTACTGAAGTGATAATGAAGTAGAAGTAGTTAGGGTTTAATAAAAAGATCTCCCTTGAATTATTCTTTCAGGAAATTAACTTACATTCTGTTAAAGCTTAGTGAGTATTGCCTGCTGTCTCATGACAGGCCTTATCAAATATGATGAGCAAAGAGTAGGAATAGCCTAGATGCATTTATCTAGTAATGGTTCATCACATTGCAATGTCTGTTGAGTTACAATCTCCACAAAAAAATCAAGTTTGAGTATAATGAAATGGGAAATATTGCTGCCCAACTGTAATTTTTTTTTTCTTTTTAAAATAAGTACATTTCAAATGATGAAAAAAATCCCTCTATATCTCAAGAGGATTATTTGAGTAAAAAGAGGATTAATTTTCAACAGACTTCTTTACTTTAAAAAAAGTTAGTGTAAACTTGAAATACAATGCGAACAGTGGTGTTCAGCTTCCTGGGCATTACAGGTAATTCATTGTATGCATAATCAGCATTCAGTACATATCTGTTTGTTGTGCTCCATGTAGCAACTTCTGTGTGTCAGCAGGCATTTCAGAATATGTGTTTAAAATATTTTCACACTTCAAGGAATATCTTTACAAGAATTTTTATTCATATGTTTTAAGTGTTTTTCAACCTCAGTCTCTGAACTTAGACTCCTAATTGTGCAACATGTTCAATAGATGCTGACATCTGCCAGCTAAGTGTGCAGTCACTTTCCAGTAGACCATTTTCCACTTTCCTCCTGTGTACAGCAGATGATAAGGAATAGAAGAATATGACAAGGGAAATAAAGACAGAGTGAGCAAGTGGGTGATCTCAGTGTTCAGGTTAACACAGCAGACTTAGCAAACAATCCATTTTGCCTCAAGATCTGAGCTTTTCAGTGTGCTTCAGAGTGGGTTTTTTCAAAGGGTGGTTTTGTTTATAGTTTATCTTCCACCTTTTCTGAAGGAGGGACTTGGGACTCTTAGGGAAGCTGGAAGTGTAGGCTTCTGTTTCCCAGCAAGTCAACTTAAAAGTAAACTAACTTTAAGTGTACTTATAGTACTATATCTGCGATCAATTTTTAAATTTATTATTTTTTAATTCTTATTTTATTCTGTTTTTTTTAAATTTGATCTCCATTTTGGTTTGAATAAATAGCCTGGAGTCTCTATGCTTCTGTATACAAAGTACTGTCTAAGACACACAGATGACACTGAGAAATGGAGGCTGTATTATTTTTTTTCTTGACTAAGTATTAGAATTGGAGGTATTGCTTGTAATCATAGCTGATTAAAAAAATACATATGTAGAAGTGAAGTTTTTAGTTTGAGTATATTCACTTCTGCCACTGATATGGCAAATCCTTGGCAAATTATTTCTGGGCTGATTGCCCATAAGTCTTTAACATTTGGTACATTTAGTTAAAACTTCACCAATAAAACATTTGAAAATGTTAACACGATTAAGGTAGCCAGGCTTCAAAGGATCACAGCAAAAACTCCAAGAGAATGAACTGCGAGTTTAGTTCAGTAAATCAAACCAAAATAACATTAGATGGAATAATTACAGGCAAAATAAAAATGGAACAATTAAGGTAAGAGAAAATAAATGCTACAGTGTCTCAAGTAAAGCTGAGTTACTTGCCTAAATATGAAATTATGTCATGAAGTTTTGCATTTCTATTTTTGACAGTAAGTTTTAGTTCAAATGAAACAGAAAGTATTCCTTTTACTGTAAAAGATAATTGAGTCTAGCAGTTATTCGCTGTAAAATTTTAATTTTCCTTTAATATTTTAGTGTCATCTGTTTCGTGATGGTTATGTTTTATAATAGAATTTTTGTCCCATCAAATGGTGTTGAAGTACAGCTCATTTGGTTATACTAAACAGGCTTTGAACATAATGACAATCAAAGGTCTGTAGTACTTCAGAAAATACGTTTATAAGGGTTCATGTTTGCGGACAAGGAATAGAAGTTTAATGGAATTGAGACTTTAACTTCAGTCAGACACAGTAAATATGTCAGTTTGGAAGCTGATTTTTTTCCTTAAATGTTTCAACTACGGAAACATCACTTGGTGAGTGGTTTGAAATGCACCTGAACTATTGCCTATGCTGCTTGTTTTCATGGTTACCTTGATACAAGGCTCAGCTTAGGGATGCCTAAGCTTGTACACAGCAACATGCTCTTCATGCTGGGGGCCAGAAATAAGAAGCTGTTGCTGTAGAGCAAGTGAATAATGAACGACAGGTAGGGGCATTGAGATGTTCATGTGGTAACACCTACCTGGCTCTGCCATGGTCAGCCTTCATCTCCCTGCTTGCGAGAGTGTCACAGTGGGATGGGTTCCTGTGGCACTGGGCTGCTAAGGGCTGCTCTGTGCTCCTCATACTGGGAAAAAATCAGCTGAAATGGGGATTTTCTCTCAACAGCCAGGCACAGCTTGGCAGGGGCAGCCACCACAGGGAGGGGATGGAGCAGTGGCTGCAACTTGCAGCCTGAGCCTTTATGGGAGACACCCCTGAAAGCTTCAGTGGGGAGTGACACAGATCCATCAGCAGCACAGAGAAGCAGAATGGTCATGAGGATGCCAGGCTAAAAGGACTGCAGAAAAGAGTAATTAATTTTAGTTTCAAATTTTTTGTTTGACTGATGTCTGTTTAGATCCAGGGGATTCTTATTGTCCTGTAAGTTTTGGCCTAGAATCTTTCAAATGTAAGATGAAGTCAACAAAGCAGAAAAGTGCAGAGCATTTGTTTCCTTTTAGGTTGGCTTCTCTTTGATTGTTCCTTATTCTGCAGCTTATTTTAAATACCTTTAAACACACATTCCGTTTTCACAGTAGTGAAAACACTTATTTATCCCTCTTTTCTCTTTAAAATCACTCATGTGCCTGAATATTAACTTGAGGATTAAATTCTGGGCTAGAAAAAATAGTCAAGCGTTTAAATCAGTGTTGTCCAAACTTTTTTTTTGCTAGAGCACTGCTACTAATCCTTTAATTTTCTTGCAGACCACCAGCCACCTTCAGTATAAAATTTAACTTTTGAAAATTTTGTGCTTTAATACAATATTTCAATTAGCAATTTTTAATAAAGCTGTGAAATGTCAGGTTCCTGCAATAGCAGGATCTCAGAACTCCAGAAGGCATCCTGCAGAAATATTATGCATGTACCTTCTGAATTTTTAATCTTATTGAAGACAAATTAAGTATCTAAGTGCTTTCCTGAATGGTACTTAAGCACATCGTTAAGCCCTTGTGTTAATTAGAGTCTTATGCTTTTGCTTTTTGAAAAAAAACCCACCCTGATTCTGTTGTTCTCTTGAATGACAATCTCCGTTCCTGGGATTGTGAGTCATGGAAACTGGAAGGCTTATTTCAGTGATGAATCAGGCCCAAATTAATATCTTTAATGCATCTCTAGCAGACTAGAACTTGAAAATAAGTACATTAAACAGTATCCTCCATGGGACTGCGTAGGCAAAAAGCCCAACATGAAATTCATTTGGTAAATATGTTAACTATTATATACACCAGTTAAATGATTTAGAGATGTTTTATGCTGTTTTTAAGGTGGATGCAAGAGGAGACTAACTAGGACATAGAAAATAGCCATAGTAGTACAAGACTTGAAACCAATTCCATCTGAGGCTTGGAAAAAATCTCTTTAAAAGAATGAGAAGTGAAATTCCCATTTTATCAGTGTGCAAACGGCTTTGGGAAGTCTGCCGGTTGCCACAGGGAGGGAAATCATTGTGTGAATAAACACAGATAAATTGGCAACCTGCACAGTATTCATTCCTTGTGATGTAGTTTGTGACGTAATCTCTTCTAGATAAGAGCCTTTAAAGATAGACTGTACTGTAGTGGTTACCATGTTAAGAATAAAATAGCTGACAATGGATTTTTTTGTTTCCTTCCTGCCAAGAAGGTGTCTTTTGCAAAAATAATTTTATTTTAGAGCTGAAGTTATGTTGAATGAATAGTTTAATATATTCTTTAAGGAAAGGCAATCTTTATGTTTTAAATATTTTTTTAATGTGTAGTGAAACTCTTTCACGTAACTTATACCTTGGATAACAAATACCTCTGTATTTTTTGTTTGCTTTAGACTTTGAAAATCAGGAAGGAAAAAACAAATCTGAATTCATGTCATTTTTCTCTTTGTCATTGCTAAGTGTAACAAGATCCCTAAGAGGAGAAAACCTAAGTGGAATATGGCTTCATATACCAATTTGTAGAAAATGCTGTCAGCTGCTTTTGTGGCAAAGGTATAAGTGCATTTAAAAATAAAACCTGAAAGAAACCGAGAAATTGAGTTGTAATGGGTCTCTAATTCCTGTACAAAGCCAACTAAAGCAATATTCCAAGCTGATAAATGCACATAAAGACAGGTATAAATCTTGGTGTAAACTAGTGTTACAGTGCGGTACCTTATCCATTGTGACTTAAACTGTCCTGTAGTTGCCATGGGGTGCATGTGTGTGCCTGTGTGCTGGTATAACAATGATTTCCTGTGGGACATGAGCTCAAAGTAAAGGTCCTGAGCCATCCTGTTGCTCATCAGTGAAACACAGGCCCTGATGTGCTTAAAATTTTACTGAGTGAGTCTTGTCTAAGGTCTCTGAAGTGTTTCTGTGGAAGAAAAATGCTGTGAATACTAATCTGAAGTAATTTGTAGTTTAACTGGGGAAGAAAACCCACTCCTTGTGGTTTGGAGTCTCAATGAGTGATTCAATTTAGAAAAACAGCATAAAAGTATGTTTTAGGGAAGCCAGTCTGATTGTAATTATACTGGTGAGCTTCTAATTTCTGAGCAAGATTTTTTATGCGGAAGTAAAAGAATCGAAGCGACACATGGCCCATGCTAAGGGAGTTGTCAGATGAGTGTATTGAACAGATGAGACAAAGATGGGTGCTTTGATTCAAAAGAGGAGGGTAGAATAAGAACAAAACTCCACAGATCTACTGTAGATGACAATGCAATGCTTAACCCACTCTTTTGAATAGATAAGGAATATTTCTTGAGTTATCTTTATTCACACTCATGAAACCAGGAGTAAATTACTCCAGTAACAGAAAAGCCCTTGAGGCTAATATGCTTAAAAAATTACGGATCTGTCCAGCAGGATTTCAGAAGGCTCTCTTGTTACTGCAGGATTTAGTGCCATAGGCAATACAGTAATTTTTGTTTTCTTCCTTATGGATCCGTGAAAAACTGTCAGACATTTGAGTGAAATTTAGAAGATGGAAGTCATTTGTATGTGGCATGTTACTGCAAATACTAATTGTTGCAACAACTTAGTAGCATTTTACACACCTGATAGTATTATGATGAAAATTTGCTTTTATCAGTAGTTAAGAAATTAGTAGTCAGGTTTTCAGAAAACACTTAGTGAGGAAAGTACAATGACAGTTAGCTTTTAAATGAGAAGTAACTTACTGCTTGGATGATAGAGAACTGGGAGAGTATACCATAGGTGTGATCGTTAGCCAAACATTAACCTAGCAACCTAAAGCTGAAAGAAAATTTTATCTCTGTGAAAGTTGTAAAGCTCACTGTCTTCAGGCCTTCAGAAGCTTTTTATATTAACCTCTGTGTTTAGCAAACCTTTCAGCCTGTCACTGGGCAGGGAGAAGAGTACCAGTAGCACTTAACCCTGTTCTTTGAGATGATCCTTTTCAGATAAGAGTAACATGGATCAAGCAATGATCCCCTCTCCCCTAGCCTTTCTACGTGTACTTCTACAAAGCTTTTATCTGAAAAGTAACTGGTTTACCCCAGGAGCCCCCCTGAAACATGTTAAAGCTGATTCCTGCTTATCTCCTGAGTATTGTTTCTTAAATGCTGAATTGCATGGTTGAATGGTTTACAAAAATAATGACTAATGTTATTGGTGGTGCAGCAAAGAGAATGTGCTTAGAAAAGAAGGGAGACTTTCTGGGCGGCAGCAGTAATTTTTAGCATGTGCTGGTTAGTTTTACAGATGCTTATCTTCTGTGACAGAGCAACTGGCCCATGCTCTGAATGCCAAGTTATAATAAAATGCAAGTTGATAGGGAAAGTGGCTCATTGGAAAACACAGCTTGCCATTTTGTGTGGTGCTCTCACCGCATGTGCAGCTGTTAACGTGGGGACCAAAGGCAGGACTCACGTTGGATTGGAAGGAGCAAGCATGGGAGAAATAGAAGGATAAAGGGGTAAATGAGTCTCATCTTGTGTACCTATCTGACAGCTCAGTATGCTGCTGAGACTCTGCCTGGTGCTTGATTACTGCAAAATGTCCTGTGTTCTTACTAAGCCCCGTTTCTACCATCTTGTCCATGGATGCACTGAGGTCTTCAGTGTGTGTGAGTGCTCATAAACTCCAAACCAAGCTAACCAGAGAGTGGGAGAAGAGATTTGAGTGCCAGGAGCTGCTGTTGGGACCATGAAAGTTGGGGACTTTTGGGTGTGAGGGCCAGAGCCTGGGCAGGAGCAGGGTGTGAGTTCCTCTAGCAGAATGAGATTCCCCTGGGCTGGAGAGGAGGAATAGGGCAGGGCTGTCAGTGCTTTATGTGCGAGTGCTCAGTGTGTTCACAGGGATGCCGATAAAAGCACTGTTTTTCTGTCTGTATTTGATCTGTCAGGCCATCTCTCTCTCCTCTCCTCCTCTCTTGCTGTGTGTCTGCCTGCCTGCATTGGGAACACCAACAGATCTGGGGATATGGAATTGTAGCAGCCCTGTGTCTGTCAGGCAGGGAGATGAAGACTCACCCTGATTCCTGAGAGTAGCCTAGATTTGGCTACTCAGATGCTTTGTGGCCCTTTTTTGCCAGTGTTTGTATAATTTCATTTTTTTCCAGAAACAGGTTAACATATTTTCTTACATCCTTGTTAAGGAAGTCAAACAGCACCTAGTTTAACAGTGATGCAGAAAATCCAGCTAGTAGATCCTCATCCATGTTTACTAGGACTTCTTCATTAACAGTTGCTTCAGTTATTCAGCTTTTAACACATTTGATGTGTTTTCTTATGCTGCTCTAATTAATTCACTTACTATGTTAAGCACTTCATAGAATTCTTAGATCTTTAGCTGTTGTGGTTTCAGCAATAGTTGCAGTCTCCTTCAACTGTACGCCTAAGGGTTTGCTTTTTTTTAAAAGCAAGGCCCATTTGTCTGTTACAATGTTGATTGTTACTATTTCTGTCCTTACCCTTTAATCCTTTATGCACTGCGTCCTGTATTTTGACTTCCCTTACTTTTGTTCAGGGTAGATCTAGCAGATGTGCTTAGCAGACCTCTTCCAGTCTCAATGCAGGTACACAGGCTAAACAATCAAGCAGCGGAGCTGTGCCCTATTAGGAGCAAACAAGGCAAGGAAACATCTGTGAATGTAGCCTCTGAGGCGGGGAGAGAGCTTTTGTGCTGAACGAGTTCTATTCTGTTTGTGACGTTCAAAGCTTTGTCTCATTTCCTTTAAAACAGAAGGGCTGCGGCAAAAAATTCTTCATGAGCATACTGTCATTCTGTGAGTGACAATGTGTGTTCAGGGTGTCCTTTAAAATAATTTTTTATATGCTGTGGTGAAGTCCACGGTTGGTAATGGCATGCTTTTTGGTTAAGGAAAGTTCTCAGAAGGGGAGAAAAATATTTCCTCTTTGAGAGCATGTGGCCATGGGAGAAGCTTTTCCAGGGAACAATAGGATAGGCAGTAATAGAAGGGCTAACTGAAGACCTTGCACTGGGGAAGTTTTCTTAGAGTAATGGGGAGGAAACACGAAACTAGTCCAGACATGATGAGAAGAGAGAAGATTTTTCTGTTAACCCAGAGAAGAACAAGTAGAGTTTGTTGAATCCATAAGGGCTATTGAAGATTGCTTGTGTGCCAAGCAGGTCTGGAGGAAAAGGGCCCTTGTTGCAAAGATGTAGTTGGGCAGAAAATGTATTTGTTTTCAAATGGCTATATTTTACTTCTCTCTCAAAAGAATCTGGATTTTCAGAAAGAAGACAGTTTTTCAAGTTCATGTTCTAATAAAACATCATTTCTTTCAAGCCCTTTTGGTATTTTTTGGTGGGTTTACTTTAAAGAAAAGGTGCAGACAGATCTGTCTCAAAGTTCTGGCATGTTTGAAATCCAGTCATAGCGTAAAAGTTGAAAAATGTTACAGCTGGTGAAATACATTAGGTCACCTTTAAAGAAATCCAGCTGACTGCATCATGAGGACTCTTGAGAGAATTTGAAGAAAGCTTTGCATACCTTGTTGGGGCAGCTTTTTTTCATGTTTTAGAAATCAGTTCTCAGTCTTAGCAGTTTGTAGCATAATTCCCACTGGCTGTAGAAAGGTACTGGTGAAGCTGCAGAACACGTGAGGATAGACCAAATGTAGGATGACAGAAATGAAAAACTAACATTGCCTTGACTTACCTCTTTGAAACCCAGAAGGAGCACAGTTCCTTTAAAAGTGAAAAACTCTCCCAGGTAGTTGTACACTTTGACTGATGCGGGTTTTCTGAGTGACTGGGCCTGGGAAGGAAACCTTCCCCCTGTGGTGGTGCTGCTCCATTGCCTCGGGCCTGGGCTGCATCTAAGGTGCCTCTCCAGGGACAAGAGGAGTAGCACAATTCCTTGGAGATTTCGTAGTCCACACCACACTTGACTTTCTTTATCAAACAGAGGGAAAATTACCCTGTAGATGCATTTCCTTTTATTCAGGCAAGTCAGGTTTCCTGTTAGAAACAAATAAACTAACCAAACAGAAAACTTTCCAGTTGTGTTCCTGAGTGGAATTGCAGTTCAATGTGATTGCTTTTCCCTGGCCTTCAGAAGGTTTTATACAAACCAAGCATTAACTTTGTTCCGTATCAAGAGTAGTCTAGTCTAGTCTTTTCCAACCTAAATGATTCCATGATGCTAGGACTCTGGGAAGATCCAAATTGTCCTCTAATTTTCATTACTTTCAATTAATTTTAGGTGTTTCGAATATATACCTACTCCCTGCTTCGGAATGCTCTGTTCCAGACCTGGGGAGATGCTGCTTTGAGCTTTAAAACTCTCCTTGGGTCTGCCTGTCCTCAAGTCTTATCTTACTTTGATTTGTTTTTCTTAAAATGCAATGATTGCTTCAGAAATTGAATTTGAAACTTGAGACAACTCTATCAGAATTTATGCACACACTTTGTGTTGTTTTCACTAATAGCTTGTGAACTTTATATGTCCCTACTATACATTGCATGCTTTTTTTGCAAAGAGATAAAATTAGTTATGTAAGAAGTAGCCTTCAGAATGTCAGTACAGTGTTTGAAAATGCAGAGTACTCATGAAGAAAACAGATAAACAGATTACAGGATGAGTAGTCAAAATCAATAAATATTGAAAAGGATTGAATAAACAAAGAACATTCAGAAAGCAGGGTTTGTTTTTTATATACTGGCTATTGGAAAAGGGGCTTCAAAAAATACAGGATTCAGAAATACATGATTTTATGTCCAAACTTGATCAAAGCAATTTCTAACAAAGTTATGGGAGATGTGTCTGTGCATATGAGGTGAGGAAGAATTTTAAGAATTGAATTTAGTGAAAGAATTATAAGGCTTATTAGTCTTACTAATTGCTTGGCTAAAACAAAGCTGGCATTATGGGTAGAAGTGAATTGATCTTTTTAAAAAATACACAAGACTTATGGTGGATTCTTAATGGATTTTTTCCAAGAGTTTGAACAGTTGCAAATTTGGAAGATAAACAGCTTGAAAGTTGAGATTAATGATGTTTTTAGGATGGGTAATAAATAATGTTTGAAATTACCATGTTAAATTTGAGTAAATATTGCTCAAAAGAAGACTTAAAATTCACTTGGAGACAGTAATGGTTTGTAAGTTAATGAGCAGAACTGATGGGTGTTAGCTGAGGCAGTGAAGGGAGGACTCTCAGCTGCTGTTTTTTGGGACACCTCATTATGCCAGTTCAGAGCTGCCAACATCTCTGATGTTTGTTTGCACGTACCTACTGGGTGATGTCTGGAAGTGGTGCATTTGAATCAAAGTTCCAGTTTCTTTAGGTAGTGCTAGTCATGCTTTGAGAGTTACAGCAGCCCTGTAATTTTCAAATGTTACCTGAAAAGGTTTTTTCCTTTTTCTCTAATATTAGTAAATAGTAAGAAAAAGTACTGAAGAGAATAACTCCCAAAGCTTGCAAACAAAACAGGTTAAGTGTAAGGTGGACTGTTCCTAAATTCAGGTCCTTTGCTTTCTGCAATACTTCCAAGGTGGACTGTATACCTGTTTGTTTATGGAATACAGTAAATAAAAGAACACTTTTGAGTTTCCCTTGTCTGAAAGTGGTACTCATTATGCTTGAGCCTCACAATTCATCTGCTCATGCACTACAGTTCCAGTGTCTTGAACAGTTCCACACTTAGTCTTGGGCAATCAGATAGCTGCAATCTCTTGTGGGTGATGGCTGTAGGGTTGGCTGGCATTTAAGGAATCCTGTTTTGCTAAAAAAAGTGACCTTTTGTATGTATCTTCCAATCCAAGCCTTTGGCTGATTCTATGAACTGCCCAGTCACAGCATTTATGAGACCTGTCTGCACCTCAAGTGTGTTTTGTTAATAAAGTAATACATAGAATATCTGTTTTTAAAATCAGACTTTTTGCTCTCTATCATTTAGCACATTTTTCAAATATTGGGAGTCAAAATCAACCAAGAGTAATGTCTAAATAAATTACTCTAAATAAAGTACTCTTTTTAAAAAATATTTATTAGGAAGATAATTTGTCCTCAACCATGTATAAGACTGGTGAAAAATCAACAAAGTAACTTTCTTTCCTCACTAGTCCTATTTTCTTTATGCGTGAAAAATGATACTGCATTCAATTTTGTTGTGTTTGACATTGACAGTATAAAAAGGATCTCTTAACAAGGTGAGGTGTTATGATGAAAACTTGCAAAAGTGACTGGAAAATATCCTATGCCATTCCCATAATTTTTTGTAGGACAGGATGTTGCTTTTCCAGTTGTCAGATTTTCTTTTTTAATTTTTTTATTTTTTTTTTTAGTTCTGCCAGTCTATCTTTTGACCATCTTTTTGTGTCCAGTATTTCACAGAAAATGTTGATTTAAGCTAATGAAGTGACCAGTATATTTAATTGACTGTTTACTCTGGAGCAAATCCATATTTTCTTTTTTCAAGTATTGCATCTTTTTAGAATGAATATTTACATAAACCAAATACCTGCTGAATTACTGCTAAACCATTTTTCCATGAGGAATTGTAAACAGCAACAGTGACTTCAGGATAACCACTGCTTTGTTGATTTTAAACTCCTTAGCTATAATGATGAAATACATGTGATTCAGCAGGGTTTTGGACTTAAGAATCCTGAATTTAATGAATGATGAGCACCATTAGGTTTTACTATATTGCATGTAGTGCCTTTACATAGCCCTAAAGACTAAACCCAAGTAAATCCCATTTAAACTTTTTGGCTGAGGAAATTATCATCCATGTGTTTAAACATGGAAGTACACTTAGAGAAATTAAATAAGTGTGATAAAATGAGTGTATTTATAGTAAGACATGCACTTGATATTTCTTCTTAGGAACAAGTACTCAGTTGATTATAATTTTACATGTTTTCTTGTGGAATCCTTCAATTCTGGCAGATAACTGTTTTCTTGTATATGCCAGTGTACCCTTTCAGTTATTTTTAATATGTGTTTCTTATGTGCCCTAGTATATATGGGAAGCTGTTCTGGAGAGCTGATCCACTGTCAGAAAGTATGCTGTGGGGATTTTTGTTGTTTGTTTGTTGGATTGATAGTTTCCCTGTAAAAAAATCCTGCCAGTGTATTTTTAGTGAATTCATAAATGCTTTAAGTATTGCTCTTATAACTTAGCAAATTATACCTATTTAAGCTATTTATATTCTAAATGTAAATAAATTAATTGAATGGCAGAGCATGTACTAATTGATGGAAGGAATATTAGCTTCTTTCCTGCCTGTTTTAAGAGAAAAAAGCGTATGCAGTGACTTCTGTTTATGTTACTAATGAATAAAGATTTTCCCAATATATTATAGTAACAGACTGTGAGTTAAATACAGAGTAACACCTTTTAGGAAGTAAAATATTTATAGTCCTTTGTATTAAAACTAAGTTCCATTTTTGTCAATTTTATGAACTTGTCTGGAAAGGAAATGTATGCTTGATAAATAATTTAAATTCAACTGCAAAACTACTATTACTGAATAGTTAAACCTATTTAACAAAGAGATAGAGTCTGGACAAAGGTTCTCCAACATTCCATTTCAAGAAATGACTTGCATCTCATTAGAAGGTATCGTCACCCATCAAAGTAAGAAAAAGAAAAAAGATTAAAACTTGGTTTCTCATAACCATGTGACAAGTGTGTGTGTACTTACATTTTTCTAAGTACACTTAGCTATGCATTTGTAGCAGGGATCTATAATATCCATTTCTGGACTTATGAAAAATGCAGGGTTTAAATGATCTCATACATTTTATTGAAATGTTTTCTTTCCAGAGTAGATATTGAATTTTATTTCCTTCTATGATATCATAGGTTATCTGTTAATAGAATTCTTTCCTTTTCATTTTTTCAACCCAGAAATATGAATGCCTCAGAAGTCATGTTGCATTTTTCTAACATCTGTACAGTCTTTCAAATTCCTTAGTCCTGCAGCATGAATATTTTGAAGGTACACTTCAGTGGAACTCATTAATAGGCACTAAAAAATAGAGTATAAATTGACTAGCTGCTTGTGTGAGAGTTGGTTGAATGTGATTTTATTTGAATACTTTTACATTTCTTGTAATTTGCTGTTTTAAGTTGTGACCATGATGTAAAATTCAACCCCAGTTTTATTTTTTTTTTACCTGTAAAGCTTACTGGTTTGCTTGAATTTACATTTGTACATTCTTTTTTCACCTTTTGAAGACAGGAGACAGTTGTCACACTTAGTCCAGTAGGTAACTTGTGATTAGCTAGAGGGAGATTAAGGGATTGAGAACATTTTTAGACTCTCTCTGCATCACATACTGTATCCAACCATCTGAACACATAAAATTCTCTTAAATTTCATTGCAACTCTTGTGGTGGATTGACCCTGGCTGGATACCAAATGCGCTTCCCTTCATCCTGGTCTCAACTTCACTCTGGAATTTTCTCTCTCTCCTCCCTTCCAGCAGTGCAGAGGGGCAGGAAATGGGTCAGTTCATCACACATTCTCTGCCACTCCTTCCTCATCAAGAGTAGGACTCCTCAGAGTCTTCTCCTGCTCTGGGGTCTCTTCCCACAGGATGCAGTCCTGCAGGCACAGATTGCTCCAGCATGGGTCCCACACCAGGTCACGAGTCCTGCCACTGAACCTACTCCAGTGTGGGCTTCCCACAAAGTCACAGCCTCCTTTGACCATCTGGTTGATCTGGTGTGGGGCCCTCCCCAGGCTGCTGCAGGTGAACCCTCCGTGGACTCCGTGGCCTGCAGGGGCCAGCCTGACTCACTCAGTACCTGGCCTGCTGGGGAATCTTGGCTCCAGCACCTGGAACACCTCCTCCCCCTCCTTCTGCACTGACCTTGGTGTCTGCAGAGCTATGTCTCACATATTCTCAGTCCTCTCTTCAGCTACAATTTCGAAGTTTTCTTTTTTCCCTGCCTTTCTAATTACATTACCCCAAAGGCTCTGCTGCCATCCCTGATGGGCTCAGCTTAGGCCAGCAGTGGGGCTGGCTGGCTTGGAGCTGACTGGCACTGGCTCCATAGGATGTGTGGGGAAGCTTCTCACAAGAAACCACTCCTGTAGCTCCCCCACTACCACAACCTTGCCAGGCAAAGCCAGCCGGGTACCGTGCATGTAGAAGCACTCAGGTAGCTGAGACCTCCAGTTGATTCTGTACCACCATCTGTGGGTTTATTACAGTGCAGGTCGCTTCAGCATTTGGGGCTTTTTGTCTCTTTCCTTCCCCACCTGTAGAATAAAGATTGTGATATTTACCAGCTTTACAAAAGAATTTTGAGATTCTGCAAAAGAAATTTGAGATCAAATACCTACCAAATGCATATTACTCTTATGTTAGTAGAAGCAAAGAAAAATGGTTGAATTATTATTAAATTATGCTTTAGTTACAGATATTACCATATTAAGAAGAGAAAAAATAAGGAAGAAATTGAATCAGTCACTTTGTTTTTGCAGGTTCTTTCATGTTGGTGAATACATCTGGAAGATTTTCAGGACAGAAAGCTCACCTCCTGATGCCCCATCTGAAAGAAAATGATACACATTGTATTGATTTTCACTATTATGTTTCAAGCAAGAGTGGAGCTAGCCCTGGCACTCTGAATGTGTATGTGAAGGTTAATGATGGTCCTATTGGTAACCCAGTCTGGAACACATCTATCACTGCCACTTGGAGCAGAGCTGAACTGGCAATTAGTACTTTCTGGCCCAATTTTTATCAGGTATGTCTTACTTTTTATGAAATTTTGTCTCTCATAATAGCCATCTGGTTCTTAATCCTCATTTTAACTTTAAATCAAAATAAATTTCAGTATTTCTAGTTGATCATCATCTTAATCAAATTTTTGTACGTGATGCTAAATGTTTGTTTTTACATGCATATTGCTGTGTTTATATGTTTACATATATTTATAGAAGTGTGTGAAATGCACACATGCTCTAAATGTGGATTAACTAATTACACTGAAAAATTCTAGAAATTTTGCCATTGATTTCAGTCAATTAACTGTTTCTCTGTAATAAGTTCACTTGTTCTTTCAGTTCAGTAGGGATGCTGGAATTGAACTCCAATAGATTTTATTACAGTCCAGTCTTCAAGTTTGATTTAGATAGCAATACTTGTCGCTTTAGAACCAGCAGAATCCTTTGAATCCTCAGTTCAGGTCTTAACGCTGAATGCAATATCCATTTGTCCAGTAGTAAACATAAATATAATAGTAGCTGTCATAGGAATGGGATTTTGAGTGCATCCTAAAGATTCAGGGGAATTTCACTTGACAGTCCCTTAGGATGTTGCTTTTCTGTAGGAAGGTTTATATCATACAGTTACTTACAATTCTATAGTAGTTCAGTGTTTTTCCTCCTTCTTCCTGTGAAAATACAGTCTATGTCTCCACAAACAAGTAACTTAGTTTAAGAAGAGCAGACCAGTAGCAGAGAGGTGTTACTGAGCCTCCTCCATCTTCACTTGAAGTTTGGAAAGTTTGAATTTTATTTGTTTGCCTGTACTGAATATTGTCACCATACTTATGGTTTGAAGCTTTCTGAAGAAAAGCCATCCCAAAGATGTCAAGTTCCTTGACTGCAGACCTCCCTAGGAGGTACAATCTTGCTCTTCCACCATGCTGTTCCAGAATGAGACTCCCTAATTCCTACAGCAATGCCCCAGTTACTAGTGTCACATGTGGCAGAGTCAGTTCCTGCATTTGCTGTCTCAGGTGACCAGGTATTTGTTGCCCTATCGTATATTTATTAAGAGTTTGCAGTTACCACTGCAGGTATTCTGGGAGACTGCAGTAGGATCCTTTCTGTGGCTGCAACATCTGATTTGTGAGAATGTCTCAAGTGAACTCAATCTGTCCTTTTTTAACCCTTTTTCATTTAAGTAAAAAAAAATGCTGAAGAACTTTCTGGAGTCTTTTGTCTGATTGTTTCACCCACAATGAAACAGAAAATCCTGCTCCAAAATATGAGTTTGGAGGGCCAGGAGCATTTTATTCTTGGAATGTGGGATGCCTGGCAGTGGATGCAATACTTACAGACCCATTTACATACAGTACCCAAGAGTACATTTACTCATTTCTTCTTGCCTCTGATAGTGTGCTCCTAGGTTGGGTCTGCATTTGCATCCAATGTACTACCTAAGATTCCTAGGAATTGCTGCAACTGCATTGTCAGGGCTTCCTGGAGAATATTCAGGGAAAGCTTACAGCCATCTCAGCAAACTTCATGATGTCGTTCTTTTTATAATTTTCTGTAGGCTTGATGAGGTGATACTCTTGTGCCTTTTTGAGAAGGGCAGGCATATTGGCAGAGCTGAGGCTCACTTCAGCTGTGTGGGAGGAGCTGTGTGCTACATGTCTCTCTGGAGCATAAGGCTGTATCTTGATCACAAAGTCCAAGCTTGGTTTAGTCATACATCTCTCAGGGTGGAAGGGCAGTGTGTATTTTGTTTCCTGTCAGGGTTCAAGGAGGGTTTAGATGATGCTCTCTGTCATATGGTTTGAGGTAGTCCTGTGATGAGCAGGGAGTTGGTATCCATAATCTTAGTGTCTCTTCCAGCTCAGGACTCCCTTGATTCTCTGATCTTACATCAAGAACTCATGTTACCATTTGATGCTAGTGTTGAGAATGCCTTCCAGTGCTGCCAAAAAGCCTTTCTATCCTCACTGAAATATTGAGGACCAGTCTTGTTGTTAGCCTCAGTGTATGGTGGGAGAAGAGGATAGAGCATCCCACAGACAAGTTTGTGGTTGACATTGGATGTAACTCAATGGTTTGTAATGTAGAATTTACTGGAAGGTTTTGTGAACATGATGGGTGGTTCAGGAGTACTGAATACAGAGTAAATGTGTGACTGTGTCACTTATGCCCAAGTCTGAAATGCCCCCATCTGTATAGTGAATTAGAGGAGCTTCCAGTTTTCTGTCTTCTGAAAGGAGTCTGGTTTTTGTGCAGCAGAACTGCTCTGGAATCAGCCGTCAGTAAAGAAGCGTGTTGTGCTTCAATGTCTCACTCTAGCTCTGAATCAAAAGGCTGATGTGGACCAGGGAATTTTAGTAGAAGAAGCCTTGATTCTGACTATTAATTTTAAGGTAAATTAGCATATTCTTAAAAATACAGAAAGCCTCTGTCAATTTCAAATGTTATTACAAGTCTTATTAATAATAATCTGTGTCAGATTTCTGACAATATGATACATATGGTATTTGGCCATATAAACAGAAGGATAACCTTTCCTATCCTCTTTTTCCTCAAGACCTGCCTTCTGGACTGTTCACCCTTATTTGTAGGTGAGCCCTTATGTGCTTGGATGGGGTACTGCAGTTCAGCTGATGTATAATAGATGCCTAAGCCTTTCTGGAATGGATTTCATGTGCTCTCCTTGCTACTGGAAATGTTGACATTTTTGCATGATCTTTCTTTCACTGTGGAGTATAGTAGGTAATTTTCTTTGCATTTGCTGCATATAGTCTGAAATAATACCTGGTTAGATACTGCAATTTAGCTGATGTGGCAAAAGATCTTATGCTATGTTAATATCCATGGCAGTGCAGGGAATCAGTGTTAAATACTGTAGCTTCACTGGTTCATTGTAAATAAGCTCATTTATTCTCAAGGAAGTGCTGTCACCATTTTAAGAGCTTACAGTTAATTGTCTTTGTTTTTGGTTGCCTCCATTCTCTCAGATCTATGATGCAATTTCCTCACTTGAGTGCTGACATTTGCAATTTTTCATTGTTTCTGAACTCCTTTCATCAGTTTTCATGCTTTTTCTTCTTTACAGAGTTTGTTGTGGGGGAAGACAGGAAGTTAGCTGCAAGCAGCTGGGCGAAGGGCAGGAAGAGGAGAGAAGGGTATACGTGGATCTTGTGAGAGCGTGGCAGCTCAGGTGACTGCAGGAATAGTGGGGAAGGCACAGGACTCACCTGATAGATATATAATGTAGTACTGAGTCTGTTTTCCTGAGCTGCTATACATTTGAGTCCAAAACTCCAACCTCCTTTGGCACAAATCCATGTGTTCCACACAAAATCACCAGAATGTACAAGACTTCGTCCCAGTGATTGTCTGAGTTTGTTTGACTCTGCTGAACATAATTAAGAAAAATCTCCTAAGAAGATTTTTAAGGAAGGATGGAGCCCTTTTTAACTGTTCTTATATGAAGATTGGTAGCTTCCCAATGAGTAATCTCCAAGAGAACACATGACATTAATAGGTGAAGGGACAAAGCAATGTAATTGTGTAATTGTCTTTGTTGTGTTTTAAATCACACGATCTGTGTAGCCATCCACATCTGTGAATGTTTTATAATTCCATTCCCTTAGCAGAGCACCTGCAAGATGTCTAGATGGAAATGAAACCAACACGTACTACAGAAGTCAGAGAACAAATTATATATGATAACATTTCAGAGTTATAATATTTATACAAGTCAATATTTTTTCAAACACTGTGTTGTGTCTGTTTTGCTGTTGAAAAATGTAGGCAAAATAGCTCCCACTAAATGGTAGCTGACTAAAAATCAGAGTATGTAGTATGGAGTGAATTTTAATCCAACTTCTAGAGATTTATTGGTTTAAACCATGTATTGTGAACACATACAAGCGAGGTGCTCGAAAGATTTAATAATTAACAGTAGTTTATTATTGGAGCACCAGCTGTCCCAGCTTGTAAATATTTTTCAGGTTGGATTTCTCTTTAGAAACAACTCATAAAAAAATCTTCAAACGAAATAATTAATTCCTTTCAATGCACCCTTTTCTTTTTGCCATGTAGTTACTTGTGTATGTTGCACACCATGGTAAGCTGTACTACATATATATCACAAATTACTCTTGCAACTTGCACATAACAGTAATTGTTGATTACTTGCTGATTATTTAAATTGTCAAGCATTCTGACAATTAAGGATATATTAAATTCCATAATTAATGATCTTCTAAGTACTACTGCCTAACATTTGCCATTGATTTTAGGGTATGTCTGTGCTGCTGTCCAGTTAGTGATAGCAGTGTGCTTGCAGTAACATGGGTTCAAGCTGCCAAACACCTTCTGAGTCCAAGATAATCAGCACAGCTTGTTCTTTTCTGCTGTGCCTGCTGGTCTCTGAGCTATTTGTTTCAAAGTAGCTGGTGTATTTCTGCAGGTGCCAGTCTTATTTCTGTTTTATAAAATCGCTTTAGGAGTGCTCCCCTGAGGAAGCATTGCCTTCCTCTTTTTAACACTGTGCCCAGGAGAAATTGTTTGCTTTACTGAGGTATTGTCTACTTGGTGCATCTTAAGCAAGAGCATCAAGGAGTTTATCATGCCTTTGGAGACAGCCTGCAAACAAAACAAAGCTTCCCATAATTCCTAAGACCTTCACCCTCCTCCTAACTTGAGTAGAATTAGAATGAACATGGAAAAAGAGAATTGAACATTACATAGATTTTGCTGGTAAGTGGCAAAATTGTTTTTAGATTCTTGGGGAGCAGTCTCAGTAGGTTGAGAGGCTCTAAAATTGATGCTTTGAGATACAAGTCATGAAAAGGCTTCTCTTCTAGTGAGGAGAGGGTGGCAGGTTTTTTTGGTGTATTTTTTCTTTCATGTTTTGATGTTTTTTTTTCATTTGGATTTTTTAGCAGGAGTAGAATCTGGTAGTTTCAGGGTTCTTTTCTCTAGATTAGTTATTAATTCTCAGACCTATTAGTAGTATTTAAAATAAAACTTATGTTTTAGAAGTGTTGCTATTTTGGAATATCACAATATGTAAAAGCTACTACTGAGTTGAGTCTGGTGAGGGGATTGTGTTCCTTGCATCTAACCCTTCAAGCAAGCAATTTAGCACAGCAACACTGCAAGTCACACACCATCTCCCTACCAGTTTTTATATTTTGAATTATTTGCTTTGTACTTTGCTGGAAGTCAGTCATGGCAGCAGTGAACTGAAACAAATCTTGATTAAATAAAACAACAAACACTGCAGATTTAAAATCCAGAAATGGAAATGAAAGAATTAAAAATAGCTTCCAGTATAGTAACACCAACTGTCTGTGCCACTGCACCATCTTTAAATGTAAAATCTTATGAAGCTGGAGTGAAAAAATGGGGTAAGAACCTGGCAGTAATTCCTGATCCTTTTTAGTAAGGACACAAAGGAGTTACATTGGGATCACTTCACAGAGATGAGATTTACCCTTCAACCATTCTGACACATTCCCCTGTAAATTGGGAGTTTAGGGAATAAGAAGCAGCAGATCAAACCTAACTTTTAAAATCCGGACTTAAGCATCCATTTGTTTCATAACCTGCTTTGTACATGTTTGGGTTGGAGTTTGGCTCATGCAGTGTACTTAAATCCTCATCTAGGACAGAGCATTAAGCTTCTTGTGCAGTAAAAGTCAGGCTCACATGCTCATGTGTTGTGTGTGTTGCATTCAACTGCACACATACAGTTCCTGAACTGTGCTTTGAACTCCAAAGAAACTTTGAAATGCATATTGCATTTTGAAAAACAACCTGTGTCAGGCATCTTAAATAGCTCTTCTTCATTGACTTATGTGCTTTGGGAATAACTATTTTGAGAAAGATGCACCAGGGCAAACCACATACCTAAATTTAAAAACCCCCCAGCAGTCTAAAAATGGTCACAAGTATGGAGGCATGCATTTTTTTTCACAGACACAAGGCTCTGTTATTTGCTCCTGTCCCTTGTTCCTAAACCAGAAAAGCATTTGGGCCTTCCATAGAGAAATACAAGACAGCAACTGGTTTAAAACAAAAGAGAATAATAAGATTTAACAAGCCTTAATGTCAAGAGTTCAGTTTTCAGGCTGGCTTGCTTGTTTCTTTGTGGTTTTGGATTGGCAGCAGCCACCAAAATGTTGTTTCATGTGCTTGAGTGCAGGTGTGAGAGCCACGTGCTAGTCATGTAGGAGTGGGAGGTGGGGAGGGAAATGGCATGGAACAAATTCCCAGCCAGGGAGGCCTGAACACAATTCAGGCAGCCCATATCAATAAGCTGTGATGTCACCTCTGTGGGGCCTGGGAAGGACCAGGTCAGGAACCTCCCTTCACATGGCTTTGATGAGAAAGCAGTTGCTGCTGTTGTGATAAGGCAGGTAGTCCTAGGATGAATCAGAAAGGGGGGAAGAATTCAACCCACAGGGTACAAGCTAGTTTTCTGGAGAGAAACTGTTCCCAATGCCTTGTACAGTACAGTCAGAGCAAGGTGCTCTGTGCAGTAAAGCAGAGCAGGCAGAGAGAGAGGAGAGCGCAGTGTGTGATGCAGCACTGTCTGCTCACTGGGGATGCAGGGGGGCAGGATCGCAGCCTGAGCTTAAGCAGCTTTCTTAGTACTCCTTTCTCTTTCTTGTTTTTGTGAAGGGCTATTTTTAAGTCATGTGAAGGACAGTGTTTATATTAGGTACAATCCACCTTTTGACTGAGAGTGTTGTAATTTTGCAGCAACAAAGGCGGGAATTTACAGAGCGAGGTTGTGTGGCAACAAAACCTGTTTATTTCTATTGTTCTTTGGAACAAACGAGTTATCTTGAGTCGCACATTTTCAGCAGTAAGCATTTATGTTGGTGAGCAGACCCCCTTTCTTTGTTCACATGTAGCAAGGGGAAGTGGCAGGAATGAAAAGCTAATTTTGCTCTTCAGTGAAGCAGGGAGGATCAGGGACAGTGCAGTGCTAAGCTGCTTCCCCGGTTCCTGTGTTTGGCAGGCGTGCTGCAGAGAGAATGGTGTAAAACAGCTCTCAGGGCAGTGTTCAGCAGTTTTTCCTGAGCAAATGAATTCTGTGTTTTAACCAGTTGTTTCCGGACTGATAAGGTGGTGGAATAATAGGCAAAAAATCCAACGGCTGCCCAGTCTGATGTTGCTGGAGCATTTTCTCTGTTTTGACTGGAGTCTTTTGTATTGTCTGCAGGTGTTGCATCAGCCATGAGAGAAGGCTAAGTTTGGAGGTGGCAGTAAACAAGTTAATGTTTACAGACCAAGCTGCTTTTCAAATGGAAAATAATGGAGAAAATTGGATGTGAAATAAGTTTCTAGGTTTCATTCCTAGTGAATTTACTAAGAAAACTGATCCAGATTTGTGAATAGTCTTGACATCCCTATTGTAAGGTTTTCAAGGCTACCAGAACTATTTTTCAGGTCTCTCTCTCACAGTGTGTAGCACTCTTACTAGGACTTTCAGAAACCTGAAATACGTAGTGTCAAATTACTTTTTTAATTTAAAAAGGGAAAATGCTTAGCAGATATTTGAGTCCAATAATCTTCTGTCATCCGTTCAAATAAAATACTGAATTTGTATACAGCAATTGATAGTATTTCATAGCCTGTGAACCAAAGAGGGATTATATTGCTATACCTGGAATAAACTGTCATGCTCATACAATCATAGAATGATCTCAGTTGGACAGGACCTTAAAGATCATCTAGCTGCAAATTCATGCTGTGGCTGGGGCAACTTCCATAAAACCAGGTTTCTCAAAGCCCCATCCAACCTATGTTTGAACACTTTGAAGGGTGTGGGACTCAGTTTCTCTGGTAAACCTATGCTAGTGTTTCAGCACCCTCGCAGTAAAGGTTTTCTTACTTACGTCTAATCTAAATCTGTTCTCTTTCAGTTCAGAGCCATCGCCCCTTGTCAGATCGTTATGTGTCCTTGTGAAAAGTCCCTTTCCTGTCGGTCCCTTTTAGGTACTGAAAGGCCATAAAAAGATCTCCAGTATGTGTACATGGTTATAGATACACCTGTAATGTGGTATGCCATAATGAGACAAAGTTGAATGGAGCTCTGAACGGTCTAGTGTAGTGAAAGGTGTCCCTGCCCATGACAAAGGGATTGGAACTAGATGACCTGTAAGGTCCCTTCCAACCCAAACCATTCTATGATCCTGTGATCCCTGGAGCCTTCTCTTCTTGAGGCTGAATGACCCCAGCTGTCTAAGCCTCTTCATAGGGGAGGTGGTCCACCCCTCTGACCATCTTTGTGGCCCTTCTCTGAAATTCCTTCACTAGGGTTTCTGCCCTTCTTGGGGGCCCCAGAGCTGGATGCAGTACTCCAGGTGAGGTCTCACTGAAATGGAGTAGAGGGAGAAAATCATTTGCCTTGACCTTTTAGCCATGCCTGTTTTGATCCAGCCTGGGATGAAGTTGGCTTTCTGGGCTGCAAGTACATGTGGCTGGGTTGTTTTGACCTTCTCATCCAGCAACACCCTCAAGTCCTCCTCAGGTCTGCTGTCATTCCATTCTGACCAGTCTGTATTTGTGCATATTTTTTCTTCTTTATCTGAATCAGTGTCTCTTTTTGACAATGGTGTGTCACTACTGGCTTTACTGCCTCTTTCTGTTTACTGAAAATGACATATTCCATGTCAGAAGAGAGTAAAAGTTACAGTCATTAAAGTTGGTATCAGTTTGGCTGTTGCTTTTAATGGAAGCATGATTTAACTGACAGTATTTCAATTTGTAATACTTTTCTTTGGAACATACTGTCTTTAATGTCAATAATTGTAATTCAGTTGTATGTCCAACTGGCATTTTCTTGATACCCTGCCTGGCTTTTTTTGTGGAGTGACACTTTTGGTATTTTGTGTAGAGATACAGCAGGGTATTTTAAATCAGTTGTTGAGTTTTTCTCTGCTGTTGACATTGGCAGTTCTGATTCAGTTGTTTCAAGGTTGTAGTCTCTCCCTATGAACTGAAGAAATAGGAATCTACAAGTTTTTTTGGCTGTGAGTAGATTGCAATACTGAGGTGCTTAAAGCCTCTCAGAGAACCTGTAGCTAAGCTCCCCTGTTATGAATTATAGAAATTATTTTGTGATCTACTGAGATATTGCACATTTTCTTTTCTAAAGCTCAGGTTATTGGTCTTGCTGGAAGTCGGGTAGCTCTTTAGAAAAGACATTCCTATGCAGCATTTTAAAAAATAGTTAAGTCCCTGTTATCTGACAGTAACATTTCTAGCAGAAAACTTCTGACTGGTTTGGCTGGCTGCTCCACAGGTGTGCATGTGCCAATTCCTCGGGATGTTTTTTAGAATTTAGCATGTCTGAAAGTTAAGAACCTGAAAAAAATACTTTACTCTGCAGTGATGGGATCATGGATCCAGGTAGGCCTTTCAGATGGCTTTGTGCAGCTGCTCTTATGCTGAATGTTCCACAAGAAAGAGAGGGTTGGTTTCTGGGGTTTTTTTTAGGTTATATTTCAATAAAACCCAGAAAGTTAGTTGTTAATGTATTTCTCTTAACAGAAGAAACCTCAAAGCCACTAGGGAATACAGGAAACAACTTGTCCCCTGCCCTCTGTGTTTTTAGAGGCAGGTCTTTGCATGCACACCTAGATTCAGTTGTCTCAGGGACTAACTTTGGCAGCATATTTCCCTGGGAAACCTTCCCATAATTTCTGAGACCTTGTTGTCTGCTCCCTGATCTCCAATACCATATTAGAAGATCTCTGCCTCCACTTAAGGTTTCTGAGGCTATGCTGTGGCTCTCATACCCTATGGTCTTTCAGATGTTCTCACTTTCAGATAGCTTGGTAGCTCTTTAGGAGATGGAGCAGTCTCTTCCTTTTTTCAAGGGCCTCAGCATAATTACTTTTTTTCAGAGCTTGTAACACAGATGAAGAATGTGCAATTTCTTGTGTCATATTTCTTAATAGAGAGAAATTATTTTTCTTTATCAAGTTCAGTGGCTGAAAACAGGAGCTGCGTTCTTGGGTCTTGCACTGCTGTTAAAGCGTGGGGTTACTTAGTGCACATCACCTCTCTATTTCTTTTTCAAGGCTATTAAGATGAGGGTAATAATCATGGTTAGAAAAGTTATTTCAGGTCTCTGAATGCAGGTTATTCTTTGAGTGTTGCTTTTTTATTCTTTAAGAACTTCTTCTTCCCAGGATGCTTAAGACTAATTCTATCAGGAGATTTTATTCTTTTTAGGAAAGAGATCCTTTGAAATTTTGAATGGTGTTGCTCTGAATGTTCTGCTAAATGCTGGGAGCCAAATCCAAACCCTGTTCAGCCTGTTGCCATGGCTCAATAATACCAACTTCAAGAGTCAGTAGAGTGCCATCTGGCATTTAGAAAGCCAACTGAGCAACCCATTTCTTGCAGAATTTGTTTCTGAAAAATTTCTTTGGCTGCATTTGGACTTTGCTTATTGACTTATTGTGTTTTTTTTCTTGCTGCATGATTCATGTAGTGGCAACACTGGCACTTCAGGTTGAAATTTTGTGTAGACAGGAGGCAGAACTAGAATGAATCAAGTATTTTTTTCCTTTTCAGCCATGGGGACTTAAGGCCATATTTACAGCAATTTTATTCCAGTGAGACTGGGAGGGAGAAGTGGACAGAGGTTAGGAAGAGAAAATCTGGGAGAGAACAGCAGGTCGGTGTCCATAGGTAGAGCAATGAAAAACAAGGGAGAAGGCAGAGGCAGAAGGGCATGGAGGTTTTTCTCACTGCAAGGTTTGTTTTAAAATCAGAATTGGTGTTCTGAGAGTGTTTATTCAACATCAGGAAATTGTGATCTATTATGGAGCTGTATGTTATCCTCATAACCTCTTTGCATTCTGTATCATTCAGCAAAGGGGTGTGGTATGTAGTGTGATCATCTGTTCAAGGTCGAGTCCAGCGTATGCATGAAAAATGGTGTCTAAATTTTAACTTCCTTAGAGTGATTCCTGAGATCAGTTACACAAGGCAATTAGAGTTAACTTCCCGAGCAAAAGTAAAGTATTAAAAAAAAAATTAAAATTGCAGCCTGGATTTTAGCATGAACTTCTTGAGCATTGGTGTGGAAATGTACCTGCTAGCATTACTGGCATATTTTCTTCTATTCCATATAAACATTCTTGAGATGTTCAAAGTTAAGACTGCCAAACTTTGGAGAGGTTTACTTTAGAGTGTACTTAGCTCAAATGATGAGAACGGTCCATTTATTTTGTGACCTATTTATAGCCATAAAACAAACCGTGGCAAATGGATCTGCTTTGCTTAATTCACTGCAATTGGTGGACGATTAAGAAGCATGCAAAATACACTCCTGAAAGTAGGTATGTTTGTGTCTGAGACCCTGCAAATATCTGTATGCTACAAAATTGTAATGTTTAAAATAAAAGCTGTTCATTTTGCAAGACAAAGACTTAAAAGTACTGTACTGCTGTTAATACTTAAGGCATTTATTAGAGAACTTTGGCAGACCAAAGGAGTTATCTAATAAATTACCAATTGGAGAGATTGGTTATTTCTGCTATATATGATCGTGCTTGCAAATCTCCAAAAATTATGTAAATGTGAAAAAATGTAATTTAAGTTCTGGTTCATTTTAATGTGAAGAGCAACACATTTTGAGGTTTTAAGATGGTGTTTTGCTTTCCAGGTGTTCATAAGAGATTGAAAGAGTTGATGTGTTTTTCCATGACAAACTATTTTTATATTCCCTGTGTTCCAAAGATGCTAACTGAAATTCTCTTTCTGCTTCTCAGGTTGTTTTTGAAGTGGTTACTTCAGGTCACTCTGGATATGTGGCTATTGATGAAGTGAAAGTTCTAGGACATCCATGTAGTAAGTACCTATCTTGTGTTGTAAAGCCAGATCCCCTAAAATAAATGTGCTAATATGCTTTGATAAATGTGGAGCAAAAGATAAGGAAAACGGCAGAAAACCATGTCACTGCCAAAAGTACAGGATGAGTATATCTATGAAGTGCTGCTAGCCATGGCATCATTGCACCTTTTTGTCTTTAAAGACATCTCTGCTAGGTGTACTTGTGTACAGCACTTAGCATGAGTCCCAAACCCAAACTGGGCCATATGACAGTTCCTTTAGAAAAAAATCACCAAATCATCATGATTCTGTGATTCTAAGATTTGTTGATGAGTTTTCTGTCTGCTTCAAAAATTCAGTGCAGCCACAAACTGAGACATTAGTGAGAAAAGATGAACAACACAACAGCTAACTATATACAATTATTTTTTTTCCAAGGCTTAGAAGGAAGAAAACTCAGGTGGTTGAGGACTGAGGCTTTGCTAAGCAAGGTTACTCAGGGTACTTCCCAAGGTTCATGGCTCAGTTTCTGCACTGTTTTGCTCCTTCATGCTTTAGATATATTTCTTTATCTCATTGTTAAGGACATGTAATAATTAATTATCCTGAGTTGTCAATTCAAACCTTGTAAATTAAGCTTTAATGTGGTATCCAGACATAACTAATCAGACTTATTAAATAAAACCTTACTTCACATGTATGCTGTTGGTTAAATAAGCTATATTAAGGTATGCATGGAATAGTAAGTAGGTTGTGATCTTACTGACCAAATGACTGAGTGGGGAAGAAGGCACCAACTTCTGTGTCATTGTTCCTCTTACATGATATTGTGCTTGCATGCATTTTTTGCAGCTTTTAAGTAAGAGCTGTGATTCCAAATAAAAAGTGCTCTATCAGTTAGTATCAAAGCACCTCATAAAAATGGTTTTAGTGTTAATGGCAGGAAGACACACACATTTCTTCAAATAAAGAGACAGTTATGCGGAATCAGCAGGTGTTATTTCTGAGTCACTTATTTCTAATAAACACTGCAGGCTCTCATGTTGTTTGAAAGTATAGGTGCTTCTGTGTGGGGAGAAGAAGGGTCACTTTGAATTTATATCCTTGGTTCAGGTAGGATAAGTCTGAAGCAGCATTTTAGTGGCTTACTAATTTTTTTAATATGGATCTTGAGAGGTTTGATATTTGCGTTTGTACCAGTCAATTCCCAAAACCTGCAAATAATTCTTGTTAATGTGGAGAATGAGTTATAGCCCATAGCATGTAGAGTTCTGACATAACAGTATTGAAATGCAAAAGCTTTAATGAAAAGTTCTTTGATGAAGTAATTAAAATTTTTGAAATTAAGACAGCAAACCAGTTAAATTGTCTAAAGGAAATTGAAAAAGTGTGAAAATTGAAGTAAAACTACTCTGTGTCTAAAACTTTGTAAAGCTCATGATGATTTCTGTATATTCCCAGAAAAATAGTTCTGGAATTAACTCTTTAAACAAAGTTGAAATGGGAGAAATATTTGATAGGCAGTTGCCTGGGTAGTACAAACAAAGACTAAGCAGAAAGCAGATTGTAGGCACATAGAAACTAAAGGCATGGGTTGTGGTAGATGGGCAGGTTTCTGTGTGTGTGTGTGTTTGTTTGTTTGTTTTTAAAACCCAGTGCTCTTCTCCACTTAGGCCATACTTGGTAATTCAGAAAAGTTAATTTTTTTAGAGTTAAGAAGACCAAGGAAACAGTAAAATCGAAGGGTGTAAAAGCACATTAAAAAAAAAAAAGCAACAGGTGAGAAATGGGGATCATACTGAAGAATTTTACTAGATGTTCTCACATTAATAGTTTCATAGGCAAAGAAGTGGGTAATTTTGGCCTGAACTCTGTCTGCCGAAATTGGGAAATGTTTTAAGAAAAAAAAAAGGCCATATGTGTAATAAATTGGTTGTAAGGATAGTTATCCCATATTTAGATATCAATTGGAGCTATTTTATTCCATCTCCTTCTTATTATGTCTTGCACTGGATATTTAGCAACTTTTTCATGAAGCTATCTATTTATAAATTCCTTGAAAATACCGTTTCTCCTGGTAATAAGGGTTTTTAAGAAAATATCATCAAAACTTTAAGTGGTTGTAATGCTCTGCTAGAAAGCAGATGTTTAGTTTGCCAGTCTACTGCTAGGACTAAGATTTTCATGTTGAAAAGCAATGTTCAAAGCCTGGTTTATCTATTAGGATAGACAGTGCAAGAAGTCTCCTTGAATGCAGTAGGATTTGAGGAATATTGTGCTATAAGCAATAGGTTTCTGTATCAAATACCTATTTTTTTTATATTACATGCTTGCTTCTTTTTAGTAAAACAAAAATATGCAAACTTTTTATTTCAGTGCATATAATTCTTGTTTGAATATCAGTTTCAGCTTGCTGGTAGGTATATTGCTTTAGTTTTTACTGGGATTTTTTTCTCTTTCTAAATGAAAAATAAGCATTGGTATGGAGAATGTGTTTTTTGGGGTTTTTTTCTGCAGTGCTGTTGAGAAGCATTGTGCTTAAAGAATGCAGCTGTAGTTGGTGAGGAGTGTTATGTTAGCACCTGTTTGGTGGGCTGATTTCTAAAGAATCTCTTCTATAGACAGTGTACTTGATTAAGAAGAAAAACCTGTTCCCCTGATAACATCATTTCTTACTGGCTTGTTTAGTTGGTAGTGCAAGAATCTAATAGGTTTGTCTTCAAAACATTTTTAGTTTCCAATATGGGCTTTTTTAATAGATTGTTATCACAAGAGGGATGCTGAGCTGAGGTAATTTGCACAGCAGGAGCCATTACACAGCACCCTTCTATTCTGCCCTTTGCAAGCCATGGAAGTAGACCAACCTAGAATCTAATGTGTAGACAGTGGCTTGAACCTTTTAAAGCAGAGCTATTTCATTTGCTTGGTGTATTTTTTATAGCCAGTACTTTGGTCTTGCATAACTTTAACACTTGCATCTTGTCCAACAGCAAAAACTCCCCATTTCTTGCGCCTTCAGAGTGTGGAAGTCAATGCAGGACAGTTTGCTACTTTTCAATGCACTGCCAATGGTGGAACAGACCCAAGTGACAGACTTTGGTTACAGGTAATTTCTTTTTTGCCTAATGCACTGATATCTGGAGAGAGTCTGAAATGAATGTAAAACATGAAAAATTATGGGCTGTCAATTTCATCAATATTAGATTTTATTTTGTCTTTGAACTGCTCCATGGTTGATATTCTTTTGTAGAAAGTGCTACTGGGAGATTTTCTTGCTTTGTTTCAGTGGAATGCCTTACTAAAAATCCCGTTTTCCTTATGTGTGGCAATCATGAGTAAAGCTAAATCCCCAAGGAAGAATAGATTACTTTCTTACAATGTCTGTGCTGGCTAACTGCAGTATTATGCATAGTGATTTTCTTGGCTTACCTCTATCTCTGTTCAGTATTTTCAGCTAAAATTCCATTTTGACAGTTTAGGTGTAGAGAAGACCATGTATAACAGTCAAATCTGACCTTCTATATTTCAGAGCCAAAGAATCTTACTTATTCATTGAGTCCATTGTTTTTTACTGAATTGGTAATGTAGCTTCTAGGTGTCAGATCTTGATTTGAAGTCTGTCTCCAAATCATTCTCTTTCAGTAAAGACAATGTTCTCTTATGCATATGTGTAGCCTGGTATCAAAACTATGCTTTTTTTGCTTGATCTCTTTTAATAATGGGGGTGGAAGTTTAAGGGCTCTCTTGCTGCCATCATTACGCAGCTGTTCCCTACAGCAAGCAATGGTGAGTGTTTGTACAGCACCTCCAGATTCCAGTGATTTCCATACATGAAAACCAACATGCTAGAACTGAGACTTTGTCTGTGAGAAGCAAGTAAGGACAATAGAAATAAGTGAAGCAATGTCTGAGAAGTTCAGTCAGATGTAGCTGCAGTACGTGGAGAAAGAGGGATAAATGAAATTGGCAATGCTAACAGGTGGGACTTAGAAATGAAATTCTCTATTTCTGTTTTTAAACAATTTCAGCCTTTTACTGTAGTTAACCTTTTCCATTGCAATTGCATTTTGTAAATTATTTGTGTCAGGTTAAACAACCGAGTAGTTACAAAAAATCTAACACCAAAAAAAAATTAAAATCACTTGAAAAGCTAAGCCTGATATTTATCTGTATATGAATGATGAATTGTTAAGTCTGTTCAGAAAGAGCCTGATCAAATGCATTGAAGGCAATGAAGATCTCCTTTGGGTTTTTTTGGGGTCACATGGGTATTTCCAATCTCTTGCTGATACAAGGCTGATATTTTTCTAGTCCTCCAGCACATTAAAGACAGTATTCACTGTTGAATTGGTAGAATTAGACTCCTCTCTTTCTGAAGCCACCAAGATTTTTTTAAATAATTATTTTTCTAGTTATGGAAGGGTTTAGCATGTATGGGAAAATAGCAGGTTGCTATTTCATCAGTTACATCCTTTCTAGTACCTTTGAACTTCGATGTAATGCTCTACTGTAAAACTGAAGGTAGAATTCAATATAAGGAAATCCTCATTCCATTCAGTTTTTCCAAATGCTTCAGGACAGTACCATTTCACCTTTAGTTTTTTTCACAGAATTTAGGACACACAAATTCTTTAGCAGAATGTAATTTCTTTATTGTATAAATTAAATACCCTTCTAGAACTTATGGAATACAAAAGTATTTTATTAACAGCACAGCAATTCCAAACCATCTGAGTTTGAGTTGATTCCTTGTTTATACATGATTGAGATTTTTTTTTTCTATTTGAATGATAAGAAAGTAGTGACAGACTTTTAGAGGAATTCTATCTTCCTACAGGCCCACTGTTTATTTATTCTGCCTGTACAGCTATAGGTCCCCCTGGTAATCAGCCTAAGGTTGTGCAAATTCCAGGTGTGACTTTGCATAAGAATGTTTAAAAGTTGACAGGATCTCCTGGATAGTTTGGATTTATTTTTGCACTTGTTTGCCAGTTTCCACAAATGTCTGCTGCAACTTACAGTGAGAGTGATCAAACAGCTCCATGTGTGGGGTGCTGCAAATCGAGGCTGTGAGAGAACAGTTCCCTACAGGGTCAGCCGGATCTTAGCACACTAGGAGGTCATTAATGGGCAACAGATCCCAGCCCTTGCAGCTGTCCCTTCATACCTGACTCTCTGCTTTCGTGGTGTGGTGTTGAGGAATTTTGTATATGCCTGTGTGTGACATCCCCTGACACTGCTGCAGGACTATGAGTGCAGTGCAGGTATCAGTAACAGCTGTCAGAAAACATGGAAACATGGCATCTTCTACATCATATGACTGGTCGTTGAAGATCCTTGTGTTCACAGTAGCACTAATATTCAACTACAAAACATCTTAAAAGACATTCTTATATACACTAGAGTCAGAATAAAATGAACACCGATCCTTGGGATCGGTGCAGGCACTCAGGTAAGAGGGATTCAGGGTTTAGTGGTACTGCAAACAAATCATGCAATCTCTGTATGCTTAGTTTGTTCACAAATAAGACTAAGCCTTTTCTACTATCCTTCTGGTGGTCTGTTTCATTACACCAATAAAACCTTAAGGGTACATAATAGTAAATAAATAAATACAGTTGAGTGCTATTATCAGGGGCTTTTCAGCATTTCTGCCATGTAAGTCATATCAGGAGACCTAATCTGTTTGGACTTGACAATTTCAGAATACCGTGAGATAATTTGCTCCCAAATGATTTCCAGTACCTGTCATTTTTTTCAGATTCACGTTGTTAGTCTGAAGTGCAGGTAAATTGCCAGGATGAAATCCCAAACCCACTGAATTCAGTAACACTTCTGCAGTTTCCAGTAGTGGCAGGATTTCACTACTGTACTTGTGACTCTTATTTAGTACCTCACTGCTTCTATGCAGTAGAGTTGAAGTTTAGAGGTACACATTTATCTAATGAACAAATTCTTTACTTTTTACAGTCTGCTGGACAGTGAGGGCTATCTTTTCTTTAAAACAAATGAATAGTGTTGAGTTGGTTCATTATTTTAGTCTCCATGTCTTTCCTAGGTACTTGCTGGAAACAGCATACATGTTTTAGGTCTAATAATGCCCAGGCCTTGAAGCAGTCCTAAGTGAAATCCAGAAATCATACTTGACTTGCCTCAGTTTTTTTTCTTTCTCTTTTCAAGTCTTTCCCACTCTTATTCCCTATGGAACATGAAGTCTTTTAATTTATGGAGTATTGTGGAACTTTCTACAATTGAAAGGGCCTGGAGGGAATCACAATTCATATGTTAGCTGCCCAAATTAGACCACTGAGGCATGAAATTTGTTTCATGATGCTGTGATCAGTATTTACTCTTTTGGGAAAGGGAAGACAGAAAGCTGTTTACCTACTGCATAGTGCAGAAAAACATTTTTTCTCATTCCACTAGGCAGCCATATTCCCTAGTTCATGAGCTATGATTGTAAGCTTGTCAGATAATCTGACAGCAGACTGTGGGTATTTTCAGTGATACCATTTCAGGTTAAATTCAAATGAAAGGACTCAAGAAAACCATGTAGTATCATACAAGTTTTCTGTCATTTTAATGAGTGTCTGGTTAATAAGGTCATGGGTTAAATTGTATGTTTTTGAATTCACATCTCCACTAGCTGATATTCTTAACGTAAACATACCTTAAAAATAAATCTGAATTTCTACAATTAAAAGATGTGTCTAATCTGCTTACATTTTCTTTTTTCACATCTGTGAACACAGGTTATTGCTAGTATGTGATGACTCTTTCTCTTCTATTGAATGGTTGAGCAAAAATGTCATTCCTGTGCTCCCACTGTGGGAAAGAAATGAACAGGTGCAACACTGAACCATTAATGGTCAAATGAAAGCAGCTGAGACAGTCTTCTGAAAAGCCTCTTAGTGTCCAGTAACTTGGCATAGGAAACACAACTCTGAATTATAGGAGAGAGGGTGCAGAATTCCTTTTTGGAAGTGACGTGCTTTTGGTGCAGTGTATTGGCTTGCAAGGAATTGGTTTGTTTTTCCGTAGCTTCCGAGGCCTTAGTCCATCTCTTCATTTTCCCATCCTCATCTGCTGCTCCTTGTTATTTGCAGTGGGTTGGTTCTGTTGCCTCTGTGTGCTGCTTGTTCTTAGAATGAGCTACAGTATGATTTACAGGAAATTGCTGTCAAGTCATACCCAGATATAATGAAATTTCATTTTAATATCAAACACAATCTTTTGGTATTGCAATTGCATTTTTCAGACATGTACTTTGACTCAATGTGAATAGCCTTTCTTGAGAGAGCTTCTTCAAGGGGTGGAAAGCTGTAGCTGATGAAAAAGAGAGGTCATCACTTCACTGCAGTAATTTATTTTTCCTGGCTTTATTCTAAAACACGGTTGAAATGTAAATAGTTACTTTAAAATGTAATTCTCAGATACGTAAATTGTATTGCAGAAATAGAGAACTAAAAGTGGAAATTTGTTGAAGGTGAGCAGATAACAAAGGATCTCGGGATATGTCTGACAGGTGTAGTAAGCAGCATCATCAGATTTACCAGTAGCAAGAAACTAATGGATATTTTTTGATAAAAGGGGAGAGGGTGAAAGCTTTCATATCTTGATTTATGCATGCAGAATATGCACTACTTCATTTGCAGCCAAGAAACTTGGAACAGTATCACCTTAATGGCCTATCTCTCTTCTACCTTATGTAAATAGTTTATTTCCTGGATTTGGCTTTTCTTTTCATTTTTCTTGAAAGCTGTCTTTCACCTTATTCAGTGTATTTTTTTTTTTTATTTTCAGTAACTTTTGGCTGAAGGTGTGAATACTATGAAAGATGTTATTCAGCTATATACAAAACTACCTGTATACATTATTTATTACTTTTTCAAAGGAAGAGATATAGTCCTGTGTCAGAGGGAGTTCTGGAAAGCAAATTGTTTTCCTCAGGAATACAAAGGTACCCAAATGACAGATATCAAAAACATCCTTGTAAGAATTTAGAACAAGTGAAATTACTCTTTGCAGATGATGAAAATCAAATAGATTTATAGGACATACAAAATTGTCTGTGTGTGTGCATGTGCTTGTTTATGTAAATTGCATACAGTAACCCAGAAGGTGAACAAAGTTCTGGACTTGCATAAGAATTTTTGTTGTGCTGTATACTCTCTTAGACTTTCCCATAATTATCATTTTCATTGCCAAGTTTTGAAGTAGTCAAGGAAAAAAAAAGTGTTTTGGCCATTTTGATAGTGAAGCATCAATTCAACTGTGAAATCATACAAGTGTCTTATAACTTGTTAACACAACCAGGTGGAACTATTGATGTAAACTGTACCATGAGATAGGCCTAAAGATGTTCTTTTGAGTATTAAAGTATTTGTTGTTTGATGAGTAGGTGCATTTGTGTACTACAGGAGTGCACAAGACCATTTTTCCTCCTGCTCATCGATAGTTCAGTCTTCCAAGACTGGTCAAACCACCTTGTGCACTGCAAATTGTCTAGAGTCCATTGCCTTGAGAAGAGCATAATGACATCAGTCAGCTGAAGATTTTGCCAGAATTGCATGCATTCTGAAGTACATGCCTCCTGATGTGTTTTTAGTAGATAACCTGAGACTATTTTATTGTTAGAAGAACAATTAATGTCCTATAGGAAGGGACTCTATACATTACTGCATAGGTGAAAATTAAATATTTTTTTCTTTTTTTAAATTCTGGTGATTATTTAATATTATTTCCAGGTTTTGGAATGTTAATTTCCTTGTGTCCCCCTCGCCACTCATGTATATATTTAGTGCTTTTTTTGCAGTATATATTCTGTATTTCTATTAATTGTCATTAATTTTAGGTTTTTTTCAGTAATTGCACAGTAACTTTACCACATGGCAGAAAAATCTCTGTGAAGAACAGAGTGTGATATATATTGTGTTTGTGTATTTGTGTTAGTGTGGTTGTGTTAGGCAGTGTCTAAAGAGCTGTGATATTTGGTAAAGCCCTTATTATCTGCCTTACAGATGAATTATCTGATGCCTATAATACACTTTTTTTACGTGGGCTTACTGGTTTTATTCTTGTCTGAATATAGGTTTGACCAATGCTTCTCTGATACTAAGATTTCTCTTATGATATCTTAAATTATTAGCAATACCAGCAACTAGGAGAAATTAATTAATTGTAGACCATTAATGATAAATCCTAGTGAACATATGCAAGAAGCAAAATGTCATCCTGAAATTGTTTTATCTGTGAAGTGTTTTGACTTTGGTGAGGTTTGGAGGTGGCAGAAACCTTTGAGTCTAGTGATTTGATTAGTAAGCTGTGTGCAGCTAAATGTGTTGGGAGTGTGGTGGGCATGTCCATTAAAGGATGCCTTCCCCCTTGGACACCAAGTTTTTTGTTATAGTTTAGCTTCAGCAGCACCAAGTGGTACAGCAGGCGCTGTGTACTCTTCCCTTGCACAATGAGCAGTGAAAGGCACAGCTGGAAAAAAGTCAAATGCCTGATGGTGGAGCAGCTATTCTGAATTTATAGCTTTCCATGACTTGTATGACACGGTGCCACTCTAACAGGGGAGCCAGAAATAAGCCTTATTGTCTCTCCTGGAGAAACACTGGAGAAGCCTGGCCAGCAAAGCTGCTCTGCAGGCTGCGCCTCCCAGTCCCACCTAGACTGGAACGCACGGCACAAAAAAACCATGTGTTGGTAACCATGAAGAAATGCCAGTGAACTTTGTTATTAATACTAAAATAATTAGTAGGGGTAGGTAGAAAAATAAAGATCACTTCTATCATCATGTACCAGCCCCATCATTCCTAAATGGTGTGGAAGTGCTACCCAAAATAGTGGAATTCTGGTGAAAATACTTAAAGTTGTGAAGTTGTATGCTATGGCATTACTCAAAATCCCTTGAATGAGAAACTCTTCAGGACAATAAGCACAACAGATCATGTTGGTAGTGATGTCAAAAAAGAAACTCAAGGGGATGTAAGCAAATTTGATTATTTTCAAAAACCTGAAAAGCCTAAGCAACCCTTGATGCAGTAGGAGAAAAGTAGCAAAGATTGGAAAGAAGATGTGCTTTCCTCTGCAGTGGTGCTGGTTATCCATCAGGTTGCAAGGAGTGATAATGGGTGTTCTCCAAAGACCTTCCTTTGTTACCTGTCCAGCAGAGGTGGAGTCTGCTCTGCCAAGAGTGTGCTTGTGACACTGAAATACGCGCTTGGTATCCAACTAGTACACCCAACTGTTCCTGCTTATGAAGGCAATGTGGGATCTGAATTTTTTAATAGAGGCATTAAAGTTTGAAAAAGCATTTTTCTCACAAAAAATATTGTCCCTCATCTGCTGTCTTTTTGACAATCTCCAGTATCCAAAAGAGATTTGAGAGAAGAAGTAAACATGAAGCATTCATGAACTGTAGAAGTTTTGCTTTTAGAGGTACGCTGTAAACTCAGTTAAATCCACTGGGACCTTCATTATGGATAACAGTGCAAAACCTTAAGAGACCTGGGGAAAGCTTGGCAAAGTTTGTTTGTAAGTAACCTGAACAATGAGTGGATTTTGATCTTCTTCATTTGCATATTATATCTATAGTGTCAGAAGTACCATGCAAGAGAGCTGTTACTAGTTTTGTGTTACAAGGATGATACAAAACTTGAACTCTGGACAAAATACTTGTGGTAATAGGTAATAATGGTTCTTGTTTCTTCTTTCTTTTCTCTCTGTTTTTGATGTGTATCTCAGGTATTCAGAAGCTACCAAATATTAATGAATTGACTACATATATTGATTTGCAGAAAACTTGCTTATCTGCAGACAAGTATGGACTTAGGTCAGAGGGGATACACCTAAACCTTTCCCTTCCTCCATCCCCACATAGATACATTCTCATCTGATGAAGTGACCCATAAGAAAAGTTATTCTGGGATTACCTTTATCAGTTAAACCTTTTGGAAATTCTTGTCCGATTTTAAAAATGAAGCAACCCAAGGGTTCACTTTTCAAGAAACTCATTGTGATGTGTTCGACTTCCAGTTATTCTGGAACGTTAAATAATAAAATGGTGATTAGCAAACATATGATAATGAAACAGTTGATCTGTGCCACAGAGGGCAGGTTAAATTCAGCTTTCCTTTCAAGAGTGCAGGATGTTGGTCTGTTTCTGGATCCTGAACACTGCTTTGATATGAAGCACTGTTCAGCAGGAGAAGAATCACTTAAGGACACGCAAGAATTAGGCAACCGATGAAATAAATTCAGTAAGTTTTCTGTGCTATGCTGGACCTTTGGGAGGAAGAAACAATGACCTTTACCATGAATACTGTAGGTAAAATGTACAAACTTACTGCTGGGTGGAAGGTACCTTGTTCAAATTGGAGTTCAGGAGAGGCTTTTTTTTAAATAAAGAATAAAGGCTGTTGAAGCTGTTTTGAGGCAAGGAGAACCAAAGTAAAGTTTAAATCCAAGGAGAACATGATGGGAAGGAAACAGACCCCTGGGGCAGGTGAGTGTTGGGGGTGGGAGCTGTTAAACTGTGACTTGATTAGTGTGATTGTCTCAGTAATTAAGACTGAAACACCTCCAGCCAAAGCCCTCTACATCACCTTCTTTGTTACATGAACCAACTTGTGCCTTCATTTCTACTGATTATTGGTTCTATGGTTGTTTTTATTTACAAATTGCACTGTCAGTATTGAGAAATTTATTACGGCTTTCTTTTCTGCCTCTGTTTTCACCATTCATTCCTCCCATTTGGAAGAATCTATCCAGGAGGCAGTAGCTGGGCCCATAATGATTTGTTATCCTCAAATCTTTGTGTGTTTCTTTCTTGGCTGCTTCTTCCTTACCTGTTTGGTAGGACTCTGTTGCTTTGACTTTGCCTGCTATTCTGCTCGTTTTAAACTTTGCAATAGACTTCAGGCTGGCCCCAGAACTTGCATGTTGGAGTTTTTTCTTCCCTTGCTGCCTTTCTTCCCAAGATTAACACCTTTGAAGTGAAGGAAATGTGGGGCATGAGTGCCCTGGTTTTTAAATCTCCTGTTATGTAGCTGCCTAGAAAAGGCAGACAAAGACCTGCATTACAAGGCTTTGTATAGTGTGTACCGATGAAAATTAAGCTAATGAGCTCTGCTTCCTCAATTTCTCCTCGTCACTTTGCTTCTTTCTAGCCCCTCCATAAGCCTGGCATCTGCAGAATGCCAAGCCCCAGAGTATTTAAATTCCTGTATATGTTCACTTCAGTTTTTAGCAAGGTGTTCATCCTAGGTCTTGGAATTTTAAACACAAACAGGAGGATGATGAGAAGGACTAAGTGTTGTGTACTTCAAAGAATTAAAATACAGCATTAGAGTAAATGACTTTATAAGCAGGGCTGCAAGTTCAACAAAATGCATGGTAGATACATGGATCATTGCCATAATTTTTATTAAAGTATTAAACTCCCTGTTAGATATTTTCTGGTACTTTGTTTTCTCCAGATGTTTCTGAGGCTGTAGTTTCCTACAACTCATTTTATATTCTATTGTGTGCTATTAAAAATGAATGGAAAGAAGATTTGCGATTTTACATATTTTGTGAGCACTAGCAAATTGTTAGAGGAGATAAACTCTTCTTAGCTGCTCTGGAATTTAAAGTAAAAATAAGAAATAGATTGAACAGGAATTTAGTTTTTGGATTTATTTTTCTTACTTCTAAAATATCTGTGTAATAACAGATTTTCTCCTGTCAGAATGATTCAACATAATTTCACTATATGAGTAGAGAGTGACTGCTTTGGTTAAATTACAAAGAGTTTAATGACTCCAGAAAATGCATTGTCTTTGTTTACTTTCTGTGTTTGTAACTGTGTCTTCAAATAGATGTCAGTGCTTAAAATTTGATGTGACTACTCGATGTGTAACTTAAATAATATTTTATGGTACAACCTGACAGCTCCAGCCAGTATTTAGGTTTAGTCATAATAAGCAGGGACTTCTGGAGGCCTGTGTGATTGGAAGAAAAGGCTCAGTTATCAAACATTAAATTACTGAAAAGAGAAGCCTTTCTTGAAAAGTAAAAAAATAATAATAGTTTGCTTGAATGCCCATTAGTTACACCTGCAGAGAACAATTCCATCTCATAGCAGAATAATTCCAAATAGGATAATAATAATCTTTTTCCATCTTGGCCTTATTACTTAAATGAAATAGAGTTGTTACATTAGATGGAATAAATACTGGATAATCACAAGATGTGTGATGGCTCTAATCTAGACTGAGAAAAGTTGTCTTGGTTATGAACATGAATCTAGAAATTCAGAGGTAGCCATCTTAGTTACTGGAATTACATGAACTCTGCAAAGTAATATTCCTGAGATATTAATTACTATTTGATTTAGATTTTATACATATTTTAAACAGAAATTGCTTCTGGCCTTGCTCGTTTTGAGATCCCACTGGTATAACTCTAATCACAATTTTATAAATGTGTGTATTTGGAAGTGGGATAATGCAAACCCTTTCTTCTGTTAAAAGTATAAAAAGCTGCCTAATCTACCCATATGGACAGAGGGTGACTGTTTCCTTTTAATTCTCTTCTCACAAAATTGTTGATACATGCCTTGAGAGTGATTATCACTGGTAGTGCTGGATATAACATCCCAGAAGTTCAATGCCTTTGAATTGCTGCTGAAGGGTTTAATATATAGATTGTTGCTGCTAAATTGCTGTTCATTTAAAAGACTTAGAGTTAGTTCATTGCCTGGAAGAGCCAGTAAGTGTAATTTAAATAACTATAACCTATTTTTTTCATTCTAACTTGCCTGAAATGGAAAAATAACATGCATTTTAAAAATGCTTTTAGCTGTCTGTATATCCATTTAATATGTTGGTACTAGAAATATGGGTTTATCAAGCTGTGTAAATCCTGAAGTTAAATTAAGCTTATTTTTTATATCCCTATATATTAAACAACTTTTTAATAGAAAATTTATTCTTACAAGTGACTTACCAGTTACATATTTGCATTAGTTGGCTTAAATGGCATTTCTTTATATATGTATTTGGTATTTTTTGAAAGCTTTCTCTGAGCATTTGAAAATGCACAGGTTCCTCAGCAGCCAGTGGAATCTGTTACTTTCATTTTTGGATCTCAGTATTTATTCTGTGACCATAGTTCTTGTGTTCTAGGGAGGTGAGATAGCTCTGCCCTGGGGACGTGGCCTTTGTAGGCCAAGCAGGTCTAACATTAAATGATTATGGCAGCTTCCTCTTTGTAAAGAATGAAGTATCCTGTTCACACAGTTCTCAAAGTCCCAGGGGCAGGAAAAGCTAACAGCCCTAATCAGTAGAAAAGCCTCAGACTTTTGTGTGGCAAATTGGGGCTAAAGTAAAGAAAGTTAAAAGAACCGTCTTTATTTTTGAATTGTATTTAAAAGAAACAAACAAAACAAAAGCCCCACCCAGAAAACAGGATGCTATGAATTTGCTCGAACAATCTGTGCTAGTAGGTCTTAATACCAGTACCAGAGTGTTATATTGTTAATCATTAATTTTATCCTCTTTTCTCGAATGGGATCAGTAAATTACAGACTTGTCATTTTTTTGTTTATTTTTCAATAAAATGTCATGTATTTGGGAAGACTAAGGCTTTCATGTAAAAAGTGAGAGTTGGCAAGACCTACTGGTAAATTGAAGAATCTCAAAAAACCTGAGAGTAAAGTTTTAATGACTACAGTTAGTGAAACAGCATATCATAATTGAACTCTTATTTGTGGGAGTTTAGATTGTTGCATTAGTGAGTAATGAAGACTTACTTTTCTGAAGGCTACTAAAAATAGTTCTTTGTGAAGAAATGGTAACAGGATGTGCTAGAATGTTTAATAAACAAATTTTCATTTGATATGTTATTTTTAGCCATTCGAAATGAAATAGCTGTTAGCAGTCAGCACTGAGAGCTGGTAATTTATCACACAGTGAGCTGAAATGGGCCTGTTAAACACTGGAAAAAGGATGCCATACCTGGGTAACTTCCTGAAATCATTGCAGTAAGTCAGGAGAAACAAGATGTGAATCACAAATAAAGGGAGTGAAGCTGGATGTGTGGGTACTGCTACAATAGAAACAATTCTGTATTTATATATCAAATTGTTAATAGCATTTTTTTCAGATTAAAAATAGTCTTCTGCTGAAATAAGAGTTTGGGAGAAGTTGTAGGTGTGGGATTATTTTTTTAAATTTTTTTCTGCACAGCTTTTGTAACTGTCTTCCAGTTGCCTAGAGGATTGAACAATGCCTATAGATTGAACTTTCCTTATACTTGAATTCATTACCTTCATTACTGTTCCTTTATGCTTAGGCTTAAATCAATTAGGCAGCTCTCCTACTCATTTGCTGTCATCCCAGAAGGGAGGGAAAACTTGCTCTCTTGGGCTGTATTTTTTCTTGTGGAACGTAAAGCAATTAGGTTTCTTTGTCTTTGTCTGTTACAGACACTATATTTTCCTTGAATATATTTCTCCCCAAAGAGACTAAAGAAAAAAATTGTGATTTTTCCTTCTCCTTTGAGTTCTAGTAAAAAATGTCATGCTAGTGATTCTGTGGGACTGTTTGAGTTCTAACATATAATTAGACACGCTACACTTTGCCTCCATGAGTTTGCAATGTTCAAGAGAATTCAGTCAAGATAATCTTTATTGATAATAATCTCCTATATATTTTACAGCTTTGTTTTAGTCTTAATAATAAAAGCTTTTTTTTTCCAGAGCTCTTTCATGAATTTTGAAGCCACCATTAATAACCTTTTCTCACCTGGATTTTGGTGGAGGGAAAATTTGCTCGAATCCTCTGTGGAACCAAGCTGAGTTACATTTAAGGCTTCTCTAGCTTTTTCATTTGAGCAAGTGATGTGTGCTTCCTGGTCTGATTTGGCTTCTCTTTTTTCAGTTACAATTATTGGTATGTGAATCAATGGCATGTGTCACAAAGCCATGTAAATCAATTATTTGATCAAACTGAGATTTCCTGTTGTAGAACAGCACTTAAAACATTCAAAATCAGGTGAGATTAGTATATTTGAGAATCAGCAGAAGGTGAGAAAGATTATGGGACCCAGGTGAAATAGTAATTTATTGTAACTGCTACAGTGCATTGATTAGTTCCAATTTCCATTCTAAATATGCATGAAAAAGATGGGAAATATGTCCTATAGGGAGGGGTATTGGAGCAGTTTCCTTCAAGGACTGCTGGCAGTTTCTGTGAACACCCAGACTGTGAAGTTCAGGATTTTTACCAGCCACTTGGAGGTCTGAGGAGATGGTGTGGTAGGAGACAGTTCTCTGTGTAGGGCCAGGAGGGGCTGTGTATATGCATCATATCTTGCCATGATTGCCTCCTCTTCATGAACTGCAAATTAGTGCAGAAATTACAGTGGCATTGCCTAATCCTATCCCTTCATTTCTGTCTCTGTGGGAACAGCAAGAAATTGTTATTTTAAAATATTTACAGTTCTTCATGTATGGTAACTCATAAGAGTCCTGGTAAATTGTGGATGCAGGTTCCCCATGTGGAAGGGGGTTGTTCTGTGAAGGCTGTAGAGCAGAGTAGTTTGTTCCCACTCTAAATGAGCTGAGCTAGTTTAGGTGATAGAATTAATCAGTGTGTGGCACTATGTTTTTCCCTGGGGAATAACTTATCCTATTTCTTGGCAGGATAAAATAGCCTGCATGCATGTTGCATGCCTTCCTGATGTTGCAGCTAGAAAAATGGGAATAGTGATATGGATGGGTGTAATGTAACCATGAGATTTGGATACATATGGGATCCTTCAAGAGCCTGAAAGCTGTAGTAACATACTTTAAAACTGGCTTATGGCTTGTGATTGATCAGCCGTTCTGATTATCAGGATTAATTAAGTTATTGTATTAGGTAAGAAATAATGTGGCTTTTAAGAAATACTCATTCTCCAAACTCCTAATTAACCCACTGCTTATCTCCTGTTATCAGCAGCCATTCTCGCTAGAAGGATATTACAGTGGCAAAAAATAGTAGTTTTGAAATAGTAGTTTGAAATGTTTCTTTCCAAGTTTAGGTTTTTGTAACTGCCATGCCCCATCACAGAAGCTGCTTTATCAGCAGCTCAAACTTTGAGGAACCTTAAGGAGCTGTCAACTGTCTGAAGGAATTCTCAATAATTTTCAACTGAATAATTTTTAAGACATGATAGCACATTCTTCTTTGGACATCTTACACCTTTTTTTTTCCTTTCACATTAGCTTTACATCACCCACGTTTTCTTTTGAAGAGGAAATAACTCTACTGTGCATTAGAATTAGTATTTATTGTTAATTATGTTTCTTCTTTGGTATAACAGCATGATTAACTTGGACTTGGTTTTGTGATTTAGGGATAAGTTTAATTTTGTGCCTGTTGTTTAAAATTCTTCTGTTATAACTTGAATTTCAAGGATACTTCCAATTTAGTGGCAAATAAGATCATAGTAAAATGAGATCAGTATTTTCTATGTGTCTTAAATTCAGCTGGAGAAACTACAGACTCCAGGACAGAAAAACAGACATCACCAGTGTTGTTGGTTTACGGAAGCTTGACAGTGCAGGACCCTTGATCTGCTTGAAGCTCCTCAAGTCAGAGAAACATACCGGGTGTCAATATTTAGCATCAGACAGTGTGTGTGCCTTCCTGGAGAGAGTGATTTTTTGTGAAGTTCTAGTTGGAGTTTTCCAGTTTCTCTTCCATGTTTCGATAGTGGTTGCAGCCTTCAGTTTGTTGGAATACACTCCACTGTATGAAAAGTGCCTCTTTCTTGGTTGCTTGTTTGGGTTAATGTTGTCAGTACGTTTTGGTGGTTGGTTTGATTTTATTTTTTTCCATCCAGCTTTCATAATTCAATCATTTTACATTTTTTTGCGGGCTTGTGAGTGTTCATAGTGCACATATCCTATTTCATGGTCAGGTGGAGCATGAGTTGTGATGAGGATTTGAGAGCCAAGTCTCTCTGCCATTATCTTTGTGTCAAAGGATGTGGCAAGTTGTCATCTGTGCCTTCTTCTGTCTTCCCCCCTCCGTTTTTCACTCCTTGTGCTCCTCAGCTGTTACAGGGCTCATTTTCTTGTGCCATACATGTAATGTGTTGAATTGACAGCAAGACACTGTGCTGAAAAAGAAACTGCCCAGTTTCCAGTGCCATGCTGAGAAAGTGAGAGATGGAGACAGCTTCAGGTCATTTACCTGATAAATCTCTGCCTAGTCTCTTCTACCAGAGTCACTGATAACCCTTGGGGTGGGTGCTGCTATGAGAATCATCCACTGATGTTTCCCTGAAAAATGCATATCTCAAGCAGCAGATGCAGGGGAAGGCAAGAGAAAGCACGGACTGACTATGCTGGGCTTCATTTTCTAAAAAATTAATAAATTTAAGTATTTGTGTAAAACAAGCTAAGCAAGTAAATGTTACATTGTTCTCAAATCTTTCTATTAGGTTATCTATAAAGAGTTGAAAGCAGCTGTTACAGATTAATGGTTGCCCACTCATGATGAATGGTTTAACTCATGTGGGAAGGCAGAAGTCTTCCTGTCACACCTGTAAAAGTAACATACAGACTTCTGCTTTTATCTATCCTTCCCTTCTGGGGAACTTGTGAGAAGTAAAATAGGTTGTCAGCATATATTTTTTTAATATGACTAATCACATTGTTTCTTTTCTGTGCCTAGGGTATTTATGTACGGGATGCACCATTGAAGGACATAAAAGTGTTCAATGCCCGACGATTTGTAGCTCTTTTCAGTGTGGTGAATGCCACCAAGCGGGACGCCGGCAACTATCGCTGCATGATCCGGACGGAAGGAGGAGTTGGTGTATCCAACTATGCAGAACTGATAGTCAAAGGTACTTCACCATACAAATCAGTATTGGCATGCTCCCTGTGTGGAATCAGGGCTTGCAGTTGCTAATGCAGTAAGAATGTCACCCATAGCCTGTTAAACTTGATAAGAGGTTCAGTAAATAGATTTTGCTTATGTAAATCTTAAGAGTCTATCCAGCTGTAACAAGGGAGTGATAGAAGAAGCCAGGGTTAATTAACTAGGTACTTGTTGATTGCTGTTTTAAGTATTTCACTAAAATGCACTGTTCAGACCTATACACCTTTACAAACTTATTTGAAGTATGAACATGATAATGGCTACTTGCCCCCTTTGTGGACATTGTATTCTAAAATTTTACTTATTACAAAATATGCAAGATTTACATTTAAGTGAATACATAAAATACACATATTTCAGTATATGGAAAGGTTTTTTTGAAAACTTTGGGGAGCACTTAGATGTAAGTAGAATGGGGAATAGTCTGTTACCAGTAGAAGAGGATGCAAGAAAGCCATAATTGAGAATAAACCATTTTCCAAAAGCAAGAATAGGGTTTTAGTGAATGTGTTGTAGAGAAAATGCAGAGAAACAGGACAAGAGAAGGATGTTGGAAATAACCAGGGTATGAAGGTAACAAGACAAGAAAAATTGTAGCATGAAAACATAGAAGAGCTATTTGAATGGACAGATGAAAAAAGAAACAAATAGAGTGGGTGAGATGAGAATGTAATTATAAGGTGTGGTGGAAAAAATGAGGTTATTTCAGTCCAAGCATGAAAAGAAAATAAAGTAGATGGCCAAAAATAGATAGGTATGAAAGTCAGCAAAAAAGGAAGCATGGACTATAGCCCCAGCAGGAATGATGAAGCATGTTTCAGACCTAACACCAGTGAAAACAAAGAGGAATGAGTACTGCCTGAAGGAGGCAGAGGGAGGAGTTACTGCATCAATGAGGAGAGGTACAGGAAGCCAAAGGAGTTCAGTTCTTCTCAGTCTCTTTGATTCAGGGTGTTTTAATTTATTAGTGCTTCTTTTGAGGTGCAATAGATGAAATTATGAAGCGTATCATTAAAGCATTTGTGCTTACCCAGATTCTTTCAGAAAATCTGCACTGGGCACTGCGAGCAAGTGGATAGCCTTAGGGTGTAATCCCATTAACTGCTTGTAGAGTGGCAAAGTAATTATGGTAATCCCCATTGCCTGTGTTGGAGCTTTTATGAGACCACCTGCAGGTCATTCCTTCTGACCTAAAAAGACCCATTTTAAGCATTGTGTTGTAAAACATTAGATGACTGTACTGAACAGCAGCATTAGGGGCTAATGAATAAATACGCTTTCTTATTGATGGTATATAATTAAGAAATGGTATTTCCTAATTTTTAGCAGGTTTTCTGCAATATCAGTTAGCAGACTTAAAAGATAACAGATTGATTTCAGTGCAGCTATATATTTTTTTAATCCATTGCTATGCATAAATCATGAAGAATGTATATATGCCCACACTGCATGTTTAGTATACTTGTGAATTGCTGATGGCTTAATAATAGTATGTGTAAAAACAGTGGTGTAATTACTCCCCCCTCTTTGTTACAAGCAATGAATTTAATTCTCTTCTCATTTACACTTGTGTAACTAAACTGCCTTATGAGGAATTTCTTTGGAATTACATTGCTGGAATGACAGGAGAGTCAAATGGAGCATTTGTAAGTTGAAGAGAATCAGTTCTTCACATTTATCATGCTCTGTTTCATTTTGGTTACTGAACCTGTAACTCAAGTTGCAAGAAGTTTTGCTCTGGCATAAGACTTTTTTCAAAACATTTTTGCTTTTAAGTCGAGATGTTTGCACAGTAGAGTGGGTTAGAACTCTGTACAACATTCATTCCACTTCACTGTAGACAAAGTTTCACTAAATAGGAACTTACTCTAAGTAGATTCCAATTATGTGTGGAAAGATCTTTAGGCTTTGTAGTGCTCATGTGGCACTGGAGACAAGGTACCAGAACTCTTGAAAAGAACAGAAGGGCTGCTAGTTTCAGGTGCTGCGAATCAAACCTACAATCACAAAGGAATAGGAATGAGATCTTGAAAATGAAAGACATGTAAGAAACTGCCAGGTGTTCTTACTCTCTTCTTTTTTTTGGTCTTCTTTTTTCACCTGAGTGAGCATGTTACAGCAAGGTTTCAGCAGTATGGAGGGGGAAAATTGCAATTAAAGAGCTATTTGTTCTGTTATTAAATAATAGTAAACATGAGTATTGTCTAGTTAATGAGAAAAAGCTTGTCAGTGAACAATTAGTCCAGCCTTAAAGTGGAGAGAGGAAAGTTTTAGTTGAAAACTTGTTTGTGGTAACTTACATACCTTTTAGAGGATGGTGTAATAAAGTATTGATTGTTCTATTTAAATAAATCCTGAAGGGGAGGTTTTCAATTTACCTGAGTGTTTGTTCCAATAAGAAAGGCTGAAAAGACAAGTGCCTTGTCATTGTATGTGCTCAAATGGCACGATATCCTCATCTAAGTTTGTCAGAGAATTGGATTGAAATGTCACTTTATCTAATGGGAGGCATGAAATTGGCCTTGTCAGATAACCCACTTATTCTAAAAAACATCAGCTCATATCTAATAGATGACATAAAAGTAATCAAACATTGAGCAAAAGGAAAATAGTCAGGTGGAATTGATTAAATGTGTTTGGTGGAGTAAATTAGAGTTCTGCATACAGTCCCTAGGTTGAAGTTTTCTAAGAGCGGGCAGATCCAACGCAGATTAGATTTAGGAGAACAGAATGAGCCTGTCAAGCAGACATCAGATTATTACAGAGTTCAGACTGCTTATTGAGTTCAAACAAGGTAAACCTAGGTGTCAAATTGGTTAAAAGGAGTTTGGCTAGGTTTTTAAGCAAGGGCATAGAAAGGTAGCCATCTGTAATGCTGGCAGCTTAAATGTCTGAATTTTCCAAATGGAAATTTTTTTTAACACTGGGAACAGAACCAAACCTCTTCAAGACCTCTAGAGCAAGGAATTTGTTCTGGAGGACAAAGCCATTTTGACATCAAGACATAGTAAGAAAATATCAATAATTACTTATCTGTGGTATCAACTGTTCTCATACATTAAATATACACAGATACTTGGCATCTTCATGCTGGATCCATCACTCTCTGTACCCTTTTTTTTACCAGCAGTGGTGGCATTAGAACGTATTTTTATTGCTGCCTAACAATTCCTATAATGGAGTCCAGTTTCATGTGCTTATTTTGTAGCAAACTGACTGGAGACTTGTATTTTTCAGTGTGGGAGTGTGCCTCAGCCTGGAGGTGTTGAGAAAACCTCCAACAAGAAAAGCTGATAGAGTTCATCCATCTTAGTGAACTTGCCATAGGAAAGTGCTGTAGGCTCTGGACTTTGAAGCAGTAATATTTTTTCAAGAGGGTACTAGTTATGTCAAAAATGTGATATTTCTCTTCCTGTGAAAATCTGTTCTCAAATATAGTTAGTTAACAAACTACTAAATAAAACCCAGCAAGACCCTGGGACTCCTTTGAGTTCATGTTTCCAATTCCCCTGAAATTCTAAATACAGTGTACGGAATTTAATTGCAAGGAGGATTCTGAGCTCCTCTGGGGCAGTGCTGGATCCAGGCACAGGATCAAGACCTATGAGCTTACCATTTGTGTGCTTTTAGTATACAGTCCTCATCCTTGTACTTTGAGAGTAAAATGGTGATAGATTAACAATGTGGATAGTGAGGAGTGCAAGAACAGGAAGCTTGCATACCCAGATGAGGTTGTTCATGCTGGGACAGAAAGGAAAGGCAAACTGGGCGGTGTTTTGAAATGAGAGGGGGAAGGTAGGTGAAAATGGGGACTACACAAGTGCTAAAAGCTGGGGAGAAAGATATGGGGGTGCTGGTTGACATCTGGCTGAACCTGAGCTGGCATGTGGTGACCAAGGAAGTGACCAAGAACCTGAGCTGGCATGTGGTGACCAAGAAGGCCAGTGGCGCCCTGGCCTGGATCTGGCCAGCAGGACCAGGGCAGTGATTGTCCCCCCTGTACTTGGCACTGGTGAGGCTGGCTACACCTTGAGTGCTGTGTCTCATTCTGCTCCCCTTACTACAGGAAAGACACTGAGGTGCTGGAGTGAGTCCAGAGAAGGGCAAGGAGCTGGTGAAGAGTCTGGAGAGTGGGTCAGGAGCAGCTGATGGGGCTGGGGATATTTGGCCTGGAGAAAAGGTGGCTCAGAAGGGACCTCATTGCTCTCTACAGCTGCCTGACAGGAGGTCATAGCCAGGTGGGGGTCAGCCTCTTCTCCCAGCAACAGGGGAAAGGACAAGAGCTCATAGACTCCAGCATTGCCAGGGAGATATGGGGTGGACATCAGGAAGAATATTTTTTTCTTGGTTAAGCATTGGAATGGGCTGCCCAGGGAGGGAGTGGGGTCCGCATCCCTGAAAACATTGACTTAGTGCCATGGTTTGGTTGGCATCTTGGTGTTTGGTCAAAGATTGAATTTCATTATCTTGGAGGTATTTTCCAACATGATTCTATGATTTTGTAGAGGGGAAGAAAGAGGGGAGGGTAAACATATCCACATTCATGCATTTGCAAAAAGTGAGGAAGTAGATTTTGTCATTTTTCAAGATAGTGCTTCTGAGCCACAGAGAAGAAATGTCTATTTTTGTCTTCTTTAACTCACTTAAATCTTAGAGATTTATATTACCTCCAGTGGCATCTCAGTGTGATGCCTTTGCCCTCCCAATTAAAATTTGAAAATAACTGCAAGGTAAAAGATGTTAAGATGTTGTAGAAAATGTTTGGAAAATCTGTGTAATTTAAGAACAAAGTAGTTTAAATGGAGTTGCAGTTTCAAGTGTGTTTTCAATTTATAAAAAGTGCATAAGACTAAATAGTTTACATTCATGTATGTCTACATTTGTTTTTATTATCTGTGTGAGAGAAGGGGCTGCTCTTTATGATAAAGTCTGTCTTTTTCTCATATTTAATATAAGTGACCCATTTATGTAGAGTTACTTGAGAGCACCTGCTTAAAGCTTTCACCTGGAGACCTCTGGCTTTGTAAGGTAGCCACTATTCTCTTTCCTTAAGGTATTGTGCCCATTGTCATTTGTCAGAGAATTCAAGAGGAGGTTTGAAGTCTTAAAAGGCATAAAATTTGAAATATGGATCCACTTTTTTTTTTCAGTTAATATTCTATTTTAGAAACCTATGTTCAAAATATTCACAGTACTGAAAAAATTTGGCCATTTGCTTCAGGAGGAGATCTGCAAGGAAGAACTCCTCTTCAAGATAAGTCATTGTACTAAATAGCTACTGCTACAAACTTGTTTCTGCTGTCAGTTGAACATCCTTCCTTGAACATACACAGCCCTGAAATATCAAGTCTATTGTACTGTTTTGTAAAGGTATTAATTTGCATGAAATTTTATTGAGACTACCCCAGGGGCTGCCAGTAAAACTGCTTTTAGTGAAGGACAGTAGTGCTGCAGTGTGGTACCTACCTGATTCAAACTCCTCAGCATCTTAAAAATATTAAATCATTCTGTCAAAAGAAAAAATAAATTAATAAAACAGAAGAATACATTTCAGACTTCACTCTTAAAATCAGTTCATTATATTTGTATATACAATGTTTGTATTAGAGGATCTGCTTTAATTGACTCTCATGTTTTTAACCAGTCACTTAATATGAGCATCATATGTGTAATGAAGGGTTGATTTTAGGTACTCTCAATCTCTGGTAAGAAGGTAACTTTTGGTCTTAAACCATGTTAATAGTATAAAATTGCAGGCTTTGCTGAAATAGTGTAACTTGAATTAACCTTTTCATTGTGGTCCCAGAGAATTGAAAAACATGCCCTGAGGTATATAAAGACAATAAAATACTATCTGTTTCAAGTACTTGTAATATTTGGAATGAATTGGTGTAACCACTAACCTTAGTGACCTAACTCCTGAGTTTGCATTTTGAATAGCACTTCAACAGCCTTTAGTAGCATTTGAAACTTGAAAGTAATTAACTGTTCTTTCAGCATGGCTAACTAAAGGCCTTAGGATGCTTTATAAAAGTTCCATTTCACGTCTTGGTTCACAAAACAGCCTAGTGATTTAAATTGATGCTAAATCATTTTGAGTCAAGTCAGAACTGTTTCCAGACATACTATCACTGTATGGAGCCATAGTTTACATACTTCAGGAAGAATAGTTTCAATAAAACTGCAGTATGTTTCTAACTCAACAATGACATCAGTTTGCCATATATTGCTATTGACATAAAACAATGTTTTCACTGCTGATTTGAAAATCTAAACAATATTCTTTATATCCTGGAATCTGCCACAATATTTTTATTTTTATGTCAATTCCAATTAGTAATGCTTAATAGATATCTTTGAAGATGTTCTCGTTTGTTGCCCTTTGTATTCTGTTCTTCATGATAGTAATCACTTAGTTTTTATAAGATGAAAACACACAGTGAATGATGCCTGTGTTTGCTGGTTTGTAGTGTTTTATTTCATCAATTGCTAACAGATTGCACAGATAGAAGCTTGCATACAAGTGTACCTTGCTAATTAGAAACACCATCTATCTGAGACACAGCTAATCTTCAGTGCACTGAGTGTTCTGAGTTAGTCTTTCTATAAATGAAAAAAGGTAGAATACTGTAGGATAATTACATATTTGTTAAAATAGCAATTCTGCTGTTTCTCAGGAAATATTCAGGAAATACTGAATGCTTCCCAGAGATCCTTTCTCCCTTTTGCTTCATTCTTTTATTTTCTTTGCTTTAATTGTGACTTTGAAGAGCATGACAAAATGATGAAATAGATAAATTCAACTTCTTGTCTGTTTGACTACCTGTATCTCAACACAGAGGGAAATGGTTAGCATAAGAGGCTCAATCTGAATCTAAAGCTTAGGGAAGACAGATGTCCTTTCTTCATTGCATATTCTGTGTAGTCTTAAGAAGGTGGCAGTGTTTGCTGATAGATATGTTAAGAATGGAAAAGAATATTGGATCAAATAGTGCCTTATTACAGTGGCTTGATTTCATTCTACTTGAATATATTTAACCAACAAGAAGGTGAATTTTTTGCAGATATGATGCATGAAATAGCGGAATAATTTAACCAGTAGGGTAAAAAATTATTTGTTATTTACCTTTAAAAAAGATGATGTCTGCAAATTATTTCTGCAGTCTAATTTAAAATAAGATGTCCATCAAATATTAAATTAAAGTGGGTTTAAAACTTTGGTCGGGTTTGAAATATTCAGAATCCAAATTATCAGGATATCACATGAATGCTTGCTCTGTGATGCAGAATACCATTTCTGTATGGCAGTTAGTGAAAATAGCCATTACATGAAGTAGAAACAGACCTCAAGTAAAAACTCAAGAAATCCTCCAATAGCTTTCATTTAGAAGATCCTTGATTATAACCAAAGTATAAAATTGAAAAATTACTGTACTTACTCTGCTTACACAGAAGTCTGAAAATATGAAGGCTGAGTAGTTAGGTATATGGAAAATAATTCATAAAAAATTCATTTTGTTTCTCTGCAGAAATTCCTATTCTCGTTATGTGTAAGGATAGGCTACAACATGAATGGTATCTTGAAAATACTAGTTTTGAGTAGGGTTAATATTAATATCAAGAAAAAACTGTATTTGTATGAGAATACCTGAGAATCTTTCTTTTTAAATTGGGAGTTGCCATGGAATGTCGAGTGAATAGAATTCCATTTGCACCTGATTTGGAGTTATGAGGTTTAAACCAAAAGCTACAGGTTAAAATCTCCAACTGCATAAGCAAAAGAATCTGAATATTGCATTTTAATGAAAATAAGTCAGTCTGTAGAGGTGATTTCTTCATATCCATGTTTTTATGCTGTCTTCAGCTCTAATGTAGTACATTGCTTATTTGAATGTTTTAGAAGTAGAAAAAATTGAAGTGTAATCATGGCTTGTTATCATACCTCACTGTTTTTCAGAGCCACCAGTTCCCATTGCTCCACCTCAGCTGTCCTCAGTTGGTGCAACTTACCTCTGGATACAGCTGAATGCCAATTCCATCAATGGGGATGGACCCATTATTCAAAGAGAAGTTGAGTATCGAACTTCGAGTGGAAGCTGGTATGACATACAACCTGTGGACTCCACAAGCTATAAGATTGGGCACCTGGATCCTGATACAGAATATGAAATCAGTGTGTTACTTACAAGACCAGGTGAAGGAGGAACAGGATCTCCTGGCCCAGCTCTCAAAACAAGAACAAAATGTGCTGGTGAGTACTTCAAAGTGACAGGAAAGATGTAAACATGTTTCTAGGGCTGAAGACATAAGTTAATTCACTGGCAGTTTTTACTGTCTTAAACCAGCAGGTTGCAGGAATTAAGACTGAATGGTTTTAAGTATAACATATTGGCATTTTCCAGCTACAGTGACCTTGAAAGCAACCTTCCATGCCCCTGTAGACTGCAGATGAAATAATGACTGTGCGTGCTTTTATTTTTTTTTTTCCGATGTCAGTTGTATCAAACTTGTAGATAAAGTGGAAAGAGATCCTGGGTAACAGCAAAAGCATTCACTGTTGAGTCCCAATTAGCAGATGAGGTTTAGCAAAGGACTGCTTTCTTGAGTGACTGACAGCATGTCTCTTTCCTGAATGAGATAGTGCAATTTCTGGTGCGTTGTAGCAATCTTGGCTACTGTTTTGGATGTTATAATTAATAGAGCTGACCTCTGATTGTAATAGCATACAAAGTTCACCTATTTTATAGAAGCAATTGTAGAATAATTTTCAGTGAGACTGGCAGTGATATTAGTTTGGGATTTAGCTGCTCAGAAAATAATAGAGGATACTGTGACCTGGATTTTCTTCAGTCATTACTATTTTCCCCCAATATTTTGAATCATCTCTTTGCTGCTGTAAAGCTGGTGGAAGATAGGCAGGAGCGTAGCTAGAGAAAATGGGAGTAACAAGTGGTATTAGCTCATTGTTCCTAGTCTTTTAAGGAATTACTTAGTCTTACTTGCCTTTTTAACACAAAAAATTGTGTACTTCAACAGAAATACTGTTTCCATTGCATATACTTTTTTTAAAGTCACCTGGCCACCTATCAGTGAGTAAATGTCATTTCAGTTGAATTGAATCGGTGTGATGTCAAACACAAAATGAAATATAGTTGCTGTCAGAATCGCACATTTATGTTCGGAAGATGCAAACTTATACGAGTACTAAATATTTGATGTTATTTTTGATACTTTTTCTTCCTCTCATAACTGGAAAGAAGTATCTAATGTAAAGAAAGCAATGCAGCTAAATTATAGTAATAGTTAAGAATTTTGTATTTATAAGATTTTCTCTACTAAGCTAAGCTAACTTCAGCTTAGTCAAAAGTGGAGCATACAAATGAAGTATAGCTTCCTTCAGGAGGGTTTCTGGGTCACTATGCCCTTCATAATAATTTAAATGTATGTCTAGACAAGGTAAGTAGATATTTAATACACAATTATTTCAGTTATTTTAGCACTAAACAGTTTTTCTAATAGTTTTTTCATCTGCTTGTATGATCAGGTAATGCTGTGTTTGCTGCTGTATGATTCTGTCCTGTAGGATTGTGTTGTGTTACCAACCTTGGATTAGTCACAGATCCAAAATGCAGTGCCAAACAGGCTGCTGTGAAGGAAATTTAACTCCACCTCAGCCAGACTTAGGAGAGAGTGATATCCACAATTTTAGTTATATTTAAGAATATCATATGCTTTGTTTTCTCAGTGGTACATACTGTTGAGTATTAAAACAGGTATTCAGTTTCATAAACCATTGTATACTGGAAGTGTTTTATTACCTGGTAGTGTCTTGTAATACATCAGAATTATTTGTGTTTTCATTAAGCTAAACAGTAACCTTCTTAAATTAGAAGCAGAAAGTTAAATGAGTGAAAAATGTAAATTGAATGATGATATTGAATCTGTCTCTACAAATTGGCTTTTTTTATAGCAGAAGACCCTGCTTTGAAGGTGTAGTGGTTATTGGTTAACTGTTAGCAAGTGACATGCTAATAACTGGCCCAAGGGTTTAAAAAGAGATGCTGATAAACTAATGACGGTATAATTAAGCTGGGTAGGAGTAAAATAATGCCAGTCTCCAAAGCATACCATAGAATTAATAAAACAGGAGTCTTTAAGAGAAGAATCATTGCACCTTTTTAATTACTGTGATAATTGCATGCTGCTTGCCTGTTCCCTAGAGGAAGATAGTGAACCGCTTGGAGACTTGAAGCAGTATGCTAGGCATTCAATAATCTTAATAGTTCTCCAAAGCATTTGAAATACGTTTTCATTTTAGCAAAATGAGATTTCAGAGGCTTGTAATAGACAAGTCTTATCTATAACTTTATGAAATAAAAGCATCTATAATTAGAATGCAAAGAAAAAAAATCTCTCCAGACTTGGTTGCATCACACTTAATGGAGCAGTTGCCACTTCAGAAAGTGCTTTGTTTCCTTTTGATGAAATACAATGTAAGTGCTCTTTCAGTGTAATTCTCAGAAAGCCAGAGAATTACATTGAGGTCTGGATTAGATTTAACCTAGAATGTGAACAGGTTTGAAGGAGTTTAATGGATTTTGGCCATGGTAAACCACATTTGAGTCAGACTCAGAAAGAAGGGGTTTTCTCATTTAAAGGTATGAAGTGGAGGCCTTACCAGATTGTCTGGAATTTAAACCACCTGTTCCTATGCTGAAATCTCCCTCTCCCCACAGCCATCTCATATGGTGTTGTGAACCTAGAATACAGAATGCCAGGGATGGGGCATCCACAACTTCTCTGGGCAACCAGTTCCAACTGCCTCACCACCCTCATAGTAAAGAATTTCTTCCTAATATCTGATGTAAACCTACTTCCAGTTTGAAGCTCTTCCCCTTGTCCTATCACTATTGTTCCTGATGAGACCCAGTCTGACCCAAAACCAGTGGAACTGTCCATAGTAAAACTAAAGTTGATATGTTGAAGAATTAGTAAAACAGACTGTGTTACATAGTTTCTTCTTAGCCATATCAGTATTTCTGTGGGTAGATTTATTAATTTCAGGGCTTTCCAGCATGCTTTGTCTTTGACATTCATTGCATGATACAAATCTTGATCTGGTCTGTGTCTCTGCATTCTGGTGGTGAAACAGTGCCCCACTTAAAACACACTTGAATAATGCAGAACTGCTAAATGAGCTCCTGCAAATTTATTTTTTTTTCTTTGCTATGACTCCACTATTAGGAGACTTTATTTCTAATTTATGTTGTTCCTTGAATCTGCTGGTGAACAGATACATCTTAAAGACAGCTACCTTAGGAAGAAAAGTTAAAATAAAATCCTCCCTCCTGCTAAAGGAGGGGATTGTTAAGGCTCCCTAGGAAAAGTTGTTTTCTTTTTCTCATAATTTTTTTTTTCACTGTGACATTTGGCATAATTTCTGAAAATTAGCATATTTTCCTTTACTGAACCAGAAAACTCTATTGTAACTTAGGAAAATTGAAAAATAAATAAAAGAATCTTCTTACGAATTATCTCCAAACTGTGGAGTTTTTTTAACAGTCAGATCTCTACTTCTTTGTGCTAAGACACAATTACTGCCCTGGAGTATTTGCAAAAACAATCACTGTCAATTTAACCATTAATTTTCATACAATGAAGTAACAGGAATGTTTTAATTAACATAGTTGATTTTGCTGTCTCTTCTATCCCATCACCTGAGCTTGTCAGGAGGAAAGCTGTTACTCCCAGTACAACTGAGCTCTTTAAACACTGCTGCAGGTCTGTTTTGAAATGTCTGGTACTCCTAGAAGGCTTGTTACAAACTGGAAGAACAGAGCAGAGGAACTCTTTAAATCCCCTCTCTTGAAAATGAATAATCTTTGTTTTTCTCAGTTTGCTCATTGTTTTGCATTCAGCTGGTTATTCTTCCAAGGTGTCAAAATTATTTCACCTGTTCTGTGCTGCCCACTGGCATCCACTGGCATTGTGAAAAAAAATCTGTGTGTCAGAATACACTGATGGAATGAGTATCCTCTTCCCTCTGATCAATTCAGATCTGCATCAAGTTGCACAAGGCAGAAGTTCTCTGGGCAGATGGCACAGGCCAGGAACTCTCTGAACCCTGTATTGAAATTCAGTGTGCTCAGGTATGCTGGGCAGTACTCACCACTTTTGTCCTGCCCTATGACATGGAGCACTGTCCAGGTCTTCAGGATGGACAGTCTGTATCTTCTTGTGTACAACATTCAGAATAATAAGTCAGTTTTTTTTTTGGTTTTCCCTGTTTTCCACCTTTCTTTTGTTATTCTCTTGTTAGTCTCTCCCTTTGTCAGTGTCCATGTCCTAGCCTTTCTTGAAACTCAGTGGTGCTTACTGCTGATTTCCATGCCCTTCACTGTTAGGAAAGATGAGTTCCTTCCTAAGAACTTCTCTAGGTTGAAATGGCAGCTGCCTTTCTCTGTCCTTCAAGACTGCAGTCTCTTTACCTTTTTGTCTCAAGAAAAGAGGAAGGATCTTAGTGTCACGGGGAATTAAGTTATTCCTTCTCATTGCTATACCATGGGGAGCTGCCTGTGAAGAGATTCAGGATTTTTTCAGACATATAACGAAGTCTTAACAGTGCTTAGTTTTGTGATCATAGGAAAATGTCAACTTGAAGCCATACTGCAGGTTTTTTCCCACGTCTCTTTCTCTTAGCAATTTTCTTCAGAAGTTTTAACCAAGGTTTTTGCCGCGGTGTTGTATTAGAGCTCGACCTCAGGTCAGAGACATCTGAACCCTGAGGAGTAGGGTGCAGATGTTGCACCATTTTATTTTCCATGGAAAAGTTCCATGATATTTCTAAAGTCTCCATTCCTGACCTGAAACTGTAATAAACTTTAGTAGAAAGTTGCATTGATTTATCAGAACTAGAAGTCCACAGAGAACTTACATTTTATTTTTGTTTTTATTATGAAAGTAAGATCCTACTGTATTGTCCTTTTTTCTAAAGCCTTTGTTCTACAAACTGTCTCATATGAGGTCTCTTTCTTCTAAGGGTAAAAGCTAGTTTTGGATTTTCTGCACTGTAGCAGGTGATTTTTCAGCTTTCAGAGGTGCAGGAGGTAAACTGAAAGATTTTAATAAAATTCCAAGAAAATACTATGTAGTGAGATATATGTCCATCTGTCTGTATCACTGGTCACTTAATTCTGATAGGGAAACAAAACAGAAATGCATCTTCAGAAAACACAAATGGTTTTCAGCACTGACTAATGTATTAAAGCTCTTCTTTGACAGCCACTTGTCTGGAAACAAGGCGCCCAAGGTGCTACTCACTGAGATGACTTCTCTGATGCTGTTTAACAGAACAGCTTCCATTGTGTTATCAAGAATCTTGGGGTGGAAAAAACCCAGATAATCCAAATTCCTCCCATACACAAATCTCTTTAAATCCAGTTCTATTCCTCTTTGTCTTACAGTCTAGAATTTCCCCTTTGGAGTCCTTTAAGTTCCTGGGGAAAAAAAAAAAAGGAAAAAACACCAAACAAAAAACTACAGTCTGGATAGTCTCACCATAAACCCTGGGAAGATGATGGAACAGCCATACTTGGAAACCATTTTTACTAACATAAGGGACAAAAACATGATCAGGAGTGGTCAGCATAGATTCACAGAGGGGAAGTCATATTCCTAAACTCTGCTTTAATACTCAGATCATGATCTTCACTGTATTCCTGTCCTCACCTGAAGCTGTATAAACAGTGAGGTGAAGTGTGATGGAAAGACCTAAACACAGACAAAAGTTGAAGTTACACTGACTGCGTTGTTCTGGATGCTTCTCTACATTTGTTGTTGCCAGTGAAAACAGAACCTTTTGTTTTAGGAAATAAACACCATGAGAGTATCTGCCCCTTCATCTCAAATGGGTCTTTCCTTTGCAGGGGAAATCAAAGGTTGGTTCTCCATTCAGTGAATTTTCAGCCCATGAACACAAAAACTTCTAATACTGGCAACCAAGAGAACTGGATTTATATAGAAATTACTAATACCTGCACTTTTGTGTCTCCATTGGTCCCTAAATAAATAGGTTTTGGTTATATAAAGGATCCAGAGATCTCACTTGGGAAACAGAACATTTTAACTCCCCACCAAATGAAGGGGAGGGGAAAAAAAGAGGACAGGAAAACTGCTGCAAGTATGTAGGTCTGTTGGCTCTTTCTGACACGTGTGCTCTGAAATATGAGAGGAATATAGACACAGTCTAGTATAGGTAGGACACAGAGCATGAAACCTTACTGTCCGATCAGTTTGTTTTGAGAAGTTGCACATTAGAATAAGGAGAAACATTTGGGGTTTTTTCCTGACAGTTACAGCTGGTTTAATATACAGCTGGAAACAGAGGAATAATAATTGCCATGCCTTGGTTGTGTGAAAAGCAGTGGTGTCTTATAAATGGTGACTTATTTTTTCACTTTAACAGATTCCCATTTCAAAACATTTGCAGAGGAAGAAATTAACCTGCTCTTTGAGACAAATGAACCTTCACTAACTTAGAGCAAACCTGAGGGGCAAAATTATTAATTTCACATCTTCCAGGTGGAGGCAATGTGAATAAAACATAATGGCCCTTAAGGAAAAGTAGATAATATGACTTCTCCTGTGACATATCTTCATCTCCAGTCTTTGCTGCAGTATCTTATTAGTTACAAGGATATGCTCAAAAACACTCAAACAATTATTGTACCCAACTTCAATTCAGGAAGAACTGCTTGTTACAGTGTGATAAAAACCCTGCAAGCTGAGAATGTACTGGTTATAAATAAAAGACTGCCATGTGGGCATCTTTAATGAAAGTGGTAAATAATAAATAATTGTAAATACTTGTAAAAAACCACCATGTTTACAGAGTGTTCCTTAGTATTACTCTGTTCTGAACAAATGAAATACAAGCTGTTTCATAGATGCTTTGGATCTCTCTTCTCAGAAGTGTATTATTACTGCAGATTTAAATTAATGCATTGGTACTCTGTTATTAAAAACAATTAAAAATAGCAGGAATGGACATTCTCTGTATTTCCAGTGAAATTTCATGGGTGCGTTGAAATTTATCCTTACCAACTTTATGCTGAGCACTTTCTCTCCTCTTTTGAGGCCTATTTTTACATCAGCTGTTCCAGTTCTCACATAGAGTTACACCATATTGTCTTCCACTCATAGGCCAACTTCATTTTTAATTATGTTAATCCTTTGGCAAAAGCTTTGGCAAATGAAACAGGAAAGTATGGCTTTTCCTCTGACTTGGTCTTTAACAGAACCAAAGCAAAATCTTTTATACATTTGAAGTGACTAGTGTATATTTACTTCCGTTTGTCTAAAAGAATAACTGACTGTGTGTGCCAAAGAGTGTGTATGTGTATATACAGACACATGCATATATCCCCATCTCTTTTTCCCTCATATACATATGAATGTATCAACCCTATGGCCAAAGAGAATTTAGGCTCTAAAGGGCGGTTTTCTTGCTTAAAAAAAAAGTTTATATATAGTTGCATGAACTTCTAAGCCGAGTCTAAAATCTCTTCTTGTTTTAGGCATCAGGAAAATACGATGTACCATAGACATCTATGTGGTACTAAACATCACCACCTTGTGAAAGTAATCCCACTTTCCCTTATGACAGACCTGCATGGCAGGAGGGAGCACCCAATTAACAACAAATCTTTTGTCAAATGGAGTATTTGATCTTAGACTTCTGTTTGTTTACCCTGAGCCTCCTGAACCGGGGGCACTAGTTTGGCTCTCTCATCTTCTGGAATTAAATTCTAGCAGTACTGTATCAAATCAGTTTAAATTTTAAGCGAGTTATTTGGATGAAATTTGCCAGTGGTTTTAAAGGGTGTTGAAAGATGGAAATGGATGAACAGACAGGCATGCTCCTTGGTTTTAGTATTTTAAGGCTCACTCTTTTGTTTGAGACTGTTAGACCATGTGCTGTCTTGCCCAGTAGCTTTAGCCAGCTTTAAAAGCACATAACTGCACAATTCTATTGACGTATCTATGAAGCATGAAACATCCAGGAATGTAGTTTGAGGTTTTTTTCCAAATTAATAAAAAAGCATAATTGTCGAAGGTTTTTAGAAAGAATGGTATATTAATTTTACCTCACTTCAAAGGAGAATGAACAACTACACTACTCAGGTGCTTCTGGGTTTTTTCAGTGCTTGGGAGGCACTTTGGCTTTGAAAACCTGTTTGTTTTGAACTGTAGAGTCGTTTACAGAATTCAGTCCAACCTCCTAAAGGTTCCCAGGAAGAAAAACCTGGTGCTAAGTTCTGGCTTTTCTGGTAATATCTTTTTCTGTAAAGTTCAATTACAACTTTATAACCTAGACTGTAGGCTATGTGTCAAGTTTGAGACCTGAAATCTGGGCAGATCCTGATGAAAAGATATCCTGATTTTGGAGGAAAAAAATACTCTGTCTTCAGAGTACTAGACTGTTGCAGTGCTGTAAGTAGATAATTCTGTCCTACAATCCAAGGAGCTCTCATGGTGAGCATGCGTGCATGACATTTCTGTTTACAACAAAAACAAAGTTGAGACAGTTCACAGAGCACTAGACCTCAGCTTCTATAGCTGTAAAAAAAGAGGGGGGTTTTATGATGATCCATCTAATTGCTGTAATTGCTGTTGAGTGTGTTGTTTAGGAAGAGAGGGGCATACCCATGGAGCTGGGATTCTTCCAGACTCTTATTAAGAGGCCAGAAAAATGTGAGGAAAGATGCTGTGTATTCTTTTTTTTTTCCTACTCTGTGTCTACATGGCTGAGTGAATTCTGGCCCAGGAAAAAAAACATTTTACATTTTACTCAGCAAGGAAGTACTAACTTAAATCTTAAAGAAGAAGAAAAAAATAAAATTGGGAAAGGCTTTGCTTAGCATTATCACGAGGTACTGAGTTAAAAGACAAATAGTGGAGACTAAAATCAAATTTCCAGTAAAGTTTATGACTTACGGCTCTTGCATTTCAGTATGCCCAACCATCTCAAATACTTTCAACAACTTCGTTTTCAAATTTATACTTTTGATGTCTGCATTTAGGTATCTTTTAATTTATACCATGATTTGAGCACACTTGTTGTTATTTAAAATATATTAACAACTATCTCTGCATTTAGTTCATGCTTACTCATTCCATTAAATTTGATCCACTTCCTGGAAGGAGAAAGAAGGGCTTTCTTTTGGGAAAGGGAGAGTTCAGTTTCATTTGTTAGTTCATTAGTTGGTACTTTTGAAAAGCACTCTGAAGGTATTTTGGTGCCAAAGTTTTGCAGTAGAAAATCACGCTAATAGTGGACTGTTATCTTTTAGAATTATCGTATAGAAAATGCATGTAAAGCAAAAAGGTAATAAGTGTTTACTCTTGACATGCAGAAGTGCCTTTTCATTTCTAAAAATTTATGTTCTTTGGGAACAAAAATCAAATTGTCTGTCAGTTGCTCTTTGTTTTGACTATTTCTGCAGATGTTTTGTTGGCAATTAGCTTAAAAAAATTTGAAAAACTTTTCTTAATTACTGCTGCATAGTGTTGAATTTGAGAGGATGAACCAATGTGTAACTGGCATGTTTGGCCAAGTAAATGAAAAAAATAACTTTTAATGACCTGAGCATAATTATGGGTGACTTTGGAATGATGACTGGCAAAAGTTGTACTATAATTAAATTTCCATTATAAATGTTTCAGTTTTTTGTCTGACATGTGAGGCTAGATTGTCAAGAGTATTCATTTATAAGAGGAAAAATTAGAGAGCTATAATTTATAATTCAGGGTAATCAATGAAAGCATTTCTTTTGTCAAAAAACCTTTCACTGAAAAACAGCATTGTATTGTTAGTTGTTTTAAAAAGAAACTAAAAATCCTTTTGTTACTTTTTTCACTTACTGTAAAAGGAGATGAAAAATTCTGGTGGTTGAATCATGCTGTAATTCACAGTAATATTATGCAGATAGGGCTTCTCAGACTGTTTCTCTTTATTAACCTTTACTTTGTGTAAGTCTATATCTAAGGCTGTTTATGAAGAAATATGATGGTTTAAAGGCCATCTTAGCAAGATCCTGTTTGGTCTTGAACAGAGTTGTTTCTGATAGAAGTGACAGTGTATTCTCATTTTCAAGCTGTCCAGTTATTGAGATGGACCCTTTACTTTCTAGTACTGGAGTCTCAAAGAAAATAAATAAATACATACATTATAAGGCTACTCCATTCATTCCTACATAATCTTTCAAAGGGAGCACCAGCAAAGATTAGTATTTAAAAAGTTTGGGTACCAGATTTTTGCAGGCAAGAGCAGATCTCAGAATCACTGTCATTTAACAATTAGATATGTCATTCTTCTTCCATACACTCATTTAGTCTCTGTATTTACGGTACTGTTTTATGTGCTTCAGTTATCACTGTTAATTAGGCACAGGTCTAATTGCACTCTGATTCCTCTTGATATACTATCTGTTTGTTCTTTAAGTGAAATGTATATGCCATTCATCTCAAAATATGGTTGGACTCTTGACTGAGTAAAAATTACTTTATCTTACCTATGAGACTGTTGAAACAATGAACTATTATTGCTCTGATAACATCACAGAACAGTTTGCCATGGATCTTCCAAAACTAATTTATTTCATTCTGGGTTACAGTGACACAATCTCTGCTAAGCAGTTAGTTTACAATTTGGTACTGAGTTCCTAAAACAAGTGCCTTGAAAATAGTTTATTTTCATAACAATAATTTTCAGAGACTGTCTACTAAAATTCAAAGTGGTTGTTTACTGCTGTGTGTACTACCACTTTACTGTAAATCTCTCCAGTTACAGATCATTGCTTATGAAAGCAGTCAGTGTTAAAATCTTAAAAATCTGTTATGAAAATACTTTTCTGCTTTTATTTTTATGCTCTGCAGTAGTTGCTTCCTGGTTGCTACTGCAAGCTGCTGAGACCTGTTTGTATGTCTTCTTTCTTTTCATGCAAACAACGAGTTTTAATCTTCACAAAATGATTTATGCACCTATTGTTCAAATATACGATTTGCAATTAGATAACATCTTAGAGGTTTATTCTGCATTTGGAGCTTTACAGATGCACAATGTTGCAATGGATCAGATAAGAGGTTTTTTCTTTAAAATGTTTTGAGCTGTCTTCTGTTATTGAGAAGTTTAAAGTGGCATGGCCTTAGATGTCTTCTGTAACAATTGTAATCTAATCGCAGTTGATTTGACAAGTTGAATTGCTGAAATGGCAGGGCAAGAGTGTTCTGCCTTTTCCATGTCTTAACGATGCACAAAGAAGAAAAAAGTAACATTCAGAGAATTCTATAAATACAAGTAAATCCTAGACACATCTAAACATTTAATTATTTCTTCATAGCAGCTAGCTTATTATGAGCAACTGATGGGAGCAAATCTTTATGAAGTCCTTAGATTGTATATAAATAATGACTTATTTTTCAGATTTACAACACATGCACCTAGGTTTATTTTTGTCAGCACAAGTAACCAATTCCTTTTTTTTTTTTTTTCCCTCCACAAGATTATTTCTTGCCCTGAAGGGATGGTGGAACTATTAAACGATGATGGAAAGACACATAACAATGGATAAGTTAATTTAAAACTCATTTTAAGCAAAGGCTGAACTATGTTTGCTAAAAGTTTCCATCATGATAAAAGAGGAAGAGTAGCCATTTCAGAATAAGCTGCTAATTGGCAGTGTTGCAAAAACAGTTGGTAAGGGACTGGTGATAAAATGTTTGTGACAGCTGTGTGCACTGGTGTCTCTAGGCATATACTTGCTTTTGCTATTTCTCATGCAAAACATTAAATACAAGGTTAGCAAATGACTTCAGAAGTTACTTAGTTGCTTTTACATGCCTGTCTAAAAGGAAATGCATTGAGTTAAGTTTAAAGTAGTAGTATTGACTATCTGATATTTTTCAGTATGAAATATTAAAGAATATATCCTATTCAGATACTGTTTTAAAAGAAACTGACAGTGACTTCATTTGTCTTGGCTGGTACAAAATTGTCCAGGTATTCAAATCACACTTTTGCATTGCTATAAAAGAGGAACAGGGTACATGATGTAGAAAACAAAAAAAAAAAATTGCCTGTTTTCAATTTTAAGTTTCCACAAGTACAAAAATTACTGGTTTTGTGTTTGGGATGGGGAAAAAAAGGCTTCAGTGGTGTTGCAGTGATACTAGATATTAACATTACAAATGGAATCACTTTTTCCAGTAAAAAACAGAAGGTGAGATGTGCAGCAACTCAAGAATGCACTGGAATGAAACAACCTGCAGGAACATACAGAAGGTGTCATGGGTCAATAGCCTTTACCTGTTCACAGATCAAAACTTGTAGAAACCTGGCATGCATTACAGATCCTAGTTCTTCATACAGAGAAACAAAAGGCAAAAAAAGTGGCTTTCTGGGCTGGGTAGGGGAGCAGAAGTGAATGTGCAATCTCTCTATTTTTGAGGAGGGGAGAGGAGTAAGCATATTTCAGATAGAAGCATTCTAGATGAGGTTCAGGAGACCTTGAGTCCTTTCCTTTTGTAAAAGTTTTTGTTTGGTTGAAGCTCATTAATCCAGTCCAACCTGGGGCTGCATTTTTTGCTGATTTCCAGCATTTTTATTTGCTTATATCAGTCCTCATTCTCATTACATTCCTGTTTTATTCGTTATGCTTAGCTCCAGTTTTTGGGTAGCATTTTTTGTGTAAGCCACATGACAAAATAGGTCATGTAAGCATAATCCTGAAAAGCACAGTTGATAAAGCAATAATTGAAATAACACTAGATTTTGGTTCTCACTGCTTATGATCTATTGCTGAAAAAAAATTTCTGAGGCAAGTCTATGGAATTTATCAGGTGTAATCATGGAAACAAAGAAATGTTTGTTTTTAAGGTACTAATAAGCAATCTTATTATGCTGTATAATTGTATTTCCATCATGCTATTATTTCAGGTCATTTTATTTTGGCAAAATTAAATATCAGCCAGTAAAACTAGACTTAATTTTGCTTCCTATGATCAAACTTGAAAAGATTTTGTCAATATTTTCATAATAAACTTTCTGTTGATTTTGCCCTGTAGTTGCTATGAGTAATCTAAGGAAATGCTGTGGTTCCTTGCACAGCTTAGTGCCTATGGAAACAATAAATACTACTCCTGTAAACTTATTTTCTAATATTCAGCAGAAATATAAATTTCCAACTAAGAGCTGCCTCCAGCTTTTACATAGGCTATCAGGAATGGTGGTTGTGCTACTGAGTTTGTATCTTTGGTAACTTGTAGTCAGCATGGAGGGAGAGATGCTGTAAAAGGTTGATTGAAAGCAGAAGCCAAAGTGGTTTTGCTTATCTTCTAAAGGACTCCTTTATTTATTTCCTATTTTAAATTTGTCTTTTAAATTTTGATCTGTTTCTACTGAAAGTAAAATGCTTCTAGAGAGACTAACCTACTGCATCTTTGTTAGTACCCACAAGTCTCTTTAGGGATAAAGAGAAAGCATTTTAGGATGAAGGTAAGATCAGTTGCTCCTATCAAATATGTAAAAAGACCTGCCTGGGCTGTTGAACAGTTATAGTCCTAATACCTATTGATGAAGGACAAAAATCAGTTGCTTTCCTAAAATAAGATCTAGTTTAAACCCTCTCTTTTAGGACATTGTTGATTAAGTTCTGCAATATAATGCAAGATGGTGCTTTGACTTTCTGAATCTGAGCAGGATGTGTTCTTATTCTAAACAGAGAAGACAAGTGTCTCCTTAATCTTCCAAACTGTATCTATTAATTTTAGATGGGCCATTGCCAAGTTAAAGTATAACATAGTGACTCGGCTCAATTTCAGTAGCTTTTTCAAGGATGATACTATTTGTTCCGTCAGTGGAGATAGAAGTTGCCCAAAGATCTAATATAAACAAGAGAATTTCCATACCAGATAAAAAGACCAAATTCTGAAGTCAACTGCCATGGATTTTATGCAGCTGATTTGAAATACTGTGAGAGGTGCCAAGGAATTGTGCTGCTTAAGAATAAGCTCACAACAGTACAGTGTTACCAGCAGAGTTTCATGTTCTAGAGGAAAATAAAAATAATTCTCCCATTTTGTCAGAAGGATTGGATTTGTTTGCATTCTATTTTTATTCTTAATGGAAGAGGAGAGGTTTTCTGGAGGGTCTTTTTTCATCAGATTTCAGATAGTAACAGAATTATCGAGGTTGAAAAAGAATGTCTTGTTAATTCATCAGCCTAGCACCACATAGTTGCCCCTCAAGTGCCACAGCCACATGCTTCTCAAATGCTTCCAGAAATGGTGGTTCCACCACCTCCCTGGGCAACATATTCCAATGCCTCTTTCAGAGGCAGAATTTTTTTTTTTTCTAGTATCTAGTCTAAGCAATTGAGGGCCATTACCTCTCATCTTTTCACTTGAGACATGGCAGAAGAGAGGAATCTCCACCTCACTACACCCTCCGATAGTTGTACAGAGCAATAAGGTCACCCCTCAGCTTCCTTCTTCTCCACACTAAACACCTCCAGCTCCTTCAGCTATTCCTCATAAGCCTTGTGCTCCAGACCTTTTGCCACCCCAGTTGCCCTTCTCTGGACATGCTCCAGCACCTTAATACCTTTCTTGCAGGGAGGGACCCGAAACTGAACACAGGATTCCAGGTGTGGCCTCACCGGTGCTGAGTACAGGGGGACAATCACTGCCCTGGTCCTGCTGGCTTCACTATTCCTGAGATGGTGTCAAATGCTTTATGGAAATCTAGGTAGACAGGACTCATAAGCATGTCATTTTTGTCATAAAAGCAAACAGGTTGGTGAAGAAGACCTGCCTTTTCTAACCCCATGCTGGCTGGGCCCAGTTCTGTACTTGTCCTGGGGTGTGTGTGGTGGCACTCTGGATGTTCTGATCTGCCAATGTCAGGCTGGGAGGCCTGTACTCTGACCCTGCTTGTAGATGGGCTTTTTCTAATTTCCAGTTAGCAATGTGAAAAAGACTAAATTATAAGCCCAAAAATATATGTAATATGTTGCTGTAGGTGAATCAGTATAGGGTGTATAGATTACCTATATATCCCCTTTCTTTTTTTTCTTACTTGTTTTTTTTTTTTTTTCATGAACTATAGCATAGTTTTCATGTATAGGACGTTTGTTCAAAATACAGATTATTCTTATCTGTGCTATCTGCTTTTTCAGTTTATTTCACTTCTTGTGACAGCTTCTTTTGTCTAGACTCTATCTTTTACTTTTCTTCCTCTGCTTCATATTTTGCTTCTGGTTTACAAAACTCCTTCATTAAAAGTGTAGCATTTAGAACCAAATTACACTTCAGTCCCACTGAAATAAATATGCATACCCGTAAAAATGTGGTAAATTTTATGCTATTCCATTTTATTCTGTTTGGTGTGGTAAGACTGGATGGAGTGAAAATATAAAAGTTATCTTGTTTGATGATACAGGCTGTAGGTTTGCTTTACTGTTAGTATCCAGTCCACCAGAAATGGAAATGCAAGAAATAAAACAACTAAGAGATTATGATCTAATGGACAGTATTTTTTTTCTTTCCCCCCCCCCAACTTTATATAGGTTAAAAAAAAAAAATTGCTGATACATATGAGATTTTAAGTTTTTCAAAATACTACAAATTATTAGAAGAATCTTTTAAAAATACGGGCCATTGATGCATTATTTAAGATTAGAATTGTAGCACTTTGTTTGTAAAATGATTAAACTTTGTTTTCTTTTGCAATGCTTTCAGAAAGAGATGTGGATTGTCACAGGATAGAAGAGGTTTGGCCATAGCAATTACCACAAAAATGCTCTCAGCCTTGGACACCTGACAGTTGAGCTAGATTTTATGACTCTGTTCTGATCCTTTCCATTTCTTCTTAGTTCTGCTTTTGGGGCTAGAAACTTCCCTGAAACTTTGGCTAAGTGTCTCTTTCCGTTGTGACCTATTGTCTTTGGCCAGCCAAGGTCTGCTGCAGTCTCCAAAGGGATTGTCAATAAGAGAGAAGAAGCTCTTTTCTGTCCTGTGGAGGAATTATATTTGGCATAGGCACTCTTCAGGTGCTTCAAGCAGAACTGCCCTGTGAAACAGATCAGAGAAATCCCAAAGGGAATAATGTCAAAAGAATGAAAGAAATGTGAATGTCCTGCATCATCTGGTTAATCTTCCTTGTAAAATAAAGAGCTGCTTCAGAGCTGAATTTGATCCAAGAAACTCTTGACAGTTTCTTTGATGCTTTTTCAAACCAGAAGGGATATTTTTTAACTTAAAGTTTTAGCATTGAAAGGATGTCTATCATTGATACATATGTGCCATTTGGTTTCTCTATGATCCTAGGAATTAGTAAAGCATTTTTGAAACTTGTGGTGATGAACCTTTTTCTTTAGTTGGGTTACACTTTTATCAAGTCATCAATCTCATCTTCACTGGAGCACTGACTCCTCCAGGGATTCAGATAAACACCAAAAGAGACAGAGCTGCTCTTTCAGAAATTAGATTTAGAAAAATGAAAGCTGCATTTCTGCACAGTTTTCTAGAGATACATCATGTTTTGGATTATTCAGAGTTAATGATTTTTTCCCCACAGAGACAGTGAACCTGCTCAAAAAGTGCTAACTTCAGCATGAAACCATTCCTGGATGCAAAGGAGTAGCTGGGATCCAGTTAGTAATATTCTAGTTGACACAAACCTTTGTGACCCTGTGTACAAGGAGGGGCCGCTAGCAGACAGCATCATTCTGGACATCAGAACTCACTCAGAAAAGAAATAAGCTTAGGAATTTGGACATCTGTCAAAAAGATGGCACAGCCTTCGTATCTTAGAATAGGAGAGTGTTAAATTGTTGAGGAAAGTCCCTAGAAATGAGAAGATTTAGGAAATAGTTCTTGGACTTGTTTCAGTGAGTATTTTTGCAGAAAAACATAAGGAGGAGTATTGGCTTCCCAAAGGGCTGGATTCCAGCCCCAGCACATATGCTTTTCCATAATTTTTTCTCCAGTTTCATGGTTTCCCTAGAAATGTAGAGCTGAAAATTATCAGGCAGATTACCAAACATCCAAGTAGATTTAGCCATAGATTTTTTTTCCCATTAGAGAGACAAAAGCTAAGGTATTTGCTTGGAGGCTGCCTGCTTTTTCACAGACCAGTTTCATTCAGTCTCACTGCTTTGCTTTTGAAAGTCAAATTTTGAGAGAACTGAGAGGTATTCAGAGAAAGCTATTCTTGGTGCCTAGTCTTTTAAGAAAGAATCATGAAATCAGTATTTTAAAAGGGGATGAAAAGAGATTTACAGTCTCTATAAATCCTATTACCATGCAGATATATAGTGAATTTTTTATATGTCATGGATTGAAATATCTTTAGGAAATATAAAAGTGATACCTTATTCTTTCTTGGAAAAAGCCAATTTATTCAGCCACTTTCTATAGAACCAGAGTATGCTATAATAAGTAGCAGGATCATCATCAGGTAGGAACAGCACTTGCAGATCTTAAATGTCATGGATTATACCTTAAATGTTGACTTGTGTAGAGATCTGCTGTCAAGATACAGTTATACAGAATATAGCTATTGCTTGGGAAAGTGTTATTAGCAAAAGGAAAGAAAAAGGAGGAAATATGTAATGATCCTTTCAACAGTCTGCAAGACATAGTATTTCATATTGCAAAATCATCTTTCTTTTCCATGGCTGCAAACAGCAAATAAAAAAAATGGGCAGAGCAAAGCAGATGGAAAAAGTGTTTTCATTTTCTTTATGAACTGACTTAAATCTCAAGGAAGGTTGGCATATGAAAATGGCAGTTTCAACTACAAAATTTCCTGAAATATTTCATCTTAAGTATATTCTAACCACAAGAGTATTTTCCACATCTTGGACTGATACTACTGTATTGGTACTAAACTTCTCTGAAGTCTGTTCATTAAGACGGAGGGAACATATGATTAAATTCAGATGTTAGTATGTTTTCCCGGATGGCTAGTCTGTGGTTTGTAGAGCTGCAAATGTTTCTCTCCTCATAAAAGAAGCAATTCCTTAACTTTAATGATACCTATAGTTAAGTGTGGTTCCAAAACACATAGCAGAAATGATGTAGAAACTAATTACACCACCTGATTTTCACCGTAATAACTCATGTAAAAGAAATCTATGGTGAGGTTATGGGTCTTAGTCATCTAGTATTTTTCGTGCTTTTATTCTGATTTATTTTGATTTTGTTTCATTGTGCTTGATTCATTTATCTGTATAGTGTTTTCATTTTAACCATGAGGTTAAAGAAAAAAAAAAGAAAAACAGCAACAGAAAAATCCATACTGTGTGGTCTTCTCCTGGCTTTTTCATGGTTTTATGGGTTAGTGCTGAGCTGACTGCTAGACTGAAGACAGAATTACGGATCTTGGAGCCTTGTCTTTTCCACAGCAGCTTTGCTATTGCCAGAGTAATTACCATCTCTGTAACTGTGAGAAGTCTCAGGCCCTGATCTTCAGAGGATTTCAGAGCTGCCTGGTCCTGAATGCAGATAGTGTTAACAAACATCTCTTGCATAAAATTGCAGGCAGAGGGGTCATTTCACTAGTGCTTTCCTTTTAGTGGATATTTCCCCCAGAAATGGCTTGCAACCTCATGCAGTCTTTCATTTCAAAATCACTCCTGGAGACAGAGTGGAGGCTAAAGCTCCTTGTTTGTACTTTCATTGTGTTGATAAATAAGATATCTTTAAACGTGGGTAAAACACTGTTAAGTGAGTACTTTTTTTTTTTGTTTTTTTTCCCCTGTACTTCATTTGTAGACCTCCATAAAAATTTTAACAGCTGTGCCATTGCTGCATACAGCACCCTGGATAATGCATATGAGGTTGTTGACTAGAGGTCTATTCAGTTACCTGCTGAGGTATATAACAGAAATAATTGATAGAACCCCAGAAGTTTCCACTAAGAAATGCTGATCCTGGTGATTTTTAGAAGGGTTTATGCTAAACTGTGTCATCTAGACTGAATTGGGTAGTGATGCTTTGGGACTTAAAAATGTTGTTAATCCACATGGTTTTTTACTCTGGTTACTTTGGATACATTTTCTAGCAGATGGTTCAAACCCATGCTAAATTCTGCATGAAAAGGAAGCTGTCCTCGTCCATCTCCATACTTTGAACTTTTTTCTAGAATGCAAGAGTCCTGTGACTGTTTTGTCAGTGAAATCTCAGTTCAGAACAATGGGGGTTAAGGGCATTTGCTGATTCAAGACTAATGGGAGAGAGAGTAAATGTAATTTTCTAGGAGTAGAGGGGATAGATGAGATTTCTGTTAAGCTGAATTCCGTCTGCTAAGTGTTGCTAAGAGAAGAATGCCTCTGGGTGTGAGCAGGGCTAAAACTCTGCTTTGCCTTGTTACTATGTCTGCAGGTAGAAAATGGTGTGGGTTTCGGAAGAGCCACATCACAGTCCTGTATTGCACTCTCAACATAACACCTCAGGAGAAGTGTAGGAGGGCTCAGAGCTCAGATGGGCCTCCTGACAACTCTTGCCCAGCAAAGGGAAATCCAGCAGTGCCCACAGGAGCATGAAACAGTAGAACAGGGCTTTTCATCAGATGGCCTTAGTTTCAAGACAGTGATCAGATCAGACATTTGCAGTAAAGGCGATAAAAATGTTGAGCAGTATTTACCCTATTTACTCTAAACCATTTATATTAGTAAACATATTGTACATAAAATAGTTAAACGTAAAAAATTTCTTCAGGTGAACATTGTAAGAGTTTTCTGAATTTCACATAAACATTACATGCCATAATTGCTGCTCATAATTGATACTGATTGTTCACCACACAAACAAAAAATGTGCCATATGGTAAAGCTTGATTGATAAGCAAGAAACATTCAGATATAACGTTGTGAAAGTTTTTGGTTCTCCATGCAGTTTTTGGTCCATACCATAACAGAGGTTACATTGGGTATAGAATAAGGTACTGCCATTATTGCTAATGTGCTTTATTAATTTAAGGTTTCAAACAAGTTTTGTTTTAGTGACAGTAGAAAGACTAACAGTAGGAAGAGTTTTTCAAAGATCAAGTAGAATGTATGTCTTGTTCCTAGGTATTGGTAAGGAATGTCAGATAACTGTGAATGATTTTAAGAAAGGAAGAAATAAATCATAAAAAATTCACTCAAAAAAAAGATTTTGAGAAACAGGTGAGAATTTGGAAAATGTACTTCTATGTTGATTTTGCTTTATAGAGTTTACCAGATGAGTTAAGTTTCTGTGTGAGAAAGAATCGATCCTGAAAATGCTCAGTGCTTGCACAATGCCCTTAGGCAATCAACAATAACTTTTGAAGATTCAAGTTCTTGGAATACAGTCATCCTACAAATTTCTATATCCAGCTGTTTCTAAAACACATATTTTCCTGAGTAATGAGCACAGGTAGAGCTTTTTTCATGTTAGCATGCACCAGTGTCTTACCATGTTAATTTATTTTTTCTAGACAGAATTTACAGTTTGAAAAAAATTTTCTAATTAGGGGCACAGTATTCCATTCCACTCCATTCCATTCCACTCCAGTTTTTCACCAAACACAAGCCTTGCTGAAAGGGTTCAGATTGTTTTATAAGCAGAACCCTCTTGAGGTTGTACACAACTTCAGAAATTCAGGTAGAAAAAATTATATGTTATTATTTCTTTACCTACCTATATTTGTTTGGGATTTTTTTCCCCCTCTCTGCCCTTCAAAAAAAAAAATCCCATACGTATCACAGTTCCTAAGAACTCAGTGCAAAGGCTAAGGAAGATAACAAATTTCTAAAAAGGTAGTGTTATCCCTAAGCAGTAATTACATGGGTTATAAAAGTAGTAGCTAAATATTACTTAATATTATACTTGTAGCTATATGACATAAAATTAGTAGCTATTTTATATACATTGAAGGAAGTAGACAATGTTATGTAACATGCAGACTAGGAAGAAATTCCAGGTGAAACCCACAGTACTAAATACTTAATTTTGCATTTACTGGCATGGGTTGGTTATTTCTTAGCTACTGTTTTTTCCAGCAGCAGCAATTCTGATTATAAAGACATGCCATCACAAAGTCCATTGCTAGGAAGCTGAACCCCACAGTTCATTGTACCCCTCAGGATGAGCTGGCATTTCCTCCTGAGCCTTCTCCACAGACTGTCTTTTCTCTGTTAATCCATATTGGACCTTCCATTTCAACTTTGCAGTGGCCTAATTTGTACAAATATTTTATATTACCTAGAAAGCTTTTTTCTCTCAGCTATCTCATCACTATTCTGATAGTTCATTGAATCTTCATTTTAGTTGCTCACAGCCATGCTAACTTGACTGGCCCTATAGCTTATTATATAATACTCTATAATATTATTATATAATACCCATAATACTCTACTGGTTTAATTGGAGTTCGGGCCTCAGACTGGTTTTTTGAGGAATAAGGTACAAGTTGACCAAATACTAAGACAAAATCAGACAAATTCTTGATCCTGTGCAATTTTCTTGACCTGGTGCAATATTTAACCTAAATGTCTTAAGAGATCCTCTTGGTCCAGCCTTGTATATGAGACAGATATAGTCTGAGTAAAATCTGTGTTCACTCCCTAAATTTTCAGATGATGTCGAGCAAATTTTTGCAAAAGGCTATAGAGTGTTTTATCTGAACTAGTTAAGACTTGAGTCTTGCCAGTTCTCTATCATGAGGACTTTTTGTTCTTGATAGTCACAAGTATAACTGTTCCAGTCTTTTTCAGTTGCTGCTGGGTTTGCTTCTTGCTATTTCAGACAGCTGTGGTGAGAAGATCATCCAACCCAGAGTAGTTTCCACAACCCTAGTCTGAGGTGGTTTGGTGGAATGTTATGTCTGTGGACACTTGAATATGGCCCATCTAACCCAAATTATAGTTATGTTAAACCTGGTAGAAAGTAGTGGAACAAAATTTAGGAGTTTATGTGGTTTCATGTGAGCTGTGAAATCCTACTCATGAGGCCTTCAAAGAATGAACAAGTCTCCAGGGATATTTAAAGCTTTAAAAGCTTATTGTCCTAAGGAAGAGCCATCTTCACAAATTTTCTATTCTCAAAAAGGGCTTTGGTTGAAAAAGAGCTTTGGCAAATATGCGCCTCCTGAGCAGTCGGCTCTAAATGGTATTTTGGGATTACTGCTTCTGCTCTGGAGGTCTGAGGAGAGACTTTAGGATTGCCATACTTGGTGCTGAAACATAAAACCAGATGTCTACTATTTGACGGTGTGTCTGTTCAGTACATCTTTCATTGCATAATCAGATTTGCCTCCTGTCTGAAGGTATTTGGTTAAGAAATCAAGAAAGGTAGAAAATAAAATAAAACTCAGTTTCTAGTCATTATGACCTGCACACAAACTACAGTAGCTATTTTGAGGAGCAAAGTCAGATAATGCCCAAAAATATTTTAATTTTTATGGCTTCTGAAGTAATAGGAACATGCTGTGACTCTGGGGCATATTAACAAACTAAAATTCTTATTTGGATGAACTTCTTAAATACTAACTCAAGTATGATGCAAATTTTATAAGAAAATAAAGCATTTTAATTTTTAATGCTGTCAAATATCTTGGTAATGTTTGGAAAAGACAGAATTTCAGCTCTGTTCTGGAATATTTTTGCAAAATTACCTACCATCCATGCCTGGTTATGCAGATTACAACATTTTTAGATGGCATATGCCCTGACAGGCCCCCTCAGAGGATCATCAAGTATTTTAGTATGGAGATGAACTGTAAAATGTACAGTTTTCAGACTGTTATTTCCTGGTTGGAATGTGTGGTGAATTAGCAGAGGAACACTACATAAGAAGCCTTTGCCAATTTTGCAAGGTGCTAATATTGCTGCCATGTTTAACTACCAATATCAGATCGTCCTCCTACATAGCATGGAAATTGCAGACTATCAGATGCATGCAGTAGGAGGTTGACAGTGAAATCCTGTACAATGCAGAATAGATGTTAAAAAAGTCAATAAACGGCTGATGACACACTATGGGAAAACTAATGGGCGAGGAAGAAAGGTGGTGGAATGTTCTGTTATTTAGTTTAAAATAAAATTTTTGAGGGGAAAAAACCCCCATGTCTTCTTTTCATATTTGGTTTTTAGAACAGATCTTACAGGAAAAAAACCATCTTCATACAGAGCTATGAATGTGTTAAGAAACAAATATTTTTAAACTATCCTTCTACAAAATACTTAACAAAGCACATGATTTTCTTTTTCAAGGCAGAAGACTGTCTTTTCCATGGAGTAATAGTAACAGAAATAGTTTCTAGTTCTTTTCATAGCTTCATTCCTGTCTTTGGAAATGGGTGTTACCCATAAGACAGGGAAGGGAAACCTTCTTTGAATTGGTCTACTCTGCAAGACTGCTAATGCACCTGTCCATGGCTTTCTGTTGCACAAAAGCTTGAAAAACTTGGACATTTGTTTTACCACCATGAAGATCCGTGGCTCTGAAAGCAAATGGTGCTTTCAGATGCAGTTTACAGAGTGTGATTCTGCTGCTGTTACCCAGGCACATGGGGCCAAGGGAGGAGCAGCTCTGAGTCCAGCAAGTTCAACTAGAGCAGCATTTCTAAGCCCCAGCAGGGGAAGCTGAGAATAGACTTTTGTGCTATGGCCTTGTATCATGCCAACATCAGCATCCAAAAAGCATAATTAAGAGGTGATTGGTTCTTTTTAACTATTGCTGGAAATGGCTGAAGGGATGGTGATGAAAAAATCCCAGAGCTACAGCAGCAAAGCATGTTTTGTTAATAATTTTTTAAGCACTACTTTCCAAGCAGGTAAGCACATTAATAACTTGCAAACAGTAATGTGTGTGTTCCCTAAAGCATTTCTTCCAGTAGTGTGGAACTCATATAGTGATTGGAAAAAAAATTTCTTTGCTTATAAAGCTTAATGTTGATCATTGCAGGGTAAAATAGCACAGAAGAATGAGAAAGAGCTGCAAAATCATGTACTTCTAGGACTTTCACTTGTCTTAATTCACAGCCACTTTTGAAACATAAAGCTAACTTTTAGTCTGTGTCTCTGTTCATGTGAATTAATTTCACACCTTGAAATTTTTTCTAGTTGCAGACATATAATATTCCACTTTGCTGAAATAGATCTAGCACTTAACGGATTTCTTTTCCATCATTGTGTAGTTAGTTCTGTTAGTTTACATTTGTCATAAAGAATGGAAAAGAGAGATACAGTGGTAGTGGATATGGGAAGAAGCCATAAACCAAGGAATAAACATGGCTTCTCCTGTTGCTTCATCCGAGTTACTTCCCTGATTGTCTTCCTTTATTTTTTTTTACTCTTTTCAGTTCCACTCAGTCATGATAGACCACAGATATGGTAGCATAAGTAAAGCTAATATAACTACTGTGTTAGACTGGGTGTGCACTTGGTATGGTAATTTTCTAGTTCTTTTTTTTTTTCCCCATTATACACTTAATATCACAGAAGAGAAGATAATATATTGGTTTGTAAGAGAAACAGCAGTCAAAAATAAAATACTCTTTGTCTTTTTCCTTGCTTCTTTTTATGCTCGATTGTGACAGTCTGGGCTCTCTCTATGACAAAACTTCATTTAAAAGGTACTAACTAATCATGTTAAATTTGCTTCCCTTGATGTTGTAAGGCTCAGTTCTGGTCTCAAAACACAAGCAACTCATGAGTATCTTTGGAGATTCCTTGTAGTGTCCCTCCTGGTCTCTCTGCCAGTCCAGAAGGACAGAGCCTGTCTTGTCTGAAATCTGTCTACAGATCAGATATGCTAGAACATTTCAGGTAGCAAGCAACTAAACTGTGCTCAGAAGCACTTTATTGAGTCATACTCAAGTAAATAGTATGGATGAATTTGTTGTTCATGCATTTATGTTTTCAGATTTTGCTATTTACTTGTGTGGGTGAAATCTTGATAGGTTAGTGCAGTAGCTTTTCCATCCTCATATTGCTTCTGCAGAAGGCAAACATTTGTATTCTGTTACTCTTAAACTGCAGAAATATTGCATAGCAATTAGCACTGTGAGGATAATTGCCTCTTATGGGTACATTATGCCTCAGTTGTTTACTGCTAAGTGAAATGTGGAACGTTAATATCAAATTAGGCAATAATGAAGGCGAGAGCTTGACAGAAGGGAACCTGTTCTTTGCTTGTGGGTTCTGAGTGAGGAACTGTCTTTGTGTATGAGTAGTGTGAGTCTGCTAAGTCTGTAGATCTTGTCAAAAAAACCTTCTACTGTGGTAAATAGGCACCATTCCCCGTGACTGCTCATCATTTATGTTGCATCCCAGTAATATGTTGCTATAAATCCCGAGAAAAATTGTCAATTACCAATATCCACTTGCATGCTCTGGTAGCCAGCATGAGCCTTGAAGAAAAAGACTTTGCTCCTCTCTGTCCTTCACATTTCATTTCTAAAACTGTTGTGCAGTTTCATCTGCAAAACTCATTCTGATAAGCTCACTGAGCTGCTGAAATTGTCTCCTTTCAATAAATCTGCAATTACCATGTTATTTAGAGCATCCACTGCGGACTAAATCACAGTATGAAAGGGCATAAACTGTGTGTGTAATCATGAGTACAATGTGTACAGTTCTTTCTACACTGACCCTAATCAATGCTTTGCAAGAATGCCCTATACAACATTCACTACATGTAATGGGCAAAATAACATGGGGTTATTCACAAATTCTGCTACCATTTTCCTTATTTCGTTCTTAACGGTAAAGAGAAAGTCAACCAATTTCTTAAAGCTTCTTCTGAAACATCCTAAAATAAGACCTCACCTTTTCCACCCTGCTCTCCAAAGAAACTTCTGGAGTACGAATTTCTGTGAAATGTAAAAACATGCAGTGGAGCAGTGAAAGACAAATTTTGTTTCTGTGTCCTTGACTTTTGGTGAAAGGTGGGAGAAATGCATTTAGATTTTTTTAAACTTTTAAATGTTTAAGTGTTTAAATGTTTTAAATGTGAAAAGGGAAGTGGAGGAATGTAGCCTACACACAGACTGCAGAGGACAGGTTTTGGTATGGAGTGCTTGTCCCTTTGAGGTCTGTGCTATTTGTCCTATTGCCTTGTGTTTGTCTGACATTATGGTGTGTACAAGAGCCCTGCATAAATAATGAAGCGAATTTTTTTTTTTAATGCATTAAAGAATCCCATCCACCACACTAAGGACTTTTTATTCCAAAAACATTAATATGGAAGAAATATTTTTTAAACTGTGTTCTGTGTAATGCTAAATATTTTAATGGATTATCCATAATGAAAGGCTAGAGATTTAGCAGAGATATGTAGGGATTTGATTAATTATATAACTTGAACCCTTTGGTAATATATGGTAATTTGTGCTAGATTAGACCCCACTGGTAGAATATTGTCTGCTTTGTCGATCATTTAGTGTCATAACATTATTATTTTTAACATATTAAAAGTGTTCTGTGGGTTTTTAATAGACTGCTCTTGGAAACTACATTAATATAGTATCTAAAGCATCTTTTCCCTTTCAAAAAATTATTTTTCCCCCCTTAAAGACTTCTATCTCTTGGGCTGCCTTGTTGGTTTTCTGAAAAATTCTGTTTATACACTAGTCCATTATCTTCTCTGGGAAACCAGTGTTGCATTTTAAACCAATCAAGTGAGCCGACTGGATTTGGCAGCACACACGTGTGGAGAGCTTGAAAGGAATGATACAATTGATTCCTTGTGTTTAACTCCATTATCATCCACTTTTTGGTGGATGGCTATTCAGGAGATGAGTAGTGGGTCAAGACTTTAATAAAATCAAGAGCTAAGTATTAAGTGTGTGACAGGTCACTGTGGTGATTTTTAATACCCAGTCTTGAATGAGACAATATTACTGTTATTCTAACGAAATGTAAGTAGGGATGTACAAGTTAAATAATTCAGTAAAGCAACATTTTAAAAGTAGGCAGTATTGAAAAAACGTTGCTTGGTTTTTTATTTCTTTTTATTTGTCACACACCATTAAATGTGCTTTCCTCCAGGCTAAATGAGACATCTGCTACTTTGGCCTACTTATCAAAAGAAATGAAACTTCTATTGGCATGACATCATTACATTTAAGCTTCTTTAGGAGAGGAAGAAGATATAACTGGATGAAGCTAGGATGCCGTTTAATATCTAGGTGAACTACCTCCTGTTAGCAGAGAGAAGTGTTAATTTGTAAATGAACACTCAAGTTCAAGCATTTCTGTGCGCATTCTCCTGCCCTCGCAGGCAAGCCCCCAGAGGGGGCTTATATCCCACATTTTAACATCAGAGCGGCCACCAGCTGCTGCTTTGGGAAGAGGAGCGATTAGCCAGTTAACAAGAAGTTAAAAATGTTGATGTACACAGGTTTTATAGTTCAGGATTTCTTGACATCAGAGTTGGATTTTAAGTTTCCTGAAGCTATTGTTTTAAATTACTGGCAGATTAAAAAACAATGTGTAGTACACAGGCTATTGTCATCACTGTGATTGCAATCAAATGCAAGATGGTTTAGGGGTTTTTTTGTGAGGTCTTTTTAATGCCAAAATTAAATCTTGATTTCTGGATAGAATTCCGAAGCTACAGTCACAAAATATAGAAGAGATTGCTGCATTCCACCTGTTAGCCTGGAGCTCTCAGTTTTCTCTATTCATCACATACTGCTGTCTCAAAGGAGTCAGTAACATTTTCTTTCTAATGCTCATGTCAGGTATTGCCAGTAGGGAAGCTAAACTTTCCTCTGTCTAGGTTTCTGGAAGTTTTAGATATTTAGTCCATATGTAGCACTGGCTTTCAAAAGGCAAGCTTGGGAGGGAACAGTTAGTGGCAAACTTCTGCCTGGAAAGAAAGCAGCTCTCTCTGTTTTCTTTTTTAATTTCTTGTGTTCTTTAATAAGGAATTTTATTCAAGCAAACAGTGTCAAATTGAGTTTCCTAGAGGCTTGCCCAAAGCAAACCACATTAGTAATTGAGAACTATGTTTCTGAATAATGGTGCAGTAATAATATTTGAATATTTCTTAGTAAAATCTGTGACCAAAACAAAAGCCAAACCAAACCCCAAATAAATAGTTTAGTATAATTTTCCATTTCTCTGTGTCCCCATGGTTTGCTTTTCATAGGGTCCTAGAATGGAAAGAATTTCAAGAGGCCTTCTCTTCCTTCCCTGTCTGAAAATATATTATAAGGCATGTCAGCTATATTTCTGTTCTTTGTGACATCTTTTTGACCACCTTTCTGAAAGTTCCTGAGGAAATTAGATTTTGTAATTTCTTCATCCCACCCATTGCAGCAGTTACAAGTTTTTCTAATCCCTAAACTCTGTCTTCTGTGCTGCAATGCAAATCTAATTTTTCAGGTATAGACAAAAAGAAAAGGTTATCCACTACCTGAATATGGCATTCTGTTTGAGTCCTATGTAGTCCCAACAGTGCTACCTTTTTCACATATGATACTGCTAAATAAAAAAAAAAATTGTGCAATTAATTAAAATTAAATTAAAATTAATTTAATTAAATAAAATTAAAATTAAATTTTAAATTAAAGATTAAAAAAAGTTTGTGCAATTCATTGTTTCTGCCTCATGGCAGCATCTCACAATTCTAATTAAGGAATAGTGTCATGATGGTTGATGGTAGGGTGGCATTGTTGCTCTCTTTTTTTCCCAGAATTTTTGGCCGAGGTCTTCTCAGCTTTGCTGTTGCACACACCACTAGTGATAATTTTTAATAGCTACAGATCCTAGATAGATGCCTTTCAGCTACACTTTGGCAGGGTACCAGGGTACATTTTCATGCAGTTTTCCAATGAGATTTTTCTTTGAGTCCACAATGTAACATCTTGATTTAGGCTAATCTTACTTAGCTTCTTTGAGTTAAAGAAAACTTAAAGTTGTCTTAGGGGCCTTAATAAAGACAAAACATATGTGTCCACTACTCTGCTTCCAAACTTGAGGCCTGTTGCCTTGTCAAAGAAATAAAATGTTTTTAATTTTCTGTGTGATGTGTTTTTAGCAAGTCTTTTTTTGTCTCCTGCTAATTTGGCAGGGGTGAGGAGGACTTCTGTTTCTTGCACGTAGTCTAGTTAGTTGTTCTAGAGGCCTTTAATTCTTCATGTGTCTTCCTTTAGGGTTTTAGAAATAGCCTTGGGAAAAAAGCATACAGCATTTTTTTGCTTTTTTTAAGATCTTACATGCAAGTTTTCCACATAGTCAGTTTTCAAGTAAACAGGGTGACCAACAGGCCTAGGTTTGAAAATACCCAGCTTAGATCCAACTACCCTTCAGCGTGCCTGTTCCTTCCCTACGTCAGGCTAAGATCTGGACTCCTCACATGGGCATTTCTGACAAACAGTAGGTTCTAGTTGATTTTTGTAGTGGATACTTGTACAAAAGGAGCATTGCATACTGAGTTGTCTTGATGTCCATTCTGGATGCTTTTCCTTTTTTGTTCAATACTGAACCTCTTTTCTCTTTGGTATTCTGTTTACCATAGTTTGTATGGCAGTTGCACAGTTCTGCTGCACCCCACTGCTTTCTGTCTTTGCAGGCACCAACTTTGTCATATGTTTCCTTCTCTTCTCCAGGGGTTGAAAGTACAGAGGATGGTTCTCTAAACTTGGATAAGTCTTTAACCATTATCATCTTTGCTCTATAGAAGATAACATCTGCTTTTCAAGACTTAACAGCCTATGCGAATTTTGTAGGTTATAAACAAAAAGCCTTCCAGTCTCTGTACAGAGAAACTTGCAGCAGATTGCACCTTGTTATATATGTATCTATTAATCTGTGGTCTCTTGGGACTTAATATGCACAATCCAAGTAGAAGTTTTTCTGTGAGTTCCCCTCATCATCCTTTCCCACGCATCCTTTCTTTGTTAGGCTATTGATTCTCTGCCTTATTCAAAAGTGAAATGTCACTCTGACCAACCAGAGTATGTTACCAAAAGAGCAGAATAAACCAGAGCATAATGTTTTTACAGTTTGCAAAATTTTTATTATGCACTGTAAATTGAAGGAGTAGTGACCTGCCTCTCTGGTTTTAGACACAACTCTGTCAGTCACAATGAACACTGTACATTTTTCTCTCCCTGAAATTGGTATCAACATCAGCAATGTAAATTACTTGCATATGTTTTGAAAAATTTACATAGATTTTTTCCCCTAGAAACCTATGTAGTTACTTATTTTTTTGTTGTTGTTGTTGATTGCTGTTTCAGCACGTAAATCTCATCTATCACCTCTTGATTTCCCAAAATTTTTCAGTCTGTCTGTATAAAGGTGCTTCCAGATATTGTAGAGCTAGATATAAATGAATAGCCAGGATTTAGCATTTTTTCTTATAGTCATTTTGTCTCTCTCACATTTGTCAGTCATAGTATGTGGTTAATGAATGAAGAGTGAGTTATTTTATTTACAACATGAGCTGTGTAGTATCACTGTATAGGATTTCCATTCCTGGCTGTGTCATTATCAGTACAGCTAAAAACAACACAATTTTGTTAAATAAATCCCACGGGTTTACTTTGGATTGAAATTTTCATTGTAAAAGTAGTTCTTTTGAGTTAGTAAGAAGAAGGAATAGAGGAAGAGAGGAGACAGAGAGTGAGGCTTCTGGGACCATACAGATTCATAGAATAACTAAAGTTGGAAAAGACCTTTGAGATCATTGAGTCCATTAACGCAGCACTGCCAAATCCACCACTAAACCATGTCCCCAGGTGTCACATCTGCATGTCTTCTAAATACCTCCAGGAATGGTAACTCCATCCCTTTCCTGAGCAGCCTTTTCCAGTGCTTGACAACATTTTCCATGAAGAATTTTTTTCCTTATATCTGATCTTAACCTCTCTTAGAGCAACTTGAAATTATTTTCTCCTGTCCAATCACTTGTTACCTCTGAGAAGAGGACAACATCCACCCAGCTCCAACCTCTTTTCAAGAAATTGTAAAGAGCAATTAGATCCCCACAAACCTTCTTTTGTCCAGGCTAAAGAACCCCAGCTCCCTTAGCTTCTCCAGAGCCTTCCTCAGCTCCCTTGACCTTCTCTGGACATCTTCCAGCACTTCAATGTCTTTCTTGTAGTCAGGGCCCCAAGACTTCACACAGCACTCAAAGTGTGGCCTCACCAGTGCCAAGTACATGGGGACAATCACTGCCCTGGTCCTGCTTGCCACACTACTTCTGATACAGGCCAGGATGCCACTGGCCTTCTTGGCCCCTCGGCACACACACTGGCTCATGTTCAGATGCTGTCAGCCAGCACTTCCAGGTCCTTTTCCACAAAAACACTTTCCACCCACTCTTCCTTCAGCCTGTAGCTCAGCCTGTAGCGCTGTCTGGGATGCCCAGGTCCTTAATTTGGTTTCTTAAATGCATTTTGAATCAATTAAGTCAGAGCCGTATGATTTCTAGAAACACAAATTACTTTTTGTTCCCTGTGAAAATGCATCATTTGTTTTTCCTATGTACAGATGGTGATGATTCACAACTAAAGGAGGAAAAAAAACTATTCTTAAGGGCTAGTAAGAAGAAAAGGTACCCTTCATCTCCCATCAGTCTTGCTCATCTCAGAGGTGCACTGTCTGTTGAAAGGTGTCCTTATGTGTTTCTAATGCTCAGAAGAGCTCTTATGCATAGACTGCTTTGGCAAATTGCTCTGCATTTTAAAAAGCTGCTTCCACCCCTCTTCTTCAATGGTCATGAGGTTATAGGTCCAAGTTTCAACTCGCCCATGTGAAATAAGGCACCTGCTGAAATGATAAAGCACAATGCTTGTTGCAGACCTTTTACAGGAGAGTGCTGTGAGTTGTTTCCACAATAGCTAACTAACGTCATCATGGCTCTGAAGAACAACAGGAAAAAGTGTTGAAGGGCAGAATATGAAAATGGTCACAAAAAAGGCAGTGGAGATAAAACATGGATTCACAGAGAGAACAGTCAAAGGCCAAGAGTGAGCAATGGAGACAAAGAAAATAATTAGTGCATGCTTAATGAATGAAGAGGGAATCGGAAGGATCTTGACTCTGGAAATATGTAGGGAAAATTAGTATCTCCCAATGATGAGGAGGGTAGAAATAATAAAATAATTAATAACAAACTGAAAAAAGCACATATCAGATTAAAGCACAAATGGCAGAATGTTATTCTGCTATTTCAGACGCAATATGAGAAATGTGGATGCCAGAGAGGATGTCATTTATCCAGGATAACTGGCTTCAGAAACCAAGAGACTGAAGTCATGTTTGATAGTACAATGGAGACAGAGAGACAGATAATGGCTTTGATAATAGGCTGAGTGTACAGGGGCTTAGAGGGGGGGTGTTGTTGGGGTTCTTTAACCTCTTTCTTGCTCTTCAACTAGAAAAATTATGCTTTTTCTTTGTGGACTTCTGCCTGTGTTATTAATTAACTGTAAGGTCTGTGGCTTTAAATAATGAGTTTCTGTTGTCTGGTCCTAAACAGGTGCTTGTTCGGTTTTGGGGGGTATTTTTTCCTCTTCTATTATGTAGAAGTAATTATTTATTCATTGTTTTCATTAAAATTTAATAAATACACGAGAAATTAGCTCACATTTTGGTTGAGACATGTTAGTAACTCCTTTACATCTTCATCTGCTTGAAGATAACAGATGAAACGCAGGCTACTACTGGAAATTAAGGCTATAAATTTACAGGTAGGGATTTCAGTCTAATCAATATTTTGCTGATAATGGTAACAATTTATTCTTATGAAATACGTTGGCTTTAAGATGGAAAATCAATGTTTGGACATGAAAAACAGGTGTCAAGTTTGACAGTGGCATTGCTGTCAGTATCTGGAGGAGAGTGGATTAAGTCAGCAAGGAGAGCAGTAATTCTGTCAAATACAGTATGTGAGAAACTAATGAAAAAGTTAGAAACAGTGGTTCTTGCTTATGAGCTTTATTCCTTCAATAATATGCCATCTATTTTTGGTTTTATCTTACATCCCTTATCCCTCTCTTTTCTTTCAAGTTGCAATTAACAATACAAAATGCATTCTCTCTACTTCAGTCAGTCTCTTCTGTATTGTCCTCTGAGAGCTGAAATTGTTTAATTGTGGCATAAGGAAAGCACTGCATTGTTTCAGTATTCCTAACAGTTACTACTTGAAAGAGAACCAGAGCTATGTGGTCATGCAGACAAATGCTCCAAGATTAAAAAAATGTTGAGAGACAGAAAAGGAGAACACAGGTAGGATAAATCCAAACACATTTCTTCATCAAATCCACAAGCACTAACAGGAAAAAAAGGAGTTCTAAACATGTAATTTGCAATCAAAGATAAGAACAAGTGTTGTATTAAATTAAGTAGGAAGCTTTCCTCTAGTGTATAAGAAAGCTCTGATTCTGCAGTCTGTTTTCCTGTACTACTTCAATTTTACCTGTCTACCAGGGAGCATTTTAACACAGAGGAAGAGGCTGAATAAAACATCTTTGCTGTTAGTTTCACCTCTTAAGCCTTGGAAGCAGTTCAGATAACAGGCTGAAAGCACACTGGCTGATGAAAAAATATTTTTCATAATCATGCTAATACAGAAATTATGGCATCATTTTGGAAAAGGGTCTCCAAATTCTGTAGGTCTTTGCAGCTCTGGTAATGTGGAGAGTTCAGATCTGGCAGCAAGTAACAGTGGTCACTGTAGGTCAGGTGCTCACATTACAATGGGAGCTGCTCACCTTAGGAGATGTCTTTCTGTCACTTGTCAGGTCTCTCTTCCTCTCTCTTCTTGTGACAGCAGGAGCCACTCCATCACTACCAGCTCCCAGTTTTGCCAGATGCATCAGCAGCTGCTGCAGCTCTCATCTGCAAATTGTGGGGCGTAGCAACACCATGCTGTTTCTCTGTGAACAGTTAGAAGATGTCAGTCATGCTCCCAGCTTACAACCAGCATGTCTGTGCACTTGCAGTGCCTTGAAGCAGGTACACTTGACCTTTAATTCTAATTATACCCTTTTAGTGACTAAACCACAGAGTCAGGATGTTTTAGCAGAATTCTTCTTGCAAAAGCAAAGCAAGATGTAATATACATGCAGAGCTGCTCTCTGCCTGAGACTCCACGTGTTGCCTGATGAAAAAAACTGGCCTGGGACTAGGGGTTACAGTATCGCTGTCTTTTAAATGAACCGAAACTACTGCTTGCTTAACTAATCTAAACTGCAGATAAACTGCCATAGATGCTGTGTCTTCATACAGACCTTTAGTTAGGCCCCTGATTCACCTTCTTTCATAATGATATTATTTCATAATAGTACCTTTGCTGAAAATAAAGTCATGAGGCTTTTTAGCAATTCTCACCTTGTATTCTAAGTATCATTAGCTAGGCAGTGGACTGCTGGGGGAAGCTCTACAATGGACTGAAAAGACAGAATATACTCCTATTTCCATGCCTTCTAGAAAAAAATCAATGTATTCCAGGAATTGTCTTTTCCTGATAAATGCATGCAAAGCAAAGATTGTGCATACAGAATGAATACTGCATTCAGTTATTGTAGCTTTATGGCATTAGCTGCAAGCAATGATAACGTCCTTTTGATACTCCACTTAGGATCTTAGACTCCCTGGAGAACCTAGACATCCATCATTAAATCTTAGGCTTCAGCATTCTTTTTTCATTGCTGCTTCATTTTCCAGTAGGGTATCTGTAAAGTTAATGTCCTGTTTTTTATCACATGTGGAAGCCATATGATTCATGTAGATTAAATCTTTTGCCCGGTGGATACATGTGGATCTGATAGTTCATCTCAGGGTGGATATTAAGAGCTGAACAAATGGTCTCCACTTTGCCAGCCTTCTACCTTGCAGGAAAATGACCAAGGAAAGCTGTCTTGTTCACAGAAATTGAATTACTCCAGGAAAATGTCATGACAGATTGTAAGACTAAATTTGTCATCAGTCTGGTAGGACAGGCTCATTGCTTGACAATCGCAAGCCTAGTTGCCAGATGGATTTTTGAGGCCCGTGCTGCACGGATTCCAAATCCTTGGGTTACGGTTGGTTTCCTGACAGAGTTACCAAAACATGACATTGGAGCATTTGCAAGCCAGAAATATCATTATCAACAGATCTTCTATGAATCCATTTGCTAGGAGTCACAAACTTGTCGAAGAAGGCAAATCAGCAAAGTTTGTGAGGACTGGAGAAAATGTTTTCCCAGGTAGAGATGTCTCTCAATTGTGTTTACAGACTAAATCACCTGCCAACATTATTTCTTCAACCAGGGGAAGGTAGGTCTGTGCAGGCTTCTCGTTATTCCTGAAGATGGGCACTGTAGTAAATACTTTCATTAGATAGGAAATGCTTTCATAGTTCTATTGAAAGAAGAAACCTATGATGCATAATAAATAGTATAGCTAAATTGTATTACTCCTGAAAACATTGAAATTAATGGATAAACCAGAACTGTGTGCTCAAGCCTTAGGTCACTACGTATTAAATGCTTGTGCATTATTTTGAATGAAAGCATTGTTCAGATATAATGCTGTTTTGTATCACAGGCTATACCTACCCAGGTTTTAAGGCATAAACCCTTCTTTGTGCAATTTAGGGTTTTTCAAAACATCCAAAACATACCACAAAAATCATAGAAACTCTTCATTTTGTGAGATCTATGTAGTTATCAAATAATTAATGACAATGGATCTGATTGTTTTTAATCACATATGATATTGATATGAAAGGTTTAAGAACCCTCATGTGGAGTGAAGAGACAACATTAAATGAAAATATGTGCTTAACAAAAAAAATGAAATTTATTGAAAAATCTTTAAAATGTACTGCTTTTTTTTAAGACTCGATTGCCTCAGGTCTGCTATATCAGTGTAGGACAAGAACCTCCAGTCCTCCATCTTCTTACTTTACAGTTAGTAAGTGAACAGTCTGCAAGCACCTTGCAGATTCCCTGGGCAATATGCTTGGGTTGGCTTTGTAACATTGTAATTTGTCTTTTGTTGAAAGGATAGATTTATTTCGTTTGCACTCAGCTGGCCAGTTCTGCCCCCGGATGTATACATTGGGTATCAGGCTGCCCGACCAAAAATGACAGAGTGTGTTTTACTGTGGGCAATGTTTTACTATAATGCAAGATTGGAATGTTAGCCTGTGGTCACAAGGTGAGCCATTTGCCATCTAATGAAGTTGTTTTTGTTTTGGATGCAAGTGAAGCAGGTACTTTTTAGAAAGTAGAGTCAGTTTGTAAAAGGAAAGGAAAGCTTAAAAATTACCAGCTCCACTTTGCCCTGTGCCTCAAGCCATGAATGTTTGATTTATACAAAGGACTTTGGCTCTTCTTCCACCTCAGATACTGCATTATATGAGTTACATTTTCTATTTCCACAACATTATTGTAAAAATACTTTATTTAGAAAAACAAGCTCAAAGTGAAATGCAGTGACCATTCACATCATAATGAATGTACAGATTGTGCTATCCATATACTTCTCTGATTGGAATAATTGCTAAGTAAAGGTGGTAATTAAGTTCTTTTTTCTTTCCTTTATCTTTTAATTTTTCATGGTTCTTCTGTATACAAAACTTTTTTCTCCTCTGGAATGTTGCAGGCAGCTTCCATTCCTTAAACTTCAGCCTTGTCTTTGCTGCTGTTTAAGTTCTGCTCAACAGCAAGGATGCTCTCCCCTCTAAGTGCTGAAAGCAGTGTGAGGAGCTGCCCCTCCCTCCCCAGCACTTGGGAATCTCTCCTCCTGCCATTGCAGCTTTGCTGGCCAGTTGTGCCTGGACTGCCAAGGACTGTCTGTGATCTGCAGTGACTTAGGACAGTTCTGTAGACCAGCTGTCACACAAAGAGCTCAGTTTATTTCACCAGACATCTTATTAATAAAATCTCATATGAGATCACAGCCATAAACTTGATGGGAGTCAAGAACAGTAATCCTGTATTTTGTGAAATCATACTTTTGCTAAAAAGAATGTTTTGCTGTTCTGATCTAAGTCCTGATAATACTCCCTCCTTGCTCCAGTTTGCACCTTCATGCAGTGTTTGATTTTTCTCTACTTTCTTTCCATAAGTTCTGTAATGACCTGCTGCTCTTTAAACTAAAAAACCATTTATGTACTATTTTGCCCATCTTCAAGAAAGCCAATGATACTAAATTTTTGAATACACCTTTTTTATATTACTTAATATTTGGGTTCAGGATAAAAATTAATGTACTGACTTGGCTTTACCTAAATTTTGGATATGTGGATGTATTTTAAAGTGAAACAGCAATCATTAGTGTTACCATATGGACTGCCAGACCTAAATGCATATAAAAATATATTTACACAGGAGTGAGATATCTGCAGATAGCTGCTAAATTTCTCTCTTGGTGGACAAGCAGCTACATCAAAACCTTAATGTAATATCTAAGGCATACACAAGAGAACCACAAGAGAGCTGAAATGGATACCAGCATTGCTTGTGCAATTCTGCAGCTTTATTGAGAAAAAAAAAAATTTATAATTCTTGCAATTAAATAAAGGAATTTGGTATTTTTAGTGTAGTCTGTGATACTGTCAGGCATTTTTGTCCCTGTTACATTTTCATGATGGCTTCTGTATGTAGAGTGATCTTTATAATGCTTACTGGGTGTTACATGGGGAGCTCTCTATTAGTCAGTGGTTTTGGTAGATTGCCTTCAGAATTTTTCAGATGCTCTTCTTCATTCTTCCTTAAAATAAATGGAGAAAGTTTAAACCAACTATTAGGAATTTTATTTCAGGATATTCCAGACAGTGCCTTAGGCAAAAATAAAATACTTTGTGTATATACAGAACAGCTGTCGTGCACATATTTCTTTTGTCTCCATAGTATTACTATATTCATTTTGTTGTCCATATGTTTCTCTCTTGACTTAAGAGATAGTTTTCCTGATCATTATGTAGAACTATTTCTGTTTTTAAAAATTGAAATAAGTTGCAAATTCTTTTGACTCTAATGGGTTTATTTGTTTGAATTTTAAATAGCTTTTCAGTTGCACTGAGAGCAAAATTGTTTCAATAACATGCAGTCATATGACTGTCGTATGACCTGCTGAACATATGGTAAAAAATAATGTGGCTGTAGTGACAAGCATTAGACTTTACCTTTATTAAGAGATTCTAGCAACATCATAAACAACAGGGTTGAATCTTGAGTCATTTGTTTATGTTCATTTGGTTGAGTCATTTGTTCATGCCTTTGAAAACTATAGATGGAATTATTGCTTTATTTTATGTGAATTCATGGGGATAAGTTTGTATGGACCATGATTAATGCCCGTAAAGCTGCCAGAAGTCTCCTAGGGTTTGTACTGCTGGTTGTACCTAACTTCTCCAATGTGTTTTTAATCTTGTTACTGCAAATTTATCTAAAGAAAATTTGGATAAGTGATTTGGCATAAACTTGTAAAAATGCATGCTTTAAACTTCCCTGTGCTAGAAAGAAAAATCACCATAATAACAAGTTCAGATTTTAAGCTTTCTGTTTGTGATTTTAAAGCCCTCTTAAAATATATAAGTTGACATTACACAGCATGTATAAACATTATCTGTTTTTGTCTTTCACCTACAGCATTGATATATAGTGCTTCCCTCCAATGACAGGTGACATTCTGAGCCAAAGCCTGATTCAAATAATCAATTTTTATCTTTATTCAGCTGCTTTTTTATATGCTCTGGATCTGCTAAGGTAAACAGTCAACTGTCTCCAAGAGGAGACTTTCTGATGAGACATTTGGCACTTCTGCTTCTTATCAGGGAGTCTGGTTAACTTAAAGATTTCACTAAACATCTCTGCATGCTGTAGGAATCACCAAAGGTTTCCAGCATCCTTGAGGTCCCTCATTATCCAGTTATATGTCTGTCTGCTGTAGGTCCCCCACACTTCCTGTAGGCAGCTGAGAATAGCTGAAGCTTCTCTTCAGTCTCCACTTGCTGCTGCATTTTGCCAAGGGCAGTGGGGAGAAATGAAGAAAACAAAAACTGTATTTTCCTGTTTGTGTCAGCCAGCAGCTTTTACCACACCTGTCACTCAGAAAGCAAGACAGCAGGGATGGAAGTTCTTGGAATGCCTCTAAAGCATAGGACATGTCATAATATTGGGTGTATGCATAGGGATGCATGATAATGCTATGGTGAGCATCTCTCTCAGGGTATTTGCATGCTCAAACACATTCCTAAATGGGCAGGATGATAAGATATCATCCTGAATATTGATAGGAGGTTAAACTTAAATGCTCTAATCTCTTGGTGTTAGTGGAAGTGTGGTATTTTGACTTCGGGTCACAATTTGGTATTTGATGGGAAACTTGAGACTTGTCTGTGTTAACTGCTTTCACCTACCAGGAGTATGTCATCCACACTCCTGTCCAACTAAGGCAAAACTTAAAGCCTTTGCTAACATTGCTTTCACTAATGGGCCCTCAGGTATGTCTGGGAGATTGTCAGGTCTCCTTGCTGTAGGTGGGATCCCCCATACAGGCGTCCTGTGCCCATATGATCCTGTGGGGAATTGTTGTTCTGCAGCATGCTGGAAAGGGCAGAGCATACATGTCTTCTGAACTTGCAGATCTTTCTTCAGTGCATTGAGAAGTTTTGCTATGACAGCCGCATGTCATGGCTGTGCAGTGGCTGAATTCACTCATGAATTCAGGGAGAAAACTACACTTGGGCTTGCAGAAACACTTTTCTTCTCTTATTTTAGCTCAAAACTGAAAGCAGATTTTCTCCCGGGATAGTCTTGCCATATTGAACAACTGTAACACTTCCAAGAATTTATCTTTTTTGTTATTGGCAGAAGCCAGTGTTGGAAGTTTCAGATCAGTAACTTAAATCAAGAATGCTTTTATACCATGCTAAACATTATTATAAAAATTAGCACTGAAGTGGTTCCTTGCTGTTGCCTGCTGAGTTTTTTCTTCTGTCATAAGCAAGGACTGCAGTATGAGGGACCAGTCCCTCAAACCCCTGTTTACCTGTATCTGTATTCTTCATGGTAGTATTAGATGTTCAGTTCAGTGAAAGGGCTGAAGTGAATCTACATACTTCTGAGCTGTCGTGTGAGCACCCTCTGCTCTACCTAGTAAAAGAATGAATTTTTTATTGTTTTGGTGGTATGGTATTTTCCCATTTAGGAACAATCTTGTATTAGAATACTTGCAAATATGAATTGAGGTAGTGAAATCTTCATTTAAATAAAGGGAAGGAAAAATTATAGTCAAAATATTCTTAGTCATCCAACAGTAATTTGCTTTAAGGGTTCTTGAAAGTTCTGTCCATGGAAACTCCTGTTTAATTTAATTCTTAATTAAAATCATTACTCTGTGGCATATCTAACTAATTGTTTAGCAAGAGTAAAAAATGTCTGTGTCTTAATAATTTTCCAGACGTAACGAGCTGTAGCTATTGGAAGAAAGATGTTCTTTCTTGGGTAGTTCCTTTTCATATGTCTTGAGTAGTCTTTTGTAATTTTAAAAAATAATATTGTTTTAATTACTATGGTTACATGCTGCTAGTGCTGATAGAATTTAAAATGATTGCTTTCTGCTCCAATACTTAATGCAGTGTGAATTCATCAAAAATCAAACACACAAAAAAATTTTGTAGTGCAAAATTTATTGTCTATTCTAGGCTGCTATCCGTGGAGGCCTTGATACTGTGTTCTTCACTCAGGGAACACTCACTGTACCTGAATGCAAATGAAAATACTCAGAATACCAAACTAATCTGTGGTGGGCTGAGCTTGGCTGGCTCTGGCTTCTCAACATGTTGCTATCCCAATGTCCTTCCTCAACAGAATGAGGGACAAAATAAGATGGAGAAGGTCATGCATCAAGATAAAGAGAAGTAGATCTCTTGCCATTCACCATCAAATGCAAAACACACTCAACTTGGGAAGAATGAATATGATTTTTAGTGATTTGAAATAGACTTGAGTAGTGAGAAACAGAGACAAATGGGAACAGTGAGATTATCCATCCTCAGAGCCATGTCCTGCTGTGTGTTGGCTGGAGCCAGCTGGAGCATGGCATCTCCTCCCAGAGGCTGCCCTAGAGACCCTCTGCCAGCACCTGGGCAGCTGAACCCAGGACACCGTCCTAACTCACCTGTTCCATGGTTTAGGAAAGATTCTCTCCAGTTTAGTGCCCCCACCAAGACTTTCAAAAACCAGACCCACCTGCTCCTCCACCTTCCTACTCCAGGGATTTGAGAATTGGAGGCATGAAAGATGAAAATCACGCAGTTGTATGGGTTGGTAAGTGCGTTCAGCATCTGAATAGCTGGAGATACCCTGATCTTCATGTTGCTTTTCTTTCAGCTTTCAGAGAATACTGGAAAAGTAACAGTATTTCCTTCCAGTGTAACACCAGTGAAGCTGCTGAACAGTCTAGAGCACATATCTTAGGAGGAGCTGCTGAGGAAACTGAGATAATTAATAGCTCGTTAAGTCTGGAAAATTATTGAGACACAGACATTTTTAGCCTGGAGAAGAAGACGCTCACTGGGGATGTTTTACCTCTTTACACTTGTTACAAAACAAGGTTTTAGGGAGGGGATTTCAGTCCCTTCTTTCAGGTAACAAGTGACTGGACAAGGGGTAATGGCCTCACATTGCTCCAGAGGAGGTTTATATTGGGTATCACGAAAAAAAAAATTGAGAAAGGATTATCAAACCCTGGAAAGGGCTGCTCAGGGAAGTTACGGAGTCACCATCCCCAGAGGTATTTAGAAGACATGCAGATGTAGCACTTGGGGATGATGTTTAGTGATGGGCTTGGTAGTGTGCTGATTAATGGTTGGACTCAGTGATCTTAAAGGTCTTTTCCAAAGTCAACATTTCTATGATTCTGTTTTATGATTCTATAAATATCAAAGTACTTTGCAAACAGAGGATTTAGTTATTTAGATTGGAGTTATTGAATGGGATTTCTGTGATCTTACAGTGATAAGTACCTAAGTCAGAAATTGAGCTGAGGTTTCAAATTCTGCAGGATAGGGATCCTTCCACTAAAACTTACCTCTGTGGATAATACTGATCCATACAGACTTTAGATGATGGATTGGATCTGGCAAACAAGCTTTTGAGGACTTTGAGTCCCTGTCATTTTATCTTTCTGTGACTTTTTTTCCATTTTGTCTGTGTGGTTTATCTTTGAGATCCAGTCAGAAGAACCTCACGGGAGTGTTTCCATCTACTCTGCACTGGTGCTGTGTGACCTCGAGTGCTGTGTGCAGTTTTGGGCACCACAGTGCAGGAAAGATACTGAGCTATTAGAGAGTGTCCAAAGGAGGACACTGAAGGGGAAGCCATAAGGGGAACACCTGGGGTCTCTCTTCCACCTGGAGGAGACTGAGGGGAGATGTCATTGCAGTTACAACTTCCTTGTGAGAGGAAGAGGAGGGGCAGGCACTGATCACTGCTCTTTGCTGACCAGTGACAGGACCCAAGGAAATGGCATGAAGTTGTGCCAGGGGAGGTTTAGGTTGGATATCAGGAAAAATTTCTTCACTGAGTCAGTAGTTGGGCACTGGAACAGGCTCCCCAGGGAAGTGGTCACAGTACCAAGCCAGACAGAGTTCAAGAAGCATTTGGACAGTGCTCTCAGGCACAAGGTGTGACTCTTGGGGTATTGTCTGCAGGGCCAGGAATTGGACTAGATTATCCTTGTGGGTCCCTTCAAACTCTGTGATTCTATGACTTAGTACAGCAAGATCAATTAACATTTATAATTCCTTATTAATGGCTACTTTCTGTTTTTGTAGATTACCTGTTGAAAATGGAGTTCTGAATATCACAATCCTTATTACAAGTCAATTAAATTATTTGTTCCTACAGAAACAGTTTAAAATGCAGTTATTCTACTGGCAGGGTTAAGGAAACATAAACCAGATGCTCGGTTATCAAGAAATTTCTAGTTTAAGTTGGTTTTACATTATAGGAATATTTCTAGATTTTATGTGCATATATATGCTAAACCCAGCAAACCATTTTTATTTGCATGTGGATTACTGACAAAAAAATAAGCATCATCATAATTCAAGATTATAGTAGACGACCCATGGACCATTCTGCAAATTCAAAGGCAGCAGCTCTTCTATTGTCGCCTTCTCATTTGGTTCAATTATGAGTTACAATAAAAGCTTAAATTTTCTATCATGCAAATGCAAATTTTGATACTTAAAATGTATGGTTTATATCTTTCTGAATATTTCCTATTTTCTAAAACTGCTTTAAAACTTTATTTTCATTTTTAAATAAGGACATCTCTGTGGCTATTCATTGACCTAAAACTCCAGGAACTGCTGCTGGTTTTGAGATACTGTAGGTGCTCGTTGCTTTCTATAGGTTTGGATTTTATGTTTTTTTGCTTCCTCTTTTCTCTCTTCCCAGTTTTATTAGGAGAAGCATGCTGAAAGATTAAAACTTCCCAAACTCTGAGCACTTCACAGACTTCGTGTTACCTATTATCCCGAATTTTTCAGTTTCATAATTGGGATAAAGACAGGGCAAAGCTGGCAATGAGAAATTTCTGTGAAGAAAACTGCATGATTTATAACAGATGTCATCAATTTATAAATTCAAATTAGAGTAGCTTACAAATAGTGACTGTACAGTATTTGTTTTTTATTACTTGGTGTATGACCTTTTTCAGTGTAGGAATTATTTTCCATTAGTTCCGTTCAATTGGAAAAAAACAGTGCTTAATGGAGTTTGAATCCCAAGTCATTGGTGACGGAATTAGATAGTTTTCAGATTTATTTAATTGCTGTCATATGCAGTTCTGTAATTTGTCACAGCATCTTATATCTGGTGCACTTTTACTCTGTTTTCCTTGAGTTGTGTGGTAAAATTGTGATCCAGGGCTCCTGAGTGATCTGCGGAGTGATCTGGTTCTGTCTCAACAGAAAAGAAACTGCCTGTCTTGGACCAGTGAAACTGTGATCTAGTTCTGGCCCCTCTCCTTTGCTCATGTTCACAGGTACTTTAGCAACCTCCCATCACCTCTGCTTTTCTGAATATTTGATGGTTGCTTTGTGCTCTTCCATATCAGTTATGGTTCTGGCATAAATGCACAGGTTCTTTAATCCATTTGACAGGACCAAGTTTAGAGGAGGGGAAGGAAGCAAAAGGACGTAGCCAAATGCAAAGTGACGTGTAGAGTTTAAAGCAAGGGATGCTGCAGGCAACAGAGGGAAATGTAGTCATGATAAATGTTTAATCTTTAGGACTAGAGAAAGGAAATAAATAAAACAGGCTCAAGATCATGTGTGGAGATAAAGCATTGTTTAAAAGAAATAAACAACACAGGTTTGACTAAAATGTGATACACATTAAACAAAATCATATTTATTTCCTTATTTTCTTCTTTATCCCATGCTTGTGTTTGTTTATCTGTACTTTTTTTATCATATATTTCTGTATTGAGGCAGATTATCAAATTCCCAGGCATATATGTTTTTGTGGGAATATTAGGACTCTGTTAAATCTTAAAAATAATTAACTTCCAAGCAGTTTACCATCCAGTACACCGCCTTTTCCCAGATGTTCTCCTTTCTCCTCCACTGGCAGTTTATTTTCTTACTAAAATCTATCATTAACAATGATGGCCTGATTTCTTCTGTGTTTCATGCTTCAGTATAACAATATAAATTCCCTTCACCAGCGTGCATAGTTTCTTATGTTTGCTTTTTATGGAGAGTGGCATGGCAAAGACGACTGGTGATAAATAACTTCGTGATCTGTCAAAGGAAAATTCAAAGACATCTACTAGAGAAGGAACAATTCTTGAAGTTTCTCCTAGATATAGCAGGAAAAAAAGGTTCAATATATTCAATCAATAAATCAAGAGTGTATCCTCTTAATGTAGGGACTTTTCAAAAACTTTAATTTATAAACACTATGTATAGTTGAATGTTGCAACTGATACTGAAACCAAATGTTTTAGTTAGTGACGGTATCAAAGACAAAGATGACACTTGAGATTGTGGGTGAAAAAACATCTTAAATTACTCAGTAGCTAGTAATTACTCGGGTTTGGATGAAGCTCCTGTACAAGTCCTCAGGATGGATCTAACATAACGACATGTATCCAGACTGAGTTGCAAATATGAAGGAGATTCTTTTGGGAAGTGAGTCTTGCCACTAATTAAACAGATGGTCTTATCAACTTTACAGTTCTTACATGTTTATAGTAGTTAGCACATAATAGTGTAGTAGGAAGAGAGAATATTCTGTTCCCCTTTGACATGTATATAAGCTCAAAGTTTCTTTTACCAGTTGTTACAGAGAATCTGATTCATTTATCAGGTTTATGCATTTGAGAGTTATTTGTCAGAACTGATCTCACTGTACATCATTTGGTTAAGGTTCATTGCACATGTCAGATTAGAAAGAATGGTAAATACTCTTTTTAGATGAGTAACATTGATTGGTGGCATTTTCTCTTCTACGTAGATTTATATGACTGTGTTGTCCTGTCATCAAGGTTCAATCTGGGTTCTGTTTTCAATCCCCAATTTAGCTAGCACCGCTGTACATAACAGCTCTGAAGTAATGTGATTTGTCAGTGGTGATAGGCCACAGTGATAAACAGAACATGCTGCTACATCTTATTCTGACTGATCTGTGAAACAGCATTGCCCATTTATTCTTTTGTGCAACATAATAAACAGTCTCTGGGCTTCTACTTTCAGGGCAGGTATTGAACAGCTGAAACCTTCACTAATTTACACAATGGTTTATCTTTTCTCTGGTTGGCTTTAGGGGTAACTCAGGCAGCTGTACCATGAAATGTAAGGAGTTTGAGTGTGCTACTCTGTCACCCAGCAGAGCAACAGTGTATGGCTTTGCCATTAATACTAGTCACAGTCAGAAGGTGCTTGGGGCACTGTAAAAAATACATGTGCCTTATTAGCGTATGGAGAGAATGGTTAGCATCTTACAATGCCCTAGATGTATTCCAGCCATTTCTAGGAAAATGGGTTAGAAAAATTCTCCTGAATTCTTCCCTCACAAAGAATGTTTATAATATTTATAATGTTCTCCTGAGTTCCCATTTTTTGAGCAGTGAATAGAAGAGTGTGTGTTACATTAATGTAATTTCCCCTGTTTACAGTGTGTGGTCAAATTGCGTCTGTTTCTCATGAATATGCTTAATCATGAGCCGTCCACCTGCACCATTCCTTAATATATCTGAGAGTTTATGTATCAACCCATGGAACCAGATGGTTTTACATTCACTGAACCACAGTTCTGTGTTGTGATAAATGTGTGAAGGAGGTGGCCACAAAAGCAATTCCTCAGGCCTTCAGTTTCCTTTGTGTTGCCTGCATCTTCTCAAATATGAGCAGCATCTGATCTTCATTCTGTATAAATTGGTCTGTGAGTCTGTGCCAGCTTCTGAAAGGTGCCACAGGTGTGGAGGTGCATGTCTGCCTAAATATGTCTGTGTCAGATCAGCAGATGATGATGTGCTGTGTTAAAAAGAATGGAGAAGCAAGAGAAAAGGACAATAATGACACTGTAAAGCAGTCATGTGGTAACTCAGTCAAAGGGTTAAGTTCAAATGCCTGTGATAGATTCAATCAAGAGGGATAGTGTACACATCACAGCTCATTTGACTTCAATTTTCCTCAAAAATCATTCTGATCCAGCACCTATCAAAGGTAGATCTACCAAAGGTACCTTCTACCAGAAATAGGCACTTTATTTGCCATCTTACCATGGTAATTCTTCCAAGAGTTATTTGTCACCACCTTTTAATTCTTGATTTGCATATTCATGGCAGTTCCTGAGGTGAAGTTGGGATAAATTGTTACTGCCATGTGTGTGAAGTGGAAAGTATATGTCTGCACTCTTTATTTTTCATTCCTCAGTTAGATGTGTGTCTTCTTCATGCAAAAGAAAGAATATCTTAAGAACACATACTTGTCTCTCTTTCAAACTCTGTAGAATTAGCTTGTCATGAAATATAAAACTAATGTGTAGTTGTAAAAACCGCTGCCAGCATTTTCCTCACTAGTGGCTGATGGCTAAGAAGATTTAGAAATGAAAGGGGTTATTATAAAGTGATTACTGAATAGCTAGGTATGTCATTTTAAACAAGCAACTAAAATCTGTGTTGCAGATTTGGAATGTAATCTTGTTTGTATCATTTATACTTAAAATCTGATTTTGATTGTGGAGGAGTAATCATGTAATGTAGGTAATTTGACAAAAATATATCAAATGATGGTTTTTTTCATACCTTATTTAAATGTATTAGAATTTAAATGATTTACCATTCAGAGTACACCTATAAAATGACAACATAAAGAAATATTAGATTCAATTTACATGGGTTCAAATTTAAATTTTACTATAAAGCGAACTGATCATATCAGCCCTCTCTTGAAAGAAAATACTGTATAGAAACCAACATTTCAAAATGTAATTAACTTTAAAAGGATGTAATAGATGATTAAAAGGGTGTTATTGATGATTAGACCAATATATTTTGCTACTGTGAATGTCAGCCTGAAGACATAGGCCTTATAGAATATGTGTAGCCATGAAGTAGAAAAGAGATAAAAAGTTAAGAAAATTTCTCATGCATGATTTTATCATTCATTCATGTTTCTGTGTCAAGTGCTTGTAATAATATATTACTAAAAGCTTAAATCAAATTCCTGATCTGGTTTCAAGGAACAGCTACACTTACTTTTTGTAAGCAGTGAGCTGATGCCTTAGATACTTACTAGAGTTTGCTCTCCATTAATCTTCTATAGTTTGCTAAATATTATGGTTCTCTCCCAACAATTCCTATATCTTAGCTTGTGTTTCATCTAGAAATAGTGCAGAAAAAAAATTCTCTTAGTGATGATGTGATGCTAGTATTTAGGATCCTTCCTGGTAAAAGTAGATTTCTACTGTATCTCACATTTGAATTTGTGAAGTGAGTGAGGATTCAAGCTGGCTTACTATAAGAACATGGCCTATTCATTTGGTTGTTGTGAGCATTTTATTGTTTTCTGAGTTCACACATTTTGGAACTAACTTCTTTTGGCCACAAAGTACAGAGGAAAAAAAGCATGTTCTAGTGTTGTGTTCTAATGGGTTAGAAATGAGACTGAGAGCTAGGATTGCATGGCTTTTACTGATGAACTGCAACCTTCAGCAGGCAATTCAATTTCTTCTGAGTTTGAGTTTCTTTGGATATAAACTGAGAGAACATGCTTTTGTCATGCCTGATACACATACATAAGGTTTACCTACACATTACTTAAAGTATATAATAAAATCAGTGGAAGCATCTGGTTCCATGCTGAAGAAGAATGGTATTAGCTGTAATATTGGCAGCATGGCAGTTTGGGAGATGCTTTGGGAGATGCTGGCTTTACTCTTTCAGCTGGTAGACTGTTGGCATCTTGACCAGGAAATAGAGGCTGAGCATAGGCACATGCTCCATATGTGAATCTTCCAGTTCTCAGATGATGGGAAGTGTTTTAGTCCAGAGAAAAAAAACTATCTGTGGTAGCAGGTGCACTGAGATTTTTTTTTTACTTCAGTGTAGTCCTGTTGATACCTTCTCTCTGACCATTGTGGCACTGTGGATGCTGATCATGAAAGTAAAGGTGCTGAGGGAAATGTGTGCCAGGAGGCTTATTCCTACTTCTCAGTGCTCTTAATCTGCAATAACGAGGGTGCAGATGGATCCCCAGAGGCTCCTGCTCAAAGCTAGTACACTGACTTTAGAGTATGTACATCCTTCTGTTCATCTTCTTTCACTGGCATTGTGACTGTGGAAGACAAAATAATATCATTGAAAGAATATAATCAAGAAAAAGAAAATCTTTCTAAAAATAATACAATGAAAAAGAAGCCATTTTGCCCAGAATTGGCACAAACGTTCGTAGTCTAGTTTTTTCTTATATATTTTATATATATATAAGAAAACCTGATATTCCTTCCTCTGTGGCATTGCAGGTGACTACCATTTCAGTTTTGCTGTCTCATTGTTCTTTCTTTCATTAGTGCTGAAACCCTGCAGGTCTTGCATCCTAACATTTTTTAAAGTGTCAGGGACTGATAGAAGTGCTGCTTTTCTGTGGGAGGCATCTGGTTTTGCAGAAGTAGAAACATATTCTTTTGGAAATGTTATCAGTTAGTATTATGAACTATTGTAAGAATTTTAAATACAATGATTTGGAATCTTTCCAGGAGATGCTGGGTATCTTCTTTGGTCTTCTGTATTTACCTGAATAACCTTAGTGACTGTTGCTATCAATGTTGGTGGCTGCTCCACAACAGGAAGTAGAGTTATTTCATATGACACCAGTGTTTCACAAATTTGCAATTATTCTGTTCTGGTTTTTAACATTTTTGGCTGTTTCCTGAACATGCTGTGCTCTTAGATGAGTAAAATGACCAATCTCTAATGTGCTGCTTTTAACTCAAAGGTTGTTTCTGGATCTTCAACAGTTTTGTGCACACTGGCAGCTTAGTCTTTGTTTTCATTTTAAAGTAGTGGAACTAGGCAGTACAATCACACCACCATCATCATATTAGGATTTTGATTCTGTTTGTGAGTCATTTGTCCCTTTGTTTCTTTGTTTGCCCTCTCTTTGTTTGAATACTTTCTTTTATAACTCAAATAATGGAGAGTATGAAAAATCATGTGGTTAAAGTGTTCTTTTTCTTCCCCTAATCCTAACTACAAAGCAGTTCTTTGTATTAGCAAATCTGACTGAAATAAAAATGTGCTAAAAAACTGTGAAATTGCACCACCCAAAATCTTGCTCATTGTTTCTTTTGTCAACTGCATTCTGCAGTTTTTGGCAAACTGGAATTCGAAAAACCCTGATCTGTTATCAGATCAGATAAATCATGTGGCATTTGGAGCAAAGAGCTCTTTTTGAACTTCAATCCGTTGTTGAAGAACTCAGATGAAGAAGAATAACAATGTAAAAATCACACCATCGCAGATGAATGTGATCTTTTACAGCACTTTCTTACCAAGTTTGCAAACAGCCTCAAATTGTTAGTCATGTGTAGATTAGATTTCAAATCAAATGAGGACAAGCCAAACCAGTAAATTATTTTACCTATATTCTTGTTTGGCATTGACTGTAGTTGTAGACAAACACGGAGATTTGCTTTCTAGAAACAAACCAAATGCTGCTACTTTGATAGCAGCTGGCTCACAAGCCATGTTTTCTGTTCCCCTGTAGGTGGTCTCCACCACTGTAACGTGCAAGTTACAGATATGATGCTAGTGTCAGTGGCTCCCACTTTACTCAGAGGAAATTGATGTGGAAAGATGTTAAGTGATTTGAAAAATACTGCTTAGGCAATCTGTGAAGCCTTTACTTACTTTTAATTTATCATTAATTACCTACTATGTTTTAAAAAGCTGTTTTGTGGACAATATCTTAAGTATTCAGTTCTCATCATTTATTTCTTTATTTTCCTGTTCTATCTATCCCATACTTCCTGTGGAAGGACAGTAGAATCTGATCTGAAATTTCAGTCTTGAGAGTTGTTGCATGGCTAAACTCCAGTAATAATTTGCCTGGACAAGAAATAAATTCTTAATTCCTATTGTTAGGTGCCTTTCAAATAGTATCTAACACAGACCCCATGAAGTACTGAAGTACCATGGAGTGGCAGAAAATCACCATTCCTTTCTTGTTCTTATCACAGTAGGTCTGTGCAGGCTGTGATGAAAAGACAAAACTTCCAGTCTTGAATTTTCATCTTAAACACAAGTTTTGATGATCAATGACAGGATGCTAAGAATACACCTAAATGTCTCTGTGATGCTGAAATTGAGTTTCGGAAAAAGCATTGTACTTGTGGTAAAAGGTAAAGAGTGAAGTTCCAGAGAAATGAGCTGTGAATTGCAGCTGCAGTGGAAATTGATCCTGTCTGTCAGTCTGTGTTCCGTATTCTCAGGAAAACAGAGTGGAGCAGAGAAGGAGCCAAGATCACCGATTAAATGGGATGCTAAAGTGCCAGGGGCTAGAACCAGGCTTGCTGGTCCCTCAGGTCAGAGCTGCAACTGTCAGAATTCACTGCCTGATTCCCTGCTGAACCTGGCAGGAGAGCAGTATGAAAAATGCTGCAGGCACCAGCAGGGGAATGGGTAAAGAAGTAGCTGGCTAAGCTTCAGGCCTGACAGGCAGTGTGCTCCTTTGGGAAGAAAACCTCTTCCCTTATGAATCGGGCGGCCTCATTTTCCCCATTTGCCTCATGATTTGTACCAGTAAGGCATAAGAAAATAGCTGGAGTACCAAGAAGTAGCAGAGGCTCGGTTCACTTAGAAAACTGCAGTGGGTGGAGAGATCTGGCTGTGTAACCTCTGCAGGTGGGCATTTGCCAAGTAAGGAGGAGGCAAAGGCTTAGCAAATAGCACTCATGCTATGAAGTACATATGTTGTATATAATACAGTTGGTGTGGTTGTTGAACTCCTTATTCTTCTGCTCTGAAATGTGTGATTTCAGCTGTGATCAGCAGCACTGTGAAAGGACACTTCTCTGTGTAGCTGGTGCAAGGTAACAACAGACCATTGCTGGGTTGACAGCCTTCCACTCCACAGGGATAGTTACTGCAAGTCTCCTGAGCACAATAGCAGCATCCCTGAAGGATGCCTACTTCTTCACCAAAATTGGGAAAGTGATAAATACTTCAGAAAATAAAATCAACTAAATGAATTCATCATGCCCTAGTAATTAATTAAGCTTTCCCTTTTAAATCACCGTCATTAGCTGTCATTCTTTTAGTGCTGCTTAGCAGTTTCCTTTCTCCAAGTAGCCTGTGTCCTTCCTGATGAAGAGCATATACCTTCCAGTATATTAGAAATGATGTACTGTGCTCTCAGACCCATATTACATTAAAGATAGACAGACAGATAGATAGACAGATAGATAATCAGATTTTTTTTTTTTTTCACAGTTAGGGTGGTCAGGCATCAGAATAGGTTGCCAAGGGAGGTGTTGGGAGTCACAGTCCTTAGAGGTGCTCAAGAGGAATCTGGATCTAGCATTGGGTGTGGTGGTTTAGGGGCTACAGTGACAGTGCTGTATTGACAGGTGGACTTCATGATGTTAAAGATCTCTTCCAACCTTGATGATTGTGTGATTCTATTCTGTGAAATATTTCCTCTGTTATATACAGTGGTACCGCCAGAGAAATTCAATTTCGTTGCTAAATTGATCAAATGGAAACTTAGTTTTCTAGCTTTTGTTGCACTAACTGCTATTTTTCAGGGCTCTTTTGAACCACATGGCTTTTTTAATCCCAAAATTCCATTGTTACCTTAGCCTTCTTTTTTTCTAGTTAAAAGTAGGGCTGTTAAAGCATTTATTAATGACAGGGTTCATTAGGGCCCTATTGGTTGGAAAATCTCTGAAACAATGTTAGGAAAACTATGTATGAGCTGTGTACCTGTCTGATGCTATGGGTTATCAAGTCAGGAGCTAAAACAACCAGGTTATTGCCTTGTCTGATGAGTTTTGTCCTTTGAATATCAAGGGAAGCTGTATTGTCTCTATCTTTTACAGTCTAAACTCTTCTTTCCCTTGTCTCTTTTGTTGGAGGTGAAAATGTATCTGTCATTCTCATAGATTTAACTAGAGGGCTAACTTGTACTTTTTATTAAGGTAACATGACATAAGAATACCTTCCTCCTGGGCAGAAATCTTGGATAGGTTTTGATCCAGGTATGTTGTACAGCCACTCAATTTCTGTTCTGAAATGCTATGAATTAGGTTTATGTTTCTAATAAAATGATTTCTCAACTCCCCTGTGAATTTTCTGATGTGCCCACTGTGGAACTAAGCAGGCTGTTCCATATTCTTGAAGCCAAGAGCTTTGTTCAGTTGTTTAATGTTGTATGTCAGGGTCACCTCAACTTTTTTTGGTTTTTATTTCTATTTAGCCCATTCAGATACAATTACAGTTACACAATACCTCTCAAATGTCCTTTGCTATTCATCATCTCAAAGAAGAAAGAAGAAACAAGAAATTCTTAGAAGCTGGAATGAAATTAAAAAACAAAACAGGAAAACTCATTTTCCATTAAGTTTATGTCTGAATTACACAGAAGTAAATGTTTAGGAAGTTACTGAGTCCGTATGCCAGTCCTTGAGGTTTGCTTCATATTAATTTTAGTGGGTATAGCAATAGAAATGTGGCAAAGTCCCCAGATGCCAGAATTCTTAGCTGGGATGCCTGAGCATGACAGCAGATAAATGGGTCAATAGCGATTTATCCTTAGTGGGGACATTTTTGCCTCTCAGTCAAGTCACTAGAAAGGAGACCAGGATTAGTATTTGGTTTGGTTTTCCATTTTTTCACCAATTGCCATATATTCTATACTGATTATCAACATTGTTTGACAGTGAAAATTAATTTAAAAAAAAATGAAAAGCAGCTGGATGATTTAAAATGGGGAAAAAATAACCTGCTTTGTAGATGTTAGAACAAGCAATTTCTTAACACCTTTTCTTCAAGGAGTTAAGATGAATAACATCTTTGAACAAATATTTCAAGCATGCAGGGATTATGTTAAAAAGTAAAAAGATGAAATCCTGTGTAAATTGTTTAGAACATTCCTAGTGAAGACATGTTGATTAATAAACATAAAAGGAGGAAGATGCATATTAATTTGTTTACGTATAAGAGTCTTCTAACTCATTAAAAGTCTTCTAAGTGTTTAACTAGTGAAGCAGTGGATAAAACCTGACATTGTCTTTAATCTTTTTGAGGACTCAAATATGAAAGAACCCAGATTATTGCTAAGTATGTATAATAGCTCTGTTAATGACAGTGTTTTGAAAATATGGGGGGGTATCAGCTCAGTGGCTTTGCTGTAATACGGTGGAAATTTTAATTCACTTTTCCATCTCAGTTGCTGTGACCAGTAGTATTGAAGAAAATTTAAGTTTATCAATGACAATCTTTGGTGCTTGTTTATATATTTTCGTAGTTTTGATTGATGGCTCATTTTCAACTGGGAGATCTCTAGAAAAGGGCAGATGCAGGAGAATATCTTGTTTATTTTGTATCTTTGCTAAACCACTATAACAAATTGAGGTATTTGCACTATTAACAGTTAATGTTTCTGTGGAACAAACCTGACGGTCTAGTTTAAAGAAATTGGAATATTAGGTTACTGTCCTGGACAAATAGAGATTGAGTAATTGCATTCAGTAACTTGAAAACAAATGAATAAGAAATAGCTTAAAGAAGAGCCATCTAGCCTTTGTATAATCAGTCCTGCAAGAAAATCAACATATATTTGTGGGTTTACTCTGAAATTACATTTTCTTTTTAGATAGCTGTTTTGTGCAGGTTTTTGCTTTAAAAGTGTTAATACAAATAACTTGTGCAAAAGAAATTGGACATGCTTACTTTTTGCGAGCAACAAATAGGTAAAAAAGTGTCATTTCAGCTGTATCATGCAATTTGAGTTGAATCATAAGAACTTTTTAGTGTTTTGTTTGCCCTTCATTTTTCAGCAGACACTTCTCCCTCATTTCTCCATTTTCCCCTGCTTTTTCAGAGGGGAATAATATAATACTTCTATCATACTGTGATTCTGTGCAGCAATGGATTTCTGTTTCTGCCCATCTGGGGTACTTGTAGAACTGTACGACTTATTTCTCACGTCATTATTCTAATATGAATAAGTAATCACAGCAGAATTGTGTTGGTAATTTTGCAGATCCCATGCGTGGGCCCCGAAGACTGGAGGTTGTGGAGATCAAATCTAGGCAGATCACCATCTGCTGGGAGCCCTTTGGATATAATGTCACACGTTGCCATCGCTACAACCTCACAGTCCATTACCGCTACCAGGCTGGAGGACAGGAGCAAGTGAGAGAGGAGGTCAGCTGGGATACTGAAAGTTCCCATCCCCAGCACACAATTACCAACCTATCACCATACACAAATGTCAGCATCAAATTAGTTTTGATGAATCCCGAAGGACGGAAAGAAAGCCAAGAACTTATAGTGCAAACTGACGAAGATGGTGAGTTTTTGTATTTACATATACATGGTCCATGACCTGATAGTACAAATTGTCTATGTAAGAGCATGTTCTACTTTCACTAAAATTTGTAACAGACATTCCACCAGCCTCACCAATTTTAGAAGAGTAAAGCTCCATTATTAGAGTGATCTTTCACATAATGTGTAACATCCCACGATAGTTTAATAATTTTGTCCTTAGATTTGTAGCTTCTGCTTGAGCTAAGTTCTGCCTCTTTAAAGTTTCAGTATGGGTTTGGAAAAATTCTGGGTGATTTTCAGCAGTATCCTCATGGAAGCTCCTCTATTGAGTGATGTTTGTTCTTGATTTGCAGTTACAGTTTCTCTGTCTTTGGCTTTCTAACTACTAGACATTGTTAGTTGCTAATTCAGACACTATATTCCATATACAGACATTGAAATATACAGATATTCCCTTCCTTTTAATAATTTTCCACTCCCATGGGGTTTTCAGATCTCTTTTTTTTTAAAAATAGCCTATTTTGATTATTAATAAATATAATAAATAATAAATAATGTAATTAGCTTATGTCTTTTTTGAGACAGAGACAGCAGAATTGGGTAATGTGTCTCTGCAATGCTCTAATAATGTTGAATGAAAAGGTTATACCTTCCTCCCAAGTCTTCTGTGATACTATTTTGATTACACTTGCAGAGAGTTAACTGCAGCTCTGTTAGCTACAATACCAAAATGCGACATCCTTGTTAAATTGGTCATGAACCGGGAATCAGCTTCACCTTTCCAGAATACTCTGCTGATATATAAGCCCTTACAAGTGTACCTTAGTTTTTTTGAACTTGACTTTGGTTCTTTTAAATGCATACAGTTCAAAGGAACCTTGTCAAATGACTCAGCATTGCTTTTTATCACATATCGGTCTACCTTCCATTTTTATCGTCTCAAATCTGAACAGGAATGGATTTGTATTTTCTTCATGATCAATGATAGATTTCCTTAAAACATGATGGAAATACTTCTAGTAAAAACTTCAGCAGTGATGAGCTCCTTTTATAATAAATACTTGAAGTCTGTCATTGAAGCTTATTAAATTATTTAATACATGCTGTATTGGTTTTATGTCGTACTAATTTCTAATCAAAATATATGAGGGAATAAATTAAACTATTTAGGAATGTATAGTTACTAATGCAACATTTTCAGCAAAGCATAGCTAACAAAAAGAAATCTTTAATTAGAATTAATTGTGCTGTCATGCTCTAAATTTAATTCAGTTCAATTGTAGGATGACAACGCTAAAGAGCTTGATGTTGTCTGGGATGTTTATGTATTTTATCTAAAATTTCTTGTTCCTGTTCCTCTGGAACTTCATGTTATTTCAGGACTAATTAAAAAACAGTGTCACTGTCTAAAAGAATACCTTGAAAAAAATTACAACTTTTAGTGTATTGTACACATTCAGCAAGGTATATAAGTCTGAAACTTAAACAACATCCTGACACAAATAATCATCCTAATTTTTCAAATCACACAATCTTGTTGGTTGCAAGGGACTTCCAGAGCTCATTTAGTTCAACCTTCTGCTCACAGAAGATCAGGTGATAGCAGATGGCTCAAGGCCTTGTACAGTTGAGTTTGAGTACATCTCTAGGTGAGCTCTGCCAGTGTTTGAACCTGCACTGTATGGCACAGCTGCTCAGGGTTTTTGACCTTCAGGTAATTTGAGAGGTTATCACAGTGCTTTGCTCTACTTCCAGCTTATTTATGCTATATTCAATTCCTCATCCTTTACACATAAATCATTAATCTCATTATTCCAAATGACTTTTGCCAGTTCTCCTACTTGGAAACAAGGTTTAGTGCCCAGAATTAAGGTTGCCCTAAAGTGTCGTGCACCTAACTGGTGCACACAAGACTTGTAAGCCAGTTCAGAATCTGTGTCCCTGGAGCTTCCACTTGGTAGAGCAAGGAGCTCTCTGGAGAGCTATGGAGAGGTGATCAAAAAGCCTTAAACCTTGTAAACTCCCACAGCAGCAGCATGGAACAGTAGGAAGTTCTGTAGCAGAAATACAGAGGAAGTTCTGTACCAGAAGTGCCAACAGAAAGGAGTCACCAAATGTCTTGCTTGCAGATTTTTCTATTCCTTAACCATTTGAGTAAATCTTAGGAAGGGTCTGAGAAGTTATTTCACTGCAGCAAGTGGCTTCCACTTTCTTTCTGTGGCAAGTAGAAAATGTTATGTGAATCTTTCTCTTGGATTTTCATATGGAGTTTGTGTTGAAGTGCTAACTCCATAATGCCTATTGCTTCACAACAGTCCTGTGTGCATTTTTCAGGACTTTTTGTCTTTTTTGCATTACTTTACCAGTGTTGTTAAAAAATAAAATCACAGATATACGTCTACTTGCTTTTTACACATCTCCTCTAAAAATTGCATTGTCTTGGGGATAAGGCAACAATTGCAAAACAAATGGGAAACACAAGTAGATACCTGAGAGCAGTTTGGACACCTTTCATCAGAACCTTCTGACATCCCTGACTCTTCACATCTTTTCTCCCACATTAAGAGACTTCAACAAAAATTAATAATGTCAGATTTTTACTTTGACTATTTCATACTTTTCTTATGTCCATCCTCTTGTAGGTTTTCAGGCCTACTGTCAGTGAGCATTGCTGTTCAATGGAATCTGTGTCTCATCTTTCCTGTATAACTTTTCTCTGAAACTATACCTTTTATTCAATGCTTGTCCATTTTCATATGTGAATGTTTAATGTGTTTTCTACTTTGAGAAGTAACACTTGAAAAGTAGATTTTACTTGTTTACTTGTGTTTACCTGTGTATATTCTACCTTATAAAAAGTTGATTTGTCCTATTTTTAAATTATCAGTAGGGTTTTACAGAAAATATGTGATGCTCACTAATTTGTTCTTACACTGAGGGTGACACATAATGGCACTGTATTGTTAAATAAATCGTTCTGCTCCTGAGCTACCCTGGCCTTTGGTTCAGTCTTTGGGGAAATTACGGTGGGATGGTTTTTAATGCTTCAGCAGTACAAATATTTAAACAGAGCATGTCCTTCTGAGATTTTTCTTAAAACCAGTTCTTTTTTTTTAATCTGTTAGTCCCGAGTGCTGTGCCGCTTGAATCCATTCAAGGGAGTACCTTTGAAGAGAAGATTTTTCTTCAGTGGAGGGAGCCAGCGCAAACATATGGTGTGATTACTTTGTATGAGGTATCTAGAAATTTTCTACATTTTATGTCTAGTTTGGATTCTCCAAAATGCATAATCATAAAAATTAATGTGTTTTTACAGTTTGTGTAAAATTAACTTCATTTTAGAGACAGTAGCCATTTTAAATGAAATACAGTGTAGGAGTGAATTACGCAGGACCCAGCATGTCCTCAAGTTACCAACTTTAAGAACCTACTGTATCTAGAACCATGATATAGCATTCTATCTAGTACTCTAGATCAAATATTTAAAAGATTGAAAGACAGGTCTTAGCAAATACCTTAAAAAATTGGAGACATAAGATAGTGGTTACAGTCAATGTCACATTTAGATAAACCTCATTATAGGAAGCCTATTGTAATAGAAACAAGCAGGCATAATTTTTTAAAATCTAGCTTTTTTAAAATGCAAATTCAACAAAATTGTATGTTGTTAGATGTCTAAAAATCACTTCTTTTTCTCATGTGGAAGCTCTGCCTGAATACCTCTTAGAAAAATTGACAAAAGACTGCACAGATTAAGCTGTCAGACAGTAATCACTGTTAAGCTTCTTACCTGACCTTACTACAAAATTGCTATTGAAATGCTTTGTTTAAAAAAACCCACCTAAATACAGTGTAAAAGAAAAGTTAAATTGAATGGTAACCTATTGATACTGTTTTGAAAATTACTTTATTGTAAGAGGATAAAATGTTATGAAAAAGTATGAATTGATTTTTTGTAAAACTAACGACTTTCTAGCTACCACGACAGTTGCCTGTGTTCAGGGATCAAAATGTTTTAATTAACTGTTAATGTTGTTACTGTTGCTAGATTTATGTGCATAGAAGCACACGGTGGTGGATCTGGTTTCTACTTAGGAGCATGCCTGCATGCCTAATTCCATTGCTGAGGAGTACACCCACTGTATGCAGTAGGCAGTTCATCCTGAAGTGCATACACACGCATGACTCCATCAGCTGTATTGAGATAGGGAGATTCATGTGAGCAATATGTTAACTTTAATTTCTTTACTGATAAAAGTTCAGACAGTTGGTTGTTTAATCTTCTGTCATCTGATAGAATTAGAAGCGTTAGTTGGGTGATTTTTAAGGTACTTTGAGTTCAGTTTATGGTTGAGGATTTGTAGCGGATATGCCTCTATCTACTGTAACAAGGTCGGGGTTTATCTGAATACTATGAAAGTTTTTATTACTAATTTTCAACACTTCATTGATGTTATATTAGATGGCTCATATAAAAATCAATTTTCATTAGGTCAGAGGTTTTAGGAAATCCCAAGTGTTTAAGGTGTGTAACATCGACACTTGGATGTGTCTATGAACTGTATTATGGGTCCTCTTAATTAAAATTATATTGAATAAGTTTAGCAAAAAGAATGTTAATTATCACTTTATATAATAAGAGTTTTGGAATTACCCTCAGGAAAATGAAACTTTAAAAGCAAAAAGGAGGGGTGAATCGTTTTTACTTTTCTATTTTTTTAATAGCTTTCATATTTTTAAATGGTTTTCATATTTTTAAATTCTCATTACAGTGCATAGAAATCAGTAATTAATAGAAGAAGTCTGGATCAAGTTCTACTGTGAACTTACATTAACATTTCTAATGAAAACTAAAAATACTGTTTGAATCAAAGAAGGAACTGAGGATACAATATACATTGCATATATTACTTAACACTTATCTTTTCTTCCCTCCAAATGAGAATCTGACCTAGGTACAATATAATAACCTGAAAAAATCCAAATTAGCAATTGTAATAGCTAAGCTTCAGACTGAAATAGAAGCTTTACCCAATTTCTGAAAAATTTGCCTTAAGCTGCCCTTATCATCTTTTGAAGATAACCTCATTCAGGGCAAAGTGTAATTATAGTAAAGTCAGCTGGAAATGGGGGGCTGCACTCCCTCTTGGTCACTTCTCAGTTTTTACCTGTTTGTATTGGTTTTGTTACTGGTGCTGATCAAAACCAACATTAAGATGAATTCAAAATGTGACACTGTTAAAGGCAGCATCTTGAAGGAATTAACGTAAGCCTGAACTCATCCTTTAGAGTTGTAATCTAGCTGCCTCTAAGTCTCTGTATCTCTAAAAGTAATAACTCATACAAGTTACAACTCAGTTCCTGTGCCCCTTCCTGGGATTCGGGATTTGAAGAGTATAAGAGAGTAAGATAGCTTATCATAAAATGTCTGACAGCACATACATCAGAAGGGTTTACTGGATAAAGATGCAATCTCTCTCCATCTGCTCAAGGCAGTTTATAACTTTCTTATTCTTTTGCAGATCACCTACAAGGCAGTCAGTTCCTTTGACCCAGAAATAGATTTATCCAATCAAAGTGGACGAGTCTCAAAGCTAGGAAATGAAACTCACTACCTGTTTTTCGGACTGTATCCTGGCACTACCTACTCTTTCACCATCAGAGCCAGCACAGCTAAAGGCTTTGGACCTCCAATAACAAATCAGTTCACAACTAAAATATCAGGTACTTGATCAAAGAATATTATTTCCTTATGATAATGAGTTGGGTGATTCTTTTGTTGTTTACTTCTTTAGAATTTAACAAGCAGCAAATTGAAAAGGGGAGGAACATGTTCATCCCTGAAGATGTCAAAGTGACATGTATTACCATGCCTGAAGAACTTCCAAGTGCTTAAATATTAGCTAGTATTTTGAAATTCCTGTCCTCAACTGTAACGTATCACTCAAGAAACCCCTGTGAATTATGTGTTTGCAGCCAGTGCCAGCTGCAGTTGCAACATTTAGCATAGTGTTTTTTTGGGCCTGAAGATGAGGGTTTCATTCAGAGCTTAGTCAGCCTTGACATGATTCTAAATTAGAACAGTAAGAGTGCTGGAAAATCTCCTTAATGAGCCATGAACAATCGAGAGTAGGGCAGAGATGCTGTACATCTTGAGCTCACTTAGGAACTGTAGTTAGCTGCCAGGCTGCCTGTGTTCTAACAGGCATGGGGACTGAAGTGGATACGAAACTGTATTAGACAAGAACATCAGGACTGGTGGTTTTCAGATAACAGCAGCATGGCTCTGTCACTTCTGCAGATCCTTGACCAATATTTCAAGCCATCCCTTGACGCAGAGGAACGCTTCATTGAGGGGATGGAATATTATTGCATCCTCCAAAATGCTTATGTAACTCATGACAAAATGTTTTTCAAAGTTACGGTTGAAATCCCTTTATTCTTCACTTCTCTACGGTCTTCTTCACAATTAAACTGGCAGTTCAATAACAAACTGGCCCCATGATAATATTTATAGAAAATTGCCCTACCTATTTGTGGTCAACTGGGCTTTCCAGAAAGCATTTGGGTACAAAATCTTCTTTTTCTTTTACTCTCATTCTGTGTACTTCTCCCCCATCCCTCATTTTCTGTCCTCACTGGAATGAAGAAATTGACAAGTTTTTTATCAGAAATAGAATGATTTCTCCTATCTTATTATAGGAGAGGACAGTTAATGCTAGGTGGAAGTTATTGCCAATGCAGCTGTTTGTAGAGAAACAAAAATGTTAATTTTCAAGTTACACAATTAACTCTGTCTGGAACATGAAAGCAACACTGATCAGTAAAGATGGAGTTTGTTTTCCATCCCCTTTCCTATACCAAGCAGAAATTTTCTCTGTCAAAAATCAATTTCTGACACAGCAGAAATGAGTTTTTTATGAGTTTGGATGATGAGAACACCCCTTATTAGAATGAGAAATGGAAACTACTGAGTATGGATGAGAATCTGGACATTTGGGAATAGTTCTAGATCTTAAATTGTTGTTTTCTAAAATGATACATCATCAAAAGAAATTCACTAGTGGGAACAGGCATTACAGGAGTGCTTGAGGGTGAGGCAAACCTCCAAATCTCCATGTGGTGAGGTTCTGCACACTGTCTTGTCTGCACCCCACTCTCTCATTGCTTCCTCAGTTCCTGTACTAACAAGAAATGTTTATGTCTTGTCGATAAGTAATTAAAACCATTCTCTGATGAATTTAAAATATAAAAAAGTGTGTATTTTTTAATAAAATTAAAAAGTCCTGACTAGCATTATAGCTGTTGAATATGGAACCCTCTTTGCAGTGATGTTGGCTGTGATCTCATTGTCTCACTGGAAAGCTTTGAAGCTCTTTCATGTGGACAGTGATCTCCGTTTTGGAGAGATGTGAAACAGAACTTCTGAACATTTCTGGATGAAAGGTTTCACTGTTTTTTAGAACATATTAGGCACAATTTGACCAATTTTTGCATTTTACTCTCTCTAATTCTGGATTGCATTTTTTTTGGAATAAAAACCTCTAAATTTCCTGTCAAGTGTTTTGAATAGTACTCTTATGTACTGGAAATAGTTACTGTGTTTTATTTTACTATTACATGAATATTTGAATATTTCCTGTTTTCTCTGTTTATTAATAAGTTCCTTCTTTACATGTAGGCAGTGTGGAGGAGGAAGAGTCCTAAAGTAGTCGAGAAAAAATGGAGAAGAGAAAAAGTAGCCAGGACTAAAGGTTATGACTGGGAGAACCACAGCTCATTCTGGGACAGGAAGACAGTCTTGCTCTTTATAGGGACACTAAAATTAGTAAAGAGAGCAAGTAGGGACTTATGACTCATAAATTAGGAAAATCAGAAGACTTGCTAAGATGCAGGCAGTACAACAGGGGCACAAAGTAGTCAAAAAACGATCAGAGTTTATACAGCTTTTGTCGATGCAGTTCCTGTCCATTCTTGTTTTCAGGATGGTCAGGTTGAGAATGGGACATTATATGAACAAGTTCTGGATATTCAAAACTGCAGAGTATGCCTGAACCTTTAAAGTAGTGTTTGATAGTCTGACTTAAGTGGTACCCAAATTACTTAAAATGATTAGTCTTAATGTTTGTGCCTTATATCGAGGATTGTAAACAGAATAAAACCTTCTCAGCATACAATGAGTTTTTTGAAGACTTAATTTTTTTTATTTGTGAAACATTTCAAAACTGATGAATAGCAGTGCAAAGCAATGAAGATTTTAATGTTTTCATAGCAGTCTGAGGAATTGTGGAGTACAGAGCAGTTCTTAACACAATCCTTACTTGGATATATACAGCACTGTGGATAAAGAGAGAAATTCTTTTACCTTTCAAGTAGATGCAGATAGTACTGGAAGAACAAAATTGATGGGAAAATACACTGGAAAATAATTTCCTGGAGGTTCATACTATCTATAAGTGGAGCATAATACACTCTATTGATATGGTACACACGAAGCATCCAATTAGAGGAAACTGAATGAATTGAGAAGAACTAAATGAATCTTTGGAAGAATCTTCTCAGGAGAAAGTCTTTTCCCCACCAAACATGTTTTTCGTTTCAAATGGGAATTAGTTTAGGGAAGTTAATTGCCCTGCATTATTCCTGCAGTCAGAGGAGACCATTGGAATGACCACTTTTTGCTTTTCTAGCCTTTAGATCTGTTAATTGTGCATCACCATTAACAAGTGAACAATAAAGATACGGCAGCCTGTCAAATAACCAATTAACTGAGTAGCCTTCCCTCCAATGTAATGATACAAACGTGAGTAGATGATAGCAGTGAAGAAGCAACAGTAAAAGGCAGTAACTGAGGCATAATTTGTTTTAATCACAACTGTAAATCTTCCATGAAGACAGTTTGCAAAAGTGCTGAGTGGGGCTTCAGACTAAGATAAACTCTTGTCTTGGTGGACAATAGACCCAAGACAGTTATAGCCCTACTTAAAATTCCAGGAAAAACAAATTACAAGAGTACATCCTGATACAGCTGTCATACTGAGAAAGCTGGGCTCAGTTTCAAAAGCAATAGTCACTTCAGCATGCACATTTGCAGATGCTGTTCTTAAGATAACTTTTCACTTCCAAGTCATGGATTCTCAATAGTTTCTGCAAACTTACTCCCACTAGTATCTGTTTCCTGTCTTGAAACTGGGAGTGAGCTGGTATTTCTTTATTTGGGATTTGTTGGGGTTTATTTTCCTGAAGCTATTTAACAGTTGTCTCACACTTGCATTGTAACAGAAAGCATCTTAGTCTTGTAGTATAGTCTTAGTATTTGAAGAAGCCTTTAAAATTGCATATTCAAATAAAGATAAAGCTCTTGAAAGAAGAAATACAGGAATAATGATTTTATTTGCCTCTTTTCTTTTCTTATTCTAGCACCCTCTATGCCACCGTATGAACTTGAAACACCTTTGAATCAAACTGACAGCACTGTGACAGTCTTGCTGAAACCTGCACAGAGCAGAGGCGCTCCTGTCAGGTACTGGGGGAGAAATTCTTTATGAAATTAAAAACCAAATTGATTGATTTCTTGAACATATTTTCTGGGGATTTTCTACACAGCAATCAGTGTCTAAATTCATGTCTGTATTAGCTCTAATTAAATTAAATAACTGAAAAAAAGGAAAGTGCTTTGATGTTGAGTGTTCATGTATTGTTTAAAGGATTTGATCCAGATGCAAGTGGCTCGTTCTTTGAAGATAAGGAACAAAGCCATAGTTCTGTTGTGTGGGTGGCTTCTTTAAGGTAATTGCTTACTACAGTGTTATAAGTTCAAGGGCATATCACATTTTTTATGCTGAGCTACTGTCTTTAATATTCAGTCTTTTTGTTTACTTCACAAATTTAAGGTAGTGAACTCTTAGTAAGTTAGCCAATTTAAACAGTGTGCACCAGTATGTACTGTAACATTCATAAAGTATTTACATTATTTGACCATGATAGCAGAAATAATTTAAACAAGCAACCTTTAAAACCAGTATCCTTGATTCTTCAGTGTTTTTTAGTATCCATTAATGAATTTCCAATTTTCAGAGGTTTATCTCCCTGCCAGATACATGGTACTGTGTAAGTTCTTTATGATTAGAATAAAGGATGCCTGATTTTCAGTGAGGAAGACAGAGAAATTGTTAGATTATTTTAAATGAGAACCAGTAATGAGCTCAATACTCTGAATAAACAAAAAAAAAGATGAGAAAGAGATTTTTCACAGCTATACGATGTTTTTCCTTTTGGCTAATTGTGTATCTTCCTTAATTCTTTCATTACTGTAGGAAGTGTTTCCATCTATACTGAGTGACTGTCATATATTTTCATCCTGATGCTGAAGTTTTTGATAATTTCTGTTCATCTGGGAAATACAGATCTAGTATGCTCGTATATGCATAAATGAAAACAAATGGTCTTTGGGTTTGTTCAGAATATTCATACAATTCATATAATTAGGAATTTTTACTATTAGTTATATGCATTATATGTACATAGGCCTGCATTTTGGTAATGCTATGCAGTTTTTCATTCAGACACCTTTTTAAAAATGAAATGTAGCAAAAGTCTGAACCACCTGAGAGAAAAGGAGCAAATACTAGAGCGCATTTAATGAAACTGATTTAGCAGGTTAGATTAGAAACAGAATTATTTGATGTTTGTCTGACTTTGTCTCACAAAGCTGTAGTGTAGTCCTTCTGAATTCAAGCATGGATGAAAATGATACAAGTTGGAGTCATTGTTTAAACATGAACGTATTAGGCTATTAATAAAAAAACTTGTTTCATTCTTTTTATCTACATCATGAACGAAAGATGATTGGCTCCTTAGCAGTAGTGACATAACAGAAACTTCACTGACAATAGAAAGGAGCTCATTAGGAGATGAAAGTGTGCTAAATATGTGGATGAGTGGTTAGGGAAATAGGAGGAGAGATTTAAAGTGACATGAAGTTATAGAGCTGACAGATGAACACACAGCAGCAAATTTACCAAGGTCCTTTGCAATAGGTCTTAAAATAAAATGAAGGCTGACTGCAGACTTAGCATGTAAATGCTGAGTGAAGCAGAGTGAAAATGAAATTTGGGATTTCTTATTACTTCTAGCATTTTATAGTACATTCCACTCCCAAGCACACTGCTTGCAAAACACATTCTGCATATGGATTTTATCATCTTAATCTGTATTCATTGGGTGTTGAAAGTTTAGTCATACTTCATTTATCCACACCACTAGGCAAGATGCCTTGTATATTGATTCTGCTACAGCTACCAGCTTGGTTAATGCAGATATCTGAAACTGCTCTAAACTTTCAGTGTAAAAGACTGTTGTAACTTTATTGATCAACACATCAACCATGACACATAAAATTCTTCAATTCCTGAGATGGAAAAGGAGAGCACAGATTTCTGCCATTCATGTCAACAAAGCTGATACCTGAGGTCATTCTGAAGTCCAGCTTTTTTTCTGTGATTAAATTTTTTTTTGTCTTCTTCAATAAGAAAAATCCTGATATTTTATGCCACTTAGAAGCTGCACACAACCAGCACAATATCAAAGGAGAGAAGGTGCAATCCTGATTGCTTACATGTTGATTCACAAAAACAGACTTTATAGAAATATTCAGAAAGCTCTGTTTATAATGATTAAGTACACAATAATCATGAAGGCCAAATTGCATTGCAGGTTGTTTTAGAATAGGACTGGACATGATTGAAACGTATTTTGTCAGATTTTTAATATAGCAAATACTGCTTGCTTTGTCTCCACTTTCAGGTCCAGCATGTTTTATGGTTGTTGCTGTCTTTGTTTCAAGGAGATTATTTTGGAATTATATATGTTTAAAGCAGTAATGCGTTCAGTAATGATGAATGCATGTACTTCCTTAAGATCTGGCTAAGCTATTTTGACTTTTGGAATGATTGTAATTTGCAAGGCTTAAATGAAGCAAAAAATGTTTAATTTAAGATGATCCCTTTGTGGAAATTGTGTAATATATGTCTTATTGCAGATACTCTCTTTTTTCAGATTTTTGAATTTAAGAGTCCGTTAAGTTTTGAAGAATTTGCATAAAAAGCATACAAATGCAAATATATTTTCTATGAGGGCTTTTCAACATCTCTTGAGGGGGGACTCACTCTTCCAAGGCAATACCATTTGTATATTTTACTTCTCCAGGGCAAGTTAGCCTAAAGTTTAGAAGACTCTGGGGTCAAATTTTCTGCAAATGTATAAATTGGTCAATGCCATATACTCAACCAAGGAATGCTAATTTATTGCAAAAATCTGGCTCATACACAGGAATGATAGCTGTAATGCTCAGTTACTGTGTGCATTTAGTGCAATTTATACATTCATCTCTGTTAGAAAGAACTTTAGATTGTTTGTCACATTGCACTATGAAAGGTTCTTGTGACCTCCTGTGAAAAAAGTTGTCTTGCAAGGTTTTAGCTTCAGCAGGAGAATGAAGTTTTCTTTGTTGCACCTATTTCTATTCAGTCTTGCCATGATAAAGGTCAAATGTTTCCACTTCTTTTATCTGTTTACATAAGCAGCAAAATGTTGTCCCCATACCACCCTCTTCCTCCTATTCTGTGCCACATCCTCAAAAAGCTTTAATAGTAAACATCCCAAAGATTTTGGCTCAGATAACACTGGAACTACCTGGTGATAGCAAGTCTCTGTGAGGAGCAGACTCAGGAAAGAGCAAAATAGATCAGAAAAAAGGCAAGAGCATCCAGGCTCTACTTTGCCTCATGATCTGTTTTTCATACTACATTATTACAGAGTTTGGCTCAGCTGGATTTACCCCATTAAATTCTTCGGGCCAGTTAATGGCCCATTCAGCCAACCTTTCTACTCTTACAGAGACCACAGACATTTGGTACTTTCCTATTCCAGTCTGAAATAAAAGAACAGGATGACCAAATGTGTCAGCTCACAAATCCCTGTGGATGCAATACTTGGCATTTGGGACGCCAAAGTACTTCCTGCTCTGTGTGCTCTGAGTACATGGGGTCAGTCCAGCAGCATCTGGGGCTGCAAAGCCCAGACAGGATGAGAGGGAGAGAATTGCAGCAATTGCCCGGTAGTATAATTTAAAAGTATCTTAAAGAAAACCTGCAGAAGGAAGCAAATAAACTTTGAATTATGTGAGTTGAAAGCTAAGCATTCTAGAGTGAATGCCATCTGTGTACTCTCCATGCATGCCCTTTATCACCTGTGTGCCCAGCTTCTTCTAAGTGCACAAATAAGAACTCTACTGGGAAAATAAAGCAAACATCTCTACTTGAAGTGCTTAATTTTGAAAAATACTTTTAATCTCTCTACCTTGAAGAAGTAGCATTTATTACACTTCAAAAGGCCATAATAAGATAATAAGTATTTTGCAGTACAACTGGAAACTACCATAGAAATTTCAAACTATAGGTTATCTAAAGCGATATGCACTCCTTCCTACTACCTCTAAAGAGGGACACATGTGATTGCCTAAATTTCACAAAAATGTACATTTCTTATTGCTTATCCAGGCCTTTAAAGGCATCATGTAAAGTCTTGGTTCATTGTGTCACAGCTGGAATGAAGGTGATCTGCACATGGTCCCTGGCATAGGAACAGCATGGTTCACAGGAAATTGAAATGGTGTAAAGAAACCTTTGTCAGCCCAAGTTCAAGGAGTCCCTAATTCTGTATGTGGCTTAGCCAGTTCAACAGCACTCAGAGTGTAATAATTTTTAAAGGAGACCCAGCTCTTCCCCACTGAAAGTAGAAGGATGGAGTGAGTTAATCTGAGGCGTCACCTTATATGCAAAGACTTGTATGTAATGCAGCACTTCCCCACGGAACCACCTCGTGCTACACGTGTAGCAGAGGTCATAGTTGCCTTCCCATGCCTGCCACACACGTTACAGGGCAGGAGGATTTGTCTTAGAGCCTCATCTCTTTCCTTCAGCATGACTGGTGCTGTGAGGATCAGCCTTCCACCGTCTGGCCATCGCCTCTGCTCTGTCACTGTGTCCACTCCCTTCCTCATAGGCTGGCAGCAGGCATTGGCACTCTTGTGCCACATGACTTAGGTCTTGCAGCACTGTCCATCCACTTCCATATGAAGAAATGGGGTTGTCTGAATCCTGAGAGATCTTTTTCAGGATTCTCCAATCTGAGAGCCTCCCAAAAAAGCTACTGCCTACCTTTATTCTTGAAATGTACTAGCTTTACAAAAATCACTCACTTAGTCAGGAGATCACCAGACTTGATTGTTTCACTGGCAATCAAGAAATAAAAAAAAAAAACCACAAAAACAAAACTAGGAAGCCAGGCAGGCTGTTTGGAAACACATGCAGATATCATCGAAACTCAGAAAGCAGCAGGGTTTCAAATACTCTGAATACCAAAGTTTCAGGATATTTTCCATTACTGTGAAAAGTCCATGAGACACTTGCATTGCTCTTGTATGTTGTAGCCACAGGCCTGGGCCTCAAATCCGCTTCTCAAAGTTCCTGTCAGAGTTTCTATGTTGCATAGTAAGAGTGCAGCATTAGCTACTGTGCATGAATTATGATGGCAGACATCATGAGTGTCATTATAAATGCAGGATATGTGATCAAATGAGTTTTGAAATGGGAGAATGCTGATTGGCACAATAAGAGATGTTAGTGTTCTGTGCAGGCAAAAACATGGCAACAGCACATGCCAATTGCAATATCTGCATTTTTAGCTATGTCATCTCACAATTCCTGCCTTGCACATTATGTAATGCTAGCATGATTTTGCAATTTCCTTCTATTCCCAGTGGCATTACATGGTAAAACAGTAATGAGAAAAAAGAAAATCTCATGTAGACACAGCTGAGCAGAGAAGTATCAGAACTGTACATTAATAAGCAGAATTTGGAAAGCTTCTCAATAAAATGAAACGTAAACTCTGGCCTTCCAAGAGCTCACAGATAAAACAGTCTGGATATTAGGTGTATTTATGATAAAGAAATGGGCATCATGAAATAATGTAACTCTCTGTGTTTAAGTAGCATTACTAACTCACTAATATTCTGGAATGCCATGTTCAAAAGACAGCCTTTCAAATTACTTGAGACTGCAGGATCTAAAGAGCGTGAAGGGAACTCTTTAATTTGCTTGCTACAAGCAGCCTTTCTATTGCTTAAGGGTCTGTAAACATAAAGGCCTGAATTGTGCGCTGTAGGGTCAGCTCTTTCCAAATCGTAGTTTTATAACCTGTAAGGCAGGCAGTAAAGTTGTTTGAGGATGTCTGTGGTAGAGAAGGGATTGGATTTTATTAATGCCCATAATTGTCCCTTCTTTATAGCAACAAGTATAATTATTTACAGCAGAAGGGTCAATTTCTGTTTCATTGAGGGAACAATGCAGTAATTGCTTATGCTATAAAAATGCTGTAATTCTTTTTTCTTATGCAGTAGAACTTGTCCTTGGATTTTTTTACTGTGACTTGAACTAGAATTTATGGTACCTGTTGCCTGGACATGCATGGTGCAGCTTCACATGTCCTGTTAGCTTGTTCAGAAATTTCCATGGTCCTTTTACTGTGACTTCTCACATAGTCCCTGGGAAAAAGCAGTATTGATCCTTGATTTCTTCAAGTACTAATTTGTCTTACTGAGAACTCAGCATGTAATGACACCTGTCATTTAGCAATTAATAGAAAATAATCCATAATAAGTAAAGCAAGCTAGAGCAATTCAATAATAAAAGAGAAAAAAGATTATTCCATATCTGTGAAGAGATTAATTTCAGTTTCATAACTCACTAATACTTTCTCACAGATTTTGGTTATAATTAACAACTTAAAAATATGCTGCACTGTTAGGAGGCTCTGCTGTTCATTTCACATTCCTTCTACATGCTGTCCTTAAGTAGGTTGCAGTGGAGACCATATCTTTGCAAAATCCCTTATGATAGTCTTCTCTATATTGTTTACCTCTCATTTGGACAGCGTGATAGTCCAGTTCATCTCTACCAGTTCTTTGTTAAGATCCTTTTGTTAAGATCCACTGGTTTTTTTCTCATCTCCCTCATGAAGGCTGAAGTCCATCAACAATTCAGCCAGTGAATCATTAACTCGTGGAACTCACACCTGTTTTGCTGGCTCTGGATTGCTAACTTAAGTCAGAATTGATAAAACATGTTTTTCGTAAATCTGCTTACTAAAATGAACAGCTCAATCTCTGAATATTCAAGGAACAGAATGGGATGGCTTTTACATGATCCCTTTGAGAGGGATGGCTACTCAGTGCTCAGATTAATGTACTTGAGCTCAGACTTCAGGTGTGCATATTTAGCAGTGAAATTTGTATGTCCAGTACCATTCTCTTGTGCTGAGGCCAACTGGCTGAAACCAGTCCATATTTATACTGCAGAGCTCCCAGGCACTAGTACTGCTTAACAGATTGCCACTTGGGAATGGGCCCTTATCATGTCTGGGGATTTTGGGGAGAGTGGTAGCTGGCTAGTGCTACAGCCCTACTGGGGACCTTTCCAGCAATTTAACAGGGAGGACAGTGCTGCATAAATAGCTTAGATGGATTTTAAGCAGTTTGGTGTTAGCAAGTCTGAGCCACCAACCTGTTTTCAAGTATCATATGTTTCCAATAAAGCAGCAAAAACCTCAGACTAGAAGTACAAAGTTCCTGAAGCTCCCCTCAGGCAAACATGAGACCTGAAGTCCATATCTTTTTGTTATGGAACTTTTGGTGTGTTACAATTTAGATGGTATTTAAATAAAAACAAAAATAATGGACAGAAGAAAGAGAGTCTCCATTTGATTAGACAGGTTTCATCATGTGCACTCTCCTAGCTCTCTGATTTTTCTTGTATTTGTGTTTTCATGCTAGGCCAGCCTCAGCAGGAGACCACAGTAATGCTGTACAGATGGTTGGGTTGTGGGAGCAGTGTGGTGAAAGCCTCTCAGTTTGAAAACAGTATTTAACCCCAGCCACTGATTTCTGCAAATCTGCTGGAGTTGTTAGGTTATTGTGGAAAAAGTTGGTATGAATGTCACATCTCTCCTGAGAGAGCTCAGAAACTTATATCTTAAGCAGATGTTGACCTGTGCAGTAAAAATCCCAAATAAAGTGTGTTTTAGGTCTTTAAATGTAAGCATCTACTTCTGTCTGAGTTTGGAAAGTTCCTCGATTAGGAGCACTGATCATCCCATAGAGACAGTGTGAGAGGTACAATCCTACTTTCATGTCAGAGTGGCCCTCTGGAGTTGCAGAGGCATGTTTCTCCCACTGAGTTGAGTGTGTTGGTGGCTCAAATGTCCTTCTGGGTGCTTGCCTTGAGAGAAGGAGGTGTTTAATGTAGGGACCACAGTGAAGGAGTTATGAACATCAGTGGAAATTAATGCGTTGCCTGATTTTTGAAGGAATACTCAGTTTAAATATACCCAAGTTCAAATGCAGAACAACCAGAGCAGTCCTTGAAAATGTAAGAAAGAGGTGCTGTTGCTCTGTGCTTACTGAAGTGTGCCAGGGATTTGTTTTCATTTTGCTGCGTGCTGTGGAAGGATTGAAGGCATGGTATGTGGGCCAGCTACCTTTCCCCTGGTGGCTGTGGAACAGGATTATGTGGGGATGTATTTTGTGGAGACATTTCAAAGTAATTTTCTGACAGCATCACATGTATGTTCGTTGTAGCCACAGTGCTGAGTGTCCCATTCTAAATTCCTGTAAAACTGTGGTTAGGATTTGTCAGGCATGCATAACCCATTGCTCTCTCTGGGAGCCTTCTCTGTTGACCTTAATGTGTATTATGTGTATGTGCACTTCCCGTATCCTTGTCCATGTGAAATTACTGTAGCTTTTCATCTTACCTCAGTTCTTTTGTTTTTGTGAAGGTTTGAATTCCATTGGTATTTTTCCTCTCAAATTCTAGATGCCAAAGGGAGGTGTCCCAAATGAAAAGTATGATGTCACCGTTGATCTTCGTTCACCCATTTGACTCAATGAGCACTCAGGTCAGGCTTGCAGGTCATACTGGAAGCCCTGGCTGCTTGGCCCCTGCTAGTGCTGAAGCCTGGCAGTGTTGAATATCAATATTTCTGTGCTCTAGCTATGCCATGTACTTTCTATTTTTTGTGATTCTCAAGATTCAGTTCCTTTTGTTTCATAAGTATTTGAATTAAATTTGTATCTCTAAGTGGTTCATAAAAGCTCTGAAACAGAGACTGTGATATAAGTACATGTTCACTGTGCTGTATAGTGACATACTGAGTATCAACTGAGAAGTGACCCAGTGCCTGTTTTATTTATAGATCTAAAATATTTTGATCCATTGGACAGTAATCCTGTCTGCAGCACTGGGTTGGAGTGTTGCACAGAAAATACTGAATAGTTTTCAAGATGAGGTCCAAAGTTTGCCTTTTATGAGCTAATAAGAAGGATGCATGTTGTAAGATAGAGGCTCATTTTTGGAAATATCAGAGGAGAAGAAAGTGTGTGTGCATGGCTCACAGTATGACTGTGAATCTTCAAAACACAGCATGGGTGTGAAATAGGCAAATAGACTGTACTCAGCAGGTGGGGTTTCCAGCAAAGGTGACAAGCTATCAGCATCATTGTACAAGACACTGGCAGGACCTCATGTGAGCTCCTATGCCTTGTTCTGATCTACCAAGGAATACCAATGTACTGGCACTACAATAGTGGAGTGTTTTGGCATAAATGATCATGGAAAACCTGTGTCACATATGGAGGAACCAAGAGAGCTTGACTTGTCTTTTAACTAGCCAGTTAAGGCCAAGAGAAGAAATTGTTATTTTCTAAAAATGCGTCCGAGGAATAAACTTCAGAGGGGAAGAAGAGCAATTTTAGTTCAGAGACCATATATATAACTCTAGGAAGTGGTGAATTGAAACAGGTATATGTACCTGTCAGGAAGGTGGTGCTAGTTAAAGTCACACAGCACTGTGGCACCAAAAGCACATTTTTCAGTGTTCTGTACATGGCAACCCCCAAAAGAGCACAAACTTTTGCCAAGATTCTCACATGGATCAGAGTTGTCTGAGTGACAAGGAGCAAAAAGTCAACGGGATTTTTCTAATTTAGGTTGCAACACAGTAATAATCAGTACCAATTCAATTGGCTTTTCTGCAGATTCTTTCACAATGGTGCATTTCCATACTGCTGTTGACCTTAAGAATTTTTCTTCAGTGTTGTACATTTTGAGCAAATTTGTATGAGCCCTTTATTCACTAGCAAACACTAAATGGCTGCATTAAAAAGAATTCTGTTGCTAATACTTAAATGTACAGTAGGAGGACTGTGGTTTCCAGAACAAAGTAATTTGGGGCAATTCCTAGCTCTCAGTATAAGTTTTTGATTGAACCATTCTAAACCATTGAATCACTTGTACTAAAGCATTTTGATTATTCATTGCAAGCAATCAAATAAATGCTATTCATTTGATACTAAGTAATGTTAAAGGAAATTAAAGGATAAAGAGAAGTGCTGCATGGAAAGAGGAAGAAAAGCTACAGATGCACTCCAAGTGGAACACTGTCATGCCCCACACTTGATGTTGAAGGAGTATTCATTTTCCTGAATATTAACATGTAAACTTTCTGTTACACTGTTCATTTAAGGAGAGGAAATCACTGGCATTTACAACAAGCATCATGACTCTAAAGCATTGCTAAGTAAAAGCTAATCTGCTCAACTGGATTACATTAAATGACACAAAGAAACATTAGAGACACTTACTAGGCCCTACAACTGAGAGCAGCAGCTCTTTAGTCAGGAGAAGTGTAAAAGCCTCAGCCTAAAACAGCATCAGAGAGTGGTAGGATAGATGTGTAAGGCATTATAAAAGTGTTGAATTTAGGGAGAAAGTTCCACGGGGAAATCAGATGAGGACAGATGAATTAACTGCATTCTCCCATCTGGAGTTGAAGCTGTTTTCAAGATTAACCTCGTCGGGTAGTAGAAGCACAAGGCCAAAATCTCATCTGTATTTAACAGTTGTGCTAATCCTGAACTGTGCAGGATCTTTTATCTACAGCCAGATTTCCTGTGGGAAGAGCTGTACAATGTCATGCTGCCAAGGTTTCTGTGCCACCTAATCCTACCAGAGTCGTTCCCAGTGCAGGGAGGAGGAAGAGTTATATCTTCACTAACAGAAGAGAAGGTCAGCCTTGTATTTATCCACAGAAGTCCTGAAAACAGGGGATGATGCCACAAAAACTGACTTGTGTTCTGTGTCTGCCTGCATCATTTTGCACTGCTGATTAAAGTGCCCTGCAGAGCTTTTTTGTAGGGAAGAAAGAATGAAAATGAACATAGTAATCTCCGTTTCCAAATTGCTGGACCGGAACCCACTGCATTTAAGTTGTGGAAAGAGACGATAGCATTGAGAGGCGAGAATTCTGTTGTGGTTATTTTTGTTGTGGTCTTGCTTTCCTATAGCAGAGCCAGCAAGAGAAAATGTGCCCGTGCCTTGGGTGCTTACGTGATAATGCTGGCCTCTGCAGTTGCAACTGAAGCACAGGCATGTGCTGCTTCCCACCAGTTTTCCCATGAAAACAAAGCATCTGGCCAGGAGAAAATGGACAAATGAGACAACATCTTAAATGACTGTAGTGGATCTGTTTGAGCTAGTTTCTCCATGCTCTACTTTGAATCTTCTCACTGAATAGATGAAAAACTTCATATCCTCTGTGAGCGCTTTAATGAGCAGTAAACAGTTTTCAAGCTTTGAATCAAAAAACCTGTTGAAATTGGCTTGTGTATTCAGTCAGCTGCCTCAGCAAATATTTTTCTTCCTGTGCTGTACACAAACCAGCAGATTGCAAAGCATCCTTGAATAAAGGCAGAAAATAAGCATTCTCCCTCTACTTATAAACTGCTCATTTGAATGCATCTATTTTCTTAATTTCCCAGCTCAATTCAGTAGTGAATTTCCAGTGCACAGCTTTGTAGAAGGTGTAGGATATATTTAGTGTTAACAGTGTTATTAATCCATTAGCACATCTCCTGCTCTAAATCCTACTTCTTAATTTCTGTGTAATATGATCAATTTGCATGTGCATATTAATTCACATTTATAAATAAAAGCTGTGCAACTGGCCATAGTCATGCCTGTGAACATTGGTGCATTTGCAGACTGTCCACACCTCATAGACACTCTTCAGGGCATAGTTACAGCAATGCAATAATCTGTTGTTTACTAGAAAACATTGAACTAGAATATCACTTACTTGTAATCTTCATAATCAGTTTCTCTTAATAAAATTACTTTTTTAATTTATAAACCCCTGACGATCTTTCAGCATACATGCAGATCTAATTGTTGTGATTGGAAATCCCTAAGCTGTATGTTTTTCTAACCTTCTGCAAACTGCATTTTCTACAGGTTTGTGGAGAACAGAATGAAAACCACTGCTCTAGGAGGCAGTATCACATATAACATGCATAAATTGGGAGTTGAATACAAGAGGCTGAGCAATGTATCTTTATCATTTATGCATGGATTTAGATCTGAGGGAATTCCTTAAGGACATCACATAATTTCTCAATTTTTTTCATTGTTCTTCTAATTTAACGTTGTGTAGCTATTGATCTTCTTCATGGCTATTGAGGAAGAAATCTCATTTGAAAGTGGCCCTGGATTTCTTTGAAAGTAGATATTACTTGGGCAGGTTTGCATGAAGACCGCTGGTTTTTTGTGTTACTCCATGTCTTCTAACTCCAGTAGAGTATTATATTGTATCATATCCAGCTACCCTGAAGACTGTAGAATGAAAACAACATATTATAGTATTTATTTTAAAACAGATGCTTGAATCTCAGAACTGTTTCATGGACATGACATAACATATTCATCCCATTTAGACTTAGAGAAGTAGAATTGCCTCTGTTAGGTGGGAATTGGCCTTCCTCTTTTCTTGGGAATCCAAGTAAACTGGTCATTCAGACCTTGCTAGATCTATTTTCTACATAATTTGTGAAGAAAGGGTAACAGCATTCTGTCATATTCTATTGTAAGAAAAGCACTTAGTCTGTTTCTTCATTGCTCCCTGCCTCACATAGCAGGATGGAACCAGGTGGAATGTGATGCTTTGGGTGCCATCAACAACTTTGCTGGAGCTGAAGGTGTGTTGTAGAGCTGAAGGTGTGTTGCATTCCAGTCATAAGCAATTTTCAAGCAGCAGTGAGCTATCTTTGAGTATCAGAAAGTTAGACCTACACTTGCAGAAGTGATTCTTCTGATTCTGGTAAGATGGGCTGTGTGATCTTGCAGATTGTTGCGTATTGGTTTGCATGTGTTCAGACTCCTGGAATTTTCTTTTGTATCTTCTTCATTGATCTGTACTGCAGTACCATTGTGCATCAGCATTTTCTTTCTCTGTGACAGATTGAAAAGAAAGAAACAGCCAGCCCTGACATGGCTTTCCATTTTGAATATTTCCTTCAGATCCCTTCTAACTTTGTTCTTTTTTAGACTAAATTATTTTAGACAGTTTTGCTTTCTTTAATTTATTTTAAACTGTGACAAGACTTTACTCCTTTTTCCATGCTTCCCTGTTGTTCAGTAAATTGCCTTTGGCAACCTGAAAACTGGTGAGTTAAATGATGTAATATTGGCTTATAAAAGCACTTTGCTTGCTGTACCAAGATACTTTTATCTTATACTTATGAACTTATCATTTTTCTGTGTTCTTTTTAAAAAGAAATTAAGCAAAGAACATAAAGCTGATTAAGAAGCTTTGAAATGGTCTTTGGATTGTTCCAAGTGTCATAAATGTAAATTCATTGGAAATCTGTTTTCTGGCTTGGTACCAAAATATATTGCCATAGTTTCAGCAAAATTTGTTGAAATAGAAAACAATGTTTATAGAGAACACAGTTCATCCGACAAGGAAAATCTTATTTTATGATCTAATAGCACATTTTAGCCTGCAGTAATAGATAAGATTTCTCAGTTCTTATGATTTGCTACTAAGCATAGGATTTCAAGGTCGCATTATTTGATTTGGACTAACTTTGGATCACAGTTTTGCTTGTTTGCAATCTGGTCACATTCTGTTAAGTCTTTGGTGATGCATCTGACTTCACACTCGGGTAAATCAAACCAATGAACAAAAATGTATGTATTAAGAAGTCTTAGAATAACTCATATTCCACTGCTGGTATTTTTTGAAAAACAAACAAACCAAAAAAGAGGATTTCTAAGATGGTATAACCACATCAGCTTACACTTCTGAGAAACTGGCAATCTGACTGAAATTAAGAGTTCTAGAATAAACTGCTAATTCTTGACACAATCTAAGGTGATCATTTTGCATACTATATATGATATCTAAACTTTCATTACAATTGCTGTGTCCTTGTGCTTGTTACAAATTTCTAATTACTAAATTTTAGTGACATCAAAGAAAAAATACTCAGATAAAGCTTTAAATTAGTTAAGTAAAAAAATCAGCAGGAAAAGTCTTTCATCTTGACCTAATTTACTTGAAATTCTTTGCCTGATGTGAAGATTAGTAACAGGTGGCCTTTTAGGGAGCCCTCAGTTTGAGTCTAATGTTCTAGTTGTTCTTTTATTATCCCAAACATCTATAACTAAAGGATTTTTTCACCGTGCCCTTTGTTCACAATGTGGGACTGTAATTGAGTTCATATTTCTCACCCAACCTTTCAGCTGTAATTAATATTTTATTATATCAGATTTTATCACTAAATAGCCTAGCAGCAGGGCATTGAGCCACACGCACGCTCCCACACACGCGTACACACACAAAAGCCACAGTGACTTATTGATGCCAGGCAAGTTCCATGTAATGAGTTATGGTTGAGAGAATACAAAATAAGTTTGTGGCACCCAGCTAATATTCCAAAGCAATTTAGAACTGATCTTATCTTGATCAAGCCAGGACAAAGAGAAATTAAAAGTTACAAGACTGAAATATTCAGTGTTGTGTGGTTATATCAGACATGTGGCATCTAACAAAAATGGTCTTTGCAAGACCAGTTATTAACTGTTTTCATTATTATATTTTATGAGCAAGACCAGTTTAGGTCATACGCTCTTTGTGCTAAGAGTTACACACTGTCCTCTGATCTCAGCTAAGCACAAACACCTCCACAGCATGACAAATGTAAAAATCTGAACATCTAAGTTGATTTGCTATTTGTCCTTTAAACTGGAATAAACCAAAATGATTTCTTTGTGCTACTCTGCATACTAAGGAGATTGTGGGTGTTACTCTAAGCTATTCTGATGGAAATAAGTTTTTTTTTAATACAAATTTTGAAAGATGGAGAAAAAGATGGAGTCTTATCATATAAATATCTGTAAACAAGATTGGAGAGAAATATTTCATAAAGCTAAGTAACTTTGATGATGGGTTGTTTTCATTATAAAAACTTCCCACATAACTTGTGACTAACTGGCCTTCCTCTTCTCAGCAGTATTTTACACAGAAGTCTCCCACCCCCTCTGCCTCTCCCTCTCAGTCTCTCCCTTTTTTCCTCTGCATCCCTCTTGCTCCCCATCTCCCTCTCACTCTCTTCCTTCTCCCCTCATGGCTTTGATTTGAAGAGGTGATTACTGAAAGAAAGTACTCCAGTTAAGAGCAGATCAGTAGCAGGACGGTACAGAACAAGCTCTTCAGTTGAAATGGTTTGTTCATTGTTAACAGCAGAAATAACCTCTTGAAATCTATACCTGCAACTTTCTTTTTAAATTATTTTTAGTTGTTTGTACACACCGAAGTTTCTTAGGGAATGAGTAGGCCCTTGTTCCCCAAGGGAGAGCTCTGTTGCAAAGATGAAGAGGAGGTAAGCCTCCTCACATGGTCAGGAGAGGAAGTGCAGTGTGTTTCTGGCTGCAGAAATCTGGAGCCTTGCTGTGGTGGGGAGGATGGGCTAGGTAGTCAAGCCATGGGGATCAATGCTGATGAGAGCACAGTTTTATTTCTGCTGGAGGTAGGGACAATCTGTTTAGCTTTCTGCAAGTCAATATATCATGCTTTCTCCATTCCTGTATCTCAAGTTAAAATAACTGGAAATACTCTAGAGAAGAAGAGGAAAAGATACCTGTATATGATTGTAAACAAATTTGCAATGATGGGGAGTGGCGTAATAAGCAGCTGAATGTATAGCTCACTCTCTGAAAAATATTTATTTATTTTTTATTCAGTTTTTCATGTTCACCACGAGAAGATCTCAGAATAGTGGCTTTGTGGACTATTTTGTGGAATTAGTAACCTCACAATCTCTCTGTGGTTTGCATTCATTTTAAAGGCAAGTTGCAAGAAGAGCATAAAGAAAGGAGGAGGCATCCCTGTTTTTTACTGCTTGGTCTCAAAGCCCTGGAGGATCTAAAGCTTTAGGTTAGTTCAGTTTAGACCAGCATCATTGAAGTTAGTGATATTGCTGCTTGGGTTTAAATTAAGAGCATAAAGCCTTGTGGAGTGAGATCAATAGTATCTGGTTCCTAGAGGGACTGAGTCATTACTCAGTAGGAATAAAACTTTTTACTGGTAAAATGAAGAAAGGGAGTACTCCTTGTCTTCTGTGTGCTATATTACATGTCCAAGATTAGAATTAAACTTTCTAACTCATAAATAAGTTAAAGCTTACACTTGACTTTTTTCCTGGTTTCCTAAGAAAAGAAGTCTTAAGTATCATCCTGTTCATCTGCCTGTATGTTTCTTCCATCCCTCATTCATAGAGGACCTCTTGGAAATTTTCAAGCAATAATTTGAATGTTGCATAAATAGTGAGTTTCTCACATACTTTGGCATCTCTGTGAAAGACCCAGATTGGCATCTGGAGGGTTAGGCTGTGTTAGAGTATGAGTTAGTTCATTTCATGTGGGCCATCAGCAGAGAGCTACAATTCTCATACCAGCAGGCCAGGATGGAGCCCAGAAGCAGTCACAGCATGTGTCTCCTCTTTTCCAGACAGTGTTTGGGAGATACTAAAAGGAGCTGAGCATATTGAAGGTGGGAGCTGGGTATCACAGATGACATGTGGAATAGAGATGGGATTGCAGCATTCTGGATTTCTTGCAGTAAAACTTGTAGTGTCTTAGTCTATTTATAAGGCTTTGATGCATCTTCTGTTTCAAATGGCCTTTAAAAAACCCAGTACCTGGTCAATGTAAATGGGATATTTTTGTCCCTTTATCATGAAAGAGCTGTCAGCAGAGATGTTTTATTGCTGTCAAAAAGTAAATGGTGGCATACCTACCAAAAAGATTATAAGGTTACATTTACCAGAGTTATTTATGGAAGAAGTCCAGTGTCAGTTGGTAGAGCAATTTAAAAAAATGCTCAGTAAATCACAGTGAGTGTAAAGAGATCTTTTAGGCAGTAGTTCTTGTATAAAAATCCCCCCCCCCCCAATCTTAAGAAAGTACATAATAAGATTTTTCAGCTCTATTATGAAATAAATTAATTTTATAAATTATGCACAATTTGTTTGTAAAAGGTATTTGATTTTGTAATATAGCTATGAAATCAAAAATCTTTTGCAAACACCGTGTGTAATTTATAAAAAAGTAGCTCGGTGTAAGTTGTTAAAAATGTTTTGTTTAAAGTGTGTCTGTATTAGAGAGACTTCATTTTTATTTTATCTTTCCTACTACTGCTTTTTATTTTCACTTCTTATTTACCAAACAGGATGATACATGTCAAGCTGTTTTCAGTACATTATCTGTTACTTTCTTCTTTTCTTCTCTACATTTCTGCCTTGTGTAAACTTTTGTATTCTTGAATATTTCAGTCTTTTTCTAGTTTTGTTTTTTCTCTTTCTCTTTTCATATGCACAATTACTTGTCTGCAATATTTCTTTTTTTTCTGTAAAAAAAAAAAAAAAAACAAAAAAGAAAAAACAAAACAAACAAACAAAAAAAAACCCACAAAAAAAATCCCAAAAAAAACCAAAACACCCAAGGGGGAAAAAACCACCAAAAAACCACCACCACCAAAATACATTTCCAGGATTCTGGTGCCCCTCTTAGTTTGTCACTTGCAGCCTGTATTTAGCAGATTGATCTCATTGGTAATGTATGGGGCACATTAGGGGAGCTCTGTAATCAAAGATGTCCTTTTCTTGTCCAGCATTTAATAGCTGAAATAAATTATGAATCTAGAGCCAAATTCTTTCTTGTGCCATATTACTTACACCTGTAGAAAACTGCTTTGAACTCCTTGTGAAACAGTACTATTTTAAGCAGGCTTAATTTCATTTACATTTTGTACTCATTTTGTATTGTGCAGGTCTACAGACTGTGTACAAAATTTATATATTTTCTTGACATTTTTGAGTTTGAAGGAAGAGCAGCCAAATACATAAATCTGTATTAAGTATGGAGAGTACAAGCCACAGTGAAGTTTTAAGTGTTTCAGAAAAAATATGTTTCTGATCATGGCGGGGTTTTGTGGCCTGCAATATTTTAGAACATTTAATTTTTTCAGCAGAAGAAACAATAATTAAAAACTTCCCCCGCAAAATAACAAAGAGGTGTCTTGGAAAAAGAAATGTAGAATTAGGTGGTTATTTCTAAGTATGCAGAATTGCTAAGACTTCGTGTCTCATCAGATGGATCATATCAGTACAGGGCAGTATTCAGCTCCTGGGAGAACAGGGCTGGGGAAACTGATGATGAAGGAATTTCAGGTGTAGCAATGTACATAACAATTGTGAAAACATAGTTGCGTCCTGTCGTTTTTGTCATCCTGTTTGTGGCAATTATAGCAGTCACTCTTCTAGGCCAGTGCAGTAACAACACTGCCAAGTCCTAGTTGGGTGTGATAATTAACCATGCAGTGGTATAACCAGGGAGAAAAAAAAAAACATTTCATCAAGGATTGGGGGCGTTGGGAGGGTTGAGAGAGCAGTTTTGATTCCCTTGCCAGTTCACAATAACAACAGAGCATTCTCTTGTGCCACAATTATTGTTGGCGTTATGTCTAACCACTACTTATATACTTGTTGGGCAAATGGGTCTTATAAATTTTAATATGCTGTTTCAATAGTAAACTAATACTTCTTTTGAACAAGTGTAGTCTAGCATATGTATTGAATTTATTGATTTTTCGCAAAGGATGGATGGGACAAAGTTAAAACTGCAGTCCATTAGCAGGCTATATGTTGTAAAACCAAGTACAGATTATCTACTGCCACAGTCTTTATTGTCCCGCTAAATAACAAAGTATTACAAACTGAAATTCTTGTAAGATTTTTCACTCTCTCTCCCCTTCTCTACTAACAAAACAAAACTGCAGTTTGGATTGTCATTTGTGATGACTGAATCTAAAGGCAGAAACATTTCAGAAAGGTTTCATGAAAGGTATTATGGTTGCCTGCAGTTACAAGGCTGAAGATGGGCACTCTTTGCTGGACACTCTCTGCCCCTGACAAGTGTGCTTAGATTCTCTAAAACAATGAATTCTCTGTACTAGGAAATAACACAAAAAGTTAAACACCCAGTGTCATCAGGCCTAGGTGGCACCCATCTGGCCCCTGGAAAGTGGAGGGAGCATGCATCGCTGTCTCCTTTTCCCTGCAGATTTTCTTCATGCAATTTTCTGAGCCAAAGCTCTCATGGGTCCCTTAAATCCTAGGGAGTCCAGATTTGCAAAAGAGAAATTTATTCTTTCTTCTGCATCTGGAAAAAAGAATTTGAAAGTGTTATGAACTTATGGTGGCCATTAAATTACTGTTTTCAGAGCATATCTGTCTCTACTTCAGTTGAGATACTATGTAGCAAATGCTTTCCTTCTCAAGGGAATTGAACCTGTTGTCATATCCTTCCCTGGTGACTGTCCTTAGAGGAAAGAACAAGCGAAATATCTTTAACTTCCAGTGACATAATGCTTTCCATTTGAAAAATTGTCAGGATTTCCTGTATAAAACCACAGGAATGCTAAGGAGAGGTTTGCTTGGATGTATTTTCCCCAGAAAATCTCCTTTGTAAATGCTGACTTTTAAGTCTTTGAGACCATCCATACAAAAGAGTTGGGCAGTCGCAAAGCAGCTTAGGAGTTTTACATTAAAAACCAGATACTGTTCCCCAGTGGACTTGGGTCTGTGAAGATAAAGCTCATTACGACACCTGAGAGTTTACATTTGGCACTATCTCTAGGGACTGAACCTAAGCTGTCTTATCTTCTCCTTTACAGCTGTTTAGGTATTTCTGCTGTGATTGATCTGAGAAATAGGGCTCCTTGCATGACAACGGAGGTGTTGTATAATATTAGTCTGTCTTGTGTTCATGCCAGGTCTGATTCCAAAAGATTCCTTGAATTTTATTTTTTCCCCCCATGGGCTGAAAATGTCAGGTGCCAGTAATAGGATTTCCTGAGAATTTAGAAAGGCCCTGCCTTGGAGACTCTAACCAGACTTATCTCTTGACCTGCAAAGATAGTAAATAAAGGCAGGTGTGAAAGTGGAATCATTCCATTCAAGTTTGAACAGGCTGGTAGCACAAAGTATTTTATTTACTTGGCACCTTTTCTACATTTGTGAGGCAACAACTGTTCCTCAGCATTAGAAACCTGCCAAAGAATGGTGAAGCTTTTGTTTACATGGAACCTCCTAGCTTCAAGTAAAGATGCAAACAAAAAGTTAAAAGGATTTAAGATTCCCTTCACTCCAAAAAGCTATAAGGATTTCCCTTTGCTCACCCAAAGAAACAGGACATACACCTCTAACACTAGTATGTCAAGTGCTTAAATGGGAAAAATTACAAGAATTTTGATGATTATGTGTTGCGTAAATATTACTTGTGGCATTGCCTAAATCACTTCTCCCCCCCCCCCATATAAATTACATATTAATGTATGATTTTAAAAATACTTGTTGGCATTGTTGCATAAAGCCCAGAAAATCTCTGATCCCCCAAATAAAATGTCCCTGAAATAGAGGTGTCTACCTTAAACAGACTTCTCCATCATTAGTAGGTACACTCATTTGTCCTGCTGCTAATCAAAAACTCCCTGGTCTTACCACTAGTCCACAGCTGAACCATGTGTGCTTCCCCTTTGATAAAATATGCAAAGTGGTCACAGGGACAGTGGTCAGCAGGACAGGACTGCTATTCAGCTGGTTCTCTGGCGTTGAATCCGTTCTGGAAATGACTGCACACAGAGTATATTTTATTCACTGTATATTAGGTGTTGCTAGAACTCCTCACCCACTGGCAAAGCCTGTGTAGCTGTGATGGTGAGACACCTGATAAATCAGGGGCTGTGCATCACCTTTGTTTAATCCACTTATAATAAATAAGGCTCTTGCACAGTAGGGGGAGAGTTAGTGGCAATTTCTTGTAGCCTTTTTCTATTTGCCTGCTAACCATAAATTATTAATTCCTGTCCTTTAAAGAGTAATTTCCCTCTTCCATTTCAAGGTGCATTACATATGTGTAATTACATATAATTTCTAGAACTGTAAAATTTGAAGTTACAGGATGAATTACAAGAATCTAGTGCATTATAAGGGCATGGAGAAAAAGATATGTATCTCCAGTGTTAATCCATATAAATATGATGTGACCATGTCAGAGACAGCTGATGACAGAGATGAAATTATGTTGCATATTATACAGAAAAAACTGTCCAAAGGCTGTATTCTTTTCAAGATGCAATATTAGGCAATAAAATTGCATAACACATGATAAGTAAAGATATATGAAGTTTTAGATACAAAGCATGAACAAAACAACTGATTCATTTAAAAAGTCTTAATGGCAGTACGATAGAAGATTTTTCAGGGTCTACAGAAGATTTCCCCCCTACAAACTGTGGGGACTCTTATGGTTTGAGCAATCAGGTCCTTCATGGACTTAAGAGCTGTGATAATGGGGTGGGGTTTGGGTTTCTTAATTTTGCCCTCTATTGGAACTGGTATTTTAGTAGAAAAATGCAGTAAAGTGAGTCTAGCATGCAGATAAATAGGGCTGTGGGAATAACTGAAATAATGGTCAATATGTAGATTAAGGGTTATTCTATTGTTTGACTCGGTAAGCATTAAAACAAAGTAAGCATGCAAGTCAAAATACAGAAATAGATCTATAAAAGTACCAGTTTTCTATATTTCTAATAAAGCATGAACTTATAGCAGTGAGCAGAAAACTTCAAATTAGGCTCCAGAGTGTTACCATGACAGTCTGCAAAGGTAGCCCAACAGTTTACACAGCTTATTAGAGCACTCCTAGTGGACCTTAAGAGCTTTGCAGGCTTTGTGGATTTCTTGCGGGGGGCGGGGGGAATCAAGGATAATAAGAATTCAAAGAGATTTTAAACAGTTGATGCAGGAATAAGAAAATTTCTTATTCTTATTTTACAACTGGATTTCTGAGGCTCATAATAGTTCATTGACTTGCCTAGGATCACACACAGCAGCTGTATTGAGACTAGTAAATAAATTCAGATAGTCTTTGTCTATATTCAGTTTCTTAGGCCATCTCCCTTCTGTGAAATTAATTCTAAAAATTTCTTTAATGCTTTCGTTATATAAAGCATCAAGAGTGTTTTAGAGAGACAAAATAGAGCTGACAGTTCAATAATGAAGTAATCAAGCTTGTTTTCCCTTTGTTTGCAATTTGGAATTACTTTGGAATTAGGTGTAATTATAGATTAATAAGTTTCAATAAATGCCTAGATTGTACATGTTAAGTATGTACATGTACCTACTCCTGTATGAAGACTTCTAAAGTCTACGTTTGCATCCAATAGGTCCTTCTTGGAAAGTTATTCTGTAACTTTGAATGAGACTTTGATTCATTAAAATTTGATTTACAGCTTTCCAGTATTGTGGAGTAATGTCCTGATTCAGGAGATTACCAAAACCCATCATTTCATGTAGTTAAGACTATATATATACTTAAGTCTTCTTTGAGATTGTCATTTGTCTAAGTACTCTGAGTATCTTTTATTACCATGCTAATATGGTTTTCTTTCTGCTTTCATGTCTCTTTTTCAGCTCTGAAAAAAAATTAGTGAATTTTTCAGACATTGACACACCATTCCAATTTAAGCAATCTAAATTCAATAAATATCTGAGAGACATGCTATATTTAATTTCTTACAATAATTAAAGTACAGTGTTCAGATCTGTATCTTTGCACAATCATTTAAATTTGGAACTGATTTGGAATTGTTAGAATAAAAAGCAGTGTAAAAATAATATAATTTTTTTCTTTTCCCAAACACCTTTTTAATCCCCAAATTTGAAGCGTTTGAATCCTAGGTTAAAAATAACTGCCATGTGTTCCTTTCCCAATGCAGCAACGAACTATTAATTTTTAAAAATAAATTTTGAATTTAATTTCCAAGGCATTGAAATTCTATAGTAGAACAGTGTAACATGAATTATACTTAAATTACATTTCTTTGCTTCTGGAAAATCAGTCTAAATGCTGCTGATAACCGATATGCTTTTAGCACATTTCAGTGTAGTGTAGAACTTGTTTTCAGGATTACAGGTAAGGAGACTTTATTCTCTGAAATGCAGAGGTGTGGAAAAGGAATAATTCAACTTCAAACAAACCAGAAATCTGACTAATACGTAACAGAAATAGTAGAGTCGTGGCACAGTGCTAGCTCAATTCACTGAGCTTGAACCCTTTTCAGGCAGTCCAGCTGTTACATATTAAAGAAAGTAATATTAATTCTAAGACCTAGAGAAAGCTTTTGGATTATAATTGTAATTGGGGTAATTTTGTAAAATTCATTAGCAAGATGATCTCATTTGTACAAATGTAAAAAGTATCACTGGTAAAATTCTGTCAGGTTTCCATTGACCCAGGTGCTCATAATGTGTTAATTTACATCAGAGAAACAGCAGTGTGTGGAAATTGGCCAGCAGATAGGATTTAGTTATTTTTCATTAGCACTTGGACTTTGATGAAGGGGAACAGAAAAGAGTTGTTTGACCTTTCAGTGCTTAAATTATTAAAGAGCAAATAGATTTGAGGTCTAGATGCTTGCAAATCTAATTTGTCTTGTGGAGTAAGGATTAAAAGACATTTTGAGTTTGAAATTGCTCCAGTCAACTTACTTCTTATTTTAAAGTATCTGAAAATGAGTAAATGGTAGGCATCTAAAAGGTATACAAGGAGTAGTGTATGTAGTAGAAATAAATACGGATTTACCTCAGAAAAAGGAGCATTTTAATGACAGATTTGTTTCTACAATGTCTTCTGTCTTTAGCTTTAATCACTGAGTGAAAAATTAAGAGAATCCTCATTTCAGTACTGAAACAAGTCATATTATCTCATCTGGTCTGATGTACGTCTTATATTCAGGCCTGCTTCAAGGAGGAAGTGACTTAGTTTACTATCCATCATGCTTAGTGAAACTACTGGATTCTTATATTTGCTGCAGTATTAGGCAAGCATACCCAGCTCCACTATCTTGCAAGAATAAATGTTTACTTCACCTTTTGCATTTTTTTCCAATACTACATTTGAGTTTGCAAATGGTATTTATTGTAGATTAATATTGCAAATTAATAGTTAGAGGAGGCAACACGCTGTCTTCAAAGTAGCTTGGAGTCCGAGTTCTAAGCAACTCTATTTTGTTCTAGAAAATTAATTGTGAAAATCATGTCAAAAATTGATTTGTAAGAAAAGAACCAAGGTTTTAATGTAGATATTCTCTGGCTAGGTTTTTTACAAATCAGTAAAAATCAGTTCCCACAGGATCAAAGAAACATTGCTGTGGATTGACCTTCATTTACTACTCAGCATGGAATTAATCAACTAATGAAAATGTTTCTGCTTGATATGAAGCAGAATATCTCTTGTTGCACAGAGCTGCAAAATGTACAAGCAGAGGCCTTCAAGTGAACCCTCAAGACATTCCTCTGTCCCTGACTGTACTAAATTTATGCATGGTTAGATTTCTGCGTGAAGTTCAGCATTAAATTAAAACATTTAAATTTGAGTGTCCACTTTGAGATGTCTACATGTGAGCTGAGTATTTAGTTATTATAATCAATGGAGTCTGAGAAGGAATTAGGTTGACCTGTAAGTGGACACTTTCTTTCTGCTCAGGTCTCTTGGAACTGTAGATGTGTGGACACCTTCATGAAGGCAGATAGGTTTAAATATGTTAACACTGAGCTAAAGCTCCACCATATTGAAAGTCTAAATCGGGCAGAAGGAAAGGTGCATTCTCAGTGTTAACTTTGTGGGCATTTTTTGTGACCATAGAAGTCCAGCATCTTCTACTGGAGATGCTAGATCTTAAAAATACAGTCAACAAGGTCTGTGGCACATGATCAGTAAGTCTGGTAAAAAACCAGTAAGATGGTCAAGAAAATTGGCATTTTCTGCCCCTTGGTGATATTTGACTATAAAAAGTCTGCAGGCCTTAAATGGTGGTGTCCTAGAATTATGGAATGGTTTGGGTTGGAAGGGACCTTAAAGATCATCTAGTTTTGACCCTAATCTGGTCAAGGGATGCCTTCCCTTCCAGTTTGCTTAAAGCACCATCCCTCCTGTCATTGGACAGTTCATAACTTTATTTCTAAATCAGGTTTGCCTCTAGAAGGGAAGTAGCCACAGCTGTTCAGGGATGTGACTAAGCCAATAAACCCTGTTGGGTCCAGACTGAGATGGTCCTGCAGAAGCTCAGCCCATGTGTCCCTGTATTTTGGGCAGAATCTTATGTAAACATAATTCTCTACCTACAGATGGCAGGAACAGTAACACATCAGAAGACTCTGTGGATATTTCATCTTCAAGAAGCTTCCTATGCAGAGATTGCTGTTTTTTATGAACTGTCAACTTGAAAGATCATAAAGTGTTACTGAATGTAGATGATACACAGAAATGTGGACACATTGCCACTTTGACGTCAATTATCTAGTCTGACTTGTTTACTGGGATTCAAGATTCCAGGAGACAAATACTGATTAAGAATCACTGGTCCCCAGTGAAGCACTAAACTTGTAAGCCAGTCCTCTTTAGAGACATGGACTTCCCACATCACAAATTTAAAAGCACTGACTGAGTCTTTTACAGCAACTGCAAGGGTATAATGATTACACTGTTTGCATATACAGCAGAAATTGCAATTTCTTTGTTCCTGTTTGAATGTCCATAGCACCTTTACAGTGGAGAGAGATGGACTGTTCTCTGTAGGTCTCAGTACAACAGAGACTGCAAGTGCAAACTGACTTGCTTTGCAGAATGCAGAAACTGAAAAATATGGTTATCTATGAGATGTGTGAAAGTGCTTTGCTGAGTGATAATAGTGTTATCAAAAAGTGTTTTATACTTGCTCAGCAGTAGTCAATATGCCACTGAAATTTTGCTTTGTGCTTTTATAAATACTTATAATGTCAACAGTTAAGCAAATACTGATCCCTGTCTCTCTGTAATTTATGTCTTCATTTTAATCTCAGTACTAATTTAATTTCATTTAGGTAAGATAACAGGTTAGAGAAGGGACTCTATAGCTTTATGCTTGCTTTGGTGAACAAAATAATACTTAATTTCACATTTTAGCACTGATTAAACAAACTTTTTCTGTACCAGAGTTTAAACAGGAAAATGTGCTGTGCATTCTCTTGTGTGAAAAGCTGTGATGTGTATGGCTATTTTTGTCTTTCCAGAACAAAATTAATTTGAAAGCATGAATCTATTCCACAGACTTATACACCTGAATATTAAAACGTCTTTTTTTTTTCCTGTGTTCTTTTCTTTTAACAGTTGTTTTTTTTCAGTAAATACTCCACTGTTATGGTTTTAGGATGGTTTGACTGCCCAAGTTTTAAAATAACCACTGTTTCTTTTCTTCTTTCTTTTCTACTCTCTTAGTGTCTATCAAATCGTTGTTGAGGAAGAGCGCCCACGGAGGACCAAAAAGACAACTGAAATCCTAAAGTGCTACCCAGTGCCCATTCATTTCCAGAATGCCTCACTCTTGAATTCCCAGTACTACTTTGCTGCAGAGATTCCAGCCAATGGTTTACTAGCTGCTCAGCCTTTTACTATTGGTGATAACAAAACATACAGTGGTTTCTGGAATACTCCTCTTCTTCCTCATAAGAGCTACAGCATCTATTTCCAAGCTGCTAGCAGAGCCAATGGGGTAGGTCTTGCAACAGGCATGATTTTATACAGTGTTTGTGTGTAAATTAATGATTGGCATCAACTAGCAGGATGCCCAGTTTAGTTGCTAATGAGAAAATGAAGTAACAGTGAAATTTAACACACTGACTTTAAAAAATAGCAGTTTTCCTAACACAATATTGCTTAATGATTAAAGGTTACAGGAAAGAGGAGGGGAAAACCACACGTTTTGTCAGTAGTGAGCAGGCAAAGTAGTATATTACCATTCTGTCTTATTAGCTAAAAGCTGTCCAGTGACTGTGTTTGACTGGCTTTTTTTCTTCCTTTTTTGTTTTTTTTCTTGCTTTGAACAAGAAAATGTTGTGATTTCTTTCATTACATTTAAGCCAAACACGATTGTGGGGTTTAGCACATCTGTCTTGGCGTGTCCAGTCCTGTTACCTTGGTTTGTAATATCTTGATCTCCCTTTTTCTCATTCAGTTGTCCTGATTGAATTAGAAATCACTTTTTTTTTGTCCCTTTCTGCAAACAAAGTAAAAGGAAAATGAAGAAACGAAGTAGATGGAACTGAAATGAAAAGTGTGTAAAAAGATCCTCACAGATCATGTTTCATCAGACTAATTCTTCCTGGAATTGTTTTTCATTTCCTGGACAGACCTACCCAGAGCCCTTCAATTCTTGATAAGCTTTGGCTGTCTGTGCTGACAGCCTGGAAATGTTTTCTGCCAGAAACCATAATGCTCCCTCATTCACAGTGCACCGACAGTGCACAAATGTGAAACACCATTGATTATTTTTTCTTCCTAACGTTGTCTAACATGATGCCTCAAACTATACTTTCTGTAAGAAAAAGAAAAATCTCCCAAGGTCATTATGTTGCCAGTTAAAAAGCTGAACACTTGCCTGTGCTCCTACAAATATCTTTCACATTTTCTACTTTTAGAGGAATCTTAAGTGAAATGTTTACATACCATACCCAAGCAGTGCTTGTCCATGTTATGAAAGCACTTTGGAGTTAGCTAATAAGCAGTTAAATATGGACTAAGGCACATTCTGCTCTGACATTTTATCAGTACTTTTAAGAATAGGATAATGGATGACTTTCTCTGTCTAGAAACACAAGATGTGACCTTTTTCCTCTTTGTTTGACACAGGAAACTAAAATCGACTGCGTCAGGGTAGCCACAAAAGGTATGTTTGGATTATGTCATGTATTCTGTACTTCAGCTTGTTGACCTTCCCTTCACATGGTGTTTGGAAACTTCCAGAAGTGTTTATATTGCTAAAACAGATCACTAAACATATTATAGAATTTTCATAGAATCATTTGCATCCTTAGCTGAGATTTACGAAATTTACTTGTTTGTTTGTTTGTAATCATAAATTTATTAATTACTTCTGGTTGTCTGCTTGAACACTGGGCTTTTAAAATATATTCTCTGGGTTTTTATATGATCTCACTTACATACCTATATATATGTATTTATATAGTAGAGTTGTAAAATTGCCAATTGCAGAGTACATACTGGCTGCTTATACATCCGTAATGAAAAATTGCCCCTTTCTTGTAAGCAATTACCTTAACTTAATTGCTGTATAAAAGAGAAGTGGAGATATCATGTTCTTTATTTTAATGAGACAGATCAGCTATATTTACTCATCTGTCAGTAGATGATACTACCATTTGTGAGACAAATATGTATAATTGAGACAGTACTGGCTATAGGTTTTGTCTCCAAACAGGGAAAGATAAACATGTTGCTGATCTATTTATCTTTGGGGGCTAGATCTATCTGTGATTATCTTTGTAGTCTCACCTTTTTAGTACCTTTAGCTGGTGGCAATTTAAAAACCTGAAAAAGAAGTGGTAGGATAGTACAAGTGACTTGGAGATGGTAGTAGAGGAACAGGAAAGAACATGCTGCTCTGAGTAGGAGCAGGTAATACCACCTGGCAGTTTGGGCACCTGGCAAGAGCGTGAAACAAAAACTGCTTCATCCCTATACCACTGCAACTTGCAGGAGATCATTGTCTCAGTGACTATCCCTAATGGAACTTATTCCACCATGATTTCCTTTACATGGAGACTTCACAATTTCATCAGCACCTCTAAGTCTAAATGGGATGAGAATGTCATTACTTAAAATTAACAGAAATATTCGCATAAAGTTACCGCTGTTGAAAGTTTGTATACTCCCTAATTTGCCAAATACATTTTCATGCCTGTTTGAACTGATTCCTGGCTTCTTCTCTTTTCCAAACCAAAGGAAGTGGTTTTAATTTCAATATACTGACTGCTTACTAAACCACAGAAATCTTTCAAATATCTGAACTCAACCCAAATATAATACAGATGAGAGTTTAATTCCAGATGCAAGTGAAATCTGGTATTGTTTTCAAGTAGCTTCAGAGATATCAGGGTGAACTAGGGTACATCTGAAATCATAACAGATGATTAGAGGAATGGATTTTAAATTTTTTGAAGATTTGTATTCCTGATCACTTATGGATGTTCAACTATTTAAATTACTTGACTGACTGGAAATTTTTACTCTCTCATTTGAGAAGCGAGGGTAACTTCATAGATTGGAATAGCTCCCATAGCAACAAGCTACTTTGAGCTAACCCATTTGGCAATGGAGATGTGAGAAATGCCGCTTTTATTTTAATAAAATCTCCCTACATTCCTGTTTTGAAAGCATTTTTCTGATTTTTTCTTAATAAAATAATGTTAGAGGTTGTTGTGAGGACCTTTTTTTTTTTTTAACCAGAGGTAGCCTTGATGGTATTTTTAGTCCCTGGTGCAAAATTTTCCTGGGGGGCTACAGTAAAGCACTGATTTCCATGATTTAAAACTGAATGCTTGTATTATATTTTTAATCTGTATTAATTTTAAAAGATTAAATGGAGACCATGACATATTTTATATGGTATTAAAAGTAGCTGTCTGCACAGATGTTTTCCCTTTGGATCTAACTGAGATACTTAAGGGAAAAGCAGAACTTTCTGTCCTCTCTGGACCTCCCACATTTGCATTAGAAGAAAACAGCAAAAATTCTCTATGTGTGTAGGTCAGAAATCTCTATACCTGCATTGGGACAAGACATAAAATTGTCCTCTCCCAATCTCCTCTCCTTCTGTTTAATCCCCACGAACAGCGCTGTACATTCACATTGTGCCCCAGTAAGCAAGGGCTGCTCTGACCATTCTGCCAGATTTCTTAGACTTGCATCATTTTCCACTGGGCTTTGAGAATACAGTGTAGCTACTAGACAGTGAGCTACTTAAGTTCTGTGTGCTTGTTATGCCCATCTATTTATGTGCTGGAGTGCTCCTGACAAATAAGATTGGGAACGCTCTCCAGTACCACATCTAGTTTTCACATACTGGTAACATTCCTGAAATATTTGTCAGCTGGGCTTCTCTTATCTTCAGAAGTTCAAGTTTGGTGCTTTTAGAGCTAGAGGAAGTGCTTCAGGACATTCATGTGTAAAACTGGTAAAATCTTCTTTTGAATTAAGGTCTGATCCTGAAAATACCTACAGCCTTGTGTAGGCAACTGGAATCAGCAAACATGCTGTGGATTTTACTATGTCTGTGAGAAGCCGTATGGTTTCACAGAATCACAGAATATTCTAAATTGCAAGGGATCATCAAATCCAGCTCTTAAGTGGGTGGCCTATATGGCAATTGAAGCCACAGCCTTGGTGTTCCTAGCACCATGCTCTGACCAGCTAGGCCCTAATCAAGTCAGTCATGTACCTGCTTTTGCACACAGAGAATAATCTCATTGACTACTTCACAACTGTTCCATCTTAAAGTAGAGATGTAAGTAGTTTACTGGATAAAGGCCTGTGCCATTCCTAGGATCAAGAGCCCTTCCTAGGATCAAGGTCACTCAAGGTAACTTTCAAGTTGCTCTACTGAGCCAGCTGAGATTGGCCAAGCCACCTCATTGTGGTTAGCCTGTTTGAAGTCTGCCCTGAGGACCAGTATGGGCATTCAGAACATGTCACGAGCAGAATGATGCCACTTGCTTGTTATATTCCCTTTAATTATCTCACCTCCGGATAATAAAGTTGTTGGTGCCCTTAAGACCTTCTTAAGGTCACTGAGAGTTGGTTTTATCACTGTCCTGCAGTGTTCATTCCATGGGCCACCATACACTTTTTAATTTTTTTGTAAAAATAAAAATACGTAACTGTAATATAAACATAATGTTCATGTCCCAGATCCAGCAGAACAGTTCTGTACCTTGAGTACCCTCTTCCCTCCCGTTGATGTCAGCAGGAATAATGCATGTGCTCTGCTGCCAAGCATGTGCTCAACTGGCAGACATTAAACCTTGTTGCTGTATCAGAGACCAAGTGCAGCAGATAGCTTATTATCATATTGACAGGTTTCCTGTTAGAAGAGTACAGCCTATCTCCAGAAAAGTGCAGGCTAATTCTGCTGGGTCAAATGCATGTCTGGGGTCAGTACCTAGATAATACTTTCTCATTCCATCAAGTGTATTTTAAACAAGCTCAGTTTGTACCCTTTTAAAAAATGATCTTGTTTTATGACCATTACATTTTTACAAATGAAACCCTGTTAAATGTGTTCTTTTAGAGATCATATAAAAATCCTGATTGCAGTGATTACAAATATAAATTAGGATGAGAATGTTTGATTTTGTAGAGCTGAAAGTTCTCCTTCTGCTTCTGATGAAATCAAAGGAAGACTTTGCCAGTGACTTTGTTAGTAGAAGGATCTTACAGCCCATTATTATGATGTGGAGTCTCCTGATTTCAGTTTTCTGTAGAGAAAGTCTTCTGGGACCTCTGTGACTATTTGGTGTATATACAAATGGGGAGACTGCAGGGTTTCCACTCCCATTATTTTTGACAAGATAATTAAACAAACAAACAAACAAAAATCCAGAATAGCTTTTTGTACCAGTGGTAATAAAGGTTGTCATATATTGCTTGAAATATGGCTTTCATATTCCTACTCTTTCTTCAAGCTAAATGACTGTAAAATCTCAACAGACTAAGTTGAAAACATTCCAAAACTCCTCCAAGTTTATTACTATCAACTTTGTGGTGGTTTGTGATTTATATTAAGACTATATTTCCTGATATGGCTTACAACACTGTCTGGGTAGAAACATCTTGATTATCTCCTAGGAATGCAGTTCTCAAGAGGGAGGCATCATTGTTCTAATTTTGCAATATTGGAAGGCTTTCATTAATTATGAGAGAGAAAAGGATATTATAATATTTTAAATCCAATAGCAACAGTACTCTAGAAGCTACTATCAACACTGCATTTCAGTGTTGCAGAGGGATATTTTCAAATATTATGCAGCAGCAGTTTTGAGTTTAATTGTCTGCAGATGGTAGATGATCTATTTTCCTCTCTCACTGCCACATTTCTAATAGCACCCAGGCTGTTCTATGTAAATGAGTGATCTTTCATATAATTTTGTCCTTAATTTTCCAATATTTTTTCTTTGCATCATTCTCCAGCTGCATCGTGTTGGATCTGACCTTTTAATTTTTTTAATATTCTTTAATATATATGTATCAGAGCGTGCTTAACCATTTAGAGGCAATCATAGAACTGCTGGAAAACAAAGAAATAACAAATTTTATTAATGTGAGCCACAGTAACAGTTGTCTGTAGCAGGGAGTGGTTGTTATAACTCTGTCAGAAAAGTCTAGTTATTTCTGGATATATAGGGTGTAAACAAGTCAGGGTTTTCAGCTTTTTCTTGTGAACTTGAAACTCAGACCTGGGACAGTTACACACATAATTAAAGGTGTGCCACCTCTGAGCAGTCATTCTCTGTATGCTGAACATAAAGTATATGGGTAGTGCATGCATTTTTAGAACAGTAACCCAAGTGGGTACAAGAAAAAGTTAATCTTAACTAGCTCAAAAATGCTTCACATAAAAATTGTCTTTAAAAAACTGTAGGAAAAATGTAGTATTATGAAATAGGAAAATAAAAATGAAACTAGCTCAAATTACTTGGAGAAGTTGGTATTAGACTACTCTGAATGATCAGCTTGTTTTCACTTAGAAAGCTTAGTGCTGTGACTGGCAGAGCCAAAGAGTCTCCAGTTTCCTCAAATGCAGTAAATAATGTGCTCTGAGTCCTTTTCCTGAATGAAGTTCACACGCGACAGCTTATTAATTTGCAGAATAACCACACTAACAACTAAAGATGAAAAGGAACTTGTGGGAGTTTTTTGGTTTTCATTTGTGAGGTTCAGACAATAAACGACTGACCAAGATTCTTCTTGCTGGCGTAGCTTCAGTATGGCTTTTTTTTCCCTCATGCATGCTGACCTGGAACTCTTCCTTTGCCTTAGCTGCGATAATCGTGACTCAGCTTACAACACCATACATTCGCATCGCCCCTGCTGCAGGCGACGACCAGCTAACAGGTCAGATGTTCAAGTACAGACCAGTCACCATGCCCATTCTCTCTCTTTCTTTTTGGCTCCTTTTCCCTGACAGTTTCTTCCTACTCTGCTCATGAACAGTTTCCTGTGTTAAAAGTTCCTTTCTGTTCATAATTTTTTTTCCTCAGCTCCATTAAACTCAGTGGTGTGCTTGGCGCCAAAACTCACAAACACGTCCCTGTATGTACGACTCCGCTGCATGTGCCCATTGTGTGTGTGATCTGTGGAGAGTTCCTTCAAGCCTCATGTTGTAAAGAGATCTCGTCTTGCTCCATCCATAAATTAAATGAAAGTTTGCATATAGATATATATCTGTGTACCTGGTTTTTTTTTTCTCTGTTATTAAATCAAGACACTAGAATTTCTAAATAACTGATGCTCAAAAGTTGCATGTGCAAGTTAGGACAAAGATCTAGTATTAGTGGATTCAGGGGTTTTTTCCTGTGTAATGGTAGGAAGATCATGTTTTCTGGCAAAATTTCAATATGAAAGAAATAAAAATAAAGAAAAAATATTCCTATTTATTATGTCATACATGACTTCTAGGATTAAAATGAAACAACCTAGCATGTGACATATGAGAATGAGCAAGACTTAAGGATTTAAAATCTAATTGTCAAAGTAAACTCAGTATTCAAGTGGAACCATTATTAGGCTGTATATGGCTCGAAGGATGGCTCAGAATATGCTGGAAAACCTTTTTGAACCTGGGGAAATGATTGATTTTGTCAGAAAAGAAACCTGTGCCTAAAACCTTTCAGGGATTTGCAAACATTTTTATTTTCAAAGAGAACCTATTAAAAACTCTAGAACCTGAAGTGGTGAAATATCTAATGGGGGAAGTAAACCTAGTCTATCAACTTTTAGTGTATGATAAATCTTTGCCTTTTTGAAGAATACTGGCATAGTTCCTTGGGAAAGCACATTGTTACCTAAGAGACGAGTTCAGATGTCTGGTATCTGGATACTACTACAGTAAATAAGAAGCAGTTAAATGATTCAGCTTAAGATAAGAGGATTAGTGACATGTCCGCTCTAGCTTTTAATTTTGGGGTATGTGTTATAATAATAAAGCTGAGTGATCCATAATGCCCAAGTTGCCTTGTCAATCAAGACAAAATTGCTGCATGGTATACTTTTATCTTCTAATAATGTATGAACTAACCAGAATAACATACTTACAATGCCATTAAGTAGCTTGTTCTTGTTACTGCTGCTTGGCAGAAGCTGTGTCCGCATACATATTTATACCTCAGTTAATTTTTACTTGACAATTCAAATAAAGCATTGAAGAGACAGGATCTCTTCCATATCCTTGAACTTCAAGTTTTGATTTCTTTATCACAGGATTCAAATAAGCTTTTATATTTTGCCATGTGGAGATTGAAATGTTCTCTCAAGTTTTGGGTTTTTTTTATTTGTTTCAATGCAAAACTGGGTCGCTACAGGTAACACTGGAGACATCCCTGTTCCACAAGAAGATGGCCACAGTACTTAGCAGTGAGAGAAAAGAGATATGGCTAGCTGGCTATAAAGAGATATGGATAGCTGGCTGACATAGGATTTATTTCATTGCTTTGTCACTGGTGGCGTTGGCAGTCTGTGGTTGTCTGTCAGATCTATGAAATTTATTTCCTTTTCCTTGAAAAGAAAATAAAAATGTTCTACCAGAATCTAATTTTGTAGTGAAAAGGAGCATATCAGATTATACTTGCCCACAGCATTTCTAGCTATTTGTGCAATGTATTAGAAAGCCTTTGAAATACCCTCATCATCTTCCCAACCCCACCTCATGTTTGAAAGACTCTGTGCTCAAATGAAAGAAACATCTTTCTCCTCGTTTGCCACAACTGCAGTAGCAAGCAAAGAAACCTCACCCAGCCCACATGGTTGTCCCATGACAGCAACAAGAATTCCTGTTTTTCTAGGAAAACATCCTGTCTAGCGGTCCTTAGGGCAGGCTTTTCAATGCCAGGGCAGTACAGCAGTAGTGGGATCTGCAGTACCCATGAGAAGCACAAAGGGTTTCTTAAAGGAGTTTTACAGAAACTGGACCACACATGAGGGACCTGACAGTCAAACACATTGTCCCCACATTTTTGTCCTATAAATTTCAAGACTGTGGAAAGGATTTCCATGTGAAAGGATCTGTTTATGTGAAAGTATGGGGCTGTTTCTAACTGTAGTTACCACAAGCCCTACAGCTGTAACTGTTAAATGTCACTTAGCATTTTCTGTTCGGTGCTTTTTCCTCACTTCTTTGCTCAGAACCAAAGTACTTATATTTGAGATCAAGAAATTACTTTCATCTTTTAGCATTTGAGGAGATACATAAGCGGCAGTGGGAAGGTCAAGGATAGCATTTTCAGGTTTCTTTACATTGGAACTTGATGCTTCTTGCATAATGAAAATTTAAAATCTTGGCTGCATTCCTGAATATCGTTACCAAATTTGAAAGGTCTTCCTCTTCACAAATATCATGATAATGCAGCTCAGCTTTCAAGCCAGTTCTGCTTGCACTCATTTCCTCCATCCTCGTCATCATTGTCTTGCCTCTTACTGGTGCAGTTGATAAACAATGCATTATTAATGTCTCTTCGTCCTTCTTTTCTCCTTCCTTTTTCATATAAAAATAACAGGTCTACCATTTAAAGAATTACAGGCTAGTTGCCCTAAATATCTTGACAGCCACTCCAGGTTGCCTCTGCAGCCCGTAGCAAAGAGAACTTTTCCTTGCACTTAAATACTTACAGTGTAGCTGTCCTTGAGTTATGGAATAAGATAACACAGTGTAAAAGCAACTGTGAGATTTTGACTCTTAGAAGCCAAAACAGGGAAATCAGTGTTTACTCAATATATAATTATCAGTGATCCAATAATGTAGTAGCTAAGGAATTCAAATTTGGGGGAAAGCATTTAGCTTTCGCTGTTACCTTACAAAAAGTAACTAACTTGAAATCTACTCAATTGAACCTGTCCTTCAACAGACAGAGAATATCTAATATCTTACTCCTGTGTGTGAGGAAAAAAGATTATGTATACATGAAGCACAGTAAGTACTCATGATACTGTCTCCATGTTTTCATAACAAATATGGTTTAACATTCAATTGAAATCATGTAGAATGTTATCAGAAAACTTACCACATAAAAATGTGATGTATGGTCTTAACTTCAAAGTTGAATAAAAAATCCATCTTTTTGAGAAATACTGAAATAATTTCCAGTTTGTTTCAGTATTTTGTAAGAGACACTTCATCTAATAGGTTTAAATTGGCCATATTTGGTATTCACTTGGCCCTCATATATTTTGTTCTCTGCATTCTGATAAAATAGCATGCTTGGAATCATGATTAGGCTGTTCATTCTTTCAGACATTTACTTAATTGTTGAAATATGTCTGAGCTACTTGTATTTGAATTAAAGTATTTCCATTTGTGATTTAGTGGAGCAGCCACTACTTTGCTGGATATTATTAAGACTGATTTCCATAGAATGCCCTTTTTACGACCCATTGTAATTACACATCCAGCTGCAAGAGAGAGCTCTGTATTGTACATTTTTCATACATTAAATTCTTGGTAGAAATCAAATGCAGCAAGATCTGTCAGAAGTTTTGTAAAGTAACTGATACTTAATGATTGGGAAGATTATTTTTTTGTAAAAGATGGGGCAAAAGCTTAAAACATAAATTAGTTTTATCCTGCACACCTTAAGGTCTGGATGATCTCCATATTTTATAAAGAAGTTAAAAGCAGTCATAAAATAATCCTTGTAAGCTTCTTCTCCCTTATGAAGTTAGCACCATAATAAAATATACCCATTTCTTAGGATGTGCATTCAGTACATAGCAAGATTTATTGCAGTCTTCTGGGTCACATTCTGTTCTCAGCCATTCCACTGTAAAAGTGAAAAAAATAAACTGAAATCTTTGATTGATTAAATCACAACTTCATGGAATATTTTTATGTCAAGATATTTATTCCAGTTTTGTACTGCATTTATGAAAATACAGTTTGTTTATTAACACAAAAACCAACAGCATAAATTTGAGAAAGAGTGTTTTGCTATTTACCCCGATTTTTGCTTTACAATGCATCTGAGGTGTAGCAACATGTACTGGACAGACTTTCACATTCATTTTTTCTCCATCCTGGACCATGTAACATTGATTTAGATGTACTCTGACATGCTAAAACTTGAAGTGCTATTTTGGGCAATGTAGAACCCTCTATTTCCTAGTTGAGACTGTTTCCTAGTTGAGTCTCTAATAACAAACCTATGTGCAGACATGTCTGTCTGCAGGTTCAATACACTATTTTAGAAGTTTATTCTTGTCTTGGTACTTCTGGGCAACATTTGCATTAGTTGGAGTTGTGGATAGTTATCCAGGGGAGAATAAGCACCTGTGTGCTGTAAAGTCAAAGCCATATTGCAGTGCTGTTGCAAGATAAGTGACAAGGAAAGCAGAATGAGAATGGATCTGACTTTCCAAAGTGAAATTCTAACCCTGTTTTTATATGATGGCCCCAATGATTCTTGTACCAATTGTTCAAGGATTCTGGTCCTCTTCTCAGCTGGGCAGAATGCAAAACAAGGAAATGTTCCTATTTTCTGCAGCACTGGCTGAATGCATTTCAATGGGCTGAAGTGTCACTTGTGATTTATTGCCCATTTTTGTTCTTTTATGTGTTATATTTGTCATTTTTGCAGTGACAGTTTCATCTATAAAACAGTATAGTTACAAGAAAATGTTAAGAGGATACAGGAGTGCCGTGGGAGTTGCTGTTTCCTTTTCTTCCTTTTATTTCCCCTAGTATGTTACAGAGTCAAATGTCAGGTTTTCTGTAAGACAGTGCAGCCAAAGCATCTATGCTTTTAAGCATAAGTACATTTTCCACAGAGCAACTGAAGAAGAGCTGAAGTTAAACAATAAGACAAAGAAGGCCTAAAATTAATGCTAATAACATTTCCCAAATGGTGAAATAACCCATAATACAAATACAAGCCATTGCTATCTACACAGTGAAGAGCTCAACTCGATTAGAAATCAGTTATCAATGTGATCATATTTGTTATGTTAAATACTCCACTTCTTGTTTTACAATAACAGTTCCTTTAACGGTCTCTGGAAGTGGGACCTTTCCAGCTTCCATGCACTAGTAGAAGAATAGGGAGGATAAAATGCAGAGTCATAGCAGCAGTTTTTCTCTGGCCATTGATGCTTCTGGTTGGCCAAGGGGGTGTGGGTTCTTCTGCTGTCCTGGCACTGCATCACCAGAAGAGCCACTGTGTTACACACCTGGGACAGGAACAGCTGGAGAAGATCCCATGAAGTATCAACCTTTCCCTACCTTTAGGAAGGACAAGTAGCATCATTAGGTATGTTTACCACTGTAGAAACAGGTTGTCTTTTATTCAGGGCAGTTAAAAAGTTGGTTGCCACAGAAGTAAGAGTCAGTCATTGCAGTTACAATGCTGTGTTACATCCCCCAAGTACAAAACCAGTCTGGAAGTTTGAGTATTCCAGTTCATACCTGAGAGAAAAATATGATTCCAAGTGTCTAGTGTCTCCTTCATGACTAGAGTCATCCAAACTTAATGTAAGCCACTAAAGATGGGTCTGTTTGGGTCATCCTAGCTTGAAAAATAATCCATTCTCTTAGTAATGTGTAATCTTCATGTCAGGATATCTGTGAGGCTGTTTTAGGTTGGGCTGGGAGGAGAGGGAGCTTTTCTTAATCACATTACAGAGAATGGAAGCATAAAATCCAGTCATGAAAGTAATTGTATGAATGAAATTACCAGGATAAATTCTTAACAAACTGAAGGAATCTCTGTTATCTGTTTAGTACTGGTTCTAGTCAGTATAACACCTACTTCAAAATGTTTCAACATAAGCAGTGTACAGAGAACAGAAAACAATGCAAAATAACAGTAGGTAATTTTTAGAGCCTAACTGTCATATAGTGTGTTGCTTCACTTCTGTATAAAAAAAAAGCCTCTGATTTTTACATTTGAAACAGAGTTTTGTATGTATCAAAATAAAAAATTAAGGAGAGACAAGGGAAGACAAAGAAACTCAGAGATATAAGTAGTAACTAAAAAACCCTGTGAATTTCAGTGTTTCCCATCTGTAGTTTTTGACTGTATTCATAAAATGCTAAGCAATTTGAATTTTAACTTGAAGTAAAATGTGGATAAAATAATCTGTAGTTCTTGGAGTCTGCAAATCTGGTGTTTGTACCACTGGAGAGTTTGACAAATGTTTAAGGCAATATTATCTGTTTTAATGTACAGGTGAGCATTCAGATGTGTTATAGTTAAACAGAGTAGTGCAGCAAAGAGGAGAGTAATACTGTCAACTTTAAGCTGAAGTTACAGAACGTACTGTCTTGGGCAAAATAATGTTTCAGCAATTCATTCCGTTTAGTTTCATTGAAATAGCTCAAATCTGAATAAGTATCTAAGCCAAATTTGTCTGCTTGTAGTAACAATTCAGCACTGTGCAAGCCATAACTGCAGTTATTGATGAGTTTTTAACACCTTCTTCAAACAATCTATTGAAAATGTCCTTTTCTGCACTAATGGGAGTTTGACTGCAAGAACCAATGATTTTAGAACTCTGAGAAAGGCACTCAGATGTATCTGTGCATTTTCAAGTCTTCATTTTCCAAAAATTTTGAATTTTCGTTTCCTTCCCTACATCTGATTTTCTATCACTGCTGAGCACTAAGTTTTGTGTACATAGAAACTTCCCATGCAAATGAAAGTTGAGACACAGTTTTCCATAAAAGTGAACAGAAGTTGGTGTCTTGCATGGTTTTAAGCTGTCAAGAGGGGAGATAAGTACTATCAGGTTCTGTTTAAACTTTTGAGTTCATTGGAAGAACAAAGTAAAAAATAGAGGAAAAATAGTAAATTTTAATTGGTCAGATGCAAACAAAGTATTCTATAAACCTTTTTGAAGCAAAATAGTTGCACTTTTCAGTATGCTTTCAGCAGTAGACTGCTTCTGGTTATGAGTCAATGTGTCAATAATTAAAAGTGAAAAGAGCTTATTATAAAAATGACTGTTCAGAGCATTCTTAATCAAGTAGGACAAATGGAGATTTTCCTTTAACCCCTAAAACCTCCAGGAAATAAATGAAAACCCAAATTTAAATCAATGATAACTATTCAGAGGAGGCCTAGTCTATTCTTGTCCCTGTACTAGAATATTGGTTCATTCAACATTATTTCAGTCTGAATAGGTTTTTTTATTGGCAATGCTATAAAAATTTCTGAAATGTGAACAAAAGAACTGCTACACTGTATTGGCACAAAGACAGATGTAGAATTCTGTGGAATTATATTTCCTTTGTTGTGCTGATTCTGCTTTCCAGTTCCTCTAGCTGACCTTCTTGTCTCAAAACAGTGTTGACTCTGAAATGCTTTAAAAGTAGTTTTGAGTCTTTTTTCCTACTTTTTATAAATTTATCACAGACATATTTTTCTATTTTCTATTTCTTCACGCATCATTGCATGTATAATTCCATTTATTTGTTAGTAGAATGAACTATGTTCATTCTATGTTCTTAACTATGTTATGTTTTCTTCCAGGAAAATGTGTGGGTGGTGAAAAATGAGAACTAAATTCCAAGTGTGATTGTTTTGAAGGCTTTCTGAAGAGTCCTTCATAAGGATTGCAGTGTGCAGGGAGGTTGGTGGTGAAAGTCACCAGGAATGTCAGCCTCATCTGTAAAGCCAGTGGCAGCACAGGTCAAAACATCCATGAGTGTTCAGACCTCCCACAGAGATACCTATACTGCATTACCCTCTGCCCCTCTCCTCCTAATGGCAAAGTAACCAAGCTTTCACTGACTTTCCATTTGGAGCTGTTCATTTGTGTTCCTCTGCTTAAGTCCTTGGCTGACAGTGAGATCAGAAGATGATACCTTACTCTGCTACTTCTTACCCATAGCTTCAGGTTGCTTTGTTCCCATGCTGGATGTGATCCCTTGCATTCAGGGATGGAAAATAAAACAGCTGTGTTTGTCCAGGCCAAAAGCATCTAGTTTTGTAGATGAGTTTCACCCTGAGTAGGTCAACTCCAGAAACATTACTGTGATCTAATTTCACATCTTCCCTGCTGGGTAGAAGCCAGTTGAGAACTAGAAAACCACATTTTATCTTCCTTGAAGAGGGCAGAGTCCTCTTCAGTCTTGAAATCCACACCTTTCTGTTTCTAGAAAACAGCTGAAATAAATTCTCAGTGGTGTTGGATATTTCTTGTCATGTCTCAGTACACTTTCAGGAGTAGATCTAGTGTTGAAAGCGTGGGAGTCAACAAGAGGTTTCCTTCAGCAATAGGAGAAACTTACATACATTTGGTGGGGCTGATGGTAAATTGTCCACTTCTTTTACAGCGATGGCCTAAAAGCGGTGCTGACTTGCTTAGAAAATGTGTTAGGTATGGAAAGGATCAATTCAGACTGTCTGCTTTCATTTCCTTAGAGCTAATTTGAGTTATTCTTCTACCATGAGTACTGTTGGTTTGAGGTTGTGTAGAGAACCATAAAAGCAAATGTTTCAGGTCTAAAGGCTACCCTTGTTGTACATTATGTACCTTTATGACTTCTTGTTCACAGAAGTCAGGGCTGTAAGATGCAATTGCACTTCCAATGGCTGCAAGTGGGACATCTTGCACAGAGCATTAGCTGGGAACAAGCCCTACATTCAAAACCTGCCATTTCAGCCCTTGTTGGTGCTTTTGTTCTCAGACCTCCTCATCCTTATTCAGTATGATACCTACATGCATACAGCTAATATGATGCAAGTATATTCTCATTACTCCTCAGTCAACCTTGATTAGAAATGTGTGTCTCATCATGTTGTGTTTGTGTAGTCAGAGGGGAGTTGGTAAAGAAGCCCAGTTTTATCTTTCCACAGAAGTCAGGAGGATTTCCACTTTTATTTCGGTGGTGGGAGCTGTTTTCAGATATGCTGCCATGGCTTTTCCATTTGTTGGCAGAGGTCTGTGATGTGTTCCATTGTGGCTGCTTCTTTGGCCACACATAGTGAATACTTATAAATATGTAACCGTCCTTTTTTTCTTCATAAAATAGACTAAAGTTTGTGGAAGTACACTTTAGGGTCATTTGAAAGCTTAAGGTTCCAAAGTACTTTTTTCCTTAGTAAATTATTTATTTCCTAGAAGGAGATACACTGTGTCTGTATATTTGAGACTTGTTAATAATTTCTGGTTATGGTACAGCTATTGAGTGTGCTTTAAACATCCCTTAATGATCTCAATGCTGTTAAAGTGGGAGTGCTTATGCTTTTTTCTCAAATGAATAAGGGCTTCCAACTCCTTGGGTGCCCACAAGAGAGAAAAATTTTTATGAATTTTAATTATTTAAGTTTCTTTGCTTAAAAGAAAAAGGCAAAGAGGAGCTAGCAGAAAGGATGGTGGCTTTGTTTCAAAGGAGAAATGAGCTGTTTATCAACACTTGCTTGTTTAAGTTTTTTTTTTTTAAAACCACAGTCTCCAGAAAAAATCCAGACTAAATTGTCTGGATTAAAATTCTGTTAAAAATAGATTGTGATGAGACCAAAAGTCAAACTGGGAACTTTCGTTTTAGGCATGTTTTGTAAAGAATGTTGTTATTCCTGACAACCAGAAATGCAGATGTTTAACCAAAATAGTCTTTCTGCTCACATACACCAACATGAATCATCCACCAGTGAGAGAGACAGTTCATGTGATAGTCAGTTAAATGAATTGTATTCATCAGTGAAATAGCTCTTTGCATGTCTTTTCATGCAGTTCTTTGTCACTTATATTTACATTTTCCTAAAGAATATCACAAACAAAATTAATAATTCATAACTATTGTTACACAGCAGAGCCTTATTTTGATACTCCCTTCTTACCACAGACCTTCTAACAAGTCTGTATTTTCCTGTATTTAAAAAACACCAAATAAAAAATATACCAAATCAACATAGTGGTCCTCAGGAAATACAGAAACCTTTTTCTGGGCAAAGAGGATCTGTACACAGCAATATGTATTGTGATGATGATCCTAAATTGCAAAGAAAATACTCTTCTGCTAAAATGTAAGTGCTGTTTGCCCTCCTTCTCAGACTTCAAAACGATAGAGTGGTGAGTACATCATAGGAGGGAAAAGTCAGACTATGTTGATTTCAACACTTAATTACTCCTATGCTTAGCAAAATAGAAGGAAAACATTGTCTCTGCCATGTAGAAAAAGCAATTTATACATGAGCATTTCCAAGAGAAACCAGGAACAGAAAGGAAGAATATTGTAAAAAGAGAAGTAAACAAACCTTAAACTTGCCACATTTCCAAAACTAATATATTCAAAACATTTTTCAGTTTTCTCAAGAGAGAAAACTGAAAAACTGCTGATCAAAATCACCTTCTGGCACAAAGTGTACCCTGCCCAACAACACCTCATAACTTCTACCATATGGACAGAAACCTGCAGTTTTGAAGGAGAGCGAGGAGCGCTGATTGGAAAGCTAACAATGAGGATGGCAAGGGAGAACTCACTCTCCTAGCTGGAGTTCTACCAGGAGTAATAAAACAAAGACTTTGTTAGCAGAATATGTGCTGGCTGGCAGATGAGGACTGAATGCCAGTCACTTACAGTATAAACAGAAGAGCCAGGGTGGTAATTCATTTCATCTACAGATTTGTATCTGTTTTGGGTCTTCTCCAGGACAGGCTCAAATCCTGGCATCTGGAATGAACTTGAAAGTGTGTCAGACTGGCTTGTCCCTCACAGCATCAGTAATGCTGCTGCTACAGATTTATAAATAAGGGTACCAACTTTTGCAGTCATAGGTGAGATGAAGGGAGAAATGGTGTTTCTGGAGGAAACAGGACATTTTGCACTGCTGCCCTGTTGCAGTGTGCTTTGGGATTAAGGTTTGTGATTGGGTTTCCTGTTGGTCATTTGACATTTATAAGGACCTACCTCTGTGAAGTATCAGTTTTCATACCAAGACAGACATATCAGCATTTTTTCTTACTTTGTCATACTGCCTTTTATCTCAGCCCTTTGCTTCAGCAACTCTGCTTTTCCTACCTTTATGTGAATGAACCTTTATGTTGCTTCCTTCCTTGAAACACCCCAACCAACATCATCAATTAAAACATTTTTAAGTCCCTCAAATCCCTCCTGAAGATCTGTTTCTGCTGTGGTACTAACTGGAAATGCTGAGTGATACCAGCTAGTAAAAGAGCAGGAAGGCAGGAAGGGTAGAACTATTTGGGTATTGAAAATGCATCTTTTTAAGGGGTTTTGCCTCCCCCTTCCCCCTGTGATTGCTCCACCTGCCTCCTACAGCCTAGCTCAGCTAGGTTGTGTGCTTTTAGTGGCAAAGATTACTTAGCTGCGTGCCTGCCCTGTTCTTAGCACACTGGGGCTCCCAGTCTGATTTACAGCTTCTAGCTCCTACTATCATACAAATAATAGGAAGTAATGATGATAGTAGCCTCTGTAATTCATGTTGTCCTTGCAGAGTGTGGAGAGAGTCTTTAAAGCCAAGTTTTCAGTCTTCTCACTTTGTGGCAGGGACAGTAGGAGCCTAGTGATGGGTGTTCCATGGAAGCATCATACCTCTCTCTTTCTTCTGCCTTGTACCATTTTGCATGATTTCTGCCACCTCATCACAGTGCAGCTGTCACACAGGGGTATAATGTTTCATTTTCCTGACTCACTCTGTAGAATAACTCAAAAGTAGGTGTTCAGATGTGATAGTTGAATCTCACTGCCTGCATAAAAAAATCACAGGGTAGTTACTAGCTCAGAAGTTGGTTTCAAATTTGACTGGAAAATGGGATGATCTGAACTAACTGTATTACTACCTTAAGGCCTTGTAAGGTTAGCCATTACATCAGTTACTGGAGCACCTGTGGATGAAATGGAGTTGGAAAGGCTTGCAAGCCTCCTACCAAGCAAGGCTTGCAAGCCTCTTACTTTGAGAGTGTAAAACTGCAGAAAGGAAGCAAAAAGGCAGGAACTATGGTCAGCCTTGAGTGGGAGAAATAAAATGAAACTGGTCTAGTTAATTAATAGAAGAGATTATTTTTTGTCTTAAATAAAGCAAGAAACACCTGGATTTTTTAAAGACTGCTTTAGAAGAAACAACCTTTAGCTAATTTTTAATAGTAACAGCTTAAATCTTACCCCTCTCTTTGTATAACCAGCAGTGCCTAGACTTTTGAGCCAGGATTATTTTATTGGTTATTCCGTTCTGTAAAATGGTCAGTCATTTTTAAGTACATTTTTTGGGGAAAAGAAATATTGAAAAGCAAGTCCAAACTTTGTTCATTTACGAAGAGAAGGAGAAAGAGAGTTTATTCATTTTGGTAGAGGTCCATTTCTTTTACTGGAAAACATTTTCATTTTTCTTGAAAAACAAGATAGTGCTTGCCTCAGAATTAAAGGAATTATTATTTTTCTCACGTAATTCATTCACCTTAGCTTTTATTATGGTGAAAAGTAGTTCTCCTACAACCTTTTCTATCCATAAGCTACCTGCAAGAGATTATTCTTTATGAAGTTTTGAGGTTGATGATAACATGATACTTATGCCTTCTGAGTGAGAAAGGGAAGGCAAATTTTCCACCAAAGGAAGTGGCAGAACTAGAAATACTTCGAAGAGAGAGTCGGAATTTTTTTTACCCAGTGTTTTAACTTGTGTGGAAATAGAAACTTAGCTGCACAAAGTCATTTAAGAATTCGAACTCTGGCAGACACTAAGGCAGCAACTAGAATATAATTCAGTTCTCATTCTGAAGAGGGAGTAAGATGCCATGAACTGGCAAAGTGATGACTAAACTTCAGAGAAGATTCCAATATTAAGAAAAAGTTAATGGAATAGGTCTGAGAGTAAAAACCAAGTGAAATACTGTCTTTGGATGTTTCATGGGTACTACTTAAAAATATTATCACTGAGACATGCAAAGTATAGAACAAAATGGGATCCATGAGGATAAGTCAGTCTGGCTGAATGTCATTCTTTATAAGTGAAGGAAAAGAAATTATATATTATAATAAAAATATTTCACATTTTAAGTGCTACTGTTGAGAGAGCCACAAAGAATGGGAAATCAGTCAGTAAAAGGGAAATTGTAGTTGCTGACATTAACTAGAAAAGTAAATATCTAAGGGTATGGAACCAAGCAATGTGATTGTCTTCTACTGTATTCAGCAGAGGAAGCCTGGGGAAATACTTTGCTGGGTTTTGCAGCACCTTAGGGTTTATCTTTAGTGTATCTCTGTTTTTCACTTCTGGCAGGAAGCACTCTAGCTTGTTTTCATCAAGTAAAGACTTTCCAAAGTCAGCACCTTAGTCTTTTTTAAACTGGCAGGAAACATCTCCTTGTCCTTTCATTTTCTAAGCAGCTCCCTTGAGCTATCCTCCACTCACTGCTCTTTAGTGACCTATTGTCTTTCTAGAGGTGCACCACAGTGTATATGTCACTTTAGCCTTGATTCTTGCAGCTCCACTAGCAAGAGCTGGTGTTTTCACACTGTGTTCAGCTTCTGTTCTCTGAGATTGCCCAGACAATCTCAGAGAACAGAAGTGAGGGGTTTTTATGCAAGGCTTAAAGTCACTTGTCATATGCAAGGGTAGAATCAAAATCTTAAAAATAAAACAAACAAAAAAATCCAAGTAAGTCATTAGGTCCACTGTTGTGAAGAAAATGCAGTGGGCATAGCTCAGTTGCTGGCATCAACTTATTGACCTGTTTTCATTAAATACAGATATTTTACTGGAGGCCCAGAATTAGTCTCATAGCTATATATCCTTAAAAGCTCCAGGGCGACCAAGGACATTAAAAATTACTGTGTCAGACAAAGAGGTTGCAAGAATGGTAATAAAATAAAGAAATAAACCACCAAGACTAGATCATCATGATAAAATAGTGTATCAGTAGCACTGTTTCTGTAATGAAAGATTACATTTCACTGAATATTTTTATCATCTGTCAGTTCAGCAGAGTAAAAGAGAAATCAAAGAACCTTTTTTTTTAAGGCTTGCAATGGTGCTTTTCCACATCTCTCTTGAAAACATACAAACAAAACCAAATGCACAAATGGACATTACAGTTTATCAGGAGGCAAGATGAATTTCAGAACTACTGCCCTGAGTTGCCCTTAGAGACAGCTCACCCTTCTCTCCATGGTGCCAGTGCAATTGCCTGTGTGAATATGGGTTAAAAGTCAGTTAAGAAGTAATTATGAGGTGAGAACAAATATCATTCAATCAACCTCTGCCTATCAGACAGAAATATAGGAGAAGTAAAGTGGCACTGCTTTTCATAGTTAATGCACTTTAGTATTTAATATTAAATCCTGTATGGTATGTTTATTAAATGCCAGGAAGAGTCAGTGTCAGGGCAGCAGCTCTTGATTACAATGTTAGGTGGTACAAGTTAGCAGAATTCACGTGGGACTATGAAGAATTACAGTGGGATAAAAGCAAACTGAATGAAGAGATAATACCAACTCAAATTTCAATCTTGATAAATGCTAAAACGTAAATTTGAATGGCTTTTAACTTGTACAGGGTTCAAAGCTGAGCACCGCACTGAAGAAAGGGCTGCATGTTTCACTATAAACAATACACAGTAAAAAACTTCCAGTGTCCATCTGATGTTGACATAAAACCAAGCAGGATGCTAAGGAATATAAAGAGTGGATTAGAACACAGCAATTTCTTAAATCCAGTTGTAGAACAACTGAGATATGTTAGATGAATAAGCAGCATTAAATAAAATACAGAAAGGTAATCCCAAATTTCTAATGCTGAAAGATTCAAGGAATGTTCTAGAAGGATGAAAGTTCTTTTCATTTACTCAAATAGATTTTGGAAACCACTAAGAACAATAGTGGAGCAGCATTTTGTCAGCAAATAAATAATCTGCTGAATAGAAATGAAGGAGAATTGAGATAATGTCAATATTTTGTTATAATAATTAATGATAGGGGTTTTTAAAAGGCTTGTTAAACATCATGCTTCCAGTTTAAGGCAGCCTCTATTGTGAGTAAGGCTGAGTCCATCACTGTGAGAAGCTGTATCCTATTTTTAACTCAGCATTAAAATTCTTTTCATAGACAATTGAGCTGATTCCTCAATCAGATAATCAATAAACGATGCAATATGGGAGTTTGAGTGTCCTGATGCTAGGCTCTGTGCCACTTCCTGTGTAGGCTTTCTGTAGAGATTTTGCATTTTTGTGGATTCACCAGCTTGTTCAATACTGCTGTCAGGATAATGCTTTGTGTGATGGAAGGCATTTCATGAAGTTTGTGCTCCATCGTATGTAGAAAATGTGTGTGCTTTGAATACAATTTTCTCTCCTCTGTGTAGTGTAAGTGTAGCTGGTTCCACTGAACTGAGGACCATGAGCTGCTACAGAGAGACATGGCACTGAGATAGACACATTGGATAGTACTGTGAATGGTTGCCTTTACTTAATTTCACTGTTTAGCACTCATATTCCCAAAACTAATGCTAGAAGCCTTAACATAAGGAATGAAACCATAAGGCGGAAACTGTTTTTAGCAAGTCATCACTGATGAGTATTCCATTTGGCTGGGATACCCTGAAGGAGATAATGAAGGATAGGCTTTGGAAAGAACTAGTCTTAGAAGCTACATCTGAAAAGATACTACATGCTATTGACTTTAGCTTCTTTCTTTCTTGGGTTTTAGATTTAAAAGAGAGCTTTGGAGTCCTTCATATGTCTTATCATTTGCATCATAGTTGACTCACTGCTTCCTGTTGGCCAAGTGCAGCCCAACAGCTGCTTTTTGCATGAAATGGTCTAGATGTCCTCTGAATATCTACTGCAATACTGAGTGCTGTGAAGAGTACAGCAATATGGAATTTTAAAAAAAAATTTATATAGGATACAGGAAAATAAAAATAGAACTGTTTATTCATACAAAGTATGAATCATCCTTTATTCATACAAAGTAAGGATTTTAGCAATTGAGAAAAGTGTGTGTGTATTTCTGTCAAATTAATATTCTTGTGGGACTGGGCACAGGGACAGCAAGCACATCATCTTCTCTGATTTAGCACTCATGTGAAGCACCTTGGCCAGAATTTTCCAAATAACCTGGTTCCTGCAGTTAGCTCTAGATATTATTTGATTAATAGTTATCACCTTTTCTGGCAGGTTTTTCTGGCATTTTTCTTGGCAAGGAGTTTTGAAGATGTAGGCCAAAAGTGTAACTGTGGGCACTCAGAAATACTCTTCATCTTAGAATATCCTGGTTAAAATTGAGAAGAAACATTGGAAATCTTTTCATTTTTCAGAAAATAGCTCTTCATGTAAATTGGCCATTAATTTCCTTCCTTTCCAGAAGGAGAAAGTGAAGAAACAAGTAAAATATAGTTGGTGCTGTCAAAATCCTCTCTGAAACCCAGTTAGTGGTACAAGAATGTGGTCTTAAAAGATTACACTTCACTTAGGCTTTACTCTTCCTTCTCCCCTCCCAAAAAAGCTATACCAGGAAAGCGATCCATAAATCCCTGTGTCCATTTTATGGCATGGTGCCTCAAATGATGAATGCTGACACGTTTTGATTTAAAAAAAAAATGCAAGTCCATAAAAATATAAAATCAGCTTAGTGAATTGAATGTTGCTTCCTAAACGTTTTTTCATCCTGAACTCATTTGGTAGGGGAAATGGATATTTCATCAGACATGGATTTGACGTTCCATCACATTATACAGTAAACAGTACAAACGATGTTATTTTTTTTAAATGGAGAAGCTGGAGGAGCTAAGACAGTAGCTGCTGTAAGGCACTGGTTATCTCATTTAAACAGATATTAAATGTAGGTGCCAGTGGTGTGATCATCAGCTGCTTCCCACTTTGTGAATAAATTGCTTAGAAGGAGTCTTTTTTCCTACCAGATGTGACCTAGATTTAGATTTCCAAAGGCAAAAAAAAAAGAAGTCTATTGTGTAAAAAAACAATTGTGGGTAAAATGCATGGTAAATGAGCTTATCTCACTTTTCCAGGTGTTTAAGCTAATATGTTATGGAATTACAGCTTCATTTATAAAAAATAATTGAGGAAAATGTTCCAGCAAATCAAATTTGGATAAAAGCTTAGTATAGTTATTGTATTGTTAGCAAGTTTCTAAATGAAAGAAAGAAAAGGGAGCCAGCACAGATAATAAAAATATAGAAATTTGTGAATCTGTGAAGAGGCTCCTGTGAAGGGTCAGGGCTGGAAGTGGTATCCCACCTATATTGTGGTCCTACAGAGTGTCTTGGAACAATATAAAGAGTTTTATAACAATGCAGAAAGCAGAATTTTTCTTAAAAGACCAGGCTTTGATAGCTGTTGGCCCTGGATAAGATTAATGACATTAGTAGGTTAAGTGTATAAACATCAAAAGAATAACACCTTTATTCTTTTCCTCATTCCTGTTTTTTCTTTTGTCAATTCCATAGGGGCTGCCACTCGAAAACCAGACCCGGAGCCTGAGAAGCAGACAGACCATACTGTTAAAATTGCTGGAGTCATTGCAGGCATCTTGCTGTTTGTCATTATATTTTTGGGAGTCGTGCTGGTAATGAAGAAAAGGTGAGCAATTAGTGGATGTTTTCTATGTCCATGTTCATATTGCATCTCCTACAGCAGTACTCAGTTTGATATTGGTAAAAGTATCCAGTACTTTTGTATTTGTACCTTGGTACCCCCAGAGATTTAATGTTTGTGTCGTTGTTTTATATATAACAACTCGAGGGCAATGATTCTAGCACTCCTTACTTCAGTACTGCATGATGGACTCTAATAATCAGAGACTATCTGGTCCTGAGTCTCCACCCTATTTGACAGATCAGCTGGAAGCTAGATGTACTTTCATTTTCGCATGTAAAAGAAATTCTTAGTCAAACAGCAGCTAGAACTAAGGTAATTTTTGCTAAGAATGAGGTCTGTATTGTTCTGCATAAACTTCATTTCCTGAAAAAATGGAAGATGTTACAATGGCGCTGAATGTTTCCAAACGCTGGTTCAACACACTCATGCATTGAGATTGTTTTGCCTTGAATGTCATTTGAAAACTGCTACATTATTAGAAGTGTAAGACTGTTTAAAACTGTTTGTCTTTCTCAACTCCATAAGAGATAAAATAGTAACAGGACAAATATAGTTAGGGAGGTGGCACAGATATGAAAAAACTCCATATGATCTTAGAAGCTTAGTCTAGATTAGGAAAAATTATTTAGCAAATAGAATTAAGGTTTTAGGTTCTGTAATGAGCAATGTGAGATTTTCAGCTATTAGAGGTGGGGTTGGGAATGTGCAAGTGTTGTGTAAAGGGGCTGAGTGACAAATTCTCCTTCCACCTCTGTCACAGTCTCCTCACTGTGTCCCATAACCCCTCACCTCCTTGCTATTCCCCTTGAATTATCCCCTTTTTTCTCCTCTGAGAGCAATCCTGGCCTGATTTGGCTCATCCCAACCCTATGTGATTTAATTGTATGTTAACTGGTTTGGCAGGTCTGAGATGTCCAAACCCCTGAGCTGCCTGAATTTCTTCCAGAATTTGAGCAGTGGAGGTGCACAGCAAAGGAGGCAGCTGTCTGACAGTGCCTCAGGGCAGGCAACAGAAGTAGCTGCTTTTCACTCTCCTTGAAGACAGAGGCAGGGCCATGAGTTAGAAGGGCTCTATGGAGAGAAAGGCAAGCTGTGGCCAGGGCTGGGGGCCAGGTCATGACAAGAGGTATTTAAAGAAGAGACTGAGACTTAAGCCCCAGGGTGAGTCTGACTGGGGCAGTGAAATTGACCCAGTAACCAAGTCTACTTAATAAAGTACAGTGTAGTAGAGTTGAAGTCTGTTCTGACTTTGCAGTACTTTTTTCTTCCCACTTCCGATTTCTTGCATGATTCATACCTTCAGCTTTAACAGTTGAACTCTCAAACTCCTCCCTAGGGCCAGACAGAGCATTTGGCATGCAGGGAGAAAGGCTTCTTGTATTTTCTGGCCAATCCTTCTTCACACAATTCCTGACCAGCATTCATCATACTCTCTGTTCAGTTCTGAGCCTCTCCTTAAGTGTTTCTGCCAAAGGTAGAATGTATTCACCCAAGGGAGACAAGTTATTCTTCATCTTGAAGGAATAGCATTGCAAAATGATCCAAATAGTTTCAAAGTGAATAAGGTGTCCAGGTCTCTGGCTAAATGGATGCTATGCCTACTCCTGCTAAATTCTCTAGAGAAAAACTCTTTGATAATCTAATTATCAGAGGCAGGAGAGCTCAGATCCTAAGTGTTTGCATTAATGCAAAAGGATACTTGATTCCTTCTGTCTACCACAGCTGAGTAATTATTATTCATAGGAATTCCGTTGTTAAAGAAAAAGTGCATTTTGTGAGCTTCCTTGGTTTTTGGAATGAATCTACTTGTGACAGAGATGGAACTATTGAAAATACAAGTCCAGGAACTCTGTTGCCAGATACACACAATTTCATTGTATAGTACAGAAAGAATGATACCAATAAGTTAAAACATGTCCCAGAATGATGCTGCGGCCTTGAACAAAACAAACTGAAATGAGTTGAAACGAATATTAAAAAGTAAGGATGGTTCATTTGTGTAGCAGGATGTGACTAGGCTTTAATGAGAGTTTTGGGAGGTGGGTATATTGTGTCCCAAGCCTCTTAAAGCATCTGCTGTAGCATAAAAGATCTTGAATACAATTACACTCATGACTTAAGCAGAAGATGAACCGATTATTCAATAGATTGCTATTGGTGCATTAATTCACTAGGCTGCTGAGGGCCCCTATGGTTTCACCTTGGTTCAGTTACTGTGTATACATTATGCATTTGGAGAAAAAGTATAAATCATGCCACAAGCTTAGTGTGACCGTAGCGATTTTGCAGTTCTGCGATATTTTAGGTGCTACTTTGGGAAACAGTCTTATCAAGCTAGTGAGCCGTTTGACTTCTGCACTTGATCATTTTATTTCATTTACTTTATCAGGAGCTTTACTGGTGTAAAGATCTGAGTGAAAAATAAAATAGCACCTTGTAATTCAGTGGCACCTTTCCCCTGAGAACCACTTTGTTCTCTGCACTATTATATGCCGACACTCTGGGCTACAATGTTGGGTTTCACTGCGCTGAGTCTACGTGCTTTGAAACTTGTCTTGTTTGGAGTTGGCTACAACGAAATTCCATTCACATTCTGCTATCCCAAGGCATATCCCAAAGCAAATGTGTTGTTCATTATTCCACAGAGTCTTGTGTATTTGATCTTCAGTTCGTACCGGTAGATGAAACCGACTCTGTCCCTGGGGCTTCACAGTACTTAATTAACTTAATATCAAACTGTTTATTTCCATTGTCAAGAGATTTGGAAAGCAGTTTCACTTGTGTTACAACCATGACTTTGTCCACTACATTCCTTAAGTAGCCACCTCATTTCACTCAACAACCATTGTTTGCTTGGTTGGTGCCAGGCACCATAGATTTTCACAGATCAGTCTCTTGAACTTCTAATTCAGTAGCCAAGTAGAGAAGACCAACATTCAAGGTTTTCAGTACAGCACAGACGTGCTTTGGATATGCCAATTATCAAGGCAGTGTGTAAAGAAGTTCTGCAAATATTAATAGTCATTAAGCAGCATTATTAATTTCACTATGTAATTGTCTTCTGAAGCAGTTCTATCATGAACCAGAGAGGTTAGGTGGCCTGGCAATTCAGTGCATGGTTTGGAGTCGCTAGTGAAGGTCGAAACGTCATGGATGCTGAAGCATTTTCTGTAGGGACACTCAGCTTTTGACTGAAGTAAAACAAATTTGTAAACTTGGCACATGGGGCAGGAAAGGACTGTTAGTGCTTTCCTCTTTATCTCTCCACTTGGTTGTTGATAATTCTTTATCCATTCTGTTCTGTCTTTTCTTTATCCATTAGCATTCCTGCATAAAGGTGTTGTGTAATGTAGTCTAGGAACCTGCAAGCTGTTCCTAACCACCAGTATGGTCATATCAATGACATGATTCTTCTGTCTGAAGTTAGGATAGTGCCAATAGGCTTTCCTCTCCTCAGATATGCTTTGTCCCTCTCTCATAAGAATTTACACAAAATTAGATGAAAACAATACATGTGTTTCCCCAAAACTGATCCACAATAAAGTGGATTTTGAATCTGATCCTGAATGGTAAATCCTGGGCAAGACCCAGTCTTTGAGGTACTTGCATAAGATTTTATAAAAACATTAAAAATAAAGAATGCCAAGTAATTAAATTCACCAAGTAACTTCATCTTTTGGTCAACTTAAAGTGGAGCAGTGAAAATGAGAGTACTGTTGCTACAACATTTGGAAAAGCAATAGCAATTAAATCAAGACTTGCATAAATTAGACACTTACTGCTTTATTTTCTCCTTTCCTGTTTTTTTTTTTCCTTTATACTGTATATAGGTTAAATTTTAAAATTTGCCTAAGTTGGTAAGTTAGTGGTCCAACATTTGCTTAAAAGCCCTTTATATGTCTTTGGGGCAGCTGTTTCCATTGGGGCTGCCATTTTGTTGCTACAGTGGGAGTGCAGTAAGGAAGCAGTTATTAAAATTTTATTCCATTGGCTTCTGATTCAGTTGTAGAATGGAGGTTTTCTAATCATAAAAAGTCTGTTTAGTTTCTGTTTTCAGCTGTCTCTGTGCCTGAGCCTTCCATGAGTTTCTAATGTATGTAATTGTAGCATCTGTTTAAGTCAGAGACCTTGGTTCTTGGCAGTGGATAAGGAAGGGTTTTGCACTCAGTGGAGCTGGACTGGGAATGCATTGTTCCCATTCCCTGATAGCAAATCAGGCTGTTCAGTTATACATACACCTTTGCCAACAATTTCAAACACTTAGGATAGAAATTGAAGATAATAAAGCTGAAGGAAAATTCCAGCCTCCTCTTCCTGAACTGTGTTTTTCCCTAGAGGCCAACTATAAATGAGAGATGATGGAAGAAAACACTGAGGTAATGACAAAGTTCCAAAAGTTTCCATTCTGTTGGGTCAATCCTTCTGTATCCAGCCTCCTGTGCTGGTTTTGGTAAATTTTATAGTTGGGCCTTATTCTTTAAGTGGTATTCATTAAATTAATTTATGTATTCAGTCCTAAAGGAGTTAAAAGTGTATAATATTGTCACTATATGCAGAAACAGTTTATTGACATAAAGTAACCTCACTACCAGGAAGTGACTGAAGAGCTATGCTCATAAGCAAATTCAGCCTAAGTTGGCCAAAATTTTTGCATTAGTCTTTTTAACAGAAAAAGACTTTTCATACATAGACAGAAACTTTAGTTTGTATTCATTATGTAGGAGGAAAAATAGAGCTTGTCCATATTTCTTAAAAAAGCTAAATCCATTCAGTTATGGATGGTGCTTTAGCATGTGGCCTGAAATGCTTGTATAAAACTTGCAAGTATAAATCTTTCTGCAGGATTTTAGCATATTCTTTTACCTGTTTCAGTGCATGGTATTCTTGAGAGTCAAAACCTTAGTGCTCTTTTTCAAGGACTTCTATATGGAAAATCTCCCAACTGTAGCAATATAAAAATAGCTGGAGCTTGAGACTTCCAATTTTTCTCATGTTACACAAATGCTTAATGGGATATTTACACACAATAAAGTTCCTGGATTTTCAGCATTTTTTTCATAAGGAATAATTTATCTTTATAACATATTTGGCAGAATTCTGCATATAAGTACCAGCAGTGCTTCACTGATTAATTGTATTTATTGTTGTTTTTCAAATTATTATACATCTTTTAGAAGTATGAGAACATTTGTACTAATTACATTAAATCTCTCTCATGGCAACATATGGCAAGGAACACTGTCAACAGGGTTGACAGTGTCATGAAATTCTAAATCAAAGTGAGAGAATGAGTAACTCTGAAAAGAAAGATAGTGGGAAATTTAATTATGACTGAACTAGAAAACAACCACTTGCTTATAGTGCAGGTAAGTGCTTTGACAGGACCTGATCCCATGCTCCCTATGGAATGCAAAGAGGCTTACAACTATTTTGCAGCTTGCCCCTTACTCTATTCTTAGTTATCTTCTAAAACTCAACTTTAGCAGTTATACATTTTCCAGATGCCATGTGATTAAATATGCAGTATGTAGTGTCTTGTGTTTGAACAATACTGTTTGCATCAGAAAAATGGGAATAAAAACTGGGAAATATTTCTAATGGCATCTTCACACAAAGAAGATGAGAGAGAAAATTTGATGAAAGCCTAGTTTTCAAAGGGATGCCTGAAGCATGTAGCCAGAGGCAAGTTAACATTAGTTATAGTCCTTTGCAAGGCCTGTTTACATGTTTCCTGTGTAGTCAAAGGGCTGTATGCATGTGCTGTAAAAATTACAAACGCCTTCATGGTTCCTTTCAGCCTTTTATCTTGCCAACATGTGAATACTAGTTGACATTATGCTCAGAGATGTTTTAAGATCCCCAGCCTTTTTTTAATTGCAGTCAATATATGGAATTCATTTGGGTTGAAACTTCCCCTTTCTGGAAGCTTGCAGTCCTGCCTGTAGTGGGCTCATAACTGAGGGAAGGGAGGGAGGGAGGGAGGGAAGGATATAAAGCAGAAGAGCATAGCTGGAGGGCTTCTATACTTTGTGCTCATACAGAGCATGTCTAGGTGGAGTATTTGGCTGACCAAGAGGTTATGCAAGGCTGACAGAGCCCATATTTGTTAAGGTGATGGTGCTAGGTCTCCCAAGTTGTTCTTTGTGGCATTCACGTGGGCAGGAATAGCATGGATACAGGATCAGTTCTTATTTTTATCTCTGCCACATGGGGAAATACCACCAATACAATTTTAGCCCACAGGGATAGATTTTTTATTTGTATGGCAGTAAGTATCTTTTCCTTCTGAATTTAAAAGGTTATTTAAAAGCCGAAATATTAGAAGAGCTGTGGCAATGGATTTTCTCCAGTCTGGAAATAAGTCCTTTCAAAAGCAGAACTGACTGCCTTAAGTAAAAAAAGGGATAGGCTAAGATTCTACAGTGCTATGACAGAAGAGGAGCTACTTAAAGTGTATTCTGAAGTTCTTTATTCCTAAGCTTCTAACACCATGCTAGAATTTCTATATCCTTATTCCTGATGCAGCTGAGGTGTAATCAGAAGTGATTTAGCACTTTAATTGGGAATATTTGTGTGTGTAGTATATGCAGATATGAACAGACATTAAATATGTAACATTACATAGCAGGTGTACCTTAAGGTGGTTTGATTTAACAGTTGGAGATGCATTATATATTGTACTGCTCAAAGTGTTATGGAGATTGGATATGTCACCTGTCTATTCCAGAAACATTGCATGATATGCCCAGATATACATTCTTGCTACCTTTCATTTGTGTCACCAGTTCAGGTCTCAGTTTCATCTTGATTTTTCATACATTAATATTTGACTTTTCTTTCCTTCCATTTCATCTTTTCCACCACTGCCTAATCCTTCCACCATCATGGCAGAAGAAGCTATCACTCCTACACTTATTACCTGTAAGTAACTTCTTTGTCATCAGAGACACACTATCTGCCATGTTGTTCCATGCCTGAGTAGTGAATGCTAATACTGAAAATTCCTTTATAAAAACATACTTTGTAAAAGTTTCACCAAGATGAAAACAACATGGTCCATAATGTAATTAAATACTTAGCTTTTTAAGAGTTTCTTATGTCTCATACTGTGCATTAGAGTCCTTTGAATAACATTATGTAAAGAATTTAATTGAGTAGTAGTGGGTGTAAATATCACTGCCATGTCAATGAGAAATTTTCATGCCTAAATAACTATTTTTAGAATTTATTTAGTAGTTTCTTTCTCATTTGTACTGTTGAAATTACAGCATTTGTTAGACACGTGCAAGCATTTCCATTTCTTGCTGTGTACATATTACTACTTTTTTATGAATAATTGATCATGCATAAACATCATAAGTTACCATTTCTGAAGAGAATTTCAAAGGGGAGAGCACTAAAAAATGAGGGCAGGATGAAGCATAACTTTCAATAACTAACAATTTTTTTGTTTTGATACAGTCCTTAGTAATACCATTATGTGCTTCTTTATTTACCCAAAGCCTTGCTTCATTCCCTGTTGTCAGCAGGTGATGAATGAGAAAGGTTCTTCTGTGAATTTAGAAAATCCCTTTCTGAGGCCATTCACTTTTTCCTGCTTTCCAGGTACAAGGAGTACATAATAGATTAGCAAAATACTAGGGGTCTTGCTTAGTTGCAAGATGAAATGTGTTTAATCTTGTGTAATCGTGTTGGCCAGCAGCAAAAATCAGCTGTCCAGCAGTTATCTGTTTTATTAAACCTCAGATTTAAAAGCCACAGGAACCTGTGAGATATTTTTATATAGTTACAGAAGTTGGGGTGTTACTTGCATTAGATAAATTTTAGTAGCAGTTTTTAAATACATATAGTGGTAGCATACTCTTGAAAGGAACACATTTCAGTAATGTTTTTAATTTAAATGCAATATAAAGTGTTTCATCTTCCCTCTAGTTGCTCTTCAAACTTTTTAAATACATATTTTTTCAGTTCATATTTTGAAAAAGCATCAAACAAACATTCATTTATAGAATTTGTGGAAAAAATATTAAATGTTTTCCGTCTTGAACATTTGGTCTTCAAGAAACCAAACAGAACCATTCTTCAAATTAATTAAAGCAACTAAAATTTAAACCTCATAACTGAAATTCCCTAAGACTTCACAATAGATGGGAACTGCTCATGTGGTTGGTAATTCAGATTTCATATTACCTTATGTGACACTATGTATAGTGCAATTTTTTAAAACTGGTGTTTAAAGCATTGTATTAATGTGAAGGTCTGAAAAAATTAGCTCTTCCACAGATACAGTATTCCAAAATTTGTTTCCATTCCTGAGATGAAAAGACATATTTTCCATTAAATATACCTTAAAAAAAATTCAGTTTGGGACCATTTAAATGTAGTTCTTCAAAATGTCAAAAGAATATAATACAGTAAGCCATGTAGCATGGTCTTGCCTTAATAAGTAAATATATTTAAATTCATATTTTAATATGATTCATGTCTCAAGGCTAAATCATAACCAAAATTGAAACAAATGGAACATTAAATGAAACACAGTTTCATTATTTAGATAAATTGGATTATTTTTTTTCTCTCTTTTTGCACAGACAAAGGAAAATGCTTGAATTGAAATGGTTTCTTTAGGTTTTACAAACAGGTTTTGTCCCTAGTTTTGCAATCACAGAGACTGTTAATACTGGATGGAACAGGGCATTGCGGGATTATCTGAAGTACTCTCCTAGTGACTTCAATAAAAGATCTTTTTGTTAGTGTGATACAAATTCAGTAACTTCTTAGGTTGGGTTGATTAACTCTTCCAAAAGAAATTGTGGGATTTTGACCTCATAGTGTTTTGTTCTCCATCTGGCAGAAGAAGGGAAGCAAGAGCCCTGAAAAGTGCAGTCAAGATTGGCTGTCAGTAGAAGGAAATATTTTGGACCAAATTCCCCACCTGTTTACGCATCACACAATTTGACTGAAATTGGTGGAAATCTTAGATGAATGCAGGATTCATTACAGTTTTATTTTTAGCTGAGGAAGTTAGTATGGATTATAAAATGTTCTATATTTTGAGAAACATAATTTCAAGTACTCTGCCATTGCTAATTTACCACTTCTATACTGAGTATCATATTCAAATTTACTGATTAGTCATTGTAAATGCAAGCTGTAACATCCAAGCGAGCATCTATGCACTGAAATAGTTACTATTGTCTTGTGTGCTGCTTTCCTTGTGTGCTGTGGGCTCCTTTTCCCTAGCAGACTGCAATCTCTGCCACTTCTAGATCCATCCTAAATTAAAATTTAAAAAGAAAAAATTGGCAGATGCCTAGAGCTGCTGATGAATCATCAGAGGTGGACCTACAGCTGTGCATATTTGGCAGAGAATTATTTCTATTTTATCTTGTGTTTACTAGTTAGCCAGTCAATAGATATTACAGAGAAAAGAGTTGAGTAGTGCTATTGAGAATTCTTTTTAATGGGCCTAAGTACCTCTGCCAGTCTTTCCTCCCACTCTTGCATTCCTCACATCTGGTGCATTTTTTACCTTTCGCCTCAATCAGCCAGCAGATTTTTTTTTTTTTTTTTGTCTGCACATAGTCCTCTATGACTTCTTTTGTTCTTAAGATTAGAGCAAATTTCATAGTGCTCATTAACTCTGCAGCAGGTCTTCTGGCTTGGCAGTTGATTCTAGCTGGGAAAAAAGAAGAATGGAGATGGTGTCATTTGTTACACTGGCAATGAGTGATGTTCTCAGCATGGCAGGTGGCACTGGCACAACTGCCTGCTCCTGACACATTTCTGATGGGCAAAACCCCTGTGCCATGGGCTGAAGAAGGAAAAGTGCATTAGTATTTTGTTATGTAATTATGGTTAGGCAAGCCCGCTGCTGAGGTGACAACAAGTGCCACTGTGCTGACCATTGGCTCTATGTATTTGAGATTTTAATTTTATAAAGATTCTGCCTTTGGAGCTCATTAATCATTTGTCAAGTGCTAACAACTAGATTTCATGAAAATTAAAGCATAAGAAAAACAAACTGAGTGCTTGAACCATTGGAATTTACTCCAGACACTGTTGCCTGATAGTTTGGCCAGTTCAATTTAACCCATATTCTTGGGCAGATAGTTACAGAATGTAGCTTTTTTAGGTTCCTTTCTATAAACGATTTCATTATATTGCTATGAGTAGGATGTACAAAAATTAAAATGCAAAGTTGTGAAGGCAGCTTTTGATGCTGTTCCTCAGTTTGAGCTTGATGTAAAAATGATATGTTATGATCATGGTTGAAATTAAGTACTTATGCAACAACAGTGCTGCACAGCAGTTAGGTGTATAATGTTATTATATTTTTGTGCCTTTTCACTTGTCATTTCAGCTTGTGAAAGGTGAAGTAGGGAAATAGGAGACAATTATTACCCAATATTCTTATACAATGCTAATCATGTTAAGATCTTAATAGTGTGGAATATGCTATTGTGTGTCCCAGCACTAATAATCTAGTCAGGTGCCCTGGAACAGAGGTGCATCACAGTGCATCGTCTGTATGGAAATCTCAATCCCAAAGCCGAGTACTACATTAAAATATTAACATAATAGACTGTATAGGACTAGAGGCTCTATTGCCAGTACTTGGTGTATGACACAGGGGACAAAATTCCTCCTGCAAGAAAGCTAATTCCACAAACATTGAAGTTTTTTATATAAATATGTATGAAAACATATCCTACTTTTCACGAGAATTTGATAGGTTGGGGCCCAGTTTTGAGTATGCTTTTCTTGTGTATCTAGCCTGAGCTCAGGAGCCTGGCAGTCTGTTCTCAGTTTAGTTCTCCTGCTTCACTAGTAGATATTCAGTGTTGGCTTCTGTATCTCTGTATGGAGACTTAATTTCTAGCTCGTTTGCTCGGTCCCACTGCCATTGACCTAGTACTTAGAGCAGAAAGCACGAGGTTAGATTTGCAAAATGATCCTAATAATTAAAGTAATAATGTTTCCAAAAAATCAGTAGTGTCAAAACACTTAACGGTGATTACTGGATAATTCCAGAGAATATGCTGTCTTCACGTTTAAAATTTCTGTATTAATTCAAAAATAGTGAAAGAGGTTAGAAACAATCCTGTTTTCTCACTGTAGCTGCTCCAGGAACCAGAAACAAGATCATGTTTGCATCTTGTAGGTGGAGGAGAGATTGAACAGAAAAACACAAATGTGTTTGAAGTGTTTGATCTGTTAGACTACATCTGTGATCTCTTCTGCATCTTTAAATATAGGCTTGTATTATAGAATCCTGTAACCAAAAATAACTGTGGATTTCTGTAATTGTCTTGTAAGCTAGATTTAAATTATATGGGGATGTCCCAGGAGTTTTGTTGCATGTTGCAAAGTCACCAGTGCTGACATACTGAAATCCTTGGATAATATTTCGTGTCCAAAATAAGGCAAGGAGGGTGTTCTACTAAGTCACCATTACTAAAAAACACATTTTTGTGCCATGTGCTGTATGCTTTGTGTACAGACATGCTATATCTAGTTTTTATGCACAGATAGCAAGCAGGGTCAGAATTGGGATTTTATTTTTCATTAAAATTCATGACATAAATTTTTTAAATCTATCTAAAGTCATTATTTCTTACACTGATTCTATGTATCTTCTGATTCTTTTTCTGATCTGATTGTATTGCTTTATAGCCAAGGCTTATATTCCCATTTTGATGTAGAAAAAATTGTAAATAATCCTTAACACACTGTAAGTAATCTTTTTTTAAATTTTATTATCTATTTCTGAAGTGTGTGAGAGAGAAGCTGGTGTTTTCAGGGGCATGTCTCCGTTTCCTCTTTCTTATAACCTCTGTCATTAATATTGTTGCTCTTACTGTTTGTTTTCTTATCTCATTGCTGTTTGCAGTAAATTGTTCTTATCTCAACCTTTACCTTTTGTGCCTCCAATTCTGCTCTCCTGCCCACCACCCGGGGAGAGAGGGAGCTGGGAATGAAGAAGTGTCTCTTTGATTTGGAGTGGTTTCAGTGGGAACACTAAATTGGAGAATGCCATTCCTAAACCACGACACAAATTATTGTTTGTGCTCCATTAGTGTCAAGCAATAAATTTGCAGATGAGCTGAGGTTTGGAGATTTTTCTGTCCTGAGAGGGGACATTACTTATTTGGTGAAGGTGCCAGACATTTAGTGGGGGAAACAATATAACCGTAGCAAAAAATAAATACTTATGCAGCCTAGAGACATCTTTGCTCTTTCCATGCTATTAAAAGCTTTGTGTTGTTTTCTAAACTAATATATGGGGTTTGAATTGAATACTGAGATTGCATTTAGAAATTGTGGAATCCATATACCTCCTGTAGGATAAGCCTGGAAGCCTGTCTTTCTTATATATGACACTGAGACACAATCCATGTACTTGGGAGAGGAAGAGTTGACAGCTGTGTGTATGTAAGAAGTTACCATTGTATTTGACTGGTGGTGTTGCCATCCCATGTGACTCTTGCTGAGGTACTGTTACCAGGGCAGTCTGTCTTCTCTATAAAACCGTGTATTGAATACATTTCTAATTAGCCTGTTGACAATGGGTTTTAGTTTTCTTAAAAATTTGATTCCCAAATCAGTCATGCTTGCTGTCAACAGCAGTCATTCTAGGCACTGAAATTTTGCCATTACCAACCATCATTGTTGAATTATACTTTCAAAGACAGTGTAAGGTGAATCATTTTCATTCACCTTGTTTCAAACTGTTCCCTCAGGAAAAAAAGGTGTTGTTTATGTGGCTTTTACTGTGAAATTATGTTTCTGTATACACATATAGCTCAAACATGAATTTAAATACTTCTATTTTAAATACACAAATAGGAAGATTTATTTTACTCCCTTGTAAAATAAATACTAATACTAAAATACATATTTTAGTATTTGTATTTATTTTACAAGGGAGTAATGGTGTTGGAATCTTAGTTTCTCTAAAAGCCAAACCTGCCATTATACTTTATGTGATTGTAAATGTGTTAACAGAAAGTAGAGAATTTATGCTGCATTTTAAGACCAAAATTCACTTCATAATTTATGTTGGCCTGTATGTTTTCTAAAAGATTGAAGTGTTAGTTTTCAAAATGGCATTATAAAGTATTGAACTGATTGACAGAATATGTCTGCAAAAGATGGGACTGCAGGGAATAAGGTGAAGGATGCCTTGTATTTCTCCTGGTCTCAAGGAGGACAAGCAGAAGAAAAATGCTTAAAGAAAAATGGGTAGAGGAAATCATACAGTGAATCTAACCTTTACAATTTGTATGTCCAGTAAGCCCCAGGCTTAGTCACTTCTGTGGTGCAGATAAGAACAGCTGTAACAAGATGTTGATGTCTGTTGAGTGATGCCAGCACAGGGCACTGAGGTGGTGTACTCATTAGTACTGTGATAGCTTCTACTGAGTGATATTTTTTTTGGTTGAGCTTGTTATCTGAAATGTGTTCTCTATGGCTGAATCCCCTGGGAGATGCTTCACCTGAAATATATTTATTGAGCCTATCTGCAGGGGTTATGGCCGGGTTAATGATGATCCACCTCAAGGCAGTATCTATCACTCTTGAGTGTTAATTTCACAAGGAAAATGTTCTAGTCTTGGTTTCTTTTCCTACTTCTCCTTTACATTTCCTTTCTTACCTAAAGCACAACTTGAGCTCCCTTGAAGAGTAGACTGACAGGTCCCCAAAGGGAGGAACAGTGTGTGTTTGCTTTCAGTGATGTCTAGATCACCAAAATCATTATTCATTTCCGAACTTTCTTTCTGTAATTTTTCTTGGTCATTGATTTCCTGCACTAATTACCTATTTCTGGCATGAGAGGATAAGGAACCATATCTTAGGTGCTTTCTTCTGCTACTCGTGATGACTCTTCTGTTTCCCCTTGAGGGTCTATGCAAGGATTCTGTCTGACCAGGGTCCTTCCTAATTTCAGGGCGATATTGCACTTGAAAAGTGTAGCTGGGAAGGTTGCATCAACTTTGAAACTGAACATCACAAAAGCTAATATAGCAAGGAACCAGAGGAAATGACTCTGCTGTGTGCTTGCATATCTAGCAAAGCACGCCTGGCATTTCTTCAGCCCGACACCCTGTTGCAAAAGAAAATACCTTTTATGAGACTTACCATAATACTCTAGAATCATGACTCTATTTCATTAACAAATGTGCAAGAAAGGATTTGTTATTACTGCTGCTATTATTATTAGACTGTAACATTTAGTGTATGCTACAGAGAGAAATCTCTAGGACTGTCAAGTCTTGCATAATTCTATCAGTTCCTGTGCCAACCAGACACAGTGATCCAAATAAAAAGAAGCAGTAGTTCTAGCAGAGCTGTGTGTTGTAGGGCTTGTGCTGTGAAATTTCTGCTCCTGTGAGTACTGAGCTGGTGAACATAAAGATGCACTTTTATTTTTCTTTTTAGTGGCAGAAACTCAGGGCTGTTTAAACTGAGATCTCTTGGTGAGATACTGAACCAAATGTCTGGGGGTGTCTTGATTATTATACTCAGTTCACCTGCAGAGGGAGGTAGCTTCTCTCCTTCATTCCCATTCCCTGATTCCTCTGATCATGAAAACAGAAGTTGGAGCTACCAGGGATATGTGTCTTGTCTGAAGGAAAGGCAAAGGAAAACATTTGCTAGCCTGTGCATTTCACAGTTGAACAGGAATGAGAGAATCAGCTGTTTCAGAGCAGTTATGCTACTCTGCACCTCCTGTTTCAAAGGGACAGTGTTCTTTCCTCCTGTGTTGACATCAGTAGCCCAAAATAAAATCTTCAGGTATGGATTTCATCAACACGTTTTTATTGAGTATAGTAATGCAATTTACAATATTTGCTGCAGCTACATAGTTTTTGCTTACATTTTAGGTATAAAGGCTTGTATTTTGCCATTTCCTATTTGGAAATTGTCAGTGGAAAGGTCACTTCATATCAACTAAGTTCATGGCTTGCAGTATATTTTCAAAAGCAGGTGAAATACTGAATGCTTTGTATTTACTGACTTTTTCAGGTCAGATTGTCATGTTTATGATACATGGTATATTACAGCTCTGTTCCTTGGCTCTAATATCCACATGCTACTGGCAGAAGGACTTTCCTTTCTGCTTACCCACATGGGGAGGAGCCGTGTCTGCACTTTAATATGATTAAGATTATATAAGAAAATTTTAACTAACAAAAGAAGAGAAATCTATAAGAGTGTTGGTAAACCAAAAGGATTACCTACTCTGCTCTAAAAAAACAAATTAGAGAACAGAGTTCATTGGTTGCATATTGAGTCCTAATACATGCTTCCAGCAAGAACAGAGAGCTTTTTTTTGTTTTTAAAGGTAAATGCAGTTTCAACTTTTGATGGAATCCAAAGCACCATAAACCTATTCTGAGGCGGTAGTACTGAATATTCATGGAAGTGTCTTGTCCAGACCTCTGTCCAAAAAGTATTATACCTAACTTACTCCTTAAATCTTACCACTGTTGTTTTCCTTCCACCTTCTTTTTCAACACTGGTGTGCCCAGCTCCTAAGCCCGCCTCCTTGTTCGCCTCGTCATTTACTTTTTCATCTGTTTCTCTTCTTACTTTGCTTCTCCTTTCACTTACTACTCCTATTCTTTATGCCCTTCTCCTTTACCCCTGCCCAGGTACTATAATGTCTGTCATGCCCTGAAAAATATTTCTTTAGGATTGCCTTATTTTCATTCTCTGTGGTCTGCGTTTTCTCTGGGGATTTTTGCATTGGGGATTGTTTCTTCAGTTTCCTGGGAAAACCATACACTGGTTTTATTTGTTTATTTTTTTCTTATCTAAAAACTGATTTAGGCTTTTTAAATATTCACCTCCAGGTTGAAACATAGAATGCAATATTTTATATTCAGAATTTTTTTTAATTATCTCAAGCAATTGAAAATTATTTCACCGTGGCAGCTGCAGTATAACACTAATTTTTGAAATGTATATAAATACCACATATTTGCTTATGTTAGAACAAGGTAATGCTTACTGTAACAAGCACAGCTTTTCATTTTATCTTCCCTTGTTCTTCTTTGAATCTTAACCTTCACTCGTTTCTTTAATTTAGGAGAAAAAGCCATTAAACATAGATACTTCCTGAAAGTGTGTGCTGCATGAAAGCTTTAATTAAATCTACAAGTAAAGCTTTAAAAGAACAAGAATCAAATTAATTGCAACAAGGACCATGCATTTATTTCTGTGACAGGCCCTTGCACATTAGAGAAAAGGCAATCTGTGTACCTTTATCTGAACTAGCAAACTCAATATCACTTTTCATTAGCATGGTAGGTCATTGCCATGCGTCTTCAGTGTGACACTGTTTACATGTTAATGACCTCACAAATAGAGTCTGTTCCAAATGGTTTGCGGTAGCACAAAGTTGTAAATCCATGAAGTGGAATAAACTGTCCTCTGCTTTCTGCATCATTGCTTCTTGTGAGTTCCCCTCTAGACTGAGCTTCATAATTAGGCAACAGTATAATTAAGGCAAATTCAGCAAATGCAAATAGGGCAAAAGGATTTATGGCTGATTATAGTTCTTGCAGCATACCTGAAATAAATTAATTTCTAAGCATTGCTGTTAGTTGACTTTTTAGTAACATGGAGTCTAGAAGTAGAAAGTATTGTTCACAGAAAACACTCAGAGCTTGAGTTAACGTGAGTCCAGGATGATTTATTCAGTTTTATAGGCTGACATACAAATGAAAAACACACTGAAAGATTCAGTAAAGCATACTGCTTTAGTTGTTTGGGGTGTGATTGCTTTGTATTAGATGAGATTTTTAAGATTACAAATATGTATTTTCCCCCACTGTATAATGTAATGAAACCAGCATGCTCCCTAAAATCATATCCTTAAAGAAAATATAATACATTATATCTGGTAATTTGACCAGACAGTGGAAAGCTTCACTGCATTTAAATCCTGGAATGATAAAGCCAACATCAAATGAGTAAAACAAACTCAGCATAGCCACTTAAATTTGATTGCCTAAAATAGCTAAAACAAGACCCGTTCTGATAGCCTGCTGTGTGAATTCCTTTAAGTGCTGAATACCCTCAGTTCCCATTGACTTCAGCACTGTGCAGAATCTGGTCCTGTATTCGGATGTATTTGGATGTCTCAGCCCTGCCAGAAGACAAAGCCTGTTTATCACTGGTCACGTGCAGCCTGTACCTGCCTGGTGTTGCAAAGCTCTGTGGTTCTGCTGCAGCAGCCTTGGGAGGTGCTTTGCAGACAGAGAGTGATGGCTTCTACTTTGGTCGCTCGCCTAATCTGCAAAGCAAGTTTAATTATATGCTGTCCAACCCTCTCTGCTACATATTTTTCCACTTGCTGGTTCTGAGTGAAATACATACTTTCTACGTGCAGAGGTTACCAGTGAGGGTACAGTGCCCCTGGAAGCATTTATGGCTAATCTTGCCCTTGGCTTGCGTGATGTAGCCAAGTGCTAATTGAAGGTTAAAGAATAGGGATCCATCTTCTCTGTGCCTGGTGATTAGAGGGTTCAGGTGGAATCAGGTGCAAAATTCAGCTGGACAGAATTGCTAGGGTGTTGCAAAACCTAACTCTGTGAGACTAAAATTCAAGAAACTCCAGATTGTCTCGCAGCGTGACAAAGGACCAATAAATCACTGTCTTGTGTTTGGTAATAAATTAGCTGGTTTACTGTGTTTCATATAAATATGTGATGCTGCCAGGCATACATGGGTAGAATGTAGATTTTATTTCATAAGGGGCATTTCTTTTGTCCTACATACTGACTTCTGAAAATTATGCATGGCCCAGTTGTACAGTTTTTCTATTAAATGCAAAGAGAGATACAGTTCTGTTAAGGCAATAAATTCACCATGAGTATTACTGCTGTTACTATATCTAATAGATGATTAAAGCAAGTTTTGATGATTTCTAAATATTGCCATAACTGCTGGCATTCAATATAAGAGAAATTAACTGAGGAGTGAGGGAGCTGTGGTGGCAGATAAAAAACTTGGCTGTTCAGTGAAAGTCTGTCTTTGCCCTGCAATTTTCCCCCAATTTCCAGAGGTTTTGTAATTTTAGTACTTCTGCAGAGCTTTTCAAACCAGTATTTAGTCTATAGCTTTGCAATTGTTTGATATTATCCTTTCAGAAATCCTGTTGTTCACTTCTTTCCAGAAGGCTTCTTCCTGACATAAAAATCTAATAGCAATTGATTTTAAAAAAAGCTTCCAAATAGGTTATGGAAGGAGCATGGGAATCAAGAAGTCTGGTTTCTGCTACCAGTGCTGATGAAAGTTCTTTGGGTGCCATATTCTCCACATTAATTACATTTTGATTGCTATTACCTGTTGCAAAGCAGTGGTATCAGAGCTGTCAGAGGTCTGATAGTCAGAGAGGCAAAGTGCTTCATGCTTCCTTTACCATCATTTGGCTTTGAGAAGATTCGATCTTTATGTTTCTATGCAGGGAGCCAGCACTCCTAGAATATATGTATTTCAGTAGTACCTGAAAATCAGTGATGGAGACATCACCAGCTAAGTCAGGGTTACCAGCACACACTTGCAGAAACACATGTTCTCTTAGGATTGGCCCTTGCAAAAGCACCAGGGGAAGTGTCAAGTGTTTTCTCTGACACTAGCTGCTTTGACACTCCAATGGCTGCAGAGCTGCCTTTCCCACAGAAGGAATAATCAGCATCCAAGCTTTACTGCTTGAACTCTTCACCACTTGGATTACTCTTTTGACAAAGGAAATGATCTCATTATGGAAAGCCCAGATACTGCAACAGTAGGTTCCTTTTGATAAAGGTATGGAAACAGTAAAACAGCATAATGCACTAATTAGGATCTCATCATTTTCAGAAATGTATGAATAAATTAACTATGCATACTGTGCCACTTACAGTCCAGTAATTTGCTGTCTGGTTAGAAGAAGTCATATAGCCATAGGGTGAAAATAAGATGGAAAAGGTCATATGATTAAATTAGCTCCATTCAGGCAGGCATTACTTACGGGGTTTTTTGCTGTGATTATAGAATATCAACATTAACTCAAGCAAATATGATTAAGTTAGTGACCCTCAGAAATGGAAGTTAACCTCAATGATAAATGAAAGGTTACTGTCCACTATGAACACTCCACGATATGCTACTCTTGATTAATCATATCTTTCACTTTCAGCTACAAAATCTGCATTTAACTTCCATTCTGATTATTTACGAAGGAATGCACATCCTTAATACAGGGTGCAAACGTTAAAACTTACTTTCCTTTTATTTTTGACTCACACTGTTTTTTAGTAACACAAGAAATACCTACTCTGGTCCTAGTGCTCATTCCACTTACTATTCTATCAGGCATCAGGTTTGTCACTATTTTCTTCTTCTTTTGAAAACAGGTTCATCTGAGAAGTGCAGTTTTCCATGTAATTTAATCTCTTCTGTTTCCTATCTCTACATTATTGCCTGGTGGGTTAAAAATATTGACAGCAGGTTAAAATTTTGGTCATATGTTTCTCCCTTTTTAATGTTGGGTTTATTTTCATTTTGTAGACTTTCTTGGGATAATAGGTTTTTCTTCTGCTGTGTCCTGCCAGAGTCTAGTGAAAATCCAGGTTTAATTTATAGGGTATGATTTTCACAATATATCTCTTGTATTTGTTTCTTCATGGTGAATCTAGACTTTTATACTCAAATCAGTTCTATTTTTCAAAGTTTCTTAATATGGGTGAGAATATGCAGTAGTCCAAGATGTTGTAATACACTATGAAGAGTCACTTGATGTTTTTTTGGTACTTGTGAATTTCCTTTGGAGGAAATACTTTTCTGTCTTGCATCATCTGAGAGCCAAGAAAAGTGCATATATTGAAGTAGCTAACCAGGAACAAAACTCAGCAGGAAAGGTCACTGTCCTGTTCCATGATTGCTGATGAGTCACCAAAAGTTCAGATCTAAATTGGCCTGTCTTCATCTTGCCCATATCTCACTGCCCTCCAGACTACCTGTGATTGAGGATTTTGCCATTGGACTTGATGATCTTAGAGGTCTTCCCCAGCCTTCACAATTTTATGTTTCTCTGTAAATATTCATGCAGATCATGTCTGTTACAGAGGGCATCTCCATGCATATTTTAGCTATTTGTTGTAATTTTACAAAGTTCTGTGTGCTTGGTTTCTCTGTGGTGTTGAGAAATGTCCACATTGCAGAGTTTACAGTGAACTCTGAAGGAGTTCAGAAGGAAAGACAGTGAAGGACTGTGGTTTTTTGGTTGCTTGTTTTGCTGTTGGATGCTTATCAGAAATTAAATCAAAACAGCTGTTTTAGAAATCAGGCTACACAGACTGGTTTGCATATTTAAGACAGCAGCAAGAAAGCATATTTAAGGCAGTAGTTAGCAAGGAAACAATAAGTACTTAAATGGTTACTTCAAGTTTTTGCATTTTGAAGTGATAGCATCCCCTCAATTTTGAGTAATCCTTCAGAAACTGAATTGTGATAATAACTAAACCTGTCACATCCTACTTATTTAGTATCAACTAACAAAATATTAATGTCACAGTTTCTCCTGCTCTCTGCAGGCACTTGTTTTATTGGATTATGTCCTACAATGATACTGTCATCTTTACAGAAAAGTCTTTGCTTCCCTTATCTGTCCAAGTTCAGTTAGAAGGAGAATGCTAGTTTGTGTCATGTGCATGCAAGTCAGGAATGAAATGTTAAAGAGAGGTTGAATAGACCAGCAGATGTCCTAGAAGTTCAGATGCAGTTAGTTTGCCCTTGCTTTAGCTAGTGAAAGTGATTCGACAGCTGTACTTTGTAGTTTCTTCCTTCTGGAGCATGTGATCATGCTTTGATAGCAGCCCTTAATCTATTATTAATGTAGTTGTATGTAGATCAAAACTGAAGAACCTTGGTCATGTCAGAAAGTAATGCAAGTCTATTTTTAAATCATTGAGAGTGTGAAGTGAAGGAAGTAAAGTGCCAGAGTACTGGCATCGGGTATTTCATACCTCTGTCCCTCTATGCAAGCTGTAATCTTAAGCTTTGTAAGTGTACATGTACCTGTGCTCTGCACAATGAACTTCCTCAGGTTTTTGTCCCAGTATCTAGTAAATAAGTGCCTCCTTGGAGTCTTTTCTGTTTGTTGATTTTGAGCTTTTTTATCAAGCTTTGAAGAAGAGACTTTGAGACTTCTTTTGGATGAAGTCTTGCTAACATCTAGTTGCCAACATTTTGATAATCCATGTATAACAGCTTTCAGATTAAGGGAGCTGATGTAGTCCTGTGTTTTTCTCTAATAACATCATTATTACAGACTATTGTAGAAGTAATGCAGTACAAGTTACGTTCACTCTGTCATCCTGAAGCTGGCTTTTTATGGGTTTAAGATGATGTAACAAACTATAAAACTTCACATGGCCTGCTATGACCTCATCTTCAAACAAGCTTTCGCCCTCCTTTTGCATTAGTCAGTATCTCTGCATGGATGATCTTTAAAAAGTGAGGAGTTCAGCTCTTCACATGGCTGTTTTGTAACTCAGAAAAACTTACTGAGAAGAAAATTTGGAAGCTGGTGCTAGGGTGCCTCAGGGTGTTTCATTCTGCTTGTAACAAGTTTCAGGAGGTGAGGCAATTACAGCTCTACATCTCTACTACAGGAGACAGCTGAAGCAGCACATGGACTCCAGAAATTAGACTTGAGACAAATGACTGAACTGGTAACAGCCAGGGGCTCTATCATCCCACTCACGTTCTGCTGCTTTCCTGCAACACCAGTACATCCTTGGCCACTAGGTCCTTCTTGCAGGAACTCCACTGCAAGACAGATGGACACCATATGCTCTAGTTCTTTGAGTATGCTGGTTAATTTGGATCCCAAACCCTCTGGACTTCGGGATGATCATTCTCAGTTTCACCTGAGAGCCAGGATGAAGTCAGGGTACGCACCAGGCTACTGGGACTAATGAGCAATCCTGGTTTCTTCAGTTTAGCCATAACTGGGACATAGCTGTATGCTTCATCAAGGAACAAATGTGCCCTCAAAAAAAATAACTTAGGAAATGTCCCAGGAGGCAAACCAGTGAAGGAAAATATCTGTGAGACAGAGGTAGCACTTCCAGTAGACGTAAAAGCATTCATCTGACATCCTCATCTGACAGTGCCTCAGCTGCTGACAGATTTCTCTTACAGCCTAACATCCACACATATCCATTCAACCAGAAAATTAATTAGCTGGCACCACATCGGCTGTAATTTCTGGTGATACAGCAGCACAGGTACTCTGTAAGAGGAGCAGTAGCAGTGATCTTTCCCTTCTTTGGACACAATACCCACACACCTTGTCACAACATTGTGCCAGACAGTCACCCTTCTAGTATTGCTGAAGTGGAGATGCCTACAGCAGGAACTCGAGAATTGTCACCTGTTGTGGTTTGCTGTGATAATGTAACTCACTCTTTTTCCATAAATGGCATAAAAATCTTTGAAGAAGGAGGTGGCAGAGGTCCACAGAAGCTTCAGGATGGTCCAGATTTGAAGTTGTAGCTCTTGGTGGTTAACTCTGTAACATAATGCAACAAGACATTCTATTATTAAATTCTGTCTTTGCAAATCTAATGGAACAGGACTGTGTTATGTTTCCTTCACCATCTATCAGCTACACTACAAGACAGTGTCATATCTTTTATTACTAGTACTGGAAAATTCCTACAGTAGCTAATTTACCAGTGACATACAGACATTTAAACATGTCAGCTGCATTTTTTTTCTTCTTATATGCTGCTTGGAGTTTATATACAGATGGCATTTTTATGCTTATATCTAATAGCTATTAAATTTTCCTATGCCTTATTTCTTTTGAATGTCTCTTTACCAAGCCAGTCAGCTTTTCATCTCTGAAGCTAAAAATAAATGTTTATACAGAAATCAGAAGAGATTGAAATTACGGGTTGATTCACAAACAGAAAAAAGAAATTACACAGCTTTCATTAATTATTCCATGGATACTTTTGTTTGTGGGAGTGGTGCATTGAGCATCTGTTTTTTTCAGTCCTGAAGAAAGTTAAGTAGCTGAAAACATGAGATTAGAGAGAAACAAGCCAAAGTTGCACATTGCATTTAGTCATAGGAAATATCACTTCTTGTATTACAGTGAAAGAGGAATTGCATATCCACAGCTGGAATTTTTGCTACCCTTTATTGTAGCAGCAGCAGCTGCCATTTTTCTATTCCATAGCATTAAACCAACCCATAATTTTGCAGCAAATTCTGCCAGAAATGTGCATGTGAATACTGATACTCTATACTGAACCAGACCTCAAAATCTTTTTTCATTCTTGGCAACAATGTCAAAGGAAATGGCATTTTCACGTTGGCATGGAAAAATAATGGTAAAAAACCATAATCTTGTGCCATTTTCAGGTGTTAAATGAGTTTATAAGGAGCAAGAAGGATGAGTAGTTCCCAAGAAAATGACACTGCAGCCATAAGAAAAGGAAAGAGCACTGTACTTTGAGCCTTTCAGTGGTCCTGGAGTTGAAGATAATGTTCATTTTCAGAAAATGCATTTTTCTTACCTTTACTTGGTTATATGTGATAACAAGGTTACAAGTGTGATAGATGAATGAGCTTCCAGAAGTAGAGTTGATGCAGCAGTATAGAAAGCTGGCATTTCAAAATTCCATGGAAGATTTTTAAAAGAATGATGTTCCACAAAGAATTCTAGAAGCTGAACTAGAAGCAGAATTCTGTATCTTAGTCTATTTTTCACATTAAACAAAAAACTTGAGCTGAATGTGTCCCTCAGCCATCAGGTGTTCTTTTTCATATATGTGTGGCTTGCACATAGTGCAGTTTATTTATTCAATGCACAACCTTCATCCAAACATAAGAGCATTGACTCCAAGAACAGAGAATTCTTGACTATCAGTACTGTACCTCACTTTCTTATGAAGGTTCTTTCCTTTTGCTCCAGTCTGATAGATGCAGCACTATTTCAGGCACCTAATGATTACTCTCACATATGCAGTTACGCCAAACAGATCTAAGATAAATCAGAACTGCAGACAAACATCACGTTCAGGCAACTATTTGGTAGGTAACTTTTAGCAAAGGAACAGACCATCTTTCTGAAGAGAACTGGTAAATTGCAGAAAAGCTAAATCCAGCCAGCACAACTTGTTAAGAAAAGCAGCCTACCATGTCAGTTCTGTAGTACCTGTTTATTTTGACACAACTGTTTTTTCTCTCCATAACTGGCAGCGAGTTCATGTTCACCTGATATTTACTCATTATACAGCCAGCAGTTAATAGGCAATTTCTAAAGTCAGGTGGCTGTATCTCATCTTTCAGCTAGACTTAGTCCTCAATCTTGGTCCTTTTTGTTTGCTAAACCCCTCGCTTTTGAGATATTCACAACACTTGATGATACGGCAAAGCTGCAGTGTGTTTTCACAGAGATTATTTTTTTCTGTCGCTTGGAAAACAGTTAATTATTTGAAGATCAGTTGTGTAAATGGTATTTTCACATCAAATATGTTCATATTTTTTATGCCAGCCAAGTAGAAACTGAATTTTTAATTATGGAGTTGAATGTCAGCAGATGTACAGCAAAAAGAAGAGAAATCCAAAAGAAACCAATTTATGATGTTTCATAAAACTACATAATGCCATAGTTAACACCTGTCCTATTAGGAAGTAAGAAAGCAAAAAGTAGAATGCTTTTTGTCTGTTCTGTTATGAACTACAAGGACACAATATGATGGAAACAATAACACCAACTGCTTTGTGAAGAGGAATACCTTGACTTCTCTGTAGTAGCAATGGTTATTTATTAGGCCTTGTTTCTTTGCTGTGATGGCAGCAGAGGAATTGTTACTTGTCTACTCAGTCTGAAAATGGCATAGGCATTTGTTTGTAATTAACAGAAACATGATGTGGAATTTTTTTTCTGAGTTTTTTTCTCCCCCATGTCTGAGGTACCACCGATGTACAAATTCCTACCATACATTTAGACTTCTAGAGAGGAGCAGTGAAACTCATTATAAGCCTTTTTAGAATTCTTGGTTTACTTGTAGCCATTTCTTTGATAATTTTGGGCTACTCTGGATATTAGAGGTATCAGTAGGTAAGGAGATACAGGTTTACAGAATAATTTAAGTTGGAAGGAACCTTGTGAGGACAGCTGGTCTGATGACACTTATCCCCACATCACAACATCATATGGAAATCACTGGGTCCGTTCTAAGCAAAATGTCCTGTTATATTCAGAAATGCATTTGATAGAGCAATCACAGGTGTTTGGAATCTGGCACAGTAAATCATTCTGACAAAAGGTAGGAGCAGCTGTGATAAGTATTTTGTAAGCAGAACATCCTAAGATATTTAGAAATAAAGTAGGAAATAACCTCAGCAACTTTTTGTCCTTCCAAATGAACTTTCAAAAATTTTTTTTGAGCTTATCCCTCATAAAAAGTACATTTAACCTTTACTTCCTCTCTTTTTTTAATTGGACAGTAAGGCTGTGTCATCAGTTTACAGCTGAGTTACATGGAGCTTTTTCACTAAATGAAGTGGGAAAAATCTTATCAGTTGTGTTGCAGTTATTCAGCAAGTCCTCTGTGTGTGTTCAAGGAAGCTCTTGTGAAAGTGTGCTGGAAAGAACATCTTTTCATCCCCATGGCTCTGGACTGGATGTATCCTGAGTCTGAGGTCTCCTCCAGAATGACCCATGCTCGCAATATATAAGCTGATTTGAAGGAGCATATGGGGCTCCAGACTCAGATCTTTCCATGTTCCCTTTCCATGAAACCTGGTTTAACAAAGAGTGAAAGGAATTATATTGGTGCAACTCGGTTTAGTTTCAAAATCTGCACAAGAGGCCAGGACCATAAAATTGTTTCCAAGTCTCCTGTTTTACCTGTAGTTGTTATCAGTTCTAGATGAAAGAGCACCATAGATACTCTGTGGTCATCTAGTGCTAAACTGGAGTAAGCTCAAGACAGAATTTCTGTGCTTTATATTGTGTCAGACTCTCTCACACTGGCAAATCTGTTTCACGGCTCGTTGGACAGCCTGAATGTTTTTATAAACACTGAGCATGGTTGTTGCCCATGCAGTAAGTCCATTGTATCATAGCTGGGATGTGCATACAGAGCAAGTGGGGTATTCATCATGTTCATTGTCAGATGAATTTTTTGGGCAGATCTTTGGGCCTTTTGTGGCTGTGGACCTGGAAACTGGTCGGGTGGGTCTGTGTTCAAAGGCAGGCTGAACGTCAGCTTTTCAGTGACCCACTCCCAAAGCAGGTATGTTGTGCACAGAGGCTCTTTGATTCAAAAAATAGTGAAACAAATGATTGATAACCATTTTAGAGCAAGAAAGCGTTACTGTATCTTTGCATTGAGGTATATTGAGAGTATTATATCAAGATTATATCAAGCATGATCCAAGATCCCAGACTCATACACTGTGTTCCTTGTCAGCCTTTGATTTGATAGCTACTCATCTGTTCAATATTTCACTAATCAACAGTAAAGTTTGAAAGTATTATTAGGCAGTACCAATCTTACAGACAATGTTAGAAATCACAGGACTCAGCCATGGAATTCAGGATGTCATTATTGTTTAATTTGGAACATAACAACCACTTAAGTATCATATGTATATGTGGATATGCTTTCCTTCTGTGATCAACACACCATCATCTGTACATGGTAAATGTTAAATTCCAAATGTCTTGAATAATTCCTTGTAGATAGATTCTCTTTTTCAATATTTGTAATCATAGGCCTAATTTGAAACTGGAGATAGAATTTTGAAGCAGCTATTTGTGGCAACTAGAAGTAGTATGATCACATTATTTCTTGTTCAGCCTGAAGGTGCTACTGGCCATTGCTCTGAAACCTTTGTTTTTATTTGAAGAAGAAAATTACACTCAGAGGTCCTCCAGGGCATACTTTACTCAGCATTGGATGTTGATATGCTCATAAATGTGTAATCTACATTGTGATCTAGTAATATGTTAATGCTGAGTTCACGAGATTAATTGGACCACGCACTGTCTTGTGGTTCTGTTAATATGGTTTTGAGTAGCATCAGCATTTTCATGCTTTTAATTTGCAAATGACCCTTGCATGGCAATACATTATGTAAGCAGACATCTCACAAGATGTTTTCAGGGTCTGTCATCCAGACTGTGCTGCAGATTTCCTGCATCTTTACCTGCCTCTGCAATTTGCCCTCAGTTGCTATAAACCTATTAAAGACCAGCATTCAATGACCTTTAAAAACTGCCCTATTTAAAATAAAATACATAACTCAAGCAAATTTTGAAATAAATCCTCTATTAAGAGATATTTTTACCATTTCTTGATTATAGATATGAGAAACCATTTTCCATTTTATATCTGAATCACCAGACTTCATAATCCAGCACATGATATATTCTTCAACATTAAATTTCAGCATCTGGAAAAAATAGCTGCTTGCTCCTGCAGTTAATGTGAAGAGGTGGGGAAAAAAAATTGAAAAATTAAGATACCTTGTGTACATATTAACTATATAAAATATGAACTGTGTAATGTTATTGGGGGGGAAAAGGGCTTCATAGGAGAAAAATGCATTTTATTTGTTAATTGGATTTTTTTTTAAATCACAAAATCTAATTCAACATCATAAATTTATCCCAAAATACTTCAAGACAGACTTGATGTTAAAAACTAATATACTTTAGACATAGGACAATCTCATTAGAATGTTGCTATTAAAGACAAAATAAAACTGCAAATGCCAGATTCACTAGTACACTCCAACTGCTTTGTGATGCTTTAGAGATTCAAACTAGCCATTAACTGGACTTAACTACCCAGTTAAGTCAATTTTATGTTAGTTTTCCACTGTGAAAGCAGAAAAACACATCCAAAATGTATTCATCGAACTGTTTTAAATGAGGTATCTCAGAAGAAAAGCCTTTACAACCAGCCTTAGCTGAGATTATCTTTGTCCACTGCAAAGGCAGTGGAAATACATTTCTGTTCTGTTTCTAATATCCTCTCATTCTTCTCCTGAGGAGTAAGAAGGGAACTTTCTCCTTGATTCCTGTGGAAAAGTAGCCAGCTTAGTCATGGAAGGCCTAAATCACATCTTTGTATGCATCCCAAATCCACTTTAGCCCTTTAATACAGGCACAGAACTCTGGAACTAAGACCAAACGCCAAAGCTTCAGCGTAGGAAGCACATTCTTGTCCTTCACTCTGTTCACTTACAGCTGGATCCAGTGTTGGATTTCCTTTTTACAGTATTATTAAATCAGCAAACTTCCTTTGCACTCTATCTCAGTAATAAGTCAGTGATGATTGTAAATATGCAATTCTCAGCCTAATATGGACTTAATTCTAAAAGCAGAGATTGTTTTCCTGACCTTTCAGGCAAGGCATTTGTGAGATGCAGGGGTTCATAACACATCCCTTGATGTATCACATTAAATTACATCCTTATGCAAGAAATGGAACTGAATTTGAACCTTAGGTGTGATCAGCATTGCCTAACTCATACCTTGTTTATGTCTGCTACTGTCTTTGGCACTCACATCTGTCTAAAGATCAGACATGTTTCTGCTGAAATCTGTCACGGAGGGTTGTACTCACTAACTTCTTACTACAAGTCTTCTGTTTGGAATAAATCAGGCAAGGCAAGTACAGGGAGAGCAGGTAGCATCTGCCCTTGCTTTGTAAAGCTCTTCCACCTAACCAGAATGGGCAGCTCCATTTAACCCAAACATTCTTCCTTTAGCTTCTTTTACTTTCAATTTAATTTGGTTGCAAAAATTGTTGACAATGAGTGAAAGCTAAGTCACAAGCTAAAGGTTTAGCATGTTATCTATGTTCTGCCTTCTTTCAACTTCTATTGACTGCGTCTTTATTAGTTATGTACTATCAAATTTTGGCCTATCTTGGGTGACTTTTTCTTGATTTATCAAGAAAATAACTTGTAATAATGTAAAAGCTTAATTAAAATGCACCAAATTTGCATGGTTACATAATACCCAAGTAGTGGTTCCCACTGAAATTCCAACAGAAAAATATACAATTTATCCTGCCACAAAAAAATTTGTGTACAGAAAGATTTCACTTTTCTTCTTGATATGGGATGTCTTACTTTGCCAAGTTGTATAAATCAGGAAAAATCCATGTGCACAATGTCATGCATGAAAATTTTGCTCCTGCTATTCTGATTATCACAGCACATAAACTTCTAAGAATGTAGGATCTTCAGACCAGAAGGCTCATCAAATCTAATCACTTTCTCGGTAATAATGTCATAAAATTGCTTTCATAATTTTATGTGTACTGGGAAACTTCCTCTGCTCTGAAGTTTGGTACATACCATTGACCACTTTGGTCCATATTTGACTACTTCCAGCACATACACTTCATAAGAAATTCTTTTCTTTATAACAGGATTTATGTGGTTCTCTTTATCTCCACATTATTGACAAAGACATAAAGTTCTTCCTAGATATAGGTGGTCTTCGTGTGTCTGTCCTGTGTCATATCTGTATGTGTCCTAGGTGGAACTCATATTCAAGCTCACATGAGCTTTCTGAAAATTCTCCTCTGTTAAATCAGGTCTCTGCTCTGGATAACCCAGAAACCCCTTTTTTGTATCTAATCCAGTTCAAGAGAGTTTTGAGAGATTTTTTTCAATCTGAAAAGTCTAGATAAGCTATTGCCAGTGCCTCATACTCGGACAATTCTGACATTAATACTTCTCTGTCCCTAGAATTGTCTGTCATGTTACAGGCAGGAATTGAATTTCTTTCTTTAAGGCTGCATCATATTGATGGATTATAATAATCTGATGATAAATAATATGCCAAGGTCTTTTACTTCTTTGTTAAATGTGCTTTCAGCTATTACCAAGAATTCTTGATACTAGAAGTAAGTATGTAACTTCGTATTAAATGACAGGACTGAGAATAGTAAGGAAGACTTACTTTCAAGTTGTATCCCAAGGCTGTGTTAAAATTTCTTTGTTGAAACCTTTCCTGCATGTCCTGGGACAAGTCAGACTTTCTGTGTTTCTCTGGAACAGAGCTGTGTGATATTTTACATCACAGCACCAGCACTGATGTAAAATCAGTAAAAACTCAAGCACAGGGATGATTGAAACCACAAAATGAGCACAATTAGTATTCTCTAAAAATAATTTCTTCTAGCTGTGAATTAAGGTTATTACCATAAGGTTCAATTATTACATAACTCACCAAGCAAATCATCAAAGACGTGAGTACAATCACTTGAGCCATACAACATAATATCTGTTCTGCATGCATGATTTATATTTCTTATGCTGTTTCTTCCTGGTCTCCATGCTGAAAAGAGTTATTTGAACAAAGGCTACGTTTATGTCTTATGATCATGGTTAACATGGGGATAAATGCCTGTAAGAAGAATGACTGCCATGAATAAAGGTATGGAAATTGACATAAAAATAAAATAAAGTAAAGTAAAAAAAAATTTTAAATGGAAATTACCCCTGCATGGTGGAAGCAAAACTCAGAGTCCCAAGCTGGAGGAAGCAAATGATGCACCTTCTCAAATTCCAAAAGAAGTATCAGATGGAATGACAGGTCCACTAGCAAAAGCTTTTAATAGAGTCATTGAATCAGAATGGTAGTGTGGGACTGGAAAATATTGAATGTAGCCCGTGTCTTCAAGAAGAAAAAAACCCATGGGCAACTGTTGTCTTAGATAATCCTACTTTTATTCAAGACTTTAGAGCATTTTTTAAAATAAAATAAATTGGAAAAGAGATTAGGTAAATCGTATGAAAGTAGATTTTCCAAGGTTGGTCATTCTATATTAATAGGATATTTTTGTGTAATAGTATAAATGACCTTCTACACAGCAGGAATGTAATTGGTCAGTCTGTCTGGTATTCAGTAAGGCAACAGGTGCAGTACCATTTGGATGTGTATTACCTAAACTGGGCAGGATGGCACTTATTATAGAAATGGAAGCACACAAAGTGATCAAAGGAGAGATGGCAATGCTTACTTATATTAGTGGCAAAACCCTTTTTTTGACATAGAAGCTTCTTAAGTATTGCTCTAAAGACTGATCTGCCATTATTCAGTGTCACAGAAAAACCCAGAAGTGTGCTAATGAAGTTTACTAATGGGTAGCAAGCATTGTAAGTATCCTGGAGGACAGGGAAATGACAATGAAGTGGGGACAAAAGTACTGGGGAGGAGATGGTGGAGTTTAATAGTAGAAAGATGCAATCTCAGAGAATGCCTTTTAGCATGCACAGTATGCATAGTAATAGCTGTCTAGGAGACCAAGAGGTGGCATGGCATGTTGGTTGGCAGTTGTTTTTTGATACGAGGGTTCTTAGAGGTTATAATCACTGTTCCTGCAGTCCTGGGTCTTTACTCAGACGTGAAGGTTTCACAGTGATTAGGAGCAGGCATAACTGGTTCGTTGAAGCAAGTTGCACTGATTCCATCTTTGCTTATTTAGCTGACAAGCAGTCTTCCTCCAAATAGTTTCTTCTGTTTCTCCTGGCTGTGCATACAGTCTTGTGCTAATCTAAAGCTAAGTTAAAGGTAGGTAGTTTGACAGCAGAAAATAATTGTGGATCTCTCTGGGCTTTGCAATATTTAGATCACTCCTTTGAACTGCTTGGAATCATTACAACACAATGCAAACATGAATAGAATAAATCACTGAGTGGTACAGTATATGTGTACTGAAAACATGTTGTGTGATCAAAATACCTTTGCATTAAAACAGCAGAGGTTTTTTGCTAGCATTTTTTATATGACAAATAAGCAACTAATTAAATATTGCAAATTATATAGAGCATACCTTTAATAGCTGAGAGGCATTTCTCCAATGTTTAGCTCCTTGCAGACTGTTCAAAATTATGCTTTCAAGACCAATCTTCATTATATACATAGGAGCGATTTATTGTTTCTTGGCTTATGCCTGTGAATTCATTCTTAGTAAACATACTGTCATGAAAATGGCAGAAAAAAGATATGGAGGAGTTCTAGTGGCTGGTATTGAAGTTGAAAGTGTCCTCCTTAGATTATTTTGCAATCATCTCCTTAGGGTAGAGGCACTCTTCCAAGATAGAAGAAAAAAGGGGGGGGAAAAATCTTGAAAAATCTTCAAACAGTCTCTCTACTTACTTAAACTGCCATTGCTATTTTTGTAGGAACAGAACACACACAAATGCTATCACTGTTCTGTGGATGCTCACTGAGACAATAGTGAACTCATTTCCCCTGCTTTAGTGTCAGTTCATATTTATTGTAGATACACAGATTACACTCTTAATTATCACTTTTTTCCCTGCCCCTCAGGGGTGTGTTATGTGTATAATTGTTGTCATTAGTACCCACTTCTTCCTGTTCTTCCCCCAGGTTTATCAATAGCTCTCTACCTAAATGTGACATTTTTTGATTGGTAGTTACTCACATCACTTTAGGATATATTTTATCCCTTCTTTGTGTGTGCTGAATAGCATGGTAGGGTGAATTGAATCTTGACATTTTGAAGTGAAATAGGCTTGTTTTCTTTTCAAATGCCTGAAGTTGTTTAGTGAAATGCTGCAGCCTAGGCTTTCTTTTATTGATATATAAATAGAAAGAAGATTAGTTTTGAAAGCACAATGGCTGCTTACAGACTACAAAACAGTGGAGAAAGGGGACAAGCATACCTTGATTCCGTAACAGTTTTCTGGGGTGGGGGTTGTGTACAGGAGGGGAGAAAGGAGGGAGGGAAAGATTCAGAGATGAAAGGAGATGACTCTCAGCCTGGTATCTGCATCAGTGAAGTGTACTGAATGGAAGGTGTGGTAAGAAAGGTCAGTCCTTGCAGTTTATTTAAAACTTACCTGAGTTGTATTTGCATCTGATTCAGAAGGGTGATTGGATTGGAAGTTCGATATCTATACATCATCTTCAGCCTATTATTCCATGTATGCTGATTTATTCTTTTCAACTTTCATCCTAAGTTACTTTTATTCCTTTGAATTCCTTTAGTTCTTTGTGATCTGTGATGCTGAGGTCTAGTAATGGAGATAGCTACAGTATTCAAAAAGACTATGTGAAAACTTCAAAAGATACCTAATTTCTGAGGTTGCTGTACTGCTTTTAACTTTACTGCTGCTTTTATAGAGTGGGTTCTCTGCTGTTATTGACCCAAATGCTGCCAAGTTAAATACTTCAGAGTTTATTGAATTTACTTGTCACTTAGATAAGTATTCTAGCCAAATAAAGCAAAATCATATAATTGTAAAATGGTTTGGGTTGGAAGGGACCTTAAAATCATCTTATTCTAACGCTCCTGCCATGGTTACGGACACCTTCCACTAGAGCCCCATTCAGCCTGACCTTGAACACTGCCATGGATGGGGCATCCACAGCTGCTCCAGGCAACATATTTCAGTGCTTCACCACCCTTAGGTGGCAAATTTCTTCCTAACATCTAATCTATATATATTTTCTTTCATTTTTAAGCCATTACCCCTTTTCCTAACACTACATGCCCCAGCTGTCTGTACCTCCCCTAGGTACTGGAAGGCTGCAATGAGGTCTCCCTAGAGCTTTCTCTTCTCAGAACAGCCCCAGCTCTCTCAGCCTGTCTTCATAAGAGAGATGCTCCAGCCTTCTCAGCATCTTTGTGGCCCGCTGGATTCACTTTACAGGTTCTTCTTATGCTGGGGACCCCAGAGCTGGGGACCCCAGAATGGTGGGTGTGGTGTTTAAAGCTTGAAATTGGGTGGAAATATTAATTTTGTGCAGTGGTTTTGGTTTGTTAATTTGAGATTTTTTTTTAATTGTGAGATTTTTAAATTAGTGTGTTGATGAGTGTGGTGGGTTTTAGTTTTGTGTGATTTATTTAAATATTTCTCATACGAAACTATGACAGTGGGTTATGGGACTTCAAGTCTCATGACTTGCTCAGTGGAATGTAATGATTACTTTCAAATGCTGAGTGTTGCTGCATTCTCAGAACTGAGCCACTGCATCTCTTAAAGACTGGAATCTGGCAGTAGCCTTGTACACCAAACCATCACAGTTGTACTCATTTGTCAAGGAAATACATTTTGGTGCTATCTGAAACAGGCAAAATTATTTTCTTTTCAGCACAACAGTTCTATACTGTTCAATTAGCTTTATCTGCCTAATGATTCATCCATCACAGACAAACAAAACATTCCCACAGTGTATAAACATAGCATGCATGAGTAGGACTTTACTAGCAAGAGCCTTTTGCAAATTTTCCAGCTTTCAACTAGCTGCCAAGCATCTTAGAAAACTACAGACTCCTAGGAACTTTAGAAACACCTAGAGATAAAAGAGAAATGTGCTTACACTAGAAGAGGCCTCTGATGAGAAACTTTATCTATGTCGCTCTCTACTGCAAATCTGTAGCCAATCCAATCAGCACAGCTTCAATTCACACCCTTCTTGGGATAAAGCAGTAAACTGACAGACAGTACAATTCCACCTTCACAGCAAATCTAAAAGATTCTTTGTTTATATTTGTACTGACACAAATCACCTCTGAATGTCTTAAAATAATACCATGGCTCTGATTGTGCCATTCTTTGAGGATACAACCAGTTAAATCATGATGTTTCCAAAATTTCTGAACAATAAACAAGTGCTTTTGACTTACCTACTGCAGTGATAGATACCTAAATTAGCCTTTCTGGAATATAGAATACTTTCTTCAGAGCTTTCTGTGCACTTCTCACCAAGACTTTGGGTTTGTAAATCACATGTTCTAAAGGAATATGAGAGAGTGTGTGGAAATTTTTGTTCGATCCCTAAATGGTCTTAAAAGAATTGGTAAGTGGGATGAATGAATAATTTAGTATTGTAAGAGAATTTCAAGAACATACAATACCAAACTTTCTCATAAAGGATTTGAGGTATAGACTCCTGAAATGTGGCAAGCATTCACACACATAGGTCTCACTCATATAGTTAGTTAACAATGCAAGATTTTCACTCATTATCCTCAAATGTCAATGTCAGAGCAGATTTAAATATTTTTAATAGACTTCTGTAAAGGAAAGAAACAATTTACAATTCAGCAATGTCCTAGAGCACATTTAAGTTTATGGAATTAATTAGTTCAGTGGGAAGGGTTTTAAAAAGAAGCCATATGCATCATCAAATTAAACATACAATGGTAAAGTCACTTAACTGTCTATTTCCATATAATGTGAGTTTATAGTTGGAAAAGGTTGTTTAAAAAGTCATATAACAGAAATACAGAAAGCCTTGTTATAATTTATTGCCCTGTACCATTAGTCTGATAATGCAGAAAGATACATGTACACTGATCTGTATTATACATACATATGAAAATAACCTGAGAGATCAGAAAAAAAAGAAATTTTTAGCTGTGATCTAGACTGCCAAAAATACCTCTGTTTATTCAGTTAGCTTCCATATTTAATTGCCTACCGAGTCATCTGTGGACATAATATTGGCAGACTCTGTATAATATGATAGAGTCTCATTTTAGGTGTATAATGAACTTCAGTTTCATAAGTGGAACTTATATTCGGTGACATTTTCCATGTTGAGAAAATTGCATTTCTTTGAGAAGAAGTTTTAAGGCAAAAGATTAGAAATCTAAGTTAGTTCTGTCAGTTTTAGCAAAACATTTGCAATGGCTCACAGTTAGAAAGTAAGTGGAATGTTTCAATGGTAGATTCCCCCATACTAGGCTGAAAAGACATTATCAGTAAGTATTCTATACTTTCTTGAACTCCCATTAATTCTGTCAATTATACCTCAAAAGACTGGCACAGGTAGAGTCAAGAGCTTCTTGAATGACTCAGGAAATAAGACGTGCTTTTGTTGTGCTGTTTAAATTAGGCAAAAAGCAAATCCCAGAAACCTTTGTTAATTAGAATCCACTAGACTGTTCTTCATAAATTCATCTCAACATTTAGAGTGCAAATGTTGAAATAAATTTTAGGCATCATTCAGAGATAGGAACATTTCAAGAAGAACCTTCAAACTGGATGTTTTATTCACAGTTGTCTTTGTCTCTTCTGAAGACCATTCTCACAGAAGTTAAAGGTCTCTTGATTAGAGCGTATCACTTAGAAGAGCATGGAAATGCCAGGGATTTAATTATTGCTGTTCTGTTGCCACAGCAATTGTTGTATATTTATTTCTCTTTTAAAAGTAGGGCAAGGAGAAAAAAAACAAGTACATGCAATGTGCTCAATATTTTTCTCCTTCTACAGAAGGAGAAGCTACAGAAAAGTCCTGTCTGAGTGAGACAACTTGTGTTGGTTTCTCCAGCTTGTTGTAGCATGATCAGAGCAAGGAAGTTTTTGGAGAGGGAGGGCCATACAAAGCCCAGGTAAAATAGTTGCAGGGATTTTTGTGATGCACAGAGCAAACCTTGCCACACAATCCCAAAGATTCTGGTGAGAACACTGGTAGTTTTCATATTGGAAGTCTGCTAGGCTGACCCTAAGGGCCAATTCAAAAGGCAAACAAAAGTAGGTCTGAATAGTTTACAGAAAACCTTGTTATCTCTACTTCCACCACAGATACAAACCAGATTTTACAATATCCTGACACTTAGAGACTTCACTTTTGACACAAGTAAGAAAGCTGAGAGCGTTCCCTATACGTTTATTAGCTTTTGAAATGAAGGTCAGGCTTTCTCATTTTCCCCTGTCTATGGAAAATTTGATGCTCTGAGGATGGAATGGATTTTATGTCATTCTAGACACTCCCAAGGGAAGAAGCCCCTTCCTCTTCTTGCTATGGTAATGCTGAGCCAATGGAACACACTAATTACACATGAGAGGTACCAGCATGTGCTTGTGCCTCTTTGATTTTCTTTGAAAACAGTCTTGTCTTTCCATTTACCTGGAAGAGGAAAAGTTAATAGTGTCAAGTGTTGCTACTTAGAATTTGGAAAGAAATAAATTCTCTTGTCATGCAAGTTTCTGTCTTAATTTGCTCTTGTAAAATCTATCCACTGTTGTTAGACCAGTTCAGAAACACAAATGGCTTTCCAGTGGCTTCTCAAGATTCTGTGTTGAAATCAATCTCATAACAAAGTGGAAGAATTCAATTTAGAATAAAATAGTGGAAGAATTCCACTAGAAGGGCCAAGTGAGCATCTCAGTTGTATACCTCTAAACTGCTCGTAATTGATCAGTCTTCATCCAAAAGAGAATAATGAAGGGGGAGAGAAATTTTGGAGTCAGGTCACAGAATAAGGTACATAAGCAGGGACTGAAACACTGGGCATTAACCATTAAAGGAAAAACTTAAAAATAGGTACAGTGAAAGTAAACAAATAAATTAATTGTAAATTGTACCAATAATTTCTATTCTCCATAAGTCAGCTAATATGAGCATAAAGGGAACAGTTTTTAAATTAAGTTGCATTTAAAAGAGATGGGAAAGCATAACAATACTATGAAACTGATTATACAATGAAACATGTGCTGCTTGAGCTAAGATTATAGTAAGATTCAAAGGTGCACTGGACATCTTTGTGGACTTGTAGAATATTTAGGGGTAAACCTGTTAAAATTCAGGTGTAAATAGTGTTAAAAGAAGTATTTTGGAAGGCATATAAACCTTGACATTTCAAAATCTACAACAATCTCTTGCTGATAGGGGATTTGAAACAGTTTTTTTCCACATTTTCATTTTATGGCATCTCTTACATGTACCTTAAAACATCCAGAAGTTTATGGAAGCAGGATATAAGAACAGTTGGGCTGAGGTCTAATCCAACATGGCAATTCTTCATTATGATTAATGAGGTTCCCTTTATCAACAGCTGTGATTCTGACCTTTGTGGCTCTGCTGCTTATCTCCTGATTTATATGTCTTCATAACCTGCATCTCATTTAGAATTAAATAAAAATCTAAATAACTTCCATGCAATTACTATAGCCTTTTCAAATATTTGCTCATTCAAATAATTTATTCACAGAATCTCAGACAGTACATCAGCAGCACTCTTCTTAAATATAATACTACTATTAAGATTGGTTTTTTTGCATGCAGGCATTCATTATGGTATGTAGGAGAGAAATAATATGCTGACACCAACCTCTCTGCATCTAAAACTTGGAGACCCAGTGTTAGAAATGTGCATCTCTTTTATTTAATATTGTGACATGGTCAGATATATTCAGAGATTTCTTTCCCGGTTTGTAATGTTAGTGTGATTCAGGACATGTTAGCTTGATGTGTTATAAAATGAGCCAGTTTATCTTTAGTTTAGCCTGTGATCAGTGGGGAGAGTGCTTTTCCTTTGGGAGCTGAATGCAAAATAACTGAAGCAGATTGAAGTTGGCAGTGACTAATGAAGTCTTGTGAAGGAGTCAGGAGTCAGTGGGTTACTACATAGGATGGATTCAGAAGACAGTAACAGCAGCCTCTTTGTTGAGTTTATGCTTTTTTCCTTTTTTTTTTTGTTTTGGCATAATCAGTGCTTCTGTGAAGAAAATCTCCTCAAAAAAAATTTAGAATTCCTGATGTATGTCTCTGAAACACAGACATCCGCACGCACATTTGTTACAGTGGAGATAATTCCAGGCTTCCATGTTTAATGAGCCATCATGGTTGCCTAAAGGTGTTCTACATGTTAATAATTTTAATCAGTCACACAGAATTTATGGAGCTAGAATTTCAATTGAAATTAGCACGAGTTAAAACCTCAGTCATTTATTTCTCTGAGAGCTCCCCCTACTTTGCCAGTCTGATAATGTACTCTGTTGTCACAGAATCTGGCACAATAAATCAGTTCTTCCACAGGCACCACTGAGCAGCCTGGCCTGGGACTTGCACTCAGAGCATAACTACTGGGAGCAGGAGGCACTGCAGTTGGGTTTGCATTTGCTATACGTGCAAAATCCCTGGGCACAGAGCAAAAGCTGAAGGAGTATAAGGAAGAGGAGTGTGCCAGCCTGACTGAGAAGGTACTGGGAAAGGGGCAGGGACAATGCCAGGCAAGCCCCCACCTCCAGCCTGGCAGCTGACCCAGGTCAGGAATCACTGCAAACTGCTTCTTAAGCCCGTGATGAAATGACTTGAATGACTGCCTAGCCTCAGCTGTGTGCAAAGCAGGGGGAAGGAAGCCAGGCAGCAGGGAGGGAAGCACACCCACCTTATGCAATCTTTGGAGAATTTAGCTGGGCTTTGTGCTATGGTTAGCACTGATGCAAAGTTACAGCCCTCACCACAGTTCTTGGAAATTTTTCAGCAATGCTACCCAAAACTGCTGTGGTGTTACGCTATTTTTCTTCCTGAAATATTGTTGAAGCCTTTTGTTAAACAAAGTCTTTAAGACTTGTCTTTTTTTAGGCTTTTTCTTTTTTAGGCTCACAATACTTTGGGGATTTTGACTGAAACGTTGTGAGGCAAACTGATTCAAGCTCTCTGCAGTCTAACTGTCCCAGCCTGTGTGCACAGAGTGCAACAAGATTTGTGTTTTCCACCTCATTAAACTGACAGCAGAAATTAGTTTGTGGTATTAAAGACTAAAAAGTTAAATTACAGCTACACATGTCCTTTATGCAATGGTGTGTGTGAAAGATGTTTGATTTTAATGTTTGCTATAATGGAGAATTTAAATTGCAGTGTTTGTCAAATCTCTAATCTTTGTTTCAGAGTGGAATATTAATTATGCTTTTAACTACGAGAGGTAAATAAAATGAGCATCCACTGCCTGCCTAAGGGTAAATTGCAGATTACTGACAACGTGACATGGCGTACTAAATGTCAGTTTTGTCAAACAAATTTAGAGGAACAGTTAAACTATTAGCTTCCTGTTGTTACAGGGGTGTTTTTTTGCAATGAATGACTGTTCCTAGCAGCAGGGGCACTGTACCATATGGAACACTAACAGAGCTAAATCGAATAAGCAAGATGAACGAGGAGATAGCACTACAGACACACTCAATTAGTTTATAACTGTCTATTAACTTCTGTTGGTGGTTTTGAATAAACAATAGATTAACCATTACACCCCCTCTCTTTCTTTATGAAACCAGTAGAAAGACAGTACAATGAGGGCACAGAGTGAGAAAGAAACTGAGCAGTTTCTTTCTTTTTACTTTTACCTCCTGCTTCTTTATAACTTGTGTGGTATTGGCAGTACCTGCAAGTAACAAATGCATTAGATCCAAGAAGCAAATCAAAATATTTCACGTGTGGTTATGCATGCAAAACAGTTCTTCAAATTACCAGGAATTACTCTGCCTGATTTTTTTAGGACCTGGTTTATTAGCAGGGAAGCACTAGTATGGCATGTGAACCTAAGCCAGTCATTGCAATTTATTTGGCAGTTAGTGTTGTGATAGTGCAGAAATAAAATATTATGAATGTGTCTGCCAATCTGTCTGTGCCCCAAACTACTTTTAGACCTGAACTACTTGGAGCAGGTAAGAGGTGATGCATTAATGTGCCCCTCACTGCTAGAGTCATTGGAGTCAGATTATTTCCTTCTACTTTGAATCCTGAATAAATAAACATAATATTTTATTATCCACGGGTTCCATTGTAAAATATTGGAGAGAGATGGGAGCCTCCAGAGGATACTGAGCTTACATCTTACATACTGTGATATTTTTGCCTCTTATTTAATTTAAAATTGTTAGCAAAAAATACCTAAAGACCACTCAAGCTATTTCATGTCACACTTTCACATTAGGTATTCAAACACCTAATTAGTGAAGATCTTACCTCTGCTGAACCTGAAATCCAAAATATCAGGCAGAAAAGGTGGGCAGGGTAAGTTAAGAGAGGGGCACTAAATGGAGGGGATAAAATAATAAGTACAGCAAGACACGATTAGCTCCCACTCTGTCAGTGAGAGTGATCAGTGACTGCCATAAGCCTTGTCATCATGTGATTGCTTAAAGCTCAGTGCTTTCAGGCATAATCCTGAACAGAGCTCAAGTTGCAAACTTCTCTTTAAATTCTTAGCTAAGTTGAAAATCCATAAGTTTGTTTTGAATCGTTGTCCCAGTGCAGCACTGAGGGACACTCTGCCCATCTGTTGGATCATCCTAATTGAGGAATTTACAGATACTTGGAGACACATTTAAATTTCATCCAATTTTTAGCCTTCTTGCTGTTTAGCAATTAGTGCTACTTAGTTCATTATACCAATAGGAGAGGTAGCTGGGAGATGTTGGGGAGCAGGTGCTGTGGACCCAGAGGAGATCTGGGAACACAGTACTTGGGGAACACAGGACATAAATTCATAGAAAACTTGAATCCATTAGACGTACTGCACATAAATAGAGTTGTTTCAAAATGCAAAGCTTCCATTTCCTGGACCAACCCTCCATTTAGGTGATAACATTCATCCTGCTGAAATCCTTTCAACTGTCGGCTGAATGCAGCACTCTTCTCCATCTTCTGTGGAAAGAATAACACTGCTGTCAGCCTACTGCTAACTTCCTTCCAAGATCCATTTTACTGATCAGTGAAGTGTTTTTTGTCTGTCCCCTTACCATACATATTTCACACAGGGTGATGTAAGTTTTAATTAGCAAAACTCCATTAAATATTTAAAACTCCTCAGGTGAAAGGAGTGATATTAGCAAAGTGGAAAAATAGCATGAGAGTCTTTTATTGTGTAGGAACACGAACTTCATAGATCCTAGTGGAAAAAAATAAAGAATTGGCAGAGACAAATTCAGGCTGGAACTGCAGAGGGCCAGTAAGTTGTCCTTGTCTGATTCAAGCCACAATATTAATATATTCCTATCTGTAGGTCTTTTGATATGCAAAACATAATTTACCAAGTTATGCAGACATTTCTGTCTGCTTCTGACAGAGTAAGGGTTTTTTTTCAGTTTTCCCTGCACGTGGCAATAATTCATAAACTTTACCTAATTTCTGAAATCAGCTGTCATAGTAAAGAAAATACTGTTTTACTGCCATTTTAAATTCTGCCCAGACTTATGTCCAATCTGATCTAGATGTCTGTGTATCTTATGAGTCTGGATTTTGGGAAAGCTCTTGTTTATCTAGCTTCTTGCTACCATAACTTGTTATCTAAATTCAGCTAGAGTCTCCTCACCTGTAATTCACCTATGTCAAAATACTACTGCAATGCCACTGCCCACTCTTACTGTTATTTTTAGTGTTGCAGTGTTTTAAAGGAGGGCACTGTTGAAGTAGTGAACATGTGTCCCTAATGAATTGCACAGATGTCCACTCATCTGTTTTCGAGTTGCTTATTTCCTTGCTGTTGAAGAAACTATCACAGTACTATTTTTTATCCAGTGTTTCTAAGCTTAAAGATGATTAATGACTGTTAAAAATTACCCCCTGATGGAGGGTAATGTCATTCCATGCAGTGACTTGCATGAAACCACATTACCCTCGGTTGGGGGGTAATTTTTAATTACTATAATGCTCTTGCAAGTACCCACGGTGCAGCACTGAGGTCATCTTTTCACTGAGCGGATTCCATTACTCTAGTTTACTAAGTGACTGAGTTTAATGGATGTACAAGAGATCCTGCTTGTACATTTGGTCTCAAATAAGTAAAAGTTAGTAAGTGGAAGCCTGGTAGCCTCTTGAAAGAGCACGCCTTTCTCCAAGGGCAGGAGTGGAATGTGCTGTTCTGAATTCCTTGTTCACATAATTGTCTACTGAAGTTGGCTTTAAGGGGTCTTGTAATTTCCCTCCTTTTTAACAAGTTGTCTAGATAGGCTAGGAACTGTCAATCTATTCAAAACATTTGTTTGACATCTGATCCTAAGGTACTTATAATTTGAATCACACAGTATGTTAAAGAGAAATTGCTGTGATCTAGTTTATGAATGTGGGAAACTTGCCATTGTGTATTCGTATTTCTTTAGGTCTGGAAAACAGTCACAACACTACAGATATTTTCAGTTACTTTTGTATTGTTACATAGCCATATTCTATTATGGCTTACTTATCCTGCTTCGTTAGAAAATATACCAACATTTGTGCCAAAACATGAAAAGAACCTGTTCCACAGTAAATGCTATACTATTTTAGAAGCATTCCTGCTCACTCCTTTTTGTTTTTAGTGCAAAGACAGATTTGGCTAGTGCTCCAGGAGGATAAAATATCCACATATTCCCAAATGTTATTGACTGGTAGTATTGCCTTGCAGTTTAATCTCCTGCTAACCTCTCTCTCCCTCTAGTTTCTGCTAATGGGGCTCCTACCCAGACCTGTCTCTTGACCTAACCTACGGTTTATTACAGGCACTAAGTTACTCTCTCTCAAGTACCCTCTCCCAAACCATGAAGAGCTTTAACAGAGAATTCTGTGCTATATTATTCAATAAAATCCCAGAAAGGATATTATTAACCATTACGTTCTTCAGTGGTGCAGAATCATTTTGATTGAGCTCTTCTAAACTTTGCTAAGGAGGTATGCTTTGTTAGTTAACAAATTACGATGAGTTTTTTTTGTTGGATTTTTTTTTTTTAATAAAGAACAAGCAGTTTGCTCTGCAACTGTCACCTTTGTGTAAAAGTTTGTAACCTTTCTCTGTAAATGATGAGTTGGAGAGTTAATTTTAGCACTAACACATTATAGCTTGGAAACTTCACCACTGTCTGTTATTGTAAAGGAATAGTTTGTTATTTTCAACACAAAGGCCTGTTAGTTCTGTTTCTGGCCTCAGGGCCAACTCCCTTCAGACAGTTCTCTGTATCAATAAATGTCAGTGTATTTACTGTATTACATCACTACTGTAAACTGCAATACTTCAGTATATTTGAAATACTGGACAGTGTATTGTAAAAACAGCAGCTATCATTACTCTAAAAATTGCAAATTCTAACTGACTGATGTTTTTAATGATATAGTAGTTTTTTTAGTTGTTTGAGGTTGTTGCCTTTTGAAGAACAGCACAGTACCTAGCAGCTCTCTTTTTTTACATATATTATTTTTTGTGATGGATGATTTCATCAGGGGAAGGGCTATGACTCTTTGCTGCTTTGACTCTGCTCAAAGGAGCTTTACCATGCAAGCTCTGTTTAGAAGTTTCAGATTTTTCCAAGGATAAAAGATGTCGTTCTGTCTTTGAAAGTGTATTTTCATAGAATTAAGAATTAGATTTGAGTACAAGGCGTTCATTTTTCCTTTGTGTTTCTGTGACAGAGGTATAGACTTAAAGATAGTGCGGTTCCATGCAAAATTTGATTCTTCAGTCTTTGGATTATCATTCTGCTTGTGGGCGGCAAAGCTCTGAGTGAAAATCCTGTATTAATATGCAGTCATTAATTAAAATTCTTTTCAAATGTTAAAGTTATTGTGGCTGGAAAACCGATTGTATTTTTCAGATGAAATTGTATTAGAAAGATTTAGAGACGCTTTTCTTGACACCTTTCTTACATCTTTTAATTAAGAAAGCCTTTGGTGTTAATAGGTTCAAGTTTGCCAGAATTAAAAATGAAGGTATCTAAATATTTGAAATGTTCTTACCTAAAACCACTGTGGTATGCAGCTGTATCAGCTGCCCTTTCCAGCATGCTGTAAAGAGCCCCTAAAGTGGATTAATCACCCTTCCTTGCCATACAGGCCTCACATTAAAAAATTCCTTATGAGCCACTGAATATTGCACAAAAGGCCCCAGCACACATACCTGCTAAAAGAGAAGGAGGGGCTGGACAACTTCATTAGCATTTTGTACAGGGGACAGATGACAGTTTCTCCCAGAAGTCACATTCTGCAGCGTGGGCTAAAATTGGATTGAGCGTGCAGCTGCATCTTGGGCTGACCAAACAGTATCAGCCACACAAGGTCTCAGCCGGAACACTTCCTCCTCTGGTTGTGCCTTTGGATTAGCAGCAGTCCATCTGCTACCACACTCCCACTGCCAATTAAATGATGTACCCGTGGCTTGGGAGAGCACTGAATGGTTTACAAGCTACATGCTGCTAAAGATCCTCTCTTTAGTGCCTTCCTTCCCACACTGAGCACGGAGCACTGGTGCATTAGTGCACTTCCAAAAATGCTCCAGGTGTATCCTCATGCATACCAGCAGTTATTCTACCTGCCCTAAGAGGATGGCCCAATTTCAGCAGCCCCTTAGGAGAAATTACTTTCTTTCTTACATGACTGAATACTGCCTATTCTGAGCTTTTAGTCAGCGACTTTTGTTCAGACAGATTACTTCTTGTGGAAGCAAAGGAAGATAGACTCCTAAAAGACTGAATAAAACTCTGTGCATTGGATATTTTGAACTGCTGAGGTATAGTGAATATTACAGAAGTCTTGAAGGAGGGAATTTCTTGAAAGCACATGATGGAGTGTAGGTAGTGCAGAAAAAGTTATGTGCAAGTTTGTGAATGCTCAGTTCCAGCACTAGCAAATACATTCTACAGGCTGCTGCTTGTATTAGGATACAAAGAGGCAAAAATTATCTATTCAAGTGAAGGCTGTGGATCAAAAGTCAGCAAGGAACTCTGTCTTTCACAGAGGGCGTTATATTCAGGAACTGAAGAAGTACCTGCCACTGCAGGACTCGCACAGGAGCTAGGTCAGGATGCTCATCTGTTTACAACAACAGCTGGACTAACACAATATTGTATCCCCCTACTGGGGATCAGCAAAGCACTGAATGAATTGTATTAGGTTAAGCTTGTGAAAACCTTTCCTTTTGATTCTGCAGTACACCACTACATATATTTAATTATATGCTTGCATATGAACATGCATTTTTATAATACATGCAATATATACAATACCTTTACGTATACCTAAATAGAAAATTTGCTAAAGATCCCTTTAAAATGTGCTAAACATCGCTTTTAAGGGATGTTTCAGAGAACTTTAAATTATTTATTTTTATGACATTTTATGGCCTTATACTGGTAAAGCCAAATGATAGAATGGTTTGAGTTGGAAGGGACATTAAATATCTCTAGGTCAAAACCCCATTCCATGGTCAGGGATACCTTCCAGTAGATCAGGTTGCTAAAAGCCCCATCGAGCCTGGCCTCACAGGACCATGCCTGTCACAAGCTTCCTTCTTTTGATGGAAATCCAGCAGACAATTTGCCCTCAAATGCCTTCAGTTTCTGGCTAGTGAGACAGGGATCTGTATAAAGACCTAAATACCTTAAAGGAAAAATATCCCCTGTATTCAAAACTGTCACATTTGCTATTGCTTTATATTAACTTGAGCCTATGCAAGCACAGAACTAGCTTCTTAGATGCTGTAGAGATCCATGGATATGCTTCCTCCACTGGGACTTGCAAGACAAATTTTCTAACCCCATAGTGCAAGTACCAAGGTATTTCACACAGCAGACACCTGTTCCATACCCAGATCAGCCTCAGGTAGTGATGCACTCTGGGGCTAGGGATTTTCTCTTTGTGTAAGGAAATGCTTATGTGGCAGATAGACTTCTAAAGAAAGACATTTGTCTGGCCATGCTTGAGGACTTTGAGAATATCATAGCAAACCTCATGGACAGAGGCTAATGTATCTTAACAGACACATCTGCCATACTTCTCTGTAATTCATCATATTCCTCATGCTTATAACACCTCAGAAAATATGGTAAAAATCTGGTGTGGGCAAAACCATCTCAAAATAAATTTGCATTAGTTTAACACTGCCTCTTGTTTTGGTTTGTGAAAGCGAGGGATTCTGGGCACCTACAGTGCATACTATGCCTGGGAGTTGAGGCTCTACTTAAACCTGACAGCTATGGGATAAGAAGGTGTTTTCTTTCATCATTAGCCAGCCTTTTCTAAAATGGTAATTAGTTTCAGGAAGAGAATTTCAAAATCTGTCATGGATGTGTTCCTGTGAAAAGCTTTCATGTTCATGTTGTCTGGCACTACACATCACACAGCTACCTCCTCCTGAGTAGGTCCCAGTGTCATCTGTTTAGTTCTTTAATTCAGATCATAGGATAATATGATGGGGGCAAAGAGGAAAAAAGAAAAGCTGTTGAGACAAAGGGGAATTGCAATGTCAAATGCAAAATATATGTTTTACAATATGTTATTCTTCTGCCTTGTGCAGTATCTTTAATACGCATCTACACACCACTATGGAGAAAACACTCTGAGCCCAATACGATACACACACCTTTCATTCATCTACACAGGTTCCTTTAACATTTTAGATTTTGAAACAAGATCAGGTATGTATATTAATTTGCATACAAAAGAACCCAGGTACTCCTGTTTAAATGTAGATCTGGGGTGGTTTAGCCTGGAGAAATGGAGGCTCAGAGGAGCCCTTGTCATTCTCTACAACTCCCTGCAGTGGGTTGAGGTGGGCCTCTTCTCCCAGGCAACAGCACAAGAGGACACAGCCTCAAGCTGTGCCAGGGGAGGTTCAGGTTCATCAGGAAGAATTTCTTCACTGAAGGGGTGGTGAGGCATTGAAATGGCTGCTCAGGAAAGGGGTGGAGTCACCATCCCAGGAAGTGTTGAAGAAACAACAGGATGTGGCGCTTAGTGCTGTGTTTTAATTGACGGGGTGATGGTCAGTCAAAGCTTGGACTTGATGGTCTTGGAGGTCTTTTCTGACCTTAATGATTCTGTGAATCTAAATAAAATGGCATATATGGTAAAAAAAGAGAAAGTGTGGATTCTGTGTAAATTTTCATTTCATGTTCTTCAAACAGGGTTAGCTAAGAGAATGAAGTTTCTTTTTGGGAGAAAGTATTCTCAGGCAAAAGGAAAGGTCAGGTGTGTAATTTACCTGTGACCATACATTTCAGGAAAGGATTTCTTCAAAGACTTCAAATACATAATTTCAGCAAATTTGAAATACTGTCATAGAAGCCTGTAAAGTAGTGTAATGCCATTTTACATTTATGTACAATTAATATAGCAGAAATTAGTGCAAATAAAACATAATAGAAAATTGAAGATTTCATTTTCATTTAAATAAGAACACATTATTAATACCATTTTAGAGAATGAAAACATAATTTGTCTTTTTTCGGGGAAGATTTTTACATTCTCATTATGCAGTTCAATGTGAATATAAGTAGCTCTCTAATGAAAAAGCTTTATTGGTAAAAATATTTGCACAAGCTTCAGTCCTTATGTTACAAGGGTGGATAAGTGCAAGCAGCAGAAAATTATGCTGAAAGAATGAAATAATTAACTAAAAGGAATTTATATCGATCATATTTAATTATCTGAGTGTTTGTAATCTTGCTAGTATTATTCTGTATTGGTTCTGACAGCATCTTACATGTAGGACTATTCAAAGAAAAGGCTCAATTGAGGATTGTGTTCAAATCTGTAATGCTTTAAATCCCCATGTCTTCCTTTTTATGAAAAAGCCCTATTACTAGAACACTTAATGGGAATTCTGGAATAATTTGGATCCAAAGGGAACTTTAGAGATCATTTTTTCTAACCTCCTGTTCGAAGCAGGCTTAGAACAAATCAAGTTGCTCAGGACATTGTCCAGCAGGATATGAGTATTTCCAAAGATTGAGATCCCATCTTTCTGAGCACCTGCTCCACTGTTTCACTATTGCAATGATGACAAAAACTTTATTAAGCTCTAACAGGAATTTCCTAAATTGCAGGTCATGTCCAGTGTGTCTTGTCCTTTCACCTTGTTCCTGGAGTCTAGTTCTGACTCCTTCATATGCTCCCATAGGTTGTTAAAATAACATTAAAATCCCATGTGAGCTTTTTCTTATCCAGGCTGAGCTAGCACAGCTCTCTCAGTTTCTTCTTGTCCAGGATTTGTCTACTGAGAGAAGTCCAGGCTGAATTCCCTGCTCAGTTATGTAACATTTAAAAGTCCATTACCTTTTCTGTCAAAAAGGTCTTCAAGTGTTGCAGCTGGGCTACTAGGTTCTTCCCTCCGCTCATAAACTTTGGCCTCCTCCATTCTAAGTGGCACCCTGATCCTCATCCTGCATATAATTCTACATGGCTGCTCTAATCACTTAAGTAAATAAGTCTTTAGTGAAATGAACAGATTCATAAGCATTTGCCTTGTAATTAATTTGTGGGGAAAAAAACAAGTTTTAATATTCTGTATGTTTTTCCTATGCTCCCCTATAATTCAGGAGAACCTATAAGTCAGTTAAACACTGTGTCTACTATTTCCTTTTTTAATTTGAGGATCATAAGAAGCAAACCACAAATAAAAATTCATATTGCAAAATTGTTAAATCTTGTAACAAATTGAGAGAATTTGTGACTTTTCATTTTTCCTCCCTTAGTTTAGCTGAGAAGAAAGGGACAATTTATTGCCCAGTTCGTTACTTACAGTATTCAAGATTGTGGTCAAGATTAGATAATAGTAAATTATGGGAAATATTGCTGCTTACATCTCATTACTGTTTTATTCCCTTGGGGAGGCAGAAGGTTGTTGAATTTTTTTTAATTGTGTGGGTGCATTTTTTGAAGACCAAGGCCAGTGACTAAATTGAGCCCAAAATAGTGCAGCCAGCAGCTTTGCAAAGAGTTCTGCCAGAGCGTCTCCAATTGCCTTTTACTGCCATAGACTAGAGCCTTCCCTGAAGAACTTATCAATCCCATTAGAATGCATTGAGGTCCTCTTGGGTGGACATGCAAGAACTAAAGTGTAAGCACAAATTTAACTTTCTCTGAGAGCTAAGACAAGAGTCAGCCCATTTCAAATAAGTGTTGCTACGTTAATCTGGTGCACCAAGGCATAGCTCCATTTTTTGCAGTCAGTCAGTCAGTCACCAGTGTTCCTCCTCTGCATCAGCAAGGTCTCTCAGTGCAGTGCCTCCTTTGACCTGGGGTGTTCTTGGGTTTGATGCTATAACCCTCACTTGCAGAAGCTCAGATAACCTGATGGTGGAGTTCATACAAAGCTAAAAACTGAGAAAGAAGTAAGCAGAGTTTTTTATGATGTCACTGTAAGCAAATCTCAAAGCATGTGCTGGATACTTGAATTCAAGAAAGAAAACTTAGGAGCAAAAGTAGATGAGGTATGTGTCTCTGACTTCAGCTGTACCTTACTTTTCCTTCATCTTTTCCTTCTCATTTGCCATTCATCTACATATTCTCAGATACTGTTTCTCAAGTTATGCCATACTTTTTCTGTGAGCTACAAGTGATACTGGGATCTTTTCAAATAACTCTTCCTTTTGGCTCTGATCTCTTGTGGTGCCAACAAACCAATCTACTGGTAACAAAAAAGTGCAAAACGACTGCTGAAGTTCCTACATGCAGTGAGTAAAAAGCTAAGTTAAAGAACCACAGAAATCAAAACTGATTCTTTTCATTCTAATAAAAATCAAAACCATTTTTGTTAACCTCCACCTTACTGTAAAACATTTGCACTCTTTTGCACTCAATTCCCTTAGCTCTGTAAGTCAAAGGAATCCTTCCCCCCACAGCTTTACTTGTATTCTTTTCTCCTCCCTTTACAGTCACTCCTGGTAGTGTTGGAATGTCTTCTTGGTCTGAAAGTTCATCCAGTGTCTCTGTGGCCAAAAAATGAAAGCCACAGTGAATGAAAGGGATGAAAATTAAATTCTGTGATATCAAGAACATTGTTTCCAGAACTTGAGCATCATCACAGCATTTTCCTAAAGTTTGTTCTGTTTTCTTTATCAGAGAATGCAAGAGTATGATGAAAATGAAATTAATAATGTTAGCATTTGCTTTGAAGCAGGAAGCTGATAATTAGAACAAAGAGAAGGCACCTAAAAGAAATTATAATAAACCACCTCTTTGTATGTGAGGTAAAAAGGCTTATGCACCTTTGGCTATATTAAAATATTCACTTAATCTTGAAATCAATCTTCCTATGTCAATGCAAAATAGATGTTAAACTTCTTAGGACAAAGAATAATTTTATCATCTAATAGAGGATTGCATACTAAGAGATCATGAGCAGGGAACTACACTATTCAGTGTTATCCTCCCACCTTTTGCTTTTTTATAATTCTCCTAATAATTATTTTTCCTGAGGTTCTTCTCTAGAAATGCTAGTCCTTGAAGTGGGGACAGCTTATAAAGTATTTTATTAAGTGTTCGCTAGTTCTTGCTGCAAAGTGTAGTGCCTTTAAAAATATTTCTCCAAACCTTATTTCTTGTCTGATAGAATACTGACAGAACAGTTTCATGTCACTGTGAAATTGTAGTCTTGAGCACATTGCATTTCAATATAAGACACATAAGTGTTAAATTGAATAACAGAAGTTCAGGTGACTTTACTATCACTAATGCCATACTGTTTCTATTTCATTTCCTTATTTCATTTCAATTGCTTCATATTTGTGGCTCAGTCCATTTGGGAGAGATAGAAAGGGTTCTGTGCAGAGTGTTGCTTATTGATAAGAGGTGTAAAGTAGACTAAAATACTAATTACTTGTAGTTATAGTTATTTAATAACACCTAAGGAAAGTTACCATTTTGATTGAATTTGATTTGCTATTCAGGTTCTGAAAACTTGTTTTCTGTAAGGACTTTTTAACAATAAAAAGCAACATAAAGAGTACAAATGAGGCATTGGGGATTCAAAGTATCCCCAAATAAAGAAAAAAAAATTCTAAAAATACAAAGTAATATTTTGAATTTTCTAATGCAGATTAGAATAATACCCAGTGTTACCAAATGTGTACCAGCTCACACACATGTAATTCTCACAATGATATGTGATGTGTGGGTTTGTCTCTGCCTTAGAGAACCCATTGTTGAAGACAGGAAAGCAATCACAGTTATTGAGAAGAATTGTTTTGTTGTTCAAGAAAAAATAATTTCAGCATAAGTTGGAAAAATGTATAAAAAACTCAATAAACAAGGAACAAGTCTGTTATCTTTGCACTTTTTTACCCACTTCCTGTGGAGAGCTTTTATCACATTGCATCTTCATGCTGAATGTTGCTGAATCAGTTACGCTTATTAAATTATTTCAGCTTGAATCAGATTTCCAAAAATTAGATATGAGTTTTCTTTTAGCATATCCTAGGCAGCCAAAATAGATGGGCAAAGTAATGAATTTAATTTATATACAAAAATTACTACTACTACTAATAATAATAACAAAGTTGATTAACACAGCTGGTATTGTAAGTAGACTAAAAAAATCAAAAAAGTGAGTAACTCTGAGTGTTAAAAAAGCAAATAATATATTCAAATCCTTTTTCCTGCATTATCTGTTGAAGAGATTGTTAATAAAAAATTTGTGGAATCAAATTTTGGAAAAAAAGTCCACACTGTGTCTGTGATAGTGGCCAGTGACAGACCTTCAGCTAAATGCAGAAGCAGAGTGAAGGAAAGGTAATGCATTCACTGTCCTCCACTCAGGCCTTAATCAGATTTTCTTTTACCAATACTAACTTTCGATATCTCATGAGTCCTAGTGCTGATGTGTTACAATATTTTCATAGAATATCCTGATGTGAAAGGGACCCACAAGGATCATTGAGTCCAACTCCTGGCCCTGCATGGGACGCCCCGAGTCACACGTGTACCTGAGAGCATTGTCCAAACACTTCCTGAACTCTGCCAGGATGGTGCTGTGACCACTTCCCTAGGGAACCTCTTCCAGTGCCCAAGCACCCACTGGAAGAACCTTTTTCTGATGTCCTACCCAAACCTCCCCTGGCACAGATTCAGGCCATTCCTTTGGGTGCTGTCACTGATCAGCACAGAAAAGAGATCAGTGCCTGCCCCTTCCCTTCCCCTCATGAGGAAGTTGCAGAACCCAATGAGGTCTGTCCTTAGTCTCTCCTTCTACAGGCTGAACAGACCAGGTGACCTCAGGCATTCCTCACACAGCTTCCCCTCAAGGCCCTTCATCTTTGTTGTCCTCCTTTGGACACTTTCTAATAGCTTAATGTCTTTTTTATATTGTGGTGCCCAAAAATGCACATGACATTCAAGGCAAGACAGAGCAGAGCCTTTTCTGGGTTTTGTGAAAATATTTACTCTTATATTTAAAAAAATCCATATACTCTGCTTCTGGCTCTTCCATTGTTGAGAAATACACATTCTTTATTAATCTATTAGTTTTCTTCGTGTTTATTATATATTTCTATCATATTCTCAGTTCAACTGCCTCCTTTTTAAACTAGGGGCTCCTTACTATGGAAGGATTACTGCTCTTCTGGTAGGATCTGCCCCTTTGATCTACCTATCATCTCTCTGTATATGTTCTCTACTCTGTGAAAATCTTTGGATAGGCATGTGTCAAAACTGCATGCAGTATTCAAAATATGGAAGCTCCATAGATCTATACAATCGTTTACTCACATTTTCCAATTTGTTCTCTATGCCTTACATAGTCGTTTCTGACTTCCTTTTGCCTTTTTGATTATACATAGTGCTAAATTTCTTGTCTTCAAAGAATCAGTGACTATCAGATTTCTTTCTTCTGTATTTTATGAGGTCATTTAGATGCAATATTGTGTGTGTATAATTATGATTATTTTTCCCATATGCATGCCTTTGTATCTTTCAACACTGAATTTCGCCCTCAGTGAATATCCAATCATTCTGCCTCATGAGATAAATTTGTAACTTTTTAACCCTATTTCTAATTATTACTACAATTTAAAAATTGTGTTTTGTTGAAGAAGATTCTGGGCGTTTTCTAGGTTAGTGTGTATATGGTAAATAGTGCAAATAACAACATGCACTTATGTAGGATAGCCACTAGTAATGTGAAAAAATGACCACTTAACCCTACCCTTGGTATCACATCTTTCTAACCAGCTGCTAAAGCATTTTATTAAAGGAGCATTCTTATTGTAGTTTAGATTCCTTTAGAGGTTTGGTGAGCAAACTGTTAAAAGGCTTTTGCAACTGTTAAGTGCACTGCACTATTGGGTGCCCCAATCCTTTCTTCATCTGAACCTTTTCTGTGATTTGTCCACAAGCAGAGAAGTAAAGTTTGAAACAATAAGTATGTAAGAAGCAGCTATTTTATCTTGCGTTACAGTAAGTGCAATAGATCAGTGCATTAATTAAAATAAAAAAATCAGCCCAATTCCTTAAGCAGCACAATTACAAATTTCATCTCACTTTGTTTAATAATATCTTGGTGATGGTAGTGTGTTGTTGGAGCTGTGTAAAGTGCCAGCATCTTATTTCTCCTTTATTTGCCTGGTGAGCAGGGAGGCATACTGATACAGAAAGGAGAGGACCACTCGGTGTGGAATGGGGAAGCAGGAAGTTTTTGTTAGATTCAAATTAATAAGCTTTTCTCATTGTTCCTAAGTTAAAATGGAAAGCACATTTTTGGCAGGGCCTGATTTCATTACTCAGTCACAATTTAAAAAAAAAAAATTATTTTTACATTGTTACATTCCTCTAACTATGGCAGTGTCCCATTGTGCCTCATTCTTTGTGCCCCGTGGTTTTTAAACAGGCAGAGAAAAGGCAGGCTAGGTCCAAAAGATTTTGGTATTTAAGTCAAGACAGGACAGAGAAAAGGGATGCAGGAAAATAGGTGGAAAATGAGCTAGACAGGCTGACAATGTAGTAGCAACTTAGCAGTTATTGGAGTTGGTTTCTGGGAGGGTTTGAGGGAGAAGTCACTGGGAAGGAGGATCTTGAGAGAGATACTGAGTAAGGCTTGCACAGGTTTTACAGAGTTGCCTTTCAACAAGGAGGCACTGTACAGGAGAAGATGCATCCATCATTGGAGAGTTTCGTCATGGTGGATAAAATGGGAACAGATTTTGATTAGCTGTTTAACTTATTACTTTCCTGGACTGTCTTTATTAATATTTGTAACAGAACAGAGTAAATGATACACAAAATCCTGCACAGTTTTGCAGGGGAAGTCTGTATTTTGTCTGCTTTGCATTTTAATATATTTTAACCATTGCACCAGTTCACTTATTTCTATTTCTTGTGCCTTGAAATTCCAACAGTTCTTAGCTGGTCTTGAGATTTTTCTGACTATCAGGCTCCTCTTACCTGGGGCTGATATAGTACATTCTCTTTCCTCATATAGTAATAGTAACACTATTTGTGTGATAAGCTGGTCTTTTTGCTTTCCCTACAAAAATAATTTCATCCTAGGTAATCATCCTGGGAGCTTCCATCTGTTTCATGTTTTCCCTTTGATTGTAGATATATCTTCCTTTAAGAAGGATGCAACATCAGATAGTAGCTATGAAGTGTCTTTTCCATGAGTGAGGATGATCAAATATTTAAACCTTTTTTTTCCCCCCAAATTTACTTCAAATATAAGAGTATGAGGGGTGGTGGAGATGTGAGGTGCCACGGTTTTGAGTTTCTTAAATCTTGTATAGCTAGACCCTCTTGGGGATTGAGAGATCCAAGGAATGGATGAGATGCAGAGACTGCAGCACTGCAACACTTTCAGGAAAATCTGAAAACTGCAGATGCTAGAAATGTTATATTCAGCTAAAGTTTACTTGATTGAGTCCAGTGGGTGTTTTTGTTCACAGTACAGAAGCCTGGCTGGTATTGCTCTCTTCCTGTAAGTTGTTTCAGATTTGGACTTTTCCCACAAGACCTATTTCCAGAATTAGATTCAGATTGAGAAGTACTGTACAGTACATTGTTACTGTCTTAAAAAATAAATCTGCTTTAGCTTGATCATGGGACCCAAGGATTGGAAGGGGAGTCATGCATGACTGCCATCTAAATATACTGCCATCTAAGGGTGAAAGAGGAAAAAAAAATCCATTTCATGTTACCACTTTGATAGGCCTGTCCTTACAAAGGACTTCCATTAAGTTACTCATGTATAAGGTGATAAGTCTCAGATTCTACTTTGAATAATATATTAGTTATTCATTACAATTAGATATGAAGGAGGGGAGACATTGAAGGATGCAAAGATCTAGGAGTTTTGTTTTACTTATGGTACTCAAATGAAATTTAACTATCTCTGATATGAAAGAGTTCAGACCATGCTCCCTTATGCATTTATGCACTATGGAGTAATTAAGAACCAGTTTTATTACCAAGTTTACAGAGTAAGCAGAGGCTGAAGCAAACACAGTGACTCCTGAGCTAGGATGGGCAAAGGCATAACACTGCTTGTGCAAGTGCTGCAGCAGGTCTTTAAGGCAGTGTACTTCATTCCCTTTCAGTCATGGGGACATGCCCTTGGGAATGGGGTGGCAATCTGTCAGCTTATTCAGGGCCAAATGTGACCCTTTATACTTTTCTGTCCAGTGACCCAATACCATGCCTGCACTTACTATTCCTGCTTTTATTGTTAGCGAGCCTTAATTTCAAAGACATTTTGAGCTTTATTCATGGATTAAGATACTGCTGAGCTTGGTACAGAACTACATCAACAGCAGTACTACATTGGTACAGAACACATCAACAGCTCCTGCCCAAATGGCTTCTCATGTAGGTGAAAGGTAGCAGGTGGATAGATGGAGAGCATGAGGAGGCTGAGGCAGTGGTGATTTGGAGTGGAAGAGTGAGATCAGTTGGGAGAGTTACAGAAAGCCCCTCCGGTGTAGCATGAGAGAAGACAAATGTTTGAAAATCTAGGGGAGGCTGGTGTAAAATTTTGTCTGTGGTGGGAACTGTCTTTTCATACTGAATAAAAGTTAACAAACAGAAAGGCTTTGAAAGTTAGTACAAGTTGGTTGTGCTTGATACATTTGACCTCTAGAAGCAGAAGGAACCTAGGTGAGATAATAAGCTCCTGAAACTTCTAGTTGAAGATATGCAAAAGATCGTTCTGGCAGATGAATATGAACTGGTTCATTGTGTTTTCTGCAGAGGAAAAGTCATTAAATTAACAGACAGGACAAGTAAAGTCTGTGGAGCAGCTGTAGGTTTTTTAAACCCATACCTTGAAGTTACGCTACAGAAGGAATCTGGAAAATTGAAATTAAGGCAAAGACAAGAGCTTGGAGAAAGGCTTGGTCTCAAACAGAGTCATGGGCCAGGGAAACAAGCCAAATAGTCCCAGGATCTGCTATCATCAGGATCACAAATGCCTCACAGAGGCTGAAGGAAAAATCAAGAGTTTTGGACATGTTGTTTTGTGATATAGCTAAGCATTTCTCAGGGAGAGACAGTGAGACTTTAGACTGAAGCAGACAGATCTGGAAAAAAAAAGAGGTATAGGCATCCAAGGCAATTCTGTAGTTTAATGAATCACTATTGTAGTATCAGATTTAAGATCTTGTCTCTGACAGGCCATTCCTGCTGAGAAGCAACAAACTCATGTGACTAATTCTCCTGAAATCAGGAGTGACAGAAAATAGTCTTTAGGAATACAAGTCAATTTGAAATGTCTCTTGAGTGTGCAGTGTGTATTCAGAGCTCCAACACAGACTATACAGTATTATATAAACTAGATTCTTGTTTTACACAGAATAAAACCTCTCCAGACTCTTCTATGCACATGAACACTGGTACTGATTTGTCAGTTCCACTGAAATCTCTCTTTTCATTTTTATTTATATGTTTAATCAGATGTAGCCTCTGATAGTGTAGTTCACATCACTTCATATCCAAGTAATCTTGTTTAATTCAGTGGTGGTCCCCAAGGATTAAGGTGCTGTTGACCATGTGTCAGTGGACTGGCAACTATCCCTTGATTATCAGACTGAAAGAGATGAGAGTAAAATACATTTAAAGTTCCAGAAATGCAGAAAAAAATGTAAATGTTAATTAATAATATAGTCACAAACTACAGTACTGATGTAAACAACATGAAAACTATGTCTGCTTACTGAGAGTTGTTTTTCTCCTTTTTTTTCCTCATCATTCATTTCTTAAGAAAATTGGCTAAGAAGCGGAAAGAGACATTGAGTAGTACTCGGCAGGAAATGACAGTGATGGTGAATTCAATGGATAAAAGCTACACTGAGCAAGGCACCAACTGTGATGAAGCTTTCTCTTTCATGGACACGCACAATCTAAATGGGAGATGTAAGTTTTTTCTTTTCTTTTCTTTCATTTTCTTTTTCTTTTTTTTTTTGAAGGTGAAAGGAAGGTGCAAATGGTTTTTAAAATATTCCTCATTACTCAGTCATGGAAAATCCATGAGACCGAGAGTTTCCCACTGTGCAGCACATTATGGTGTCTATTCAAATGAGCAAGACAGTCAGACATCAAGTATAGACTTCTTTAAAAATAATAAGGATAATTGAACTTTTTTCTGTCCATCCTTTTCTTCTGCAGAAGAACAGTGACATTACTGAAACAGTAGTTTTACCTTTCTCCAGTCTCCATTATGTTGAAAATTTTATATCTTTCATGCTGTCCCACATCCCTCAAATGCTTCCCTTGTTCATGTTTTTTTTGACAGTACAAATTTATTTTTGAATGTAATAACTTAATAATGATAATCTGATTGTCTTATTATTTGCAATTCTAGATTATGCTCTTTCTGTTGCTTGTGCAAAGGAAGAATCAGTGGATTTGTCTGTTCTGCAATTTCATAAGATATTCTCTAATATCCTGGGCCTTCTTGGATCTACCCTGAAAATAAATAAGATTTGAGTTATAAAATTTCTTGTATTAGAATTTTAGTCAAGGTCTCACTCCTGTCGGAGGGTTGGCACTAAGCAGAAACCATGAAAAAATAATGCTTTTTTATAATTGTTTAAAAGACTTACTAGGTTCAAAAAGTTGTTGGTTTGGTTTTTTTTATTTTGGTTCTTAAGGAACCTCAGGGATTTTGTATGCCATTGGTTTTTTTAACATCTTCGTAATTTGTCAAAGATTAAATTTTTTTCAAGTACTAACAGTATGCGAGGCCCAACTCTCACTCTTTAATAATATGCTTAAGAATTTATCTTTGATGAGCTCAGTTGTACAAATGTGACAGTGTTCACAAGGGTTCCTGGATGAGGGAAGAGACAAAAATATTGACTCCATGTTCAGAAGGCTTGATTTATTATGTTATGATATATATATTACATTATAACTATACTAAAAAAGAATAGAAGGAAAGGTTTCCTCTCAGAAGGCTAGCTAAGAATAGAAAGGAATAAAAAAACAAACGTCTATGGCTCGGACAGAGAGAGAGAGCCAGCTCTGCCGTGAGTGGTCACTAAATCTAAACATCTACACGAGACCAATCACGGATCCACCTGTTGCATTCCACAGCAGCTGATAACCATTGTTTACATTTTGTTTCTGAGGCCTCAGCTTCTTAGAAGGGAAAAAATCCTAAGAAAGGATTTTCACAAAAGATGTCTACTCCAGTACAAACACTCTGTGAGGTTTATACAGTGAGACTTTTCTCAGCAGCATTAGGCTCAGAATTTGCAATGTTAATTTGCATTTGACTTACTTTTGAAATTGGTTTGAAATAGATGTTTCAAATCAGACCTGCCTTTCTGGTGAGAATATACCCCTGCAGTTAATGAGATTGCTTATTTCTGTGAAGAGATCAAGAGGTTTTTACTTCGTCTTCCATCATCATGGTACAGTTTTCCAGTGGTGCTACTGAATGGTCATAACTACAAATGAAACTGCGATGAGTTCCTGGGACTAAATCCTCCTCATGTTGAACCACCTCAGACCTCTTTGAAATTGTTGCCGTATATACTGCTCCCGTTTTTATACTGCTCAAGGGCTAGAACCTCTAATTAGACTTTCCATAAGAAACATGGTCACCAGAAGGTGCAGCCTGACAGTCTTCAGGAATAATCTTTGTGTAAGACCTTGTACACAAGAGGTTTAGAGCATTCCTACTTCCTATGAAAGTTCATTACCCTGCCTGCATTCTCACCTAGCAAGTTTTATTACCTGCAGCAGCCCTGACATCCACTAATCTCTGAATCCATACCCAGAAGAAGTATCACCCTGTTCTGACTGTCAAGGAAATGTAATCTCCTCATTCTGGAGGAACCAAAGGGGCATGGTCTCAGATATAATAATTGATAGGATAAAGGATAAATATCTGCATTATTTAAACCAGTTTTGAGATATTCCCATATTAACAAGGGCTAGTAACTGTTTGCCCTGGAAGATGAACTGGAAAAAAGATGGATGAAAGCCAGCAGGAGTAATCTCACTACTCATCCAGCAGATCCTGTCTTCCTCAACTCTGTTTTGTTTCACAAATTCCTGTTAGTCTGTTTACAGGTATCCAGAATATGCTTACATTCCCTGGTCACTGACTTTGAGATGTGTGGACAAGCAGCTAAGGTGGAATTTGCAAGGAGCTTTGCTTAAAAGCCTCTAATGACTCCTTAGCTGAACATCCTGCAAAATGTTGTGATTAACTCCTGTTAAATCTATCTGTGTTTACTCTGGTAATTTGCATGATATTTGTATACTAGGGGCAAACTGAACTTAATTTGTCCCCATTGGTCTTTCCCATTGGTTTTACAAATGGTTAAGTGATTAAATACCAATGTGAGCATTGGTCCGTATATCACTCCCTGAAAACCACCTTTAAACAAAGAGTAATATTCAGGGTCTATTAGAATCTCTATGCACACTATCCACCTGTCTAAACAAATCAAATAAAAAAAGGAGAGGAAAAAATAAACTACAGTAGAATATATATTTGCATAAGGTATTTACAGTGTTGTAAGGAAAACTTATTAATGATCAAAGCTTCTGTCAAAAACACCTCTTGTCGATGTGATGTGTTGTTTCAAGCATGAGTATTCAGTCTAATCTAGTGATTTAAGAAGTGTATTTCCCATCAGCAATCAAAATGTTTTCTCCAAGCATTTCTTTTTAGAGAATTGATCAAATTCAGTAAGCTATTTCATTCACTAGACTTGCCTGGTTTTCCCTAGGTCCTGATTCCAGTGCAAGAAACACAGCAGGATGAACTCTAAGTCAAGTCAATGCCATCTGCTTAAGTAGCTGCATATCATATCTCTGTCTATAACCAGCTTTGTTTCTCTTTGCAGCTGTATCTTCACCATCTTCATTTACAATGAAAACTAACACACTGAGCACAACAGTGCCTAATTCTTATTACCCAGGTAACCAGTTTTTTTCTTGTTTTCCACCTTCTATAGACCTTTCCATAATAAAAACATACATATTTATGTAATTATACTTCTTGCCATCAACATTTAATGTATATATAAGAAACATACCATTTGCTAACAGCAGCTTTCTGAAAGAAAACTCGGGAGCATGTATCAATCATTTACTGTTTTCTCTCTTTTTACCTTTCCTGCATTGACCTGCTTATGATGTATGACAGATCCATTTGTGCCAACTGCAATTTTAGGTGAGAACATTTCCCTTTATCAAAGTTCATTGCTGAAGTAATTTCAGATGTTGCAGTTCTTGGGGAGCAGACAACAGTATGCAAAATGCTGGAGCTTTCTGCTAAAGGGAGGGGTGGTAAACTTGGCTACACTGAGGTGCTAAGGGCAGTTATCAGGTTTGATTACTACTGTCATAGTGCAAGTCAGGGGAGAAAAGACAGAAATAATTTTAACAAGTGGATTTGCAAGGAAATGTTTATGCATGTATTTGGAGTGACACAAAAGAATTTGATTATCACAGCAATTGAAATAGTTTTCCTCATTTTTTTTTCTGTTTTAACTCAGAAGTGAAGATGTCACTTCTTAAAAATAACTTTTTTTCCTAGTTAAACTGCTCAGGATACAGAAAATCAGACAAAATACAGTTCAGCCCATCTACCAGCTGTCGTGTCTTCTGACAATTCTGCAGAGTTTCTGATGAGCTTGTCAAAAAGTGAAGTTTCAAAGAGAAGATGGTATTTTGAACAGCAAAATCATAACATGACGCTTAGAGTATATAGTTTATTTGCATCAGGTGTCACAGGGATGAAATAAAACAGTAAAACTGTAGGTTAAAAACATACAGTTAAAATGTAAAGCATTTCCACTTGGAATTTAGGAAAATCTGTTATTGTCCAATGTCAAAAAGAGAGAGGTTTCTGCACAGTGATAAGTAGTAAGCATGAGGTGCTTTTGCATTTTCAGTGCTTAACTCTAACCCCTTCGTGGCTTGTATTCATTTACACCTCCTTCCCGTGCTGACTTTAAACTAAACAGGGGCAGGTTTTAATAGCAATTCAAAGCATAACAGTGCACTGTAGCAGGAAATCAAACTCCTTAAGTGTTAAGCCTATTCATTTACTTGTTTTCCAGTCTATATTTTCACAACAAATATTTTCCTTTCTCCTCTTTTTTCTTCCAGTCACTGTAAAAAATTTAAGACTCCTTATCTGATTCCTGCCCTTGAACTGTAAATTAAAAAGGCTTACATAGACATAGAGTGAAGCATATAAGAAGTAAAAGTTTAGGAAGTAATCTTTTAAATTTGTTATTGTGAAAGTATATTTAGTGCAGTGCACTTCAATGTGATAACTTTGAGAAGGAACTTTGCTGGTTTTATACATTATGTAAATCTGGAAGAAGGTAATGGTAGTGGCTGTAACAATGTAATAATCTGCATGCAAATGAAATTTGCAGTGCCTTTTAACTGCCTGAGATGTTAGATTTTTTTGTGTGCTTTAGCATTCATTCAGCGCTTCATGCAGTAGATGTTCTTTCTGACCTTGTGGGTGGGCAAGGAGAAAAGTACTATTATCAGGAGAAAAACTTTGAGATTTCCTATCTGTATTATTTAGTTAATGCTTTCTTCAGTTATTTTTGTGATCCTTTTCTATATAATAAGATTGGTAAAATTATTTGTTAGCTTTTTTTCCCCCAAGAAATAATCTCTAAGTACTTTAGCTATCAGGCAAACACACACTGGGAAAAATAAATTATTTGATTTTACTAAGTCTGTAAAATCTTTTAATTAGTTAGGTATGTATTTTATGGCCTACTACAGCAAACCCGTGCTTACTTATCTCAGAAAATATTTCAGTTATTTCACTGCATGAAATAAATATTTTTAACCTTACATGTTAAAAATTTAGTACCATTTTATGAACGGTGTTCCATTCAGATTAGATCTCTCTCCCAATATGTGTTTATGACTCTCTGTACAGAAATAGTGTTGTATCTGAGGTAAATCAAATTAACTGCGCTTGAGCTGGTAGGGGAATACAGCTGTTAACAAAGTATGCAGGTTTTTAATTACAAGTAATACCTGCTCTTGCTGTCTTCTACTGTCCAAAGAAGTTGTGTTAAACAGCAGGATCAAGCCTGTAGCTAGAACTAAATGATCTTCTCAGTGTGACCTCCTGGAAAGGGTACAAATCTGGTGAATGGTGTTGAGTTCAGCTTTCAAAATCTGATGGAAAAGCCACAGCACACTTACTGTTTCCAAATATATTATTTAATAAATGTTGTATAGCTCTATGGGAATGGGTAAGTGTACAGTAGGACAACTGCAGCTGTAGGAGTATTTACGCCAGGCAAACTTCCCATTGCCCATGAACACTGCATCTGGAGGAGCTCACCCTTTGAAAAACTCACAGCCTGAAAAGCTCATGCTGCAGTGTTCAGAGGCGAAATAAAAAACTGTAGTATGTGGCTCCTAATGTACTATATAAACCAAGGATTAAAACCACTTTATTTTAAAAAGCTCAAATGATAACTCCTTCTGTATTAAGGCAGCTATAAGAGGTAAAGAAATGGAGAGAGGAAAATTAGTCTAAAACTAGGGAGCTTGCAGGAAAGAGATTCATAATTATTAAAATGATGCTTGCATAGTGCAAGACTTTGATAGCTTTGCCTTCATCTTAGGTACTAACAGTCTGTGTTGCAAAGAATTTTGCAGTTTGCAAAGAAAAAACAAAAAACCTCACGTTTTCTAACCTTTTTCTAAAATTGAAATAAGCAACCCAAAAAATCATTATCAACTTTCTACCTTTTTTTTGTCTTTTGTGTCTTAGCCACCTTGTAGTTTTCAGGTGCCATTTCAGCAGCAACATACTGTACCTACACTTGTATACCACGCTTCATGCCATGCATCCCAAGGTGCTTTGCAGTACAATTTTATACCACATCAGACAAAAGTTGTAAAATTTATGACTAAAAGATTAATCCCTTTCCTCTGCATTAGACCAGATTAGCAGACTGACAGGAAAAGGAGTGAAATGGCCATACCCATAACCATACATTTATCTCTGCTGTTTTTGATTTAGGCGTCAATGCACAGTTCCTGTTGACTGTATGCTTAGTGAGGACGAGATTTCATTTGTCTTAGTGGGAATTGAGAGGGCCTCAAACCATCTTTGAAATACAATTTCTTGAGCTTTCTGGCTTTATTGTCAATTTTCAGTAGTACAACTAAGACAAGAATCTCACCTTTAACAAGGTGTGTTCATATTTTTGGTGTGTATGTGAGAATCTGGGACCTTTTCATATGGAGTATTTGTGGAACCTCCTGCTATATTACATCTAACTTATGAATGTGGAAATATTATTTTAAGGCTTCCCTTTCATATGGCTTATTTTTAAAAGTAATTTTTTTTATAAATACCTTATTTTATAAATATGATACAGATTTAGGTTTGGTTTTTTTCGGTACTCACTCAGGGAGGAATAGCTTGAATAAATCAAAGCATCCTATTAACAATATTGGTTAAAATTAAAAAACTCTAAGATACATAAAATTATTATTTGAGTAAATAGATAAAATATTTGTGATGATTCTTGGACCTTAGAATTTGGGGTGGGTTTTTTTTCTTGTCAAGTCTGAACAAATTTTTAGATTCCATCTATACAGGAAGCAAGTCATATTGCTTCCTTAGGTAGAGTGCTCTTTCACATTTATTTACTTCTAAGTAGAGGTTTTGATCTCAGTTCCATCTGTGTGAATTGACTCACAGTATGACATCTTGGTTTTAGTAAATCTAATTTCTACTGTGAAACTGAGATCAGAATCTGACTCATTTAGGGAATCATTCTGTAAAGACTAAACTAAAAACATTAAATTACCTGTAATTATTAATGTAGTACTGTTGCTTATGCCCTGTTTCCTTTTTCTCCTCCTCTTTTTTTCTCCTGATATGTATCTTCTTAAAAGTGCCAATCAATGGTAAGTTGCCCATTTGCCCCATGGAAGAGATGTGGAGGGTTGGGAGAAGTTTGTGTCTCATAAAAATTTTAACCAGCCCACGGGGGTCTCCTGTTTGTTGGCTTGCATGTCAGTTGACATATAACATTCCATGCCTAATGTGGTGGCTCATGATACACCGTGGTCCTAAAGCATGTTCAGCAGTCAGTCAAGACCTTTTTCCTTACCAGATGATCCTTTGCATTTGTCCTCTTGTAGTTTGTCTCCAAGTGTCATTTTCAGATCTACATTTCCATTGCAGTCCTAGCTTGATGAACCCATAAGCCATTTTGTGCATCTTTTTATTTTGCTCACTCCAAACATTTGCTCTAAATTTGCAGTGTAAAATACAGCACTTCAGTAGTTTATGAAAAATACAAGTCCAGTTTCATTCCATGGGACTTGTTGAAGTTTCAGAATGAAACTTCCATGCAGTTTAAAATGAAATGCCTGTTTTAAAATTTGTTTGCAATCAGCTAGCAACATTTAAAACAATATTAGAGTTTGGACTGCTCTGCAATGCTTCCATTGTAGAACTATGGACTTTGCCTCATTACAATCAGTCTTGCGATTTCCGTGTGTAAACTGCTCATGGATTTACTGTTCTTCTGGTGTAGCCTTCACAGACAGAACCAATGCTGATGGTGTCAGATTTCTGCCATTCCTCTAGAAATCTTTGTAGTTTCTATTTCTTCTAATAAGTGAAAATGAGACAGCATGTGATGAGATACTCTTTTTCTAGATGAAACCCACACGATGGGCAGTGACACAAGCAGCCTGGTCCAATCCCATACCTATAAGAAGCGAGATCCAGTGGATGTGCCCTACCAGACGGGACAGCTCCATCCAGCCATCCGTGTAGCTGACTTGCTGCAGCACATCACCCAGATGAAGTGTGCAGAAGGCTACGGATTTAAAGAGGAGTATGAAGTAAGTGTCCGGTCTAAGGATCTGATCATTATGTCTTCTGGACCACTGGTTGTATGTGTCTGATGCTGAGATTTTACCAGTGTGCACACTTCTTGCATTTTACAAGGGATGGTGTTTTTTTAGAACTTCACATGTTGTCATGCCAACTTCGCGTTATAAAAATTGCTTAAATATATAATTGTTTAAACTGGTGTTTCTATTATTAGATTTCCAAAACCCATGCTTCAGGCCACTTCCAAAGTCACTGATGACATTTTTTCCCCCTGGAACATAGAAAACAATTAATTCCCAGGAGGACCTAATCACTTGTCAACTTTCGTTTGCGTGGCTGACTTAAACAAGTTTGTTCCTGTGAGGTTTTTTTATGCCACTGTTACTTAAAAGTGATGGAATTGAAATTTCTTGTGCTTGGAAAAGATTTGCTCATCAGCCAAAACCTTTTATACCAGCATTAAGCCTAGAGGAAAGCTACAATTAATTTATTTAAAAAAAATAAAATCAAGACCATAAAATGGAATTTATAGTGCAACCAATGACGTGGATTTTTAACTATAGTGGATCAAATGATTCTGCTGAGAAACAATTTCCAGAAAAATCACTTAATTTTCAGCTTACCAAGCTGATGAATGGCATCCCATTACAGACAGTAGGTGTAGTCATGACTAATGCCAGTAGATGCAATACATCAGGGTGCAGTTTGTTAATAGTGGCAGGGAAGGAGGACTTTAAATAGTGAAGCTGGAACTGGAAAACTCCTCTTTATATATGGAAATGGTTATAATCACAATGAACTGTTAACTAGCTATATATTTGAGAGTTTTTTCCATTGAGCTACTGCAGTAATATTGTTTTTTCTCCATATGCAGTGAATGCCCAATATATTCTAGCACTGCAAAGGCTGCAAATCTCTTTGTTTACATTTCTGTCAGACACATACTGTCCTCTTTATAAATTTGAACTAGACAACAAAAGAATTTCTTCCTTATGTATGACCAGAAGGATAAATGTCCAAATGAAAAGGAAGGAATAGTTTGACAGGGGATTTGTTTTGAATGAAGTCTCATAGATGGTTTTTGTTCTAACAAGACAGCAGGATTATATAGTCTCACCAGGGAAAGAGTTTGATTCAGGAATTCACACAGGATTCACTACAAAAATAAATCTATGGAACAGAACAGAAAGTAAACTAGCACATTGCCCATTAGGAGCACTTCAGAGGAGTGCAAGGATACAGAGCACTTGCTGTCATGCATAGTTTTAATTGCTTTAAAATAAAACTTAATAATTAGGGCCACTATTCTCAATAATTTGGGCAATAGTTCACCATCTAAGCACATATATATAGTTTTAAGTCCTATTGGTGTCGTGCAGAAGTTTTTGGTGTAGCACAACTGATGCAAAGGATGAATGTTGAAAAATCGTCTTTGAACAATGGCAGGCTGGTACTTCCCCCCTCACTGCTCAGCTCTGCATTAGGATTTACCCCCTTGGGATACTGAGTGTCTATAACTCCCAATACTCGTGGGCTTGGAGGAGCACCCTTTTTGGCAGGATTCTACCTGTTTGTTCTCCTGGGAGAAGGCTCCTGTTCCCACAAGAAGGATCAGGCCCTTGCTTTTGGCTGGAGAGATCAATACTGTGCCTGTCTGTAGAACAGAGCACATGCAGACATGTCCTTAGGGGCACACCAGTAGCAACTTCACTGCTGCTTTCCCATCTGTTTCTTGGGTGTGGAAAGAACAGGAATGCACTTCTGGGAGCTGTGGATGTAAATGCAGCCCTTCATTTGCGGCCTAGTGATGCAGCCCTTCATTGCAGCGAATGATCAGGATTGCACAGAAATCCTGAAACCTCGGGAAATTTCCACCTAGCTAGTCTGCAGTGGATCTTTGAAATCCTTTCTGTCCCCTGCCAGACCCTTTAGAAAGGAGAGATTTTTGCTTGGTTCCAGTGGTTTTAGATGTTAGACTGGCAGGATATCATTGGCCTGATTTCCCAAGTACCCCTGCACTGATTGTACATTATTTAATCTCTTCCCAAGTACTGCAGCATGGGAGAGCTTTTACTGGTCATGAAGGAGCCTCCTTGCTCATCTTCTTTCTACATTAAAGAAACAAAGTAACTAGAAAGGGGAAAAGTGTTTTCCTCAATTCATCACATCTTCCTCCTTACATATGTCACCTCTTGGTTTTAGACTCAGTACTTTCACAGGGATTTCACTTTATCCTTTCTCAAAAATGTCCATTGTCAAAGGGCCATAAAACCAAGTAACGAGATTATCTGCTCCCTAAACAGATCAATTAGGCTACTAGAGGTTAGCATGGTTTGGCATACCTAGAGCAGAAGCAGATAAATTCATTAAAGTCTTACAATTTCAGATAAGTTTTATTTTTAATGCTGTTTTTGGATCAACTTAAATTGGTGACTCTTCAGTGTAAAGTGGTTCTCTGCCAAATTAAGGCGAGTTGACATAAGACAGTTCCAAATCAATTTCAGAGTGTCTGCGCAGGAGCTTGGACTGGTTTAACAAAATTGATTTGAAAACACACCTTTAATTAAACCAGTGCAACTTTGTGTAGATAAAGCCTTGAAAAATCAATTTCACATTATGTTCCATGACAGGGAGTTCTGAGCTTCTATTATCTCAAAACCAGAGGTTCCTTTGAAAAGCCAAGATTTGCAAAGGGTGTCCTGCTCAGATCAGCCTCACTTACTGTCACTAACAGGGCTGTGTCAATAACAGAATTTTAAAAAAGGTTCCTCCATGTAGCTTTATCTTCAAGGCTTTCCTCCCAATCGTCTGTCTCATCTTCCCTCTCCTCCCCTTCTGTTGAACACATCCTTTCTCAAGGTTTTCTGGCAGTTAACTGTTTAAATCCAGAAATTATTTTATATCATTAAAGCAAAACTATTTAAAATACAGTAATGTTATATACTGTCAAGATAAACTGCACTGCATATGTTCCCTCTGTGCTGCATGGCCTTCATTTTGATGTGTTGCACCAATGTAACTGTACTAATGTCTAAATTATCATAGTCAAATAGATGAATACAGGATCAGGTGCCTGTCAAGGTCAGGAACATGAAATATATTATCTAATGTGTGTTAAACAATTCATTTCAGTTTAGCACTTCAGTTTAGCACCTGTTAGAGATTGGTAAAAGCATTTAAAAATATATTTTAAAATAGCATAAAAAGATGGATAATTTAAAGAGAAGTTGAAGATGAGTGTTGAAAATAATTGGGGATATGAAAGAAATTCTGTCTTAATAGCAGTCTCTTCATTTAAATGGAACTTCAGAAGATTTGCTAATGTAGATATGCTAAGGTAGATGTGGTTATCATCAGTAAAACCTAACTCACTGAAAAAAAATTCATTGGCCAGTGGAATATCTGGGATAAATACAAAAGTATTTTAAGAAACAAAATAGGGGGGAAAACTCTCTGAAACCAGTAGACATACAGATCCTTATTTGGGGAGGCAGAAAGTATTACAGACAAGCAGGAAATTTTTCATGGAGGATGTTTGCCCCATAGGTGCCTACTTGAATTATTTTTCTCCAAACCACTCTTAGAATAATGTCCGACTTTGAAAGAAGTCTGATAAAATTTCCATTTTCTGCTGTCATGCAAAGCCATAACAGAATCCTGTCACTCAAACCCAGTCTCCAGTTGCATCTTTTCTTTTTCTTTGGTTCCAGCTGGAAGACGAATTTGCTGCCACATGACACTTTTAAGACTTGTGCTTCTGGCACCCTGTTGTGAAATCTTGAAAATAGTAGGAAAATTGAGTATTTTTTTTAATGTTATGTTATTACAGCTACTGGTAGGACCCAACTAGCCCTATTTTTTTCCTGCATGTTCCTTGTGACTCCAACTAATTTATCTCACCTCCAACCTGTACATTTATATTACACCTTTTTCTCTGATTTTATTTGATATTCTGCAACACCAGCTGAGACAGTCAGTACCATAATCAGTACAGGTTACTTTCTATCCCACAAGACACAAGTTACGCAGAAAACAGAAAGACTCTGGAACACTGGGTGAGGATGGGGGCATTAATTCACAGTGTAAATACAGGAAGGACAGCATCTGTGTCTTCAAGAACCAGGGGCAGGTAACTGTTTCTCTCCTGTTTTTGTAATACAAAGGAAAACTCATTAGGCATCATAAACGTAACAGAGATGGAGATAGAAGTGAAATAGGGGGAACCTGTCCAGTGAAAATGGCATGGAAATTTGTTAGAAATACTCATCCATAGAGATCACTGCTATAATTTTTTTTCAAGTTTTTTCAATCATCTGTTCAGATGGAGCTCAGAACAATTTCAGAATGACCAGTTTAATTTTTAATCTTTAATATTGGAAAGTTGCAGTGGTTTGCTTAAGCCATACCTTTGGTTTAAGCCATACCTTCAAAGAACTTTGTTCAGGCATAACCATTTTCTTCACACTGCTGTGGGATTTGCAAAAGCCTTCCAACAATACCAGGTAACTTGTGTCTGGATGGGATTATCCCAGATACTTGAGCACTGGAAAACCTGGCCCTGTGGAGATCGTGTAGGGAGGCTGAAGGCGGTAGTAAAAACAAGCAACTGCCTTATCCACAAAGCATGTTTTGGCTTGTAAATCCTAAGGTACTCCAGATCAATACCAAACTGTTGATATAAAGTAATCCCAAACCTGAAACGACATTCACAGGTGAATAGCCTATGTTAGTAGTGACAGCTTCCCAGTGCATGCAATATCCATTTAAGTCTCGTAGAAGAATGGGTGTCTTCCAGTTTTTGATCAGCCAGAATCAGTTGTCAGCAATTTTAACTGTATGGGAGTTTGGGATTTTTTCCATTAGGAGGAAGGACACTTATTTTGCTGAATGTCTGTTGTTGTCAGCGTGTTTTTTGCAATTCTAAACCTGGCCTTTATCACCCTGAATTTCTCTTCTTAACAGATTTCACATGGAGGAGAAGTGCTGTCATAGTGCTTAATATCATTCACATGACACTGCCTTATGTCACAGTGTGGTTAACTGCCCAGTGATCAAGATGTCCCACAACTTTCTAAATCACACGGTTTTCCTCTCCCACTCTTCCTAAGTGCATTTTCCTCCAATTTAAATAAAAGTGCATGTATATGCAGAAACAGCTCTCTAATTTGTTTTGTTTAAGCAGGTTTAATTAGAATTTATTCTTATCACAGAAAATAGATTTAGGCAGGTCATGGCTTCATTAGAAAGGCTTTGTGCTTTTATCTGTTTGAATAGTAAAATTGCAGAGGTGTACAGAGTAGAGCATTTCCAGTATCCTTAGGATTACTCTCAGTGGGGTGTAGGCAGCTGTTTGCTCATGCTGTGATTCAGCTATTCTTGGTACTGATCAGTCTGTGATTTACTTGGGTATGGACCTCTTGTTTTCTTTTCTCAGCTGCCTAAACAGTCTGAACTGTGTGTGATCTCAGGCAGCAAGGACACCTAACAAGAGCAAGGATACCTAATTCAGCCAAATTTTTTTCTTCATGAAAGTCTGCCAGACTAAGTCTTGTATGTAAAGTTTAGACCATGTTTTAATAAAAGCCTGGTAGCTTTAAAGTGCATCTTTGATGACCATGGTGTCTCTCTAAGCAGTTAAAACAGAGACTGGTGGTATTGATCCATTCAGAAAAATGTTGGTCCACTCAAAAGTCGTAAGATATAGATTCTTAAGCTGATCAATGGAATGGATAAACAAGTGCAGGTTGTTCTTGTGTAGAAACTCTGGCAGCTATTTCAATCATTCCCTGCTTCTTCTGAGTCTGGTAGTCCTGGTTCATGCTGAGGCAAACATATGAATGAGTACAAAATATGTCAGCAAGAAAAAATGTGCTGTAACATGTCATTTTTCTTGTCCTGAAGATGCCCTGGGAGTCTTTTCCATGATCTGATATTTAGCAGATATTTGTTTTGTATCTCAGCATAGCTGAACTGAAAATCTAAAGCGAATTTAAAGCATGATAAGCACCTCTGATGTTATTCCTGATCCTTAATGAGTGAGTCTGCAAAACCATTTAAAATGGATAATTTTAACTGTTGCATGCAGTTTTGTGGATGTGCCTCTGGCACTTCATTATCCCATGGTAATTAAGTTTCAATTTGCTTTAGGAGATTGTGGGGTTTTTTTCCCATCTTGAGTCCAGCCATCACAGCAGTCTTTCACAACTGGTTTTAATCTTCCTCCCCTTTTTATTGACCTATGACTCCATCATTAGGATCTTTTATTCTCTGAAGACATGGCAAAATCTTTCTCAGTTTATTCTGGAAAGATCTATGGGTGTGTGCAATGTAAAACTGGAGCAATAAAAGAAATAGTTTCAAAGTTTCAGTGATTATTGTCAACTTAGTACTGAGAGGATCTTTGAAAATCCTGTATGCACATGTGATAAGTCCAAGTAATTAAGAGAGGGGTTATATAACATTAATGGAAAGGATTAACCTTTTCCATCGTACTGCTTTCTTCCTAGAGAAGAGGTACTCAGAGGTATATTCTTATTAATAACAAACACTCGCACATCATTCCACTATTTTAGCATGTGGAATCTGTTGAACATTATTCTCCTGCCTGTCTTGTCTTCATCCCCTTTGGCAGCCACAGGTTGAGAAACAGTCAAACTGTACTAAGCAGACTTCTCAGTATATTTTACTCTGGTTGTCCATTAGTGAAGTCATTTTTGCTGACTGATCTTGCTACTGTGCTTTACCTGGTATGAAATTTATGCTCTCTCTATACCTATTGAAATCAGGGTTTAATTTCAGATTTAGCCAATCTGTGTATTGTTATGGGCTATTGAACACGACGGTAGGAAACTAAATGAGGCCACTGAACGTCATTTCAGTCATAGTGTGAATTTCCAGAGGGAAATCTGCAAGAATGCCTTTAATGCTCACAGCTGTTAGGTGATAGGTTAAACATTCTAAATGCTAGTGACAAGTATGATTTGCAACAAAGAAAAGTTTTTGAAATGTTGCAGGCCATTTGCTGCATATTTGCACTAGCCTGACTTATTAATTATTCAAATAAGATATTGAATATTTGATCAGAATCTGTAATCTCTTCTTCAGTTAACATATTATTTACTTTGGAAAAGTGCTGATGTACCATACTTTTCCCATTGCACCTGCAAAAATGAATTGGTCCTATTTATGTGCACAGAATAATATATTGTGCTTTAATGTTCAAGATATTATTCATTACTTCCTACCCATATAAGCCTTCTTTACCTTCTTCATATTTTATTAGTGCCCTTTAAAAAGACATAAAAAATCAGTCATGTAGCTATTCCATTTTGAATTATGCAGATGATGTTAAATGCAATTATAATCTATTAATTATATATACACGATGTGTTTTCTACAGATTGCATTTATTCACTACAAATAATTACGCATTTTAGTCCATTGCTGGTCTCATGACCAGAGCATTATTACTGGCTGTTTGGAAAGTGAGAGGAACACTTTTCAAATCAAATTAGCATAATTTAGCAATTGGGGTTTTCATTTAGCATCAGTTTATCCACAGCATGTGTAAAATATGCAATATTTTCTATAATGCATTAGTTTTAAATAAGTTAAAGTAGCCATTACAAATTTTTCAGGAAATAAAAATTTGTATTTTTATGTAGCCTGTGGCTCAGAGTGTCTTTTAAGACATTTTCTAACTGGAAGGCAACACTTCTTCTTGCATGTTTCCTGTAGTGTTTTAGTGATTGTCCTGTCAATGGAACAGATGCTTATCATTTTCCAGCAGGAATTTTTTTTTCTTTTTTTTTTTTTGGTTGCAGCATACTGATTTGATTGGCCCAAAAGAGTCTGCAGGAAGTGTTAAGTCCACTGAAAGTCTTCCAGGTCATAATTGGGCAGACAAGGGGGCTGGCAAGCTTCTCTGCTCTCTTGCTGGTTTCCTGCCATTGCCTCTGTCTCTATGTGATAGCTGCTCCCCTGGTTTACCCATCATGCCGGGTCTCTGTGATGCCCCTGCCTGCACTGTCGTGGGGCTGTGCTGTTTTCTGAGCTGCTTGGCTCTGCATCTGTCTTATGAATTAACAGTGAGGTCACCTGGGTGCACAGCAAATCATTTCAGAGGTGTAGGGGACATGGCCTGCTAAACAGCTGTGAGAAGATGCAGGTACCTTGGTCAGGCAAAAATTAGCAGGGGAATGATGGGCAGAAAATCCTGATGGGAAGTCCAGAGTACCCATGGGAACAAAGCAGCCCACGAGGTGAGCAGAAGGAAAAGCAGGCTGGCTTTGGGGACTTGTGAAATACTGTCAGTGAGAGTCACTATTTCAGAAATGACATTATGGCAGCCATGTAAAATTACTGGAGTTACTGGGGTTGCAGCTCAGTTCAAGACTGATGAAAATTCATATTGACACTTCTTCACAAGACAGAAACAGCAGGTCAGAGTCACTCAACATAAATCCACACACAAAAGCTGAAAGGTTTAGATCTACAGCGTGATTTGGAATCCAAGATAGGGAAGACCTTAAGCACATGTTTAAGTTCAGTTGGTTTTAAAGGGGCTTAAGGGGCTGTTTTGAAGTTGCTTTGAATATACCTTCTTTCCTGTTTTACATTTTACAATTTACATAAATGGAAGCCACACAAGGGACATCATAGACAGGCTCATATAATGGTGAAGAAGCTTGAATATCCATCCACAGAAATGGTGCAGTTTCTTCCCCTTAAGGTCTTAAAAAGATTCATGACTGACAGTGTTCTGCTTTGGCCTGTGTTAAAAATAAATGGATCATGTTTCTGTAAAAATCAGCTGAGCCCAGTTATTACTCATCTAGCTTTAGGTGTTTGCCTATGCTATAATAACTGTTCTTAGTATATTACAGAAAAGAAGTTCTTGTATCTAAAAGAGACAGGTCTGGGTCTCCAACAGACAGATGATCTCTGCTCCTATATCACACACCAAAGGGAATAAAAAAAGAAGTGAGGACCTTCCTTGATGCTTGGGCTGGGGCTGTTTAGAGGCAGACATAGCTGTGGCTGCCTTCAGCTAACAAGGGAGCCTGCAATAAAGGGGACATAAGCTCTTTTGGTAAAATTGTAGCTTTTTGTCTCTGACCTATACATAAAGGGTTCCTTTCTAAATAGAAGGCCTCCTACTGCTTACTTTGGGACGGTGGAAGCTTCCACAGAGTTGCAGTATTGCTTCCTGAAGTAAGCATAGTTTCTGATTAGTCTGGGAGATGACAAAGGAACACTTTGCCTTTGATGCTTAAATACCTGGTTGTATCACAGAGCTTAGAGTTTTGAAATGAGATAATATTACCATTCCCATTGTTTACACTAAATATCTCCATGAGCCATCTCTGTGCTTTTCCTTGCCAAAAATGATGGCCAAACAACAGACTTCCAGTATGACATAACAAATGTTAGAAAGGTAGGTCAGATCCTGCATCCTCTACTCAGGAAATAGCAGTAAAAGCAGCCACCTCCAACCCCACATGAATAGTTAGAAAAGGACAGAGGGGACTTAAATAGATGGGGAAAAGCTTGTAGTGCGATGCTCTTTTTAGATTTTTCATGTCCTTCCAAAGTCCTCTGAATCTAAGCATGACTGTCAAGTTGAGACACATGCTTTTTAATCTTGAGAAAGTCTGCATGCAACAGTTTGTCAGTCTTTTGTGATCCCAGTATTGCTCTTCCATGTGCTGTCAACCATTAGTCAATGCCAGAACACTTTAGTGTATTGTTTGCTTGAAAAGTATTTCAGTAACAGTGTCCTCTGTATTAGGCTGTGATATCTGCTGAGCTTTTGTTCACTTAGCCTTGATTTTTTTACCTGCAATTGTTTCTGTTTTTCATTGGTGTCACTTGTCAAGCTGGACAAAGAAAACTAAAGTAAACCTCTGAAATTCGGGTTTGTAGTTTTGCTCATTCACCCACTCATACTTAACTCCAGCTTTTATGCTCTGTGTAATACTGTTGTACACAGCTTCCCTAAGGCTGGCATAATAAACTAGGTAAAGATTATATGAGTAAGGAAATCCTTACAAATGCCACAGAGCCACTTTATCTGGTCCAGTACCAAGTCTCTACTTTCGTTCTAGGACAGTGAAATATTACCCATTCCTGGCTGCTGTAATACCCCCTTAGGATATTCTGAGCTGTGCCAGAGATCAGTGTTACTTCTGCAATGGTAACAGCAATTATTCATTATTTCTTATAATACAGGAAATCAGGAGCACCCAACAAAGCTATTAAGCAGCAGGTTTAAAATGAACAAAAGGAAATATTTTTCACACAGCACATAATTACATCGTGGAGCTCATTGCCTCAAGATGCTGTGAAGCCAAAATTATAAATGGGTTAAAAAATGGGCTAGAAAAATTCATTATTAAACACAATGGCTGTGTGCAGTCTCTGGCTGAGGAAGAGATTGCTCAGGAAAGCCATTGATTGCTAGAAGCTAAAAGGGTATGCTGGGGAAAGATTCACTCTCTGTTTGCTCTATTCTTCGTACTTTTTTGTAAACATCTGCTACTAGTTCTGTTGTAGAAAAACTAATCGGTTGTATGGACCTCTGGTTTGACCCACTGTGGCTGTTAACTCACATCAAAAGGAAAAAAATAAATCAATACTCTTGTATATACACAGCAAACAGTGTGATGTGAAATAGTAATTTTTTTTTTTTTTTTGCCTTACTGGTAGTCAATTTTATAGAACTAACATCACTTCAGTTTATAAAGGACACAAACTGCTTCTTAACTCAGATAGCATCCTCAGTGTTTTCTAGTTTGTTTCTTTTACCAGCAGTTCTCCAGGTCCACTGCCTTACTGGTAGACTGCAGGACTGCTGTGGACTGGGCTGCAGCTTGATAATGCTGTAAAGGGAAAGAGGAAAAATGAAAGATATTCAGTTGTAAAATACTTTCATATAAATGCATGTAGTTGCTGTGCTAAAGCCTAATCCTTGAGCCTTTATGCTGAGCAGTTCTTTATTCTGCAAAGAGTCTCATTTCCATTAATTAGACCCTTTCAAGAGAGTTGTACTGATTAGAGTACATTGAGGTAGTGAAACTCCTAGTGTGGGCAGTAAACCATTTCTCATGTTTTGGAGAGCAAAAGGGGCACCATTATCTGAATTTTGAAGTTAAACAGGTTGAGCTTCCAAACCACACCAAAGCATATGCTTTGGTTTTGCACTGGGAAACACATTTAAATATAAGAAAATTTGGTGTCTTGCTGCTTTCCTAGTAGTTTTCTACACATTTCGGTTTTGCAACTGACTTTTTAATTGTCTCTTCTTTTACAACATCAGCAGCTTGAATTTTGAGTTTTGATGGTTACATTGTGAATCAAGTCTATAAAAGCGACAGTAGCTGGAACATACAAAACTGTTCGAATACAAGGAAAATCACATAAATTGTTCATGCTTTTATATGTTTAATTGTAGATCTAGTGTGAGATTGGCATATTTTCCCTCCATTTGTCAGTTTTTTCCACAGCATTTGTGTTTATTTTACTGGTATTTACTAAGCATGTGTATCTCTGGCACACAAAGAAAGCTAGAAAAGCTGTGCTATGTGCAGGATTTATGGCTTCTTTGAAGTTTAACTGTTTTGTGGATTGCTTTTTATTTCTTGCTATTGAGACTGTGTGTTTCTTAACTTTTAGTGGCATTTTTTATAAACACTTTATTCCTGCCATTAATTGATATTTGAACATTGCTTATGTAGAAGGACAGTCTAGTTGGGAAGCATGTCTTTCATTTTGACATAACTAGGAGTGTGTTTTCTTTTAGCTGAGGTATGCTACAGTGGAATTGCCTTAAATATCTTGTAGGGGATCAGGTTGCATCTTTTAAAAATAGTCCTTTTCCAAGGGCCAGGAAACTAATGAAGTTACTAAGTTTTGGTCTAACTGCACACTGACACAGAGGTCTGCTTGTGCTTGATCAGTATGAAGCATATACCTGCACATACCTGAGCATACCTGAAGCTCACTTCCTGCCAGAGTCCCTGGAAACCTGACTGACAAATCTGGAAGTGTAATAGTAAGATGATTTTTTTTTGGTGTCATGAAATATTTGGATAGTGCTACCCATATGACTGTTTTAATGTGGGGCAGCAGTGTTTTGGAGTGCTCAAGCTTAATAGTGCAATAATACTGAAAAAAATCCTTAAAAGATTGGTTTCCTCTCTGTTTTCATGAAGAAAAAGGGAAAAAAGTACTCTATAGAAAGTACTATATTGATTGTCACTAATGCACACCACATTATGCTGAAATTCATGTGCATAAAGCAGTGAAGTACTTCATTCACCATACAGTTTCTGCCCACACCTGGAAAAGTTTCAGCATGTTCTAATGAAAAGCAGAAAAATTGTCTTGATTTGCGCCAGGATTCAAGTTTGATCTGGTATCGTATTAAGTGTTCGTATTTTAGGTGATATGACAAGTTTAGTTGCCAGCTGTTTTGACTACAGTGAAGTTACAATGAATGATAGCTTCCACATTCAAGTACCTAATACAAAAAAAACCCCAAACCATACTCTTTTGAGGTATTGTCTCAGATATACTTTTAAATGTATTCTTATGGAACTAAGATTCAGGCTGACATAGAGCAAGGTAGGGAGCCAGAGTGAGACATGTAAGACCTTACCTCTCTCTTCAGCTGGAATGAGGTTGTAACCAGGTGGGGATGGATCTCTTGTCCCACGTAGCAAGCAACAAGACAAAAGTAAACAGCATCAAGTTGGTGTCAGGGGAGGTTTAGACTGGATATTGATTATTCCACCTAATGTCAGGATTGGAACATTTCAGTGCCAGGTCACTCTTGTCCATTTAGCTTACTCTTCATCATTTTATCGTGGTCCATTTGCAGAATTTGGTTCATGGAGTTTATTAATAAATCTAATAAATAGGGACTTTGCTGGGTTGCTATTTTAAACAACTAGTAATTGCCTTAATGAGAAACAGATGCCTGGAATCTTTGTATTGTCTTCTAAGGGAAATATTTATATAGAGACTCAAATTTTTTAAAGTTTTGTTTTATAGAGGGATGCAGAAAATAAAGGCATTTGCTGCTATTCAACAGAGCTGTTATAATGTTGGCTTGCCTCAATGAATCTAGCTTGAGTGCAGTGTTCTAATGAAAGGAAATGTAGAATAAAAATTTAGAGCTGCAATGTATATAAATCTTGAAATGTCCACGGATAGCTAATAAATTGCTGTGTTTTGTTCAGTTTATGCAAAAGATAAAATCAAGAAGCAGATTGCAGAAGCCAAAATTACACATCAAGTCATTAAACCTGAATCTTCATTACTGAAGAATTGTTTTGATACTCAGCAAGATCAGAATCTGAACAAAAGAGTAGCTAGGTGACATGTTCAGAAGAGTCCTGCACACCAGGAAAAAATCCACAGAATAATGTCATAGGTATGATCTAAGTGCCAAACTATGATTGCTCCTTTTCTGTTCCTAAGGCTCTGAATATAAACAATATTTTGCACTGATTTTCTCTTTGTGACTAACCCTTTATTTCTTTGTTAAGTTTCATGTCTCATAATCCGTTTGTGTTAACATAGACTTGGTAACTTTTCAGGTAAGCTCTCTTTACTTCATGTCCTCACCACATTGTCCTTTAGAAAAAAAGACTGTTCTGTCAAACAATGCTACTTTTCTTCCCTTTTTTTTCTTCTTTTTTTTTTTTTTTACTGGAGTCTGTTTGCTGTGAGTATTACATTTGGGTTGTTAATTTACTAAACTGTGTTACTTGTACGTAGTAATTTTAAAACACCACCAAACTAGAGGAGAAGAGACATTCTTGTTGCACATCTGCTCAGTAAGTAACTCGTGACACTCAAATTCCCATCTCCATCATTATTGCTGGAGATAGATCTTTTCTGTTAGTTAATTCAGTACTTATTTCACTTGCAGAGTGTATTCTCTGAATGTAGCTGTGTCAGTGATAAATATTAAGAAAGACATATTTGCACTGGGACATTCAGAGATCCCCATTGTATTGCACAAGGTCAATACAAGTTCTTTCAAAGCTCTTTGAAAGTTTCTCTCTTGGAATATAATAGGTGGTTACATAAAAAGAGAACTGGACAATCAAAATGTCCATCAATAAGCTCCTGTAAATACAAGCTATAGTGGAATTGTCACATATGCATTTTATTTTGCTACTGAGAAAATATTAGTATCACATATCAGATGTTAGATGAATGATGCAGAACTGCTCTTCAAATAAGAGCATTTAGGAACAGCAAGCCCTTTTGTCCCTCCCTTATTGTTAATTTCCACAGAGTACTTCCACTACACATTATCCATTAGCTGAGCCTGGGTCATTTGAGTAGCCTTGATTCAGTGCATTGTATATTTGAATGAACTGTCTGGTTTTAAGCCTGGTTGATGAATTTCTGCAGGGTTCCCTCTCTTAGAATGAGGAAGTGCTGTCTATACATTTCAAGCATCAAAATAAGGCACTTCAGGTTGGTGAGCTGCAGCTCTTCATTAGTGTGCCTAAGCAGACACTGTTTGTTCTAATGAGTAGTCTTGGGGCTGTATTGAAGGTCTGCTGTCTGTCAGTGTACAGTGAGCAAACTAAAAATGATTAGGTTAACAATTGACAGCAACGCTTGTCATCATTGTCAATCCCATTACTACCTCTACTATTTCTATTCTGATTATCTTTATGTGCTTTTAAATACTCTGTATTATTCTTTGAGTAGTTTCTCAGACAGATGGGAAATCGTCTAGGACCAACACCATTTTTTTGAAGGTTTTATCCACCTTTCCAGTAAGTGTGCAGTTGTCCAAAGGGGAGATGATTGACAGGAAGCAATTACAGAGTGAGAGCCTGCAGAGGGATGTCTGGGAAAAGGGAACATAACTTTAAAACCCAGAGCCAGGATTTCTGAGCAGTGAAGTAGCGGGGGCTCCCGTTGCTGTGGAAGTTCTCAGTGGCTCTACTGTGACCCATTACTGCTCTCCCCAAAGCAGAAAGTGTACCAAATGATCAGCTCAGGGACTGGATGCCAGCCAGCAAAAGTGATAAATAGACATGTAGCTTTTAGATAGGACATCTTTTTTCTTTAGAACAAGGAAACTGCTGGCCTAAAAGTCAAGCCCAGAGGAGTAACTGATTGACTTTATATGTGCTAGCAAACAGTATATTTGCAAACAAGCAAAGCAGACATTGAGACACCAAAGTTTCCTGTGAAGATCAAAAAATGTAATGAGCCAGCACAATGTTTTTGAAAGGGCACTGCAAGTAGACCTTTATCTGTTTTAGCATACCCTACTGCTCTTACTTCCCTTGAAAAGTTCTATCTTATCAATGGGGAAAAAAACAGTGCAAAATATTTGTGTTCCATCTGTGCACACTAGTGTTTTCTGGCTTTTATCTTGTAGTTAAATGTGATGTCAGTGTTGCCTTGTAGCAGAATTAAAATCTTCTTATGTGAGCTTTGTTTCTCTCTTATCTTCTATTCAAACTATATTAACTAGAGCAGCCGAGATACACTCATGGAAACCCTTGAGGCCCACTTAGTGAGCCAAATCTGAGGGGTGCTTTATCACTTCTGAAAGGTTAGATCAGCTGTGTGTACATTACAGCTTGGATGAAGATAGGGGAGGGGTTTATTCACTTTTCAAATTCAACATTAGTTTGCTTTTGTTTCCTTTTTCCACGTGCTGTTTTCTATTCCTTCAGGGAATTTTATTACATTGAAGGTTTTTCCAAATTGTGTGGTTCTAAATCACAAACAGCTTGTTTTTACAGGGGATTTGAAGATCTTATCAGGTTTTCTCTGCCTGAGTTAGCTGATAATTTAAAGTCAGGCAGTTCTTGTGAATTCTGAGGTCAGAGCACTGTCTCAATTACAATGATCTATGCTGATAAAATCAGACAAAAATACTACTGGATTACCTAGAAATGTGTTGGAAGTCACCTTTCCTATCAATGCATGTGTCCACAAGTTTAATGTTGATCACCTTTCATAGGAAATAATCTTCAGTAAGCAGAAGGGCACAGGTATTAAATAGTCTCTTTTCAAATAATATAATTACTCAAAGAACAATGTCACAGGCTTACAGGGTCAGTCAAGTCATGGAAAAATATTTTCCCATGGAAAGTATTTCCCACTTCAGAAAAGTTTCTTGGAATCCTTAAGCCTTGTTTTGTTCATTACATAGCATATCTAAGCAATAAATGAAATACCTCTCATCAATCACTATGTAAAACACAATTGAACAGAAAATTTTAATGGCTGAAACACAAAACTTAGCTCACCACTTCAGTCAAATGTAGACTTTTTCTTCTGGTGCCTGGAATTTTTTTTGTAATTTCTTCCCCTCTCCTCTCTGTCTCACTCTGAGTTTTTCATTTTAATTTTTTTTTTCTTTTCTTCCATTTGTTTTATCTTTTTGTTATATTTTAAACCAATTGCAAACCCTTCTCTTTACTGCAGGAAGAAAAAATCTGCAGTCCTTGCCTTCTTTTTTCACAGCACATTGTATCTTTATGCTCTAGTTTAATAATATTTCATTAGCTCTTTGAAACCATTCCCTGGGGCAAGTTTTATTATTTGTAAAGTAAATCAAATATCAAAGTGCTAATCTTTAGGAGGAAAAATGGGCTAGACTCAGAAAAAATATTTACATCTTTTATTAGCTTTTTGAATTAAAATTTAAAGTGCACAAAAAGATTCCAAATAATTTTCTCAAAGCTCTCAAGTACATTAAACCAGTTTTTAGAAACCATCTGCCTACTAACATTCTGAGTACATTAAAAAAAATCTAGGAGTGATGTACCTCTGAGTTCTGAGTAGCATTGTGGAAGGAATGTTTTGCTTGGCAGAAAGGGACTTGAAAAATAGTTTCCTGAATAAATTGGAAATTAAAAACAAGAGGTGAAAAATCTGGTTATAATGGTACCTTGGAGACCTACATTAGCTCAAATTTAATGCCTCTGCTTTCAAACAACATTTTAAGACACCTCTTTGTTTTGGCCTCATTCAAACCGTGTCATAGTAACCACAATGTTTTCTTTCTTTCCAAGTCCTTTGAGGTATTTACATGTTAGCCTTCCAAAGACAGCGTAAAGAAGTCAATTTAGGATTTACCTTACCTACACATTCAGTGGACTGTAGGTGACCTGGAGCCCTGCCCCTTTTGTGTAAATCATAGAATCCCAGAATGGTTTATGTCGGAAGGAACATAAAAGATCATCTCATTCCTCCCCTCCTGCCATGAACAGAGACATCTCTCCCTTATTGCTCGGAGCCCCATCCAACCTGGCCATGAACTCTTCAAGGGATGGGGCATCCACAACTTCTCTGCTCCAGTGCCTCACCATCTTTGTAGTGAAGAAATACCTGTGTCCTGGTGGGTGGGATTTCTCATTAAGAAATAAATGACTCTGCACCATTCTTTGCTCACATGCGTACAACAAATGTGTAATTACATCCTTTGGAACAGCATGGGGGGAAGCAAGGAGATGGCACAGTTCATGAATAATGATGCAAATAGTTTTGTTCGCAAGAGGATAGATTGTGCCTTTGTGGTGGTCAAAGTCTTTCTCTGGTTTCCTATCACAGCATAGAACTATCTGGTATTCAGAGTAACCTGTGTTCATTTACTTTATGTTTACAGACATTACAGTCATGAGTCTTGCTCAAGTTCACACTCCTAATTACATACTGTGTAAAGAAAATAAAAGGTGGGGAGGAATGGGAGAATGGGAAGATAAGATAAACCCATATGCGGTACATGAAAAGTATTCATTAAATCCTCCAAAAGTAGGAAATTCATTTTCATAAGAGGAAATAAGTACTGCTTGAGACCAACTTTATTTTCCTTTACACACAAGTAAAAAATAATATATCCTGCAGTTTAGTTACAGTACAAGTGTACATATTGTACCCAGAGGGCCCTTTCTATAAAAAAGGATCATGAAATCCTATCAGCATACTATATTTTTCTGCTGGAGATAAATCAGGAAGATTAATGAGGTTAAGTTATTGCTGTGTAGTATGCCAGGGAATAAGTTTCTAAATTAGAATTTTAATTGTATGCTTTATTGCAGTCCTCTTACTAATTCACCATATTTCTAAAATCTTTCCTTATACAGTAGTCTTAAGGAATTTTAAAGGAATAAAAGTAATGGAGTTTTTAAAACTTAAGTAGGTGAAATGGTAATGGTTCTGAAAGCCTATCAAAACTAGGCAATCTGTCAAATCTTCAGACTGCTCTGCAGAATCTATAAAGATTTCTATTCCTGCTGTTGAATATTACAGGTGAGTTTCAGGTATTATCTTCAGTGTTAGATAGCAAGAAAATAAGTTACATGAACAGATCTTAGAAATAAGTTGGGTTACAAATATATGGAAAGTAATTCTTCATTAGTTATTACAGAAGTACTCTATGACACTCTGTTTTTGCAGTCTTTTCATGATTTAAAACCAAATGACAATTGGTTATTGGGGACTAAATGTACTAAGCTACCAAAATATTTCAATCACCAATATGTGCAGTTTTACAAATCACACAGCTTTCATTCCACATGTGAGAACACATTCCAGGTGAGAATTCAGGTGGGTCTGTGTGGTGGTTCCAGCCATGCCACCTGTTCTCCTAAAGTCTCTCAGATCACCTCATCCCCTGGGTTTTTTGGCCAAGCAACTCTAGACACTGTCAAATATACGACTAGGTAGAAAAACAAAAACTTATTCTTGATTATCTTGTTCAAATGCTCTTAGCACCTAAAAGCTAGCCTTCAGAATGGCTGGTACTCACAACCTGCTATTCCTGTAGGTGTGCCACACCTTCACAATTTTCACAGTGACTGACAAGTCACTTTCACTTAAGTTACTTCTCTGTTCTAGTGAGCTACTCTCTTGTCCTAGAGTGGTAACTAAATTTCATGTCTATTTCCCAATGCTGTTGTCAACTAGAGCTAACTCATGGTATTTGGTGCAAGTATCTAGGTCATTCATAGCACAATACTGAAACAGTTTATCGTTTTAGTATGTTTTCTTTGTGCTGCTATAGGTTGACTAGACTGCCCAGTTGTCCAGGGAGTAGCAAAGCCTATGCATTTAAAAATACAAACATATTAGAAAATGCACTGACTGAAAGCACTGCCTCTGAAAAGTGAGCACACCAATGCAATCACAGAGTTAGTACCAGATTTTGTCTTACCTGTGTGGTTTTAGTCCTTGTTTTGAAATCCAAGTGTTAAGGCATGCTGCAGTAGGTCAGTGGAGGAGGTAATAGTTCCCCTTCCATTTCAACATTTAATGTAGGCAGTTAGTATGATGTTTAGTGTCTCAAAAGACTAGAAGGACTTTTGCTTTCCTACTCTTCTCATGTGTAATGCAGACTAACCTAAATTCACCTGAGAAAGAAAAGACTGTTTTCTACCTCTGGCTATGCAAACCCTTGAATGGGTGTTTCTGGGTTTTTGTACATCAGTTCAAGGAGGAACAACCACATAAAGGAGCATTGGGAACAATATCAGAGAGGAGCTGTATGTCAGACTATTAACTCTGTATCTGCTTTAAAACTAATCTGCATCTTACCTCTCACTCCTAGAAAACCTTATGTAAACTATCAGCCTAATTTTATCAGAGAAATCTGAACACAACAAGGCAGTTTTAACAATAACCTCAATATATTCTATTTGCTACAGTCTTTATTGGGCTTTGGGTTTTTTTTTTTTTCCTGTGTTCAGACTTAGGCTACAGTAACACACCAGTAAGTGCTTTATAGCTTCTAAAGGCAGTTTACATTGATGAGATAGATTTTCACATTGGCTCTTGCAACAGACACTTTTCAAGGACAGGCACAGTAAAATGTTTTTTTAAATTCCATTATTTGAAAACTGGACATAATTCTCAGTGATTGAAGCTGACAGAGAAGGAAAAGCTGATGGTGAATATATTCTCTAGTGGCAGGCTGTCATCCACAGATGCTCTCTCAGTGACCAAAGCAGTGACTGAAGTAGGAAGAGCTGCTTGCAAACTCGGGGTTGCCATCACTGAAATCATTTGCCACTGCTCCCAAACACTTGGGGAGATCTATTACTTACAGGTGATGCATTTTCAATGATGAAAGCTTCCCTCAAAGTGACTAGCACATTTCTTTTAACATGACTTTCAGGGATCCTGTTTAATTCCTTAATAGTCTAAATACTGATTTATCAACAAATGGAATTTGATTATTTCAATTTTCTGTTTAAAAAAACCAAAACAGTTAATGTTGTTGTCACAAGAACATCTTAATATTCCAGATATTTAGCAGATTCTGAATACTGAAAATCCAATGAACTGACAGATTTACGGCACTCACAAATCTTGCAGTATTCATTAAACAAGCCTGAAGATCCTTGTCCTCCAAACATTTATGGACTTGCTTAAATGTGAATTTAGTAGGGTTTGTAAATACAAAGAGTCTAATGTGACCCTGAGATCTTTACTCAAATTTTAATGGATGCATTTTTTCCCATCTGTAACCTCCACATATAAAATGGACACAGCATTAGTGTTAAACTAGTAATGAATCTTCACTATCAAATTCAGGGCAGTTTAGGCATCTAATTTTGGTGCAACTCAAAGGGCTATTGTAGAAATATAAGTTTCTTCTCTAGCTAACTGAGTTTAGACAAGGACCTCCATTAGGATCACTTTAGTTGTCTGGTCTGGCTTAAAGTAGACAGTATGCATAACTCTCTGCATGTAACTTAAAAACAAATCCAGAGGTATTTATAACTGGATACATCAAATTACCAGTGTTGTTAAAAGACATCATAATCTGCTTATTTAGAAATGGCAATGGGAAATGAAAGCTACCAGTGAAGGAACTCAAGAGTCAGTAGAGAAAATCAGATACCATAAAGGTTGATACATTTAAAAAGAAATTCACAGGCCAAACTTAAGATTGTTACACAGTGCAGTAGTGTGTCTTTGTACCTAAAAATAATATTCTTGCTTATTAAGTAGGCAGAGAGAGATTTATGATATCCTTTACTTCTTATTTCTTTACATAAGAGTTTGCATTTTGTAAATGACATTGTAAGAGACTACACTGTTGTCACCTAGCAACTACAAAGTGTTTTTTGGAAAAATTGCTGCTTGGTTTTTGACTAATAATAAAAATAGTAATTCCACACTTTACATTTGTAGACCTTAAAGCACTTAGAAATAGGTATTTTTTTTAAGTATCCTTATCTGGAAACATGAAATCTGGGATAGAAAGTGTGTTGGCAAAGATGACAATCAACAGAGATACAGATTTTATTCTGAAGATCTCACCCTGTTCTCCACATTCCAGCCTCTTCAAACCGTACTTTTATAGAGGTCCTTTCCAATTTTTTTTTTGCCTTATGAATTTTAAATTAGGAAAGGGAATAATCTAAAACATCTGTATTTGCAATGATTATCTCCCCTTCTCATTTGAGATATTGCAGTTATTTTTTAGTCTAAGGGTCACAGTGATTTAGCCCTTGGCAAATATTTAATTTTTAATGGTAACCACTACAGTATTGAGTGAAAGCACATGAAAGTAGTACATTCATCCTAAGATGATCCTGCTCCTGCATCACTGACCAGTTTTCATGTTGCATATAAAGCAGTTCTCTGTAATTAATTTTTCTTCAGAAAGTGTTTTTATCCTAATTGTAATATTTTCTACTAACAGAATGGCAGCTGACATGCATACTGAAATGTCTGCTGTAACAACAGCTGGCTTGAAGAGTATTTCATTTTTCAAGAAGATCACGGAGGCTGGGTAGCCAGGCTTCTGTGTGATTTCAAGCTGAAGAAATACTTATTTTAAATTGTTTGAGAAATGTCCTATACTCATTTTCAGTTCTCCATTGCCCTTGCCAAGCATTTGGTGGAGTGAAGCTGTTTGGGGGCCATATTTCTTCCTAAAAGTCCACAGTTTTAAGAAACTTGTAAGGATGAATTAGAATGAATAGCCACAAAGATAATGTGTGGGCTGCTGTGCAGCAGCATCCCTGGAGAGTAATATGTCAGAAAAGAGATTTAAAAAATTTCTGTAATGAAACGTGTATTTCTCACAAGTAAGGAAAGATCTTGACAGATCATCTTTTATGAAATATCTGCTCTGTTCTTTGCTTGTGGGACAAATGAGATTTCTCCTTACAATACATTGTGGATTATCATTCTGTTGCAGTTTGTGTAATGGCAGCACACGGGGAATTTAGGAAATGACACTCCAGCTGTCTTTTACAATAACTGGGTTTTTTATGCTTTTGCACTGTAATACCTCTTCCTTCAATTATCTTTGCTGTACTCTTCTCACTGTAATACCAGTGTGTATCCTAAAATGAATTAAAAAGAAAAATGGATATACATAAATTATGTCTTATTTTCCCCATGTGATATGTTTTATTTCATTCACTAATTTATTGATAAAAACTCAAAAATAAATATCTGGAGTTCCTTTTCTGTAACACATTTTTAATAAAGAAAGTGAAGTCAGTAAGCACTTGCTGGAAATGTAAATCTGTTTCCTGGTCTTTGCTGTTGTGTGAGGTTTGACATACATATGTTCTAAAGAACAGAATTATCTTTGTTGCAGATAAATTTTTAGAACATGATTTATCTGTAAGGCTCATTAAAGTTATCATTGTTTTCAGAAGTGCCAAACACTTGGGAGAAGTAGAACTTGTACATTGTATCTGAGACACAGACGAGTTTCCGAAAGCAGTACACTGCCCGGTGTATTTCTTCCTTGAATTCAGCACCATCTAAATCTTTCCCAGTTGCCTCCAGAGATTTACTATTCAATTGGTTTAAAGCAATTTTGTAAAAGTTCATTAGTGGGACAGAGAGAAGCAAGATGTCTCTTGGGAATATTTGGGTCTTCCATATTTCAAAGTGTGGGCTCAGAAGCTGTGTCAGCAGGACTCTTTCTTTGTAACAGCACATGTGATGCTTACTGAATTAAACTCAAAACCATTTGCTGGGTAGTGTCTTATGGATCAATTCTGTGCATTAGTCTCTTGGAGAAGGACTGTAAAAAAACTGGAATTTTCAAATTTTAGGTCAGATGAATTGTTGGTTTGTTGTGTCTTTAGAGCTTTGCTGCTGAACATTTCCATTTCTACTTTGCCTTCATCTGTGTTTAATTGTTCATCACCCAGCTTTGTCTGAGAGTCTGAACTTTGCAAGAAATTGAGTAATAGATCTTTGCCCACAGAGAGTCATTCCTTATGCAGTTTGGTCAAATTACTAGAAAAGTAATTTCCATCCAGCCTGAGTTGGGAGTGCTCTAGAGTGGGAGGGCCTGCTTGCTTTAGATGCTGTTGGCAAATCTATAATCAGATAACGATTGACGCCTTTTTGGCAAAAAGCCCCAAATCTGTAAATCATCTTAAGATTCACAGGGTTACACTTCTCTATCTTGGTAGCAATCAGTGTTTCTCAGAGCTGTACCCAATGATAGTATGTTATGAGTAAGGAGAAATTTATTTTTATTAGTGGGTTTTAATAATTTCAGTTTCCAAACCGTTAAAAATTTTCAAAGAAAGTGCGAAAAGATGAAGGAAAAACAAATTGAAGCCACTGACAAGGCTTACGGTTTTCTTGAGTTATTATTTATAAACATTTTAGAAGTAGCCCATGTATTCCCAGGAATTTCTAGATCATAAATTGGAAACCAGCACTCTAGGAAACTTATGAAAAGAATAGCCATTTTAGACTCTGAGTGCCCTTGTGTTCTATTGACTTCAGCAAGAGATCAAGGGTTTGGTTTGACTTTTATGCTCTTTGTTATTGGAAATCATTGGGATTCTAAAAACACCTTTTTTTAAATTTGATGGCAAAAGACAGTGATGGTAGATGGTTTTATGGGCATTATCTGTTTTAAACCACTCAGAATGTCTTGAGATCTTGAAAGAGATACAAACTTCACTGTGTTTTCTCTATTTAGTCTTTAGTATGGTACAAAAGATTTAATCTACTGGTCATTCTAGTAAAAAGATGAAGACATGAGTTAGTGCTGGTCACAATAATTATATAATTCCAGTAGTTTGCTTGGCAACAAAGTATTTTTTAACACAAGATTAATATTTCAATACAAAATTTTAAAATGTATCTGCATCATATGACTCATGGATACAGTGCATAAATTAGGAGATTGTGCAACTGCTCTTTTACACCACAGAAAGCACAGGACATATAGAGCATAACGACTTGCTTGCTGCCCTTTTGGCAGCCTCTGTGTTTTATTAATGTAAAAATAAACTTTTAGCACCTTCAACTTTCTTGTTTACATGAGATTTATAAGCTAAATGACAGCAGTTTGGTGGATATGAGATATATCTTTCAAAAAATGACATTGATTTTATTCTCTGAGAAAATAATCATCGTGGTGGTGTTGTAAATTGTCTTTAAGAGAAAAAAAAAAGACACATGTGCTAGTTGAATCCGTGGTTTTTTAAATGCCTGTATATGTTTTGATCCATGAGGTCATCTGCCAGCAAGTAAATGAAACTTGGGATATGTCAAAAATAAAACATATCAGTACAGTCTGTAATTTCTATACTCAAATACTGGAGCAGCTCCAACACTGATGATGAAGCTCCTTCAGCTTCACATGTGTGTATGAGAACTGTACGGGGAATCTGGATAGCTCAAGTGAAGGACTCTCAGTGTTGCAAGAAAGCAGATTTGGAAAGGTTTAATAGCACTTCACTTGCAAATAATTCTTCTTGCTATTACACAGATAATCTCATGTCAAATTTTAAGTAACATCTGGAGCTATGCATAAATACCATTTAAACAGGAAACTCGTATTTTTGCTCAATAAATGAATCATTTAAATGCCACTTCAACACCAACACCCACAAGTACTGTTTGCCTTTGTCTTTTATTTAGCCATAAGGTAACTGTTTCTGCATGCTTTTCTTAATGTCACTTTCTTTCCTTTTTTTAGAGTTTCTTTGAAGGACAGTCTGCACCATGGGATTCAGCTAAGAAAGATGAGAACAGAATGAAAAATAGATATGGGAATATCATTGCATGTGAGTGTTGGCAGCATAATTTTGCACTTTGTAAACTTCCCTTCAGATCTGGATACAAATGACCACCAACCTTGTGCTTATATCCGGCTTACATTCCTTTTCCCTAATTAAGAAAATAAAAATGAGGGAAAATGTTTCTTTTTTTTTATTTCTTGAGAAAACTGTCAGGTTTAATGCATTATCTCAACTGCCTGTTTACCTTCCATCCTGTGATCAGCATTTGGCTAGTGGAGAACAGCACCTTTAACCAGTACTCAGCTCTAACAGGTCCCAAACTGCTCCTGCCAGCTTAGCACAAGACTTACCCACATCAGTACCTAAAATACACATCAGGTATTTTAGGAGCTGACAGTACTAGTGCTTAAGTGTTCCACAGTAACAGAGATAGCTATCCTGGCTTAGGCTAGACAGATTTCAAGGAAAAAAGGTAACCTTTATGTTTTACTTTAAAATTCCAGGCTTAAAAAGGATTAGACATAGTAGTAATCAAATAACTTGAGGAGATGATAACATGCTTTGGTGACCCCTCACAAGATTTATGACCCCATAAATCTTGGATTATGAGAATTCCAAAGCATTGTGACTAGAGATGTTGCACATGAACATGGAGGCAGGAAATATATCAAGTTCAGTAAAATTATATTATTTAAACACTACTCTTGTTGCACTTAAAGGCAGGTTCTCAGTGTGTATGTAGGAGATGATCTTTTCCCTACATACGTGATGATGATCTTTTAAAGTTTTTTTACTTTAAAATCTAAATTAAAGATGTGGAGTGTATGTGTTTTTAACAGCCAGCCAGATAACCATGAGCAGGTATAAGCAGAGAAATAAGCAGCTGTCACCTTGTTTTGTAAGCATGAAGATGAAGAGTGATGTTTAAGGAGGGATCTTTCTATGATACTGCTGAGTTCAGAAATCATACAGAACCCAGCAGAGGAGAATAAGCCATGCTGATTGTCTCAACATTTGGAGGACCTGTGGAAGGAATATGTAGTGCATATTTGCACTAACTTCAGCACCTATCCTAGGTGTTTGTCCAGGCAAACACCTGCCTGGGTTTCCTCATCAGTGAACCACATGGACTTGACAGAGAGAAGGACAGATCTTCCAGAGAGAGGGTTCTGAAATAGAGCCCATTTGTATACTTCTGAATCTCCACCTCAGGAGGTCCTCTCTGCGGTGCATGTGTAACAAGTCTGGAGAGAACAGCTCCCAGCTTAGTGACCTACAGTAAGTGATGTGAATAGGGCCCAGCTGGGCTGAGACTATCTGCAGAGAGAAGACAGCTCTGTAGCTTGCTGCAGAATGAGAACCCACAGGAAGTGCAGATGGAGGCAAAGGCAAATTAAGCAAGAGATAATCTGCCACATGGTTTTGAGTGGATGTGATAGTATTGCTGTGTATTTTGGATGTACACTGTGCTATATACTGAAAAAGGAAATAAAATCTTCAGAGAAATGTGATTCTCATGATGGGCTGATGCATATGCAAAAGCAGATAAGCTAGAAACGGTTTTGCTTGTTTCCCTCCAAGCAATAATTAATGTATACAATTGTTATTTTGTGAGGATGTAGCAATACATTATATGAATAACGGCTAATCAGTTGAGAAAAAATATCAAAGTCAAAAATAAGAAATACAAGCAGTTTAGCGCTTATCCTTGCTTTATGAATTTTTTTTCCAGTCCGAGCCTATTACAATAGATCTTCTCTTGTAGTCAGGTTTAGTGTGTCACTCCTCTCTTTTAATGTTATGTTGGACATTGTCTTAAACTTTGACACCTTTTGGTTGAAGAAAGTTAGAAAACTGCTAGTGCTTTATGTCTGAGGTAATCAAGTGATGAATAGCCAGGGGAGAACACATAAAAGATATTAGATACACAAATCAATGACAATTACAAGTGATACTGAAGGCTTTCTAAGAGGCGAAATATAACTTGGGACATTTAGATCTCAATTTACTTGAAATGTCCTCAGTATTTAGCAGAGGGAGACAGTTGGATGGAGTTTTTATCAATAACACTTCCTGTTTATGTGGCTGTGAAAACAAAGACAACTCAAGTTATAATTAAGATCTACTAGAATTAAAGGCAGTATCTTAAAAGAAAAGCTGAAACTGCCCACAGTTTGTCATTCAATATGCAAATGGGGTAGTTAACTTTTTAATTATTTTATGTGTTTTTCTCCTGGATAAATAATTGCATTTCTCAGAGTCTGAGGGTACAGTTTGAATGGTCTACTTTTGAAAATTTGTCCCAGATAATTGTAAAAAGTATATGCTTCAGCTTAAAAGCATTTTAATAAATTGCTCTTTTATGCTATGTTCACACACTTAAAAATACGGTGGTTTAGATGCCACTAACTATGGGTACATGATTCTAATGAAATGTATATTTTTTTCTGCATAGCATATTTTTTTCTATCCATTTACCCTTTTGTTTTAATTTTTCCCAAGATACTACTGTTATATTATTGCTTGTAGTCATTATTGTTCTCGGAGGGAGCTAAAACAATAGCAACAAGCATCCAGCGTTGCAAGAGATTGTCAAAATTTTAATATGCTTTATGTTACCCAAGTGATGTGCATTTAGTTGGCTACAAGTGTGCCCTGCCCACTTTATGACAGTGGCTACAAAAAGTTGAATCATGATCACATTCCAGCCACCCACAGAAAACATGTTCTTTCTTTACTGAACAAAAAAACCTTCATGTTTTCTCATTACAAACTATACCTGGCATGAACCTGCTAAATGAATCTTTCATCACCTAAGAAAAATTATGTTTCTGCCATAACTGTGTGGGGTTAGGCATGGATTTTGGTAAAATCTATTCATTTTTTCCTCAGGAGAGATCTTGAGGGAATGGGAGGGGTTCTGTATTTATTTTTACCTAACTCAATATTGACTAAATGAGAAGAGAGTATTGATCACAGGTTTTAAAAGCAGATAAAGATTTTAGGTAAGACATTTATAAAAGGTTTGATTTGCAGAGAATTGGGAGTCCACGTCCAAGAAAGGGTCATTGGCTGGGCATGCTAATCAACCAGGTGCTCAAGGGTCTTGTTAGAGATCACAGTCTGCAGGCTGGCATATGCATGTTGTAGGTAACATGAGGCAAGAGAGAATAAAATGCTTATATTTGTTGTCTATTACCATATTCCACAAAGACAAATTTATCCTAAGATACATAATTTTAAAAGCTGAAGTGATCAGTGGAAAGTTAAATTAGATCTCCTAATGGAAGGATATCAAAATAACAATGAGATGGAAAAGAGAGTATTTAAAACCTACATAAATTGTCAAGAGCGGCTGAAGTATAAAGGAAAAAAATACCTTAAAAATATAGACAGTTAATCTAGAGACTATTTAAGAACCAGCACACGCGTTGAAGAATATGGCTTGTGTACCTCTCAGTTTTAAATCTGCTTGACAGAAGCACAGCCCAGACACAGTAACAGTTCTCTGTGTTGACATTAGGATTTTTTTCAATTTAACAAGTGTTGCCATGCAGTAAGGAGTTAACTTGAGTTCTCAAAGCAATAAAAAAAGGGAGTCACTCCAGTTCCACTGCAAATAAATGGGTATTGGACAGTCCATTACCTCTAGAATTCCCAGAATCCTAGCTGAGAATGCAGTGCTAAAATAATTCATATGAGAAGAAAAACGGTGAAGAGATGATATGAAGACGTAGGTATAAAATAACTTCTTTATTTTGCTTAATCAAAGCAAGAGTTATTGCAAGAAAAGTAACAAAATAATGGAAATGTAAAGAAAAGAAACTGCATATTATCCAATTGTATAAATCAGTCAAATAACAGGAAGTTACATTTTAAAGATGTTTCTTAGAGGACAATCTAAGCTTGTTTTGTCCAATATGGAGCTCATTTCTAGGCAAGTGATCAGATAGGGGTTTCAGTTACCTAAATACAGACTTGGGATGCCATTTCAGGTGGCCTGGGACGTCTGTGCAAGACCAACGAATGCAGCACATCTCATAAATATGAGATGTTATTCCAGAGTGGCAGCTGAAAGCTAGGCAGTATATCCTGGTGGCTATATAAAGTGTCATGAGATGTTTTGTGCTTAGACAACTGAACCTTGCCCTCTGTAATTCAAGAAATGCAAAAGTGTAGATTTTTATTAGCCTGAGCTGTCCTGGTGAGAATGCCTGTAAGGCAACAAAATCATGAAAATATAGATGAAGATACACCATGAGTCCAAGCAAGCTTGACTTCTGAGTCTGCTGAATTTAGCAGAAGTTGGATCAGGTCCCAAAACTGTAAAAGCAGCAGGCATGGCTGGAGCTTAGAAAGTTTCTTAGTATCTTTCTTAAGTAAGATGGATTTTTAGGATTAAGGTCCTGTGAGCCAAACCACTGTTCTGAAGAAACTGATAAATAGCTTAATTAAGCATAGAATAGCAAAACACTTGGATAAGCATAGCTTGGTAGAGTCAGACAAGCAGGGGTTATGTGATGGGAAGTCACAGCTCCATAAGTTTTTATTCTTGGAAAAGTGAATAAAAAGGCTGAAAAGGCTGACCTGATTAACGTAACCGATTCAAATATTCCAGCATGTTTGAAAACCTCATTCTTAAAGACTGTTGAATGAAATAATTCCAAGAAAATAGCAATGTGAGACCTGTGTGGAACCTGGAGATGGAATTTTAATTCATTCTGATTTACTATGTTTGGGGTTGTAGCGTGCCCTTTCTCTCTCCCAAGGGAATCCCAGGGAAATAAATGAGGCTCTGAGATATCTATTTCCTAAGACTTGGAGCATAAGAGGAAGGGGTGAAGAATTCACCTTGACCAGTTTCTCTCTTGACTTGCAATTCTAAAACTACGCTATTTTAAGAAGCACTTACCCTGGTCTTCCTTCACCATAATGTGGGCCGAAATTATGCTACTTATAATGAAGTTGGGTTTTTAAGCCACTTGGGTTATTTCATTTATTTGCTGCCTTTTAGGAATTTTAAAGCTTCAGAGCTAGCTGTTCAGAACACGGGTGGCAGGTTTGGGTGTTTTAATGATTATTTACATTTACAGCAAAATAACGACCCTCGTGAAGGTCTAACATAAGCTGCAAGTAATATTAGCTCAGCAGGCAGGCAGCAAAACAATAATACACAGGTAATCTAATTAGCAAGAGTACCTCATAAACAAGGCAGCAATAGAGTGGCTGCTTACCATCTTTGCATCCTTGAGATCCTACCCTCAAATTGTGTTTTAAGAGGAGCTTACAAAGTCTCCGAGAAGAAGGAGCCCTGCCAGCCTACAGATACTCTTGTGCAGAGTGGAAATTAGCCTCTAGCAATTCCTATATCATAGAGAAGAAGAGGCAGCTGTTATAAGATGAATTCATGCCACGATGTTTCGGATTGGAATTTAGAAAATTAAGTTGGAAGTGTTTTCACAGTCCTGGATAGCTACAGATGACCGCAGTGGAGCAAAATTCAGTGACAAAGCCATTGTCTTACTGCTTGGGTTTTGCCATTACTGTTTTTTGCTTTCTCTCTTACTGAAAAGATAACGAGTTCAAAAACTCTGAGGTGGCATTATGTCTTGAATGACTTCAGCTCCTCCTCAGTACTGGCAGAAGCATTTCCAAATGAATAAACCTTTGACAACTTAATGTTATTTTGTTGACAAAAGCAGGGGGTCAAGGCAAAGGTGATAATTGTAATGGGTTTCACATTATAAGATTTAAGAAACTCATACTGAAAACCAGAGGGGATTTGGAAAGCCTGTGAATGACTGAAATGAGAATTAAACGTAGATACAGTTTTCATGTTCAACAAAATAAGCAGGAACTTGCAATTTCTAAGGTTTTAGTTTGACTATAAAGGAATATTTTGATTAGGCCTGTGTTACTGGATATGTCTTTAATTACTTCTTTTTCCTGTCCATTGTTCCCTTTTCAGATGATCATTCTCGAGTGAGATTGCAGCCTATTGAAGGAGAAACAAGTTCTGATTACATCAATGGGAATTATATCGATGTGCGTATCCTGATGTAGGCAACAAGCCTAATGTTGTCTTCAGTCAAAGAGGGAACTCTTATTATTCTCACATTATTCACAATTTGTAATAGATACCACAGCTAATAACAGCTGCTAACATTGTTTAGCACTGGGGGGTGCTACCTTTGGAAGCTAGGTGTGCACTAAAGGAAGAGAAAAGCCTCAAAGGTTTGTCAATCAGTGAATGAAATGAGTCATTTTCTCCAACTGCCACTGGACTGAAACCTTGCCAGGAACACTGTATGGCTACTTTGTCTGCTGGTGCTTATATGGGCTAGCAAAATGTTATTTTCACTTTCTGTCAACAGCTTGGCATCATTCCACATTTAAAAGAAAGCTGTTTGCATATTAATGTGACAAAACTCCGTAATGCCTAATGCAGAGATTTGCAGTCTCTTGTCATCTCTGCACTTTTAAGTCGCCTTCAAAGTATATTCTGCAGCTGTTAACCAGTATTTCTAATGCAAGCAAGACATTTCATTAAATATGTAGGCTGTTTAATTATTGAAAGTGGCTTCTTTGTTCATTCTGCATCATGTTAACTTAATGTTTTACATTAAAATAAATTCTTTAGGAGACAAGGTGTTTCTGGTTGAAAGACTGAGCTCAAAAGTAGAATTGAAAATCATTAAAAAGCCAATATTTTTTATCTAAAGCCACAAGTCTATGGATAGCAAAGTTAGTAATTTTACTGTTTACATGGAATGCTGGATGTTAGGCTAAGTAAAACAATTGCTGCTTCATAGGAAATTGTGCCTGCTAAAGATTTCTTGTTCAGCAGGTTTTTTTTTCCTTTGAAAAATGGTGTCAGATTTTGCAGTTCAGATTTAATTACTAGTATGAAATAGGAATGTAAAAGGTATTTTTTTCTCAGAATGTGGAGGAACTAGAACTATACAAGAAAAGTAGGTACTTCAGTTGTAACAATATGAAGTCTGAGGGAACTTTCTGAAGATATCTCTTGTTACTGATGTTTATAAGCATGATGATTCAAGAATCATTAGACTAAGCTCAGATTTCTGCTCAGTCCCTTGCTGTTTGAAAGAATAGCACAGTCACCAAGTAGTGAAGGCACATACGGAAATATATTTAGTTGGGCACCACACTAATCTCTGAAGGGAGTAATCTGTCATGAAAGGAAGGAGAGAGTTCACACTGGGGACTTAGATCTGAATTCACTTTCACATTTTCTCCACCATTCAGGATTGTTCTCATTTTAGGCTGGTAGTATGTTCTTGTGTCAGATTTGGATCTTACTCTAAAATGTTATGAGATATGAGAAATAAAGATTTGGATTATACAGTTTCATGTAAAATGCTGAGAGATAACTGCATAGAAACTTTTTTGTTGTTGTTTATGGAGTACAAAAGGATGGAGAGAATGTGACCCTTTCTAGCCTCAGCAGATGGCTTCATTGCAAAGCTTGGAGGACTGCAGGCATCCTCCAAAGACTACACTGCCACAAAACACAGCATGTTTGTTTATAATTTGCTAGTCAGGTTTCTGCTAGAAACACTGGTTTTTCTAGTACAGAAGCAGCTTTAATTTTGCTCTTGCATGCAGTTATTACTGCAGTTGTCGTGCTGTCAGTATAACACGTTAATGATGAATGGCACCATCATAGACACAATGGTTCTGATGCATTTGTTCCCATGCTTTTTTTCACTGGGATATGGAAGTGTTTGATCCCAGGCACTGAGGATTAAGTAACACATTGCAGGAAAAAACCCCATTCTGTAACTCATGTTATTCTTTCTGTAATATGTTAAGTATCTTCAGTTGTTTCGATTCTTTCCCACTTTGTATGACTGTGTTTCCCCTTGCTCTTTCACAAAGAAATTGCAATGGCATACGTACTACAACCTTAAGTTCTTCCTGCTGATAACTAACAATGCATCATAACTATTATTCAAATATTAACACACCCACAACTGGATTGATCAGCATACTGGTGCATGATCTAAACATTTGGTGACACTCCCATCACATCAGAAATTCAAATACTATAAAAATGCTATAATTAAATTTTGGCAACATTTTCCATGTTGCAAAGAATGCATAGAGTATTGGTCTTTATTGCTTGGCCAACTTGTGATTAAGTTGCTCTTGTCATCAGAGTTGTATTATGTTCTTCTTGGAAAAGTATGTTCATACCAAACGATTTAATTAAAGAACTTATAGTCCTTTATACTGTTGAGAAATAAAACATAAACAAACCACCAAGGTCAGAGTGAACACCATGCCCTCCTGCCTTCCCCACGCTGAATGCAAATCTGACATTTTTTTACTGTTTAAAAAGGGATAGGCTTTGCAGTCAACAGCAATAGGTGAAGGAATATCTCAGACACTGTGAGCACCTGATGCCGTTAACTGCAAGGGCTGGAGAGGATTTCAAGCTGTTCATTCTCAGCAAAGCCAACAGGGGACCAAAAGAACATATTACTTCTGGCCCTTAATAGACAAGGCTGCAACTTAAATATTTTGTAGAAAACACATTTGCTTTTGTTTCCCTTCTCACTTGCCCTTCCCCAACTGAAAAGATCTTTTGCATCTAATATTTGTATTGTTGTGACATTGACTGAATACTATCCTAAATGAAGTTTCACTCATAGGAACATAGCCAAGGTGCAAATTGCTGATTTTTTCTTTCCTTTCAATTTTTCTAGGGGTATCATAGACCAAATCACTACATTGCTACACAAGGTAAGTTTTTCACCCTTTCCTTCCAGTTACGTGAGGCTAAGAGGTTTTGGTACTTGGATTGTAGTTTATTCTGTCTAACATGAATTTCTTGCCATAGTCAATATCCAGGGTAGAGTCGGCTCAATCACTTAGGTAGAAGCAAGGAAATTGAATTATTAGCAAATTTTCAGGTATTTCAAGTGAGCAGTACTTAACCTTTGTGTTAAAACAGGTTTTGAGTAAAAAAGCTAAATGCATCCTTTTTCAAAGAAGTTACTCAGCATTTTGTTACTCATGAAAAAAGAAATGAGTCATGGTAGAAATGTTTTGTACCTCTTCAGAGAGACAACAGTGTCAGGAAAATGTATGTTCTCTTAACTGTTCAATGATAACTAGGCTCCAGGTCCTTAAAATACAAAACTCTTGAGTTAGCAGCTTTTGGTAGAGGAGCAAAAGACATCCAAACACTGGCAGGAAGATTCATCACAGGGTTCTACAGAGACAGTTTTACAGGCCGTCATTTAAATGCTTGCTTGAGAAAAAGAGCCTATTCTTTTATCAACACACAAATTAATTTTCAGTTTGTACTTGTCTTCAAGACATAATTTTTGCATTCTGATGCAGTCCTTGTTTATTTTTTTGGTCAAGTTCAGAGCTGGAACAAATGGGAAAAATGAGTCTTCTGTGACTACTTAGTCATAATATTGAACAATATGCCAATCTCCTGCCTATGCTTCGATAGCGTGTGTGAAAATTTGATTGCTCCTCCACTGATTGGAGGGAATCTTTTTTGTAATAGGTAGTCTGTGACAGAGCTTCCTGCATGTGCTTGTGAATTTGAGAAAGCTGAGGTCCACCCACAGATGTTATTTCAACCTTTTAAGGGACCCAGCTGGAGTACTGAGTATAATATGCTCCGAATAATCTTAACATGTGTTGGATTTAGAGCTCACATACTTTGTAAATGGTTTTTTATCAAAGCAAATAAAATGTTGACCATGTCAAATAAGGCATCTTGCTGTGATTGAAGTTGTTTCTTAAGTTTCCCAGAGTCTGCTGCCTCCAGTCCCCACTTAAACCAGTGGGAGGTTTCATATCTATATCTTGCTGTACCTCAGCTCTCCACAGTCTCAAATGTGGTGCTGCTTCACGTCAGATGACAGTGGGGCAGGGCACAGATGTTATTTCCAGAACCACTTCACTAGAATCAACATTACACTTCTAGACCAGAGTTTTATACTTCCAGAATTAGTGATCTTACAATATGAGCCATGTAAATGTGCTTCGTCTTCCCCTTCTGCTGCCCACCCACCATGTTCCTTAGCCCATAGTCTCTACAGACAAGCCACTGTCATGGTTTCAGCCAGATAGGAAGACAGAAACAAAAATGCAGCATTTGATTTATTCATTTTGGACTTTTACACCCTCCTCTTCAAAGAAGAAATGGTTTGTTCCATTTAACATTTACCTAATGATGTTACTGTTCTTCACTTTTAATTGAAACCTAAACTAAAAAGATAAACAGTTGGCCTTTAACTTGTAGTTTGCAATAAGTTTTCATCAGGAAGTTAACCAGAAGATCTCCCAGATATTTTTCTCATAGGTCCCCACCTAAAGTTTAAATACTGTTTTATTACAATGTTTATTATCATTTATCATCATTTCTATCACAATCATCATAATACTTGAATAGCAAATACCAAGCTTGAAGTTTTGTACTTTCAGGTCTTAAAACCAAGTATGTAATTATATGTGAATAATGTGCAGAAGGTCTGTTTACCAGATCCACCAGCAAGTCCCAACAGTTTCTTTGCCATGTTTTTTCCTCATATGGTGTCAAGAAGTACCTAGTCAAGAAAGAGAATAAGCGGAGTAGAAACTAATGTTCTTCCAAGATGCAAAGGATATATGACTGTTGCAGCTGTCAATTTTGGGGGTGGGTAACATCAGTGTCTTCTGTGTAGGTGCAGCTAAGTGCACATGGGAATGCCTAACCCCTTCCTCCCATGGTGTAATGAGTAAGAAGCAGATTCTCTGAAGAATGTAAAATTAATTTAAAAATAAGCATGCAATTTACAGCAAGCTCAAAATTTTCTGGCTGTGATGTTTTTGTGGTTTACATCTTTAACATTTTACTTTTTAAGGTCGGTTGGAAAGCAGGTTTGTACCTCTAGTTCGTAGGAATGAATAACACTGATCTCATAAGTTTATGTGTTCTGTCTGGTTCTGTCTGTGACCTGATGAAGAATCATGAGAAAGTTTATTTTCCCTCCTCTATTTCAGCTTTCCCATCATCACAATAGGGTTAAAAATTCTCTTCTGCTTTTCATGGTTCTCTGCCACATCCTGATAGATGCAGTTGTTTAAAGACTAGTTAGTGTTAGCCTCCAGTATCCCGGGTTCCTGACAAAGCACATTTCCAGTAAGACGCAGTCTCTGTGTTTTGCAAAAGTGATAAAGTAACTGGGAGTAATCTCCAGAATTTCTTTAGGACTCAACATTAACTATGAAAGAAACACATTTGTTTCACATGTCAGTCTATGCCTCCGTATGTTCCAGGGAAATGGTCACAGCACCAAGTTTTCCAGAGTTCAAAGAGCATTTGGGCAACATTCTCACACACATGGTGGGATTCTTGGGCTGATGTTGGCAGGGCCAGGAGTTGGACTTGATGATCCTTTTAGGTCCCAGGATACTTTACGATTCTATTCTAGGTCAGCCTTAGTAACAAGCATGTCATGTGCCACAGCTTGCACTGCGGCCAGCGATGTTCATGCTCTGTTTTACAACACACTTTCATCAGGTATGTAAGAGCACATCAGTGCAGCCCAAGAGTTAAGCTGCATGCTTAATTCCCTTGATATCTACTTTTCATCAATCTTTAAATAACTTTTCTCATCTTCCCTTTTCTCCTCCACAGCAGCTTTCACAGGTGCACATGCCCATTGTTCTTTGAAGGAAAATATCATTATGTGAGTCAGTTTTAAATCTCTGAGGAGTTAGAATGATTGATATTTAATTTTCCTATGTTCTTAAGCTGCATTCAACATATCAAGTGTTAATGAGCAAATATAATTGTTTGAAGTGAAGAAGTGGCAAATTTAATCAGTTTGTAATAGACTACCAATCTGCTTTTAACAGAGCTGGGAGTTGCCTAATCACCTGTTTATTGAAGTGTTACTGTCTTCCATACTAACCAGAGTCTGACGTGCAGACTGGTAGCTTTGCACCTTGGCATTCACAGCATCCTGCTGCTACCTTGAATTAGGGATGGAAATGTTTTTTAAAAGAATTTCTTAATGGAGGCTTTCTCAACTAAATATCCAAAATTATTTTACTTCAGCTTTTAAGAATAATGCATTCAGAGTATGCAATTTCAATTACTAAATTAATATCAATTTTCCTTTATGTGATAAGTATAATGTGAGTGGTAGACTGAATTTACAGCTAATAAAGACTTTTGGTGATCTGATGTAATTGGCATCAACAGATGGGCTCTGCACCTGAGTCACCATGATTAAAAAGAATCCCTCGTCAAAAGCCAGCATATTGGGTCATGCAGAGCCAGCAGGCTGGTGCAATTTAAAACTCATTATTTTGCTTTATATATCCCTTGTTCCCATAGATATAATTCTTCTTTATATAGGAGAATATTGAGCTCTTGTATGATCTGCTCAATTTACTGGCAGCTAAGAGATATTTTTTTACAGAAGTTAGGTAATCAATGAATTTTAACCTGGTCCTTCAGTGAGAGCATTAGGTTGAATATCTGTACAGTGCTTATTCTTATACACAGTGCTGGATATTCTGACTATTGCATGACTTCTGATCTAGCATGTCTCACCTTCATTACTGAGCAGGAAAAAATAATTGGCTTTGTACTTATTTGTTCTGTGTCTCCTGAAGCTCACATAGTTTACTGAGCTATGTTGTAGCTTCTTTTAGTGAGTCTCTGTCAAGGGTTTTGGATGCTTCCTCCTCCACAGCACCAGCAGCTGTAAATGATGAGTGACAAATGAATGTTAGCACAGTTCTACAGCATCACTCATGGCCATTTCCACCAGGGCAGGTTTTCAAGCAGGTCAGTCGTGTGAAACACCAGATATCTCACATGCAGGCTGCATGTCTTTATATATAAAGTATGTTCTTTTGTGCATCTCAGACTTTTGAATGCTCCCCACAGTTCAGATTGTCTCTGCTTTCTGCAACATGCAGAGCAGCTGGATCTGAGATGTTTTGTGGAAATACTTCAGAGCATATTTTAATGACTGTAAAAAGTTACTCTTGAAAATAAAACAATTTTAGATACAATGACACAGTGTAGCCTTTCAGCCTCTTTTTTTTCCTCTGTATCCAGTTGTAAAGCAGATGCAAAATTGCTTTCTGTATTGCTTATTACGGAGACAGACATCAAGCCAAGTTTCAGTCAGGAGGACGTTTTAGGTATAAGTTAGAAACTTTTGAAAATAAATATTTACAAGGAAAATGTTTACAGTCTTCACTACCAACAGCATAACGTTGCCTCTCTAATAACCCCTTTCATATTCCTTCTCTTTTCTGCAAAATACTTGTCTTTCTTCCGCACACAACTCTGTGTGCTGTGTGAACATTTTAATAAGGGTTTTCAGAAACAAAACCACATTTTCTTTCAAACTGAAACTTCCCTTTTAGGCATCTGAAGCAGAAATAGTGCATTAAATAACAATACTCTTAACTTCCTTGGCATGTTTTTTGTTTTTATGTCGCAAATAGTTGTCACAACTACAGCAGCGTGGAAGCTCCACACTTCTCTTTACAAATAAACTTTTTCTTCGACTTTTTTAGCCTTCAGATGAATAATAACATGTGAAATTACTTCAGGGAGAATTAAATAACAGCAAGGCAAAATAGTTGTCCACAATTTTTCAGTTTCATAGATGCTGTCATTTTTTTGCAGTATGTGGGACTGCAAACAGCCAGGCTGTTTTGCTGATGTATATACTAAATGATTGAATTATATGTACCTGTATTAATCTTGAAGATTCAACTGGTTTTGCTGCTGTTCTTTACTTCTTAGTCTTCAAAACATTAGAAAGGTGGTTGAAGCCATCTGTCTTCAGTCACAGATATGAGCCCATTCTCAGCCCCCCCTTTAGAAAGGTGAGAGGCTTTATAGAACCAAGTTCACCTGTTTTGCAATAGTGGTGACAAATGAAAAAGTTACTTTTTGCCCCTACCTAAACACATACAGAGGTATTAGACCCTTTATATGGGAAAGTGACATCTACAGGTGATATTGTGAAGCCATATGGTAAATTCACCTTAGCTCACTTGCTACCATTACCCACCAAAGACTCATGGTTACTATTATGTTCGAGTATCTGTTAGAAATTTGTATATTTACTGGTGTTGAAGACAAAAAGAAACAGTGTGTAGTGTACTAAAAACTAGTAATCATCAATGCTTTTTACAAGTTACTACTTTGTGGTTCATGAGAATATCAGTTTCTCTCTGCCTCTTCATTTGTAATATGAAGATTTAGTGATAGCTGTCAGAGCATCTGTCTTTCATCATTTCTGCATTTTTGTGTCTTTGTCATAGCAGCTGTGGCGTAGTTTTGTTTGTGCAGGGAATGAGACACCCCATTCAGGTGGAAGGCTGTAAATGCAGAGCTAGCATGGTTTTCTGATACAAAGTTGACATAAGCTTTCTTGCAGTGTTTCATTTCCCTGGATCTTTGTGTACAGATCAAGTGAAATAGGAGCAGTGTTAGAAAACTGCTGGTAGGTTCATTGCTACGTGAAGGCACTTGTATTTTTCACGTGTGTCTACATTTTGCGTGTAATACATGTCCATCTTTCATACAGCTTTTGAAGTTCTCTGAAAATATAAACAAGGTCTAGATATTATATAAATAATTATTTCGTATTTATTTGCCAATATAAATTCTGAAATCCCATGCAGGCTGTTCTTTCAGTTGCTTGTCAATGTGGCTTGTGAAACAAGTTTGAGAAAATTATGATTTTTCTGTAGTCCATGGTCAAAGCCACAGAGGAAGAAAAAGCAATTGTTCCTATCCTCTTCCTTGCACAGACTGAGCTGCACTAAATCAGACATAAAGGACTTCAGAGCATATATAGATCTCTGTCTCAAAGACAAGATCTTGGTCTGGATTCTGTGTTGTGAAAATCAGCCTAGAAAAGTTACAACAGATCTTTGCATATCAGAATAAAGTAAGAGAAATTAGAGTCTTCAGTAAATAATTAGGGGCAAATAAGGCAAAAGAAAAATGTTTCTTGGTTGTGATGTCGAAAATAGAAGATTTGGTGAAAAGTAGTATATTTTTCTTCTTCAAAAATATGTAACTTAAAATATATTCTGCAAACAGGGAAATTGTCATCTTTCTGAAACTCAAGAGCTAAGCATACTGTCCTTGTGAACCAAACACTTTCAGAAAAGAACATTATAAAGGTGACCATCTATTCATGTTGCTCTGACTACTAATTGCCTATATTATGCACTAGAATCCATTTTTTGTTCAAGGAAGGTGTATACAGCATCAGCTGTACAAATTCACCTGCATGTCTGTATTTCAGAAGAAGGCAAATTATGAAAAGCTGATGTGTCATGAGAAGTTTTCCATCTTTGACAAAAAATCAGTCATAAATTTGGCTTTGTGGGGGGAGTACCTAGCAGCCAGAGGTGCTAGACAGAGTCCTGTTAACACACCTGTTAATCAGTGAAGCCTAGTGCTAAAGCAGAAAAAAGGCCAAGAAATGCAGTTTGTCAGAAAAATCACATAGTCAGGGTATCTTTTTTTCTGTGAAGTTTATTCACCAGATGGTCTTCAGCAGTCTGGAGGAAGAAGGCTTTTGGTCTTCTCATCTCCTAGATTAAAAAAAAGTAGTGTATTGAATTTACAAAACAAAATGTATTTCAGAAACAAATGTATCAAGAAGCAAATAAACTGGGGTGGGGTTTTTTTGGTGGTTTTGGATGGTTGGAGTTTTTTTGGGAAGTTGGGTTTTTTTCGTGTTTGTGTGGTTTTTGGTTGATTGGTTTTGTTTTTATTTGGTTTTTTGTCTTGTAACCATATCCAAATCTTTGAAATCTGTCATTTTTTCTCTCTTTTATATCCTTTGGTGGCAACTAAAATCTCTGTGTTGATATAGCCACCTATGCACGTAACAGCCCAGGTGATTTTGAAGCACTGCCTTTGAAAACAAAATAAGATACAGTCTTAGATTAGATTAGATTAATTTCTTTCCCTGTCCATCTGTATTCTTCCATGCAGTTGCTTATTCAGATGTAGACTGGAGATTCCCTCTGCTGTTTCTAAATCTCATTCTGTTGCAAGCACGTTCATGTATTGTGTCTATACTGAGTACAAATACATTTGACATGTTAGAATGATAGTCCTTGTTCACAGTGTACATTAAATACTGCAGTCTCCCATAAAATATAATGAAAAAACAGAATTAAAACATTAACATTGCCCTTTCCTACTCAAAGTGGTAAAAATAACCAGGTGGTCCCCAAAAATAACAACAAATAATAGTGCTGAGTTTTTGGTTACATAGATTTGATTTTTAATCATACTTATCTTGACAGTGAAAAGAAAAATACCATTTAAAAATATCAAATAACATCTGTTTTTAATGGCTTTTGTACATATCTTGATCTGACTAATAGTTGTTAGATACCGACTATTTCTGTGAGGAAGAAATAAAAGTACCAATGTTCTCTACCCTTAAATATAAAAATACATTGTGAGTGATACGTCTCACCCATGAGATACTTATCAGGACAATAAACTGTGACAGAAGTTTTTTCCAAGCATTTTTACTTATGCTTTAATGTAGACTAAATTATCTTGTTTGTTCATCTAGGTAAAGTGTTCCTGTTAATGCACTTAAACTCCCAGTACAAGATTAAAAAATACTGGATCTGAATATCTTACTCACAGGCATGAGCAACATTCCTTCACAATAAGGTCCTTGGGGAAAAATAAAAGAAACAAGTAGCCAAAATGAACTCATATTTTTGAGCTAGAGAATAGTGATGATTTTATTACAATCTGATGCTTATGATTGACTCAACATGGAAATAGAAAGTAGAAATGCAAAAGACTAATTAGGTTCTTTTGTCCATTCCCTAAGGAACCTTCTACTGAAGGGGATAAAATGATCTTAAACTTCTCATCCATCATTAAAATTGATTCTGCATTACAAGTTGATATGAAGAGCCCAGTCCAACAAGTCAATTACTTAAGATTTTTGTTTTGGAAATGCTAGATGCAGCATGTTTTTTACAAAAAAAAAAAAAAAACTGTATGTGTTAGTCTTTCCAAGCTCAGATGAGCTATTTAGAATGAGTGATTAATAGGTATTCATATTTCCATGATGCAAATCATGCTTATTAAGAAGAATGCACAAATTAGAAACATAAACAGCTTTTTTGGTGGAAAACACTGATTCAGCAACTGAAACTGTCTGTTGGACTGCTCTCACAAAGACAGCTCGGGTTTGAACCATGGTCTCAAGCCTCCTGGAGTAACCCTTCAGCCAGAGCTGTGACCTCAGACAGAGAACTAATGCCTCCCCCTGCTGTCCCATCTGTATCTCAGGTTCCCAGATGAGTCACCAATCATTCTTCTCACATGCTTGACTATAATTAGGCAATTAAAATATCTGTAGTACATAGAGTGAAAGAAGGTCCATGTATGAGTGAGACTTACTTCTCTGTAGCCAGTACACTCTGTTGGAAAATACATCAAGGCCTCTAGGTACAATTACATTATTCAAAGCTTTCCTGTTTCATAGAAAAAAAAACCTGAAGCACACTCTCTGCAAGCCACTGTCTAGCAGTGCTGTCTTAAAAGCTGCAAGGTAAAGATTCAAGGCTCTGGCTTTACTCAGGTATCCCACATAGCCCTCACTAGGGAATTCCTAACCCCCCAGGAGTGCTACATGTAATTCAAAATTTGGAAGATGCTGGATTTACACAGGCTGAGAAAATGTTAATGAGAGGAACAGACCATTTAACATCTCTGCTGTGGGGCAAGCAAATCATATGAAAGAAAGAATTCTTCAGTTAGACTGGATGAACAACATTCAACTACAACTACACTGTTTTGATGCAGTTGTTTGTATTTTTAGTTTCCTGCAGGTAAGATCAGAAAAAGCAGCACCCTTGAGTGACATAAGGGTGCATGCATGGACAGTAGTACTATGTACACTGCTTTTATTGCATTCAGCTTTGTCTCATCTCAGGCTAACTGTTTAAATCTGGACAATTTCTGTTGCTGCCAGTTCCTCTGTTACTGCTGCAGTACTTCTGTGAGTAGTCAAAAGGTGTTGTGGAAATGTGCTATTTATTCTTTGGAAAACCATATGACATTTTCATTTTATCCTGTTCAAATAGAACAAGCTGAACTAGTATTGGAAATCTAACTGTGGAGAAATGTCAATCAATAAGTGTGTAACACTTTATTAGATGGAAACTTAGCTGGCAGCATTAGTTGTAGTGGTATAAAAATGTCTTAAATAGCACCTGTCAAGAGTACACAAATAAAGTGTGGTCACAGCCTTTAAAATAAGTCCAGCAATGCCTTGTTTCTGAAAATGGTGGTAATACTAAGATGGAGCAGGAGCAGATAAGATGATTCAGGAATGGTAGAAGCTGGCATGTTGTGGTTGCTGTGTATTGTACCAAGACTGTTCAGGTCTTTCAAAGCCTACCTTACTTCTCTTGTCTTTCAAGGTGTGTTTGGCTTCTTATGACGGGGAAGGGCATGAACACCTTTGTGTATTCATGGGCATTTTTGTATGTAAGGCACTTCTGGAGCTCCAGTCCCAGACTGGGATTTCTAGATAGTACCATAATGCAGACAAAATAATGCATTGAGATGGGCACTGTTCCAGACCAGTTAGATCTGTTGCTACTGATAAATAAAAAAAAAGCCATATGATAATCTAGAGAATAAATTCCACATTCCTCCGTCTGACTAGCCACAGAATCATTGGAGAATAGGAGCAGAGGAAATGCCAACAGGAGAAATGATCCAGCTCTAGTCAACAGCTGATGTGTATGTGAATATACATACATTTAGAAAATATGCATTTTCAAACTAATTATCTAGTTTTATGAAATGAGCAATTTTAAAGGAAGAAACCTCTGGAGTAATCAGTTTTATCATTGCTCAAAGGATAATATTTTTAAGTATTTCTATATTAAACTGGGAATTCAGAATGGAGTGTTTTTTTTATTTTAGCTATTTGTGAAACACTTGCATTATTTCATAAAACAGTGGCACTCTGGCTCCCCACTACTGTACATTGTAAATAACAATGTTTTTGTTTTCTTTTTATTTTTCAAAAGAGATGGAGAATTTACAGGTCAATCTTCTCCTATTCTTCTTCCTGTAAGAGGTCTAGTGCTGACTCCTTAAATATAGGAGTAGGTGGTATAGAAAGCCAGCCAAAGCACTGGTCAGTCTCATGGGAGCTATACATAAAATTTCCACATGGTCCACAGTCACTTAGTAATCTAAGCCTTGTTGAAAGCTAATGGGACTTGAAAGCACTTTGAACATTTCATTTTCTGAAAGCCAATTTTCACATATAGCAGTGTGCAGGCAGCAGGGCTGGCTGACTGGCTAGCTCAAAGCAGGTAGGATTCAGTTTGTGCTTGAAAATCAGCCAATTACTATTCACTGTGCTGTCCTTTGGCTGGTAATGAGAGAAAGCTGTGTTTTTCCAGAGGAAAGGATACAGTAGAAAGCCTCTACATTGCCAGTAGCTGCACTAGGCAGGATTTGTCCCAATAAAGCATTTCAGCTTACTATATAAGCAGCATTTTCCAGAAATGTCAAGCTAACAGGATTCAGTCAGATCTGCTTCTTATTGACAGTCCATCTAAATAAGGAAATAATGAAAAGCACATTTTAAATTTTTAGCTCAGTCCTGATTAACCCATTTGAGTATATCTGAGATGACTTACTGTTGAGCAATGTTGCTGCATACTGGTGTTTTGGGGGTAAGCATTATAAGGTGGTATTGTTGCAAAAGGTCACAAGAAGAATTGGCAGACTGGCTGCAACTCAGATATATCTGGTATGCATGTTGTGTTCTGAAGCCTGGGTTCAAACTAGTGTTAGGAGAAAACAAACAATTCTATTTGCTTGTGAATTAAGTTCTAGTAGAATTTTTCACTTACAAATGGGTATCTTTTCTCAGCTGAGTATGAGGCCATTACTGCCTCTGCAAGCAGTTGGCTTCTCTCTGTGCAATCTCTGAATCTAGTACAATGGAAGAATTGTTAAAATAAGGTCTAAGACTGGGGCAGAAGATTTTTCCATGAGAGTAGCCATAGCCTCAGGCATCCTTGCTAGTCTGACATACCTATAGGGAACCAGCCTCAATGTTAAGCCATCCACAACTTTGTTTATTTATATGTTTTCCAAGGCAAGAGACATTTGTAAGGAAGATTTTATCAGAAAATCCAGCACAGCTGTATAATTACAATATAGCCCTGTTGAATATTATGTAATAATTAATACTTGTAAGGCTAAAGTTAGAAAGTGCTTTTCAAATGTCATCACGCTCAACATCAGAATTAAATATGAATTCAAATTAAATAAAGGGGAAAAAAGCAAAAACATTGTTTTTTTCTGCTCATTACAGGGGTTTTATTTATTTCATTGAAATTATTTAGTGCATAAAATGTGTATGACAACTAGAAACTAGCAATTAATAAATAATACTGAAGCATTAGTGCCCAGGTTTTGCCAGCACAAATGTCTGTTGCTTTTTAGTGTGGTAATTCTTACAGTGACAGGCCTGGAGGAGACTTCAGGAAAAGTGAACAGGTGGATGGCACTGGCGTACCTTTTACCCTCAATGCTCTTTTAGTTTCTGGAACAGACTTCAGAGGACTTCATTAAAGCATTTAGAAGACTTACAGGTTAAGTGACCTGATTCTCTTTCATCATTATTTCCTTGAGACCTAGAAACACAAAAGTGATCTGTATGCATTTTGATAGCTAGTGGTGAGCAGTAGGCCCATATGGTGTAGTGATATCTTGACTTCAGCTTTATCTCAGATATCAAAATTGTTCATATAATAGGAATGTGCCTATGAAAATGCTCTTGTGTAAACCTTTAAAGTTAAGTGTATATGTTAAAATAGAAAACAAATGTCTGTACCTATTTTGAGAGAGAAAAGATGCATAATCTTTGCCTGAGTTTTTGAAGTTTTATCAGAGTTTTGTTCTGGACTTCACAGAGGCTTTAAATCCTTAAGAGCTCCTGGAAGCATGAGTGAAAGTTCACTGCATGCTATACCATAAGTATTCAACAAGCACATGGTGAAGACTGCCCCTGACAAATCAGATTATCAGCAATTGAGCAGATCTTCAAATTACTTTCCATTCCAGAAACCAGCTCATTTGGGAAGGTGAAGATGATTCAACAACAGCTGTACTGCTGTGTGGTCATGGAATTATAAAAAATACTGAACCAGCAGTTTATCTTGCAGGTTGGCTAAGTCAGCACAACTGGGATCTGTGCCTTTTCTCTATAGTAAGCTGACTATTTTAGATAGAAAGATGAAGACAGGATACTTTCTGAAAAAGTAGGATTCAGTCTTAAGACTCTTTAGCCTACACCTGGTCACCTAAGGAGGTGTCCAGATTTGCAGAGCTGCTGACCAGTGATGAGCATCCCAGGAGGTAATTGGGAGACTAATAGAACTGAACAATCATGAAAACTTGGTCACAAATGATGCACCTGCAAACTCCTTTTGGCAAAATCTTGGGCAAATTGCCTTATTGAGTAGGAAAAAAATCTATTCTGTTTACGGGAGATGTTCCCTTGCCTACAGTCAGTGACATTTATAGTGTAAAGTAACAATTAGCTGCAGTTTATTACATACCTTTTTCTGAAGGTGTATTTACCTCCAAATTGTAGCTTGGTTAAAAGAGCAAACATATTCTTGTGGATTATCAGATCTCTGGACTGGCAGTGCAAATTTTAAATTTTTTTCCTCCTGTGAAATAAATTATCCTACTAACAGCGACATCTGTCCCAAAGGTTTTGTTAGGAAAACAAGAGTTCTTGAAAATTTTAATCTACTGCCTTGTAGTCTGCTCTCCCAATATTTTATTCCCCTCTGGTTTTATGCTTTTGAGTGTATTTTAGACAATTTCTGCTACATAATGGGCTTGGGAGTTTCTGACACTGTAGTTGCAAAGGGAATCATTGCTTTTGGGCTTTTGTTGTTATCGTTGTTGCTGTGCAGCCATATCTCTTAATAGGAAAACACTCACTGTGTCTCAAGTTCATTTTGAAGGGAACATACATAGTAAAAGACTGAGGGCTAAAATGCAACTCCCTCAAAGTAGGTATATTAGCTGTGTCTTTCGGTAGTCCAGCTGTAGGCAGTCACAGCAGCAAGCAGCAGGTTTTGCTTCAGAAAAAAGTGGAGGCAGTTATCATTGCTACCACAAACCACAGTAACCAGTAGGTAAAGGGACCATTTTATAACCACCTCCTCATGCAGTGTGGTTGTGGCTGCTCACTGTAAGGGGTATTTCTGCTCTCTTTTCAAGATGGAATTTAACTGCTGCAGGTATAAGTCTTGCATCTTGTCAGTCCCCTGCCTCTATTAGCACATACTTATGGCTCCCATGCGCTGCCATGGGGAGGCTTTGGAGCTTAAGGGTATCTGTTCATTTTCTGCACATTTCTAGCTTTAATATCTATCACTGAACTTGGTCTCAGGTGGAACAAATGTTAGCTTGTGGATTTGACATTCTGTGCTAGAAAAATATTTTAGAAGCTATTTGTTCCTTGTCTAAGCTGCTTGCTTTTCTAGAAATTGAAAAATTACCCACAGATTTAAAAGTCCTGTGTGAGTAAGTGCTATGTAGGCTTCAAGAGTCAGGCTTTACTTGTTTTCTTCGTGTGCTTGCTTTATTCCCTACACCTGAACACTTTTTCCTATATTCTGGGCTAGTTCATCGTATTCAAATTGATCTCATACCCCAGTAGCAATACCTGTTTTCAGAAGTGGGTTTCACAATAGGAAGCAGAAATAGAGGAACTAGAAAACTGGTTACAAAAGCAGCTTTAAAGAGTCTAAACCATTCATGAAAGCTGTGTGATGTTCCATTTCCTAATATGTTTTTGTTCCCAGAGCAGCAACTAACTACTGCTGGTAATAGAACCAGTGGTTTTAATATACACAACCAATCGTTTTTGTTGAGTTTTTTTCAATAATGCCTTTAATTAGCTAGGGGTTTGGAGGGTTGATTTCTTTTTCTTATTTTCCTTTGCTTTTCATCTTCTGGTTGCAGTATGTTGGTGATCTCTTTTTTTTCACAGCAGAGATCTTTGATACCAAGTACTGTATTGTGGAGCTAATGGGGTGTGCTGCAGGCTTTCTGTCGAGTAGCACAGTACCTTCTCTTCAGACCTTCTCCTCCTGCAAGGGGGCAACTGCTGAGAATAACCTTTCTGCCTATTGTGCACACATCTGTTAAGATGATGCTTAGAACAATTATTGCCTCTTTCTCCTCCTACCACAAGTCTCTGGAATCAAATTGTTTAGTTCTTCAGGATAATAAATCCCACAACCCTAACTAGCCTCTAATGCTTTTCAATTCTTGCTGGAGACAAGTAATAATTTATTAATATGTCAGAAAATATTTTTAAAATGTCAAGAAGAAAATAAAAATGGGATATAGAAGAATTACTAACTGAGACTTTAAGGTAGGTTTTGGGGTGGGTTTTTTTGGTGTCTTGAATGCAAAAGAAGTTTGGAGGCTACATGTAAGAATTGGACTCAAAAAGCAAGAAAACATCTGAGAATATGAAGGGAGAGCAGGAAATCCTGTCAAGCACTTTTTAGTTATGTTTGTCTTATTTGGATAGTAAGATCAACAACAGCATACTCTGCCCTGCAGAATAGGACATTTCTTCTAGAAGTACACTTAGAAGCACAAGGTTGAAAAATTTGTTATAGCTCAACTCTTTCTCTGGCCTGCAAAAAACCTTTTTTTTACTTTTACTTTTCCTAAAGATTTCTTTTCCTTGTAATTTATTGTCTTCTTTTCTTTATGGAGAATGACAAGTTCAAAATCTACAGGAATAAATTAGTGTTTAGAATCTCTTCCCAGTTGTAATTTGTGATTTCTGGATTTGAATGAAATGTAGGAATCTTTAAATCATAGCACAAATTTTGCAGCCTGTAGGGAAAAAAAGGAATCAGGATTAAATTGCTGCAGGTTATCCCAGAGCTGTCAAAAAGAAATGACTGTAACGATGTAGGGCCCAACTGTCTTGTATCTCAAGTGAATCTGTGGGAAAGAAAACTGAATTAATATATAAAGAAACTTGCTACATCACCCCACAGTTTCCCAAAGATTCTGGCTTCTTGCAAGGGGACAAGACCTATGTAGATGTGTAGACCATGTATCTTTCCTGCAGCATTACCAAAAATATGCTCAGATTAAATTTATTGAAACATCACACAGTCCTGCGAAGACGGAATGCAGGGGAGCCATCTAGATTTTGTCCATTAAATCAGGATTCTTGAAGGAATAATGTTGGGGGTTTTTTTGTCCTTGATCAAGTGTGATGTTAATAATGTGTCATGGACTTGCAGGCTTTTTCCAGGACACTGCTCTGTGGAAAACCACCTTTCCCTAATCCCACTTTTAGCTGTGCTCCTTGAAAGATAATAGCAGCAGTAATTGAGTTGAATATTTGTTTCAGATTTGAGAGGAAGGAAGGAGCTATACAGAGACAGTATTTTCCTAGAGTGAGTGGAATACTCTGATTTCTTATAATCAGTAGGACAGGCTGGCACAAAACCGTTCCAGTGCTGTCCTGACTTTATTGCAAAAGAAAGCTACATTGAATCCTAGAATATTAAAACACAAACAAGCTAAACTTTCACTAGAATATATTCTTATTATATTACTGTGACATTCAAAATTGCACTTGGACCATGACTGTATCACATATCCAGGACACTTAGGTAGAAATAAAATGCTTGCTGTAAATTTCCATATGATGCAGAGCAATTAAAGTATTGTTGAAACTCAGAATAAAATCTCACAAAAGTATCACCTGTTCTGTGCTGTTAATTTAAAGAAGAAAAGAAAGGTGTTCAGTTTTGCACCTATAATATCAACTTGAATTTAGTAATTTCAGAAACTGTAGCATGAATTTCTGCTGTTAATTCTACTCTTAAGACCTTCTGACATTTCTTGTGTTCTAACAGTCATCATTTCCTGTTGTCTTAAATGGCTTTTTCTCCTGTTCCATGAACAATGAAAGCAATTCAAGGAAACCTATAAGGAAACGAAAATTATAAGGAGACCTATGAAACTCATAATATATGCATAATTTTTAAAGATGGATAAAATAAGGGGGAGAATACATAGCTTCTTTAAATGATCTGTGCAAATTATGGGTGGAAAAATTATAATTTGGAATTGCTGTAAATAAAGACAGTTTTTTTAAAAATTCAAGAGTTTTAGTCTGTTACCTCTTTCTTAAATTTCAGATCTAAGTTACATCATAACTGTGATGTTATTTGCCTAGTGAGTTGGTTTTGGTTTGCCTATAATATCAGAGCGTCACAAAGTCACAGAATGGTTTGGGATGGAAGGGATCTTTAAATACCATCTGGTCCAAGCCCTCTGCTGTGACAATATAATAATAATATATTACTACATTTTCCACTAAATGCTGGATCTCAGAGTGAATATTTTATTTTCAAAGGGAGATCAAAATACACAACATGGATGCCAAACTGCCCAAATCTGTCAATATCTGGTTTGGTAATGCTTTAAGAGTGTTGGCTTCTTTTACTAAAGGAACATTAGGGCAATACATTATCCATTTGTTCTCCAATTAGATTTAAAGTCATTCCTCTAAAGAAGCCTCTAATTGTTTACTGTAATGTGACAACTCAGTAATGGATTCAGTATGGATGTTAAGCTTATAGTTTATATTGTTTACTCTTACTGGCTCAGTGATTTTAAAGCACTGGTTTAAAATTGGAGTGGCACACCATGCCCTGTGGGTAAGATGTGTAGGCTACAAACAGACAGGACCAGGTGCACACAAAGAGATGTGGTTTTTTTCTCAACATTTTGCATTTCTGCAGCATTTCCTGTGAGCTGGTACCCAGCTTCAGCATGATGCTGAAGGAAGCCCTGTATGTTCATGAACAGAAGCACACAGGGAAAGCACTGCAGAGGATCTGCTGCCATGGCACATCAGGTTTCTTTGCCGCATTCCCCACTGTTTTCCAAAGTGATACACTGCAGCAAAAAAACTATAACTTCTGCCTCACTTCAGGAACTACAATTTAGGAGCTGGGCTAATTTGATGAATAGTGTACACTAAGAAAAATATTAGAAACCAGGAAAGGCCACATACTCCATTGAGGCTCATTTCATTCCAAATACACCTTCCCTAGGTTATCATCCAATTGCTAAAAGAAAGAGTGATGTTATCCATTTTTTATAATTCCACTTCTGGGTATTATGGAGATAAATACCTAAGTGCTGGAGAACTTCCTTTCAGAAAACTATTTCAGGAGAAAAATACTTAAATGCAGATAGGTGGGATGACAGAAAAGAAATTGACTGACCCTAAATGAAAAATATGATGATAGTGATACGAATATATGTGTACAGTCACAGTTTCACAAAGTTCCCCAGAGACAAGCTTCCAATCATGAGACTTTCAGATAGTAACCTTTCATTTGATTTATTGTTTCAGGACCAATGCAGGAGACAATATATGACTTCTGGAGGATGGTATGGCATGAAAACACAGCAAGCATAATCATGGTTACTAATCTCGTAGAAGTGGGAAGGGTAAGTGGTTTTTGTACTTAAAAAGATGAAAGATGTCTAAGGTGTTTGCTTTTCAAAATTAAATAACAGACCAACAAGGTTCTTACATACTAAGTATAGCGCATAAAATATGTATGACTGCCTGTGCTGAGAGGTTCATTATCAATTATTTTTAAACATGCCTTGGATGCTTGGCTTTGTTACTATTAGCACAATGAAAAAGTAACTGATAAAGCTGCATTCTGTACAGCAGAGTCTGCAAAGACTGACAAAGAGGGGAGCTGTCATATGTTTATACATATCTCAGATATACCAATTCTCTTAAGAAAGTCAGTATATTTGTTGCAGAATAAAGGAATCATCTCTTTATTTTTTTTTAAGGAAGGCTAAGGAGGCATCATTCCGGAACAGATGTCTGAGTAGTTAAAGTATGAAGCTGTTTCTTGGTATATTTGTCTAAATTGGTCTGGCTTGTTTGGGTTTTACTTCCTGAAAGCCTTCTGGACTAAAACAGAAAAAATTAGTTTTACACATTTGTGCACTTTATTGGTCAGGAAGTCATGTTCGGGAGCTGGGTAGTAAAGGAAAGGTTGAGTTACATGACTGATATTGTGTAACTCTCTTTCTTTGCTTGGTAACTTCTAAAGTAAGCCTCCTACTCTAGTCTTTATGGCTAATTTTGTTTTCAACAAGTAGTGAATGGAACCTTTTTCTGTGTTTCACACAAATGTCAGTAAGTGAGTCTTTTCATTTACTGCTTTGTCTGTGCACTGCTGTCTTAGTTCTCATCTGGGATTTTTTTTCAAGAAAATTTGCTTAGGAATTTGGCATATAGCTTTCATTTGATATGAAACGAAATCCCACTGCTTTTATGGGAACTACGGCAATTATTGTAAATCAAAGTGTTGAAATAAGAAGTCAAGTGCACACATCTTGGTTTGAGCAGCATGGTTTTAAGAGATGTTTTTAATTTCACACTGGTGGAGTGTCTGATACCGCCTCTGCCCTGTGGCATTTGCATTAGGAGAGAGCACTGTTTATGTGGAATGAGTTGAAGTCCTTTTGAGCAAGTCCAGTTTTACAATCTCAGTTTATTCTTCCATATGTCCTTTGTGAACTGATAATATAAATCCTAACAGTTAGGTATCTGTGTGCTCAAGCCTGCTTACAGATCAGGTGCCAGTATTATTTTTAGATGTAAAAAGATGGGGATTGTGACTGCAATTAACACCTGCTGCAGGAGCACATGTACAACTAATTGCAGAGACAAAGAGGGATCATGGAGGCTGCTTTAAAAATGCAGTCCCTTGAGTGAGGAAAAGGTAGAAATAGCTGGATGGTCACATATCAATTCAAAACAGATGGATTTGTAAGAATAGGAAGCTCTCCAGAAAACCTCTTTGTTAAAGCTTTATACACATTCATAAGTGCCCAAGAGAACAACTTAAAAAGGGATGTTTTCTGGGTATGAATAAACAAGCCTGAGAGCAAAAACAGCATTCTGCATGAAACCACATGCTGTTTTCCCAAAGTCAGTGTTTGGAAGTGCCAATTAGAGTGAACTGTCAGATGTCAGCAAGGGAGACACCAGTCTTGGTGCCAGTGCTGGCAGCCTCTGCTCAAGCATTTAGGTGCACATTCCCACAGCAGCAAGGAATGCTTTGTGCCACCATGCAGATTTCTTCAGGGTGCAAGAGTCTTAGTAGGATACAGATCTGCAGCTTTGTTGTTTCTGGCAGTGGTAGAAATTACTTTGTTCTCACTTTCTCTGGAGGCCAGCATAGGTGAAATCAGAGAGCAGAAATTGAAATCAGCTTTTAATGGAAATAAAATTGTATGAGCCACAGAGCAATGCACTCACTCCTCCATTGGTGTTTTTGTGCCACTCCCAGAGCTGGAATCGTCAGCAACAAGGAGGGAAATTGCAAACACACCATCTGTCCTGCAACCCCTAACACAAGCTCTGTGCCACCTTGAGTAGCAATGATTTTAATGGACTTTTGGTAGCATTCCTGTAGGGCAAACCTTTATAACCTTCCCAAACTTGCTATTGCTATCACTGCTATAAGATTTATAGGGGTTTCTTATTTTTACTTTTTAACCATATTGACCCATGGTAAGCCAAGGCCGAAAATTCTTTTGCATTTTCAGGAAACAGGAATTTTTAAAATTTAACATGTTTGCCACACGGTGTACAGCCTTCATGAATTAATCATTGAGGGGGCATATTTGTATTTGTTTTCCAGTACTGGCTGGATAGTCATTAAATCAGTGCTAGAAACTTGCTTCTTGCCCTGGAGCATTATGCATCAGGACTGTTTTAATTGCTGCTGGAGGAATCACCATGAGGCTGTCCCTAATACAGGCACCTGCTGCAAATGACTCAGTCCCCCATTACCCTCCAGCAGGGTCCGGGTACATCTGCCAATATCTGTCATTATCTGAGGCACACTTGTCAGAACTGCACATCCCTTTAAGCTCTTGTGTGTTCCAGTGAGGGACCCTTGTCAGTGTTTCTGGCACCTGCAGACCGCTGTGCACCTGGTATTTAAATGGCACCGAAATGTGTTTTGATTGTTTTCTCTCTTTAATGAACCTGCCTGAGGGACATTGAGCTCTTTATCTAATAGCCTGTTACCCAGTCACTCACATTTACACTGCTTGTGTGGAAATTCAGAACTAGCTTGAGCTGTTGCACTAATACATCTGCCAGAAGTCTTATCACAAAATCTGCAGGGCTCCCTAAGGAGACTTTTGTACTGATAATTTAAGCTAATGATTTCTAAACATATTTAGTCAGTTTTATGAAGACCTCATTAGAATGTGACTGTTTATTAAAAATCAAAATGAGGTCTCACAGTCATTTAGAAAAAGCATTGCTGAATTGCATGAATAGTTCTTTGATAAAGGATTATGAAGTGGTGCTTGTTAAGGTTTGCCTAGGTTGACAACAACTTTTACCAAAAAAAAACCTAAACAAATAAGCAGCCCTTGAAGCAACCTTGAAAAAAGGTCTCTGTCTTCTTCCTGCTGGGATCAACAACTTTCCACTCACAATGAAGTTCACAAAAAGAAAATGGCAAGTAATTAATGGTAATGATCCAAGAATCAGAATTTTCCAGGCCACACACTAATGGATAAGAAGCATAAACAAGATTCAAGACTTATATAGTTACATCAGTGTGACAACAAGCTGTTTCAAAGTAATGCATTCTGGATTATATTAATGCAAGTGGCCTCTGTGCTCATGTCTGTAAGTGGTAGAGGAACTGAAGATAGTGTCATTTTAGGGAGCATCTTTGCCTAAGAGATTTAGCATAATCTGGTGGATTATTCTGTAAGAAGCAAAAATTTTTATCCAGCAGTGTGATGATGTTACGATCACACGGCATGATCATAAAGTAGACACAGAAGAACATCTTGCTTACTCCAAGAGACCACTCTGGAGGGCAAACTCCCAAAGACCCAGAAAATCACTGGGAATGGGATCAAGGTGTTTATGTACCAGCCAAAATCTCAGATGGTTCTTGATTTGTTTTAGTGTTTACACGCACTGAAACATTTCTGTCTTCCTTGAAGAGGCATGGTGGGAAGATTTAGAATATATTCAATTGTGCCATCTAGCTGTCACACCTCCATCTTTGCTCTTGTTGAGTTGGTACTAGTACTTAACTGGCATAATCAAACTTGGCCTGTCACATTATTTGCGATTTATCAGTAGTTGCTTTCTTGCTTTAGGCAGAAGAAGTTTAGTAATAACTGATTAATAAATGCTGAAAAATTCAAAATGATGCAAAATTCAGTGGAGGTGGTTATAAATAAATGCACTGCAAGGACTTATGATTGTCTATTATGCTTTTAATGGAACAAAGTATTCACAAACAAAATCACTATAAATAATTATAAAAAATAAAACCTCACCCCAGGAGCGTAGTAATTACAGTAATTAGAGTTTCTCAATTATTACTCGGAATTAGAAAACAGCCAGTGCTAGCAGTGTTAATAAGCACACAAAAGACCCTTTTTGTGAAGGGAAGCAAGGTTGACTACAACAGAATGGATGTGACACAAGGTGAATGAAGGTCAGCCACGACCTGGTAAACAGCCCCTGTGCCTGCGCTCACACCTTTGTGCTGCCCAAACTGCCTCTCCCTGCCATCTTACCCCTCAGGAGTGGTGTACTTTCCTAATAGTCATTTCACACTCTTCCCAGGTGACATTTCCTTCCCAGGAGCCAGAAAGGCTGTTTTTGCATAGGGGAAAAGGAAGAATACAGTGGTGGTTTAACTTTTCTTTGGCTTGTTTTCCTGGACCTGTGCTTGACATGTTGTGTATGTGGCACTTCTCTGCAAAAATGGGGATAATTCTGAATTTTCATGATTAAAGACTTCCACATGACAGCGAGGAGATCCATACAAGAGTCTTCTGACAGAGGGAATACCTCCTTGGTGCTGGCTTGCTATAAAAAGCATTACTTGTAAGATAAATGGTGTCAGAAAAGGACATCTAGGAAAGCCTGTTCTTCCTAGGAAAGCTTGTATGATCACAGCCCTCAGCAAGTTTATGTTCCTGTCTTCGGGTTCTCAGGATGTGCAGCACTGGTCAGCATTCAAGACAAATTTCTTAAACAGATTCAAATATGTTTCTTTAACAAAGAAAACCCAGAAGTCTTTATGACGAACCAGATCTTCTTAGATCTACTTGATAATTTGTGTTATTGACAGAGATTATACATCCAAGAAAAACTGCTAAATAAAACCCTGTCCAAAGACTTCTTACTGGAAACAGTAGGGAAAAAAAAAAAAAAAAAAAAAAAAAAAAAAATCTTCATTGGAAATTTCAGCAACAAAAAACTGTGAAACTTCCAATGGACTTAGCACTTATGCTTAGAATGAAAATGGACTTTTTTATCACAAAGCTCTTGCAAAGTTTGTACTTATACATTTTACAAGTTTTTGAGAATCTTCCATGAAGAAGATGCTTCTAATAAACAAAGGTAAACTCAAATTGTATTTTAGATTCAGATCACCCAATATTGTGATCTTGCAGAGGTGAAACACAGTGACTCTTGAGCATGTCTCACAAACAGCACATTTGTATTTAGTATAAATGGAAGAACACTCCGTCTAATTGAAACTCCCTCTAAATGTAATAAGCCAAATTGCCTACACTGGAATTAATTCAGGATACTGGTATTAATGCTCCTTAGGAGGTGTGCCAAAGAGTTTGTATGCATACTGGTGACTAGGGTTTCATTTCAACTTTTCTAATGAAAGAAAGAAATCACATTTTATAAATAAGAGGGGAAAGGTTGTTATATGAATCTATTTGCTTCCTCAAGATAATTCTAGTCCCAACTTCTTAAATATATAAATAGCGTCCTTCCCCGTCCATTGAATTTTTTTTTCCTATTCTTGTTTACCCTCCAAAAATGGGACTGGTACTTATGGTACATCACCACAAGGTATTATATTCTGTTGTTATACTTTTGGTTTCAGTGTAATTCCAGTATCTCTTATTGCGTAGAGGACAGTTAAGTTTTACAGAATATCAATGAGAAAAACAGAAAACCAATCAAAATTTAAAACTATTGTTAATCTTTCAAGTCAGTTAACCCTTCTAGACATCAAAACAGATTTCATCTTTCTAGATTTTTAACCAGAAATAGTAGGTTTACATTACTGCATTATACATAGTAGGGGAGGAGCCCTTAGGGAAAATTTAATTTGTTGTCCTCCAGGAAAGAGAAGGAAGGACTCTGTGCATTTGTCTAAAAAAGATCTGCCCAGGTTAGCAGTGTTAGCATCATGAAACAGATCATCAAGCTAGAGGCATTCAGCACTGTCCCATGTCATGCACAGCAGTCATGGGTTCAGCTCTCAGTGTTTTGTTCTATTCTTATCTCCAGTAAAAGCTATGTTTCAAAGAATGTTAATCAACACAGATTAATATCTTAATGCTTACTAATCCCATTGAGATAATTCACTTAGAGAAACAAACAAAAGAGGTTTAAGGATACACAAATGCACTGATGCCTTTGTTGGACTAACTGAAGTGCCACCAAGGTGTAGGATGCAACTTTAGGTGCAGTTTGCTAAGAGGGAGGGCTTCAGGTTCTTACTTGAAATGTCAGGGCTAGCAAAATGGCTTCATAACTGCAAATCTCCTCACCTCAGCAGTCTTTTGAAATTATCTCTCAATCTCTCTGTGAAAGGAGAAGTATCCTGGAGGCACTGACACAGTTTTACTTTACCCAGTAGAGTACCATGTAGAGGTGTCTAAGCTAACATCAGATGATCAGGCTTTAGAGCCAGAAGGCAATCCACTAAGTAGGTGGTGCTCTGTACCCAGCTAATGGCATCATTTTGATCTTGGAGTGGAAGCATGGTTCAGAGCACAGGCTCGATGCAGACACATCAGGTCCTTGGGAACACAGGATCTGAGAAACACGCCCATGATTTCACAGTTGTGTCAGGAATTAACACAGGCTTTGAGGAGCTCTAGCTAACCATCCTTCATCTTGGCATGGGACCACCCTTCTCATGTGTTCTGTGCTCAGCTTTTTTTCTCCAGGGCTCTACTGAGATGCACAAAATTGCCTAAACATAAGCTATGAAACAGAGATAATCCATATTTCTCTGTTGGTATTAACAGTGGAGGAAGGAACACTGGAACAGCTTTACCTTGGGTTATCTTACCCTAAAGCTGCTCTTCTAGACCAAATCTTCTTTATGGTCAAAAGAAGGCCACACCATGGGTTGGGCCTATCACCGTAATTTCATCTAACCCACTCTGCCAGATTGATGGTATGCTAACAGCATACTGAGTCTTAAGAACAAAGGGTCACACTCATTCGGTCACGTGGGGAAAGCATTTGTTTATGGCTGCTGCTGGGCGTCTCCAGAAAGCCAGCTCTTCAGGGCAGAAGCTGAATGAGAGTGCACCCACCAGGCAACTTAGGGCTGCACTGTTGGGGCAGCCCAGGGCAGCAGAAGGTGGAGAACAATGTCAGCTCTGAGTCATCCCAAGAAGAAGTTAGACTGAGCTAGTAAAATTCATGGAGGCATCTCTCCCCACCCTGGCAGCTGTGAACAGCATAAAGACTTCTGGCTGACTTCACAGAGACCCATTCATCTGATGGTGCCAAACAGTATCTCAAATATTGTATTTCTCAATAGTCTTCCACATCTCTTTTAGAAAACTGTAGAATGAAGTATAAAACTAATAACAGACTTGCTCAAAAGCAAACAAAAGAAAATGAAAAAAAGGAAGACTGGGTTTTATCTCCTGTCAAAGGTTGTTTTATAACACATAAAATATTCTTATATCGTAATACATTTTTTGTTTGAAAAGTATTTAAATAAAAATACTTTCAATTATTGGATGTACTTTTAGTTCAAGTCAGCCAAATAAAAGTACCTGTTATCCGAGCTACATCTGTAAAATCTGTTAAAAATTTTACCAGTGAGCATGGTTGGCTGTTTCATTTTATAGCCAAGAGGTTTTACTTCAAAATTTATGTCTGACTTATCGTCATTACTTAGTTCAGGATTAATTTTAGATTAGAATGTATAATAGTGCTCTTCACTAATGACAATCCATGCAGGGCATAGTCAGTTATATATATATATCACCCCTTTGCTAAGAATATTTCAGAATCAAAGGCAATTGGAAACTTTGAATAATCAGTGTTACTTAAACTGTTCTGTATGGACTGCAAAGTGTATTTCACACCCAGCTCACATATTAAGTCTGTAATATTGCTCCTATTCCAACATTCTAGTTAAATGAATTACTGTCCTGACTTTCCTACTGCCTTTAGCTACATGTGTCACATTGCCAAATGGTTAAATATACAGCTTTGGAAGTCACAATTTGTGTTCATTAGCCATCCACAGCCTACAATATTTGTATATTTAGAACTAGCAACAACAACTTTCCACCTTCATTTTTAATTCTGAGTTTCACACATTAGACTATTTTACAGGGGGATGGAACTAGACAGTGGAAGTAGGGTAATTCTCTTCTCCAAATTTCTAAAATTATTAGCAAAATAAACATGTTTGAAACAATTGGACAGTGTACCTTTGGATGAATAGATTAAACCAGAGCATTTTCATTATGTGTCTGGCAATCATCCTTTTATCTCATCTTGTGATGAACATCTGTATTTTTTGGCATGTTGGTAGGATATAAATGTGGGGTGTATGTGAACAAACTCTCAATTATAATTCTGCTCAGATGAGATTTCAAAATTATGTTTTCTGTTTTGTGGACAATACTTACTGTTATGGTAGCAACGGTGTGGAAAAAAAAGATCTAGTGCATTTAATATTCAGTTCTGGAATCATGTATCAATTATTTAGTTAAACCTTCTGTTAGTAAGGCTTTTGTGTAAAACACGTACCAAATGTTTATAAAATGGAAAAGAGATTCGTCAAGTTATGGTAGCTAAAGCTGTGCTAAAAAGAAAAATTGAACATATGCTAGCAGCAGTGTTTCTCATATTTAATGAGTAAAACCATATTCTATTTTGTTGCAATTGTCTTTTCTTGTACAAATAAGGGCCCTGATCCAATAAGCATTTATAAATGTGATTTTGATTTACACTAGTTTATCTACTTCTGTCTTTAAGACACCTTTGCATTTATTTGGGTGGCCCTAGAGGAGATGGGAGATGGATATTTAAGCATTTTCTTGACTTTTGGTTCACCCAGAGTCCATGGAGTTCTCAGGTCCAGAGCTCAGCACGTGCAGAGCATTGCAGAACAAGAGCCAAAAGTAGGAGAAAACCCTGAATTAAAATAAAGTTGTGCTTGGGTCTTTTTTCCTCTGTTAGAGAGTGAATCATCAGTTGGTCTGTGGCTCTGACTGAATTCTGGCACGGTTCCCATGGCTTTCACAGCCCCTATTCCACTTGGGAGAGTTTTCAGGAAATTGTGTTGTCATGGATCCTTCTGCTCAGCTCCAGTCTGCTCCGTGCCCAAAATCCCCTTTGCAGCAGACTAAGAAATCCCTGGTGGGCCCAAGCTGCATGAGGCACAAAAGGCTATAACTTCTGTGCAACATCTCCCAGTGCTTCCCTAATTATTCCACTGTATCATCTTAAATAAGGTTTAAAAAAGAGTGGAATCAAATCTAGCAGTTGAGGCATAAGAACACGGGGACTGTGCTCTTCTAAATTGGTCTTTCCGAATTGTCCCTGGTTCTTAGTCATAATCCAGACAGTCTGGACTTACCAAGTTAGAAACAGGTATGTTTTCCTTCAAGGAAAGAGCAATTTAATTCAGCCAAGGTTGCTTCCCTTCCCTGCAATTGTTTATTTTGCTAAACTAGAGCTGCTTCAAGGATGGCAGGTGCCCATCAGAAAGAAACATGGCTAAAGTTAGCAGCAAAGAGAGGTGCTGATGGGCAGTGCCATGCCTGGGATCACGGCTGCAGCTGCTCCCTCCCTGCCTGCAGTGGCCCTCTCCATGTGGTTCGGGTTCCCTTTTCCTGCCTGTTCACACATCCCTATGGAAGGATAAGGGAACAGGCAGGAAAAGGGAATCGGCTCCAGAGAAGGGGTTGTCAATGTGTTGCTGCAGCCCAGAGGCAGTGTGAATTGTCTAACTCTTCATGAAGAGTCAAAAAGTCATCTTAGCCATAGGTGGGAAAACCCTGTTTCAAAGAGTTTCTGGCAATGACTATAAAAGGGTCAGTTTGCTGGCCTGAGGGATTTGAACAGTGTGAATTCTCTGGATTATTTTAACAACACAGACAAAACAATGAGCATTCAATGTCTTTCACTTAGCTTCTATGAGAGGATCTTTGGAAATACATCTGAACAAAATAAGATCTGGATAAATATCAAGTAGATGCAATAATAGATAGCAGCAGTAACTACTATACTGCTTGCAGCAATGTATAATGCTTTTGAAATGTTTGTTCATTGCTGACAGTGGATAGATAAGTTGTAGAGATGAACACACATTTGTCAGAGATCCTGTTGTTAGGGATCCTGGGAATGGCCCTCTGCTTGGTCCTTGGCTGGTGGAATCCTTCTCCTCTCTGGCACCCTGTCAGCTTTCTGGCTCTGGAGCATGGTGGGGAGAGCAGTCTTGCCAGCCTTGCCTGTTACAGGAGCACCAAGCACTGTCCAGGGTCCCAGCTCCAAGCCTCTCACCATGGAAGGGAACTCTGGTGTTGCCAGTTGTCCTGAAACCACACTTAATACCAGATTAAATGTGAAGACTATAAAGAATTCTTTTTAGCCAATACTATTGTGGTTACTAGGTCTGAAGGCAAGCACAGAAAAAGAAATAAAAACCTAATAAAGCTACCTGAACTTCAGCTCTGCTCTAGGAGCTTTCCATCAGCTGCATAAGCAGGAACGAGCTGTTAGGATGCTTGTATAATTTTGTGGCTGGGAGCCAGGGCTTCTGACCAGGCTACTCTTTTTCTCTGAAGAGGATCCTGATGTGGGACTGTGTTTTGCCAGCCCTTCAACTCAATTCTATTCAGATTTAAATTTTATGATGCTAATGAGCCAGAAAAAGGGCCAGAACTACTGACCCTGCCTGGACAAACTTTTTACTTTATCAGTCAGTGTCACTACTGTGATGTGGCAAGACCTCCCATCTATCCAGACAGTAAAGAAGGATTGCACACAATTATCAGTGACAATCTGGAAACAAATGCCTAAGAAAATGTATTTTCTTCTTCTTTACAGGCCAGGGTTTGACTCTCTGCATAATCCTTTCTATACTGAACGTGGGGTTTGTATAAATAAATCATTTGAATCCTGCATTACATTTTTCAATGTATGCTTATACACACGTTCATCTGCTTTACCTTTTGCTCAGGATTAAACATGGTAGTAATCCAAATATTTTTGCTTGAAGATAGGTCTGAGAAATACTCTTATCAGTTGTGAAGTTTAATTTTTTTTTCTATCAGTTTTCCATTGAATATTTAGAGTGCTCAAGTTTTTTACCTGACTCATTGAAGTGCATATTTAGGTAAACTAGATTTACATGTATCAAAAGAAAATTTTAAATTTTCCCTTTGGTGAGAGAAAGAGAGAAACTGTTCCATGCAGCAGATGTATAACAGATGCCACTCCTAGCATGTACTGCACTACTGGATGATGGCCAGATGCAGTGGTGATAGCAGAGCTATTACCATGATAAAGCAGAGTAAAAGAGAGATGTAAGCAATGTGTTAGCTTCCCAGCCCACCACTTTGTCCACACAAATGGGAAGGAGGAGAAAATTCTTAAGTCAGTCAGCTATCTACATCATATAATACAGTCCTCAAACCACCCAGTTTTAAAAGTAACAGTTCAGGTTGAGTTAAGTGAGATGAATCCTACCCATAATGTTTGGAGTTACCTGTAAATTAGTATTTAAGCTATGTAGAGTTACAATAGTTAAAGCCTGGGCATAAACCTCAGCTCTTGACTTCAAGCATTGAGTTTTGCCATTTGACCTCTCATCAGTTCCTTTGGAAAGTTAATCTGAGAAAACAGGTGCTTTTCTAAAAATAGAGAATCATACAATAAATATTTTGATTTAGAAAGAATCCACAAGGATCATTGAAGTCCAGCTCCTGGCCCTGCACAGCACCATGCCCAGGAGTCACACCTTGTGCCTGAAAGCATTGTCCAAATGCTTCTTGAACTCTGCCAGGCTTGGTGCTGTGACTTTTCTGGGGAGCCTGTTCCAGTGCCCAGCCACCCTCTGGGTGAAGAACCTTTTCTTGAAACCCAACCCAAACCTCATCTGACACAGATTCAGGCCATTCCCTTGGTCCCTCACTGGTCAGCCCAGAAAAGAGATCAGTGCCTGTCCCCCCTCTTCCCGTCATGAGGAAGCTCTGAACTGCCATGAGGTCTCCTTCCTGTCTGCAAAACACTTTTATTTCAGAAGGTAGAAGGGTGTTTTTGAGACAAATCAACAAGTAAAGGTTGGGGAAAAAACTTCTGGTGGTATTTGTCCCTCTGGGCACACTCTGCTTTGGAAAGCACAGGAAATGAACAGTTACTACAGCTGAACTGGGCAGGGCATAAATATCCTTTGTGCTCCAAACAAATTTGCCTTACTTCACTAAGCACAACACAAAGCTCATGTGAAACTCTGAAAGCTGTCTTAAAAAGAGAAGAGGCAATGTCCCTCAAACATTTACAGGTGCAGAAAATGTGACTGTTCTGTGCACGATTGCACTTTAAATCAGAAATCATTGCAGAGAATGCAAAATGAATTCTGTATGAACCTTCTAAAATAAATGAACCTTAATTTCTTTTGTATCTTTTAAAGGTCAAATGCTGCAAATACTGGCCAGATGACACGGAGATATATAAAGACATTAAAGTTACCCTAATAGAAACAGAGCTGCTGGCTGAATACGTGATTCGAACATTTGCTGTAGAAAAGGTAAGTTTCCAAATTCAGTTTTCTTAAATACATTGGTATCTGCCAAAGTAACTTACATGCAGATTCAACAAGGGAAAGTTAAATCTTTTGACTGACATCCTGGGTTTATAGGTTTTTTGGGTAAACTACTACCGCCCTCTTATGGTAATCTGTGTTTTTCTTCTTCAAATGCAGCAGCTGTGCTGTGCTGTGCTTTTCATCACTGTTGGCCCCTGCCTGAGTTAGAAAAAGTGATGTTCCTTGCCTAGGAGAAATCGAAACCTCCCTCCCAGCAATCAATTGAAAAACAGATTTGTGCTGCTTTCCCATCTTACATTCCCCACAATCATTTTCTGTCTGTACCAGAGGCCGCATGCAGCATTATTCAGAAGTCTGTGGTGGAGAATGCAGTTTTCTGTTGGGCCAGGGTGTGCCTGGTCTGCAGAGACAGAGCTGTAACAAATTACTGTTCTTCTCAAGGCAATTTCCCTTTTCACAGGAATCCATCCTTACATGGAGAGTTCCAGCCTGTGTGTTGTATTACTGTTTGTTAGAGTAATGCCACACATTTGTCTGATGCTTTGTAGCCTGTAGAACTTGCAGCTCCCCAGCTGCAATAGATGGAAAACATAGAAATAACAAATAAGGCACTCACTGAAAGTGGGAACAGGCAGGGTCAGTCAGTGGTGAAGTGTACCATGCATTTTGTGTCAACTCAGCAGTTTCATTCAGAATTCATTAAAGAACAGAAAGGTTTTAATTGTATGTATCAGGACCCATTTGAGTTGCAGAACACCAAGGAAAGAGCCTCCTTGGTAAGACTAGATATTCCTAATAGCATACCAAAGTAATGCTCCATCACCACGAGTAGATTTTCAACTAATTAGCTTAGAAAGCTTATTTTGATTTGCAGTACCCATGATTTATTGGCTCTGTCTAATGATGAAATAGTATTCATATATGGGTTTGAAGAACATAATATTTAGCATCAAAGAATCCTGCACCCAGGTACCTGAAACTGCCAAAATGACTACCCACAAGGTTTCTGTACACATGTCCAGAGTAACAAAGGAATTAGGGTTTTTTCCTGCTTTATTCTTCAATCTAATACTTAAATATGCTTCTCTTTTTAAGACAGCAACCTGAGGGTAATGATAATAGAATTACGTGGTTTGAATGAATTGAAATATTGTATCATGTTTACCACTATACATATTGTAGACTGAATTCACTCAAGCCTGTTGTTTCCTTGCATTTAGGTATTTTTAATAAACAGATGAGAAACGTTGGCTACACTTTGAAGTAGATGAAGCACTGGTTGATTTCTATTCTGCAAATTTTAAGCTCATGCTTTGATGTTAGCTTTTCGCTTCTTAACTGGGACTGAAGAAAAGACCTAGAGGATTTTACAGTTGAACATAACCAAACTGTCTTGAATAAGTGCATTAGAACAGATAGAGATAAAAGGCACTAAACATTTTATTTCTTTTTAAAAATCTCCATCTGAAAAGATTTCATTTAGACACTGCTTTTTAATAGTTGGTAGTTTTTCAGTAAGCCTCTAAAAGCAGTGTCACTGTAGCTTGAGTAAAGTACATTTGTTTTTACTCTATTTTCCATATTTTTTAACTCCTCCAATGTTACTGGAACATCAAGTCTGTACATTTCTTTCACCATAATTCTCTCAAGTTTATATTTTTGATGTACCGAGATTGCTACTTTTCACCTTCCCTAAGTCAAGGTGCATGATGAGACAGAGAGCACCCTAACCAAACAGGCAGATAATGCTAATAGAAAGGTGGTTTGTAACACTTAACACTGGAGCCTCCATTCCAAAGGACTTGCAGATTTCACTAAAACAGCAGCTTCAGTAATTCAGCAGGAAAAAATTGCAGAGTTCTGTGTCTTAGGTGGCCTAACCCCCTGTGTCAGGGTGACTTCTGGGGACAACATGTGAAGTCCTGAATGATTATGAGCTGCAAGGGTGGAGTTAAGAAAACTGGCCTTGTCCATTATGGCAGATGAGGAGGAGGGGTAAGGAAGATCTAATTGCAGCCTCAGGTTCTTCATAGATGTTCAGAAAATCGGAGGAATCAAATTCTCCAAGACCTTTAGTCCCTTCTGACTGTCCTTTCTGTTTGTTGATGAGCATCTGCTCATTAAGTGCAATTTAGAAGTTGATTTGCTTGAAGATAAATTGATCACATACTTCAGTTTTGTTGGGTTTTTTTTGATGGATATTGAGTAGTAGGGGAATAATGCTGAGAAAATTGAAGCCAAAAGTGCAGTCTGATTTTGAAGACTGTTTCCTAGATATGCTTTGCATTGTGTGAACAAGCAGTTCCTTTGGAGCAGTTCCTTTACAGCACAACAGTTAATGCAGATGAATAAGTCATACATGAATAGTAAAATACAGCAGCAGCATAAGTTTTTGTAGAATTTTTTAACATCCTAGGTTTAGCAGTGTACAGCATTTTCTGTTTGTTTCAGCTCTATAGTCTTTCCCAGATGAGCATATGCTTTTATGATTCATGCAGTTGTGTGCTATTTTGGGTTTAGAAACCAGCAGGAAAGCTAGATATAAAAATCACTCCTTTGTAGATATAATAAGAAAACTCATTATAAAAGTATCCTATATGCAAAACCTTTCCTAACTATCTGTTAAAAATGACAGACAGAAATTCAGTCAGCCTGACAGACAGCCTGTTCACAACTAAGGCAGAGGATGTACAGGACATAACATGATCAGTGCAGCAGCCAGGCACATTGCTTTGGAGGGGCAGTTTGGTTTTTTTAAATTGTTTGAAAATCTCAGCTGTATACTGCATGAAGAATTTGTATGGGATACTCACTTCAGTCCTCAGCTTGTATAGTCATGGCATTGCTTTTTTCTGTGGGATCTTTGTTTCTTTGGGGGTCATGGACAGTTGTTACAAGCAATATAAAAGTGTTTGAGGCACTACCTTCACCTAAGCAGAGCTATTTGCAGAGTTGAAGGCCTTGCTTACAGTAGAAGAGATGCACTAACACACTCTAAAATCCCCAGAGAGCAGGGACCAAATTGTATTCAGATGTGTTTGCTAGACTGTCTTAAAATGCAAGTTGTTTTGTCTATTCCTGGATTTCATTATGTTTTAAAATTGGTTTTTAGGATATAAGGTCATATCTGTTTAAAGGGTGTGATCTCCTCAGTCCTCACCACTGCCTCATATGCTCTTAATCCTCTCCCTTGCCTGTGTTTTTGTGTCTGTTTTCAGGGGAGATGAGATATTCCTCTGAGCAGATGCCCTGTCTCCACAGACCCCCAGCCGAGCTGTCAGAGCATCAAAGGCTCCAACATACACTAAGTCCTCTCTAGTCCTGTAGCACTGGAATGTCCAAAATTTCTCCACCACTGAAAATCCCAGACTAATGCATAATAGCAATAAATTAGGAAGCTTATATTACTTATTATTCAAAGAGAATAAAATCTTTTATGTGCAAACTGGCTCAAGACAGGAAATACATTTTGAAGTAGAAAAGCTGTAAACTACCAGTTACTAATATTTTTGACATTTAGTCCAGCCTAGACATGATATGCCATAATTTTGCTATTCGTTTATGAGCTCTGTATGATGGCCTCCAGTTTGTGGATTTCTAATGAGAATAAAATACTGGCAGCTGCATTTTGAGATGGGGAAGGGAAAATACAAGCAGTAAGAAAATAAAACTTAGCACACACTCTTCTCATATCCAGACTGCTCCCCAAAGTCACATGGGAAATTACTTACACAATCAGCTTCTCATTCATACTTGTCTCACTATATCCATGTCCTTGTAGATTGTGGCAAATCACCTGAACAGTGAGCATGTGGAGGGCTACAAACACAGCCCCTATGATTGAAGGTGCAAAAAGGTTTCCTATTATTCAGCTTCTTCTTTCAGACCAATGAAGGGGACAAATGAAAATTATGCTGAAGCTGTAGTGTCCTGAAGTCAGCAGCAAAACCCCTGTGGAGGACAGTAGGGAAAAAAAGGTCATCAGTACTCTGTGTACAGCCTTGCTGCTGACCTGTTCTGTGATCATGGCATGCATCTGAAGGCCACAGTTTGCAAAGCAGCCTAGTACTTAAATATAGAGATGAGCATTTCTCTTGTTGCTAAAAGTTTCTGACCAATCTAGTGCTTACTTACTTAATTTTGTTGGAAGGTTTTGAAACCTGTTAATACCTAACCTTTGAGCTTGCTCTGCTGCTATGAGGAAGCTCTCCAGCAGTCTGTACAGATTTTGTTTGTAGGGGGTGCTTCTCAGCAAGGCTCAGGCTTTTGAAGATTTCAACCCTTGTGTTTTCAACAGAGAGGTGCTCACGAGATTCGGGAGATACGTCAGTTCCACTTCACAGGCTGGCCAGACCATGGTGTCCCATACCATGCCACGGGCCTGCTGGGATTTGTACGGCAGGTCAAATCCAAGAGTCCACCCAATGCTGGGCCTCTGGTTGTTCACTGCAGGTAGGTAAAACAGAAACCTCTCTGCTGTGGTTTGCATTAAACTCAAGACCTGCTTTTACTTCTCCTTTACTGTGTATTCCCCACACAGGCTGCTGAAGCCACTGGAGGTTGTCTTGGTTTCAAAAGACAGGTGTTTGCTAAGGAAGGCAGGAGCCTCCCCTGAAATGGAAAATGTAAATCCCCTCCCCCCGCCTTTTCCGAGTTGCTATAAATTTTAAATTAAGGGGCTCTCAGGCAAAAAATATGGGAGCAGGGAATAACAGTTCTTTAATAGGGAAAAAATTAAAAGATAAACAATACAGTAAACTAAAACAACACTGACAGAGTCACAACACAACAACAACCTGACACCCTGTTGGTCAGGGTCTTGGTAGCAGTCCAATTTGAATTGTGGCTGCAGTCCTCCTGGAGTGTCAGGTGTGGTTCTTTTGGAGCAGGGATCCTGTAGAAAAAAGGTGTAGTCTTCCTCTGACGATACAGGGTCCTCTGGGAAATCCAGTGGAGAAAAGCAGTGCTGGTGTTCCAGAATCTTCACATTATATCTGGATAGAATGCTTGGCTCTCCCCTCTGGGCGGAGCATCTCACAATGGGATGCTATAGTTCTTATCAGTCATGCAGTGACATTCAATAGCCTGTTATCAGCAGATTTCTCCCCAGTTGTGGAAGAGATGAGGAAAACTGCCCACTTAACAGAAGACAACTGCCATACAGATGGTAAATAGAATACAATTGGTGACAATCCAGGACAGAGGTCTACTCAACCAATAACTTTAAACAAGAATACATATATTACATATATAAAAAACATATATAGAATACATACATGAGAGTAAAAAAGCTGGGTCTGAAGTTCTGCAAGTGCCCGGCTCAATTTCAGTAATCATCCAATTGATCAAGCACCTGTGAGATGAACCCTTACACCCTTTACATTTCCAATACACTGCTACACATTAACTGTGCTCTTTTTCTCCTTCAGTGCTGGTGCTGGCAGAACGGGATGCTTCATTGTCATTGACATCATGCTAGATATGGCAGAACGAGAGGGCGTCGTAGACATCTACAACTGCGTGAGAGAGCTTCGATCCCGCAGAGTTAACATGGTGCAGACCGAGGTATTGCTCATCTACTGAAATACTGCTTTGCAAGAAACAATTCTTTTTTAGCCCTTCTAGCCCATAAAGATAGAGCTTTGTAGTTGGCCCCCTCCAGAAAGCATTTTACTCAGTCACATGCAGAAAATAATCTCTGCAGAAACCTGAAGAACCCTTTCCCAAACAAGTGCAGAGTTATGCTTCACTGAAGGTTCACAATGTTTCTTAAAAATGGGGCAAATGGGGAATGTTTCCTCTCTAGGAAGGATTCATTCTGGAGTACATCTTCTTGAGGTTTAGTTTCACAATCGCACCTACAGAACCACCCAGAGGAATGAGGAAACCAGAACAAGTTTTGTTACAGAGTGTTACTGAGTTTTGTTACAGAGTGTTACTGCACTTCTCTAACTATTTGTAGTTAGTTTAAGCCAATCTTTATATATTCATTTCCTAATGAGTGGGATAAAGTTTTTTAAGCTGTGGTTGTTACTTCTGGTCTTGTTTCAGTGCTGGTAAACTGAAGAGTGAAGTAGCAACCATATTAGTTGCTATGTTTTATTTACCAAAATACTAATGGTCTATGCATCCCATGTCAGTAACTATCTATTTTAATTGCTTAACCAGGAACAGTATGTATTCATCCATGATGCTATCCTGGAAGCCTGTCTTTGTGGGGACACAACTATTCCAGCTTCTCAAGTTAGGTCTGCTTACTATGAAATGAATAAACTAGATCCTCAAACAAACTCAAGCCAGATCAAAGAGGAATTTAGGGTAAGTAGTGCCTTACATTGTCTAGAAACTGTAGAGTTTAGCTATAGTAAAGACTTCTGCTTAAGTTTTTATAGACATATGAATTTTGTAACAGGTCTATGAGGGAAAGATGGCAAAAAAAGGGAAAAATAACATGTCACTCATCTCTACTGAGTAATGCTGAATCATAAAATAATGCAGTGGGGTAGTAGTAAAATATTCATTTTACTCGAGGGGAGTATGTCAATCCTTCTGCTGTCCTTTCTCCGGAAGGCATGCTACTCCGCAGCTGTCTGTGAGGTTATTTTCCATAATCGTATGTTCCCAGGATTTCTCTGCTTCCAAAGGCTGCTGACTGTGATGTGTTTTCATTTCTCTGCATATTGATTCCCGCTGAAGCTGAATGCTGAGCTGATCTATTCTTAAATATTTTGGGTTGCTTTCAGTGCTGTGTTAATTTTTCCGTTGCATTGTTTACTCTCCTTGAAAGACTTTAAATATGGTGACTCCGACGCTGCGCGTTGAGGATTGCAGCATCGCGCTTTTGCCGCGGAACCACGAGAAGAATCGCTGCATGGATGTGCTGCCTCCAGACAGATGCCTGCCTTTCCTCATCACGATAGATGGGGAAAGCAGTAACTACATCAATGCTGCACTGATGGATGTAAGTCTGCACCACATCATTAATAATAAAAAGGCAATAAGCAGCCCTCCAAACTGAGCCGTGCTAGAAAATGGAGTCAGCCTAAGAAGGAAAACCTTCTGGCTTGTTTTGTTTCCCAGAAGCGTGGCACAAAATCTTTAAACTCCCAAGTACATTTAGGATCACACATATGTTATGTCACAGCCAAGGTTCCAAAGCCATGCTCAGAGAGCAATTCAGGGAGTTTTGATAAATTGAATGTGTCTGGATTTCTCCCTAGTGCTTGAATTTTTAACCATCTGGCCAGAAAAAAGAGTTACCTATTAAGAGATACAGGCAGTTAAATAGAATAATAAGGTTTGCAGCAATATTTCAGTTCCCTTTGTTTATAATTTAAACAGTAATTAACAAAAAAAATAATTGTCTGTCAACACAAGATAGTACACAAGCCATTACTTCAGCCTTCCTGTTTATTTCTGCTTGAATGAATGGTTCCTCTTCATGTGTGTGTGGAGTTTTTCCCCAAATGCATCTATGGCAATTCTAATCCTTGTAATAGAGTAACAGTAAAAAGACACTTAAACTGCTTTTACAGTCTGTAGATATTTATAGCCTATTTTTGACAATTTACAGCTATAATCATTACTGTTGTCAAACACATAAACAACAAGAAAAAAGAGGTTAGTAAGGAAGGAACACATTGTAAATGGCCTTTTTAAAAAGTGAAGCTAGGGTAATAACAGTTTATTGCAGTTTTTTTTTATTTCTTTCCTTCCAAGTTGTCAAAGCCTTTTCCTAAAATAAGCTGAAGTTCAAAACACTCCTGTGAAAATGTATCTTTGTGTTTATCTATGTAGAGAAACTGAGAACAGAAGTGTAATTGACTTGTCTAGCTTCTCACAGTAGGTCAATGACATTTCATATTAGAACAGAGCTGCCTTAATTTACGGTCTGTGATTGTGCCATTACATTGTCTTCTTTCCTGGAGACTTCAGTACTGTTTTGTTCCATTAATTAAGTAATGCTCAGAAAGACCATTACTTAATACTTGCGTTGAAGATGCTTCCCTTCTTCACTATTGAAACAACGGGCTACATGCAGATCTGTGTCTGGGCAAAAGGCTCCAGGGAGGAGGTGATGTGGGTTGCTTTCCACCTGAAGCATGCTTCTGCAGCATCCCTGCACTGATGGACAAGAGCAGACATTTGTCTCTAAACACTCAATCTCCAGCAAGCAGGATGAAGTGTTTCCCCCTGTCCACTTGAATCCATTGAGGTGTTGTTGAATCACCTCATGTAAGCCTTTCAGAGCTCACTTCAAGAAAAAGGGGTAGCAAACATAGTTTTCTTTATTCAGTATCAGAATGAGTTTGACAATAGTTTTCCCAAAAAGCCTTCTGAGAATCCTAATTGAGTGAATTATGGAGACCCCTTTGGACATCCTCTCATCTGCATGAAACTTCCAGCAAGGCAGGACCAGAAGGATAGAAAGCAAATGCCTAATGTAGGAGCAGCATCAGTACCTGCTGGTTGCCATGTGCTGAAACAAAGAACCAAAGTTTTGCATGTCTGCATCTGTACCCAAAACACAGTGGAATCATTTTCTGTGGTCTCCTCAGTGGCTTTCTGTGAAAGAATGATCATAGAATATCATGAGTTGGAAGGGACCCTTGTAAGGATCACTAAATCCCATAATTGCTAGGGTTGGAAGAGACCTCTGGAGATCCTGTGGTCTGACCCCTCCTGCCAAGCAGGGTCACCCTGAGCAGGTGACACGGGAACGTGTCCAGGTGGGTGTTGAATGTCTCCAGAGAGGGAGACTCCATGACCTCCCTAGGCAGCCTGTTCCAGTGCTCTGACACTTCAGTGTAAATAAATTCTTCCTCTCCTTCAGGCTGGAACTTCTTGTGTTTTAGCTTATGGCCATTGCTTCTTGTCCTTTCACTGGGCACCACCAAGAGGAGACTGGCCCTATCCTCTTGGCACCTCCCAAAGTCAAAGCCACCAAAGTCTAAATCCTGGCCTTGCACAGGACAGCCCCAGGAATCCAGCCACTTGCCTGCGGTAGCTGATCTGATTGGATCTCTGTTGTGGTGCAAATGGTTCAGTTCAAGGCATCTAGAGACTTCCCTGCCCTCCTTAATGAAGGCAGTGGCACCCCCTCCCAAAAATTGCCCCAGTATGGCCACGGTAGCTTTCAACACTCAGGAGGATGTAAGTGAAAATGCTGGTTTGAGATCCACAGTGGAAAAGTTCCAGCAAACAGCTCAGTCAATGACATACTCTGGTACTAAAAGAAACAAAGAGCACTGAAATTTGTCCCCTGGGTATCTTCACTGCTGTCAGATAGACCAGAATTTCAACAATATTTCTGAAGAATAACTAGATATTTCCTTTCACAGGCATCATTCAAATTTAGAGCTAAATGCAAACAGCCAAGATTAATCTGTCCATTAACAGCTCAAAACAAACCCGTTGCTCAGAATCTTGTAGGAGTTACATTGGAAGCAAAAGCCTCTGATGATTTTACTCTATGCCTGTGGCATGAAATATACTTTAAAAATGTAACATTTGCAGAAGTTATATCCTTCCTAAATGCAGTTTATTAACTTTGAAGCATATAAGATCTCAGGAAAGAGCTGAAAACAATATATTAATTATACAGAAAATAGAAATAATGCTTTCAGTCCTGAAGTTTTGGGGCTATGACTGACATTCTGCTAAATGGATTTTTCTCTCTTGCCATTCTTCTCATCATCTTGTTATTTCTTTGCAGAGCTACAAGCAACCATCAGCTTTTATAGTTACGCAGCATCCCTTACCAAATACTGTCAAAGATTTCTGGAGACTGGTCCTAGATTATCACTGCACTTCAGTAGTTATGTTGAATGATGTGGATCCTGCACAAGTAAGTCCAGAAAAATGCTTCATTTAAAAGAGGAGTGCTAGTGCCTCAGCATTACAGAACAGCTTTAGGATGTAATTAGTTGTTTTTAAAACAACATTAAACACACACTAAAACATTGATTTGTAGCTTGCAGATACTCATAGGGGAAGAGGAATAAATCAGACCATCAGCAGCTTCTCCTCCAAAATGTTAGTGCACACAGACATAAATGCATGCACCTGTTACTTATTTTAAGAGAACGTGTTTTGGGAAGGGCTGCTAAAACCCAAAAATTAAGGTTGTAGAATTCTGACTCAAGTCTGAAACATGCTATAGTGGCCAAAATCGTAACAGAAGCCAACAGCTATTCATTAGCCTGCCTGAAACAGGTCAATGACCTTGGTCTCCTTAGCAGGGAATAGGTGTTCCCAGTGTGAAAATCTGTGTTGAGTGTTGCACAAAATGATGTCATTAGCAAGGAGATAGGAACTAAACTAGGAGAGAGGAGCTAAAGATTGGAGACTAAGCATCCTTTGGAAAAGAGGGCAACGAAACGTGTAGGGGAATGTAATTACCTTACAAAAGAGTTGCACATGCGGAACATGTTGTTCAGAAAATTGGAAAACTGAACCTACTGGTTGGCAATTTAATCACTAGGATTAATCACTTAGTGTCCCAGAGCCTGGCTCACAACTGCACAATTCCAAGTTCTTACAAAGATAAAATTTCCTTAGTTCCAACAAACTGCACCAGCCCTCTGCTGGAATAATATGGTGGTAATCTGGATTGTTAATATGTAAATATTTGTTAATTATTTGTTAAGAGCAATTGTGATTTTTTAGAGCAGACTGCAGGTCATTTAATGATCAGAATCTTTTCAGCTTTGTTCGTTATTGCATATACTTAAAAAAATATTTCCTCTTCTTTTTAACATGTAGAATTGTTTTTAAAAGATACTGATCTTCTTTTGGTCTTCCAAAGGAACATGTAGGAATTCCACACACTCTTTTAAAGACTGAATTTCTGATTCTTAGCTCTTTGCTGTCTAAAGGGAGGAAAAACAGAAATGAAAGACAAAAACTTTTATTCATGAATCTAAGATTATTTTCTGAGTGAATAAGGAAAGACTCAAGGGAGACAGACTGTTAGGGACTGCTGAACAGAGTGTTTTTTAATTTGTTGGCTGTGTTTTGAATTTACAGTAGGGCATGCTATTCCAATCATGTATTAGCCTCAGAGGATTTTAAAGCTATTGGGATATGCAGTTAATGCACCTGCCTCTGCAGTATGTTAAACCTTTTACCTCTTAATGTGAGTAACAATCTTTTCATTAGGAATAAATCTCAAAACCCTCAGAGCAAACAGAAGTGGAGAGAGGGCAAAGCTTATTAAAAAAACACATTACATTCAGATTTATTAATAATTACTGTTATGATTATTATTTATGTATATATGAAGTGTTTACATTTCTGTTTAGATATTACCATTTATGTGGATTGTTGTGCTCTATTGGGAAATGAAATTCAACCCTTCACAGTGGCTCCGACTTGAAGAGAGTCGCTAGCATCACTTGCATGCAAAATGTGCAGACTTAAATGCTTTTGGTTTCTTTAGAACTTGAAAATCATAGCTTCCTAAAACAGCCCCAGCAAACAGCTCTGCTTATTATCATTTAAGCATTTTTCAGAGATCTGATAGAACTGTATTCCTATGTATTTGAAAGATGTGTACTAAACTGTGCACATGTTAAATGATCTGAGCACTGGCATTTGCAACCGTTGTATGCATTGCATTTTGCTATCCTGTACACCAGCATATTTCATAATAAAAATTCGTGTAAGATTTAGACAATATTTGGAAAGCAGTTGTCTCAGCAGACCACATCATACAGAGGGTTAAAAAAATGAAAATATATTTTCCTACTCGAAATTTCTGAGTTTAACTTGTTAAAGTGATACCCTGCAAATCAGACCCTGTTTTCTTTTTTAACTGGTGTAGTAAATGATTATGTTTTCCTAAAATGTAGTCATCTCTAAACAGCTTTGTTGAGGACTAAGTATTGTAAGAAATGCAAAACAACATCTGGAGTAAATGTGATTTGTCAGCTCAGCTCTGGATCACCAACAGCAATGCAGCAGAATGAAGACCACAGCTGTTTTACTGATTGAAATAAAAAGTTCCAAATATGACATCAATGCTTCTGCAAGCAAACCAAATTTCATGAGTTCATATTTCATTTTGGTGAATGCTTACAAAAGCTACATGCTCAAACTGCTCTAAATACCCCTGGCAAAAAAAAATCATTAAGATTTTTATGAAAAAAAAAAATAGGCAGATTCTAGCTTCAAAAACCTTCTTGCAAAGTGTTGATTCAATCTTTAAAGTATTAATACAGATGGTAATTGGTTCATGGATTAAGCCATTGTTATATTATTAGACACTAAAACCATGCATGATAATAGTAATTTTACTTTGTGATCTTTAGATACCTAGAAGTAATTTTTTCTGAGAACTGAAGAAAGCATAATTAATATTTTCAGGTGTCACTAATGAGATGAAATTAAGTAATTATTGAAAGTTTAAAGCAATGCTAATATTATCGGTCCAGGTGAAAAACATGCAAGTCCTGAGTTTTGTGAATTTATATATCTTTCCTAGCATAAATCACATGCAGTTTGAATTATTAGCAGCTGTTCAGGGCAGTTGGAGGTCCCAGGCCTCTGGTCTTTAGCCTCTGCTGTCTCCAAGATATGGCAATATTTGTCAGCCTCTCCCTCTCTTGTGATAATATATTGTAGAAGTAATGCTGAGTGTCAGAAGTATTTTACTCCAGGCACCAGACACTGAAAGTACAGCAGCAAGAACCAGCATGTTAGGTATATGGAAAGGCATTATGAAAGCAGAGTGCTCAAAACCAAACTTGGTGCATCGTGTGTTTTATAAAGATACTGTGCAAGAATTCCAGTAGTACATGTATGACAAATTCAAATACAGATGAGTATATTGAGGCAGCTTGAAATCCAAGGTGATTAACTGTGTTCTTTTTTGTCCGTGGTCTCCTATAGCTCTGTCCTCAGTACTGGCCAGAAAATGGAGTCCACCGGCACGGTCCTATTCAGGTGGAGTTTGTATCGGCTGACTTAGAAGAAGACATCATCAGCCGTATATTCCGAATTTATAATGCAGCCAGGGTAAGGATCTTATTTGCAAAACAATTTTGTCTCAGTACATGAGTTGAGTCTACTCAAATCATAAAAATGAAAGCTAAACTCACATAGAACCATTTTCATTTTTCAGCATATTTATTTGAAAGCAATGGCGCAATACTGAGTCACAGCACAATTACAGAGGATAAAAAAGACTTCTATGTATAATAAAAGTAAAAGAAAAAATTTAATACATATCTCAAGTGTGTTAAATGCAAATGAAATAAATGCAGCATTCAGATTGTATGATAGCCAAAAAATGCTGAAATCAGTGCTGTTTTCAATAGTTTGAAATTAGCCATCTTGTATATTTGTATCCTGTGTTATGTGAAGAAAGCTGTGCACCAGTTTATGTTAGTTATGTTTTTCAATAGCAATCCCAGCCTCTTAGTGAAGATCCTCTCCCAATAACCACACTTCATAACATATGTAACCACTTCAGAAGGGCAAGCAAGTTGTTCTTGTATCCAGCTTTTATGCTCCCATAAAGTTGACAGAAGACTAAACAAGGCATGTCTTTCAAGCTGAGTGGAAAAAAGATTCCACCACAGACCAGGTATCTGTTCCCATCCAGGGAGCCTTTGCAATGGACTCGTATCAGCCACCAAAAAGCTGTAGTTAGGAATAAGCAGCACTCCCTTCAGAAAAAAAATCAAGAACTTCCCTGGGACCCGTTAGCTCGCTGGACAGGGAAGGACACCAAAAACATGTTAATATCCAAACAGGGAAGCAGATTGTAAAGCTTCAAATACTTCCTTAATACTGTGAAGGCCTGGCATTTGCAGTAAATGCGGCAGTATAAAAAACACAGCCTCCAGCAGGCTGTGACCTTCAGCAAGCACTGGGTCTGGTTGCTTTGGGAAGAGGAGCCATCAGCTGAAAGAAACTGGACAGGAAATCAGTAGATTCCAGACTTTGACATAAAGCACACAAAACCAATTGGAGAGCACATCTAATGCCGCATCCAGTTTTGTTTATTCCCACATCATGTTAATCTTACATCCTCTCTATTAACTCTTACTCTACAGAATAAAATATAATGTCAGCGTTTCTGTGTGTTGTTCATTTTAGGAGTAGCACTAAAATGCCCTCACTTTGCACAGAAGTGGCAAACTCTAGACTACAAAACCAGTTTTCATGCGCATGTTTATTATGCCCTTTTCAAAGGACTGTAGTTTTCTGCCACTATCACTTGTTCTGTGCTCCTTTTTTATTTTAAATCACCATAAAGCAACTGTTCAGTAATGTTTCACCAGAGGGGTTCTGACTGCTGCAGTAGAACACAATAAAATAAAATGTAGTTAGATATTTTTTATAAGCCAGAAACATCTGAGGGTTCAATTTGGTTTTCTTAATGTTTCCTGCTTCAAAATATCTTGAGAGGGTTTGACCTTTCTTGTAAAAAAGGGACAGAAACACATAAACATTCTTATAAACACTGAAGCTTATATATGAAAACAGTATATAATTGAAGTTATGTTACAGCTGTCTTTCCTACCAAGTTCCTCCTATCTTATTAATTATTTGCTTGATTGTGCAGATGTACTATTGCTATATTTTAGCCTATTGTGTAACAGTCTGTTTAAAAACTCTTGTTCTAACAACTCCATTGAAAATTAAAAGTCATCAATCCTCAAGGGCAGTTGAAATTACATTAGCAGTTTGTCAGCAATCATCTGCTTGGACAAGTTCCCTTCCTGATGCAAATACCTGAATTTCGTGCCAAACAAATACCGTTACTTTTCCTGCTTTTGTCCGGATCCCTGCAGCCCCAGGACGGCTATCGGATGGTGCAGCAGTTCCAGTTCCTGGGGTGGCCCATGTACAGGGACACTCCTGTTTCTAAGCGCTCCTTCTTGAAGCTCATCCGTCAGGTGGACAAGTGGCAGGAGGAGTACAACGGGGGAGAGGGACGCACGGTTGTGCATTGCTTGTAAGTATGGAAACAGAAGAGAGGGATAAGGGAATACTGTCACAGAATTTGTGCCAGTCTTTAAAAGATTTGTAACGAGGTGAAGAGGCATCTATCTAATCTGGGGCTGAATAAATAATACAACTGCTCATTTAAAAGCTTCGAATGCAAGAGGAATTGTGTCATTTTAATGCAGATTCATGAGTTTCCCCATCTGTCCTTTGTTAAAGCCCTATGAAAAGATGATTGGTTCGAGTTAACTCTATTTTACATAAAAATGTCCAGTGACTCTTTCAAATGGGAAAGTTGCATACTTATTCACAGTAAATCAGAAATGTGCCTTCAGAGCAATGTACCTTTTATTTCTGCAGATAAGGACGATAGAAATAAGTAGTTTTGGGGGGGTGATTCATTTTCCAGGCATAAAGCACAGGAGTAAAAGTGGTGATAGACCAGTTACGATGATCCTGTAATTGCCTCACCTTTCTCTAATAATGGTATATTTTTTTGTCCTCCTCTGACTTTGTGCTCCACTCATGCAGACTCTCATTCACTCTGCCACCATCCTTCTTTTGGTACAGTTTAATACTTGTACGTGCTTTTGCCCTCAGAAGGACCTGATCTTTTGGGGCTGAGTCTTCAGTGGTTGAAGTTGTATTCATCTTCCTCTAAACATCTGTTTAAAGATGTTGCCATGATAGAAAAGGGACCTGCAAACAGGAAAACCATGTTCAGAAGTTGGGACCCTGTGTCAGAATGATGGAGGAAAATTTAAGAGTATATTAATGATTCCCACTATCACTGACCTTGAACAAGTCATTGCTCTTCAGTTTCCCCATCTGTAGTATGGGGATAATAATACTTTCATCAAAGGAGCATTGTGCAGTGTGATTAATTAATGTTTTGAGATCTTTAGCTGAAAAGACCCTTTTGAAGTGCAAATTACTGTTATCTCTGAGGTGGCTGATGATATTAAATAGTTGTACAACATCACACATGCGTCACTTCCAGGCAGTAAAGAAAGAAAAAGCTCTAATATAATCCTTTTAAATGACTTTATTTTAATTAAAATTCTCAAACAGTCCCACAATATCAGGCACTGTTTTGGCAGCAGAGAGCATTCTTTTCATAGTGCCTGGATGTGACAGATGTGCGACGTTGTATCTTCCTTTGAAAATCAACCATTTGCAAAGCTTGTTTGAAAGACCTGCTACCTAACTAGTCTGCACTCTGGTAATTATTAAGGTTTATTATTTTCAGTGAAGCACAGCCTAAAGATTCTGATTAGAATAAGTGTAGAAATAATGGGGCTTCCAGAAAGAAAGAGATTCTCTTGAAGATTAAAAATAACCAGGGATAAAGTATTATTAAATACTGTATTTGATCATGTATATGAACATTTGTGCCTGGCTTCTTTGTTAGCAATTCGCTTCAGGTTCTCATCCTCTGATAACTGTGGGTGGAGGGGGAATACATCTGCCTTTAGAAGCAGTCCTTGCCAGGCAGCCAGCCCCTCTTCCTCTGCCAGGAGCTGAGATAACCAGCCAGGGGGACATGGCAGCACCACCCAGTGCCATACCAAGTGCAGCCACCAGGACTCCCCCAAATGGGACTTCTGGTGCTTTTGCCGTTCCTCCGAAATGCCTTTGTGTCCAGCAGGAAAGCACCAGAATCTGGAATTAAAGAGCTCAAAGATTCGCTTTCTCTGTGGCATTTCCAGGCCTGATGCTCGTTGCAGCCATGTGTGTTTACCATGCAAAGCAGTGTTGAACTGAAACTAAAAGTACTTTATCCTTATTTTAGCATCCTCTTTGTGCTGTCTCCAGTGTTCACTGAAGGGTGGTGCTAAACTCAGCCATTCAACTGCCTCCAGGCTGTCAGCCTGCTGACTTCTGAATCATAGCTTTGAGATCTTTCAGCATGCCAATTCCAATTAAAAATCATGTTTTGCCTGGAGTTGGGCAGCCTTTGGAGCCAGAAATGTTCTGTGGTTTCTCCCTGCTGGAACTCTTGCCTTCTGGAGCCATCCCTGTTGCTGTACAAACTTGTGCCACAGAGTCCACTGTAACTGAGCCATTTTATCACTTTCGCTGCAGGAATGGAGGTGGCCGCAGTGGGACGTTTTGTGCAATCAGTATTGTTTGTGAAATGCTTCGACATCAGAGGGCTGTTGACGTGTTCCATGCTGTGAAGACACTGAGGAATAATAAGCCTAACATGGTGGACCTTCTGGTAGGAGCTTTTTAACTGCACCATTAAATAGAAAATGTTCTTTTTCTCAGAAGAGTCAGTAAGATTTCCAGGATTTGCAGTGGGAGTTGTTCACAAAGCAAGCGAGTCATTTTTAAAGGGGATAATGAAGTCACTTCACTTGTAAGAGTATTTTTACACTGCTTTCTTCCCAAGGAGACTTTGTCTCTGTTCGTTTGAATTTTTTAAGAGTTTTAAACTTTCAGATGAACATCCTTATTAATTTTCTGTTCTAGCAGGCTGAACCAAGTGGAGAGCAGCACTTGCATGGTTGAAATAATAGTTATGTAAAATTAAATGCCAGATTTTCAAATTATATATTTTATAAATAGCTTAATCGCCTAATATTTATCAAAGCCATGAATTTCAGTTTGACATCCAGAATATAGCATTTAATTATGGTTGCTCTATCTCATAGAAAGATTAAAGAAGTTCAGAAACAAGGGGCCATGTGCAATTATTTTCCTAGAGAGTGTTTTATGAGCTTTTTTCCTAAATGGAGAACTGCTGAAGTGCCAGCTGCTGTGCCAGAAGAGCTGCAGAACAGCTTAAACCAGCAGGTTCTTACACTCCAGTGTGTAGTTTTGTACTTGGAGATGGGTGTAGCTCGATGCCCTGTTCTGAAGCCTGGGCTATAAAAGACACTTTTACAACATCCTGCTGCAGAGGTGGCTGCTTAAGAGGCAGCTGCATTTGATTTAGTATCAGAGGCAGCAGGAAGCAGCATCTGGGCATTTTCAGGGATGTTAACCCAATCTGAGCCAGTTTTGCAAGCTCTGGTTAAACAAATTGGGGTCATTTCAGCAACTTTTCTGTAGCATGCCCAGGGTGAGGCAGGTGACATCTCACTGAGTTGGTCCAACCTCTTGTAATTTTAGGAGGGGACCCCCTTAGATGAGCTGAGTGTGGCACACACTGGAGAATAGGCAGAGAGAGCAGGACTTTGACACACAGGTGAAAGCAGGCAGGGAGGGATATCCCCCTCCCCATCACATGGATGGCTGTGCCTCCCCTCTCCTGTGGGAGGGTGGCTCCCACCACATTCCCCCATCACAGTGCTCTCTCCTAGCCTGCCTCTGAAGTCCCAAACCCTCCCCGAGGCCCAGCTCTGGCCAGACAGATGAAAAAAGGCCAGATGTTGTCAGCTGTGCAGAGCAAGGAGGGAGTTCATGAGCAGCACCAGCAGTGTGGAGCTGTAAGTCTTGTGTCAGTGAGAAACTATCAGACTTCCACTGTGATGGGAGGGAGCAGCTTGACTGGCTTCTTTTCCTCTCATTTATATCCTCTGGAGAAGAATCATCGTGGTGAGAACCATCCATTTTTATTTCCTAGATATTAAGAAAAATGTCCTTCTGCTTCATTCATGTAGTATAGTTTATACAGGGATTTGTCAGGCCTGCTGTTCTCCATCCTCCTAGAGCTTAAGCCCACAGAACTCTCTGATCTCTTATTCATTTATTTTACAGAAATAAAATGAAAATTACCAGTGTAGAAGTACAGTTAAAGAAAATGCTCTCTATAAATTCCCGTTTGTGAGAGTTCTCCAGGTATAGATTTGTCAGGCAATTGTCTCCATTTTTCAGCACAGAGTTTTTTTAAATCAAAAAAGCTAAACGTGTTATTTTAAATAAAAAATGTACCTTTTAGTAAATTGAGAGTGGTATTGGGAATGTCTGGAAGGCATAGAAAGGCCTTGTAGGGCCTTTTTTATTAGGAAATTTCAAAGCACTTGTGAAAGAGATCAGTATTGTTTTCCTTATTTTTACAGACAGAGAAATAAAGGGAAGGGACAACCAGGATTTTTTCCATTATCACATAATGCACTGACTGAGCAGAGTTAGAATGACATCTCTTCAGTTGTGGTCTGCCACCTTGCAGGAACAAATATTTGAATTAGCCAGGTTTCAATTTCTGTGTAAATTGCTTCATGGTAAAGGGAATTGGGAAACTTGAGTTCTTTTCCTGATCTTGTTACTGACTTTATCCTTTATGATTCTTCTTATATTAATGTGTCTTTGCCTCAGTTTCTCTACTGGAAAAAGAAGAACAGTAATATTCATCTACCTTGTAAAATTTTATGGTAAAAGATGAAATGCTCAAAATCATTACAATGTTTCACAAAAAACAATTTTAAGACTGCTTTATCAATACATGTCATGCACTTTCTGACTAGATAAAAGGCAGTCTTTACCATCCATACTTAGAGATTTATCTCAGTTTCACTGAAACCTTTGGTTTTCCTCCAAGTGTAAAAACCTGAATGCTACATCCCTACAGTATGGAAATCTAATAATTTGTTTTCAGCTGTCATACAAAGGGTAACACATGATATTGCAAAATATCTATTATGGAATGCCCAAAGCATTTGGTGATAAATGTTATTGGGCCTACCCACAGGTGTCCTAGAAAATAAACTTAAATATACCTCTCTGAAGCTAGCTAGTCTAAAGAGACTTTTAATATCCAGCATCAAGTGAATAATAAAAATGTACAAAGGACACCAGTGAGTGAACACAGTGGGAAATAAGGTATGTCTGCTCTTTAAGACAGGTATTCAGCTTACTGAAAATGACAGTTATACTGCTAGATCAGTAAATCAGCATAAAATGAGCATGGAAGAGTGGAAATGGATGAGTGGCTGATCTCTTGTTTTGATCTGTTATGTAGTTATAGAACAATTTCCATTTATTTAGAAACATATATGCAATAAAAGCAGAAAAGGAATTTACATAATACTCTGTTCTTTCTTTTCTTCTTTTTTTTTTTTATTCTTTTCTCATTCTGAAGAAGACACAAGCAGTTTATGGAACCTTGCAGGACTTTAAACCCTCACATACAGCTCACTCATCACTTAGGTTATTGTGCACCTAAGACTTGTCTTCTTAGGACATCACATTTCTCAACAAAAGAACTTCTAAATGATCCATGCTTGTTAATAGCTTTTTGATTTTATTAATAGTATATGGTCTTTTGCATGTAAAGTGGACTGACTCTCTTGTCAGCTAAAATGTGACCCAAAATCACAAGTTCAGGCCAAATGATTTAATCCTTTAAAATATTTGCTTCAGGGAAAAGAGAATATATCTGAAGATCTTACTACTCATGATGTTGGGCAAGGCTGAGTGCTGTCAGCTCATTAAATCTGTTGTTGTTCCTAAATGTCAATATGTGCTTAGTTATCCTTTATTAATCAAATAAAGTGCATAAGCAAAAGAGGCATTTCAGTAACAGAAATAGTTGTAAAACTGGCAGGTGTTTCCAAATTGAATTTTCAGAAGCCTGAGCCCTTAGATTCAGGGAACCTGCACTTACTATTTCCTTCAGCTTTTTCTTCATTTAAATATTTGTAGTATTTTTGAGTATTGAGAGTAGCAAGAATGGAAACAGGAGAGGGGTCTGTATGCACATAAAACTGGGAAGTCATCAGTGACTGCACCATTTAAAAGTTTCAGAGTAGACAAAGGTCAGTCAAATCTGTCCTCTCCATTCCATTGAAGATGTGAGAGGGGCCAAGGCATGATCTTTTGTCCCCAAAGATGCAGAGTGGGTTTGCATCCCTCAGGAAAGGGATTTATTTTCCTGGGACTCGATCTGTTTCCAAACAGCTACAAATAAAACCAGCAGGTCTGTGTTTCAAGCACAGGACTGGCACCTGAAAACTTAGGCTCTTCACAGTTCCTCTGCTACCCAGGCTAACTTGAGCATCACTGGAAGTTGCTAAAAATTAATTGGAATTAATCCAATTAATTTAGCTCAGGCCCCATCTCACAAGGCTATTGGGTTGGGTCTGGGCTGCAGATAGAGGACCAACAGTGAGTACTCTTGCCCTGATATGCAGCAAGTGTCTGAATGACATTAAAATAAAAGTTGCAGCCTGGGAAGTACTAAACACTGGGTCTATTTTAAGATAAATATTTCCAGGGAGGAATTTCAATAACTCCAATTCTCACAAAGTGCTACATGAGCATTATCACAGATGACAGAAGGGGTTGCAAGTCAATTTGCTTATGTGCAGTCAGTTTTTCTCATACAAGTGTATTACAGCAGCTAAATACTCATCTAACATGAGCAGTACCATAAGTTACTATGTATAGTGTCTATTGTCTGGTTAATATAAAGATTTTCTTATCTGAACATAAATTGGATTTGCCAACTGGCAACAGCTGATAGTAAATAATTTTAACAGGAGAGAAATATTGACCCCTTTTATTAAGTTTATTCAATAACTGACTTTGTGGTTTCCTTTTGATTTTTCAGGATCAATACAAATTCTGCTACGAAGTGGCTTTAGAATACTTGAATTCTGGCTGATTGTCTAAACAGCACAGACAGAGCTCCTCCTTTCACTACCACAAACAAAGCAAGTCACTTCATGATGTCTGTGTAAACGAGATGAAGACTTCTCAGTGTTATGCTTCTACTGCTTTGTATAATTGGCTCTTTTTAAGAGCCCCAAAAGATGTTTATAAAACCGCTTGCACTGCCCGATTCCCACTCCGAAGCTGCTGCTTGGCACCCCTGTGAGCCTACACCGAACCACGTGGCAGTCCTTGAACACCTTATTCATGCTCAGCCATTGATGTGGTGAAGCAGCATAGTCCTCTGGTAAATAAGAGAGCACAATTATATTCTTATGAAGGAATTTGTACTTTTTCTGTTACATTTTGTTGCCTGTGATTCTCAGTTATTGTCACAGCCTAGTGTACATTTCTGTTCTGTGGAGAATGCTGTCTGGCATTTTGATAATATATGATTTTAGTTATATTTGTATTCTAACACGTGCATAATAAACAAATCATATGTAGCTTATCTGAACTAACAGAAAGACATGTACCAAATCATGATAACTTTGTTGAGTTGTAATTTCTATCCACTTTGTACCATTTCATAGAGAGAATCTTGATAGAAATGCAGCTAAAAAATGCAAAAGACAGGATGCTCAGATTAATATATCCAAAGCTTTTTCATTTGTTTATATTGTAAATATTTTTTGATTTCATCAAATTATTTATTCATTAAAATGATTTTTTTTGGTGAAGCACAGTGAGTGACAATCATTTTTATTAAGCCCTGGAAATGCTTACTGTATGATAGTGTAAACATTTGTTTACCTTGTATGGATTCTCAGCTCAATAAATAATTACATACATGATAAAATTTTGTTTAATTTAATATCTCTTGGCATCTGAGTGCCTCCAACTAAGCCTCTTTTCTAGATTAAATCTAGTAAATACTGAACTACCTCCAGTGAGTGTTTATTGTGTGATCCAGTGTTGCTTCAGCCAATAGCGAGATCATAGATTCAAAGAATCATAGAATGGTTTGGGTTGGAAAGGACCTTAAAGATCATCTGGTTCCACCCCCCCTGCCAAGGGCTGGGACACCTTTCACTAGACCAGGTTGTTCAAAGCCCCATCCAGCCTGGCCTTGAACACTTTCAGGGATGGGGCATCCACAGCTTCTCTGGGCAACCTGTTCCAGTGGCTCACCACTCTGAATGTGAAAAACTCTTCCTAATATCTAATCTAAATCAGCTCTTTCTCAGTTTTAATCCATTCCCTCTTGTCCTGTCACTACGCACTCTTGTAAAAAGTCCATCTCCTTCTTTCTTGTAGGCTCCCTTCAGGTACTGAAGGGTTGCAATTAGGTGACCCTGAAACCTTCTTTTCTCCAGGCTGAGCAAACCAAATTCCCGTAGCCTTTGCTGGGATCCCTGGAGCTGGATGCAGCTCATCAGAGTGGAGTAGGATACGCTGTACCGGTATATGAAAGAGGTGAATTGCATGCTTAGAAATGCACAAATGCAGAACCTGAAAGATGCCCTGCTCTGAAGAAGAGATGGTGTTGTGCTTGGTCTTGTCACAGCAACCCTCTGCAGCCCTGGGCATTCCTTGCCATTCCCTCTGTGCCTGCTGCTGCTGCGGGAGGTGCTCTTGTTCTTGAGATGTATGACTGCTGTGAGGGGGATGTAATTCCTTCTGCTAAAGATGTTAAAGACACCAATACTAGAATGGCTGGTGGGAAAGTTACTCCAAAAATCATGAAACTGCTCCGTTAGTTGACCTGTTGTCAGTGGACAGGTTTACATCACGAAAGCTCCTGAGAATGGCTGTCCTGATCTTCCATGGTGTTTGGATGGTTCTCCTTTCTACAAAGCACTGACCATCTGAATATGATGAGAATTGCCTTTGTTGCAGCAACAAAGCAGTAGAAAGGGGGAATGAGTCAGCAATGGCTTGCTGAGCCATCTGCTGGAACCATAGAACATTTTTTTACCCAGAAGTTTCAAGGAGACATTGCAGGCAGAGCAACTGCTCAGTCCTTCCAAAGCTTTATGGGAAACCCAATTCAAGGATGTGGCCGACTGCACAGTATTTCAGCTCTTAAATGATCCTGCTAAGCCGTCTGGAATGGGAGCAGTATCCATATGAATGTATCAATCAACCTGATACATTTTGAGAAGCTCTAAATCTAACAGATCCAGCTTGGACAGAGTGACTCACAGCTTGTCAACTCCCAGTTCAAAACCACTCTAAAATTTAGATCTGAAGACACAAAGACAGGTTTGCTCTGCATCTGGAAAGCATCTCTTTTAAAGTGTAGCTGGCAGGTACAGGCCATTGCTATAAATTGAACAACAGTACTGAAAAACTTGGGAAATAAAATCCCAGTCCTGAGAAGAATGATGGTCCTTGGATAAACCTTGTAGCATTTCAGCCTGTTGCAGAATGTGCTCTTACTCATTTTAAAACCCTAGTGTTAGGAAACAAAATCCAAACCTCCAACATCATATTCCTCACAACCAGCTTGACAGGCCAGGTATGCCGGCCAAGCATGCTTCTTTGTAATAATTATGGGACCATAAAAAGTTGTGTTCTGTGATCTTTCCATTGAAATATGCATGGACACATCCAGTGTTTCAAAAAGCATAAGTAAGATATGTGTGCCAAAGGAGCCCTTGGACAGAAGGTGATGCTGGCAGTGTGATCCCAAACGTGAAATGCAGCAAGAATCATGGATTTCTCTCCCAAGTGTTAACCAGACATTATTTGAGCTGCTGCACTCGTGCAGACATACTTTGCACAGGTCAGCCTTGGGGGGCTGGGGCAAGGGGTCAAAGGAGAGGAGGAGGAAAGAGTTCTGCAGTGTTTCTTATTGTTTTACTGATATTAGTCTTTTTTCCCTAGTTCTTCTGACATAGAGTTTATGTTGCAGAGTCTGTCTGATGTTGTTCCAAAAGGCATTCTGCGAACTTCAGTGCTGTAAAACTGGAGCCAGCCAAAGAAAGCACAGCAAGCAGCTTTGTGTCCTCAATCTCATACTACAGCTATCAATCCATACAAATGAAACAAAAATCCAGGCTAAGGCAAAACAGTATTTGGCCAAGAAGAAAAAACAGATTAAGCTGATCATATGGTTGGAGCACCTCTCTGATAAGAAAAGGCTGACAGAGCTGGAGTTGTTCTCTGGAGAAGAGAAGGCAGCCTTTCAGTACTTCAGTGCAGTCTACAGGAAAGATGCTGACAGACTTCGTGGCAGGGCCTGTTGCAGTAGGATGGAGGGCAATGGTTTTAAACTAAAAGAGGGACTATTTAGATTAGATGGAAGAAATTTTTTCCAGTGAGGATGGGAAAATGCTGGAACAGGTTGCCTGCCTTAAGAGGTGGTAGATGCCCCTTCCTGGAAACATTCAAGGATGTGTTGGATGAGGTTCTTTGCAACTTGTATCTAGTGGAAGGTATTCCTGCCCATGGCGGCGGGGTTGGACTAGTGCATTCCAGCTGAACCATTCATTCAGGAGCTAGGAATGGAGAAAATAAAAGGAAGCAGAAAGGATGAGAAAGAAGATACGATGACCATGAGGGCTGACATTCCAAAACTCTGAAAGTTATCTGGCAAATTATCTATTATAGAGGAGACAAAGAAAACAGCAGTGATAACCATTGTAAGTGTTCATAATCCAACCTCCCTTTTCAGAAGAAAGTTATATAAACACAGGCCCAGTAGAGCTGCAGAACTTTGGGAGACATCAGTCCCAGTCTGGAACAGAGGGAGGGATGCTTTCTTCAATGCCCAGTATTCCCAGCATATAAGAGGTATATAAATGAATAAAGAGACACTTTGAATTATTTGCCATTTGTTGTATCACCCAACTCATCTCTGCAGGACTTGAGGTAGGTGATTCTTTCTAAGCTATTCCAAAAGAGCAGCAGTGGGGATGGTGAGAGAGGTGATGGCATGCAGGTAATCTGTATCTTTATAACAGCAATACTCCTGACAGCTTCCTGGCCTTCTTTGTCAGCAAAATTAGTCTGTCCCTGGCAGGATACCTTCATGGAGTACTAACAGCTTAAGGTCTATAGCTAGTAAGATGAAAAATAAAATAGAAAAAACTTACCCAGCTGTACATAATGTGTTGCAAAAAGGTGTCTGTGCCACAAAGACTTGATCTGAAGGTGTAGTGCATCAAGACCATCTTCATTTAGGCTATCTCCTTTATCTGGTTCTGGCTCATCTTTTATATCTCTGAAATGTTTTCTCTTTATTTCATTGTATGTGGGTCTGTCCACAGATCCAACTGCTTACTGTATGGGCCCCTTCACAGTTCTTTATTAACATGTAGCAAAGACACAAACAGACTTTTGTTCTTTGAGATGTGCCAATGGAGATAATTTGACACTTCCAGCAACAGATATTCCAAGCCTCTTCCTTTGGGAAGGCCTGAGGAAGCTGTAATGGCAGAAGCAAACATAAAACTTCTGGCATTACTCCAAAACTGAGCAGGATCATCTGCTGGGTCTCCTTTTGTGGTTGTTTTGAGTCTTGTCTCTTCTCCCCCTGCCTCCTCCCATATATCAAGACTGACTCAAGGAAAGTAAGTAAATCTAAAGTTTACTTGAGGTTTTACAGCTTCATTAGTTTTCTGATTCAAAAGAAAATTGGGTTGCTCTGCCTCCCAAAGTAACTTCTTCAAGCATTTGTGCATTAGCCTTCAGAGGAAGCAAGTCATATACACAGATCCTTGTAACAGAATGATTCATTGTATCATTTTGGATTTATTGTTGGCTTTACACTCATTTATCAACTTGGAGCCTTGCCCTCCAAAATCTCATGCATCCTGAATCTCAAGCCAGACACAGGGCTTTATTAAAAGAAAAAATAAATTAGGAATAAAAAAAAAAATTTTACAGCTTAGGTCTCTTGTGTGATGTTTGTTAGGGAAGACAATGACCACTACCAATTTTGGGGCACACTACCAGTAAAACCCAACAGACCATGTGAAAAATTTGAGCCCATTTGTTTGGTTGGTTTTTGTAGCTCAGACCTTGTCTATATGGTGAAATTATAAACTGATGGGTGCACTTGCATTACCTCAGCCATTCCCATGCTCTGCCTGTGGGAGTTTTCCATACACCAGTGGCATGAGGGAGATTGTTCTGCACATCCCTGCTCAGCAGCCAGCATCCCCCTTCAGCATCAACTTTAATGGAAAAACCTTTCTAAGGCCTTATCAACCCTTTGCAAACTGCAACAAACAGCAGCAGCAAAATGCCTTCTTCACTCCTGCTGCTATTTCCAAGCAGACTTCTCTGTGGAAGGCTGAAAAGGCAGCTCCTGCCCTGTTCTTTCTCCAGACGCACCTGATCTGCTTCAAGCGTGAAAGCCACTTCCTGCTGTCCCCACTTTCTCCAGTCTGTCTCTCCAGGTTTTCACCTACTCTCAGGACAAGGCTGTCACATCTCCACCTCCAGGAGCCCTCCTGGAAGATGCAGTGCCCTCTGGTGCTCCCACTTCCCTTCCAGTCCTTCACCACAGCGTGTGCTGTTCTTTCTCAGTAATATGACTTGGGAGATGTGGAAGGAAAATTTGAGGCTGAAGGGGAGGTGGGGGGGCCTGGGGTCTACAAACACTCTGCCATGATTTTTATTTTTGTAATATTGCTGGTAGGATTCAATGTGCAAAGGAAAAGAAAAGGGGGGCCTTGGATATGAAAAATGAGAATGATACTTGCTGTAGCTTGTCTGGGGGAACATGGCAGGGGAGATTAATATCTCACATTCACTGACAGTCTTTCCAAGCAGTGGTATTTTTACTTCTGAAACCCTTGTATTGATGTGTTTTTAGTAGCAGCTAGAAGATTTTTAATTGTATCTCTACAGTTGTGATATTTCTAGCAATTGAGGGGTTTTATGATGATGTGCTCAGGGGTCACAATTAAAGCCTAAGTATCTTTCATGCTAGACATGCATTAATACTGCTTCCAGGCCTGAGCAAATGCAATCAGAACTCCCAGTCCTACAAACATTTACATTAATATTCTCTTGTCTAATCCAACATACACAAAAAAATCAGTCTGATACTCATACACATTAGGCATATATGAGTTCATCAGTCCTTGTGCATGTCCTGTCATAATGCTATATGGAGTCTGTTTGGGATTTAGTCAATTTTCTTCATAGCAGCCCATATGGTGTTGTGTTTTGTACTTGTGATAAAGCAGTGTTGATAGCACACCAATATTTTAGCTATTGCTGATCAGTGTTTGCACAACATCAAGACCTTCTCTGGTTCTCACTCTACCTCTACTCCAGCAAGTGACCTGGGGGTGATCAAGAGCAGTCAGAGTGCGAGGGAACACAGCTGGGACAGATGATCTCCACTGACCAAAGACAGGATGTCCCATACAACACATCATCACCTTCAGCAGCAAAAGGGGGATGGAAGAGGGGGAAGCAATTGCTAGGAGACTGGCTGGGCATTGGTCTGTTTGTGGGAGGTGCTGAGTGAATGCTTTTGCATTAATTGTGTGGGCCCTTTTTTCCCCTTTCTTCTTCCACTTCACTTCTTGAACTCTTTTTATCTCGACCCACATATTTACCATGCTTTTGTTCTTGCTGTTCTCTGGAAGGACTGTGCAAGTGTCTCTGGGGAGAACTTAACTGCTGGCTGGTGTCAGTCCACCACAGCACATAAAGGTTCATAGGACTAAGGTCTACAGACATCAGTCAACAATATTCTTCCACAAAAAACTTTACATAGGAGCTTACTTGTCATAAAATGAATTGGGTTGCCTAGGTGCTCAAGCACATGATCTATATCATTAAGAACATATTATTAAAAATGAACCTAAATAGATGGAGCAGATTGGCCCACTCATTCAAAGTGATAAAAACATGGAAGTTAGTTGTGTGTGGCAGAAAATTTGGGTCAGGCATTTGGCCCTCTCTATCTGTACAGTATTCAGTCCATTTTAAGCAATGTCATAACCAGCACTTACTATGACAAAAACCCCTCTGCCAGTGCTTTTGCTATGCCATGAATGAATGTTACAATTGGGCAGAGCCCTTCCTGAGAACTTCCAGGCTGCACAACTGCAGACACTGTACATGGAGGTGGCATATGACCCTGATGAGTTGCTCCTCCAGAAACTATTACCTTCAGATGACTCAGAAGGGTGAGCACCATGCTGGATAACATACTTCACACTCCTTTCACACATGAGGTTAACAATGACAGCCTCTGAAGAGACACTGGTATGTATGCAATCTCATTACACTCTGTATCTGTAACCCTTAAAAGTTGAGCTGAATGCATAGAGAACTAACGTGTTGTGTCCTCTTGAAATTCTGATTTATACACTATATAATAATCAGCCTACAGTATAAACCTTTGGGGATGAAAAGTCTTGGGAGTGAAATATAGTTACTACCTTGCCACATGAGAAGTGGGATGACATTTTATGTTGGTCCTTGAAGATTTCATTATCTCAGTGTTCTCCAGTCTGCACAGTTAGGTGGGAATGCCTGGGAAACTCTTGCACACCCAGTCATAAGGGACATGACCTTTGTTGGACATGAACAGGAATTTAATCAGTATTACACACCACATAAACCAAAATGTAGCTTTGCTGTTACAGGGATCAGCACAGATTCAGCCACACTGAACTGCAGTCATGGATTGCAGCCCTGTGTTTTGGAATTATTACAGTCTACATCTGAAAACCAGATTTTGAGCAAATCTATAGAGACAGCACTGTTACAAAACCATCTGCCAATGGCTTGCAATGCTTTTGCTTCATTTTATTCAGGTTGGGTTTTTTTCTTGGTAGGATATGAGCAAAATACAAGCAAATACAATACCATCACCCAGACCCAGACTTTTCACATCCTGGTTCTTCAACTGTACCAATCTCTAGCAAGAGACCTAGAGCACGAAAATAGCACATGCAGAAATATGTATCTCTTCCAGTGACAATCAACAAATGGAATGCAACATCAGTCTGTCTTCTGCCTTCTTTAGACAGCCTTGCATGGAGCCACAGCTCGGCCTGACAGCCAAAAGGGGCCAGCAATGAGTGCTGCTGTAATTGATTTGAATAAAAGCCTTTGATTTAGTAAGTGAAAGCTTTTGATATATTAAAATGCACTGTCTTTCTATCAGATGACAAAGCTGCTGGTCCAATAGAGCTTCTCTCCCCTTCTGTTGGCACTCCTCTCTTCCTTCCTCCCTTCCCATTGCCAACCTTCCCTCTTGCCAAACCATTCTGACCCCCATTCTGGGCATCTGACAGCACTTAAGGATCAGTCTGTTGTCATCCTGTGGCTGGTTTGACAGGCAGCTTTGCCAAACCCATGTCCTCCAGGGAAGGCTCTCATTCCTGCTGGCAGCATTGCTCTCCTGTTTGCCATCCCACCATCTGTCAGCAGTTCATCTGGGGATAGGGCAACATCTGATGAAGGTGGGAAGAATTGCATTGCTTTGGGTTTTTACAAACCCAACATTTTTAAATAGAGGATTCTCTCCCCTCCCAGGACCTCTGCTGAGGATGCTCTCTTGCAATACATGTACTTACTGCGTAAGATTTCCATTTAGCTGAGACTCTTAGGAAGACTTGGATACCCTTGCATAGCTGGCACTGCTAATGCAATTACAAATTCATATGTTACATTTCTTCTGGACAATGGAGATACAATTTAGTCCAACCTTGAACATAAGACTACTAAATACTTCTTGTTAGCAAGCAGTCAGAACAATATTGCAGTGTCATTTTCCACAATCAGCTGTGTCAAATGCACCAAGGTTATGGTGGTTTTACTTTCTAGAGATGGCTGGGCAAGAGCAGTGTCTTCCCTTTACAACTGATAAATGGCTACACGATTTGGCACCAGACTATTCAAGCAGACAAATTAACTTCAAATATTAATACAATCAGCAGCCAGTCAGACAAATTGCTTGTTCTACAAGTGCCAGAGTGGTCATTGGGGGGTTTTTCCTTCTGCTTTCAGGAAACCTAACCTCTAGAGCAGTGCTCAGCCAGGCCAGCAAGACCATCAATCAGCTAGCAAAGTTGGCAGCAGCAGTTAAACACATCTTCAATTCTCTCTGGAAAGGAGGTAGGAAAGAAAAAAAGCTTGGCCAACTTGGCCAATGTCTACCAGGATTGTCAGAAATCTGTATTTCAAATAAAACACATGTGCCAAGGCTCTGACTCATTATGGCCATCTGAGGACCCTGCTAGGAGCCTGCCTGCCCCAAAACTGTTTTTCCATGGCCTCACGTGGGGTGAGCCATCTCAAAGAGGTCTCTGCTTCCACAAACTGACAATGATGGTCTCCCTGTAAGATGGGCTACCATCACCTCTCTTCTCCTCTTGCATATTTTACACCTAAATTATTTCAGAAAGGAGAAACCTGTTTAAATTAACATGCCATATGATAATATAACATAAACAATTGAGGAAATGGAGTTTAAATATATACATATATATATATATATATTATAGCAGGAGAGTTCAAAATTTAAATGCTCTCATGAAAAATTCCTAGACCACTTTAACTCTTTCCAGTTTTCAAGAATTTGCATTTGTATATTTTCTGAAGCACAATATTCTCTTAAAATGGATCCTAACTGAACTGGATATGGACTCAGAAGGCAGTCTGTCGGTGTAACTTATCTCTAGATAAGAAAAACTGAAAGGAAGAAAGGCATTACCACACACAACACGATACTTGCTGTGTGGACTAATTACTGTGCTCTTTGTACTCACTTAATTGTCTGGTTGCAGAGCTTCAGAAAACATTTCCAGTACAGGAATATTTGAAGAAAGCCTTAAGGGGTGAAAACAAAAGCCAAGCTGTCTGTGCAACACAACTCAGATAAGATTACAAATATAAATTCTGTGTTCAACAGGCAGAAAATGTGTTTATAATTTTATCATTTTGCTCAAGGTTTCCTTAAAACTCACATCTTCATTGAGTATATACATATTTTCTCTATAACATATGGCACTGAACTGAACCAATTAGGAGATGCTGTTTGTGGTCTGAGCTCTAAAGCAATTCCATAAATTATGCAATGTATTTCGTGAGTAAATGCATAGATGAGAAAGTGATTTACATCACAAATCACACCCTGTTGATGTATATGTTAGCATATTTTTTTATTATAACTCACAGGTGTGAAGTTCTAAATACACTTCACATGGTGATGAGGTATCCAACTGATTTGGCTTCCAGAAGACATTTAACACTACTGACCTGTGGGAATGGGCTGTTCCTGCTGGGCTTGGAGTTAGTGGCATTGCTGCTCCAGGCCCAGCTGAAGCAGTCTCCTACCCACAGGCTGCATTCCCATTGCTGACTGAGAAATGCCCATTCAAGCCATGGATATGCTTATTACAGACCCTGAGCCTCCCACATCTGTCCCTACACTGAATAAATATGGCTAAGTCCTCTGGGGAGAGATGTATGTAACAACTCCAGACTTGGTCTCCACGCTTTAAATTAGATGTGAACAGCAATAATGTAGTCTTCATTTAAACCAAGAATTTTTATATCCCTTAACAGCAGGGATAGAGTGTAGAAGATTCATTATCAGTATTGCATGGGCAGTGTGCACATTTAGCTTCCATGGACTGTCCTGATTGCATGGCAGCAGAGCAGTTTTGGTGTCTCATATAAGCAGGTACATTTCTGAGCCTTCACAGCTCTTTTGCTCTTCCCTTGGCAAGCCCAGAATCTCACTGGGAAAAGGCTGTCCAGAAGAAATCCCCCTTCTGCCCTCTGGCCCCAGGCTGAGCTGCTGGCCCCAGCAAAGCCAACGGCAGAGAGGGAAAGCTGGGTTGTGCTGTACACAGTTGGTGAACTTTGTTTTCCCTTTAGGGAGTTCATGCCATTGACTGCTGTCCTTCTTGGCTCCTTCCCAACTTTATTTCCAGCAGCTATGTGTATGTTGTACAGAAAGAAGGGATAGCATCCAAATTAAGCTCTCTCTCTCTCTCTGCAAGGTATCACAAATCACCCTCACCTTCTAGCATCTGTTTGTGATGCTAGAACATCTAGACTATGTGTGCTACTATTTTTGGGTTAAGATCTTTAAATGCAGTTATTTTTCCCTAAGCACATCCACATATATCTGTATCTATTTTGATACAGATTTTTCACTTATGAAAAAGGTTAAATGCTTATGAGCAGTTTAACTCATTTGTATTACTTGCTGCCTAGATAACTCTTCATAGATTTTTCAAAAAACAATTTGTGGTTACTTCAAATATTTCTTCACAAGGAAATTATTTTTTTTACTTTAGTGCTTTCCCTCCACATTCCTTGACCTCAAACTGTTCTAGTCCATGAATAAGTCTATTTCTTGTTGAGAAGGAGAACCTACCACAATTCTCCAGACAATCAGAAGGAATTAGCTTTGGGAAAAAGGCCATTGAAAAATTTCACAGGAAAAGACAGTAGAGTCACCCCATTTTTTCTGCAATTACCAGACCTGGGACTAACTCACATTTCTGATTTCTCCTCCAGGGAACTTGTGCTAAGCGGAGCACCACTTTGTGCTTTTATGTAAAACCCACTCTCATCAATACTTTTCCAAAGATACTCACTGCATTAAATAATTTTCAAGAGATAACAATTTCCAAGGCCAGCTTCCATCAGTAAAATGCATTTACAGAAGGATCCTTTTCACTGATTCCCTCTCTCATGTGTTAAACAGCTTTGGGCCTTGTGTCCAAAGGGCCTTGAGGGACAGGAAGAGGGAGGCCAAAAAAACCCAACTTCATAAGGCCCCTTTCCCTTCCTGCACAGCAGAATGTTTGAAGTTGCTGCCAGCCTGCTCAGCTGGAACAGCAGCACTAATGTGAGCATCATGCTCCCGTTTGTAAGGACCTCTCAGAGTACCTGACAGCTGCAAAGCTGTCGGCTCCTCAGTGCTGCCCTGCTGACCAAAAGTGCCTGAGCCACAGAGGGCTCCGGTCTGCACCACGGGGACCCAAACAGCAGGACCTCTCCAGCTGCTCGGCCTCCAGCAGCTGTGGGGCTACGTGGTGCAAAACACAGCGCTGCCACACGAGTGCCCTGCCTTAATGACTTTGCTAATGAGGCATCCTTCTGGAGAGCTCCTAGTGCTGGCACCCTCTGCCCACTGCCACCCGTGCCGCCTCTTGTGCTGCAGGACTAGGGAAAAGTCTACTACTCCCCTCTCACATGCAGCCATGCAGGAAACACTCCTGCCTCTCTGAAGGATAACTCTGAATGATGAACGGTATAAGCCAGGAATCTTGGCAAATTAAAAAGTTTAATTTATGATGCTGCATAATTCTAGCTGCTTAGCAGGTGTGACATTACTTGCTTATTTGAAAGCCAAAAGAGGTAAATTAGATGAAAATGTGCTTTGTAGGAGGTTGTTAATCAGAAAGGACTGCTGGCTCCTTCAAACCGCAGGCGTTCTCAGCCAGTGGACTGCGCCACCAGCAAAGACCTCTCCACCCCATGGGTTCACAGATGCCCATGAGGGCTGTTTGCCTTGTTGGTTTTGGCAACAGCTGAGAGGTCTTTAACAAGGCAGCTTTCCCTCAGAAGGGCTCAGTTCCTATTGCCTTTTCCCCCAGCACAAGAGCTGATCACTGATTCTCAGCAGGAACTGGCGCGGCTCCTTGGCTTATTCAGTATCCTGCGAATAGCTGCTGAGCAAAGCGGTTCTGGGGGGAGAGAATAACAACAGTCTGGAGCCATTCCCACCCAGTGTCAGAGCAAAGTTCATCAGCCAAGAGATTTCTTTTGTATCCAAAAAGCATGACATTAATCTCTGTAACAGAAGAAAATTAGCCTCTCTGTTTGGCAAAGTTTTACTATCACTCATGCTCGCTACTTCACTTGCTCAAAAAATCTGAAATCTCCTGAGAAAATGAGTCCCAGAAGGTCTGAGACCTTCAGAATAGAAATTGCTAAAATGCATATACAGGAATAAAAGGTGCTTCCTAGATCTTCAAGTGGTTTCATCCAACAACATCTGGAAGTAAATGCTAATACTAAGAGGGTGGGTGGGAAGGAGTCAAGTGTTGATAATAAGCAGGTAGAAAAAACTGATGTTGGCACTCAGGGCTTAGGGATCTGTCCTAGGCTATGTCACGGACTCTTGCTGGTCCTTTAGCTTGATTGTGTCAGATTCAATTCTCCAGGTTATTATTGAAGAGGCACAGAAACTGGAGTAAAAATCAGTACAGCAAAGCTGAATTTGAAGCCTAGTTTCATCAGTGTGCAGACAGGATCTTCCTGTGACATGATATGAAACATTCCTGCACATTCCTTAAAATAACCTTTTTCTGTGCTATGTGAGTTAGATTGCCAATTTTTCTTTTTTTTTTTTTTCGATTTGCATCTCTGTAGGTCTCTGCTGGCTCTTCATCCTTCCAAGCAGAGCACAGCTGTCAGGCAAAGCAAGCTGTGAGAGAACCAAAACCCACAGCACAGAGGGTCACCAGCTGGATGCAGACAGGTGGTCAAGAGGTCTCTCCACTAAGGTCTATGCTGAACTCACCATGCCAGTCCTGCTGGGCACACATTTCAGTCCTGCTGTGCTTCCCTCTCTTTCTCCCATAATAGGTGTGATTTGATATTTTCTGGGGGGTCTGGAGTGCATGTGTGGAAGTGATGTTGAGTGAATCTGAGGCTGAGGGGAAATTCTTCTTTCTACTAATTCTTGCTCATATTTCTAACTCAGTTGAACCTCCTAATTTATTGTCACCTCCACCTTTTGTAACAGCTCCCTAATAGGGCATGAAATACCAGTGAAATGAACACCAGATTTTGGAGAGCCCAGAGCAAATACGTCCTTCTGGTTTGTCATTGCCATTTATTTTTTGAACTTTCTTTCCCTCCCCTTAAGTCCTTGATTCAATCCATGACAGTTTCTTTGCAGCTCAGATGGCTACTCATTTTTCACACCAGATTTTGTGACACACCATATCAAAAGCCTTACTGAAAGCTCAGAACCGCTTAATCGATTTCATTCCCATCATCCATTAATTTAGTAATTCTATCAAAAAATAATCTAGCTTGGGTGGTATGATTTGTTCTTTGTGAACGTGCACAGACTTTTTTTCCTTGAGGTTTTCTATCGCCTGGAGATGTATGGAGTTCTTTTCCACTTAGTATTTCATTACTGAACAGCAGCCTGACATTAGACTCACCAGAAGACACACTCTGACAGCCGTGGCAGGTAAGAAGAAGGCACTGAATTCTTCCAGTCATTCCACTGCAGTACAGTGAGAATCAGTAAGCTAGATTTTAAGACAAGTGACATCCCAAGGGACCCATAACACATGGGGAATCTGGTGGTTTCAGTCCTACCATTGTAAGATTCCTTATTGCTGCTTTCCTTCCCAATAGTTTTGCATCTAAGTCCTCCAAATGTTTTTGCCATGTCCTGAAATCCCAGGATCCATTTCATGATGCATTACAGAGTCTTTGCTTTTATCCCACAGGGTAGCACTTTATGTTCCCAAACAGAAACGGGATTTTTGTATCTTGATCAAATTATCAGCAGACAGCAGGTTTTTAGAGAAACATATTTAATATTAATTACTTCTTGTTTCCTTTCACTGAGAAATGGAGTGTACTAGGTCAGGATAAACTTGCAAACAAATGAGATATTCTGACACATCTTGGTCAATGAACTTCTTCAGGTCTATCTTCCAAGTGAAAAAAGCACTTTGAAGCCTGATGGGGCAACTAAACAATGAACTGCTCATAGGCTGTCATTTGCAGTTCATCAGTCAGGAAATTTTTCTGATTCCAGGTATTTCATTTCTCAGCCAGGGCATTAAGCAGGTGGGATGTTTCACTTTCAAGCTTTAACAGGTGTTCATCTGTTGTGATTGCAGGCACTGTCCCTCATTGCGGGGCACCGAGCAACTTAACCTGTACTGGCTGTTTGCTGAACATGGACAATTTTCTTCCGGGAGCCCACAGAGAAGACAGAGTGGAATCAATAATTTTAAAGCCCAGTTTAAAGTGGCTTGAGAGTTTTACTGGCCTTATTTCCCTTCCCCATTACTTTTTCACTCAATGTTCTGATAGCCTAATTGCCATATGGTTTGCATTAGCTGTATTTTTGCTTTATACAAGCTGTGTTAAGTCTCTGTTAATGTGTATAATCAAGATTTGATTGCATGATGTTGTGGGGGACAGAAAAGTTTGGGAACAAATGGTCTGTAACACACACCTTGTACCCCTCCTTTCCATTCACTTTTTTCTGGTCCCAGTCCAGAAACTTTTTCCTAATTGTTGTTTGGAAGCAGTCAGCTGCAAGAATACTTCAGGCACAGCAGACAGGCCCTAGCAGAGCTTGAGGAGCAGGGAGAAAGGAGAGCTGAAAGAGGGGGGGAAGGGGAGAAGCAAACACATCTTTATCAACTCTTATAATAACTGAAAGAAGCAGGGCAAAACAGTAGTGACTTGACTTTAAAAGCTCTGTTAACTTTGTTTTTTCCAAAGGAAATTTTCCTCTACATCTTATTATTACAAGATCAGAGATGGCTCACGTGTACTGCAGAGGTTGTGGTCACAAAGCACATTCACAATGAAAAACCATTTTGATTTCTATCTGCTGTCTCCTTGTCATACAGAGACACTATCAACACCTGCATGCAGACCATGGACCTCAGCCCAGCTGGACTCCTAGAGAACATAAAAAATCTCATTTAACCTCCTCAGTCTCTGCTAGGAAGCTGTGATTTCCAGTGTAAACAGCAAAATGGCCTATACACACTATTTCTGAAATCTGAGGGCAGTGAGACCACAGAACTGTCTGATGCCTGGCCTGATATTTGCTATGAGTTTCTATAAAATATCCTCATTGGAAAAGAGATTGAGGGCCCTCTTCCTAGGAACAAGCCATCACAGAGAACACAGTCACTTCTTCCTGCCAGACAGCTTCTCAAAGCCTGCTTTCTGCAGCTCCTGAACAGCACCACTCTGCTTTCTTGCACAGCCTATCCCACACCACAACAGGAGGGACTATCTGTCATTTCTCCCCCTGCTTGCTGTACACCTCTCCAGTTAGGTTAAAGCATGCCTGAAGGGTTACAGGAGCAACCTTCTGAGCCTTGGGAGGTCCCCACCAGGACAAAGAACATTTTCAAGCTAGGCTGAAGTTACTTTATTATTTCTTCTGGCCCCTCTTTCCAAGGTTGTGGCCTCCACTGGGCTTTATGCCCAAAGACACTTTTTCTCAGGAAGGTGCAGACAGCAATGCCTGGATTTTCCCTTTTAATGTCAGAGTGGCTCGGGGCTTGAAATGATTAGAGGTGATTAGTCTGACCACTAAGACATTTACCCCCAGCTTGCTAGCTGGATCCCATATGATTTTTGTCAAGAAAAACAAAGCAAACCACCATTTCAATGACTTAGAATGAGGTGCTGATTTATATTTATTTCAGTAGAAAATTTAAGCCTTTACGAAGAGGATAAAGTTCCACTGAGACTGAGTGACAGATCCTAACATAAGAAGCTTTAGCATTTTATTCATTTATAAAAGTGTATTTGTATTCACTGTAATGCGTGACAATTCCAAATAACCATCTTTTTTTAAAATGTGCTTCCAATGAAATATGTTAACAGAAGCCTGTGTTCAGAAATCCAGTATTTGCAACACATTTTATGCAAATAGCTATCCTTCAAGGTTAATGTCTCTTCTCCAAAGGTGAGGAGAGAGTTCTTACAGTCTTGCTAGAATGAGGCACTGAATCTGCAACCAGCAGAAAAGAAAAAAAGAGGTTAAGTCCTGATTTCACCTTCGTCCAGCTCTGACAATGCATTGACCTCAGTGCTGACAGCCTAACTCAGGTTTAACCAGATCTGCTGGCTTTAGTGAGTGTTCCCCTCCCAGCTGTACTCACATTATCCAGCCATGTGCTCCAGCTCTGCTCTGTGTTTCCTCCTGCTTTTCTGGTAGGTGTGCTGTGGTTTATGACTGAGTAAATATAAGGGACAAGTGTGAAAGGTTAAAATCTTTCATCTAGCTCTTCAGAGACAAAGAGCCAATGTGCTAACTAGCATTTCCATGGAGCAGAGGCATCTTGAGAAAAATGAAGAGAAAACAGGAAGAAACCAACATCTTGAAAAATGACCCACAACTTCAGAAGAGCATTAATATCCCTACAGATAAACGTACTGAGGTTAGAGAGCACTGGGGATGTTTATAGATATGGTGTTAGAACTTTTCAAAGCCAAAAATAGGAGTACTTGTCTTTCTGACCTTCATATTTATTGCTATTATTATTATTGTTATTATTGAGTGTTTGAGTTTCAAAATTTCCTCTACAGTACCTAAAGGGGTTTATGATGGACACTACAGGAAAGCTTAAGATAGGTATTTTAAATATAAAGATGTCAAAAAAATATATATAATCCTGTTGCAGAAAAACAGCTGCATCATCTTTTTCTCTGCGTGTGTGTGTGTCTTAGATGCTGAGTTAAATCCCCAAACGAAATGTCTCCAAAACTTGACCGGAGGATGACATTTCTGTTTTGTGGCAGCTCTTCAGGTTGTGACATTTATTGTTGCTGCTGTGCTTTTTTCTCTGTACAGGGACAAAAACAACGCGTTTCCGCTGTGTGCACAGAACAGAAGCGCTGGGTTTCAGTCTCTGACGCCGGCGCCTGTGGCCCCTGGCGATGGCAAGGCTGCCATGGGACACAGGGCTCCGCTCTCTTGCTCTTCAAGCCTTCAGAAAAAGCCCTGCTGACACAGATAACTTCCTGTAAAAAAATCTGAGTGGTGAAGCAGCCTGTTTCCTGTGTGATAAATGAAGAGCACGTACTAACCAGCTCTAATGGGCAGGATACGGGTGAGTGGCTTGAAATTGGTATAAGAATAGGAACAAATGGAATGGACTGAGGGATAGGAAAAATGCCCATTTGCAGTGCATTTCCTGTCACAAGAATAGAGATGGATTTCTCTGAGCATGATGATATCCCCTCTTGCCCCAGTGGTAGCATTTTTGAAGAGGGTGCTTCCACTGCAGTTTCTAACTCAACGGGATCAAAATGAAAATGACACCAGGCTTATTTAAAATTCGCATCCCAAATATTTTTTCATTGCATATTTACACTGTTGATTGGCATTAGCATGCAGTCTGACACCAGATGAAAGCACAGACTAAGTTAATCAAAGATAACAAGTAATTCTGAGTAATGACTAAATGGCATTCCTAGATATCTACTCTTAAAAAAGAAAATGAATAGTTCTGGTTGTAATTACCAACACAATTTCCATACACTAAACTAGCATTTATGAATCTCGAACTAGGCTCTAATTGACTATGTTAGCTATGTGTCAGTTTATTTTTCTAATGCAAAAAAATTTAGTTGTTATCACTAGAACTGTTTGTTAAAGTTGAAAGCAGATAAATCATTAATAGGGCTGTCATATATTCATTATGGTTAAAATATATATCTCCACTTGTCATTTGGATGAATCTAGTTTCTTTTCTCATCTCAGTTTATTGACATCGCAGATGAAAAGAGCTTCTTTACTTCATTCCTGTTGTAGCTTAAAGCCTTTACAATTGTTTATTGATGAACCAGTATTTTGAAAATCAAGACTGCTGAGGCTTAAGATTGTAGTGACAATTACATGGTGTTTTGTTGCAAAGCTAACAATTTGCATGGGAGTGATGATAGCTTGACATTAGGCAAATAAGGTATTATTATTGTAATTTACTTCAGAATTTTGTAGAAAACACTGCCTTGGTCCAATGCACAGATATCTATGACTGTGCTATGGAATCTCCTTCATGCCAAAATTTAACCACTTCAGTAGCTTTCCCCTTGGCATTTGCAACTGCACAATGCAAATACAGATCTGCCAAGCCCTATCTGCACTCAGGCATGGGAGTAACTCCTTCCAGGGGACTAGTTCTGCTGCAGGTTACCTGTCTGTATTAAGGACTTCATACACCCAGCTCAGAGGACTAACCCTGGAAGACCAGCTATAAGTGTGTGTGGTAGCATACAAACCTGAGAGATATTGTTGCCAGATGAACAGATTTTTCATCGTTTTTGAGGATTGTTATTGCTGCCTGCACTAACAGCTACATCCTCACTAGAGAACAACTAAATACATTGCTGGTACTGAACACACCTTGATAGACCACTGATTTTAAAGGAACATCTGTAAAGCTTGGCACAATAACAGAGAACCAGACAACGTGCTCTTCCTGCCATACTCAGTACCAGGTGCAAGAATCTACTTTAGGACATTCAGACACGGCATATGCCTGGCCTTAAATTTACCAATAGGAAAATGTAGCCATGATATTTTCTGAAAAATCTTTTCCTTAGGATTTTTTTCTCCTGAGAAGCTGAGAAGCCTCAGGAACAAAATGTAAACAATGATTATCTGCTGCTGTGGAATGCAACAGGTGGATCTGTGATTGGTCTCATGTGGTTGTTTCTAATTAATGGCCAATCACAGTCAGCTGGCTCGGACTCTCTGTCCGAGACACAAGCCTTTGTTATTCATTACCTCTTTTTCTATTCTTAGCTAGCCTCCTGATGAAGTCCTTTCTTCTATTCTTTTAGTATAGTTTTAATACAATGCATATAATAAAATAATAAATCAAGCCTTCTGAAACATAGAGTCAGATCCTCGTCTCTTCCCTCATCCTCGGACCCCTGTGAACACGGTCAGAGGAAAACAATTGTATTCAGCACAAAAAGATACTGTGTGGCAAGCAGGCTAAAGCCTGGGGATTTTGAACCTCAACTCTTACGCTGACAGCTTTTCACCCATGCAGGGTTTATGGTGCACATTAGAAAACATTTATTCTTTCTTGGGAAATAAACTTTAGGATTTGGTGCTACAACCTCAGGGCGATTCTTTATCTCTCCTAGCTGGATGAGTGCAAGAGAAAACCAGGAAGGCACTGCCCACTTCCATGCTGCTCATGTGGGGGCAGCTTGATGCTGATCTGCATCATCTTGGAACGTGTGCTTTGATGGTTTAATGGTGTGTTGGCAGCCTGACCTTCAGTGTTTCAATTTCTTACTGAAAGTGAACAGTTCTGATGTTGGTGAGGACATACAGGCACCCTCAGTTCCAGGGCAGGTCCAGCTGCACAAGTACTTGGAAGTTAAATTGTCCACTCAGTGTATCTCTTGACCAATACCTTCATCAACATGAGCTTTGAATTACGTCTTTGAGTTGAAACTGGGCATGTGCTGGTGCCACACTCAGCTTATTACTTTTTCTCAGTAATGAGAAAATTAAGGTATCTGGTGTCCTGTCAACTGTCCAGGAACATAAACTACCCACATGGAGAAGGAAAAAATTTTGCCTCTTCTAATACCAGTTAGTGGTGCGACATCTCAGAGACTGCCAGATCTAAGAAAATATCACACACTTTGATAAACTCATGTACCTTCATAACCTAGTATTGCACTGGGGGCATGTATGGATTAATGATATTAATCATACACATCTCACAAGATTAAATATGGTGGTTGATGCTTTAACACACCAAGAAGATTATTCACTGCTGACTAAGTCAATAGATTTCTTTTTAATGAAGTATTTTTGCAAAAAGGTATCTTCCCTTCCCATCCCCACATTGTCTCTAAAAGCAATGATGGTTTTTAGAGATCCATAATTTTCCTTCCTGTTGTTCCCTATTGTGACTGTACTTGTTGAGTGCATGTTAATGCAATTTCTGTGTTCTGTATGAGCCACATTTTTTGTTTTATCACTTAAGACTTTCAAGTAGTATTACTTGAGTCACAGAATGTAAATTTCACAAGACAGCAGTGAAACATTTGAACACCACAGATGAAATTTATTTTGTTTTATTTTCATTTGTACTGAATTTACTCAAATTGCTAACTACTGAGAATGCAGAGAGTATACTGTTACACATCTATTTCCAAAGTGTTGCTACTGTTTTCATTATTAATATTCTATAGTTTATTCCTTCAGAAAAAAAAATTAAAATATATTTTTCCTTCATTTAAATCTGCAAGGATTTTTGAATTTTAACCTAGAACAAGATAAAGAGATTTCTTCTGTCTGGTATCTTTTCCCAGTTGACTCCATGGTATTCTAACTGTAATGATAATGCATCCCAAAACATCACTTGCCAAAGAGAAATACAGTGGATTGCATATTCTGACTGGCCAGGTCACTTTGGTCATTTTGAGTTTCAGTAACAAATTATTAAATAGAAATAAATGAAACAATATAGGCAATATAGTTATTAAATTCGCTATCCTTATCCTTTATATATTAAAAATACATTGTTCTTGTAAATTTACAGTGAAAGGCAAAAGTCCAGTGATGTTACATGCTCTGGGGCAGAAGCTGCTGACAGCAGTTAGGTGTGAAAGCCATGCTAAGCCCAGAGAAGCAAATGAAAGGAGAAGCTGGCAAACTCAGCACAACCTGCCTTGCAAAGGGCTGGTAGAGAATGAAGAATCTTGTTGCTCTTCTCCATGTCTGCTGAAGCATTTTCAGCAGGTACATGGCTATGACAGGGAAGGGTACAAAGGTGGAAGCAGAGGCAGATATCCCAGGAGAAGAAAAGTCTGACATACACAGGGTGACTTGGAGTTGGGTCTGGCAAGGGATGTGAAGGACTACCAGAAAGGGTTCTCCAAGTTCATAAACATCATGGAAAACAAAACATGGCCCCACTGCTGAATGGATCAAGGGAGCTGGTGACATATGATGTGGACAGGCTGAGGTACTCCATGCCTTTTTTGCCTAAGTCTCTACAAGGAAAACTATCCTTCAGGAATCCCAGGCACTTAAGACCAGAAGAAAGGTCTGGGGCCAGGAAGACTCACCCTAGTGGAAGAGGAGCAGTTTAGGGAGCACTAGAACTGAGTGGATGTACATAACTGCAGGGGCCTGACAGGCTGCACTCATGAGGAGGGAGCTGGCTAATATTGCAAGGACGTTCTTGGTTATCTTTGAACAGTCATGGCAACTGGGACAGATTACTGAAAGAGAGAAAATATCACTCCTATCTTCAAGAAGCCTAGAATAACTATCTAGAGAAATACAGAACAGTCAGTTTCAGCTTAGTCTCCATCAAGGTTTAGAAGAAAATCTTCCTGGAAAACATCTCCAAATATAAGAAGGACAAGAAGGTTATGGGGAATAGTCAGAAGGATTTGCACAGGGAGGAACATGTTTCACCAACCTGATAGCCTTCTACACTGATATGACTGCTCTAGTGGACAAGGGGAAAGCAGTGGACACTGTTCACCCTAAATAAAGACTTCAAGATCAAGTCCTGTAACATCATCGTGGACAAGCTGACAAAATATAGATCAGACAAGTGGACAGTGATGTGGATTAGAAAGTACCTGAATGACCAGGTCCAGAGCTTTGTGATCTGTGGCCCTAAGTCCAGCTGGAGGCAAATCCCCAGTGGCACAAGTCATGGGGCACAATACTGGGGCCAATACTGTTCAACACCTTCATTAATGACCTCAGTGATGGGGCAGAATCCACCTTCTGCAAGTTCACAGATGATACAAAAGAGAGGAGTGGTTGATACACCAGATGGCTGTGCCACTGTTGAGGGACTTTGGCAGGAGAACAGGGCAGAGATGAATCTCATGAAGGGAGAGTACAGAGTCCCACACTCTGAGAGGAATAATTCCAGGCAGCAGCATACACTGGGGGCAAGAGGCTGAAAAGCAGCTTTGCCAAGGAAGACCTGGGATTCCTGGTGGATAACTATCTGCCCCTGAGCCAGCAGTGCACCCCTGTGGCAATAAAAAGGCCAACAGTGTCCTGGGCTGCATGAGGAGGAATGTTGCCACAGGTAAGTGATTCCTCCTGTGCTTTCGCTGGTGGGACCACACCTGGCATGCTGGGTTCACTACTGGGCTCACCAGTAGGAGACAGATTTTGACTTTCTGGAGCAAGTCCAGCTAAGATTCACTAAGATGATGAAGGGATGGCAGGATCTCTCATGTAAGGAAAGGCTGAGAAAGATGGGATTGCTCAGCCTGGAGAAGTCTCAGGGGTAACTTATCAATTTATATAAATATCTTATGAGAATGAGTGAAAAAGACAGAGCCTGGTTCCTGTCAGTGGTGGCCAGTGATGAGAGAAGAGTCAAAGGACACATTAAACCTCATGAAATTCCATCTGAACATGATAAAACACGTTTCTACCATAAAGGATCTAACACTGGATCAGGTTGCCCTGAAGGGTTGTGGATACTCCATCTGTGGAGAAATTCAAGGTCTGACTAGACATGGGTGAGCAATGGGATTGGACCTGAAGGTCACAGAATCATAGAGTGTCTTGGGTTTGAAGGACCTTAAGTATCATCCGGTTCCAACTTCCCTACCATGGGCAGGGGTGTGACTCAGGAGATCAGATTTTTCAGGGCCCTATCCAACCTGGCCTTGAACAATTCCTGGGATGGTATCTTCTAACCTCATCCATTCTGTGATTCTGTAACAATGGATATAATCTGGCTGGTCCATTCCACAGATTTAGGGATCCTTTTTATTTCATTACCATCTACAGTGGGTCATTTTCATCAGATAAAATTTTGCAACTGAATTGCAACTGGAGGTTCCAATGAAGAGGTTGATCAGGATAGGAGAAGGAATCAGCCATGACTTCCAGATTAATCCAGCCATTTCAGTGTCTAATACCTCACCTCACTTGGTGTCAGTCAACAGACACACTCTATCCCATGATTTCACAAGGGCAATCAAGCAATGGTCACATAATAACAAATTAGGAGAACTGTGTTGGCATTGTCTGTGACCTTAACTCACCCCTGTGAAAGATAAGCTACCCAAAGGGCAGTAACCAGAGACCAGCTCAGCAACAAGAGCCCTTTATAAGAAACATGGACAGGGTTAGGACTGAGGAATTGCAAGGCAGAACTTTCATCACAGTAAATTTGCTGGACTGCTCCACAGGGAGCCATAGAGAGAGCTAGGGAGACTCAGACAGCAGACATTCCAGGATCCCTAAGTTTATAAATACTTCCCCTGAACCAAAGTCCCCATTCAGAGCACAACTAAACTTTAGGAAAGTCTTAAATCCCATTTTATGTGGCTTAGGACCATTTCTTATTAGAGCTAGGAAGACTAGATATAAATCTCTGTCCAAAACAGTAATCCTCTTATATTTCATTACTAGCACCACAAGCCTCTGTGAAGTGGTCTCTATCAGAACCATAATAACACAGAGTTGTGGCTAAGCTCTCTATCCCAAGCTCAGTCACAGCAAACCCACTAACACATTAAATCTGTGCCTGCCTTTGATTTATTAGTACTCCCTAAGCCTTTCCACAGTCAGGTATGGGTCTGAGGCAGCAGCTAGCAGCTGAAAAGAAAGGTAAAAGATATTCTAGCATCACATCTCTGCTGTGCCTGACTATGGAAGTACTTCATTTCAGGCCATGTTATCTTAACAAGCTGCTGAAGATAGTTCAAAATCATCTGTTATTTTGCCTTCTATGAATTGGATAATGTATAACTCCTGGCTGAGAGCTGGTAACTGGCTACAGGGGTTCTGTTCCATCTATGGGAAAATTCAAATAGCTGAATGAATTCAAGCTGATTTTTGTCCTAACACAATTTCTAAGGGCTCACATGGGCAATTACTGAGTTGCAGGTGTTGGCCATGACTAACAGATGAGGAGCAGCTAAGGACAGCTTCCAACTTTCTCCTCTTGTGTTCTGATCTGCTCAGCAAGATGTTAACCCTGTTTCTTCCACTGGGTTGTGAAATTTGCACTTGAGCTCCAAGGAGAGCTTGACTGGACTAAACTAGTCCAGGTTAGACTAGTGTCCTTGTCTTTTGGTTGCCTGGGGCATAAAATGTCCTGTGCTGGGACTGTCTACACCTATGGCTCTCCAAAACCAGATGCTGCCTTTAAAAAAACTGAAGTTTGTTTTAGCCTTTGTACAGGCAGGAAAACTCAGTTTTTTGATGGTAACCTATGAAATGAAGGACAAGAATACAAAAGTTTGGTGCTTCATCTTTAGCAAAGTCAGTGCATACTTCCTGGGAAATGGCCTTTCCCAGTAGTCACTTCTGTCTGTACCTGCTTAAGATTATTACTGCACACAAGTTGCCATTGATATACATTTATTTGCTATTCATTCTCCACATGCATATTTCTCCCCTCACTTTAGCATATGTACAAATTTTTGTTTCCAGCAAGCAACCCGGTTAAATAATAGCTCTCTACATGCTTTTTTTGTTTAATAAATGGACATTTGGAACATGCTTATCTTCCTTTTAAAAGGATAGTGGAGTAGAAAACAATACTCTGAAAATTAAGAACAAATACTTCACTTTTTTCACACAAAACTTGGTATCAATTACTTTGAAATTGTTCTTTAGATAAAAATGCCATTGAGTTCTGCTGCTGTTCTCAGCAGCCATGTAACAAATACACTGTTGACTTGTCACAGGTAGCCATGGCTATTTGCTGTTGAACTTTTAAGAGAGTGCTATTATATTCTACTTGCTTCCTGTAAGCAAATAACAACCTGCAGGAAAAAAACAACAAGGATCCATGTGGCATTGTCTGTGTGGTTAAAGTGTTCCTCCTCAGTTCCAACAGCACCCCACACAGGTGTATGCTGGTGAATTTGCTCTCTCAGAGCTCAGTAACTATCTTTAGAACTGAGCGCTGGATTTCGTGACTATTTTTGTTGTTAGAGAGCCATCTTGTGGTGCATCTTATTAGTAATTCATAATAAAATAAATTTAAAAAACCCTCAGTGTATTACAGTTCAGAAATTGTTGTTTATAAAGACTCCGGTGGTTTTGCATCTTCATGTATCCACTCTTCTCAAAGCTCCTTTTGAAATGGGCATAACCTAATCTCAAATTGCACTTCTGAGTCATAGCAGTATTTGTTAGGGACTGGGGAAAATGACATATTTCTCTTCCTTTTAAAAAGAAAATTAAAAGGGTTTGAAGTGCAAAAAAATAGCTACAATTTACAGGACAGTTTTATCCCTTCCTAACGCCCAAAGTGCTGATCAAAGCAGAAGGCAGGTGGTCTAGCTCTATTAATGAGATACATGTTTTTTTGCAGCCACAAGACTTATAAAGTATCCTGGAAAGAATTTAAATTCAAATAAAGTTTGCTGTCACTGAAGTTACATAAAAATTGATTTTTCAAAATAGCAAAAGTACACATTGAAATGTCATCCAGGATGCTGACAGATTACAAGAGTTTTCCAGTGGCAGGGACATTTGACATCAAACTTCAAATTCCCATTTTCAAATCTGCAGTTAACTGAAAAAGATCAACACGACTGAACTAGAGTCAATAAACCAAATCAGAAACATCTTTGAATTTTGGCAGATTCCTCCTTCCGTAAGGTGCAAATCCTTGCACACTGCTACACAACAAAATAATGCAGTGCGCAAGATATCATTGAGCTTCCAAAGAATCAGTGTTTAGAGGAAAAAAACAAGTCCTTTGATAAAACAGAATGCCTCTATGCACTGAAAATTCCCCCCTGCATCTTTGAATGAGACCCTAACATTTTTTCCTATATATATATATATAACTGTTTTCTTGTCCATTAATAAGCTGTAATTATCTATTGTCCTTTCATTGAAAGGAAAAAAGTACCACGTAGCCAAAGATCATTAGTTGTCCACTCTCTGCTATCAGTGAAGTCAGTGAAAATGAAAAGGTAATTATAGAGGGTTTTTAGAGTAGTATATAATGACTAACATCTTCTCTAAAATCATTCAGGTTTAACTTAAAAAAAACCCACCACAGTATTATGCAATTGCTTCTGCAGGACTTATTTATTTAATCTCCTTTGCTCATCTTGTCTGATATTTGTTCCAGGTGGCCAACAGGCTTTCACTAAAAAAAGTCACAGGGGGAAGCCCAAAGAAAAAGAGTCAATGACAGAAGAACAGAAGAAGACTGTACTAGATTAGAATATTTCCTTTGGAAGGGACCTACAATGATCTAGTCTATCTGCCTACTGAGAGAAACTGCTTCAGTGCACGGACTGGAGAGAGGGCAGGTGTGAGTCTCAGAAGAATGCTGAATGCTTTCAGCCCAGACTTTCTCTAAGCAAGTAATGAACTTGGAAGTGAAGCTCTGAACATAGGCTACAGCTGGATAGGTATTCTCCTTTCTTTCAAATTCCCTAAGAGTTAGGAGTTAATAAACTGAGCAGGGATATCTACAGACCTCATGCTGACACTGCCCTGTACCTTTCTGCATCTTTCAATCATATCTCCACATGCTTTTCATAGCATAGCTATGAAAAATTAAAACTAGTATTCTAGTAATGCCATTCCAATTCATAAAGTCACTTCCCTGTTTCCCTTAGCTCTCTCCTCCTAAAGCATAGCCTTAATGGTTGATTTCAAGACGATTGCCCACACTGTGCTTTCAGATATTCTTTGCATCACTCATCTACCAAGATCCAACCCAATTTGAACCAGCTGGATCCAATCCAATTCAGACATGCCCGAGATGGCCCGTAAAGGGTTAATCAGAATACAGTGGACAGCACAGCCAAAACCACATGCCAAGACCAGGTAACCCTGCTGAAGAATACTCAGTGCTGGCAAAGACTGTTGTGAACTGTAATGACTCCTAGTTATAGATGTGTCTCTTCTGAATCGCAGTTCTTTGGACTCTGTAATTGCATTTAATTAGGTAATGAGGTCCTCTCTGTAAAGCAACTTGTATTCATTATCCTCCCTGGTCGATCTTTATGTCATCTTTAAACCATCCAGGCAAAGATTCTGTATCATCATCTACACAATTGATTTTAAAAAGAGCATTGAAGTACTTTAATGACCTCTTTGGAACCTGCTCAAGGCACCCAGCTCTGACAGCCTGGTATCAGCTGCATTTCAAGACCTCTTCAATCCAACTTTAATTCTATATGGTGTGTACACTGGTTGTCCTATGAGAATGTTTGGGTTTTTTTTGAGAATGTGCTTTATTACATCAAACCCTCTGGATAATTCCAACACTACTGTATCAATACAACTGTCTTGTTCCATCAGAACCACAGTTCACTATGAAATAAACATGACTGTTTGGAAAATTCTATTTTCCATCAAATAACACTTATTAACAGTTCATTATGTTATTGTTAACAAAATTAACTCCATTTTTACTTTGTATGGCTTTTTTTTTTAATTTGCATGGGATTTAAGCAAATAAGTAGATCTTCAAGTTTCCTTCCCTTTCTCTAAAACAATGCTGGAAATCCTCACTGGCATGTCCTCTGGTTTCTAAGTTAATCTGAAAATTAGTGTTATTTAATATTATTTCAAGAAGAACTTTGCCACCACATTAATTATTGATATAAATATATTTAATTGTAGAAGATGCTACCCTATATTCTCCTCTCTACCTTCCTCAGGTAAAGTAAATGTTCTGTACCATCTGGAAAATGAGATGCTTGTTGTGGTGATCTTGTCATTATTGCCATAAAGAAGACACCTTCCCTACAAATAAAGGTCTCCACCTTGTAGCTTGGGCAACTGTGCGATCAGACACAAGTCTGCTATTTGCACACAAATTTCTGAACAGTGACATTCACTAAACAGGTCCTTTGGTCAGGCTTCCTCTGCATAGCTGAAAATAACACCACTAAATAACTGATGGTTTTCAGGAATTTATAATTTAAAGCTTTGACCCCACACAGGTGGTCACTGTTCACTGGGGCAGGCTCTGTCACAGTGTCTCTTCCATACCCCAGACACAATTAAAAGCTGTTTTTCTGGCAGATCTCTAGAGAAGGAAATATGAAAGCCATTACAGTGTTCCCCAAATCATTCTCATTTTTACTGCTGGGAAACTAAACGTGTGTTACAAAGTGGTCATGGACCAGATGAGCTTGACACTTCCCACCTCCAGTACATAACATTTTCATTTTGACTCTATTTAATGATTATTTCACAGTGCTGCCAGTATGAATAATGAATGCCAAGTCTCTTGCTCTGAAAAAGGAGGGGAAATCTGACTGGATGGCCCCAAACCTGGCAGTGCCTGTGAAAAACAAGAGTTTCAGAAACATGGATGGGAAAATCATGCCTGTCCCACACAACTGGTAGCAACTTGCACTTCCCAGCCAGTGGTTAAAATGATACACTGATGGGTTTCCACTGTACTGAAATTACAGGTGGAAAAAACTCACCTCCCATTAGCTTAAATGGATTTGGGATTTACCACTGATAAATAGAACACTGAGAGTGTTTTGATTCATGTTAAATTTTCTGGATCATAACATTGCTCTGGGATATATGATTTGCACATTGCAAATAAAGAGAGGGGAAAGCAGAAGCTGAACATGCAGAGGGTTCATGTTTCTAAACTTTGCTTCAGAATCTTACCCATGTTCTTACCATGACATTGCTCCCTTGGGCTCTCTGCCACCTAAATATGTGTTCTCTTATGACAATCTTTAGATGAAGTATTACCAGAGAGATATTTTATAGAAGTGATGGATCTCTTCACCTATACTACTAATTCTCTTTATTACACTGTTTATTCAAGCATTGCTTTTTTTTCCAGACCTTGAAAATAATGGGTGTACAGCTTCATTCTTAGAGCCATTTCACTAACATGAAGAGAACAATTGCCCTTTTGCAATTTTTAATCGAAATTTTTCCAAAAATTTTGATAATGATTAGTTCTGCTTTTCAACATTAGTTTCACATCTTTATTATTCTTCCTACAGAAAAAATGGTCTACTTGAGTCAAAGAAAAACTGAAATTTCATCTCTTCTTCATTAGAAAAGAGAAAGTGGTATCAAACACACATAGTAACAATAACCCGGTTTTTGCATACTGCATATTTTATTTCAATGTTTCATTTATCATAATATGCTAATATAGACAAACTATCAATGCTCTTTAATTCTATTTCTTGTCCCATATTTATTTCTGAACTAGTCACAGAACCACAGAATGTCCTGAGTTGGAAGTGGCCCACAGGTATCATCAAAGTCCAGCTCCTGCCTTGCGCAAGACAACCCAAGAGTGACACCATGTGCATGAGAGCACTGTCCAAATGCTTCTTGAACTCTGTCTGGCTTGGTGCTGTGACCACTTCCCTGTTCCAGTGCCCAGCCACCTTCTCTGTAAAGAACTTTTTCCTGATATCCAACCTAAACCTCCCCTGGCACAACTTCATGCCATTCCCTCAGATCCTGTCACTGGTCAGCAGAGAGCAGAGATCAATGCCTGCCCCTCCTCTTCCCCTTGTGAGGAAGCTGTACAGTGCAATGAGGGCCCCCCTCAGCTTCCTCTTCTTCAGGCTGAACAGACCAAGTGACCTCAGCCACTCCTCATACAGCTTCCCTTCAAAGCCCTTCACCATCCTTTTGACCCTCCTTTGGATGCTCTCTAAGAGCTCAATATCGTTCCTATATTGTGGCTCCCAAAACTGCATACAGGACTGGAGGTGAGGCCACCCCAGTGCAGAGCAGAGAGGGAAAATCCCTTCCCTTGCCCTGCTGGTGATGCCCCCCAAGGACAGGGTTGGCCCTCCTGGCTGCCAGGCACTGCTGACTCATGTTCACCTTGCCAAAGACCAAGAATTCCAAGTTCTTTTCCATGGCACTGCTCTCATTCCCCAGGCTGTACATTCATCCAGGGTTGCCCTGCTCCAGCTGCAGAATCCAGCACTTGTCCTTGTTTAACTTCATACGGTTGGTGTTGAACTTCATACAGCACTCCCTCTTGTAGAATACAGAAATCCAGGTTTGTCAAACACAGCAAAACCACAACTGTTTCCATGAAATTTCATGCAGCCATGAGCTTCCATTAGTCTGTGGATAGGTGACTCACATGCCGTGATTGCTCTTGGTATTTCACTCTTAAGCATTATTTACAACTATCCTAGACAGGCTTGTTTAAAGTTAGAGATCTGCATTATTTTTCTTCCTATTATAACCAAGCAGAAAAATCTATTCTTCTGCTCCTGTCTGCCCTTAATCTGCAGTTGCATGTACAGAATTAGCAGGTAATGAAATAAATTAGGAAGGATTGACTGTTAACTGTAAGAAATCAGCTCTTCCCATGTTGTTTATAAAACAATAGTTGTCACATTTAAGATGATAATGAGCATCAGAGCTAGAGTGAGATTATAAACTTTTAAGTGAACCTTAATTACATTTTTCAATTTCAGTTATTGCCTGACAGTAAATCCCTCCTATGCCAGTCAAACTAGAATATGAGGCCTTTTTAGGTGTTCTCCTTTCTTAAAACACTGGAATGGCTTTTTGCAGGATTTTCTTGATATCTTTTGTTCCCCACGTCAGTAATTGAGGGCTCAAAACTAAGTGGCCAAGGAAATGCTTCTTTTAACTAGACAACATAAGCCCTCTACTGTATTTTTTAGCTTTATTCTCAGTTATTTGGATTACAGTGGGAAGCAAAAGGCCTTAAATTCAGTTTGATACTATGAATAATTCACATAATTCCTCTAACTCACTATGAAAGAGACTGTAACATTTGCTGCAGTGAATAGGCAGCACCTAGTGGTCTTGAAATGCATAAACAGATCACTTTCTTAACAGTTTATTCTGACTTTCTCTGGGATCTAGAGTGAATTTATTCTTTAGTATTTCACAGAAAAATACAAGAAAGAAAAAACTCTTAAGCTTTTAAAAGTCTCATTGCTTACCATAAAGGCAACCCATATACAGACCTCATGCTTTATAAAAAATCTGCTACTTCTTGTAGTGAGCAAGGTATTTTAATGTCTTCATCTAGTTGTAATCCTTCCATATTTAAATCAAGGCCTTCAAGTTAATCACAACAATTAGCAATATTGATTATCAAACCTCAGAGTTTATTTCTCTTTATTAGCCAAAAATTTGAAAAGTATCTAACAATAGCTCTCTGAAATCACTCAGAAAAGTGCAGAATTAAAAGTAAGGAGAAAATCTGGTCAGTAAAGCTTATTATAGCAACCTGAGCTCCATAAGATTGCATACTTTGAAGGTTTCTTTCACATTTCATCATATTATAGTAGTCAGAGATTATTATATCACTAGCTTTAATTTTAATCTAAGAATTTGTTTGTTGGCCTATTTATCTTCAGGATTTATTTTTTGCACTTTACCGAGTTTCTCATTTCAATAGCAAATGTATTTTACTTGAGGCATTGCTAGAAACAGGACTGAGGTAGATATGCCTGCATCAGGAAAATTGCTCTGTAAATCTTTTAGTGGACTTCAGAACTTTATTGGAAACTTCAACCACAGGGAAAAAAAAAGTTTGATTTCATAGATGTCAATGAACATTTTTCTGTGAACCAAGGAATTCAGCAAAATCTAGTCCTAAGACAGCCTTCCACTGGGGATGGGGACCTGCTTACCTTCACAGGACAGACCACAGTTCCTGTGGCAGACCACACAAACCCATGGCAATAGCTAAAGGATATTAGGTGTTCTGCATCCCCAAATTTGTTGAAAAATGAAGGCTAAGTGAGTGCCTGCTTCTCCTGCTTACTTCCTTCCAGTTCTCCCAAGAGTCCCTGCATATGAAGCAGTTAATTTGGTTTCCAAGAAGATGTGGAAAGCTGTTCAGTTCTGCCTGTAGAAAGACATGGATTACATGTGTAAAGCTGTTCTCTATGTGCAAGATGTGTCAAAGGAAAACCTACTCAGAAGTGACAGTGATCAGAATGCAGCCTATTAACCCTCACACTAATGGTGCTAGTAAGAAAGTCCCCCCGTCACATAAAATCCCTTTATTGTCTTTGTTCAAATTTAAATGCACAATCAGGAGGCCAAACTTCATGCTGAAATAAATGAGAAAACCCACTTAAAACTGATAGTACAATAAAGAATTTTCAAAGTTGTTTACAGTAGGACTTTTCCTAAGTTTTATTTGCTTTCCTGTTGGATTTAGTCATTTTCAATTTGACATGGTGACACTGGATGATAAATGTAAGGAATTTCTCAAAAATGAGGCTAATATGGATGAAATAATGCTAATATTGAATTATAAATGGAAAAATACTAAGGAACTAAAGCAAGGTGTTATATCACTCAAAGTTGCTATTTTTGAAATCTTAAAATGGGTTCTTGGCCTAGGAAAAAGTTTCTTTCAGTTTACTCACACAGTAAATAAAATATTCAAGCCTAGAAAGGAACAAACATTAAAAAGGAGGATTCTTGCTCAGAATAAAAGCTGTTTAGAGAGAACATATAAAACTCACATGGGAACTCACATATAGTACTCACATGGGAATCACAGTGTACCACTGAACTGCAAGGGAAAATATTCAGAGTTTATGAAGTTTCTGAAAACAGGAGAGAAAAGGTAATTGTTTCTTTCTGAAAAAAAAATATAGAAGAGGAAAAAAAGAAGTTGCACATAGATATCTTTTCACAAGCTCATGCAGTAAAAAAAGGAGGAATGAAGCTAACAAAAGCCACTGACTTACTTTATATTTCATAAGAGATTGTCTTAGGATATTAATCTGTGAGGGAGAATTTACATTCTGCTATGCACCTATAGAGCTTGAAGAAGCTCTATAAAATTTTGAGCTCACTGGGAAAGAAAGATGCTAGCTATACCCCTGTGCTTAGCATTTCTTCCAAGGTAGGTAAAGACTACTATTTCTTGGATCACTCTTCTGAAGTGCTCTAAATTTTCCAATGTACTATAGCAGTAACCTTTGAAATCCCACTTTTAGACCATTCTGGCATCATAAGCTTCCAGTCCCTGTCTTGTGTTCATTTTGACTGCCATTGTCTTAAAAATCTTCTTGCCACCCTTTCCAAAACAGTATATTCCAAGCAGTTTATGAAGGAAATCCTCAAGACTTAACACATGAGATAACCATCTCAAATTTTTCCAGTCTCAAAGAGTACACAGCCAAAATTACCAAGGCCTCACTTTCCCACCTGTAATGTGGACATAATAGTATCCCTTTAGATGTGTCCTGAAAAGATAAATAAATTATAACAGTAACATAGCTCAGATGTGATGGCATAAGTATCACAGAACAGCCTGTGAGAAAGATTGATTAAGGAGACATTCAAATGAACTGTACTGTTGTAGTCAATTGAGTCGCAGGTTTCCTTCCCCTGGAACAGTGACCAGCCAGTCAATATTCCATCAATATCCTTTAAGCTTAGAGAGACTGGGTTTGACAGCCAGGGAAGCTGATCTATCCAACCAGCCCTGTTCTGTCCCCCCAAAGGAATACTTCATGTATTTTCTTTTAAATAATTCTCTTGAAATAAATTCCACCTGGATCAAATCTAGAAGAGCACAAGATGTAGCAGAAGGCAAAAACAACCTGCATGAAAAGAGAGAGTTTAGGCCTGGGGCATGACAGCTGACATATAGGGGACATATACTAAAGGCTGTACAGTGGAAATTCAATGTACAGACACAAAAGTGACATCTCCAAGTAGCTCCTCACATTGGAGCAAGCCTCCCTTCACATTTCTAAACATAAAAACACATCTTGGCTGCCCTAAGAGTGTCTAAGATGAAGAGGAGGGATGGAAATTTTAGCTATAGTTTGCCCTAAGAGCACAGCTGAATCATGTATTAAAATAGCCCTTTTTTCCATACATATGCTTATTAATCAAATGAGAGGTTTGAGGGTTTGGGGACTTTTTTCCCTTTTGTTTCTTTGCTTTTCAAGAGGATAGAAGCTGCTTTTCTATTTCATCCCTGCTGCTGTAGCAATCCTGTGAGTTCTGCTCCAACCCTTTTTCTGCTGCCCAATGGCAATTTAATTTGTAATGAAAACATTGCAACTCAGACTACACTACCTATTAGCACATCGATTATTTTTCACCAAACAATTACAAGGAAATCAAAATCCCATCTCTTTCTCTGTTTTTTGAGCTAGTTTTTGATTGGGTTTTTTTTCCCCTATGTTCATCTTTTATTTGTGTTTCTAAATGAGTTGAAGTGCAGGCCAGGATATCCATAAAAATTGTACAGCTTCACCAAAACGTTTTATGTAGTAATATTGGTATATTCTTATGTATATATGTTGGTAAGAGTCTACTGATGCACATACACTTAATACCTCATTATACAAGCTCCCATTTAGGGAAAGTCTATGAACCACACCCATGTAATTCTCTTTATAAAACTAAGAGAGAAGTTACATAGTGAATGGTGACAGTTGCTGAAGGAAAGGTCTGGATTCCAGGAAGTAGGTGACATAAAAAATTCATGCATGCTTACTGAGATGACACCACCAAGTAGCCAAAGAAATAAAAAGGAAGAGTGGGAAGGGCTGGCAACAGCCTGGAGCCACAAAGGAATACACTACATGTTTGCAGGTTCTCTGCAGCTGTGGACTAATCAGGACAAAGCTCTTATGCTGAACAAATGATGCAAACCACTCAAGGCTAAGCAATTAAAGCCTGATATTCACAGCTCAGTTCATTTAATGAAGGACTGAAAGTATTAATGTTGCTGAATATTTGTATGCAGGTACAGGAATAAGGTGGTCAGCATAGATTTGCTTGAGTTATCTTGTTTGAAAGTGAATTGGTAGCACACAAAATAACAACTGGAAGTGAGGCTACTCTAATGACCAATAATGAATGGGCAGGAACAGTCTATAACATTCCTAGTGGCCTGCACCCTTTAGGAGGAACATAGGAGCCTTGAAGATCTATCAAAGTCAGAGATTTGGAAGAACATTATAATTCTAGAGGATGGACCTAAGGGATAAAAAACCCAACTAAAACCAAAACAGTTATCTTGTTATAATGCTGTACTTGCTAGATTAATTCACTCTCAGTGATGAATTGCCCCTTCAAATACCTAATTATAGCATTACATATAATCAATAAGGAGAGAATATGGTGAGTGTAATGCACAAGAAGTGTTGGGATTGAAATGGTTTTTGTTTATTTGCTTTAAGGTTTAGACCATTCTACTTGTTTGAAGAACTGCCAGTTTTTATTGTAATGAAAATTAGTGGCAATTTAAAAAATGTTAAATTGGTTCTAGTTCTCATTTTGTTTGTGGGTTTTTTTTTTAATTTGCTTATTTGGGGGGTTGTGTTTGGTTTTTTTTCTATTTTTGTTTGTTTGTTGTTATTGGAAACTTAGCCTATCAAATAACCTCACTTGGTCAAGAAAATCAGCTGTTGAGAAAATCATTCCTGTATGGCAATGGTTTCCTAAATGTACCCCCAATTTTACATTCCCTTGACAAATTTTCTTAGCTTACAAATGGTAGTGAGAATCTAGGAAATGGGACCAAATGTTCTCACATCACTAGCTTTGACTGTCTGTGCCTCTCAGGTTCATAATACTTTATCCTACATGTAGACTTCAAATTCTCTTAAGACTATTAATCCCTCCTATGTCTGGAAGAGAAGCTGTGGATGCCTCAGTCCTGCAAGTGCTCAAGGCCAAGTTTGATGGAGCTCTGAGCAACCTGGTCTAGTGAAAGTTGTCCCTGCCCATAGCAGTGTGACTGGAATTAGATGATCTTGAAGGTCCCTTCCAACCCAGGACATTTTATGATTCCGCTCCTTTTGCTGCCAGCTGTGTCTGAAAAATCTGTATTCTCTGAAGTCTTGGTCTTGGAGAGATAGGAATTTTCTCAAGAACTACAATGAACAACACTCATCCCTGTCATTTGTCCCTCATATGATTTATTACACTACTTCCTCTACAGCCATAATTTCCTTGCTTGGAATTTGAACAGCTGAGCTGGCACAGGTCGTTGCTATGAAAATTTCAGTGCCCAGGATCCAGCGGGCACCAGGTTGAGAAATCTGACTGTGAAATCCATCCCTGGATGACCCCAGATCCGTGTGTGCTACCACACATAGAGAGTACACCCAGGGCTGAGTTCTGCTTGACTACGTGGAGGTAAATTTAGGTGAAACAAAATTACACAAAAATCAAAATCAAGAATTCCAGAACAGGTCATGTAGGGAAGGCCCACAGTGGGTCATCTGATCCAACCTCCCTGCTCAAGCAGGGTCATCCTAGAGCACAGCGCACTTGTCTCCGGAGGGCTCCTGATTATTTCCACTGAGGGAGACTCCACATCCCTCTGGGCAATCTATTCCAGTGCACGGTCACTGCACAGTGAACAAGTTCTTCCTCATGTTCAGGTGAAACTTTCTGTGCATCTGCTTCCCTCGTCCTCTTGTCCTTTTTCTCGGCACCACGGAGAAGAGCCTGATCTTCTTGGGACCCCTCCCTAGATATTTATATACACCCTCTCAGTCGTCTCTTCCTGAAGCTAAACAAGCCCAACTCTCTCAGCCTTTTCTCGTAAGAGCAATGCTCCAATCCCTCAAAGAGGACGGAGACCTCGCCGTTCGGGCAGAGGCAGCTCCCACTGGGAGCTCGAAGCAAGATGTGGCTGCGGGTCACCCCAGGAGGGGCCGGGGCAAGGCTGAGCCCCTGGGCCACACGTCCCAAGCCGCTCTCGGGGCGCTCAGCGGCGCAGCCGGGCTGGGCCGTGCCGGGGCAGGACGGGCGGGCGCTCCCGCCCCCGGCCCTGCGGCTCGGCCGGGCCGCGGCTCCGGCGCGGCAGAGGGCGCTGCGCGGGCGGGCGCGGGCCTGGGCGCGCCGCTCCCGGCGGCGGCGGCGCAGTTCCCGTTCCTGTGGCTGTTCCCGTTCCCCTCGGGCAGGGCCGGGCGGCGGCCGCGTCTCGTCCTCGCTGCCCCCTCCTCCCCGTGCCTCGCAGTGGTCGGCGCCGGTGGCGGGGAGGGCGGGGAGGGAGCGCGGCGCCGCCGCATGCATCGCTGATGGAGCCGGGCTCGGGGCTGCCGCAGCGCAGGGCGGGGGGCGGCGGGCTGGACCTCGGGGCGGGCTCGGCGGCGGGGTCGCCGGCGCTCTCGGGGGGGCAGTCCCGCCGCAGGAAGCAGCCGCCGCGCCCGGCCGATTTCAAGCTGCAGGTGATCATCATCGGGTCGCGGGGGGTGGGCAAGACCAGCCTTATGGAGCGATTCACCGACGACACCTTCTGCGAGGCCTGCAAGTCCACCGTGGGTAAGGGAGCGCGTCCCATCCCGTCCCGTCCCGGGGGAGGCGGCGCTCCTCCCCCCGGTGCTCATGGCCCCGGCCGTGGGAACGCGGGGCTCGGCCGCCCTTCCCCGGCCCCTGTCGCGCCTTTCCCCGAGTGCGGGCCCGCTCCCCGCCTGCCAGGCATTCCCTCCAGACCCTGCCCCGCTCCGGGGCGCGCCGTGGTCCCCGTCCCCTTCCTGCCCAGGGCAGCCGGGTTGGTGTCCCCGGGTGGGTTCCTCGGCCGTGGGAGGCTCGGGGGCTTGGTTGGTGCCAGACTTCAGCAGCTCTTCTTGGAAAGATCGTGGATGTCCTAGTTACCTTTGAGAGTTCTGAGCTCCCCTGTTTCAGCCTTGCTAACGGCAAACAGTTTAAAGATAAAATTGGGCATGGTTGGTGAAGCAGGTTTTTGTGCTTAAGTCTTAGAGGTTGCGTGAAAGGAGACAGAAGTATTTCAGGAGCTGAAAAGTTGCAGTGTGTATTTTGTGTACTCTTCCAGTGTATTATTCAAGTACTCTTCCAGACCGCAGTCAGATTAACTCCAGATGGCTGCTATGGTTTCGTGAAGAACCCCCCCTGTGATGTTAGATCCGAGGTTAATGTTTTGTTTCTCGAGAACACTGCGTGTTTGGCTCTTTATGCAGCTAACTAGAGAGCAAGCTCCTAGCTCTGTAGTGTACTGTCTTATTCATGATTTAGTCATCTGTGCATCTCTGAGGTAATTTAATGGCTGCTGTCTTTTAATACACAAGTGTGTAAAGGGAGGAAAACAAGCTCGTTATTCTGTGTTGTTTAATTAGAGTCCTATCCTTGGAGTTGAACTCTTGAGTATTGCAGCAAGGTGGTTGTTAAAGTCTGTGTCACTGGAAAATATGTATGCTTAGCTTAATTGTAGCTTGGAATGTGAGGGAATTTAGGCATCTGATGAAAAGTGATTGTATTGACTTTTAGAAGCTAAGTTATTACTATCCAAAATTATCTTCCTGTAAACAAAGTGATGCACAGTTACTCATACTTTTGTTTTATTGTGTGTTTTACCAGTTAATTAATTCTTTCCTAGGCTTAGAATCCAGATCTGGTAGTGCAGATTAGCACTGTTATGTTGATAAGTTTTTTGGTTTGAAGTTGGCAACTTAACCTTGTAGAAGTTGGAAGGACAGTTTCAGAGGCATTAGTACTCAAGGGATGTGTTGTAATGAAGAAATGTTGGTGGCTTGTCTAGATTAACAGATTAATTGAATTTGTGGTACAACTAAAGTACAATTAATAGAAGAATGTATTCTTTATAAATTCTCCAGGTCTAGACATTGATGTTAACTCTCCTGCATCTTGTTTAGGTTGACCCACATTAAGGGTTCGGTCAGGTCTGGGCTGCTCTCTGTAACTGGTGTTAGTTTCCTGCTGTGAATCTTGGGAAGTGAGGGGAGGTGGTCTAGACCCTGGTCCAGACTTCCAGGCTGGTGGCTTTTCAAGAAAACAGATTTCCTGAATAACTGAGACAGTGATTTAAGCAGAGAAGCTTCCTTATTTTAGGGAAGAAACAGGAAATAAGTAGTGATATGCTGCTAGACAGAAGGTTACGTAATGTTTGTTGTACAAAATGTGCCAACATAAAGCAGCATAGGGAAATCAACTTGTGCCAAAATACATGTAGAAGGACTTGATAGTAATGGCATTCTTTCAAGGTCCTCAGACTAAACTTGAGAGCTGTTGAGATTCCCCCAGATCTTTTGACTGCTAAATGAAGGAGCTTTTCACAGTCAGCACACACTCAGATTTTTTTTTTCTCTAACAAGTAAGAAAAAGTAACCTCTGCTATTCACATTTCATATAGATTGAAAATAACCCTCACTCCAAAACAACCTGAGTTCAGCCTCTAATACACAGCCGAAAACATAAAGCTCTTACTTTGTCACCACTGAACTGCAGTGGTTTTCAAGAATTTGCACGTGGGAGAATGTGTTTTGAGACATCAGTGAAAATGCTGTGACTGATCCAGTTACATAAACTGAAGATACCTTGAGATTCAATTTGAAAAGGCCATGTAACCAAACAAAAAACTGCATTTAGTTGTATGTACCTTATATTAGCAAAGCTGTAGTTAAAATAGAATGCTAGAATACATATTTACTTCCTTATCTTGGTATTTATGGTCTCAGCCTAACTTTCATCCTTTTATACTAAAACCTGTGGATATATAGGACCAAAATAACAACATTTAGCACCTTAAGATTTTGTATGAAAGCAGAGGCTACTCAGAGGACTTCCTCCAAGAGTGGCAGAATTGCAAATGTCCAAAGACCTTTTCTGTCTTCTGCCCCTAAGTGCTGATAATAGTGCCATGTTATTGAACAGTGGAGCATTTCTGCAGAAAAGGGAAGGTTTGGATTCAATTAAGAAAGATACAGTATTTAAATGCTAATTTAAGAAGACTGCATTGCCTGATTGGTAAAGAAAAATCTGTAATGAAAACACATCAACATGTCTTCAGTCTCAGCTCAGATATGGAACTTCTTTGAAAGTGTTCAAAAATAGCTTGGCAGATTTCAGCACATTATTCATAACAGCACACAATGTGCTGTTGATCTAAAATTCTTTTGATGTATTTATTTTGGGCATTATATTAGTTGCACAGAATATTGTGTCTCCTTAAATCTGCTATTTACATAGCACTGAGAATACCCAATATGCTCAAATATTTACTGATTTTTGAAGAAGTTAAAATTACTCTCACCATGCCAGTGTCAAATCCCCTGTCTTTCTATAATAGGATAATAACTTGTTCAGGGGTAATATTGGGATCATATTAGCTTTGTCAACAAACATAAATCTACACTTCTTTTTTTAAAGTAAAATTTCATCTTCATTTATTGTTTGTTGCCTGCATTATTCACACAGGAGCAGAATCCAAAGCTATCACTTTAAGGTTTTCCAGAATTGATAATTCAAAAAATATGCACCAAATATGGTGCGAAGAAGAATGATCTTTCCAAGGGTAGTGGATAAATACTCATTGCCACATCTGTAAGAAGATTCAAGCGTGGTGGTGAAGAAACAGTGTTTGCCTCTGCTTCTTCCACCCCTTTATCCCACCTCAGCTAGTTCTTATCCTAAAAGAAATACATCCTAATTCAGATCTCCATAGTCATGATGTTAAATTTATATTTTAATATAAATACTTTTAAAGGGACTCTTTTTCATCAGAGTCCCTTTATGAAATATTCAATGGCCTTTGTTCTTTTCCCAGCATCTGTCCAGCTGCTGCTCAGTCTCCTGGTTCTAATCCACCAGTTCTTAGTTCATTCCCAGTCTCCCTGCTGTTTTTCTTCCATGACAGATCTACAGAATTCCTGTACTCAGCAGTATTTCCTGTCAATCTAATTCTTCTGCAGACATTACACTTCTCTCTTGGTTTTATTCTCTGAGCCTGAGGCTCCTGCTCTCCCAAAGGTGGGGCCCTGCACTGACTCACCTCTTAGGATGCTGATTGTCCTGGTCCCTCAATCAAGTTGGGCTCCTCAGCTTTTCTTTTACATGCTGGCTCAGTATGTGAAGTCTCTTGACACCTTGTCTTATCTTTCAGTTCTTTTCCAACAGGTCTAAAATCATCCCAGGAAAGAAGCCTTGCCCTTGATAATGACAGTGCAGTTTATGTGCCTTGTGCATTGCTGGCTGTTTTAGCAGCTGTTCATAGGAAAGCAAAGTATCACATGTAGTAAACACTAAAGCTTCTTTCTGTCCTCGTTTACAAGCAAAATAATAGTGGAGTTTGTAATGGGAAGGGTTGTTGTGGCTCAGGATGGGAATTTAGTGACCTGTGATCTCTTCTGGGCCTGAGGGATCCAGATAAGTGGCATGTAAATGCATTGTGGTGCAAGAGTCCTTTGACTTCACAGAAATGCTCTTTGACCTTGTTTCACCTTCATGTGAAATGGTATGGAAGTCAGAAACTCCTGAGATTTACAGAGGTCCATAGCTTTCCCTTCCAAGTGCTATTTTCCCTACCATTTATTTTTAAAATACCCATGTCCGTGCAAGATTCCTAGTGTCCATCAAATAAACAATAGCAATAGTGAAAACTTTAGCTTTGTCTTCTATCAGAATGTCTTAAGTCAGGCAACTTCTGTCTTTAGTATATAGACATTTATATATGGAATATAAATATATACATACATACCTTTTTATATGTATGTATGCATATGTTTGGGGTTTCTGTCACAATTCAAACCTGTATTCATTCTCTTTATCCTTAAAAAATGGGGGCTAACAACATAAATGTTCAGTTTCATTCCCATAAGCTTGTCATATAACGTAATGATTTTTTCACTTAAAAGTATCAGACTACTCACTTTTGAGGTATCTGTCATTTTTCAGAACTACCCACTAAGTTACTCCTCTATGTTTTTAGCTATCTAATCAGTATTCTCACACACACTGTAAGCATAGTATGTGGCTTACTAATAATTTGATTGGATTTTTTTTAGTAAATCAAAAATATGGCTTAAAAATAAATTTAGTAATTTGATGTAATCTGAGATGAAGAACAATCTATATAAAATTTTCAGAAAATCATCCTGAGTCAACTATAAGAGCATTTCTTTCTTTAATTAACTTGTGTGTGCATGTGGGCTCTCTGACAAGTATAATTCATTTTAATTTTTCTTTAAACATTTCCCCCCTTCAGTAGAATGTCACTGAAAGCTTACTTGGTGTGGGGAGAAGGGAGAAAGAGTAGAAATAGATGTTTCTTAGTTTACCACATTATGACAAAGTAACAGTAAGATGTTCTTGCTTTAATCAAGAAATAGCTCCTAAAGTGAGAAATTTATGCTGTTATATTAAAAAAAGGAAGTTTTGATGAGGGATAAGTAATTCTGTGAGAATTGACTGTTCTTACTTTCGAGGGTGTTAATACATCTGGGTTTATGTATTGGCTTTTTGACTAGTGCAGAATAGTGTAAATAAACCATACCAATACCTTATTAATGGTGTGCTGCAGTTTCTTGCCAAACTATAAACAGAGAGGAGCAGGAGGCTGGAAACTTGCAGAGAAAAACAGTTTTGTCTTACAGAAAGCCTGAAGATAATTAGGGAGCATGTATGAACCTCCTTGTTTGTCTTTGGAGGTGCAAATTATGACAGAAGCCTGTGTCCCCTGGAAGCTGCCTTTTACCTATAGGAGCAATGTAGTCACTTGTAATGGACAACATAGAGACTCCAGCAAGTGAAAACACCTGGCCAGTTGTTGTTTGCCCCAGATGTGCCAACTAAGTGTATTTTGCAGCATTTGGTATAGTCAGCACTGGTTTGCTATGCATAATCATTTGAATCCTCATAAGTGAACAAAACCGTAATTTAAAACAGGAAAAGGTAGGTAGATAATATAAATTATTAGGGTTTAGGAATAGGATTTTGTGGAGGTATGTGGTTTTTAATTAACAAGAGTTACAAGAAAGAAAAAAAAACAAAGTTCAACTTCAAATTTACTCTATTTGTAAACTAGATGGTAACTTCAGCTGATAGAAATATTCAGGCACTGGGTTATATCAACACTGCAGGACTGACAGATAGCCTTGTAGTCCCTAGCCAGGACATATATGAGAATACACAAATAAAACAACAGGCAGAGTGAAGAGGCCACTTGAACGGTGTCAAATGGGGAGTTAGGTTTGCAAGGAGACTGGAATGCAGCTGTCAGACTCAGTCTCTGCTGTAAACAGCTGAGCATGTCATTAGCAAAGAAGAAAAAGAAAATAGGGCTGTATGATTCTCAGGGACTTCTGGAAGTTGGTTAGCAACACTTTTACTACTTATTTCTGCTGATATCCCAAGGAGAGGGAAACTTGATACCCAAAACAAGCTGCTTATAGATTCCGCCTTCTAAAAATCTGGGTAATGTTGCTCATGAAATAACCTCTCTTTTTCCATTCAGTTTTCCCTTCAGGTCAGGTAGTTGTTGACCAGTAGCTCAGTGTGTTTTTCTGCTTTGCAGTCAGAAGTTTGAAAAGAAGTCTTGTTCATGAAGCCACAGAGAGACTTATTCCTTCTAATTTCCTCTTCCACCTTATTGTGTTTGCCAGCATTTTGATACATGCTTTGAACTTAGTATCCTAAATAGTGTCAAAAGCCTAGGTTTTCTGAAAGGCCCTATGATTTTATTGCCCACAAGAATGTAAAGAAATGATAATTTCCTCCTTTCTCACTGAATTGGGAAGTATCAAGCATGTGAAATGTTATAGAAGCTGTATATTGGACATTAAAAAAAAAATCACTTGACTACACCTTCAACATTTACTCACTGCATGTATGTTACACAGAAAAAAAGAAAATTGGTATCTGTTTCATTCTAGTGTGTAGCCCAGTTGCCAGTTGAGGTATGGGTACACTTTTATTTTAGGCAAGCAGTCTCAAATGTCTGCATGTTAATCGTTCTAGAATTACACGCTCAAAGCTCTGTGGACAACGTACTTTACCTGCCTCTAAAATAATCTCCAAACATACTTATATCTGACTTAGCACTAAATGATTCCAGATCTCTTCTTTGAAATTTTTAAATTTGTAACATGCATTTTGAAAGAGGCATTTCCAATTTGGTGTTTTTTAAAAGCTAACTGCTTGCCCTAGAGTTCAATTAAAATAAGACAAAATGGTTTAGGGTGTTTTTTCCTGGTAACAGTTTCTGTAACCTTTTCCTGCCCTGCCTGTGTGCCTTTTGTTGTTGATTGCTTCCCCCCCTCAAGCAGGACGATAGAAATCAGAAGGCACGCTCTTGAGCATCTTTTGATTGACTTTGGCATTTTTGGGATAGATGTAAGTATTTTTTGAGTTACAAACCAGGATATTTTGTAATAAAGATGATTTTTACCTCAAAACTCATGTGATCTCAGTTATCAAATGTAGCATAAGTAAGAATTTTTTTTTTTTGCATAGTGGTGTCACATGTCCAGATTCAATAGCCTGTGATAGTCTTCAAATTATCTGTTTATTTTAAGGGTTGATTGGTATATAACCCCTGGATTTTTAAACTGATTGTGTTTCTTTAAGCATGGTCTGATTATCTTTCACTGATTGAATTACTTTGATGCAAATCACTAATAGGCCTCTGAAAATTGAATCCATTGGAATTGATTTTAGTTGGAGGGGTTTTTTGTGCTCTATTTGCTTCTGTTTTCCCAGCTCTTCCATTAACTTTGTTACCAGGAAGTCTTGTCCACTGAAAGGTCATTCTGTGTGCATTAAGCAAAACTGTTTCCACTTTCTTTTTCTGTCTCTCATGAAAGGAAATTAAAAATTGCAAATTTAAACATAAAATGCATAGTAAGAAGTTTCTTTATCATTTTATTTCTAAACAGATACTTTTAGCTTTAAAGAGAGCACTGCACCCAGTTGTGTGTATTTCAATTTGTGCTTTGGCAGATAAGCTCTAGTTCTCTTTGGTGTGAGAAATTAATGTACTGTAGTCAGTTCTGGGCTGGGCTTCATTTTTGTAGGATTTCAGTCTCAAGTTTGGTTCATTGACAAGAGATGTCATCCTCAATGACTTGCCCTTATCTAGAACTTGATTAGTGTGCTTCTATTTTGAGTCTCTGTTCTCTTTCTTTTAAGGCTGTTTAGTTTTGAAAAGAGTGCAGACAGGTTGTTTGGCTGTGTGTTTAATATCCTTTTAAACCCTTCTGTCCTGGTAGCCCTTTGTTTTTCCTGGAGGAGGCATAGCTTCAGTCGAGACCATGTTGTAATAGATGTTCTTTGCACAAAGTCAATTTTTCATCCAAAATTCATGTGCTACTAACAGCCATGGTGCACATTAAATAAAATGTTGAAAATCCTTAACTTAGGTTACACACACCAGGTTGGTGTTGCTGCCCTTAATGCCATGTTTTACATGTATCTAGCCTGTGGGGAGAGGAGAAATACTCCTTTGCAGTTTTAAGTTGTAGGGCAAGCTTAATTAATTTACCTTCAAATGCTTAAATAATTGCAAAATCAGAAACCCAATCCAGAGAATGAGATCTGTATTTTTGTGCCTTTTTCATTAATTTTTGTAGGATATTTGTTTGGCCTCCTGAAAAAGGCCTTTCCAGCGAAAAATGAGGATCAAAATGTGACATCCAAAATACATACAATTTTAATCTGTAAAATCCATGAAAGGAGAGATGGTGATTTGGATTTACTTGTTGCCTGAGTGTAATAATTTTGGAAAATTACTGATTGCCTATTGTCCATGCAAGCCTGGTATAGAGAGACGAGGCTGACATTTTAATGGGAGGGGAGATTGCAATAACTTTTTGGTTCCCCTTTCATCACTGTGACCTGGCAAATGGCACGCTTCAGTACGGTCATAAGCACATGCACTTGTCAGATTTCCTGGCATGTGAATATTTTGTTATTCACTGACAATAAGCCAGCAGCCTTGAAATACAAGCTAGGTAGCATGCAAACCACTGGTAGTTTGCTGGTATTGTAGCAGCTAAAGAGAGCTTTTTAAAATACTTTTTATAAGATATGTTATTCAGATTTAATGTGGTTGTCAAGAGTAATTTTTGATTCTTCTGTTTTATTGAACTATATCTAAAACCATGCCAGAGTAATTGTATGGACAGCGAAACTTTTCATTTAGGTATTTCCATTAACATATGTCGAGCTAAATAATTTCTTTCATTGACCTTTTTCTTAACTCAATGCAGTATTTGAAATTGAAGGGGAAAACAAATTATTGTGTTGTTGTTTTAATTGAATTACTAATTTGTATGTAAACTTGAAGCGCTGGCTTTGGCAGTCTCTGGTGAAACAGTCTAATGAAACCTGACAGGCTTAGGAATTTGTTTCTTCGTGTGCAAAAGGAAAGCTGCCAGATTTTTTTCCTTCAGTATTGGCAGACAGGAAGCTTTTGGTATTGTGTTGATGCTTGCAGAGCATTACTAATTATAAAAAAGTAATTGAGCAACCTTTGAAGAGTTCTGGCACTCTGTCTGACTTAAGTGTTAAATGATTCAAACAATTCTATAGAAGATCCTGTCTGCTTTTCCAAAAGTGTTACTTGTTTGTATCATTCCTTGCAAAATTTCACAGTAGGGAAATACTTCATGGTATGACTTCAAGATGATTAATATAAAGATCTGCCTTTAAACTAAGAATGCTGTTGACATATTATTTATTTTGAAACCATCTCTTTAATATGTAGTCTTTTTTCTACTTCATTTTATTAATATATTGGACCTTCTAGTCCCAGGAAGTCCCATTTGAAAATGTGGTTTATTACAACAGTTGGATTTTCTCTCCATAGCTAATTATTTTCATTTTTAAAAACATAACAAAATCTTTTTGGTTTTTTGGTTTGTATAAGACAGCAGTGGTTTGTATAAACCACTTCTATAAAAATAAAAATATTTTTGTTTTGTAGTTATTGAAACTTACATGAAATCCCTGTGATAGTTTTAACACTCAGCTTGGGCTCAGAGATTATTTAGATTTTTTTTAGCATCAAATGAATGGCAGATCATATAGTATGTTCTGTATGACAGAATGGCAGGCTTGGGAATTGGGATTAAGAGGTCTGGGCAGTTATATTCAAACTTCCTTGAGGACAGGAGAGATTTGAGGCAAGCAATTAGTTACTTAAGTTCTCTATTGTAGACAAAGCTGTGATTATTAAGACAATTGCATTTTAGAGTTTAAATGCATTTTTATAGAGAAAAAGCTTACAACAGTAGAAATGGACGTGTTTCTTTAAAAAATAATATGATTAGCATAGAATTACAAGAATTCTCATTTCACACACTTTGGATACTAGAACATAGCTGGATCATTTCTCTTTGCTTTTGCACTAAGACAGTTGCTTTACAGAAGTGTACAAAAAGATTTCTTGGAGTAAGGATTAATAAATTATTTGCAATTTTAGTCATTTGAATATTTTTATCAATTTGCATATGAATACTTGAAAATTGCCATTAAAGGTTTTGACTGTTTAGTACAAATCAGTTTAACACATTAACTCCTGGGGTTTGAAAGAGATACATGTTTGTAAGGGAAGTACAGGCATCGTGTCCTGAATATCTCTCCAAGAACTGGTGATTAAGTGTGCTAGAAACTATTAAGGACATGGAGAATGAGGACAAGTGTCATGGTGTGATGACCATTACTTTTATCAATATGCAATGTGCAACTGCAGGCTGTTAGAGGGGATATTTGTTTAGAAGAATGAAGGTCAGTGATCCTTCCATTTATTTAATCTGGCTGAAAAATGTCCACCTGCTCTGCAAACTAAAAATATGGACATAATAGCCAACTTCAGTCCCTTCTGTTAAAGTTTAAATTCAGTCTCAATTCTTAATATCAGTAGGGACACTCAGCTTTTACCAAGGGTAGTCCTTGGGAAAAATGTGTTGGTTTTGTTAGAGAAAATAAAAACCATTTTTCCTCTTCGGTTTCATCCCTGTTCTTAGTTTACAATTGCATTTGAAATGGCAAAAGTGTTTCCAACACATTATGCTTCTACACTTCTGTGTGAGTTTTAAGTGTACTGGTCTGAACCATGTTCTCATGTCTTTTTATTTCTCCCTTTTTGATTTAGCTCTGTTAGGGGGGATGATGTGTAGAAAGATGAACTGAAGCAAAAATTTTCTTACAGATGTATCCTAAAATGAACAGGTTCACAATCTGCAAATCTATGATGCTCTCGGACATTTATTCTCTGATACATTTTTGTAGTTAAGGTGGTAATCTTTTGTGTCTAGGTATTGTTTGACCACAGTATGTCTTATGTGTTGCTAGCCAGCATTATTTTTTTTATAAAAGTTAAATCTTTCTGTGTAATAAAGTCTTTATGGTTCTATCTTTGATATTTAGCTTGCATTCAAAATGTGCCTGGAGTTTTGAGATGATGAATAAAAGTACCAAACAGGTATAAAATAAATATTAAAAGTCAAATACCCTCTTTGAATATAAGAAGTTTGCTAATAAATATTTGCAGGACTTAATAATGACAGTCTTGACAAACTTCTTCATAAACCAACCTCAATTCCAGCACTTTATTACTTTACAGATGCTAAGCATCTATCCTGGAGGCCAGACCTATATTATTCCTGCTTTACAAACAGCAAATCTGATGTGGAGGGATTGGTTCCGCTCCATGCCTCCAGGGCATCTGTGCCAGTTGGAAGTAGAACAGGCTTGTCCTTGACAGTCGAGGTGAACAGGAGAGAAACAATCATACTGTGCCTGTTGTTTTACTGTTGGGTTGGGTTTACCTGCTGCTGGAAATTTTGCACAAAGGGGAAGGTTTATGTTGTGATGCTGCCAAATTGGATGGCTCACAGGCTGTTTAGTGGTTGTCAAATCCCCGTGGTGTTCCTGAGTTGACCGTAGTGGTGCAAACCCTTCTGCTTGTTCAGACTGTTACAAGTTGATCTAAAAAAAAAGTATCAAAAAAGAATAATTGCACCCTCATTACTTTTGCTTCTTATTCCTCCTTTTCTGTTTACTGTATTTTATTTATAGGTGTTGATTTTAAAATCAAAACAGTAGAGCTAAGAGGAAAGAAAATTAGATTACAAATCTGGTAAGTAAAACAAACATGCAACCAGCAGTATGTTTTAATTTTTATGTTCTAGCATGAATTAATATGCTTGTCTAATACTACTATTAACTGTTATAAGCTGGTTTAGCTCTTACCCTATTACTTCTCTCCTCCATTCCCACAAGACTTAAACCAAACCAAATAGCTCTTAGATTTTTTTGAGGGTAAAAGGAGGAGAAGGAGAGATAAAGTTTGAAGTAGGGCATGAATGTAATTACTGAAATATTAATGCATCACAGAGGCCTTGAGCCCCTTTTCCTGGAAAAATGACATCACCTACATAAGAAATAGGAGTTTTACAAACAACAAAAGTTGACTGTGTTAAATAGACACTAGAGAAAGTATATTTTGTTTTCTTTATTTTTCTGGACTGATTACAACTGACCTTCATTGTAACAGCAATTATAAAGCAACTGTGAAGTATTTTCTAAACTGTTTTTCTGAAACGTGGTATAGGCAGTGCTGTTTCTTTGACACTGTTTTTAAATAACTTCAAAGTGAAGGGCATTCAGGACTGAAGTAAATCATATCCACTCTAAACAGAATGGAAAAATGAAGCAATGCCATGCAAATTAGGCTATACCTTTATTGGTACTGATGTCCTACTACAGAAAGCTCAATGTCTGAGCTAAACTCTTCCTTTCTGCAGTAGTGTACATGATTTCTGGTAATGGTTCTCCATGTTGGTGATTAATACTGTTTTTATTGCTTAGAAGTTATTGAGCTAAACACTCCTTTGTTTTGCAGAGTAGTACAATACATAAGCATAATTATGAGAGAATAAACCAGCTATGTTCTATACATTAATCTTACATACTACTATGTAGAAGCTTAGCTCTGGTTTATTAACAGTGTGTGATGCATAATTAGCATTGTAGTTAAACTGTTTAAGCTGCTAACAATCCATAGAGGGGGGGAAGCTCTAAATATTCTTTTTATTACACTTTTGGGATGTTCTGGTAGTTTTTCATTCTTAATTACATGGATGCAGTGAATTCAGTGTACTAACTCCTCTTGGCAGGTCACCATCAATTCTGTCTGTCACACCATGTGTCTGTCTTGCTTCCCTCTGAGTTAACTGCTGCTTCATCTTTGGTCTCATCCGTCACCTAACACTTGAATGTTAGTGGCATGTCTTCATTCATCTGTCCCTCTTTGGAAACCTATGACCACAAGACTGGCAGTTGAGCCAGCAATTGTTAGCCAGGGTCTGCTGGAGCTGACAGAGGTAACAAAAAATTTGATGTGGAGATGCTAATGTATGCCTAATACGCATTCTTACTGTGAAATGTACTAAGCTTATAAAAAAAATTTCTCATGTTGAATAAATATATTATAGGAGTGAAAATTTTTGGAAAAGAGATGTTTAAACCATTATTTTCCACATATTGAGAATATGCTAGCAGGATATAGGACACTTTAAAAATTGAATTTAAAAGTGGATAGGTTGTTAGGATGTGATAATTACTCCTATGGGAAGCCTTACTAAAGTGGCAAGGAAAACACAATGTACAGAGATAATATTTTAAAATATGATAAAATTCATGAACATGACATCCTGCTCCTAAGTGTCACTTTCTCTCTAACAGTGGCTGTTAAAATGTTGTTCTTAATCTTTAAAACTGCCTTGGCATGCTTCCAGGTTTTTTAGAAAAGCAAATACGTATGACTTTTGCTAATTAATTCTGAATTCGGTTTTGTTGTGTTGTTGGGCCTGCCTATAAACTCTTATTATCACAGAATCATTTAGGTTTTAAAAGACCCTTAAGATCAGTGAGTCCAACCATTAACCCAGTGCTGCTAAGTCCGCCACTAAACCCTGTCCCCAAGGGTCATGTCTGCATGTCTGTGAAGGTGACACAACCTGGGCAGCCTGTTATGCTTGACAGTCCTTTTGGTGAAGAGATTTTTATTCTTAATAGCCAATCTAAACCTCCCCTATTGGAACTCGAGGCTGTTTCCTCTTGTCCTGTTCCCTGTTACTTGGGAGAAGAGACCAACCCCACCCCTGGCTACAGCCACCTTTTAGGGAGTTGTAGAGAGTGACATGGTCTCCCCTGAGCCTCCTCCAGGCTAAACACCCCCAGCTCTTTCTTGTCCCTCCAGCTGTTGGATTGAAAAGGAAGGCAGTTTACCAAGTCAAACACTTGGAAGTTTAGAAATGCAGACTTCAATTGCATGGCTGATCATAAGTCAGTCTCCTTTCATACCTACACAGTGAGAGAATTCAGGCTTCCTCATAGTTCCTGGTAGTGTTACATACATTGATTGCAGTAACTTTACTACAAAAAGACCTGTTTAGTTCAGTGAACAGATAATTTCTGAAGTTTACATTTATCTGTTTTCTTAAAATGGCTAAAGTTAAATTTCAAAGCAAGAAATTTTGCTTTTTTTTTTTTTTTTTTTAGTAATCTGGTGATTCTACTTCTAGAGTCAAACAAGAATGGTTTTTAAAAAGTTTACTTCGGTGTTTTTATGGTCACTTGACCTGTCTTTCCCCTAACCACTATCAGCAGAGTGTTTTCCACAAAGCTCTACCACTTGAGATTATCAGAAGATACATTGAAACAGTACAGGGTTGAATATTTCAAGTGATCAGCAGTGCAAGACGTCCTTTTGAAAGCAGCTTTCACACCTGCTGCTGTTAGGAGAGTAGAATACAGAAGGACTTGCCTCCCTTGTTCCTTTCATAATGGGGAGCTGTGTCCTGAGGATCACAGAGGCATCTGCTCTCACATCCAGCTTCCTATCTGTTCCCTGCTTCCCCTATTTCCCCGACTTCCAGTCGGGAAACAACCTTCTACTCCTTAGATGATGCAATGGTAGAGCTTCACTGAGGACACAGGGTACCTTTTCTGTGCCACCTGGAGGAGTTAGTAGTGCCTCTTGGGTTGCCAGAAGTGTTAGGATTCAGTAAATCAGCCTCTGCCTTGCAGTTCTAGGCTGACACAAGCTCCTGTGTCCTGTGAGAAGTAACACCTGCATGCATCTCAAGTCATGAGGTAGAGTAACCAGAACTACTGGATAGTCTAAGTGTCCAGGTAAATCCAAGCATCTGTGAATCAGTGCTTCTTCAAAGCTGGAAAACTGGATCAAATAAATAATAGGAGCCCCTCAGTGATGCTTTGAAGCAGGACAGGAAGGAAGGCGTGTGAGTGTGCCCTCTCAGCTGAGTAACCTGGGCAGTTGCTGACACAAGCCGCTGACACAGTGACTCCCAGCTTCCCCTCTGAAAGGAAGGAGCTGGCTGTGGGAAGCAGGGCTGCCCTGCACTGCACCCAGTTCCTCCCTAGCCAAGGGAGCTCTCTGATACCTCTACAGGTTTAATGCTCAAGGTAGCCAGCGACCTGGGAACAAAACAAGCTTCGTTTGCTTCTGAAGGTGTTTTAAACCGGTGCAGTCTCATTAAAAATTCTCATTCTGCCTGCTCTGTTTTCTAAGAGACAGTTGTCTTGGAATGTACCTGTTCTAGAATATATAAGAATGTTGTTTCTTTGGGTCAGTACATCTGAAATAAATTATTTCTATAATAAAAGATCCTAAATATATTTATGGTTTATGGGATGAAAAAAAAATCTGTTTAACAAGTAGAATTAACCTCTAAAATAACCTTAAAGCATTTTTTAAAATACTGCCTGTAGGTTCCATAGAAGCATAGAGCATGTGAAAATGTTAAATTAGTGTTAAGTTTTTATGTAAGTTTCAAAATATTTTCACTTCTATTGCCACTTTACACCACCACGCATAACAAATAAATTTAACTAGAGAGCCAGAGACAGTTTTGAGTCTGTCCATGTGTTTGCTTCAACTGGTTTGGATAGACACAGAGAACATTTATGTAAAAGATAAATTATCCAAAGATACTTTAATTAAGATGGACTGTATTTGTATTGTGTTTTATGCAGTCTGCCATAGAACATGACAAGTCAACAGTCGAAAATGGGCTTTGTGTGATATTTTAATTTGCTTTTGTTTGTTGTGTGTTTGTATTTTTGGAATGATGTCTAGTTTCTGTTTGGGAAGCAAAAAACAGTCAAGCCATTGGATTCTCTAATTGCAGATTATAGCTGGTTGAGGAGTCATACACTGTATGTTTCATACACTGTATGATTACAGATTAGAAAGACCAATGCTTTTCATTTAGAAAGTTTTCTTGGAAAAAAAATTCAACAGAAGAAAACTGCTTTAAGCATTAAAAAAAAAAAAGTAATCTGATGGGGGTTTTTTTCAGTTATGCCAAGTGCTTGTTTAAATTGTAGTAACTTATTTGAACTTCTGGAGTTCAATTTAATTTGAATTAAATTGAACTCCCTTCTGTTATTGTGTTGATTCTGACCAGAGCAAATAAAGAACTAGTAGCACTTAGTATCACTCATGAAAGTCATGAGTGTTAAACAGTGGTCATCTTTTCTTCCAGCTTTCCAATAGTGCTTCAATAGCTATCCTTACTAAAATACTTCAACTTCAGGAGTGCAATACATCCATGAAAATAATATAGCAAGAATAATTGCTCCAGCCCTGCACATTAGAAGAAGGCATTTGAAGTTGGATGTGCTTTTAATGTTAGCTCTGCAATAGGAGTGGTCATTTTTTTTCCTCAATACTGGAAGAATTTGCAGCACATTTTCATAAAAAATATGATGGCACCTAGTAGAAGAAAAGATTTTCCATGCTAAAGATGAACTTAATACTCAAACTGCAGTTTACTTAGGTAGCCTGGGGTTGCATTTTAAACTTACTTATTGCAGAAATAGTTTTCCAAATAGCTTTCACCTTACAGTTTGAAGACTAATACAACGTAAGAGTAATGTTAGAGACAGCAAAATCAGCTTGTTTTCTTCCACTTTTCAAAGGAAATAAGGGTTAGAATATCATGCTCACAATCAGACACCTGCTGACTGGTTTCATTTCCACCTGCTGCAGGAGGAGAGGTGAAGTGTGGGGGAGTCAGTGACTTCAAGCAAGGCGAAGAAAGTCAGCCATAATCCACTGGAATTGGCATGACCAGGTGACAGTCAGTGGTCATCTGGCCATTTCTTGTAGGTAGTGGGCAGCCAGGCTGTCCATGGGTGTTCTGAACTGGCCACAGCATGTGGTGTGTCCCAAACAGCCAGCAAGCCTGACTTCAGGTTGTCACATGTGGGTGAAGAACCTACACAAACAGGAGCACAGGGTGGAGCAGCCTAGGAATGCTGTAAACTTTTAAAGAGCCTGAGGGTGTTGTGGAGAGAGGAGAAGCTGATAGTACCAGGTGGACTTGGAGACAGAGCACTCAGCAGGGCTGGGGAAGTGTGGGGTTGGAGATAGCTGGAGTGGGAGAGTTTTGTAATGTTGCATAGTTCTTCTCTTCATGGCCTACTTATCCAGTGCACTGCTGACTGCCTTCAGGGAGGGTAGTGGGACATTAGTGATTTTATAATGTATGTACTCAGTGATCTGGTACCCTGTGATGGAGTTGTTAAAGGTCCTTAGCACTCACCTGAAGACACAGACAGGTGACACTGAAATACCCTCTTTATTTCTGTTTTCCACTAGGGGCACAAAAAAAAGGGAAAAGACTGGCCAGCAAAACAAACTGACAAACAAAACCAAAAAGCAAGTTTTCCCACTGCTCTGAACAAAGATAGAATTGGTGTATTCTCCCACATGAGATATGCCCTTCCACCTGCCATGTAGTTATTTGTGCTCAGAATGATGGAACTTAAGGTCCCCCACCCCTAATACACTTCATCAGTAGGCTGGATTAGCAACAGATGATACAGGCTGCTCTGTGAGATCATAATTCTGAGAGTTCTGTTTTTAAGCACTAGAGCAATGTTATCCATATGTGGAAAATCAACGGTTCATACTAAAATTACTAATTTTTAACAGACTGAACATCCAAAGGACCTTCCAAAAAATGAATCTGACCATAACAAAGGAGTAATGGAAAAGAATGTGGAGTTACTTGCTCTGAGTAATATTATATATATATAAAATTTCAGCTGCCAGAACTTGTATTGCTTTACAAAAAATGCCTCATTAGTGAAAAGAAAACAACCAATTAACCATCTAAAACTGATCTGCAATATTACTGGTGCTTGACCTTTATGAAACAAACTGCCTATTTTCATTTTCTGTAGGGTCCCAGAGGTTTATATGAATGTAATTCTGAAGTTCTGAGAGTGGGATTTAAAATAAAAATAAAACAAAAATGGATGCAATAGGAATTTGTTCTTCTCTGCCCTGTGTTGCAGTGTCATTGGCTTGCAGTGAAGTATAAGTCATTATTTTCCCACAGGCTATGAAGCAGAGGTTGCAAATCTTTTTCTAGTGGACTCTGCTTTACTCTGTAAAATCACTAGCAAATATTTGTTGCTATCAAGTACACTTGTGGCAATTTCAGGGGCAAGTTAAATATTTCACTTTGAAACTTGCTTGAAATTCCTAAAGATTTTATGCAAAATAAGATAGGTTTGCGGTAATATATTCTATTGCTTGTGCATAGAAACTTAAAGGGGTTAAATCTTCAAGACAATCAATGTGGCATTTTGTGAACATGACCCTTTTTTTTTTTTTTTTTTTTGTAACAAATGTTTCAGGTCTCCATTGTTAATCTCATTCCCGAATTCATTCTCTTCCCTTTGTTTAAAATGTGACTGTTGAAGAGGATTAATTTTGAAGTTTTGAGTCCCAACACATATGCACACAATTTTCCTCCCTCTACTCTTAATTTTGATCCATCTTTTGACTTGTTCTAACTTTGAAATTGCAAAATGATCCATTGGCTTTGGGGACTGACCTCAAGCAGCAAATGCTTGATCACTTTGGAGCACCATATAACCTACTTTCCAATTAAGATGCCAGTCACATTTAAAGACTTAGGATATGCACCAGCTATTTTTTTAGTATAACTGCCAAAAACCCTCCCTTGGGAGGCTTGATGATGTGATTAAAAGCAGTTCAGAAGTTTTCATGGTTCAGTAAAAAACAACTCTTCTGTCTCATCTACTTTGGAACAGAAGTCATAGCTAGTGTGGGTGACTTAGTGTCATTGCTGGAAATTATTCTCCAGTGTGAATGCACCCTGTCTGAAATACCTGCAGTGAGCACAGAAATGTTACTTGCACACCTCAGATAAGTAGATGTAAGTGTGAAAGCCAGGTCTCTAGTGCAAAAGTTGTACCACTTAGTGATTGCTCACTCTTGTGAGCAATTCACTTTGTGCCTGGAGGTTTTGCAGTAGTTTTAGAACCATGGCTGAATTGCTGTGGTTGATCCAAAAAGAGTCTGAAAGCTCAAATGATACTGATCGGTGCATTGCTCATTTTATTGTTCAGTGTGTAGATGTATTTAATAAGCATGTATCCATTTTTTTCTTTATTTTTTCAGGGCTCTTAAAAAACCCAACCAAAAGTCCACAAAACACTCAACAAACCCCCAAACCACAAAACCAGCTTTATCTCCTGGTACATTTTCATTGGATAGCTTCACTCTCAGACACATGTAGAAATGTTTGGTGGCCTTTCTTGTTGAAGTTAGTATGGGATAAATAGCTTTTTTAATATGAAAAAGTTTTATGATTGAAAGTACTGCTCCATTTTTTTTTCCTGAAATTCACAGATATGGAAGGAAATCTGTAGTGTCTCTAACGAATGTGGGAGTGTTGTTATCAAAATGTAAATGAAGTTATTCTGTACTTTGCAAATTGATGAAATATTTGTGCCACTGTTTGCTGCTGCTTCTTAGGGACACAGCAGGTCAGGAGAGATTCAACAGCATTACCTCAGCTTATTACAGAAGTGCCAAGGGAATTATTTTGGTGTATGATATCACCAAGAAGGAAACATTTGACGATTTACCAAAATGGATGAAAATGATTGATAAGGTATGCCTTAAGTATTTTCTTTTTATATGCTTTTTTTAACAAGGATTTTTTTTCCCCCTCAGAGAAATTTACAGCATGGGTTTAGGATTAATAAACTACTGTCAGATAGTTTGCACTGATTACTTTTAGCCAGGATTTAACATTGATGAGTTTTGCTTGCAAAATGGTTGTCCATTCCTGCTTTCTTGAACTAGAATTGTCCCAGTTAGAAGTGTCAGTGAAAATCTGTAACATTGCTCATTTACCTTTGCAGTGGGGGGAGGGGGGTTTGTTTCCTGTCTATGAAATAAGGTCATTGTGTTCATTCTTAGATAAACTGGAGCAGCTAGTTCTCAAGTCACGTTTTAAAAATGAAATTTAAAAATTGAAAATTTTTGAAATAATGTTTGGGAAGAACGTTTACCTATAAACTATGTCAGTGTGATAGTGGAATTGCCCTTTTTTGTATTGTGTTTGCATTACAAAATCTTATGTTTCTAGGTGTAGTTAATTAGAAATGTTTTAATTGCAGTATGCTTCAGAAGATGCAGAGCTTCTATTAGTTGGAAATAAACTGGACTGTGAAGTTGATCGAGAGATTTCTCGGCAGCAGGGAGAGAAGGTAAGGACAGGTCTAGAGGCAAAGCTGTTGTGGCATTGCTGATGATGGTCTGTGGCTACTCTTGTTCAGACTGCTGGATGCAGGGAGCATATTGAGAGTGGTGGTGGTGGGCTCTCAAAATCCATGTGGTGATGTGCAGTTATAAGTGTTCCTGCTGGAGTTGTGTGTCTTTGGTCTAAAAAAAGAGTAAGCTACAAGTCAGCTTCCACTGTACCAGGAGTGTATGGGATACTCCTTTCTGGGCTCCGAAAGGGGGCGTGGTGAAGATTTGAAGCAAAAATGGAGATCTCTGGTCAGGAAATCTTTGTGGGCCTTCTTTCAGATGTGTGCTTCTCAGTACTGTTTTTGGACAGGCAACAGCCCTGCTTTGATTATTGGCTCACCTTTGTTTTCATGTTCCTTTTGTTCTCTTGCAACCCCAGAAGTGTTAAGGAAGCTGGCAAGAGAATATGTTTGTTGTAGAAGCTGGCAAGAGAGTATGTTTGTAGCGTGATACTCAGCACTGTCTTGACCAGAATTATGTCAGTATGGGCGTACACAAACATCTGGAAGTGAGGGCTTATTCCAGACTTCTGCAGGTCTTGCATCTGTACCTTCCTTTTCTACATTTTGAATAATAAAGTTGAGATTAGCTGTTCTGAGAAGTTCTTCCTTTTTGGCAGTCTGCAGCAATACGTGTCAACTGAATACATGAATTAAGTCTGGAAAAATGCAGAGTACTTTTCCAATAAATGTATTTTAAGCAAAAATTAACTCTATGTTGCAATATTTTCTCTACCATGCAGATTCAGGATTATTAATTGAATCAGACTTCCATCTCAGATTTGGGGAAAGTTGCGTGTTTGGGGTTTTTTTAAGGTTTTATGAGGAGGATATATTTGTTATCTGTCACTGTTTGCACATATCTTCATGGAGTTATTTTATTTTCTCTCCCATCAGTTTGCACAGCAAATAACTGGGATGCGGTTCTGTGAAGCAAGTGCCAAGGATAACTTTAATGTGGATGAAATATTTCTAAAACTTGTTGATGACATTCTGAAAAAGGTAAAATACTCAGGTGGTCGTATTCCTCTGGTCACACAAATGGTCAATGTTTAAATAATGATTGCACATGCTTGGGAGGACAGAGAACAAGTACACATTGTCAGGTGAAATTTTGGGATAATACATAGTGGGCATGATGCAGCTCACAGACTGCTGACCACTGCATTTCACTAATAAGACCCAAAAGACCATGAAATTGAGGCTTTGGCTGTCAGTGAACTCTTGAAATGAGTTCTTTCTATGCAGATGACTGTTTACAGGTGATTTTTCTTTTCTTTAAGATGCCACTGGATGTTATAAGAAATGAGTTGTCCAACAGTATCCTGTCCCTGCAACCAGAGCCAGAAATCCCACCAGAACTGCCTCCTCCAAGGCCACATGTCCGTTGCTGTTGACTTTTTACTTCCTCCAGAGTGAAAAATATGAGCAGGAGGGTAAAGAAAGTATCTGTACTACTCTGCACTACAATCATTTGGCAGTTTCTCATTGCACTTTGTTATTCGAGTCAGAGCTACACACTAACTTGTAAATATGCAAATATGCAATCCTATGTAGGATTCAACTATAACATTTAATTATTACCCCTCTCCCTCACAATGATGTTTCGTTCATTGCCCCAGTGTTATAAATACTGTACAGTCGGTGGGGGTTTGCCACACATCCAGTTGAGGAGGAGGAGAAATTAAATCTATTCCTATTCTTGACATAAATGTTGTAATAGTTCTTTGTTATTATAAACAGGCAGGCAGAAGCTCTTCTGGTATGAAGAGAAGTATATGGTGCTTTGCTAACTATTTTAAAGACAAATTTTTTAAAAACAGAGGACTTTATGTACAAAGCTTCCATAATCAGCATTATGTTTCCTTTTAATGTAGTGAAAACATTTTTGGCTGTAGCATCCTCTGCTGACTGGATTTATTGAAAAGCTAAGTTTAATTTTTGGCAGTCTTTTATTTATTTTGTTTAATGCTGCACCCTTTCTTTGTGTACCAAGACATCACACCTGGTGCAGATCTAAGATTGCACTTTGAAAAAACATATATAATTTTCTGCATAAACATAAATTTGGTTACACGAATCATTAAGTTTCAATAAAAGAATGGAGATATATCAAGCTCTAAAAGAAGGTATAAAAAAAGCAATGCTGCTGTCCTAGACAAATTCTTGAGAAAAAAAAAAACTAAGATGATGATACATTTTCCTGTGTTAAGGAATATATATGTGTATTTTTGTCTGGACATCTGTAGGGATGGGGGAAGGGAACCTAAGGTAAAATTATTTTCTTTCCTAATGGTGGAAATTATTCCCATCAAGCAAATACTGTGTTAGGATTTTGTCTGATAATGAACTTGTGAATTATATCTTTGGTATATCTTTTATTAAATGCACTGTTTAGTTTAGCTGTGGTAAATCAGTAGATACATATTTGAATAACTTGGTGTGTCCTGAATGTTGTGGTATTGAAAAACATTGTGGTCTTTCTAAACTAATGAAGTGCAAATAAAATTTTGTATTTATGAATGACAGTGGAACTGCACCTGTTATTAGAATGGCAAGTATCAAGTGATGGGTAAAAGGTAGAATCTGGAATATGGAACAACACTTGTGTTAATTTTGTTATGATTTAATTTTCTGTTTGACAGTTCTTTAGGTGTAGTGGGAAGAGCAGCAGACATTAGTTGTTCACCTTGGTCACTGCTCTGTTGGGAGAGCAGCTGATGACCTGGCCCAGCTGATATCTTCAAATAGCGTGTGACTGCTTGTCATGCTGCCTTAGCAGGTGGTCACCAGACTATTGGTTACACTGACAACACAAGTATGAACCAGTCTTTTTCACACTACAGCTTCTCTACTTCACATTCTCTGGTGCTGGAACCCATTTTGTCACCTTTGCCACTCTTCTAGCCAGAACTGGCACTGAACACTAAAGTATACCACTGACTTAAACAGATTCTCTCTGTTTTATGGGAGAAAAAAAGACACAACAAACTGCTAACACACACCAAAAAAAAGCCCTTATTTCACTGAATAAGCTCTGACATTCTGAATTCAATGCCATGCAGGCCTGTAGCACACCTGGATTTCTACTGAAAAATTAAGGAAAGCATGGTTGATATTTGTGCTTATGTCTTCTGCCACCTTGTGCCTAAACAGTTCGCTTTTTTAAATAGTAAACTTACAGTTTACTATCCTATTGGTAAGATAAAATGAATTTCTAAAGCACTTCTAGGAGTTCAGATGATACTGTGGGCAATAGCAAGGAAGGGAAAATTATGGAAAGTGGGTTTTAACTTGACAACCATTTTATTTTAGCGGATTTGTTTTTATTTGTACTTAGAAACTTGTGATTTTTTTTTCCTGCAGTTTTTGAATTTAATAAAAATTAAGAAATTTGACTTAGATAAACTTTCTTTTTGTAATTCTGTGCTGTTTGTATATAGGCAGATTGGGATCTCAGTCTCTTGTACCAAAAATTAAAAACTATTGCATTTAAGAAGGACATATTTATTTGAGTGCTTGAATGTGTTTTATTATTCATTGGAAATCATAAAAAAATGAGGAAACCTGTTTGCTTTCCATGCATTATACTATGAAGAGGGTTTTGTCTCCTGATTTTATCTCTACAGCTTTTATATTAATCAAAACCAGTTTATTTATGCCCTTGCTCCACCCACCAGGGATTAGTGGTGGGATATGGGAAGAGGGGAGGAGGGAAAAAAAGTTATTCATGGTGCTTCCTTGTCTCATATGGAAGTTCAGCAGTCAGCCCAACCTTTGTTGGCATCTAATGATGCACTATTTATATGGTCTGCACAACCATCAAGGATCACAGGATGGAAAAAAAGGGCAAGATGAGCACTGCCACAACTGTGTTTGCCCATCACTGTTCTTTAGAAGCCCTGGTTAGAGGGGGAGCATTCCCACTCTTCAGGGAGTGTGTGGGGGTTGTTTCCTTCCAACACTGAGCCCAAAAGAGCTTTTGGGCTCAGTGTTGGAAGGAGCTTTTTACACTAAACTCTCATCAGATGCTGTGAAGTCCTTTAGTCCTGGCAGGTTCTTCATGATGGTCAAAATAAATGTGGGAGCATGGCAAGCATAAATCACAGGTGTGTCAGCTGCTCTGAAATAGTGGGTTCTTGACTTTCTTGAATCAGAGAAATAATGAAATATTGAAATTATTAGATAGATTGTGGTCATTGAAGGGTGGTTTGCCACTGATTTCAATGTGAGGATTGAATACAGTAAATTCCTGATATTATATTATGTCCAGTTAGCACTGTGTCTTTTACCAAAACTAACATTCTTATCTGTTGGGAGACTCAAACAATCTTTGATTGTGTCCCTAAACTTTTTAACCTGACTGTAATGGACATTCAGCCAGTGGATTGAGTTAACAGATCATTTCTTCACAAATGAACAGGAAACAGGAACACTGGAACTTTGTCTCGTGTCTAACACAGAAAAAACTGTGTCACAGTCACAACACAGAAAAAACTGAAACCACTGGCTTACCAGGACATCTTGAATTATGCACTGTTGTCCTGTCTGTGCTAGAGAAATAGTGACAGTCAAATCTACCTTTCACTAGATTTCTCTGCTCCTTCAGATGTCAAGATTTGGTGCTTCTGTTGAAGAAGGATGAGAAGAAGGTGGGGGGAAAAGGGCTGGAAGTTAAAATACCCAAATTAAACCCCCTCAGCACAACTTTAGGCCATTCCCTTCTTTTCTGTCACTTGTTACTTCAGAGAAGTGACTGACCCCACCTGGCTACAGCCTCCTTTCAGGTAATTTTAGAGCACACTAAGATCCCCCCTGAGGCTTCTTTTTTCCAGGCTAAAGAACCCCTGGTCCCTCAGCCACTCTTCATAAGCCTTGTGCTGCAGACCCTTCCCCAGCTACATTGCCCTTTCCTGGACACTCCAGCACCTCAATGTCTATTTTGTTGTGAAACTGAACACAGGATTTGAAATGACAGAAAGTGAACACTATCAGCAGCTACCTCAGGACCCTTGGATCTTATCCAGCCCTGTAGACTTGTGTGTGTCTTAACTGGTGTACCAGGTCACTATTTCCCTTTGGATTGTGAGGGCTTTGTTCTGCTTCCCATCCCTGTCTTCCAGCTTAGGGGGCTGGGTACCCAAAGAACAACTGGCTTTACTATTAAACACTGAGGCAAACAGGGCATTAAGTCCTTCAGTCTTTTCCTCATCCTTTGCCATTATGTTTATCCCTCAATTTGTAAAGGGTGATAATTCTCCTTAGCCCTCTTTTTGTTGTGATGTATTTATGGACATGTTTTTTATTGTCTTCTATTGCAATAGCCAGATTAAGTTCTATCTGGGCCCTGTTGTTTCTAATTTTCTTTCTATATAACCTCAACACATCCATGTAGTCCTCCTTCGTTGCCTGCCCATTCTTCCAATGTCACAAACTTTTTTTCCTGAGTTTCAGCCAAAGCTCTGATCAGCCAGTCCAGTCTTCTTCCCTGCCAGCTCGTCTTTCAGCACAAGGGGATGACCTGCTACTGCAGCTTTAAGATTTCCTTCTGGAGGCATGTCCAGCCTTCTTGGACTCCTTTACCCTTTAAGACTGTCCCCCAAGTGGCTCTGTTAACCAGAGATTAATGTAATTTAATTTAATCTGTTATTTATGTCACCACACTGAAGGGGCAGGAATTTCTGGCAGCAAAGGGTTTGCCTGAATTGGTTTGCCTTTTATCAATTTTGTTTGTGAAAGTGATACCATAACATGATCGTTACTTCAAGTGCTAGATTTAAGCAGAATTTGAAATTTGATGGGTCTTTTTGACTTGGGTAAGGATTTTTAGTTCATCCAGTTAGCCTTGGAAGCCAGCAGTTTTCTTACAAACTAGTGCTCTTTGTCTAAAGGGGGCTCTTCTGCTGGCTGTCAGTGTGGCCATTGGCTCTGGGATCCTTTTTGTTCCATGCCATTACTTCTGTGCATCAAAATCTCTCTCGTTTGGAAGCTTTATAGCAGCTACATTTCTGGGGTAGGAAGGAAGGCAAGGTACATAGGAAAAAGGCAACAGAGCAAACAAACTAGTTTAAAAAGAATGTGAACAAAACTCTTTTCTAGACAGGGAATGGGAAATGCAGCCTGTTTCCAGCTTGGTCACTTTTCTGTATTGAGAGTTCATTGCCATAAGTTCATCTCTGCAGTCTGTGAAAGACAAAAAGAAACTGCACCAGCCAGCCTGGATACATTTTCCCTTCTGGTGCTGGCAGTTTCTCACTCAGTGGAAATGGGAGCAGTTTTGCTGAAGCAGAGTCTTTTTCCACTAATGGAAACGTCTCATTGCTCTCCTGATGGCAGCTATAGTCACTCCTTGGGGAGAAAAGGCACAAATACTTGGACTGTGCCTTTCAAATTGCTACCATCTTATACAGATTCTTGATTGTGCTGATTGTACATCTTCCTTTTAAAGTAGTTTAAATGGGTCAGTTAGAGATATTAGTCCTTAACGTTTTTTTATTTCTTGTTGTAAGATGTAAAACCTGTTTGCTTTAGTTTTTAAAGCAATTTAAAGTTGAATTGTTGAATTGAAGTTGAGTTTGGTCTGTCCTAGAATGTGTCAGAATGGCTGCATTAAACTGTTCACCTTCCTCTTCCTTCTGGCTTCTTAGAACTCTTCAGACGGTCAGGTACGAAGGTGGAATGAAGAAGTTGGCACTAAATAGTGAAAAGCGGAGGTGTCAGAGTCCGTATTAGGCTGAAAGGAGGAGTGCGGGTCAATGTGAGGTTTTCTGGCACGGCTGGAAATTCCTGCCAGGGCAGGCACTGTTGGGGATCGTCCATTAGGGGTCAGTGAAGCTCTGCCAATGGAGGAGTCTGTTCCCTGCCCTGTTGGATGAGCAATCCCTTCCCACCGATTCCTCCCGAGCAAACTCCTCTTCCGTCAAAACTCCTGCTTTTTCCAAAGCAGCAACGTAAAGTGGTGCTTAGCTGTGGGCACTGAAAATATAGCCAAAGAAATGCACGAGTGTGTTGTTTTGGTACAAGGAAGGAAGTACTGAAGTATTGGAAAGACACTTTATTTTCTGTATGCAAAACTGTGTTTTCTTAAGTGTCTTTTTCTGACAGAAAGGCTATTCTTAGCTAATTTCCAGTTAGCTAACTGCATGATAGATACAATCTGTTTGGTTGTACTTCTTGATGATCCCCTTCAGTAACTTATTCAACAACCAGTAAGTATCCAGATGGGCCTTCTTAATTTCCTAATAAATTAATCAAAATGTAAAAAAAGAAAAAAACCAACCAAACAAAAAACCAGAAAACCAAAAACCCCACCCTCGATGTGATTTATTACCTTGCTTTTGCTCAGGACTCATAACAATTTTTTTTATTCTTAGAATTTCCTGTGGAATCTGTTTTCTGTACTTGATTAGATGGCCTGGAGTAAAACTATTTTTCCTTCCAACTCTGGCCAAAAATATAGGTAAACTGTCTCTTGTCAAGGGTGTTTTCCTTAAAATTGTAAAGGTAAAGTTTTTAATTTTAATGCTAGGTACTATAGAGTTCTGCTTCAATTAATTGTTCCTCGGGGAAACTGTTGTGTCACAGAGAATTACAGGGTCAATATTTTAAAATGAAATTTTATGTCAGTATGGCCATGTGCCAGCCCTTGCAAAATAATCCAGCATCCTGTAGATCCTAACAGATAGTTCTGAAATATTTTGTTTTATTTTGTTTAAAAGTTTTAATTTTTATTTCCTTTCCTGAAAATGATTTTGGCTCTTAGAAAAGAGAAATACTGGTTGATGTTGGCTGATTTTAGTTGTGATGAGGGAATTAAGTTGCTTGTTTAGATTAAAGTTGTTATGCTTTCTTCTAACCCAGAGTTCCTTATCATGTTCTCTAAAGCTGCCTTATGTTGTATTTAAGGATTGTAAAATCTACCATGTGTATCTCACAATGCCACAGACACCTTCCTTAGTTGGCATAAGAGTTTGGGTCCCTAAAAGCTGCCCAGCACTGAAGAAAGAAGTCAGGTTTTTTCCTCAGGGATAGTGATGCAGATTCACAGTAGCCATGTAAACCCAGGCTTTATGGAATTGTCCAAGCTTGCCTCCAAAGAGGGAAGGCAGCAGTGGAAGGCAGTAGAGAGAAGGAAGCCAAAATGTTTTAACTGCCAAATTATAAAATTACTTTATGCTCCAGGCTTCTGACTTGCTAGTCCTTCTTGCAGGGGTACTGCAGCTGCCCCTAATGGGGTTTTAGTCGCGTGTCAGGGGGGAAGGACAAAATCCAAAGAGCTCCAACACCCACTGGAAGGAAGAGGAGACCAGAACATGCATTTGCAGCCAGAGATGACCTCTGGATAAGGGCATTGCTTTTTTTGCTCCAGTGCAGTTTTGATTTTTAAGAACAGAGAAATGGAAAAGGCTGCTCAGGTCTCATTAACTTAATCCCCTGTGTTATCAACAAACATAAAATGGAGGCATTTTCCCAACTGCAATCCTAAAATAGACAAGGATTTACAGAAAATAAAGTTTTTTTCCCCTGCTGGGCAGGAAGTCTTGATGGTAAACTTCTGCTGTCCCTGAGCTGATGAATCATAATAGCAATTTTTTTTTCTCAGGAATTGGTCCAATTGCTTGCATTTTTTTATACCCATGTGGATTATTGATATCTTCAATATACTGTGGTGGTAAGTGCTACATCATTAAAATAGACTATGGGAAAAAGAACTTTTTTAATTTTGAATTTATCATCCACTAATTTGTTTCATTCCCCCAGCATTCTCTTACAGGAAGAAACAGTGGAACAATTGTTTCCTTTCTACCATTTCTGTGGTAAAATAACTTCCCATGATTTTAAGATCTTGTATCAAGTGTTTCCATCAGTAAGATCTTGTATCAAATGTTTCCATCAGTCATATCCTTTGCAGTCTTGGCAAGTTCTGTTCTCTTCAGTTGTTCCTGGTATTGAAGGCATTTCATACCTTTAAACATCCTTACAGCCCTCCTTTGTACATCTTTTTTTTTTATCATCCCTTTTCAAGAGGGCCAGAACTACATTCAAAAATGTGCTTTCAGCATCAGTTTACACAATACCTGCTTATCATTTAATCAGCAGTTTATCCAGAAGAGGACTTTTGTTCCATGGCATCTTAGTATCTCTAGGAGCCTTCAGCAAGGGATGTGTAGCATGGCTTTTATAAATCCAGGTGAATAAAGTCAAGCTGATTTAGTCTATGATGGCTGGATATAATAGATATTCTTAGATCCCCAATATTATTTTTCTACATAACTTATGTCCTTTGATTATAGTATCTAACAACTATCCCAGACTTATCTCTCTCCAATGTCCCTTAGAGAATTCTCATCAGCGGAATATGTGTGAGAGGGAAGAAAAAATGGCTGGTTTTTGTACAAGAATGTATAGTCACCACTCCAAAGAAAGCACAGGCAAGTTACACTATTTCTGTCACCTTATGTGCAGATTAAAAGCAGTTCAAAAGCTTTGAAAATCTTCACATTGACACATTTAAAACTTTAAGCTTGGCTACATTTGACATCCAGCACCACTGGTGCTGGATACAAATCTATATCAAAATAACTCCCTTTTGCAGGCTTTTGTGAACTCTGTGCATCCAGACAAGGAGTACTTAAATTGGCAACAAAACACATCTTAATTGAAATCAGTTTGTTATTCTCAAAGTCTTGTTATAAGCAAAAATGGGGACATGCCTTATTTGAGAAGCCAAGAATTTAATGTTGATGTAACTGAAATTTCAGTAGACCTAAATAAAATGCAATAAATGGTTACTAAGATTTTACTTCAGTTACTAAGTTTCACAGTCCCTATTATCCAACTAAATTAATACTTCTCACTGTATGAAAAATAATCAATTTAAACTGTTGCACAGAAATGCACACAAGCACATGCACACACGCTGAGTGGGGTGTGGTGTTTATGACTGGATTTCCTCCTCTTCCTTGCCAAGAGGAATGTGATGTTGGCAACTTCTTCCTCACTGTAGGTTCCACCTGGGGCTCTTTTCATGTTTTCTGGTACTTGAATGGACCTTGCTTTTTTTCACCGGTCTGCAAGTGCATTTTGTCTGCATTTACAATACACAATGGATTTTACATGTGTTGGATAATGCTATCTGCTCCCTGCTCCTAACACTAGTTTTGCCCTGCTCCAAGTTGTGAGTATTTATCTCTAATTTACCAGTGATGAGTATTTGCATCCTTAGTGTGATTCCAAGCCCTCTCTTGTCAACCCAGGCCTGTATTTGTCGAGACCACATCCAGTATTCCCACCTTGAAGGCCTTACTGTTATTCCTGTATAATTGCAGTGGCTGCTGTATGTGTGAGTCCTAAATGCATCTTTCTATGTAGAATAACCAGCTGCCACCGTTTTCTCTCCAAAAACTATTACATCATGTGATTAAAATAAGCAAAAGTACATAGAATGGGCAGTAGTTGTCAGATCACTAGGAAAAAAAAAGTTGTTACAGCTATGCAAGCTAGACCAAGGTTACCAGTCAGGCAGAGACAAGTTCAGCCAAAGAGGAGAACCAGAAAACTACTGTAATAAACATCAGATTAAAGAGGCATCATTTACAACAAAAAGATTAGCAAAATAACTTGCTGTTTTCTATGCATAGCTGTAGATCCACAATAAAACAGGAGAAGGTTGTGTATGCTTATGTTATGTATGCTATGTCAATCTTAACAAGTGATGTGATCCAAAATGAGCAGTTCTGCTGAAATGAGTTGCTGCTGGACCTTGCTAGGGAAGGGATTGCTTGGGGCTTGTTGGTAATCTGGCCTTGGGCAGCAGCTGCCAACAGCAGTTGGAATTTGCTACCTGTGCTCCTGAAGAACAGCTTCTGCTTTAGACTCCTTGGGTAGATATCCTCTTTGTGTTCTCCAGCACAGTTTTGTGACATGAACCAAAGTGCAGCAAGAGGGAATGGTCCTGATCTGAATGAAAATACTCATGTATGTATGCCTTGTATGGGTTCAGAACCATGGTGAGTCAAGCTTTTTACTGGCATTTTTTACTTCCTGGAGTGTTTCCCAGCAGTGAAGGAAAAAATTAAGAAATTAGGACTGGAACCAGGAAGCTAAATAAAACATTTGAAATGTGAGAGGGATATGAGATTTCATGATAAATGCACTCAGGCAACCAGTGAGATACTTCTGCAAGGGCCATAACAAGATATGAAATGTAGCTGCAAGAGACCAGGATCATATCCACATAGATCAAGCTGAAAAATGGTAAAGTGCTGTCTGCAAGCCTGGATACACTCATGCTTGAGTGGGAGGAAAAAAATGGAAAGTAACAATGTTGAAAGACAAGCACACTTCAAGTTGAATCTCATTCTGTTAGTCCAGTCCTTACTTGTAATGTCTTCATCTCTTTCATGACAGCTGGGGCAGGGGACACTAGGCTATATAAAATGCTAACCAGCATCTTGAATTACAAAAGGCAGGGAGAAAAGATCTGATTCTGGGATGAAACCACCCACTCAGAAAATGCTTTTCAATGCAAAAGTAATAACTGCATGCTAATAGCTGTAATCGTAAACCTAAGCTAATACAATGTTGTTTTTATTCCCACTGAGTGGTTTCCTGTGAGCCTGGTCTTTTACATCTTCTTAATCCCTTCACATGCTACTTCATGCATTTTCCTTTCTAATGCTCTGCTTTTCTACCTGCTGTCTGTGTGCCACATGCAATTTTAGTGAGCATGCAGGATGATCTATTTAGCAGTAGCTAGCACTGGCTGGCATTTGCATGTACCTCTTTTTAATTCAATTACTGACTGTGCACCAGGCAGTAATTGCAGTTTCAGAAAGCTAAGGTTAATGAGTAAATTGAGTTTTATGTCTTCCTGGGTCATAAAAGAAAAATTATGGATAAAATTTGTGTAGGAGAGATTTAAATAGTGGTGGTTGTGCTAGGCTGTGCTGGAAGCTCATAAGGAAAGTTTAGGTGTCTGCTGAAATAGAAAATGTCATTGATAATGAAACTCAGAGTGGGATGGAAGAGAGCTATTCTGAACAGTTCAACTTCTCTTTTTCCTCTTAATGGACACAGCATGCAATTTAGCCAGTGATAAAAAGTCAACTTCAGTTTTTCTGTAATAAGACTAACTTTTGCTCTAAGTAGGCATCATAAGTAAATATCAGTGTTTGAGAGACAAAACAACAAAAAGAGGTTTGTCTGATGAAGGGGTCTAAATTAAAATTAGACATTTGCTTCCAGGTGCCTGCCCATCTCTGGATAGGTCAAAGAGCAATCCCTGCAATCAGTTATCAGTTTGATCAACAGGCATCGGGGCTCTTTAATTGAATCAGTCATCCAGTTCTAATCAGCTGCCATCTAGAAACTGAATTCCTATCAAATTAATATGGAGCTCTTTTGTATGTTTCAGAGAAAGTCTAACTTGTCTGATCTCTTCCATGAGATGAGGAGGAGGGTAGGCTGCAGTAATGGCTTTCTCAGAGCAGTGTGCCTTTTAAGGTCCACATCTCCCTTCTGTAGCAAAACAGAAGACTAATTAGGATGAATAAGAGATAGAAGGCAAATGTGGGTAGGTGTGTGGGACAGCCAAACCTCATGTCTCGAGTGCTGCACACCAGGCAGTAACTCAGCTGGGAGTCAGATCTGTCCTGCCTTGCTTGGGCCACTCAGTGCCTTATGCTTTCCTTTCTTCCCTGGATCCCCTCACTCTCCTGTGAGGAGCTTCAGCAAAGATGAGCCAGTGTCCTTCCTTCTCTGGCACACTGCAATAGCACATCTGGACAGCCTCATCTCTGATCTCCCTTAAAATTTCCTCATTAGAAAGTGACTCAGCCATGGCTAGCACCTTGACCCCTCTCCTCAGTGCACGACTTATCGTGTCCCCTTCCATCTCATTGTACCCCATACAAAGCTGTATTAGTGAGGGCTCAGGAGCTCAGGAACCATTTAAGGCTTCTACCACTCCATGTGCCCAGCCACTTGCAACTTTAGGGAAGAGAATTGCAGGAGTATTTTTGGAGAAAATGAAAATGGAAAATGGATGGGAGTATGTCACAAGTAGATTGGATTTGCATGGGAGAGTGAAAGTGGAAGAGAAAAGGAAAAAGACATGAGACTAGTCAAGAAAATATTGATGAGGAAATTGTCCTCCTTAGTATTAAACCTGTATTGTCAGGCTATCAGACTTAGTGGGGAAGTGCCTGCCTTGTCAGTGCTAGCTGAGCTCCTGGTTTGCCCTGATGAGCCATCAAAGCAGCCTCTGGCCAGTCAGAAGGGAGCTGGCTGAGCCCTGTGCAAGTGGCACACCGGCACCCCTCCGGCAGCCCCCAGCAAGCACGGCTCAGACCCTTGGATCAGGATCCAAGGAGCTGTCACATCAAAGTCCCATGCACACATGGACCCACAGGACAGGACTGCCAGGAGCCTCCAGAGCACTACTGCAGTGGGAGCAGAAGAATTAGAAGGAATGGGAAGAAGGAAGGGAGAAAGAAGAAGACAGGCTGCAATGGAAGAGAGAAGGTGAAACAAATGTTGATAATATTAAAAGCATAGTCTAGATCTTGCCAACAAAATCATTAGCATATGAGTGGAAGCGTCTTTCAACTAGAAATGGTCTGTGTGTACTTTGTTTCTGAAATATACAACATGTCAGGCTACTTTTTTGGTGGACAGAAAACTTCAGCCCTCAGCTTTTGTTAAAACTATGTCAACTACAGCAGCAAAACCTCTTTTTCTAGCGTTGCAATATTTTACATGACATTCCAAGTGATGTGCAAGACAGTAGAACCAAAGGGGAGATGCATTAATGTAAGTAAGTATTTTCTGCATTTTCTGTCCTGGTTTCAGCTGGGACAAAGTTAATTTTCTCCCTAGTAACTGGTACAATGCTCTGTTTTGGATTTAGTATGACAGTAACATTGAAAACACACTGCTGTTTCCCATTGTTGCTGAGCAATTTACAGAACTTTTTAGCTTCTTGTGCCCTGACAGTGAGAAGGCTGGAGAGGCACAAGCTGGGAGGGGACAAAGCTTGGACAGCTGACCCCAGCTGACCCAAGGAATATCCCATACCATATGGCATCATACTCTGTATATGAACTGGGGGGAGAGCTGGCTGGGAGCCACCACTCAGGAACTGACTGATACCAGTTGGGGCGAGCTAGCACATTGTGCAACACTTGATTTGTATATTCAAATTATTTTATATTATAATTATTATTTTCTTCATTTTCTGTCCCATGAAACTGTCTTTATCACAGCCCATGAGTCTGAGTCTTCCTCCTCTCTCCTCCACCCCACTGGTAGGGGGGCAGTGGCTGAGGGCTGTGTGGTGCTTAGTTGCCAGCTGGGGGTAAACCACAACAATTGGATGAACCTACTTAATGCCCATTGCATTATACCCTTTTCTTCCTCCCCTGTGGATACACAAGCACCTAAGCATATGTCAGGTAGTCTGAAAATGTTGCTGGCATTGAGAAGGGCAGTGTCCCTGACCCCTTGCCTCTGGCAGAGCTGTAACTTAAAAATGCCTCAAATTATGCATTGGAATCATGAGAGCACTTTCTGACATTTGTTTATATTTTATGGTAATGCAGCCTAACAAAGGTATATCCTGGTACTTCTTTGCCTCCATACCCCTTTTTTGCTAATTTCCACATAATATTGCCTATATTCCACAGTTCTTCTGGTCAGATGAGAGTGATCTCTCATAAGGACTAGTAGTTATTTTCTAGGGACTTCCAGAACCATATTTCCTAATATTTCCATAACTAAGATGGATGTTTCTAAGGGAATAGCTACATGAGTGCTTGCAGCTGTGTTCAAAACATAGTGCAGCCAAAGTCTGTTGTGAGTGCATATTACACACCCAAAATTCAGTTCCAGACAGTGTTGGGGCTACATTTTAAGAGATCATTTTAATTCCTAGGCCTCTTAATGCTAATAAAAATTCTTGCTATTGCAGGATTAGTCAATGGCAAAACCCATCTGAAAGATTTTTTTCTCCCACTGAAACTGTGGGTGGAGGTCTGGGTTTGCATCCTTATTCTCTTAACTATTCTTTATTCCTGGCCAAAGCAGAATTTGTTGAGATTGTGATCCTGAGCCTCTTTAAATGTCCATTTAATAAGTGTTCTGTTTTTCTCATTATAGGAACAAATTTCAGATCTGAGATTTGGGTGTCTCTGTAGCTCTTTCCTAGGCTCTACATTATTATGTTAGCTTGTGGCTCTAGTCCTGAAAAAGAATGTAATTTCATCCTCACATTTCAAAAGGTTAATCTCTTCTCATTAACAATAAGGGGTCACATCACGTGGCTGGAAAAAAAAATGTAGCATACATCTGAATTTCCTACCCATGTGAGCAGTGGAAAAATGAACAGGAGTGGGAAGGAGTCATCACATCATATACTAACTCATCTAAATCTGGATGCTTAAATTAGGTTCCTCCACCAAGTGGAATCAGAACGAGTCATCTCTGCCACTGTTCGGAAAGCCAAGAGAGATTAGGCTCCTAATTTATTTAGTAAAATATTTGATTGTATTTTATTATGTGTTAAATATCTTATAAAGGTACTCTGATTATCTTGCCTACCTCCCAACCTCTCAGCCTCTTAAACTGCTAACTTACTGATCCTGCTGAACTTTCAGAAATACACCAGAAGTGCTTCTCCTGAGCGCTAGAGCTCAACAGGAAACAACAAAGAAACTTGAAGAAAGCCAAGACAAAAAAATGTTCAGAAAAAAATTCCAGAGATGAAGAGGAGGAGCTGCAAATGTGTGTCACAGCCACAACAGTAGCTGCTGCTCTCACCCCTCATGGGCTGTGAGAACTTAATGAGCAAAATTGTCCATGCACTTAATAAATAGTTGGGCTGAAGGGCTGAAGAAGGTCATGTTTTAAAGACCTAACTGCAGACAATTGATCATGATGGGGCTAACGAGGTTTTTCTAGGGGGCAAAAGTGTGACTCCAGCAGAGCCATAGAGGCAGGAGCTGTCATGGGAAGGGCCACTAAGCTCTTGGTCCTCACAAGTGGATGCCCAGCATCAGCTGTGGGGCTGTAAGGGCTCCACAGCTGCAACAGCCTTCTTGCCATTGGCTTCAGCAGCCTAAATGTTGCAGGAACCTTTAATCTGAGTCTAGCTAGATGAAAGCAGTTACACGTGTAACTAGCAATGCCATAATGGCAGCTTTGATTACAGTGTAGGTATCTTCAAAAATAGATGATCTTGGGAATCAAGGTCAGGATGTGATTACGAGAATTACAGGTTTTCCTAAAAGTGCTGAGGAAAACAAAAAACGCAAACTGAGAAACTTATTGATTCTTCCATTTTAACCCTGATGACCAGCTACATCAAACTGATCTGCCGGGAGCCATCACAGACAAATCCACAATAAAAAGAACACGGCGTGGATCGGCAGCAGACATCAGAAACCTTCCCAGAGGAGAGGTAAGGAATGTAGAGCTGCCCTTGTCGCTTCTCCTTTGGTAAATGACTACTCAAAAACCCTAATTAAGTTTCCATCTTTAAAATGTGATTTCCATTTGGTCCCTGAGGTTTAAAAATAGTGAAAAGATTTCAGCAATTGATGACACTCTCAGTTGTACTAAATTAGAGCACAGAGGAATTAGGAGTTGCTGCTGCTGGTGTCATGTAGTAATGGTATCTCCTTTTCTTCTTGCCCTTGCACCAGGTTGCAATTCCCCAACACCACGCTCCTGGGCAGCAGCCACATACCAGAGAGGCAAATCACACTCCAGTGGTGCTTGTTGGTCAGTGTAAGTTTTTTATCACTTTTGAATTCATCTAGCCCTTGAATCCCTTCATTCAGCCTTGCCCACGCTTCCAATCTTCTCTCACACACACAGGCTTGGGGAAAGAGGTAACAATTCTGCCTTTGTGGGTGTTTTTGACAACAGCTTAACTTTACTGACCACTGTGGAAATTCTCTAGATTTGCACTGCCATGAACTTATCTGGGCTCTGGGGATCCATGTGTGTGGGTTATAGACTCCTTAATTGCATGTGGGCAGCATTGTCCTCTGACTCAGAAATATCTTTGCCTTGGGAAAAAATAATATACTCCCAAAAAATTATTGTTGTTCTCCATTCACAGACTTGATCTTTTTAACATTGCCCTGCATTTGTCTTCACAAAATTTATTGGATAAATGGCAAAAAAGGCTATTAGTTGTTTCCACTGAAATATGTGAGTGATAAACACATCTGTTATTCTTTACAGATATGAGAATTCTTTACAAATCCATTTCTCACACTGTTATACTCCTGTACAGTAACTGGGCATGTTTTTGATTGAACAGTCCCTGATTCAAAAGCGTCTCACCTGCTCTTAATATGAAGGCAATAAAAAGTAGCTATGTGCTGTGTTGCTGGCACAGCTTCAGCTTTTCCACATTACTTAAATCGTGACCATATATTCCAGTTAGCTTAGGCTTCAGTTTTTAAAAGCTCAATGTGAGTAATGAAGGGAAAGCAATCTGATTAGCTGGTGGAGCAGACTAAAAGGCACCTTTGTTACAAAGGAGCTTAAAAAAGGAGTAAAACTACATGAAATGGATTAAAGGTATATTAATAATGATAGTATCAAACAGCATAATAAAGAAAAATATCTGCATTCAACTGATATTAATATTTAATAGATGGCACAGGCATGTCCATGGCTTTATGTTCTTCTGTTTTAATGATCTTTACCACAGCTTGAGGTCCTTTGTCTTGTCCCCTTCTACTGACATCAGCTGGAGGAGACAAAGATTAAAACAAGGGTAATTTCCCCATGGTCATTGCTTGGCAGTATTTCTGCTTTGCTCAGCCATGAACTGAAGTTTAAAGGATGCAGTGCTGTCACTCAGGCTGGTTCTCCCCTCCACCCCATCTTACCAGGGTTAACCACTCAGCCAGTCACTGCAGAAACACGTGGCTCCTTTGCTACCCCACAGCCTCATATTGGGAACGGCACCATAATCTCATTAGAAGGTTGAATTTGCCATTGAAGCTTGAATTCCCATAACAGGAGGGGAGTGGACTAATGCAATTAAGCAAATTAGTGTTTTGAGCCACTGCATGATATCTGTCCAATACCATGAGCAACAACTAGGTAGCTTTCTTCCACTCCTAAAAAAAAAAAGTCAACAAAACCAATACTCCAGTCCTCTCCCCACAGGATGCTCAGGGAAATACTGTAGTCCCCTCTCAGCTGTAAAGGTCTTTACAAATGGGAAGAAAATTTTTCACTTGACCTAAAACCAGAATTGCTTGCCTTTGTTTTTCCCAGTGCTCGGATCCCAGTGGTTCTGATTATTTATATCAGTGTAATGTTTATGCTTCTAAAGGTAAAGTAAGTAAAACCAGAACATTTTGTTTTGCTCTTTTCTTCTCATATGTGACAGTGGTTACCAGATCAGAGCAAAACTCCTGTTGATTTCAAATCTATTTTGATGTGAAGTGTTTCTTAAGTGCTATGAATAACTCTTTTAAAATACACTAGATTTTCAAGAGATAATTCCAGCATATTCAGTAATTCTCTAGAAATGCAGATTATTAAATGCCTAAAGCAGCGCTTTTCTGCCTTTTGTTGTGGGGTTTTGAGGCTAATCCAGTTCCCTCCTCCCTCCCTCACCCTGCCAAGTAAACAAAGCGGCAAAAGCAGACTGTAGCAAGAATCGGGAACCATAAATCTTTGAATAATATCCTGGCACATGAGTTTCAAAAGCAACATATTTCTCTGAGAGCCCAGGGGAGAGTGCAAGGGAGAAAGGGAAGGAGGGGAGCAGTGGTACCCTCCTGAGGATAATGCTGCTGTCTCCATCCCAGCATTTCTTCCTGGGGAGGAAGAAGCTGGAATGGCATGGGTAGGATGTAGGAGCCTCTTACGCATATCAATTACCGAGGAGGTTACGCCGCTGGCTGCTTGCCGTCTTCGTCTTTGAATGAGAAAGGCAGGAATAACAAGTGCATTTTAGTAGATGTTATTGTGCTACGACTCATCTCCTCACAAACAAATCCCAGTCTGCCACCAGGCACTGCAGTCAGAAGGAGTGGAAGCGTAGGTTATTACTAAATAAGGGCATTGGCTATGCACTCAACTTTATATAATACATGGTTCCTACCCTAAGCTGCTTAAAAAATAGATGTATATTATGTAGGCAGTATACATAGTCCCAAAGGATAGTGTAATCTTAGCATTTTTTTCCTGAAAATGCGAGGGACTTCAAGACTGAGTCAGTGCTGAGAATATCTGTCACAAGCTTGAAAATAGAACATAGTGTAGATAATGCTGTGGTTATTTGAAAAGCGTCACGAAGCTGAGTATTTCAGTGGCCACAAACTCCCAAAATGTCAGAGCTGAGCCGGTACTGAAGAGACACTGATATGTGCTGAAACAGAAAATACAGGACTGAGTCTCACTAACAAAATGAGCTCTGCGCTGTGATGGCAACAGCCATACAGTTTGGATTAAAGTATTTTGATATTTATGGTATCAGATCAGATAAGGACAAATTAAAAAAAAAAAAAGGATTCGTGTTTTTAAATATTGTTTTTCCTCCTGGTGTCATTACAAAACAGAATCAGGGGTTGAATTACTTTCCTATGTGAGTTCTTATGTAACACTGTAAAGTAGTCCTGTTTTGCCTATTTGGTTTTTCCCTTTTATCATGTTTGGATTTAAATGTAGCCCTAATCCTGCATATCCTGCTTTGAAAAGCTTAGATCTGTAATGCATTGTATGGTATTCTTTAAAAGACTTTGCTCTTTACTGCATGGTAGCCTTGAGTTAACAATATAGATTTCAATTCTTAACCTTATATTTGATAGTTTTGCTTGGGTTATATTCTTCATTTAATACAATGTAAAATTTCAAATATGCATATTAATTGGCACATATTCTTGAAAGTTCTTCAGGGATAAACACCATAAATGTGTCATTTTGGAGAGGAAAAAAAAAGATAAATTGAAGCCATATTTTATATCCATCGTGAAAGGCTGTGACTGCTGTTCCTGCAGTAGATGGGTGTTATTTGCTCTTGAGTTGGTGAGGCAGGAAAGCACTGCCAAGTACCCATGACTTGGTTTTCCTGGTCACTTTTCATCCCATAGTGAGGTAATGAGTTCACTGAGCAGCTTTTATCTTTCTCCCTCTCCTTCCCTGTTCTCTTTTTGATGGTGTATTTACTGGCACTCTGATTTTCCATCACACAAAGGTTTCAACAGGTAGTTTGCACAGCTCACCTCTACTACAGATGAGACATAAAAAAACCACCAAAATGCAGCTCTGCAGCTGCATCTCTGCCTTGACCTACTGCCAGACTTAAACACAATGGTTTCAAACTCTTCAAGCCTCGGGCATCTTTCTTACCCTGATTATATTTTATGCTTGGAAAAAAGCATGAAGCACGGGCAGCCCCATGAAGCTGGGAGGATAAGACCTTAAAAATTATGCTGCAGGCAACAAGGATTTGATGAGAGGAGTAATGTGGCCCAAAGGACAAAGGGGATTCTAATACTCTGAATGGGCAGGGGTTGGAAGAGAAGAGAAAGCAGGAGATGGAGATAAACAAAGGCAGGGACGTGCTTCAGGGAAAGTGTAGTAAAGGAAGAGCATCTAAATGCCAAAAGTGAACCTCACTTTTTATCCTCTTTTTGTGTTTCATACAGTCACTTCAGCACAATAGGTATTCATCTAGACCACAGGATCCATTGATAACTTTTTCATCTCTTCAGGAGTCTGTTAAAATTGTGCATGGCTTTGCCTCGTGAGATAGTGAACTCCTGTCTTGAATGGAAAAAGGATGGTGTACTGACTGCAAAATTAAAGCAACTAAAGGGAGCTTTAAAGTTACAAAATGTGATAAACTTAAAAATAATCAGCAACAATTGGCAGTTTAATAGGTATTGCAAATCCTTCTTGGCCTTCAGTGAAGAACAGGGGTTTTATAAAAACAGATAAACATCTCTGGAATGTGGAGAAAACAGAATTTTAGTACAAAAGTCCAAAAGAAATGAGAAGGCATCCTGTTGTGTGGCTTACAGAGGCACTGCCACATCCAAATGAATTGCTGTTGACAGACAGCAAAAAGGATGAGTCAGGTGTGTATTCTTCGCTCAGGTGATGGCTGTCATACCATAATGTTTTACATTATTCTTCACTGTTTATTGCTAAAGGGAATTGTCCCAGTTTTAATACCAGCACTTTGCCTGAATAAATCCCACATGCCTGTTTTTTGGGAAAAGTAATATTGATTCATGTAGAGCAGGTGCCTAAGAGCAAAGCAGAATATCAGGGAAAAAAAGATTAAAATAATGAATCCTTAGTGTTCCTTTGCAGGAAAGGTTCTAGTTATGATGCAAATGATACAAAATTAATGTATTCATGAATTAAAAATGAGAGGTGGCACAAACATAAACTCATTGTTGTTGAAATGGAATTGCACTGCCGTATTCCTCATGAATTGCCATTTTATGCTGAGAATCCTCAGAGCAAAGCTGCTCCCCCTTGGAGGGGTGAAAGGCTTCTGCATGACTGAACCCAGGAAACAGAGGGACATCCTCCTGCAAGGAAGGTCTGTGGTGTGTGGGGTGGATTTGTTGGAAGGAGGCACAGCCAGCAGGTGTTGTACACAGCCCCAGTGTCTCATGGAGCCTCCACCAGTCCCCTCCTCCTCCCTACCCTCCATATTCTTCATCCACTTGGAAAGGATGTGTGACACATGGAAGAAAGGGAGGTACAAGTCATTGCCAAGCTGCACTGGGATAGTTTTCCAAATATACTGTAACAGGAAGTATGTCCTAAACCTAGGACATTTTATTATGGCAGGAAGGTAATTGGTTGGAAGGTGATTTTATTGTAAGCTTGTTTTTCTTTTTCTCCTCATCCATATTTTGTCTCCCTTCCCCCCAAATTTTCCATTTTGCTGTGTGATGATGATAAATTTGAAGAATTCTGGGTGTGCAATGTAACTTACAATCTGATGCTAGTTATCTGTAAGGTGTGCCAAAACAGATCTTCATAAAATGATGAAAAGTTAATCCAGTTCTCATCTCTGAGTTTTTCTCAGCGCACACAGCTACAATGCCCACTGGCTGGGAGTTCAGATAATGTTGACCAACACATTTCTTACTTTTAACCCCCAGAGTAAATCCTTTTCAAAGCAAACTAAAGTTAAGTTTTTAACTACTGAAATATTTCTTGACTGTCCTAATAAAGAGAAAACATTAAAGATGTTCCTGTGATAATCAACTGATCATTTTGGGTCTACAAACTCTCTGAGCTTCTCTACTGACCTTCTATCATTTTCCTTCAAAATACGATTTTTCTTCTCCATTCTGTATTTACTCCTGTTGTTATCCTAAACTTAATTCTATATTTGTTAGCTTAGTTTTTCTTATTGCTGATAAGCTATGATGCAGGGTATGTGTTTTTTCTTATATTTTAAAAATCCTGTAGAATTCCCTCTTATACAAAACTGGTGAAGAAAAGCTCATCCCCCATTTTGTGTTCAACTGTCACATTTTCAACTCTAATGTAATTTCTTTTTCACGTCACTCAATTCAGTGAATTCTAAACTTTTGGAAACCTCTCCTTATGATATTCACATAAATGTCTTCAGCATTTCTCAAACACATATGAAAGCTATATATGCTGAATACATTTTAGAAAGAGTTATTTGCTCATGTCAAGTTCCCAGTCTTGCATGGGGCTAAATTTAGTTTACCATAAAATTTTCTATTATGTAATTTAATTAAGGTTTTCCTAGAGTCTGTCACAGTCTTGAGCCACCAGAATAGTGTTTTGCTATGAGCAAATTTGGTGAATGAAGATGTTCCCTTTCTTTTCTAAACTGCTAATAAACAGGTTGAAAATGCCAATTATATTATGATATTCCCTGTCAAGTTTAATGATTAACAGCTTTTCATTTTTTCCCAGCCATGCCTACATATTTTCCACATTGCAGCAAATTGTTAGCTCATTACAAGACGAACTGTCAAGAACCTCCAAAGTCAGATTTTATCAAATCTCTTCAGAAAATTTTTAACTAAATGGTTTATTGTGCACTTCATAAGCTCTTGGTGTTTAGAAGACTCTTAGATTTACTATGGAATGGCTTCATTTTATTATTTTTAATTAATGTCTGTGCTGCATCCAATGCTGAATCATCTTCCGCACTCACACAGAGCGGCAGCTGGTTTGTGATTTCACTTCTGTGCTGACATCCCCTTTTGGAAGGCATATCTTCCTACTCTTTTTTTTTCCTCTGGGCTTAATCTAGTCTTACCCAAGCAGTCACAAGCTGTGCTGCCATAGTCAGTGGATTTAGCTTTCTCCAGGGAAACGAGCAGCAGAGGCAGCACGTGCAGGGCTCCAGCCCACGCTCCAAACCACGCAGCTCCCAGCCCCTCCCTGGGGATGGAGAACAGGAGCCCTTGGGACAGACAGCCAAGCCCACAGCTGCACAGATGGGAGAAGGGCTGGAAAACCAAACCTAGGTCCTGTCTCCTCTCAGCACAGGGCTGAGGGGCTGGGGTCAGAAGTGAGCAACTCTCCTGGAACACCCACTGCTGTGGCATCCCTCCAACAAGTGCCTGCTCTGAGCAAGGGTCAGGATAAAATTAATTTAGGAAGCTGCAGCATCAGTGTAAGGACAGCAGTGTGAACTTGTAATCACTCCCAGACCAAAACACATGTCCAATAAACAAAGGTTTTGGGTTATCTTTTCTTTAATGTAAAAAGATCTTCATATGACTATAGGACTAATTATTGCACAGCTGAGGCATTTAAGTGCATTTTAGCATCAGAAATGATGGTGGTTTATAAAGAATAAGACACAACCTGATAACTATTTGATTTACTGCAATTCAGGTTGCAGAGTCAAGCTCTGAATGGAGTTGAAGTTTCTTGACACGGCAGGAAAATCAAGGAAGAAGAAAAGTTTTCTAGTTATCTTATCTTGTATAAAAGCTTAGAGTCTGTACTCTATGGAATGTTAATCCCAATATTTCCGGGTGGGACGTGCCTGGCCTCATCTGACCCTTGCTGCTGGACCAAAGGCTGCAGCTGTGGTGTTTCACCTCAGAGATGCCTTTGGCCAGCTGGGTGCTGCAGCTGGGCACTCAGAACAAATCCAGGCATAGTAGGAACTCAGTTTACCTCTGGTGGAAAAGGTTCAGGCGACGGTGAAGAGAAAAAGGAGAGGATTCTATCATAGAGTTTTAATACAGAGTTTTATTCCAGGATGACAGACCTCTGAATCTTGTAACAGCTCCCAATGGAATATCGACCACATGGTCCCGTCTCCTTTTAAGGGACAGGGGGAGGGGAAGGGACAGGTGAGGCACCAACCAGGTGTGAGGAGGGGAAGGCTCAAGGGATAAAGACACTTGGACAGGCCAATGAGCCTGGACCTGAGGGGCATCTTTTGAACTTCTGCCAACCACACCACAACCCTGCTGGAATGTTAAGATTGATGGACAGCTCTCAGCAGGAAGGCAAAGGGGGAGAGGAAAGGAGAGGTTGGCACACCTGGGGGGTTGGGACAGGTGAAACAGGAAATGGAATCACACTGCAACAGTACTCCAGTTTCTGAGGGAAGAAATATCTCTTTGTCAGCTTCTTACCTGGCAATGAAATTACAGCTCTGCTAATCTTTATTTAAAATTGTTAGGTGACAGCATGATGCTAGCACTGACCAGCCTTGTGATGTTAAATGCATTTAAATGCCTCACCTGTGCAATAAAGAACTGCTTTCATCTAGCTTCAAAAAAGAAAACCCCTAAAGTGTTTTAAAGATACATGTCAAAGTTTTTAGCCTCTTTTGAAATTCTTATAATTCAGTGCTAAGGATACCTCTTCGATGTGCTAAAAGTATCTGCTGATCTAAAAATATTTTTCTGTGAATATCAACGCCCCAATTTAGTGAACATCTTTATTGTTGAACCTTCTGTTCAACACCATTCTCCATTCTGCTACTGATAAGAAACAAGCTGTAATACTGTACAAGACAAGATAGTAAGCAAAGCTGCTTCTTTGACTTCTGAATAGGAGGTGCTAGAGTATTTAAATTCAAAAATTATAGTCAACTACTTACATACTAAAAGAACATCAAACCCCAAACCCCTAATACCATTCTTGGTGAGTTATATTGTGCTGAGGTTGTAGGTACTGTATTCTTCTATGTTTCCCACAATCAATGGTCCGTCTTCCAAACATTCCACCAATAAATGGAAATCAGTCTTACTTGCTAATACTTCTCTTTAAGTCAGAATAATGCATTCCTGCTCATTGACTCTGCTTCTTCTGAGCATTTAATTTTGGTTCTTAAGTGCTGTTTGCATGTTCCTTAAAAATCCCTGATTCGTCAACTCATGGTAGAGCCTTCTCAGCTGAGTCTAAACTGCAGGAGCTAACTTATGTGCTTGCCTCAAAGGTGCTGCAAAACTGAGAGCTTGTGTGTCATGTGGGAAAGCAATGGCATGCCCCAGATTTGGATGGGAGCATTGGAGAGGAAATTCCATGTGGAAACACAGGAATTGTGAAGTAGACTTTGGCAATCAGCTTTTCTGAAACCTAAGAGAAGAGCAGATGCACTGAGGACAAAGGAACTCCTAAACCATCACAGTCAGAGTATTTGTAAGAAGCAATTGTTTGGGATTTTCAGAGACAGGGAAAAAAACTAAGGAGCAGCTGTCTCAAAAAACAGTCTTAAATCAAATGGCTACAGCTTTGAAGGGAACTGGCACTAAAGCCAGAGGTCCTAAATGTTTGGGATAAAATGGAGGTAGATCTATATAAATTACTGAAAAGGGGTAAAAACAAAAAATACAGTATGTCTGCCCATGCATCTTAAGAGGAATTGAAGTGCAAATGAATGAAAATTTGGGGGTTGTTTTCTTCTGGGAACAGCCTCCTTAGTCATGGTCAGAAAAACTTGTTGAAGAGGTGCTAAGGGTAGAAAATAATACAGTCGTAATGAAGCACTGTGGAAAAATACTGACTCTAATTGCTAAATTTGGCACAGATATATCTAGGAAGTTGATCCTACTGAATGTTTGCTATATTGGGGTATTGGTTACTTATTAGAGGTATATGTGTGTGCAGAATTATATTTTCTGTAGCTTTCTTTGGCCAACTTTACCATTAGAAATGGATAATTTGTAATATTCTAAGATGTTTTGCTCAGTGTAAGGTGACACTTTCCTTGCAGGATATCCAATCTAATCATACTGCCAACCAACAGGCATCTTATTAGTCTGGCTCCTCAGCTTTTAAAATGCCTCATAATTCTGTGAAATGTCTCTGGTGCTGAGATTCTATCAGACTGCATCTCAAAAACAGTGTATCCAGTAATGTATATCAATTTCAATAACCAGAAACTGTGAAAAGCATCCATCTTCAGTATGTAACAAGGATATGACCCATCTTTCTTTTTCCTCATTGAACATCTGATAAATTAATGCTACCTTTCTGTGCCAGCTCTACGCTCTCTACTGAAGAAGACCAAAATGAACTGTTCCTCTTCTGGTGCCTATGATTAGTGACAGCCTTTGATTCTCAATGATTCTTGACTTATTTGGCCTCTCCCTGTTGCATCTCATCAAACACAAGTGATCCTTTGGAAGTTAGGGAGCTGGAAAATGAGTGGCACACGGTGGTGTGCTACAGACAATAGCAGATCCCAAGTACTTGTGCTCACAATGGGAAGCAGATGATAAACTTTTCATGTGGGTGTTTATTGATATCACAGGTGGTTTGTAAGGAGAAAAAGTACAAATTTTTTTTTAATACTGGAAACCACACTTTCTTTGTTTAGTCCTAAAAGAGGTGATCACTCTAACAGCAGGGTGTATGCTCCTTGGTACAATAGCATGATAAATAAATTTGGAGGTTACTTTCCCACTGGAAATGACACTGGCTGTACTCAGCAGAGACGGGACAGTGGGTAACAGACAAAGTCAGTTCTCAGCATGAACTTTGTGACTCTCAAGCAGGCACCAGACTGGAAAAACTCTGCCTTTGTTGTGCTGAACATAAAGGACTTCACATTCTGGCTCTTTGACATTTCATTGGATATTGAGAGAGGAACAGTGCACACTTGGGAACACCCACCTGTAACAGAGTTGTAGATTTCAGCCTGGGCAGCAGTGACTAACCCAGAGCTGGAGGAACTGGGAGAGGAGGTAAATCCTTGTTTGGGAAGAGTAAGGATGGCTTCACTCATGGGAACCAATTGCTGCTTGCAGAGGGAGGCACAAGCTCCTCTCCAGCAAGGGTGCAAGAGCCATGTTTGCTTCCCAGCCTGATCCCAGGATGTTTCTCACATGCACAGACAAAGGCTCAGCACCAACAGGAATTACTGACAGCAGCCAGCAAGCCCTGTCAGCCCCTTGGTGTTTAAGGGTTTGGTCTTTAATCCCTGCAGTCTGAGGAAGCTTCAGACTTCTCCCTTGCTGCCCTGACACATGGCCACCTCTGCAAAAGGTGAGGTGCTGCTGTTCTCTCATCCAAGCTGATTGCCTCTGTGTTTTGTGTGGACCCCAAAAATCCCTTTAGAAAGCATTGGTGATAACTGCACAGTGCCTAGGGGCTCCATTGCTGCCTCTGAATGAGCAGGCATGGACAAGGAAAAAGCTCTGGTCTTCCATGCAGTTTTATGGCCAAAATGAAGTTTACCAATGGAGTTAGGAGACTGTGAGATTGACTGAATGGGTTTTGGGGGATCACAGTTTTGGATGATCTAACATCTCCTCATGCTCTTCTTCTACTGCTAATGTCCCTTACAGGAGCTGGCCATGCAATTATTCCCATTCCCCGATTGAGTTATAGCAATTAGTAATATCATTGCTGTAGGACAGAAGGTCCAGTGAAGAACTGAGACCTCTTATAATCAGGTTTTGTACAAATAAAGAGCAAGAAGTGACAATCTAGATATAACTCCTGGGAGCAGGAATAAATCTTTAAAAAAAGGTCTTTGGGGCTTTGAATCAATCCCTCAGGGAGAGAGAGCAGTTGAGGGAGAGCTTGCAAAAAAAAAAAAAAAAGATTTGTGAATTTGTGAACTTGAAAATGTCATGCATTTTTCTGTTGAAGCTATGCCTCATTGCTGTTGTTAATATGTCACTGTAACACCTGCTGGCCCTGATTAGGATTCCTCTGGGATGGTATAATCACAGAGCACAATGTGGCCACAAAGAAATTACAGCTCATGATCTGCAACATATAAAGGGGGAATAATAATACACTCAACCAGATTTATGCTGGGTTATCCATACATATGGCCTGTATGGATGCTTTTGTGTCTTCATTTAGTATTTTGATTAACTCTGTAAACACCAGTGCTCCCTCATAACTCTGAGCCTGGCCATTAGAAGTTGGCTGCTCTTGTGGTGTCATTGAAGAAGATCTCAAATAGGGATTTGAAATAGGAGAAAATAACAGCTTAGACTTAGGCTACTGTAAGCTGGGCTGGCTGAGGGGCAAATTTACATTTAGATTGAGCCTCTTCACATTTTCTCTAAGTAATTGTAAACTCTCCCATGCCTCAGCCCAAGAAAAGAATTTAGGCAGTCCTGCACTGCCAAAAACTGTCTTATGCTTTGTAAGATGTGTGATAGCTAATCTAAGTAGTCAGGCTTAGCATCTACTTTTCATAATTATTTGTGCAAATACAGCTCAGTTATCAAATGTCAGCATTAATCAGACAAAGGATATCAGCATTGCCAAAATAAACATGTTGTAAAAGTGTTGTGTCTGATTATTTGTATTATTCAACCAACACCCAGATGTCCTATTATGTTAAGAGCTACACAAGCATATAAGCAACCATTCCACCAGGAGGGAGTGCATGACTAATTTATGATAAGAGAAAACAATTGGACATTACAAGCAAATAAAAAGAAAGAGAGAGGAGAATTAGGGGCTCATGGTAGTCTGTGACTGTATTTTCCTCTAAGACCCAATAATGAGTTTTAAATAAAGGAAAAAAAATGTTTTGATATGAATAAATAAGTAATATAATACCAGTAATTCTTACCAGGCATTTGCCTAGCCCAGTGGAGATTTCTGTGGTATGTACTTAGCTTTCATATCAGGGACTTATCCACACCATGCCTGTTTACACCATCCTCCTAGGGGTCTCCAATAGGCATTGCACGACAGCAGAGGACAGAGGAACACAGCCAAAATCCTACAGCTGGCCTCATACCACACAAATCTGCCATCTGCACCCTGCCAGGCACATGCCCAGGGAGGGCTACAGGGGCTGCATTTCTTTGTTATTAAATGCCTTATACTGCCAGCACAGCATAAAGGGATCTAGATGTGACTGATCGTTCCTCTCCCTCTAACGTGTTCTGCTGCGGCACATTTCCAGTGCCACAGCCCCACTTTGTTTGAGCATTAATGTGAATAAATCACTTTATTAAGGTGCCTGGATGAACTGGTGCTGCCCAGGATAGAGAACATCACTGTATGTTGCAATGAGAAGGTGAGGTGCACAGAACACAAAGATACACAGAGTTTACAGAGGTATCTGCTCTCCAGTCTCCTTTCTGATCTGAGGTCACCCTGCCTCGTCATGGGCTTTTCATTACTCTCAGTCTCTGTTTGTCAAGGGCACCTCCTCAGAAGTCAGGATGAGTTTTAGTCCTCTTTGCCTGCAGGAGCTTGTGGTCGGTGATGCACAGTGATACAAAAGACATCTTAAAGGTAAAACATTTAGCAGTTGAAACAAAGTGTTTAGTGGGGGAGAAAAAGATAAGCAAGATAGAAAAAATAGATATTTATTAATGTATTTGCAATGTAAAATTTACAAGGTAACCAGAGGAAACCGGGCTCTGTCAGGCACTTAATTGTCTCAGATTAATTCTCCCAGACAATTCCCAGCCTTTTGTGAATGTGCTCCTTTTTTCACATCCCTAATTCTTTTCCCCTCCAGTGCAAAGAAGCCTGGCAGTGTCCCTCAGCTATTGTTTGTAGAAAAGTGGCTTATCTTGAGCCATACTTTTCCTTTCATTTTCCTTTTGAATTGAACCATTCTGTTCATGGGGCAAAGTCAAAACAGGCTACTCATAAATTATCACAGAGCAGTTCCTCTTTCATCACAGGCATAAACACTTTGCAAATCTAGTAGGTGAAGCTGGAATTCCCATCTATTCTTGGAATTTACAGCCAAAACCAAGTGAGAGGGGTGACATAATAGTGCAAAACAACCGTTCTGATATCTCCCATGTAGGGCAACATCTATAATATTTAGTGTTTCCATAATAATTACAATTTCTCATTATGAAATACAGCACTTGCCATCTCTTTCACTTTCTTTCACTCTCTTTCACATTCCCATAAAGGAGAATTCCTTGAACTGCTCAGCATTGTACTGACAAAAAATAAAATTAAAATTATAATTAGAAAAAAACCAACAACAACTAGGAGTACAACAGCTCTGTAGGGAACACTGATAATATGTGATGGCCTGATAGGAATGCAATGTCATTAAAATGTAACAGTAGTTTGTATTTTATAAACCATTTTTCTAGATCAACTGAGCCACTTCATATTGCTTCTATACACTGATTGTCCCACCCAAACAAGTAAATTACTACAGCTTTACACCGAGGGAGAATAAGGGGACTGACACCTGCGAGTGGGTTTGTTATGTTTGACTCTCCCCAAAGTGTTTTCTGTATTTTTTAAAGGACTTGGCCCCACGAAGTGCTGCCGGTGGCTGTAGCAGATGGACATACCGGCAGCAGCCAGTGCCATCTTTGCCACAACAGGTACTTTGCCGTGTGACCTGGAAGGCACATTTGGATGCCGGAACACAGGCGTCTGGCAGCGAGGCCAATGGGTGGAAAATAAAGAGCGCTAACAGAAGTGGAATTTTCAAGAGATTAAAAAAAATAAACCACCCAACACAGCATGGCATCACCGCTGGGTGCCCCGGAGCGGAGCTTTCATCGCCTGCCCACTCGCGGAAGGACCACACCGCCCTGTCGAGCGGGCCTGGCCTCCTCCTCCCCCTCCGCTGCCGCCCCAAGCCCCGGCTTTCTCCCTGGCCCCTGCCCCGCCGACATCCCGCCCATCACCGCTCTCCCGGCTGGCGCTGCCCGGGGCGCTGTCGTGGAGCTGCTCCCAATTCCTGAACACCTGTAAATACAGCTCTGATTTGAATGATTTTTTTTTTCACCTCTGCAGCTTTACAAAGTAAGAACCACCTGTTGCATACTCATGCGGCAGCGCTATTCCTCAGGATAAATCAGTGTTCCCCTCGTTTACCGGGAGAAAGGAGCCGGGGATGCTCGAGCGGTCCTGTCTTTTTCCCGGACAACGGAGCCTGGCCCCGGCCCCGGCCTGGCACTGCAGGAAGCAGCTGCCCGGTCTCTCTTTGGCCACCCGCCCCGACGTGCCCGCGGCCCTCAGGCTCCAGCAGACCTTGGGGCTTTTGCCTTTAGGGATAATGCCCTGAGCCCAGATGAGAGGAGAGGGGGACCTGGAGGGTCGCAGGGTGCTGCCATGCCCCCCAAAACGTCCGGCACTGTTCTCCCCACAGCGCGCTGCAGTCCCTGACATCCAGACGTGGATGATCTGCGCCTCCCAAGGACTTCAGAAGCTAAGCACGCATTTGCTTTCGTCTGACAGATAAGGCAGGCACCGCGGCTCCTCCAAGGTCCGCTGTGTCCCAGCGGAAGAATCGGAAACATCCCGGCTGCTGCTGCTCTTCTCTCCCCATTAAGGCTGTGCCTCTTTCCCACGCCTGAGCCTCTCCTCCCTTTCATTTACTCTCCGGGTGCTTTGCAAATGTAAGGGCTGCAGTTTCCTATCCCCGCACTCCAAAAGGACGGGTCCGTGCCTTTTGTAGTTCAGCCAGAGCCAGGAAGTTGCCGATATCCTCGGATACTCGGCTCTGCCTCTAGGTGAACCTGTATCTGCCTTGAGCAGGGAGATAATGCGGTGGCTGTTGTTTTGCTGCTGCCGGTCCCTGGAGAGACCGTTTCCATGAAGTCTTAGCTCGGGGGAAAAAACCCCAAAACAACCAAAACGGGGAACACTATATAGCTCATGACTGGGAAATCAAAATTTCTCCGCAAATGAGGCTTTCTGATAGGAAGAGGCTGGCAGAGGCGTCCCTATAATAAAGCGTGCGAGGAAAGTAGTTTGCCGGGCGGGAGGAGAGCTGCCTGGCTGGCTGTCAGAGGGGGCGGATCCTGCGCACGGGCGGGCAGCGCCGAGCCGGAGCGGCCCCGGCAGCCGCGGGGCTATTTCAGGAGCCGGGCGGAGGCGGCGGCTGGAGCCGGGGCAGTGATGGGGTTAGCGGCGCCGGTGGGCTGAGCGGGGGGCTTGCAAAAGGAGGCGAAGGCGGCCGGGAAAACACGCCTTTGCCTCGGATTGAGGGAGAAAGGATAGGTTTTTTGGGCTGCATCACAACTTGAGCAGCATCAAGCTGAGCTAGGCGGAGAGGGGAGCGGGAGGGGAAGAAGAAGGAGGAGAAGAAGGAGGAGGAGGAGGAGGAGGAGACGGCTGCCACCGGGGGATTTGGGCTCGATTTATTGAAACAAATCAGTGCTCGGGAGAGAGCGGCGAGGAGGAGGAGGAGGAGAAGGTGGGGGTGGGGGGGCAGGAAGAGGGGGATCGAGAAAGAAAAGTGTGAGGGCTGTGGCTGGGAGAAACAGAAGTGATGAGAGAGCGAGCAGGGAGGCTGGAGGAGGCTGCCCGTCCTGTCGCCGCGCCCCGCGGGGATCGCCGCTCCTGCCGCCGCCGGGCGCCCCCGCGGCCGCCGCTGCCGCCCCGCCGCCCCCGGCCCGCGCCATGGAGGCGCTGAACGGCCCCGCACCGGGGCCCGGCGACGCGCTGCGGCCGCCGCCGCCTTCGCCCGGCCACCACCACCCGCACGCCGAGAAGAAGCGGCCGCACCGCGCCCCGTCGCCCGCCAGACCCCTCCTCAAGGACCTGCACGCCCGCGCCGCCGCCAAGCCGCCGCCCGCGCCCCCCAAGTCCCCCGGCCTCCCCGCCCGGGCGCCCTCGTCGCCGCACCCGGGCGTGCACCAGCCCTCCGCGGGGCTGCTGGCGGCGCCGGGCCGCCTCTCCCGCCGCCCCGCCGCCCCGGGGGGCAAGGCGGCCGCCGCCGCCGTCACCGCCGTCGGCAGGGCGGGCGCCAAGGCCGCCCCCTGCGCCAAGCGGGCAGCCCGCGGTCCGGAGCCGGGGCCCGGCGGCCGGGGCGCGGGGCGGCAGCCCGGCGGGGAGGCGGCCCCGCCGCCCGGCAAGGGCAGGAAGGCGAAGCGGGGAGCCGCGGCGGGCAGCGGCCATGCGGCGGCGGCGCTGGCCCGCGTCGGCCACACGGACAGCAGCTCCGACCTCTCCGACTGCCCCTCCGAGCCGCTCTCCGACGAGCAGCGCCTGGCCCCGGCCGCCAGCAGCGACGCCGAGTCCGGCACCGGCTCCAGCGACCGGGAGCGGGAGCAGCCCGCCGCTCATCCCGCCGCTCATCCCGCCGCCGAGCAGCCCCGCGCCGGCCCCGGCCCCGGGCGCGGAGCTCCGGCGGCCCTCGGCTCCCGCGGGGATGCGCTACCTGCGGCCACGGGCGGGGGGAGAGCCCCGAGCTGCGGGGAGCCGCCGCCGGCAGCCCCGGAGGAGCTGCAGCGGGAGGTGGAGGAGCTGCGCTCGGAGAACGAGTACCTCAAGGTGAGCATCGCCCGCGGCGGGGACGGGAAGGGAAGGGCAGGGCAGGAGGCGGCAGCGGTAGAAACGCGGCCCCCTCCTGCCCGTGAATGCGGGGATCGCGCTTGGAAGGGGGGGAAAAATATTCGCGCTGCCTGGAGTCACCTCGCATGGGACCCCGGCCCCCGCTGGACCAAATGCCGAATTTTACCCGCAGGAGAGAAATAGGGGCAGGGAGAACCAGCCGGGCGCCTCGGCCCCCTCCTCCCCCGCCTCCCCGAAGCGGGACCGCTGCGCGGCTTAAGGACAGTTAAGGGACTTAAGCGAATATCGCGGCTCCCTGCAAAGCCCGATTTGTGGGCGCTGGATGAACGTCAGTCCGATGCAACATGTACCGTGGCAATGTTGCATTTGGTTGACGTGGTGGTAGCTCAGCAAACCCCGACTCTTTCTAAAGCACCGCAAACATTCTACTGGTTAGCAGAACTTTGCTTTCCAGGAACTGTTTTCCTCAGTATCACCCTTTAGGAAAAGCCAAAGGAACAGGTTCCCTCATTTGATGTGGAAAGGATGACAACATTATGTGCTCTGATTATTGTGTTACTTTATCACTGGAAAGTGAAGCCACTCGCTGTGAAGTACTAATAGAACAACAAGAGCAGCAAGAAAAAAGTATCATTGCATCCTTGTACAGGTAGAAAAGTATATCAGTAGGAATCCATCCTTGGAGAAACAGGAAAGCTAAATTCAGGCGAGCTCTGAGCTGGGTTGACCTGTGGGAACCTTTAGTTGGACTTGTACTTACAATCTGATCTTTTGGCACAGCAAAGAAGCTGCATCCATAAAGATCTATAAATAAGATAAACTGAGATAATCCTGTAACCACAGCCACTGTTTGACTCTGCCTCTGGTGAAAACAATCTTTGTTCCCTGATATTTGGAACTCCCCGTTGTCAAGCAAAATAACCATGGAAATCCATGTAAATCTAGGATTCTTACTCAAATAAGAACTACAGTTTTGTGTATAACCTTGGGAAACAATAGTGATAAAGATACAGGCTAGGCTCGTTAATGGGTTTTGGCTAAGGTACACGAAACAATATTCAGCATAGCAAAAGGGTAACAGCAGGGGTGCTGCAAGGTTCTTTGCCAGGTCTGGTGCTGCTTAGTGAACTGGAAAAAGGAATGAGCAATGATACAGCAAAATTTTCAGATGACATTAAGTTTTTCTAGCTTAAGTCAAGTCCAGATCAGACAGAACTTAATTATAAAGTTAACTCCTGAGGAACGTGTGAAAAATGAAGGCAGAGGATGGTAGATAAATCTTAATATTCAAAATCTTAAGTTCTTGGAGGGAATAAGTATGCACTTTTCTGTTTAAATATATTGTGTTAACTCAGGAGTTTCATGAGAGAAGGAGAAATGAAAATCTGCAAAAATTGTTGGATTACAGCGGGAACTGAACAGAGACTAAGAAAGTCTGGCAATATTTTATGGAACTGTAGCTGTTACACAGGTCAGTGAGTGTCCTGTGGCACTGCTGGTCATCTAGAAATACTGTGGACACTGCTGGTCATCTAGAAAAGGATAGTACAAAACCAGACCAATAAAAATTATTGGCTTGTAGCGAAGCTTTTATAGCACTCATTGGATGGGAAACTCAAGTGTGGTAGGGAAATGTAATAGTCTATAAAAAGATGAGCAGCACAGAGAACCTTTATCAAAAGCTTCTGTTTTATTTGACAGCCTAGAAGCAAAAGGAGATGTAGTGAAATCAGAATTGATAATGGGAATCACTTAAGGAGTAGCTAACTGGCACTGCCATTAGAAGTCATGAAGTCCAAAAGCATCTCTTTGCATTTCAGGATTTGAACAAGTATATGAGTATTATATACTTAAACCCATTACAAAGTGTGTGTCAAGCTCTCTTTCTTTATACTGAAAGTGATTTTTAACTATGGGAAATTGAGGGGGGGAAAGTGTGTTTGAATTGTCTAGGACAGATCCTTGTTAGTGTGTCCCACCTGAGGAGCCCTGTGATCATGGGACCTAGTTTACAAGGGCAAGTCTTAGGTGAAGAACTTTATTCTGCTTAATTCCAAAATTTTCACCCTGTGCAACAATGTCTTCAGATCTTTCACCTTGATGTCTTCATCATCTACAGCAGTTGTTTCCTCTTTTTCCACTTTTTTTGATTCAGATTGTGGCTTCATCATGTTAAAAGTATTTCTGAGTCTGGCAGGATAATACAGACTGGTTTCTTTGGTGGGCATGTCCTGGTGCAGCCCAGTGATGCAAAAATTGTCAGGAGAATTCCCAAACCTCATTCGCCTTTCCTAGAAAAACCTGTAAAAAAGTCTGCAAATTAAAACCACATCACTGTCTGAGTTGTTTACTTGTGGGTTTGTTCCATGTGTTTTTTACAATGCAGTTCTCTTGGTTGGCATTGGAGTGAGCTGTGTTTCTCCAGAGGGGGCTAAGGGATAACAGGGATGCTGTCAACTGTAAATAGACAAATGATTAGATAAATCCCAGAAGAAACTGTTAATTTCCTGAGCATGGCCACAAGCCAAATTTTGTGGTTTTCACTCCTCCTTATCCCTCCCTGCAGCTGGAGTGCAGCCCTAAGTGCACATAATAAAGTCTTTTTCAGCGAATTTTATCTTTCACATAGGAAGGTCTTTCATGTATCTTTCATGTGTCTGTAACAGGTTATAGAAGATACACACACACACACACACACACACAGACTTAGTGCTAAAGATTACTAGAGATTTAAGTGCTATCAGAAAGAAAAATCCAAAACAAACCCAATAATTTGTTTTTGTTTCTACACACTAAGTACTAGAAAGTCTCCCCAAATGCAGAGCAAGCTGCTGCTTCTGCAAACATCTCAGACTTATACCATGAGCCAGATTTTAACTTGGTGTTAAGTTTCCACCTTATGTATTTCCAGGGCTTTACCCTAGATAAGAATTTGGCTCTAGCCATAGCTAACTAGCTGCAAAGCTAAGCCTGTAGGTGAAGTGCATGCGGAGACGTGTTTACATTGAGAAGCCTCTCTTCTACTACCTCTGTGAAGTCTCATCATTGATTTCAGTTTCATGTATTCCTTGCGTGACCTTATTTCAGCTACCTGTGGGGGAAGACTGTAATACTACAGAAGCATTTTAAAATATATCACTTGGCTGTTGATGTCTAAAAAGAGAAATTTTGTCATGGTGCCTGACTCTGCAGGACCAGGAGATCCTTGGTAACTGCTGGTAGTAAATAAAGTTTTAGTTATTGCTCATCAGTCCTGTTAGTAGCAAAACACTGCCCACACAAGTGGTTGATTTTCAAGTTTGCTTTAAATTGTCCAGCACATAGAGAAGTGACATTCACCATGCAAGTCCTTGGGAAACTTGGAAAGAAACCCTTTGTGATGTAGAGCCCTCTGAAGGGTGAAGAATCTTAAGGAAGGGGCCCAAATTTTAGCAATTAGAGATGTTTTTTATTTGTCTCACCCCAACTTTAGTTAATACTGTGTTAATTAAATAAATGTGCTAGCAGAAAGAGCAGCGGTGTTTTAGTCACAACACACACCCCTTTTCTCTTTGCACCCTTCGTGGCCCTAATGTGAAAGCCGCCTCCTACACGAGGCGTGACACTTCCTACAGCCCTTAAAATAAAACTGGTGCTTGCTGTGCTTTTCTTTACCTGCCCTTCTCTTTGTGCCTGTGTTGTACAAGTTCAATATGCTGGAAATGCTGCTGCAGTGTGGATTAGCACAGACAATATACTATCTTGGATTTATTAGATAACTGTCTTTTTTGTCTTGCTTTGTCTTTTTTTCTTTCTGGATTCATTTGTAACTATGACATATTCTGGATATAAATTGACTAAGGGACCACTGCAGGCCCTGTATTCCACTCTGATGCATCTAAACTATGTTCATTTTTGTTTAAAATCACAAGGTGTGTCATATGAGGTTACACTGTGTTTCTTTACTCACTTGAAACCGTAGCTCTTTGAGTTGCAGCCTTGCGCTGAACTCTGCGGGAGTAATTCCACCACTTCTTTTATTAAACTGCAGGGATTTGTGGATGTCAAAGGGTTTTGCAGAGCAAAAAATGATGCACAGTGACGGCACCAGTTTTTTTCCCGTTTAGTGAGGGTTGCCGGGGTTAGCAGGATAAAGCTCATCGCACATCCCTGCTCGACATGCTGCTGTTCCCACCTGGAGAGTGGCGGCTCCTGGGGGAATGGAAGTTGACAGCCCTGCCCGGGGCACAGGCCCCAGGTGGCTGGGCTCAGCCGGAGGGACGGTCAGCTGCCGAGGAGGATGTCACTCTGGGGGAGAATGGCGAGGCCATGTGCCTCGCTAGCTCCAGCTGAGTCCTGGCAGCCCCCACCCTGCCTGGAGGGCGTGAGCTGTGCGATGCACCGGGTCAAGAAATGCTATCGATGGTGCCATTGATGAGCGCTCCAACAGCTTCAGCAGCCCCAGTCAAGGATATGTGTCGAAACAATGCTGTAGCTGATGTTCGAATGAAGCAGAAAAGCTGCCAGATGCTGCTCTCAGATCCTGCAAAGTTAAACCAGCCCTCAAGTCAACAGGTGTTCACGGTGCTATGACTTTTCAGTTCACATCTTGGTTTTGTGCACAAGCTTCAGACCACGTTGGATTGGTGCATGGCTTGTAAAGTAGTCTGATTTGAGAGCTAAATAATAACATCAGGGGCCCAGGGACTTGGGGTTCATTAACATATTTTGCAAGAGGCAAAAATAATGGTTGTTGCTTTCTTCCCAATCAAAGCCTTTCAGAACATATTTATCCCTGCTGCAGTTCTGCTGTGAAGTGCTGTGGGGGATGTGTATATTCCTTAGCAGCAGCAGAAGCAGCATCTCCTACATATAGACGGTTTGAGATATTTAAAACATGAAAACAGAGATTATGTAAAATCACAGTTCATGAATCTTAGATTTGTCAAGGATTTTCTAGAAGCTCTAGATTCATCAGTGCAATAGCAGCTACCCCCTGTAATTGCCACTCTTCCTCCCTTCCCCACTCTCCCCTCATTTGATATAATTTATGTTAAATAGTATTCTGTTTAGAAAATGGTACTGACAAAATCTATAAAATGACTTTTGGGTAAATTAATAGACATATCTTTTACATAGACAATTGAATTTCCTGATTCATTTACGTTTTCTTCAATACTATACAATTTATTGATTTTGTGTGTTTTTGTCTTCCTAGTTTGCAGGTATTTTCAACTTAATATATCACTTCTGCATACTGATGTGTTTTAACTCACTGGAACCTAAAGACTTTGCCAGTGTGTATAACTATATTCACAGAGTAATGAATTCAGTATTCATGTGCCTTTTATGCTGGCTTTTTGCATGTAATTTCTCCCTAATAATAATTTCCAAGTTTTCTTTGACTCATGATTGCGTTCCACTATTTAGTGGCTCTGGGATAAGAGCTTTTTTATTTTAGGCAGTAATTCCTCTCAGTGAAGGTAGATCAGCAGGCTGACCTAAATGCAAGTGGTGAAGATGACCCTTCCTCTGTACTTATATGCAGTTTAGTGGTCTTGCTTTGGACTGCATTTAGTCTTGAACAAAACATCCCCATCATGCATATGTTTTAAAGCTGTGCAGAGGACTCAGGTAATGGAGTGCATTTGAGGCATGCTTGGAGTGCCTCTTGATGCACCTACAGAGTGTAGGTCTCTGTTTTATTTCGAAAGGAATCCGTTTCTTGCATGCTCTGTGGACAGAATGAGTGTGCAGTTGGTGGAGATTATCAGAAAATTCATTTTCAAACCTTGTTACAGATCATAACCAGACTGGCTGGGTGGACAGAGCCCATAAGTTATGCAAGCATTCCTGGTCATTTCAGTGGGAATGACTCAGATGAGTATGGGTTACTCAGTGTAATAGCTGCATGGCCTGACCTTTTCTCTCTCTTTCTCTCTCTCTGTCTTTTTTTGTTTTTAAGAATCATAAACAAGGCATATTCCTATAATTTGTTCTTAATTATACTTCATTGTAATTAAATCAATAATAAACAAACATGACATCAGTAAAGGTATTAATGAGATAATGGCTTCTCTTCTGACAGGCAAGTGTTTAATTTGCACAGTACAGACAGAAAATGACCTATCAGTATGTATTTGGGCTACACAGTGTGGAAGTTGCACACAAGGCTTTCCCCTTTTCAGCCAGTTCACGTTGGCTTGGCACACTGACAGGCAAACGAGGAATCCTGGTTCTGTTGCTTTTGCACTGCAGTCCTGGGGACTCCTGCAAATACAGAAGCTGTTTGCATTGTTTGCATGTGGCCCTGAGTCCATACAGCCACCCTGTGACCCTCAGATGGGTGGTTCCTATGAGACCCCAAAGAGCTGGCCTTTAGGAACTCATTTGGGCCAAGAGAAACCATGAGCTGAAAGGCTCAGGATCTGGTACAACTTGGATTTCTACAGCAAATTTGGAAAGAGCTGCCAGTTAGAAAACAGACTTCCATTCATTTTTTTCTGATGACCAGAGTGACATAGGGAAAGAAAAGCAGTTTAGCTTTTCCTAAACAATATTCCTTCTTGCAGGACTCTCTGCCGCGTGCTGTTCTTACGGAAAGTAATAGCATAATTACCATTAAATTAAAAGGGATCGAGAGGAGGCTTTCATCCCCTTCAGGAATGCAGAGCAAAGTGAAGCTTCTGATGCAAGCACTTAACCTCCCAATTTCAATTGCCACTTTGGAGTGCTGGAGCAGGTCCTCCCTGTTTAAGGAAGAGAGCAGCTCTCCATTTGTAGGTGAACAAAGAGGGATGGCTGCTTTCTTGCCTGTTTGTTTTAATTACTTTTAAGTGCCTATTCTGATCTCTTTCTTCAATTTTACAATATTAAAGTCTAGAGTATGAAGCTCAATACTTCCTGAGAGAAAGAGCTTTAATTCTAACTCAAAATAATAGGAGTAGTAAGAACAATAGATTTTAATAAAGTCAAGGGTTTGGCTTATCTGTTATTTTCATCTGCCTTGCAGCCAGAGCATCCCTTTTTTGCAAACCACCACGCTGAGAAGTTTGGCTTTGCTGCATTTACCTTTGAGTTCACAAATGATTGACATGTTTTCCTTCAAAGCAGTAGTTTGCCAGTTAAGTAAGTAGGACCATCATAGTTTCAGTTGTAATTTCCCCTTCCATGAGTCTTTAACTTAGCTTCCTTCATTTTCTGTGCATGGATCACTTTAGAGGAGGAATTAAAGCTGTTCTGATTTTCCAGGTGCAATTGTAACAGTTCTGACTTAGTATCTGTTACCATACAGCTTCAGTGTCCACAGCAGAATCACAAACACTTGCCAAGGAGAATAAACTGTTAAGAAATAAAAGCATCTACATCCTTGTCACTGGCCTTGTGGCCTGTATTGAAAGCAATATTGTGTCTTTATTGTAACTAAAGTTAAACTTTTATGGTTTAGTAAAAGGTTATCCCAGTATCTATAATTGTGTGCTGACTGACATACAAAATCTGAGCCAGATTTTCCAGAGATGACATGTTCCTCTCTTTATATTTATTATATAAAAATAGGACTTCATATTGCTATTCAAAAAGATTTAATCTGTCTGATTTAATCTGGTGCTTTTCCTCTCTGGGCTGGACAGACTACATAGGTTCAAGCCCCAAGCACTGCAGCAATACAGCAGAATATGGGCTGATGCTGCCTGCAGCCTGTACAGTGAAGTTTCTGCTCCTTATACAGTCAAAACTGTTTGTGGCCTCATGTTGCCTTGTTTTAAGGCTCATCCAAAGGGTGCTGTATCTCTAAATACAAGAAGTCAGGATACAGTTTGATTTCCATGTGAAAATTTTGGAAGTAGAAAAGAAATTAATTGTGGAAAAGAAACTGTGTCAGTCAAAAAATATCAGAGAGGAGAACTGTGTGAGATTTTAAAGTACAGCCTCCTTCATTGTATTCTAAATTTTAATTTATCTGCAAAATTACACTAGAGAGAAACAAACCTTGTATTTATAACCATAGCCAGTGGCAAGCATAGTGAAAAAAAAAGAAAAAAAAGAAAAAAACAAAAAGAAAAAAAAACCCCAAAACAGAAATACAACCAAACAACCAAGCAAGCAAAATAAAACCCCACAACACTGCCTTGCAAAGTCATAGTTGTGCTGATAAAAGAGATTGAGAAAACTTTGGTTTACCAGCAGATTAAAGACGGTCCTATCTCCTAAAACATAACTCATGCCAATGCTTGCAACTCTTTGAGGAACTTCTTTGTTGTGAGGAAAGACATTGGATTGAAGTCCCCACCAGAGACAGAGTGACTTTTACAGCTGGGAGAACTCCCATGCCCACAGATGGGATTTGGAAATATTCAGTTTCAATAGGATAAGTGTTTCAGGGATTGGGTTGTTTAAAATTATGTGAAGTTCACTTTCCAAATTTGGTTGCAATAAATGCTTTGAAATCAAATATTGTTTATTATTTGTCTTTAGAAACCAATGAAATTTACTACCAACAAAACTTGATAAAGATTAGAAGGAAGTTTAAGAGATGAGCAATGACATTATAATTGCAGGCTACTTTATACATGAAAGCCATTGCTTAGTTCTTAAATGTAAACAGCAGATTATAAACCAGATCCCATTAATTTGTTGATGACAGTTGTTTTTCTTTATTGTGGATTTGTGTTTCAAAATTTTAATTTAAAACCTAATTACTAATCTAATATTAGCATTCTGAAGATGACATTAAAATGTTAATTGAACTTAAATGTAGTTGAGGTGAATTCAACACCTGAGTCTGCAGACAATCCTTAAGAAATAACTCTGGTCCTGTTCATTCCATAGGGCTGTGTTAGCTTTGACTGGTAAAGACTCTACTTTTGGTATGAGTACCTTAGCCAAAATACCTCAATAATAAGCTGATAATGCACAAGTGTACTCCTTTTCTTAGGTTCAAAAGCCACTGCTACTCTCTAATCAGTTTCTGAAACCTTGACATTTTCTTCTGGATCTCCTATCTTCACTGGGTAAACTTTCACTTTACCTCTTGAAAGTGTCTATAAATGTGAAGCAGAGTGATAAGTGTGTACACAGAAAAGAAAAGCAGGTCTCATTCCCAATCCAATCAAGCATGCATTGCTATGTTTTTCTTTTTAAAAATATACATCATTTATCAAAACTTCACCAGTGTGTTGGCTGTTAACTGGCCAGAGTATTTGGCTGTGTCCTGAGGAGGAGTAGATAGAGCCTGGATCCTAAATTGTTTTGAAATAAGTTCTGCTGGGTTTGGTCTGCAGAGCTCATTTGCTTCATTGAAGTCAGATGTTTGTGCTTAATTAATGTATTTGGAACTTGTGAGGATGTTATTGCTGCAAGGGTAACCTCAATGACTGTGCTTACACTACTCCTTTTCAGACAGTGTATAGTGTGAGCACGATCCAGCTCACTGGGGAGTAACCCTGAGTTTATCCATCCACACAAATATCCTGATCCTGCCCCTGTCCCAGAGAGACTGTGGGACTGGATGCTCCTGCAGCAGAAACCTGAACATATTGAAGATGTACAGTTTCTTAGTGGGCTTGTGAGAAAACTCCTCTGTCCTTTCAGAGCATCCCGGGAAAACGGTGTAGGGTCCTGAGTGGGCTGTGCTGGTGGAGCAAAGCCTCACTGGTGAGCCCAGAGCTGTAATTTTGGAAATAACAGGCCTTGTGTGTACCCAAAATTTATGCTGGCTCAACTTAAATTTAATTGAAATTAAATCATGGCTGTTTAAATACTGGAGTATTTATACATGGATGGGATTTTGGTAAGAATAACACTGTAATTCTAACATAACTGACAAGGCTAAAGAACCCATCAACCCATCTTCCTTTGGTCAGGACTGTGCTCAGGGACAAGATCTGCCCTGCATTTGTTATCCAAGCTCCAATGAAGCAAGAATAATGTGTCAGTCTGGTTATGCCATGGGAAGGGGGAATGGTTGAGAGGAGAGTATGGGCACATGTGTTCTTGCAGGGACTGGACAGGGATGGTTCAGCCAGGGGCAGGGAGGCTTTGTCAAGGGTACTGACATCATAGCAGTGCCCTCTCCACCTGAGACAAGTGTGAAATATTCTCTGGCCACCTTTGGAATTTCAAGTGTAAAATAATCTCCAGCCATCCCTGGTATTTCAAGAGTGATTTACAGATCTGAAGTGGGGTCACAGTGCAGCCAGCCCCAGTACAAGTTCTCCTGGAATCTTCTTTAAGCAAAATTTTCCACAGAAAATCTGGTTTTTATAATATCAAATACAATTTTATGGAAACAAATTAAAAAATAATTAGTTAATTTCAAATATTCTCTTCCTCCCTCTTTTTCTTGATTTCTGCTCCCCCAACTTTGTTCAGTTTGAAGAATCCATTTTTTTCTCTCATGCAGTAGTTTAATACTTTGTACCTCTCTGCCTGGAGGACCTTTACAACAGTTCTAGCTTTGGAGCTTCAGTCACGCAGGCATTAAACAAATGGCAATGGTAGAGCTTATCCTGTTCAGCTGTAAATCTTTAATCTGACTTTAGAGAGCAAGTGCTACACGTGGTACAACGTGGAACTGGGACAGTTCATGATGCCCAGAAAAGAGTGAGCAGGTTATTCCCATGGGCACATGGGAATACATGGGAAAACATTGTTTGGTTCCTGTGGTCCTGTTATAGAGATGTGTGTGCACACAACAAAACCCCACCTTCTCCTGCACACAATCCACGTGTCATAAGCTAGTGCACAGTGTTGAGCTCAGATGGGACAGCATTTCCATATGGAGCATTTCAGTATTTCATGTCAGGGACTTTTTTTTTCCTAAAAAATTCATTTTTAGGAGGTATTGGTTGTTAAAAAGGCACACCACACAGAGATGTTGAGATGCTTGGTTAAGTAGGTTTACTGTAGTCTAAGTAAAGCAAGGGATCGGTTTAAATGGTGGTAAAGTATTGTGCAGTTTTAATTTTAACTTCAGATGGTAAAATGAAGGTTACCAGTTTCAGGAGACATGAGCATCTGGTTTGTTTTTAATTGTCAAAGCAGTTGAAAGAAATATGACAAATATTCATTAATTTAGTTCAGCATAATTACTCAGTGTTGGGTTAAAACTTCTGTTCCTGTGGCTTCTGGAGCTGCGTGTTGCAATCTGCATAATTTCATTAATGTGGTATCCTAGCAAGCATGTTTCCTATTTTGCTCCCATGGGTGAGATTTAGAGGTATGATGGAGCACTGTTTTGACTTCTCACAGGATGAGCTGGATGAACTTCGGGCTGAGATGGAAGAAATGCGTGACAGCTACTTAGAGGAAGATGTTTACCAGCTGCAGGAGCTCCGGCGAGAGCTGGACCGGGCAAACAAGAATTGCCGCATTCTGCAATATCGTCTCAGGAAAGCAGAACAGAAAAGCTTGAAAGTTGCACAAACAGGCCATGTGGATGGAGAGCTCATTAGGAGCCTGGAACAAGATTTAAAGGTTGGTTGAGAGATTCATATTCACAGCAAAAGAGAGCAGACTGTGATGTGGCTGTCTGCAATGGAAGTGAGGGTTACACATGAAACAAGCAGTAGTTCTCCAAACGTCACAACCAATTTCCTTCTGCTGTGGTGGAGAGCAAGTATTCAGCTCATCGCCATAAAAAGATGTGTCAGTGAGTAAAAAAACATGTGTTCAGATTCAAAATGAAAGAAATACAGTCAGGTTACATTTCTACATTTGAAAGATTTAAAGGGTCTTGATTTACTGGTTTTACTGAAAACCTTAGCTTTGCAATACTGTGTAAACAAAACCTGATATGCTTTTTCCAGTTCATGCTGTTTCCTTCCTTTTCACTTCTTGCTTATGCAAAGTAACTGGAAAAAATAGTCTAAGTTGCATTTCTTGGTGTCTAGTGAGTTACTTGTAACAGGAACAGAGTGTTATAATATTTTTGCAGGGCAGATAGAGAATCAAAATGCTCATTCCCTACAAACACAAATACCTGTCAAAATTATATTCATACTGAAAAAGTTTTTGTATCTTTCAGAAATGCTTCCATCAAGACCAAGTAAAGCTTTGTGTAGACATGATGTTTATCTAGCTTTACTCATCTTTCTTGATATTGCTATCTTGCAGCTGTCTTTAAAATATCTTCTGTAGAGAGGACTGCTTGCAACTAGAATTATTAAGAATATTGTACTTATAAGCGCAAAACATAAAACCTTCTGAAACCAGAATGATTTGTTGTCAGCAGTGGAAATGAGAGTAACATATCAAGTCATCAAACCTTTTAAAATGTCAGATCTCATTTTTTCTTTTATGATGGAAACCAAATTATAACCTTATAACAATAGCAATGATACATTACTCAGTAAAAATTTTGTACCTAGATTTCAATGAAAGAGATATTGAGTGTTTTTATTACTGACTTCTTGTAATTCCATAATTCCTTGTGTTGTATGATGTATCACCTTTATAAATGTTTTTGGAGTAAATATCTATTCTTTTTAGGCTGGACTCAGAAAACCTAAGCTAGCATATATTTCTGTGCTTTCATATCACTCTTGCCTAGTTGTGATTGCTGCTAGAGCAGCCAGTTTGTGTGGCTGTGACTGCTGCTCACACTGCTTTGATGGATGGCCCGTCAGCTTTACAGCAAAATTCCTTGTCTTTGGCTTTATCTGTGTGATGTGCTGGGACTTTGATGGGCGGCTTTGGTGCCTGCTTGTTTCCTCCTGCTGTTCATGACACTGCCTTAGCATAATGTGGAGAGGGAGCTGGAGATGGGTAATCAAATATATTTTAATTCTGGATTCCTTTATTAGCTATGAATATTCATTTTGGCACTTGGAAGGCTTGGAGTGTTCCATCAACAGTGTCATAATTGAATTAAAAATCTCTTGGCTGTCTAGGGCTGTCATGTGCTTCTTACTGTAAGAGACATACCATAGCTGTTGCTCCTCATGGATGATCTTCATGCATTTGTGCTCTTTTGACCAGGTAGCCAAAGATGTTTCTGTCAGACTGCACCATGAGCTGGAGAGTGTGGAGGAGAAACGAGTTAAAGCAGAAGATGAAAATGAAGTCCTTCGGCAGCAAATCATTGAGGTGGAAGTATCCAAGCAGACGCTGCAAAATGAGCTGGACAAGTTAAAAGAGGTAAGCAATTGTCAGAAAAACCATGCAGAGCATTGGGTTAGAATGGAAATTTGGCACAGAGATGTCTTAGACTAATTCTTACAAGAAGTGCTTGCTGATATTGCTTGTACAATTGCCCTAAAGGTCTCCTTTGTTATATGTCCCAGATACATCATTGGTAATTTAGAATCAGTAGAGATGTAGATGAGTGATGCTCCACTTCTTGTCTGGGGCTTCTCACAGGGCTTCTGTCCCATTTTAAGCTATCTCCTCAAGAACTCTCTTCCTGCTGGAGCAAAACTCTTTCTGATTTGACTCCAGCTAGCTCTGGCTGTTCTTTACACAGACTGGGACTTCCACCTACTTGAAAGTCAAATGAACTGTGCATGACTTGTCTCTGAGAGCAGGGCTCAGATAGGCAAGCCGCTGTTCTGGCTGGTACTCCTCAGTGATGGTGGTGGTGGAGCCATCAGCATGAGCTGGGCAGCCAGAATGTGGTCTGTAATGTATAAATAACATTGCACTTCAGGCACAGAAATGCTGTCTCTTGAGAAAAGGGATCATTTCAACTGGTGCTGACACACAATCACACTGGGTGAAGTGATGATCCTTGGAAGCAAGTGAGCTGAGGAGCAGGGGACTGTAAAGGGAAGCCAAATACTAAGCACAGCTCCTTGCTGGAGCCTACATCCCAATCTATAGTGGTATTTCTGTTCCCTTAACACTGCAGCAGATTGGCAGTTCACAGCCCCTGCTCCGTTTTAAACCAGATTGAGATAGAGCCTTTAAAAGTAATGAGGTAAGACATTTATCCGCTGAGCCCTGGTCAGATTTAGAGAGCTGGTGCAATTATGTGTTATTTTAATCTTTCCAACATTACTTGTGAGTCAACTGGCACAAAGCCTGGCTCAGTTTTATAAGGACAGTCTCTATTTAATTTCTCTGTGCGTTGGAGTTATGAGTAGTCCAGTGCAGGAGTTTTGGAGTGTTTGTACCTAACAGAGCAGATCATCAGCTGGTACACATATCAGTGTTGCTTAGATTACTTGTGAACCTGGCCCAAAAGATAAATTCTGCATTATGCTTTAGCTATTCTTCTCCTCCCTCAATGTTATTTGTGAATGCTGTGCTAAGTGGACATGATACCATGTTACAGGGTCTGCAGTCTCTGCTCTGTAAAAAAATGCCATCTCATCAACAGTACCTAATTTATTGCTTGTTGTTGATTAACATGCAGGTCCACTGGGTACTGCTTGATGGCCTTGGGGTTCAAGCAGAAACTAAATTGTGGGTGAGAAGTGAGGGAAAAAATGGTCCAGCAGTGCTGAAGGCTCTAACCAGGCTGAATTTACCTTGCTGCTTAGATTGCAGCAGCCTAGGTGTGCTGGGAAGCGCTGCAGAGTCAGCTGTCTCTCTGCTGGATTGCAAGATGAGGTGAATGCACCCTTACTTTGTATGCATTCCTTGCCAGTAAGAGACAAAAGCTGGAGGGGAGGTAGGGAAAGGGAGAGATAGCAGGTAGAATGATGGGATGTATTCATGCTGATGTGGAGACAAAGCAGGGCATAAGAGGGATCATGAGGTGTAGTTGTAGTAGTAGTAGTAGTAGAGATAGTCTGGTTTCACATGCCGTGAGTTGTGGTTTCTCTGGAAGTCACAATTTCACAAGGTCACTGGAGGTGAGAAGATGAGGTTGGAGTCCTTTGCAGGTCACACAAGGACAGATGAGCCAAAAGCTGGAGAAACACAGCTATGCATGTGTCAGATAAGTGTGTTTGCAGTGTTGTTGACATTGCTAAAAAAAAAATTATTCACTGAAGATGTGTTCAAATAACTACCACAAGCGGTGCCTCCTTAGGAACATTTAATGTGTGCAAGGAATGTATTATAGGCGTGCCAGTGGAAAGCTAGCTTTATATATCAGGACAAAAGTGACCCCAAAGCCATGTAGCTTCTCCCCAGTCCACCCTGACTCTGCATCTTGTCTATCTAAGGGCTGACAGTTACAGGGAGCGTTTTCCTCTCTGGTCCTGGAGCATTGCCTGAGACCCAGTTAGACAGTATTCATTCTCTGATGTAGCTTCCTGCAACCATATGCTCATTCTCTGCAATATCTTTGACTATTCTCTATCATTGGATCAACAGAAAGGCTTTCTCCCATCTATGTTCATATTTATTGCTTAATTCAGTGCTCACTTCTGCTTTGGCGTGCCGTGCAATTCCCTTGGCTCCCATTTCTCACTGCAGTAGATGGCATATATGTTGATTATCTTTAATGTATTTTGCATGCTGAAATACCTTTAGGAATTGTACATGTCTCTGAAAGCACTCTTTCTTTAAAGCCACCTTTGGTGTTTATCATAATCTTTTGAAGAATTTCTAACATTTATCATGTTTAGTGCTCTTTTTTCGGGTTTTTTTCACCAATACCTGTTTTGATCACCTGTGATATTTTCAACAGGACTTCTTGGGTATATAGTTTGTTCTATCTAAATAAAATTTTTATTTCCTTAAGAAAGAAACCTTACAGTTTTAACTGGAAAAATTTTTTGCCTCCTACTGACCATGTAATTTCAAGTTGTTTTATTAAATACATATGAGAGGGACTTTCCTCTCTTGTCACTAAATAATATTTCTCAATGCATCTTACTGTGAAAATAATCCTCTCCTCTCCTCTCCTCTCCTCTCCTCTCCTCTCCTCTCCTCTCCTCTCCTCTCCTCTCCTCTCCTCTCCTCTCCTCTCCTCTCCTCTCCTCTCCTCTCCTCTCCTCTCCTCTCCTCTCCTCTCCTCTCCTCTCCTCTCCTCTCCTCTCCTCTCCTCTCCTCTCCTCTCCTCTCCTCTCCTCTCCTCTCCTCTCCTCTCCTCTCCTCTCCTCTCCTCTCCTCTCCTCTCCTCTCCTCTCCTCTCCTCTCCTCTCCTCTCCTCTCCTCTCCTCTCCTCTCCTCTCCTCTCCTCTCCTCTCCTCTCCTCTCCTCTCTCCCTGTGAATTGCTGCTGATGCACTTCCCTCCCCAGTCCCAGGTGCTTCTGGATTCCCATTCCATGACACACTTTCAGAAGCTTTTTCATAATCTATCAAAACAGCATCTAGGCCCTTGTTCTGTTCTAGTATCTGCCAAATGCTCGCCATCAAAAAAATATTCTGATTTTCACTTATTGTTTCATTAAGGAGCTGTCAGATAACTGGTGAGTCACTTGCAGGTTTTTAGGATGCCACCTCCTTCTTTCCCTTTTTCTTTTTCTTTTTTTCATAAATGTGCTCCATCCAGCCAGCCTTTTGCTGCATTTCCTGTGTTTTGAGCTAAGATATGAGTTGATAAGGATATTTAATGGATGCTTGTGAATTTTGTCCAATTCTGATGTCTTCCAGTTAGACATCATTCTTCTCTGAATGTCTTCATCAGTATCCTGGCATTCACTTTGCTTACTCATGCCACTTCCTTTTTTGCTTTCAGTTCTCTTAGCCAAAAGATAATATAGTTCTTTCCTTTCCCATAGCACTTTCAAAATTTTTCAGATTTTACTCATTTATCACTGTTCATCATCTGCTACTTTTCCCTGAAATACTGTCATTGGTTCTTTTGAAGATACTTCTTTCACTGGCTAATAATGTTTTCTCACTGAATGCTTTTTAACTTCACTGCCTGCAGCAAGGTTTTTTGTGTGTCAGTCTTCTCTATCTGATGAAGCACTGTGGTTCATTGATTTTTTCCATGATTACACTCACCTACTTTTTCAGTTTTCATTTTTCAAATCTTCCCTTTCTGTCCTTTTTACTATGAACATTTCCACTGGTTTTGCACCACCCTCTGATACCTTTTTCTGTGGCGTTCTCCATGAGAGCTGCAGAGTTTTCCTACTGCTGTGAACAATTCTTTGTAGCATATCCTGGGATGTTTGTGAGAACTGCCCCTTCTAGGAATTTGCTAGGATTTTCTGTGACTTAACAAAGCTGCTTCCTCCTTACAGCTCTGGAAGCAAAGGCAGTGTGCCCTCACAGATTTGATAAGAACACTTATCCCTGCCAAGGCTTGCTTGCTTTTTCCTCATGTTGTCTGGGTTATTAACATTGCCATTTGAGTCAGCAGGCTGCCAGGACAGAAAAAAAATGACTCCATCACTAACAAATTACCTCAGCAACATCCCTGCAGCTGTCATTTCTCCCTTCCTAATATCCTAATGCACCTCATGAGAAATATCGATGTGTATTAAGAATTTTTCTCAATCAATCAACCAGAAGGCATTCAGAACACTTTTTTTCCAAAGTTTCCTTTCCTTTGCAGCAGTGCAAAGGCCTTACCAATTCTCTTCTGAGCATCTACAAATCAGAACTTTTCTCAAAGGCTTGACAATAGCAAGCAGATTTTCTTTGAGAACTCAACATCTCTACTCGACATCTAATTCACCCCAAACTTCATTTCTTTGGAGCCACCAGGGCATCTTTAGGGAACTTCTTCCTTATACTTTCTCAGGAAAGATACTTCACAAAAGGATGATCTATGTCTAGTCTAAGTGTAAACAACTAGGAAATCATGCTTGGCAAGTGTTGGGTGCCTTTATGTTCAGTGATCATTAATTCCCCTGCCAGCAGTAGAGTAATCCTGTCTCTGAAAGCTCCCTACCTGGGGGAAGAACAAACCATTTCTGCTACTTACTGAAGAAAAGCACTGAGATGGCAGAGGACCAGCTCCTGTTCCCCTGAGGAGAACAAGTTGGTTGCTTGTTTGCAGCTGCTAAATGTGTATTTTCCCATGTCCTTTGTCTGGGTTTGGCGTGGTGAGCCAGGGTGGAGAACGAGGCAGGGCTGTGGCAGCACTGGTACTGCTGGGGATGGGCAGCCCTGTCAGAGCAGACAATGGGAGGGGAGGAATAAGGTCAGGGGCAGCAGCTGCTGGAAGATTTAGTGTGAGTGCTGTGAAATGGGTTAGCAAGAAGTGAATGAGAATTGTGTAACTGGGAAGAACGGGGTGTACTGGAGAGAAATTTGCTGGTTGTGCATTGGCCGTACTGAGCAGGTGACAGTCTTTCTTATGGCCACTGAAAGCAGAAGGACCAGAGGGGCAGCAACCAGAGGTGTTCCTTTCTGTCTGCAAGGACCTCTGCTGTAGCAGCAGTCTCCCATGTGACACTGAAGTTTTCTTGGCCAGTTCCTAACTTCAGTTGAAGTGCTTCAAGCCCTTCAGGTTGTTGGGACTGTCAGAGAGCCAAGTGCTTTTCCCTGGGCATCTCCACTCGGGAAACCACTTCCAGCTGACAGAGGGCCATGGCTGCAGCTTGCATTCACTGGTGTTTTTACAAATAAGGGTAGAGGCAAAAGGCAAGAAATCCTATTTCCATTCATTTCTGCTGAAGAGGAAGAAGTCCAAGTCCTCTGGCCCATAGTAATGCCTCCAATATGTCTCTTCAGGACACAGACTGGGATGAGAACCAGCACCTACTGTAAATGGGCTTTCCCAGGTTACCTGTGGGCTTTTTAGGACAGTGACTTCTATAAATGCTCTTTCATCCAAGAGCTTTTCTTGCTTTGGGTGGTGTAATGCCTAAGCTTATTCTCTGCTCCTCCCCTGCAGCACCTTATTTTTGAGGTACTGTTCAAGAACTTTTAACAGTCAAAGAAAATTTTCTGTTAAAATATTTGTATAACAGAGTGAAAACCTACATTCAGAACCTTATAAAAATGATAGACATATACAAGATAAGTTGAAAAGTCTTTCAGACATATTATTTTGAGACAAGTTTTTTTCCAAAGTGCAAGTGCAGTACTGTTTAACATCAATAGAGATGGATTGCATTTTGCTCATAGAAGAATTCAGCTCTATAAGCATAACATAGCAAAATGAAATCTGGAGCCTGCTGTGTGTGAAATCTGGAGCTGAGTGTGACAGTGATTTTCATTGCCATAAACAATGGCAATGTTCATGTAAGTAGGGCAAAACACATGCTGCATGTGTGTAAAGTGTGATTATCCCAAGCTGAAATCACATTTCCCTCTTTTTGCTCTGATGTAAATACAGATCTGGTGCAAAGTGGTACACAAGTGCTAAAGAAATTATTTTTGGTGAAAACACACTTGTTTGCATAAAACATTACCCTATGTTTTCATTAGCTAGGAATTTATACATATTTATTGAAGTGGCACGTAATGTTTTTCAGACATTTTTCAAAGGAAATTTACTCACAGAAGTAGGGATATACTGTGATAATTCCTTGATTTTTGTAATACATTTCCTTTTTTAGCTACCAGTGAGTTTACCTGAAAGGAAATTTATGAGAAACAGGACAGGATTCAAGTAACACTAAAAGAACTAAGCAAGAACAATATGTTGACTCAATAACCCTGTCTAGAATTTAGTGCTAGTGACAGTTTTAAGTAATGAAGTCTGATGCAATAATCATAACTAAACCCATTAACTGAATGAAAGTTTTACTGCAGCACCATTTTGTCTCCAATATCTTTTTTTTCACTGTGATAAATAATAAATTGGTACCTACCCACAGTGAATGATTTATACTTGTTATGGCATTTCAGGAACTGTATAGAGAGTGAAATGGTCTCCTCCTTCTTAGTAGGAGGCCATGCATGGGAATGGATCTCTCTGGACTCAAAAAACTCAGTAGTTAGGAAGCAAACTCAGTAGCATTTTTTTTAAGTTATTGTATTATACATCTTCTAATGCACTGTCCACATTTCTTTTTAGAAATTTAAAAATATCTTTTAACCAAAGGACCCCTCACATTTTCCAAATATTTTTCTTATGTTATAAATGCCCTCTCTGAGCACTATCTGCATCTTAAATTAAGAATTATTATTTAACAAATAAGTTGCCACCAAGCTCTGATTAGTCTTTATTTTCTAGGTATTTGCTATTTGTCCAGGCTGGCCAGCAATCATCTGACACTACTTCCAAATCCTATTATAATTTTTGAAGTGAGTGATTTTGAGATAAAGTAACGGTGATTCTGCTGCTCAGATCCAGAGATTTGTCTCATGCAAAACCCCCACTCTTCTGTTACTAAGCCTGAGTTCCTCATTCCAGGCATGGGCTTCTGCTGACTCACCCCCTTCATTACTCCCAAATACTTTAGAGAACCACAACTGGCCTTTGCATATGGAGAAATTATGTTTAGGTGATGGCATTTACAGCAGGAAAAATGACCTACCATAGCTGCATAACTGTCTAGATACCAGTTAGTAATAAGGAAACCTTCTTTGTATGATAAATTAAATTTCTCTTTGCTCCATTGATAATTAATGTTTCTTACTACGTAGCAGAAGTTTTTTGGTAACTTTTTCAATAGCAGAGACTGGCATGGAGAAGTTCAAATAGTGTATCAGTCTCCCCATCCTCCACCCAGTTACCAAAAATAATCCTGCTGTCTGTCACATGGGCTTCAGCAGTGACAGTGCAAACAAACTGTAGTCTCTGTGACATTTTCATTTGAAAAATACCTTCTTTTCTTTTTATTCCTTCCCTTAATATATCCTAACATAATTAAAGGTTTTCTTCAGCAAACCCTTGCAAAATATTGGTAGCAAATCCTTCAAGTGCTGTTCTGGGGGGAAAAAGAAGTGCATGCTCTCCATATTCTAAATTGTGTTTCAACTGGGGCAAAAGTCCTAGGTGAAGACAGTACCCTTTGTTTTCCTTGCCAAGGTGTGGGCAAGACTTTGTTTCAGGAGGAGTAAAATGTCACAGCATGCTGCTGTTTCTGTGAACAGAAGCTGTGATTTAAAGCTAAAGTATCCACAGCTAAATTCATGCTGAAGTTGATTGGGATATCCCTTGCCATTCTGCTCTCCGGTGAAACTAATTCAGATCAGCAGCCATCTGACAACTGTTCCTGTGGGAGGTGTCATGCAGTGTTTGGGGTGGAGGTGGATACCAGGGCATTGTAGTTCCAGAGCTATCTCATGCCCTGCCCTCCCTGCTTTCCTCCTCAGAGGAGCCTGCACAGATCCCGAGTGAATGTAGCCTTGTGCATATCAGGGAGCTCCAGCTGAAGGAGAAACGGTGTGCAAACCTGTAAGGAAGCTCCCTGCATTTGGTGTTCAGTGCAGAGCTGGCATCAGTGGGCAGCTCAGTGCCACCACTCCTGGGAGGCCCAGCTTCCCTGCCCTTTGGCTGGCTCCCGGTGAGCCGCCGCCAACTGTTTTCATCTCACATCACCGGTAATTTCATCCCAGCATCTGGAGCTCTGCGTAGCAGGATGGAAAAGAGGGAGAGGCAGTCTGTCAGGGTGAGAAGAGGAGCTTTGTGAGATGCATAGATTCTAAACAAATTTTGCAGATTGCCTGTGGTTTTTGTTGTGATGATGCTGCACTTAAGAATATGTGTCACACCGGGGCTTGTCATCCATGGGGACGGTATTTTCCGGAAATGCTTAGCAAGGTGAAAAAAAGTCCGGGCTATTGATTTTTGTCCTTCTTTGAAAAGGTTGCTTGATTGTTTTTCTTCTAAAATTAATTATTTAGGCTTGCTTCTCCAGCTCTATTTTTAAAAGGAGAACGTAACTTATGGCAGAGATAACTTATGAATTATTAACACTGCACTACTCAAGCTGTCAGAGGATGAATGAGGGGCAGAGATCTGACAATCTTGGCAAGCTTTCCACTGCCACATGCCGTGGCACTGGACTTTCCTCCTTCTCCATGCCTGGCACTGTGCAGGTAAGCCTGGCTCCACTGCCCAAAACCTTGCTGGCTGAAAAGCAGCCCAGCTCGGCAGAGTGCCGCACATTGCCTGGATCTGTCAAGAAGTTCTCCATTCCTCTGAAAGGGAAAAATGGAGTCAGCTGGTGCAAGTAGGTCAGGAAAAGGTTTTAAGTGGTAAAGAGGTGGAATTACGCAGTTGCAACTCTTCAAGCAATTTGTAATCAGCGCATTTTGGTGCTCTCGGTAAATAACCTATTTCTTCAGGCCCCAGATGAGGATATTTTCACCTATATTGCTCTTTTTGCAAACCCAATCCATGCCAAAGCCATGGTGTGTGCAGTATTTCAGCCTCTTTCTCATCCCTACAGGAGTGATCCCCACACCCCCATTGGTTTTGCCAGCAGTTATATCAGCTGGGAGCTCACTGCAAGGTTAAGATGTTTTTTCACCCTGTTCCTTCACTCAGCCTGCTGAAAAATGCCTGGTGAGGAGACAGTATCTGTTCTGTGGGAGGAGGCATGGCAAAACCTTCACTTGATTTGGGTTTGGGTTTTATGTGCCTTGGTATGAGAAAGCCTGAATTTTTTTTAAATGCCCATCATGGTGGTTCATTCATTCTAGAAAATGACACAGTCTGCCCTTTGTGGGTACACTACTTGTGATTTCTCTGTTTCCTTTTCTCTTTACTCTGTATTTTGTTGCAAGATGGAAGCATTAGCCAAAATAAATACAAAGATTACAAGATATTCCTACCCAAATTTTAGGTCTTGCTCCCTCAATAGTAGCCAGAGCTGGGGAGGGGAAGCTGTGCTGATATTTAGGGACATCAGCATAATGCCTACGTGGGCAGAAGAAGCACAACGATCCATCTGAGACTGACAGATGGACGTATTGGTCTATTTAAGGCTCTTTCTCAGGGATCACTCCAAAATAGTTACAGCCCAATCTCTTCAGCGTGCTCTTGCCTCAGTGAGCTGTGCCAAGAGAAAGTGGGTCTTGTGCAGAGATTGGCGAAGGCAGCTCACCTCATTGTCACTGCGTGCGGAGCTCAGGATAAATTCCCATCCTGAGTTCAGTGGTGTCAAAACAAAAGACTTTGAAGGGATGGAGGAGGGAATAAAGTTATTAAAATTATATGATAAAACAGTTCTAAAGCAGATGTAAATCTGCAAACCTTTAAATTGTTTTCCTTGTTAATGTTTTTCATATATTTTTCTATAAAAAATAATTAGTGGTTTGTTTTTTCATCTCTTCTTTCAGTTTTCAAGAGTCTGGTCCTTCACAGAATAGAGGGATTTTTAAATCCCATCTAGTCCAACCCACCTTCAATGAACAGGGACATCTTCAACTAGATCAGGTTGTTCAGAGCCCCAGTCTGACCTTGAATGTTTCTAGGAATGGGCATCTACCATCTCTGTGGGTGGCCTGGTTTAGGGCAAATTTGGGAGGAAACCTCTGAATGGGGTCCCTCTAGAAAGCAAATTCCAGCAGTCCCTCCCCCCCACCACTTTGGGAAACATTTCATTGGAGAAAATGCATAGGTCATCATTCTTGCCATGTTATAATCTGGGCTAACCCTTCCCTTGCCCACTTATGGAGTCAGTAGAAGACCATCAGGTTGCTCAGGCAGGACATGCTCTTGGTGAAGCCATGCTGGATGTCTCAAATCACTTCCCTGTCCTCCGTGTGCCTTAGCTTCTGGGAGGATCTGTTCCATGGTCTTCCCAGGCACACAGGTGAGGCTGACAGCTTGGTCATTCCCAAAGTCCTCCTTTCTTTAGGAATCCTTCTGCTTTTCCATTGCATACTTATGTGTCTTTTGTGATTAATTTACTGATTTGTTGATTATTCCCAAACCAGAAGTTGTAGCGCATACTGCCACAGGTATCATAAACTATGGGCAATTATAGGGGAGGGTTCCCATAACAGTTTGAGGGGGAACTGAAATATAGGTCCTACATTACTTATAAGGATGTGAAAGGGTGGGAATCACTTGTTGGAAGGAGCTTCCTTGACCATTGTATTAAAACCACTAACTGTTGTACCTTGACCATCATGAATCAAAATTATAGAATGATAGCTACTATGTTCTCCACTGTTGTGGTGAGCTGTCAGGGTATGTGACTACAGTTTCTGGATTACCTTCCCAAGAGAAAGGAAAAATAAATTAGGGTTGGTTTCCTTAAAAAAAGAATAAAAATCCCTTTTGGTGTCCTCCATCTCCTCTGATGGCAAACAGATCAGATTTCCTCTCTCCCCTTCTACAGGTTCCTCCTTGGTGGGATTCTCTCACCTTCTGTTCCTTCCTTTTCTTCTTCACCTTAGGTTCTTCCTCAGCATTTTTCAGATATGGATGCTGAGTTGAACACGAAATTTTCCAGTATATGCAAACCAGCCCTTGAGGTTCGGGGCAGCTGAGATGTGCAGGACTTCAGACACACCTTGGGACAGCAGTCTCTGGTGCTGAGGGCTGAGCTACACTATTTGGAAAGTTACTTTACAGCTGCTGCCAAAAGCTGCTCCCCTAGGTCAGGACTTCAGGCAAGGAAAAAATCTTTAAACAAGAAGCTTTTTCTGCTATTTGTGGCTCCACCTGCTCTCAATCTCCCCGAAAATACTGTGAGAACATTCCCGTGGTGGGATAACTTGTCACTACCATTCTGGGCCTGACTGTAGTAAGTGCAAAAAACCAAACAAAATGGAAAACAATATGTCAGTGAATGTTAAAGTCAGGGTGGTTTTTATCCTACAGTGTTGATTTCACTCTGGGGTGAAGTTTTGCATCTGTTCAGTTTTGTTTGAATGAATAGTCCACCAGTTCACACAGCCATAGAGGAGACTGTAATTTAAATAACACAAATTCAGAGATGTCTCTTGCTTCTCTTGGACACAACTCTTACAAAAATAACCATATGTAAGAAATTGTGTATTCTTTTGGGGGGAGAATGTAAAAAATAGAAAGAGTTCTTGTGGTTCTGCACAGGAAGATGAGCCATTGGCCCTCCTGCTGCTGCCTTTCATTGAACATGGTTTTGTGCTCTCAGCCTGTTGGAAAAACCAGAAACATTGCATGAATTGCTGTCCTTCTGATTTGGTATGAATAAACACCGTGGACAACTTCAGCATTGTTGTTTCTGTGCTACAAGATGGTCAGGAGAAAATTTGACAGTAATTTTCTTAGTCAAAGGGAAGGAAGAGGGAGCCTTTGGGGGTTGAGCAATTTGGATATGGACATTTCACACATGCTTTGTGTCTTCACGGATGCTTTCCTTAAAAGTAAGAGGAAGAGGAAGGCTTTGGACACAATAAACCACAGGTATCCACAATGTAATGCTCCACAAGAAGTACCACACCTCTTCAAAGAGTCTGGTACTGAAAGAAAGATTTTTGTCATGCTACTACATCATTTTTCACTGTGAATACAAATCAAGAGAGAGGGATAAAAGAAAGCCTTTATGAAGGCTTCAGTTTCCTCAGCCAACCAGCATGTAATTCTCAGTGTATAAAGAGTGACAGTGCTTTCCAGGATTCCATAAAACCAGTTACTAATAAAGGCATTTTCACAACTAAACCTGACAGTCTGTTAACTGGTTTTAAATGGGGGTGTTGATTGGATTCTGGCACCCTTACTCTAGGTCATCAGCAGACACAATTGAAGGAGACAAGACCACTAATTAAATGCATCGGTTCTTCTATGTTATAATCTGGGCTTTAAAATCTAAGCCATCTTTTCTTCCCTTTCCTGGTCTGCAACTGATTTAGTTTCTCACTTGGACCCTCTAGCTCTTGCTCTGAGCTCCTGGAGATGGGTTTTTCTTGGCAGCTCAGAGAGGAGAAGGGGAAGAATATGAGATTTCCTCTTGGGCATTCAGGAGAGGAAATAGCTTGGATAAATCGCCCACCACCAAAGGCTCATTTTACCTCTGTTTCATATGAAGACCTGCTGGGTGAGGAGGATGTAGCAGTAACCACTTGGAACCTTGTGACGGGAAATGAGGAATAGAAAGCCTTGGGATAATGTTGATTTAGCTTTAATTTTCTATTCAGGGGCTTCTTGTATTGCAAGAATCTACTGCTCATACCTGATTATCCATAATCAAGACATTTCAAACAAAGCCATTAACAGAAATATTTCTAGTCTACCTCTGAAATTCATAACAAAGGTTTAAACCTTAAACCAGATTGGCAGGTTGACATTTCCAAGAATTGTTTTTGCCATGTAAAACTGCTAGCATAAAAGAGACTCGGCATCATTAAGGATTTATTGAGCTTCTATTTTCTCCATTAAAGTACTGACTATTATTTTCAAATGAAAGATGTACCACAATGAAATCATTAGTGACTGTGCATTTGGGGATTTTTTTGACAGCACTCCTAACTATTGTAGCCAGGTAGTCACTCTCTCCCAGTATGATACTGCATGGATAGCAGTGACAATTTATCTTTTCCTCTGTGATAGGAGATGGAGAGTTTGACCAGAACTGAGCAGATATCAAAATGTCATCATGATCATAGCTACCTGTGTTTCTTTTTTTTTTTTTTTTTTTTTAACCTCATGGGGTAATAACTTTGGCTTTTTACTTTGTTTTCATTCTTTATTTAGACTTTTTTTAATCATGGCTGAGCGTGTGTTACAAACACAGCCTTGGGGAGTGAGATGATGAAACAAAAAGTAAAATATCCCATTACTGCCCAGGTAGGGAAAAATATGTCCATGTTAAGCTTTCTAGGAGTTTAGAATTCAGTTCATAGGAATTTTTAAAGATAGGAGAAACTGATGACAATACTTACGTATTTACAAGGGATTGGAGGTAGGGAAATTGGACCTTGAGAGGAGTCAAAGCTCTGATTTCTGTGTGTAGTTTTGAAAGAGAAGCTGGCTATGTGGTGAGGCCACAAGTCAAGCCTTCACAGGTAACAGTGGCTATCTCCAGAGGTAGACTTCCAGGCAAAGAGATTTTTTTCTGTCTCAAATTGTTGATTATTTTTGCAGACCTAATTAATCCTTTAGACTAATATGTATACATCAAAGTACCCAATATTTTGGCTTGATGTCCTACAGCAAACAAGTGCCTGAGGTTTAATGAAGTGTTTTGGCTGCAGCCAAATAAAATTTGAAGGCTTCAGTGTCTGGCAACTGTGGATACTCTCAAAAGTTAGCTAAAACATCCTTTTATTAGAGTCTTGTGGTGGAGTGCCTACTCCTGCCCACACGGTGTGGGATCCAGCAACCACACAATCCCTTTTCCCCTAATGTGGTAGCATTTTGTCTGCTCCAGACTGTCAGTTCAGCACTGTGGCAACAGGCAATGAACTGAAGTCTGGACTAGGTGAAGTTGAGCAGTGTAAAGTTTAAAAGGTATTTCTGTTTTGCAAATGGTGTTTAAATCAGCCTCTGGGGTTTGCTGTTTGGTCAATCAAACCTTCAAGGTAAATCTGTTTAATCTAACTTTTGATTGCCAGTGCTGAAATCTCAGCATGGAATGAAGTTTGTTTGTAAACAGCAGTAACAAAAATGTTCTGCTGACAGTCTGTATTCCTTGGCATGGGTTGGCTGCTCTCTGCTATGATAAGCAGAGGTAGCCTCTTGCAACTGCACATCTGAGGACACCAGCCAACCCATCATCTTCTGCCTTTGGTAGGGTATAATTCATTCATCTTCCAGGAGGAATAGAAAAGAAAATATCTCCTTTCCTTTCTTTGCCAAGCTACATGTACAAATATTCCTCCTGCAGAGCAGTCACCTGATCTGCTGTGCACCTGGGACAGCTGCTTGTCTACTTACAGAAACACCAGCTGCAGGTGGCCGTCTCTCTTCTGCTCTTCTTTGGAGTGTTTGCTGGATGAGGGACGCTGGAGCTAAAGACTCAAAGTGAAAATTCACCTGTGGCAGTGAAAGTATGTCTTAATTCTCAGAGGATTTAATAGTTATCTGAGATTGTGTGCATGCTCTGTATTTTGTCTCACAATTGTCAGCAGAGTTTTCAAGAAAGAGAAGCAGAAGGAGGAAGGAAATCATAATGCCCCGATTTTTAGAGAGTGATGATACAAAGGCTAGAATTGTGGAAAGAGAACAGCTCTTTCAGATATAAAGCATGATAAATTGCTTCAGCATAATGATGCTCATCAGAAGCAAGTGAGTAGCAGAAAAAGAATGTAATTTCAATTATGCCATAAATTCACTTTTGGCTGGCACAAACAGCTATCAGAGGGCAGACAGAATTTTCTTTCTAATCTTAATGAAGTACAAGCACTCTGATTTTAATTTGCAATGGGGGTTTCTTTGGTGCAGCAGAGGTTGGAAAACACTGTCCCTCTTTTTTATTTTGCATGAAGTCTATTTGCTTGGAAGCATTCCTCTGTTTATATTATTAATTCCCTGGTTTTTTACCATGTGGATTTCCTGTGATGATCTCATTATGTTTACAGCATTTCTTGCAGTGTTGTAAACAGTGACTGATGCCTTGTTTTCATGTTTGGGTGTGGCAGGGAGTAGCCACATGCAAACTGTTGGTGAGCCACGTCCAGGGAGCCCTATCTGATGTCAGCCTGAGACTCCTTTCAGGCAAGGCAGATTCGCTGCTAATGCCATCGAGCTTGAGGACTGTTTCCACCGAGTTACAGGGGGATTTAAACAGTAGTGAGGAAAGATAAATAAAGAAAAACCATGCTAAAAACTGATTTAAAGTATAATTGGTTACTATTACAGATACAAGAAAGAAAACAGTCTTTGAGAAAAAAATTCATGAATGTGCAGTGCTGTTGTATATACAAGGATTTTGAGTAATCTCAAACAAATTTTTAGCCAGTATAACTGCTTCAAGTACTAGTAGCTCTTTCATAATCACAAAAATGAAAAGAAGGAATTTCAGAGAGTTTACTGACATTCAGTAATGTCTGGGGCTATCTAAATGTTTTTAGATAGAAACCCTCACTGTAATTTCAGGAAATTATATCATGAAGTTATCTTTTCTGTGTGATTTACTCCAGGTCTACTGGAGAAGGCGAGGCACAGGATAGTTTAAAACATATAGTACATTTTGTCTGTTTATTCCTGATTTCCTGAGTAGGGATGGCCATTGGGCTTCAAGGCCTAACTTCTGTGCAATGGATTCTTATTCTTTAACTGCTATTACAGTAGTATCTTCAGGGATATGTTTGAAAGCAGCTTTGTACTTTATTTTGGTTTTCTGATTAGAATTGTAATATATGTGTGTGCCTAAAGAGTTAGTGTCTGTGATGGGTATCCTTTCACTGGCTGCCCTCCAAATCACAGCTCTTGACAGCGATCTTTAAACCCCCATCATTTCTCCTTGGTGTTTACTGTAGGAAAAGTGTTTTGGCTGCTGACTTTGCTTCCCCAGTCTAAGACAAAGTGACTTTTCTACTGGCACAGAGAGTTGCCGGAGGCAGAAGCTATTACAGAATAACTTGTTGGGTAGACAGCGTAAACAAGTCACCAGTCTGTGAATCTCACTGCTACATGATTATCACTGAAGGGCAAGGATTTAGGAAGACTCAAAGGAGACTAGGCATGCATCTGTATAAAGTGAGCAACCAGACCTGTCATACAAGTACAAATATTACCACCAGTTTTAGGAATGAAGGCAACACTTGATTTAGAAATTAAGAATGCATTTAATTTGAGATTTACCTGGGGTCCCATTAGCTTGAAGAGATTTCCTGCAGAACCTTCTTCTTTCAGGCACTGTCAATGATCATCCCCAGCTTGCTTCCCAAAGGGAACATGCAGGTATTGCCAGTCTGACATACATAACCTTGCAAAAAGCATACTCATTGAAGTTGAGAAGCTTCACAGCCCCAAATCCCTAACAGAAGGGATTATATTTGAATCAGCCCTAAATTGAAACTCCAGTTTCATATTCTTCCTTCCTTTGAGCTATTAGAAATCCTCATTCAAATGTCAAATGTCCATTTCTCTATGTGTTTTGGCTTTTCATTTTTTTTATTCTCAATATAGCTTCCAGACATGGGTGGCTTTTCTTAGTTGATGCCTATCTTCTCCTCAGGAACTTTAATTAAAAATAGTCCATTGTAATAATGCAGTTGCTTGTGCAATTTTTCTCTGACAAAATAAATTACAGTAGGCTATATCATCTTGCTGCTTACTTATGGAATTTTTTTTAATTGAAATTGCCAGATCAACATCTACTCAGTAATTCAACTGAGAGGCCTTTACTTTTAATATTTTCTCCCAAAGGCAAGTGCAGGAAAGAAAATATTACAGATTTTCTAAGAAACCTGAGAGTCCAGTTTTTAGATGGTGCATGATTTTGAAAAGTCTTTTTAGCAAGGTTTACAGTGCCATCATGGATGAGTAAACTTAATCCTGCCTGTAATAAAATAGGATTTAGTGGTGCAAAGTTGGAGCACCAGGATTTGTGTGGGTAGGTATCTGAGAGGAACAGCTGCATAACAGATCTGTAGTCACTTGTGGGCTGCAGCGTTGTTGGGGGATTTGGGCTCTGGGCTGGTGCAGGGGAAGAGCTGCCACTCCATGCCAGACTCAGGCAGCCTCCTTCTCCAGGGCACGGAGGGAGGGACACGGTGGGGCAGAGCTCAGCACAGCCCATTGGGCATGGCTTTTTGTGCTGTGATTGGAGAAGGTGAATCCAGCAAGGGTCAAGCTCCATGCAGGAATTTGTGTAGTCCTTTTCTTTGTTCACTGAAACATATTTAAAAATGTCCTCTGAGATTTCACATCCTTGGGACAGGAGTTATATAAAATCTATTGGTCCCTCTTTTACATTTATCAATACATTTTAGAAAAAACTGGAGCAGTAAGTATGACCAGGGCATAGGAGTTGTTCTCACACAGGTGGGAATTGGAAGGAAGGAAGGAATTCTACAGACCAAGTGCTGAATTGGAAGGAAGGAATTTGACAGACCAGGTGCTGTGTGTGCAGGTTGGTGCCGCTGCTGAGATGAGGAAAAGGACTAATCCCATGCCACCTCAGCACTACTGGGAAAGTTCAACCCAGGAGATTTTTTTAAAACTTATTTTATAGCATTCAGGAGATGCAGCTGACCTACTTTCCCACCTCTCAGTGCCTGTACACATGCTCCTGCTCTTGCTGGGAGCCACAGTCCCTCACCCAGGTTCACTGGGATGGTGCCTGTGTGGGACTGCACACCTGCTGGGTTGGGAACAGGGATTTGGGAACCCTGTGGCCCAAAGCCACCCCTGAGCCCAAACTGTGTGGCACCCCTGGGAAGCAGCTATGCACCCATCCCTGCAAAGGCAGCATCCATCATGTCCTTCTTCTAATGCTGCCCTTCCTGAAGGATTGCTCTGTTAGCTAGCAGCATCAGGCTTGGAGCAGCATTGCTGTTTGCACCCAAACAGCCCCAAGCCCAGGCAGGAACCACTTCTCTTAGTACTAGATGGGGACTTGGGAACAATGGCATTCTTGAAATTAGCCTTGTGGCCATCTTTGGAGGTAGGACTGATTTAGAAGCCCTTGCACATGTCGTAGGATAGGTGATGCCATGAATGACCTGGAAGTTAAAATCTACCTGAGAAGAAAATATGTCCCTCCCATCACACACATCCATTTGAGTCTAGTCAGACAAAGGGGGTTTAATCTCTGATTTGCAAAGATTCATCAGGTTAGTGGAGAGATGCAATTTTGTTGTTCCTCGGGAATTTGCTATGCTTTGAGTGTGTACTTCTGACTCACATTCATTGTGTTCTGTGGGAATTGAACTGCTAGATGCAGAAGGTGATATGGGGAGTTCTTTACCAAAATGTTTAGAAAAGCAGAAAAATGGGAGGTTTGAACTTCCTTGGAGGCTATTCCTTTGAGCCAATATTCAAGGATATGGAATAGCAGGAAATTACTGATACCAACCGCGAGGCTCTTTTGATCCACTGCACAGACTCTGGCTGTGTGCAGAGAAGTTACATGTGGTCTTCTCTGGGTGAATACTGAGGTGTGTATTAGAGGCACACAGAAACTCCAGGGAGAATTGTCTGGAGCTGCTAACAAGCTTGTCTTTCTGGCATGCCCATCTCGTAGACCTTTGCAAACACACAGAGCATTCATCTAAGGATGCAGAGATGTGTATTCTAGCAAATCTGTTATAGGCTGCCGTGGATACTAAACAAGAAATTCTTGAACAACTGGAGGTGGGAGGTCTTCAACATTTTCCATCGTAAATGTTAATGTATGTAGCAGACAGAAGGAGTATTATATAAAAACTGAAGACTTTCACATTTTTCTGGTTCTGACCTATGGCAAGGAGGCTGACATTTGGATTATTTCCATGGTATTTTTGGAGGGAGAGTGAGGGAGAGTTGAAAGCAAAGACTTAGAAGATTTAAACTTGAAGCAATTTTTTTCCTCTGAAAGTCTGATTTTAAGTGAAAACCTGTTTAAAAGTAGAAAGGGGTGAAATCAAGAAGTGTCAAAGGAGAAACATTTTTTGATTATAATTAAAACTTCTAGTTAGAGGCAGGTATGTCCAAACTTTTCTGAAACATTTTTTCAATAAAAGACACCATTATTAAATGCCAAGTTTCATTACCTTGATTGTGAGGGTGTTATTATAATTTTATGAGGCCCAAAAATACTTCACAGAAAAGGCAGAAGACAAGTTCTCTGCTATGAAGAATGTACAGTTTAAAAGTGAGGCTTACATTAACTGTTTTAAAAGATAATGAGTAATTTTCTGAATCATTGGCTGTAGTATATCTGAAATTTTAGCACTGATAAACCCTCTAGTGTTTGCCTGAGACATGCAGTGGAGCATAAATATAATGTAAAAGACTTATGCCAGGAAGACAAACTTGTTTATGGGCATGCACTGAAAGAGATTGTAATAAGGTCTTACTGGGAAGCTCCTGCATAGACTTAGTCTGTGGGCAGGTCTCCTACATATGCATGAGTCAGGAGAAGATATTGCCACCTGTGAAAAGACAAGCAATGTTTGCAGTCGCTTCACTTTCAGTTTTCTCCTCTAACATGGCTGCAGCATTGTTCTCCTTAAGACTCTCTTAATTTAGTGATGATGATGTACCAAGAAGTTTCAAACGAAGAAGTTTCATGCTGGCCTCCTGCATAGTGGTAATGAGATCTAAAAAAGAAAAACCCTGGTTTTTGTCCTCTGTTCAGTTGCTTTTTACATTCTGGTAGAGGTTGTTCCAGACATTTTCCATTTGCACCTGGTACTCTGCATTGAAAGCATAATTTCAAGCCAGAATGAGTTAAATTCCTGTGATTCTCATGTTCTGACTATACTGGTGAATTATATGAAGAGGGATTCAATTAGTCCTTTGAAGCTGTGTATTTTCTTAACCCATTGGAACAATTCTTGATTCACAGTCCCTCTGTAAGCTGACATTCATGGCTTGAAGTAATCTTAGATTTTGTTAGGTTCCTGTCCAGAATGTCAGAAGCTTCAGGATGGGATTTCCAGTTTTGGAAACAGGCATGTGATTCCCATTCATCCTTTTTGTCTGAAGAAATTCTTATTCCTGGAAACTTACATGGTGAGGTCTTTTGCTCAATGTGAGCATGGAATAGGTGAGCCTGACTACAGCCCATTAATGTCAAAAAGAGATGCTGAAGTGAAATTGAACACAGCCAGTAAAGACTGTAATCAATAAGTAAAAGCATCTGTGCTGTTTTATTCAGCCTTATAAATAAAATATGCAGGTGTATGGTATAGAGGACATACAGCCATTATGTACTTTATGACTTTGCCCATGAATGGAGATATATAAGCAATGTCAACTAGAAAAAGAAAATAAGTGTAAGGACTGTCTAGTTGCACCATCTCTCTCCCTAGTTTTATTTCTCTGCCCACTTTAACCAGATCTGCAAAATGCAGCATTTCCTACAGTGACAGACTGCCAACTGGATAAGTTTTACACCAGTCACAAATTTCCTTCCTCCTACATTCCATAGTTAGCCCTATGTCCCCTTAGGCAGTAACCCTCATATTCTGCATGGAAGTCCAAGAAGAAAATTTCTTTCCCTCAGCTCTTCGTGGGTTTCATTCTAGGGAGAACAGTTAAATAATATCCTTTGTCATGCTCTGATTTCACTGATTCAGTCACTTGGGCTCCTCCACCCCTTGTCATGTCTCTGATCCTCTCCAGGTGTCTATGCTTATTGTGATAAAGCCTTTAGTCAGACAACCTTTTACCTTTATTTTTTGTCCTTTAATTTTTTTCATTTTTTGAGCTGTGGCTTTTTTATTACAATAGCATTTATATTCCCAGGTCAGTCACTCTCAGACCAAATAAAATGAGCAATCTGGTAGTGAATGCCAGTAGGCTGTCTTAAGTCTTCCTCCTTACGTCACAATGCCATCAATTATACTTGGGTTCATCACTTAATGCAAATAAAAATGAACCAAATTATCATGATTTTAATGTTCCCAGAAGGGAAAACTCAGAATAGAGGCATTGAGACATGCTCTGAGTTACTGTGGAGGTTTTAGGCCTTTAGCATCTCCTACTAGATTGTAAAACCAGAAATATGTGTCCTGTTGTTTGATGAACACATGGCCCTGGAGCAGTTACTTTTCTTAGAAGAGCAGGAAAATCTGCTTTACCAGTTCCCTCTTGAAATTCTTCCTCTTGAAAGAAGTGTAGCACCATGCTCTGGTTATTCCAGCATGGCTACTGTATAAGCAGCACATTTGTAGCTTCCAGTATTGCAGCTGTTCACGCCTTCAGCTGCATTTTCAGGACTTGGAAAGACAATAAGGAGGAAGAAATGTCTGTGTAGGAGGTACAATTTTCCAGATCTGTTCAGATTTAATATTGTCTTGGAGTAATGAGGAACAGATGAATGCTAACAACATGATTTTCCAAGTCCCCTTTTAGTGAAGCAGCCTTGCTTGGAGCTGTTTGTCCACAGTGCCTTTAGAGACCAGTGGACATACTCAAGGTGATTTAGATAAACCACCAGATAAGCAGGAATCACTCAATCTTTACCATCAGAAGAGAAGTTTGTTCCAGTTTGATTTCCCTTAAGAGTTCCTTTTTTGTATGTCTCCTGTTGATTGATTTAAGAAAGATTTTGCTTATTGTTTACTTTATGCAGTGCTTTAGCCCATTGTACAAGCCAGACATGACCAGCTTCTTCCTCTTAGGATGGCACTCATTAAAAAGAAATTATTAAAAGAGATATAGCTCTTGTACCACCTTGATTTGTACATTCTGCTGTTATTTAGTTGTTCTGTTATTCTGCTGCTGATCTCTGGTGGCTCGTGTGCACCCCAAAGGTGTTAGGTTAGTATTAGCTCAGGGCTCATTATCCCTCTTTTTGTTGTATGTCAGAGGCATCTCAAAGGCTGATGGGAACAGCATCAGGCTGAAGAAGGAGGGGTCACATGTAATTATGAGTTGTGTGTATTTGCAAGACTTTCATGGCAGCAGGATGTATCAGCCTTTCTCAATAAATCTCTGCTTTCACTCCCCAAGTCTGGCAAACTTCAGTTTAAATATCAGAAAATGCTGCTGACAAAGCTCCTTAGCAAAGTGTTCATTTGGGGCAAATGCTTGCCTCACCAAAAGTAAAAATATGAATCCAAATGCAGTGTTCTTCACCTGGCATAAAACCACACACAAAGAAATACAGGGTCAGCTGAGATTAAAATTATTAAGTGGTTGGAGAGATGCTATCAAGTTCTAGCTGCCCATCCAAAGAAACTGCCTTTCCTGTGGAGGCATTTCTGAGGTCTCAATTGGCCCATGCTTGCTGATTTGAGACAAGAGATAAAAGGGAGAATAACCACTCACATGAGCTGAGATGGCATTTTAAAATTTGGTATACTCAGGGTGTTTTACATTTTAGAATATTCTTGTTTACTAGAAGTGCTCAGATTTAGGATTGCAATGGCACTGCTTGAAAACAGCCCAAAAGGCCCCAAAAAACAACTGTGAAGGAAAGTCCTGGAAGGGCCACAAAATTTCACAATTGAGTTCTGAAACTAATCTATAGCTGGTAAGAATAAGGAGGAGACTTCCTGGCTTGGAAGACTAGGAAGACCTATTAACTTACCATCAGGCTTTTTGCCCATTTCTGTGAAGCAGCTGGTGGTGTCTGCAGCAGAGATGCGATACCGGAAGATGGATGGAGACTAACTCGATTAGTCTCTGTATGCTCTTCTTACATTTCTGCTAAAATGGTGTTCACATTTAGAGGCATTCAAGGACAGTCTGCAGCCCTCAAATGGACACATTCCTTTGAGAGACATAAATTGGGCAGACCAGGGAGAGTCCATCTTAGCTTATGTATTTATGTTAAGCTTTTGCCAGCAGTGATATTTTTTTTTCTGTATTCAGCATCTCTTTTTCATTTGTGATGGAAGAATGATCCCATACAAAAAATTCAGTGTTGGTCACTCATTTCACAGCTGGCCATGGTTTTCTTTCTGAATAATGAGTATAATTATCACCAGTGAGGCTTGTTTGTGGTGGGACTTGCACCTTTTCTCTCAGAGGCATCGTACATTTTTATTTTTCTGTTCGCTAAGATAGCTACAGTTATCATTATTGCTTTTTAAAATAATTCTGACAAGTACTACCATTAAAATTAGATTACATTACTTTAAAATAATAAGGTCATCAGCAGAAAAGCTGTTTGGGGAAAAGAAAATGTCAGAATAAATAGCTAATTTTCACAAAGAAGACAGACAGATGGTTCACTCATTAGCAATAGGCTCCTGAAATGCCCTCTCCTGCTTCTCCTTTATTCTGTAGCTGAGCACCCTACTGTTTTGTAGATCGGTGTCTGAGGAGCCAATTGCTTGTCCTTAGAAACTTTAAATTGAATCCTGTGATTGCACAGTATTCAGGAGAGCATGGAGTGAGCTGGTGACCTTCTGTTAGATGGATGGGGATTAATCAATCATCTCTCGGGCAGAAAACCCCTGAGAATCCAGCAGGAGCTTTGAGGGCCCAGGTCAGCATGGAACTAATGTCAGACTTTGGTCTGCAGATAAGATGGGAGAGTGTTTTGCTATTCTTGTGATGTGGAGATTACAGACAGGACTGTGCATTTCCCTACCAAATGATGTGATTGACTAACACACGCTCTCGCTTTTCCAGAAGTGGCTTGGAAGAACTGGTGGGACATGGAAGAGTGAATTTAGTTATGGACTAGATCAACAGTAGCTGGGAGGCTTTAGTCTCATTAATTGTTAGAATCATAGAATATCTTGAGTTGTAAGGGATCCATAAGGATGACCAGGTCCTACTCCCAGTTCCTCACAGGACCACCTAAATCTAAATTTTATTACTAAAAGTATCATCCAGATGCTCCTTGATCTCTGACAGGCTTGGTGCCATGACCACTTCCCTGAGGAGTTTGTTCCAGGGGTCAACCACTATCTCCATGATGAACCTTTTCCTAATGTCCAATCAGAACTTCTCCTGATGCAGCTTGATTCCATGGTTGGTTGTAGTGTTACTTCCAAGTATAAATGTGGTTTAAGTCTTTATTTTCTCTTAGTGCCAAGTAGTCCCCACTACTTCTATGCCATTCTTTCCACTTACACAAATCCCTGGTTGCTCTTGCTTTTGTCACTAGGTTTGCCTTATAATTGATCTCTTCTTGGGGTTTTCCCTAATAGGGGTTTCCAGACTGCAGACCTTTTATTTCCTGGGCTACACCTTTGCCATGCATGAAGAGCTGGTTTTTTTTGTGGGTGTCCTAACCTTTGCAGCCCATCCAACCCTGGGAGTTGGACCCTGCAAGCTGTTGGGAAGCCACTGGTAATAAGTAAAAGAAGTGACTTGAAAAAAAATCCTCCACCCAAAGCAGCCTTTATGGTCTCACGTTGAAAAGTAGAGGTCACCAAGAATGCACAGAGTTCCCAGTGAGAATATGCTCCTTTTCCATTGTGGCATGCTTGTTTTTCTGCTTGTATCTTCATATCAGTTCCTGCCTCTTTTAATGGCCTCAACATACTGCTCTTTTTGAAGGTCCTTGTCTTTTTTCAAAGCTTAAAACAGGGAGAGCTGAGCAGTTCTGACCTCAGAGCCGCAGCTGAGAAGTCGCCCCTCAGAGCTGTAAAACAGTTGTGTTTTGTGGCAAACTCCTTATCTATACTGCCACTTTTTTACTTTTCTCTTTGATTTAATGGTTCACATTCAAGAAGATAGCAGTAATCAATTACATAGAGGAGCAGAACTGCACACACTGACCAGAAAGGTGTAAGCCTGGTGCATTCCCAGTTTAACACAATGAACTCCATCCCTGTGGCAGCAGATGTGCAGCATCATGCCTGCCTCATGCCAGGTTGCACCTTAACATCAATGCTGAATTTGGCTCCTTCCCAGCATACCCATCACACTGCCACAGCATGAAATGACATATGTGTTTATGTGTTTGCAGTGTGGTGCAACATCAAATGGAATCAAAGAATAAGTTGTGACTGATGTTTGTATAACTGTGGAGCTGTCTAAGGAATATTTATTTTCAATACTTGCGTGTTTTTTAATTCATGACAAATTATATGCAGGTTTTATCCCAGGATAATAACAGAGAATTTTTCTAAATGCAGCATAAGATAATTACACAACAGTTTATCTTTTAATTCCTATTGCCTGGCAAGTTATCAAGTGACCTTAACTCTAGCTGTTATTCTAAATATGATATGCAGATCTTTTCAAAACACAGATTTAAAGATTAATCCTTGCAAAGATTTAATCCCTGCAAAAATTCTGTGAGGTACATACATGAGCAAACTGCACTCTAGAAGTTTGACCCTACAGAAATCGATGTTAAACAAAAGCTCAGCATTCTTGTTTACCACATCCATGTTTGCATTTGCTGCAAACAGATGCGGCAGATGCATCTGTTTTGGGGGCATTTTGGGGGGCTACAAAGAAATCTAAATTGTGACCTCTCTTGCAGAATAAACTGCTTGTTCTTATCCAAAGTGTGTGTAGTCCCAGGACATTTTTCTTCCTTTTTCTATGTGTCTGCCTGACCTTTGCAGTTGAACTTTGGTATTCTGCTGACGGTGCAGCCTCTTCAAGGCTCTTCAAGAAAGTCTATGTATTTTAGGGGTTGTTTGCATCATAAATATCCAATTGTAGGAAGAGAGAAAAATCAATATCACTTTTCTTCATTTAGCAGCTTTTTGCAACTGTGCACACAGACCAGGCACATTTGCACAAACATCCGAGCATAATGAGGTTTAAAGCTCATAATTTGAAGAAATTTGCATCAGCAGTGTGGGCTTTAGGGCCACTTTGTTGCTAGTTGCCCTTTTTTGTTTGTCAATATTCAGCTACTGTGTCATGTGGGAGAGGACAAAGAGGCTTCAATGGAGTCTGAAATATCAGTTAATCTCCATGAGGTGAAACACTGACAGATAGGAAATCAACAGAAAGAGCATAAGGAAATAAAACAGTAAAAAGTTGCCAGAAAAGCTGAAAATACCACCCTGTCTCTAATGTGGGAGTAGCCATCTGACTGTATACTACCAAGCCAGTATCCTAAGAAACACCTCAAAAAAAAAAACCCTGCGTTTTTTGTGTTATTTTGTTTTCATTTCAAAAAGACTGGAATAACCAAGTAACAATGTAAGAGCTAGCCATGCTCTTAAAAACTGTAACCCCTTAGGTGACCTTATTGCACTGTTGTACCTAGAATATTGATTCAGAAAAGAACTGGTTGGGTTTTAGGTTCTTCTTTCATGATCAGTGTTTGAGAAAAAATAGGCTTTTGAATCCAAAGATTGGAATAGAAGCATTCAGACTGTAAAAGCCTATATGCATTCACATTCTTTGTTAAAATCCAGCCAAAAGGAAAATACTGCTTTTGGAGCTTATTCCCACATTCGGCCCCATGTAGTTTCTTGCTGTGAAATATATCCAGAAGTGCTGTTCTGTGCTGGGAATGTGTTAATGCAACAGCAGCACTAGGGACATTGCTCCCTGCATGCAGCGTGCAGGGACACCTGGCATTGCTTCTAATCTCCAATCTTCTGCTATTAAAGCCTTGTTATTCTTAAGGAAATCAGAACCCCCTGGCATCTATGGAGAAAACTGTTTCTAGGAAAAAAAAAAATAGGAAGAAGAGCAGTGGGTTCAGAGGAAATCTTGTCAAAGCTGTTCTTAAAATATTTAGTGGAACTACAATCAGTTGGTGGCCTGGAGTATTTTCTGCAGACTATATGCAGACAGTAATTGCAAAGTTTTAAAAGTCTTTCACTCCCTCAGCCCTTACCCTGGGCTCAGCCCTTACCCTGGGCTCTGCTCCTTAGCATTGGCTGGCCTCACAGGTTTATTGTGTGACTGAATATTTTCACTCTGGGGTTAATAATGAACATGTCCAGAGCTGCTTGTGAGAGCTGAGCAGTCCTATGTGTGAGCTGGTTAAATTCACACTTACTATGAAAAGCCACACAGAAGTTAGAAGGCAGAGGAAAGAAAGAAGAGCCTAAAGAGAAGAAAGGCAGGACCAGAGGAGAGCATGTCATTCAGAGGAGCTGTGTGAAATCTGACAAGTGTGCATAAATATTGGGCCTGCCCATAATAGGGCTGTGATTCTGCAGTTCCTACAGAGGTGAGGTCAGTGGGATGCCTTCCCTGGTGAATAATGAACCACTCACATCAATACATGCAGCACCACTTTGGAGCATGAATAGCTGCAGTGAATGCTAGAGATTCACTTTGCAGAAATTGAAAGGGTTATTGAATTTGGGTTGTGGCTGGATCAGGTTTTTTAGTTTTATTTTGATATTATTTTTCTCTCATTTGTGGCCAAAACCCTTTTTATGTCTCAGTGTTGCTGAATGGTGTTCAAGAAGTTTTGTTTTCAAGGAGAATCCCTGCTAAACCTTTTGGAAGGAATGTAGAGACTACTTTTTTCATCTTGGAGTGTCTGCAAGGCACTGCTGCAATCACAGCAACGAGTGACAGAGTGTATACTGGGCTGTAGAGAGCCCAGTGGCAAAAGTGAGGTTAAAAACCTTAAGTATTTTCTTTAAGCACCAGTCAGACTCAATCATTTGCTATTTCTAAATTGTAGGTAGTTTTATTATTATCTGAAAAGTGGGGAGGAGATTTCAGTTAAGTATATGCCTTCTAATAAAAGTGATAATTTGTTCCTCTTAGAATTTAAGGCTGCAACAAGCTTTCATTCTATTTCTTTCATTTCTATTATATTTTCTTATAAGGTTAGACTATTTGGCTAAAACCTGACATTTTTATGTTGACAGTTAGGGAAATTAATAGGCAAAATCTGAAGAGGATTCATCCAAATGAGTTTCAGTTCCAAGTCATTAACAATAATTATGCCAATGAGAGTTTTATTTTGCCTTATTCTAGATCTACATTTACTTCAAATTTCTTTGTCTCCTTCTGGGGCACAAACTGCTTTCTCCAGTTTTCCTATGTAAATGAAAACATGTTATAAATTCATACTCTGGTTATATGCAAAATAAGGAGAAAATAACAAAGCCACATTAGGAAATTGGGTGTCATTCAGGGCATTTGGTGTGGCCAGGAAGAGCTTTTCCTGCATTGACAGGTGAGCCAAGTACATGGGGACATATTTGTGTATGGGAGAGGGAAAGTGCTGTGTGCCTGTCTGAGATCCATTTGTGTTTTTATTTAACTTCACATCCCTTTAGTGAATTTGAAGACATGCAAGTGTTGAACAGTCAGTATTTTTTTCATGGTGCTTTTGTGTATGCTGCAAACTTTTCCCTCATTTATTTCCTACCTTCTTCTATTTTTTCTTTTTTTTTTTTTTCCTGGTTTTGGGCTCTTTTTTGAAGAGCTGCTGTGGATCTCTGAGGGCTTTCACTCCCCACTTGCTGATCCAAATAAGCAGAGTCCAATTAGTGATTTACAGAGACAAAAAATGGATGCTTTTCCATTTCTGTATGTCTCAGAGCTCCCTTCAGGAGCCTGGTAAGGTAGGCAGCCAGGGAAGGAGAAGTAAGTGGTGGAAGTGATGCCTTGCTTGAGACCAGCTGCTAATTGCCTGTGGTTTCATTTCGTCTCTCCCTCCCAATATTTTAGGTGTCATGACTGGTAGGATCTTAGAAAAGAGATTACAGAAGGATCCAGGGACTTCGGGTTTCTCAAACAAGCAAAAATTCACCACACTGAGACTTCTAAAAACAGACTAGAAATTAACATTTTATCAAAATCCCCCCAAAAACCTATAATCATGTAAAATTTGCCCTGTTAATGAGCAGGCACATGGGAAGATCAGTCCCACAAGCAATTTTGTTCCCCTTACTTCTTGGTCAGAAGGCAGAGCATGTACCCAGGTAGTGACCTTAATATGCCTGCTTTAGAACCACCAAGAATTCAAATTATGTCGTTGTTTTGCTGTGGAAATCCTTAACACAGCTATTTTTGCCCTCACTTTAAGCACTGACACAGCAGTAGCCTTTGAGGTTGGGCCCTCAGCTAAAAAAAAGTTTACCTATGAGATGTTTTTTCCAGGTGGCCAAAGAGGCAGAAAGAAAGAGCCAGCAGTGAATTAAGTGGTAGAGAGAAACAGTTTTCGTGTTTTAATTAGAAAAATGAAAAGTGCAATAATTTCCTCATGGTAATAGTTTCTGTCATCTGAGAAATAATGATCTAAAAAAAATTGTTGGTCTCTGCCAGTCCTTCTTCAGGGATGTCATTATTCACTCTAATGCATATATTTTATTCATAGTCATTATTCTCCTGCAGCCAGGCTGGTCTAAAGCCTATTCTGCTATTAGCTGCCATGTTTCAGTTCAAAAGCTCTTCCACTGATCTAGCCCAGGCATTTCCATTTTGTTATTCCTGGGAGAGTAAAAGCTTTTTGTGAATTCTTGCATTGACCAGTGGTAGAGAAAGAATATTTAGCTCATGGTTTGAAGTTTTCCTTCTTCTTTTCCTTTTTTGCTTTGCTTTGCTAGTCAGAGAAAAAAGGTGAAGATTTATCAAGTCCCTTACCAAATCTGCCCTTGCATTTTCTTCAGGCTTTATAGAATAATCCTAGATTTGTATCCTTGCCTGTCAGACCTTGGTAGGGCTTCAGGATGTAACCTGATCGCCTCCTTTCATCAGGCATCCCTGCTGCCTCACTTTTAATCACAGCAGAACAGTAATCGTGGATTAGTTGTTCCTAATTAGATACCTCTCTGCAGCAACCCCTGAATGATGCCTGGTCTCCCACAAACTCCTGTTTCAGTAGAGACAATGAGAGCCTTATGCTGCCTGAGGCCTTAGTCCAAGCCTCACTGAAGTTAATGAAAATGTGAGACTTCTTGGTTTTTTTTAAAAGGCATTAAAGAAGTAGAGATGGGTATGATTTTGGCAGAGAATTAAATTCCACTCTGGTATCAGGTATTTACCCATTTGTATATGGTAAAATCCTGTACTTCATATTCTGATTTATAGTAAGAAAATCAAAGTGCTACTTTATGTTTTGGTTAAGAGGTATAATAAAAAGGTATTTCCCCTGATTATATTCCCAGCCCGCAGTCCCCAGCAGGAGCTGCTTTGCTCTACCTGAAAGCTTTGCAAAGCTTTCCACATATAAAGCGGTTCCTAGGAGTAGGCAAATCAAATACAAAGCACATCAGGATGTTCCTGCTCTCATGTGCTTCAGCATGAGAAGTGCACAGAGATTAGAAGGTCTTTGGAGTTAGAGTCTAAAAATGACTTTTCAGAAGCTGGTTTGCAAATCATCTTCAGAAACCTCTGTCACTAGGCAGCAACAACAGCAAGCTCTGCAGAGGGATCCATAAGCTCCTCCCACGTGTTTTGGTGTGTGGTTACAACCAAGGACACACTAACTGGCATCTTTTTTCAGGGACTGGTGAAGTCAACAGTGCTGCTCACCTTTTTCATATTTCATTCTATACCTGGGGCTGGACCCAATAGCTGTCAGTCTTCATTTGTTATCATAATAATTTCATAATAAAAGTACCACGTGCAGTGTGACTGGGGTTACAGATTCATTCCCTCAAAAGAAGAGGAATAGTTCAAGTTTCCCAAGCAGCCTAACAGTGCAGACATGGTCCCTTCCTGCTCACTGCCTTGGCTGGAGACTGTAGTGACCATGGCTGTGGTGGCTTTGCACTGCTCTGGTGGATCCTACAGTTTCTGGAGGGTAGAGGGCTTCTTATCCAGAAACAGCTCCTGAAACCAGCCCTGGCTCTGTGGCTGCAGCTCACCCCACACAAGAGCATGCAAATGTGGTATGATTATTATTTTGTTTGGCTGGTTGGAGTATTTTTTTAAGTGCACCGATGTTACTATTTTAGGCTTCTTATGTTTGTTTTGATATTAGCAAGAAAGGCAGAGAGGAAAACAGTGGGATAAATTCTCAGATAAGTCTGGAAACTAATTCTTTTCCTCATTTAAGGGACTATAAATGGGTCATCCTCTTTTTCTTCCTGTTCCGCACTGAAAAAGAAAACAGATAAAACATTTTCAGTTTGTAACAAATCTGTATCAAAACAAAGTAGAGCACTTAGGCCCCCAGTAGGATGCATTTAGAGAGGGATGAATGCAACAAAGTTGAAGCTGTGAATTCCTCCTTTGGGCAAGTGCTGGGCACCATTGCCTCCTCCTCAGAAACCAGCTCTTTGAGGCACTGAGGCAGTGCAATGGGGAGGCTCAGGGCAGCCAGCTCCCCTGTCAAGGCATGGAAAAGCTGTCTGTCCTTCCCAGAAGCTGCAGAGCAAACCAAGAAGCATTATCCTAAGCCCTGCTTTCACCCATCTCTCAGAGATCTGAGACCTTTGAGACCCTCTCCTGGGTCTGGCTTCCCCACATAACACCCAGTAATGCACCATTTGTCTTTAATTTTGTACTTTTGTCCACAGACTCAGAGCATCCTTCTGTATCCACAGGCAGAGACCCTGAATCCCAGCAAGGAGCTTGAGGCAGCTCATTTTAGGCTTCAAAGCAGCAGTAGCATGAGAGAGAGCAGCCCCTGCACACTTACAGAGCCACCCCAGCTCCCCAGAGGCAATCAGAAAAAATTCCCAGGCAATCACAGTCCAGCCCCTGGAGCAGGCAAAATAGTTAAGGGTAACTCAAATACCTGCATAGGTTGAGGTCTCCTCAGAATCATGCTTCACAACAGGTTATTTGGCTGTTAGCATTTATGGAATATTTATAATTTTTCTGTGCATTTTTAATTTTGATGTTTGAAGCACTGTGTTCCCACTTGGGCTTGTCATACTCTTTTCTAAGCACGTTTTTGTGAAGTTATATCAATCATGTAGAGTTTTTCATTTGATATTTACAGGCTTGCTGCTGACACACCTTTGTGGACTGGTTTCACTAAGGAGCTGCAGCTTTTGCAATTACATGCTCTCCTAACAATTTCTTTCCCTCCTGTCCATTTCCAGCTGCAGTTTGGCACATAGGTAGCCTAGCACTTTTCTCCCATGAGGGCAACTCTTCTTCACAGAATATGCTGGGAGAGTGGGTGGACATTGCACTGACATGTTTGGAGGAGCTCTGTCCCCTTCTTGTCTCTTGTGCCTGCCCTGCTTTCATTGTTTCTTAGCTACAAATGCTACACTCTGGCTTGAATTTCATTCCTGTAATTGATGGCCTTGTTCATTGTAGCAGAACTATCTTTATTTGGGCTTGAACTGTGACTCCTATGGCTTGCTGAATATGAATGTCTTGGGGGTGACCCATCACCTGGCAGTAAATTGGTGTATGCACTGAATGATCTATAGGAAAATGCACCACAGGTAGCAGCTATCCAAAGTTCAAAAATGTCAGCAGCTATCCAAATGTGAATTTGCGCTGTCTTTTTGCTCTATTTTTATAAGCCCCTTTTTCAGAGTGCAATGTCCTTAAAATTGTGAAATAATAGATGGGCAACTGAGGATTACAAAGACTGTCTGGGATATATTTGTTGGGGATCATTGAAGTTGGCCTTTAATCTCCCTGCTTCTTTAGAATTTCATTTAATACTTCATAGAAACAGCAAATTGCTCTAATCCAGGGGAGATTGAAGATGCTTGTACTCACAGTTGTCTGCTCAAGGAAAATTTTCCTTTCCATCCCCAATGTAAAGAACAATCCTGTGGCTGTTGATGGACAATGTAAAGAATGTAAAGAACAATCCTGTGGCTGTTGTGTGGACAGCACAGATGTTGTGCAGGTGTGAATATCTTTCTCTGCAAAAAGATTTCCAAAAATCTTCTTTTTTCTAGGTTATGTGAAATTTGCTCTTTAGGCCCATACCCTGAACACTACAGAGGTTGCAGAGCTGTGTGTTTTCTCCCTCTCCCAGTTTTGTAAATGTTTGAAGTAACCTCCTGACCTAGTATGGGCTTGGAGCTTTACTCAGCTCCTCTCCTCCCCTTTATCAGCACTGTCCAAATCAGGTCTAGCTCTGCTTTGTCCCCTCACTGTCAAACTCTCCAGTTTGTTCCTCCAGTCCTCAGAAAGTCTGTCCTCGTAAGGGGATTGCCAGCTACAAAGTATTACTTTCTAAAAGGTCTTGGTGCAGAGAATTAGCAGACTCTACCTCTACAACTGGACAGCAGGTGTCTATTCCCTGTGTATATACTGCTTACTTACCCTTCTGCTGGAAACAAACAAACAAACAAACAAACAACATTTATGCTTGTGATAGGTCAGCTGTGCTACAGGGTGTGCAGTGACCAGCAACAGATGCTCTCTCTCATACTTCTTTTAGGAATGCAAACTCCCAGTACCGTCTCTGAGCACTACCTGGCCTGCAGTCCCATTCAGTAAAGCCTTCTGGGGAAGCATTTTTTTCATAGAGAACAGGAGGGAAGGACAGTCAGCCTCTGTTTTTGGGGCAGTTTACATTTGGCACTGGGTGAGTAGGTGATGCCAAGCAGTGCCAGGTGGATGGTGGATGGCAGGGCAGGTATGTAAGGGAGGCTTTTTCCAGCAGTTGTCTATTTTGCTCAGGATACTGCAGTAAGAATCATCACAAAAGAGAAGAAGAAGTCTTTAAAATGATTGTACAAGTTGTTTCATCTTCTCAGAGAGTTTTATAACCCCTGTTTAGTCCACAGAGGTGGAGAAGGGAGCCCAAACTGCCACTGCTGCCCAAGGGGCTGGCAGGGTGCCTGCCCTCACAGTGAGAGATGCTGTTTCCCTCTGGGCATGCTGAAGTGTTGCCTGGGCTATGAGCACCAGGCATGTGTCTTTCTGTAGGGTTTTGTGGCTGACTACGAGCACCGTTCCTGTTGCCAAGTTGTGTCAGGACAGGTCTGTTTCTGTGTGTACATAGTGCCCAGCACATTTTTCACGGGCTGTCTGCTAGGGGATTACACTAACGAGGTAATTAGAGGGCTCAGGCCGTGTCAGCGCAGCACATACCACTCGGATTAAGCCTGACTCTTCCACAAGTTCTTTCCCAAAGGGGTGCAGGTTGACATGGCTCCCTTTTGCAGCCTGGTGCTCAGTCCCTGCAGCTCAGCTGATGTAGAGGGGGGAATCTGGGGTGCTGCTCCTGCCTCCTGTGCCAGTGGGGAGGAGAGGGCGGGTGCTCCTAGCGATGGTTACCATGGGCATTACAGCCACAGTGTGGTGGGAGCTGGAGCAGCAGAGGGCTGGCAGCAGCCTGCTGCTGTGATTGGCGTGGATGCTGCTCCTGCCTGGCAGGATTGTGAGGGATGTGGTGGCAGTGGTTCCCTCCTCAGGCTCAGGAGGTGCCCGGGCAGAGGGTTAGCACACGTGCCTGTGATGCAGGGTGAAGGAATGGGCGCAGTGTGCTGGGCAGAACTCACATTTAACAGCTGCACAAGTGGAAGGGTGATGAGGTTCATCCCCATTCAGAGGGATGTTTGCTCCTGGCACAACAGTGTCACTCTGCTAGTGTAGCAGGAGGGGAAAAAGCAGCACTGGCTGCAATCATCTACCTGGCTTCTTTCCTGTTTCCTTCACCTGAAATAAGACCCTTCCCTAAGAAAGAGAAGTCTAATCTCAGTGTGTTATAATTTTCTTTATGTAATGTGACAAAAGTAATAAAATTGTAATAAAATGTATATAAAATTATATCTTAACAAAATGGGACAGACAGGGACTTTTAAAATATATTTTAATGAATTTAACAAGTTACTAGGAAATGTTTGGGCAGGAGAACTGTGTAAGACAGTGATACACATTAGTGGCTAGGATCTCAGCTGTCTGTTGCAGGATTTATTTTATTATATTGATAACAATTATTGTATCACTGGGCTATATCTTTTACCAATTATTTCTGGAATTATTTAGTAATTATTTTATTAATAAGAATGATTATATTGGTTTCTGGTCCCCACATCAGCCTGCACTGACCAAATATTAAGTGAAATGGCTCAGTGTTGAGAGCTGAACACAGAGCCAGCCCAGCTGTCTCCCATCCTCCCAGGAGCTGCTGTCTAACCTTCCAGGGCTTCAGACAGCAGGTGCAACCCTGCTGCTTCCCTCCCCAGCATGCTCCCAGACCTGTCACACCACATTATTTGTAAACACCAAGGCAGCTAATATCACAGCCTGCATGTGAAGGGCACCAGGAAGCCACATGAGACAGACAGTGTGGTGTGTTCATAGTGAGAGGCAAAAGAAAGAGGCTCCTATTCATAAGCTGAGCACAATAGAGTAATGCAGCGTTAGGGAAATTTAAGCTGGTGCTGAAAGCTAGTGTGCTTTGCTGCTCTTTTACTCAAGGGATGTCTTTTATCCTGAATTGTAATGCTTATGATATTTCAGACATAGCTTGCTTTGCTAGGTCATGTGAATGATGAGTATCACAGAATTTAGAGGTTTCTAGCAAAGGAAACGTACACGGGAATGAATGGAGATACAGATCACTTGCGTCAAGCCCAGCTTTATCAGGGGCTGGTGAGATATCTTTTTCAAGGGCCTACAGCAATTGAAAAGCAATTAGAATTTCATTGTACTTTCCAGTTCCATTAACCATCCTGTAGATATGTACAAGAGTTCACAAAGAAAAAGCTGTACTTTCACTGCGCAGCTGCTGAAATACAGAAGAATGGGATGGCAGCAAAGCAGATCTTCAGTCGAATACTTGGGACTTAGAGACACTTCAGGCCTGAAGAAAGAATGGAAAGTCACCCTGTCCTACCTTAAATAAAGGATATTGTTACAGAAATGGGAAATGCTTCTTTTTCCCAAATGGGCTGGTAACAGTAAAGGACAGCGCAGTGTGATAGCTGGAATCTGCCCCTTCTAAAGAAACAGGTTCTGGTCATTGTCCAGGACATGCTTTTTTCTTCTAAGAGGAGTTTATTCATCACTGATTTAAGAGTGTCAGACCTCTGCACAAAGGGTTTTTCCCTTTATCTGCAAGACTGGACAAACAGGGAGAGCTCTAAAACAGTGAGATGAAGGAGAATCATGCATGTCTTCATTGTCAGGGTCTGGCAAGTCCAAAGCAGCAAAAAGTTAAGAGGGAAACAGCATGCAGTGGCCATCAGAGCTTCATTTGTGTGGAGGGGGTTTGCTGGAGAAGGAACATGGAGATCCCTATCCTTTTTCATCTCCTGACAGAATCCTCCTATGCAGTCCTGCACAGTGCCTGGAAAACGCTCGCAGTGAAGTGTTCCTGATTGGTGGTGCAGTTAATGAACACTGGTTTACATCTCTTGGGGATAAATCCACCCTCTGACCATCTGTTAACAAGAGGATCTGGTTTTCTTCTGATTCACATAGATGCCAAGCAGAATTACCTTCATTTAAACCACTGGTGTTTCTTGGAGAGTAAGTGCTATGAAAAAGTCGGTCCATTGGCAGGATCTCTTGATGAGTCACATTCTGTGGGGCAGAGATTATGTCCCCCTGGATGGTTTGTTCATTCTTGAACATGAGAGGCCCCAACAGCTAGCAAGAATTTAGCTCTTGTTATGAAATGCCAATGTGCAGCTCTGAAGCTGTTGGCCTTGCAGTTCCTGGTAATCTGCAAGTGGTCTGTATCACCTACTGCTGGATTTGGAGCAAGTGGATGCAGTCCATTGTGCATAATTTTTTAAAATACTGTCAGGTCCCTCACAGGCAGTATCTTCTAATGCATGCAAATGAAAATTGTGATTATCCATTTCAAAGCAATCAGTAGCAAGCCATCACTGGCACAGAACATTATTAATACAGCTCATAAGCGCCAGTGATGCTGGTGTGTAATTCCTCACACATCACAGTAATAGAAACTGCCTTCGGGGCTGGACTTTCCAACCCAGCCTCTCTGTTTTTGAGTTGCAGGCATTGTCACTTCAGTGACTGGCTACTGAATTTTGCAGGTTCAGTTTGATGCACATATGATAGCAAGCCCATGCTTGCCTGCAGATGTCAGACTGCCACCCAAATTACTTGCTCCTCTCAGCAGCAGTGAATAAAGTGACAGGATGGCAGCTCTTAAGGACTCTTGGTTCTCTCAAATCCTTCTCTACCAATGCCTGTTTACAGCTCTGTTCTCATCCTACTCTGCACTTGCTTCAGTATGAAAACTTGTAGTCTATCATGTGCTTACATGTACAATTGCTCTTAACTCAAATTTTATTTCCATATTTTGCCCAACCACCAGTTCTAGAGCATTGACTCCTGCTTGCTGTCCCCCACGTGGGTTTCACTGCTCACTTTCACTGTTCAGTTGGAGGACTCTCCTTTGACCTGGTAAAAATGGAATTCACCAGAAAATGCAAATTACCTCTTCCCATCCCTGCTAGGCTCCTAGGGAAAGTAAAAATCATTGTGTCTCTTTCCACTGTTAATACTGTAATCCCTACACCCAATAATCTTTTGGGAAGTTTAACTTTTAAAACACTGGGCCTCCATACGTTAGCTCTCTTTGGTAGCCAAGAGGTCCATCAGTAAATTGCAGTGAAAGGTAGGAAATGTCTGCACAAGTAACCACTTCCTTAAGAGACTCTGTTAACCAAAGGACTAATAAAATCTTGTTTAACCATCATTGAAAGACTTCTTGGTAGACAGCCAACCCTGGCTGGTCTCTTGAGTATAGAAAGTAGTATAGAAATGTTCCTTCAAGCATTAATTCATATCAGCTTCTGATGCCAATCTCCTGTACATCAAAGAGAAACGCTCATTTATTGGACCATTTTGAATTTTAAATTATTTAAGCTTGTAGCACATTCCCCTACTTTTAGCAGCAGCAGCCTCTGCCCTTAGCCCAGCTGTATTGGTTGGTGTTTCATACACAAGTGCAGCCTGGTCCCATAGTGCTGAAATGGAGATATGCCTTGTTTTCATGTAGGGCTTAGGGGGTTATGAGCAGGCAGTGCCTTGCTGCCATGCTTGTGTTCAAGTCCTCCACTGATCCATGTGAGGGAAGTTTCTCCCTGTAATCCACTGGTAGTCCCCAAAGGTAAATGTTCCTGTCTTTTTCTTACACCGAGCACAGACTCAGCCTAAGGTTGAGTCTCTGCCTTATGGAAATACAAAGCTCCCACCTGAGCACTGATTACAAAGTTGTTCTTATGCAAATCCAAACAGCACAGTGTGAAAATGCTTAAAATGAGGCCTCATCTAAGGCAATATGTTACAAACCTGTTAGTCTGGATCTGTGGAATTAATTGTTTCAGTTAGGAGTGGAGCTTACAGTTTCCAAAGCTGGATTGCTACCTACCTGTTTCTCAGCCTGTCATCCATGTCATCTACCATGATTTTAATTCCCTTCCCCTTGTTTTCCAGGTATTGTCTCATACTACACAGCAAAGTCTTTATTACTTTATCTTGCACACTGTAGTCCATGTGTTTATATCCCCTAGCTTCTCGAGCTGGATGTGTCTAAGTGTAATCTTTTGCCTAAGAGCAAGAGGTTTTAGCATTTGGCACAAGGCTTTTCATTTCTAGCATGATGAGCAGCTATTTGCTACAACTGGGCATTGAGGCCTCTATAGAAATTGATTGCCTTATAGAAATTGATTGCCTCATCCCTGACTCTAAGGACTTAGAAATTACATGCAGTATCCAGACAACCTCCTTTCACTCAAGTTGCTCTTGCTTGAAGTCACATCGAAAAGAAGTCACATGTGAGGACCAGGGTTATGCCCCATCTCTATTCAACCAGAATGTGACCCCTCTTGTGTGCCTGGGAGTGATGCTGCTGACTGGTGATTGCTTTCAGTTACATATCTGCTTCTAGAATAACACCACATTAAAAAAAAAAAAAAAAGAAAAAAGGGAGAGAAAACAGTAACTGTTTATCCTGCCTAAGCTTGTGTAACAGGTTTTCATATGATGATTTTAGTCTTTAAAGTCTTTTTTTATTGAACTGTTTCAGTATCCAGAAAAAGACATTTCTCTTACTCAGCTTCATTAGTTATAGGAAATCACTGGATTAAAGTAGAGAGCAGATTAGCAAAAATAAACTGTAGTATGTCTTGGGCATATGGTGCTGTGTATGAATGGGTTTTAACTACTTATCTGTGTATAACAAAGAGTAGAAGGAGAGATTTGTCTTAGTGTGCAATAATTATAATGTGCAGTAGCTGCATAGCTGAACAGACAGAAACCACAAAGCCAGGGAAAGCTCTTGGTTCAGATTTGTGTGTGGTGTGTGTGCTGGTCCCCGAGCTCTCATCGTGTTTCCTGCCAGCTCATGGCTGGGCACGAGGCTGGACTTAGCTAATTAACAGGATGACTCTCCCTCCTGTCCCTTCCTCTTCCCTCCTGGTTTGCAATGCTGGGTCAGTGTGGGTTACAGAGGCTGGGATTTAGCCCACCTGACATAGGAGCAAGTGCTGGTCCAGGGACACTGCTCCATCACATGGACCAGAGGAGCAGGGCAACCCATCTTACCAACTGTGGGCTACCCATGACAACCCAGGCTTTACCTCAGCTGGAAATTGTCCTCCACAGAGCAAATATAAACTGAAGTAATAAATAAAAGAGGCCAGAATATTGGGGTGGTCTGGGGAGTATCAGCCTTCAGGTTCTGGGCACAGACAGAGCAACACAGCCTGCTTTGAATTCAAACTCTGCAGTTCCCAGCTTTCTGCCTTTTTTTTTTCTCTGATAACTATTGATCCCCTCAACCCGGTAAGTGTCAAAAATATGCCTTTTTTAAATAGGCCCAGCTCACACTGGTTTGGAAACCAGTCTTGACACACAAGTAAACGTTGGTAACATCCTGATAGTGCTCTACCTCTCACTTCTCAGGAAAACTGTGCTTTTCCATTTGGGAAATGAGAGGTTTCTCGGTGAAGCAGTGATGATGATATCATTTCCATGTCTTAAAAATATTTGCCTATAAAGGGATATAAAGATTTTCAAAACCAATAATATCTGATTTATGAAGTAAATTCAAAAGTACCTGGAGAATTATCTGGTCTTTATCTGGGCTCTTCAGTATGTTTGCTAGCACGGGTTAACAAATAATGTTATGCCACATAGCTTAAACATGCATATCCTTGCCTATTTTTTGGGGGGTTGCTTTCCTCTGAGGTTTCCACCACGTGTTTCACATCGACTGTGAGTAAGATTCTTGGACTTCTGCCCTGGATTAATCAAACATGCATCATTGCCCCATGCAAAAAGAAAGTTTAGCCAAAATTGTGGTGGTCCATAGAAGAAAAGGGGGGGGGGGGGCAGGATGTTCCCCCCTCTGTGAAGTTTTAACTAATTTTATTCCTTATTTTGGTGGGAAATTTTGGGCATTAAAAGATTCACTGACAAGGACCTGATCACCTTGTTCTTTTAAGGATTATCATGAAAAATTAAATCCCCAGCTGTTCAGGAGAATATTCTTTCTTTCTTTCTTTCTTTCTTTCTTTCTTTCTTTCTTTCTTTCTTTCTTTCTTTCTTTCTTTCTTTCTTTCTTTCTTTCTTTCTTTCTTTCTTTCTTTCTTTCTTTCTCTCTTTCTCTCTTTCTCTCTTTCTCTCTTTCTCTCTTTCTCTCTTTCTCTCTTTCTCTCTTTCTCTCTTTCTCTCTTTCTTTCTTTCTTTCTTTCTTTCTTTCTTTCTTTCTTTCTTTCTTTCTTTCTTTCTTTCTTTCTTTCTTTCTTTCTTTTCTTTCTTTCTTTCTTTCTTTCTTTCTTTCTTTCTTTCTTTCTTTCTTTCTTTCTTTCTTTCTTTCTTTCTTTCTTTCTTTCTTTCTTTCTTTCTTTCTTTCTTTCTTTCTTTCTTTCTTTCTTTCTTTCTTTCTTTCTTTCTTTCTTTCTTTCTTTCTTTCTTTCTTTCTTTCTTTCTTTCTTTCTTTCTTTCTTTCTTTCTTTCTTTCTTTCTTTCTTTCTTTCTTTCTTTCTTTCTTTCTTTCTTTCTTTCTTTCTTTCTTTCTTTCTTTCTTTCTTTCTTTCTTTCTTTCTTTCTTTCTTTCTTTCTTTCTTTCTTTCTTTCTTTCTTTCTTTCTTTCTTTCTTTCTTTCTTTCTTTCTTTCTTTCTTTCTTTCTTTCTTTCTTTCTTTCTTTCTTTCTTTCTTTCTTTCTTTCTTTCTTTCTTTCTTTCTTTCTTTCTTTCTTTCTTTCTTTCTTTCTTTCTTTCTTTCTTTCTTTCTTTCTTTCTTTCTTTCTTTCTTTCTTTCTTTCTTTCTTTCTTTCTTTCTTTCTTTCTTTCTTTCTTTCTTTCTTTCTTTCTTTCTTTCTTTCTTTCTTTCTTTCTTTCTTTCTTTCTTTCTTTCTTTCTTTCTTTCTTTCTTTCTTTCTTTCTTTCTTTCTTTCTTTCTTTCTTTCTTTCTTTCTTTCTTTCTTTCTTTCTTTCTTTCTTTCTTTCTTTCTTTCTTTCTTTCTTTCTTTCTTTCTTTCTTTCTTTCTTTCTTCTCTCCTTAATTAATTGTATAGTGGTGAAACCTGCCAGACTTGCAGGCTTTGTATTTAGCTTATCAATAACACAGCGTTGCTTCTCTTGCAGAGTTCCCTGAAGAGGAGAGGCAGCAGAGAAATCCACAAAGAAAAAAAGACATTTACCCAGGTATAGTTTCCATGAACATGTAACTTTGAGCAAAAATCACATGACACAACTCAAAATTTATTTTTATGGGTTTTGACTGGGCCATCAGGTATATTAACTTGAGTGCAATTAGACCTTAATCTACTGAGACCTCCCAGAGATAATGCAGAAGCAATTTAGGACAGAAGTGCAGTCACTAAACTGTGCAGCTTCTCAGGCTCATTGTGCTTGTATCCATTGATTGAGGCTGCAGGTTTGCTACAAGAGGAGCATATCACCTTGCCTCACAAAATAATTGGATCACAGCTTAGGGACTAACTAAATTTATACACTGTGCCAAAGGTTTTGTGCTAATGAGTGTCTTGGCAGGAATGCAGTTCACACACTGCAGTGACACCTCTTGAGCTCTCGTGTCTCCTTTGATCTCCCTGATGTTGCAGGAACCTGTGCTCCCCAAAGCTGAGGTACCTCAGAGAGCCCAAGCTGCCCACTCAGTCTCTCTTTGGACACGTATTTTACTGGAATCTCGTTGGTCAGTCCTTCTCAGGAAAGCAGTCCGCCTGGTTTCCTCTGCTTTTTGTGCTGACTGTAGGAGTTAAAGCTTTTCCCAGCACAGTTACTGTTTATAGCCAGGGAGATGGGGATAGTATTTCACCTTGCTGGGAAAGGAGCCAGGAGAGACATTGTGCCTTCATTAGAGAAGGGATGCACTTCCCCTGCTGCCCCCTCGGCAGGCTCAGCGTACACAGCCAAGACCTTGGGGTTGTCTAGTCCTAAAGTCCATTGATTTGTAATTGACACCATAATAAATCACTACAATATGTTGAACTTGAGGGGGTAGGGCAGGCAGCTGAGTGGGCATACTAGGGGACTGGCCAGTGGCCAGGGCACTTCAGCCTGCTTTCCCAGGCCACAGCAGACTGAGTGTCCTGGCCAAGATGACACAAGCATGGCTTAATCATACCTTAAAATGAGGCTCTTGCTATGGAGCATTATTTAAGTCGTCAGTCAGGTCAGAGTTTGTTTTTCTGCAAGTATGTAAAATACACAGATGAAATATATACACATGCCCACACACATGCAAATTACAGATGAAGCTACATGAAGGCACAATTGTGTCCATAGGGGTTTGTGAGAAGCACTGTCCTTCCTTTCCTCATTCCTGGAAATACAGAACTGTGCAAAGAGAATGGATCCTCGTGCTTGCTTCCTCCACCCAAATCCAGGCATTAAGAGCAGCTTCAGTTTGCTTTGGAAAGCCTTAAAAAGATTTCACAAAATTAACAAAATTAACTTCAGAAAATGAACTGAGTAACTAAGTGTGAGCTCAGCACTGCTCTCAACAAAGAGAAGTGATCCCAGAAGCCACAGGGGGAGAAAAACTTTTACCCACTACACACACATCATAACTCTTGCAAACAAAGGACTTGGAGCTGGAAATGAAAACCATTGCATCAGCACTCTGCAAGGTGGCCATTCAGTTTTCTTCACCAACTCTATAGGGTAAAAAAGACCAAAAAATAACCTTATATGCTAACATAGCCCAGCCTATATGTACATGTGCTGGCTTTCTCCCAATTCTAGGATATTACCAATATCTCCAGTGTCTCCAAACCCAGGCATCCATTCAGAGGTATTTGCTGGTTGAGATCAAGGCACATCACAGCACATGCCTGACCTGGTCAAGCAGCTGCCTGGTGCTGGGCATGGCCCAAAAGGGTTGGTACAGACACAGGCCAGGAGGTTCAAAATGCTGCTCTTCAGGGACAGATGCCTTAAATACCTAGAATGAACACCCATTATATATTTTGTGACTGAGAAGGCCTCAAACTTAGATTCTGTGCATCCACATGTGTACAGATACATACAGCATGTGGCAAGACTGGTGTTTTTACTTACTGCAAGCTCATCATGAAAATTAACTGGAACTTCACACCCACCACAAGGCACACCAAGTAAATAATGCCCATGAAGTTGATTGTCTTAAAGCTGTGTAAAAGCAGAATTTGTAGTAGCACTCTCCCACCTCTAGCAGTATTGAAGAAAAAAAGTTTTTATTCAGCAGAATTGCAAAACGGAGCTTCTTGGAAAATACCAGGCACCAGGCAAACCACAAAGAAAAGTGGTTCTCCAGCGCAAGGTAGGAGTGCTGGCACTCAGCCAGATGCTTGGGTGCTGGTTGTACTGCCTTGTCATCAGACCTGCAACCCCAAAATTGCTTACCAGTCTTCTGCCTGGCAGTTCCCTTGAGCTGGTGGTGGTGGTAGAGGAGATGGTGTTGGCCTCTATCTAGCTTTGTGTCTTCTTGCCAGAAAAGAAATATTGTATTGGGGAATTTTTGATCAGCTCTTCATTCTGATCACATCTCTCACACATTATGCATTTACATTGCATAATTAAGTTAATTTATTTCTTATACATTTCATTTCTTTATCTCCACATTCTACATTTGTCTAAATTAGACAGCAGACTCTGTGGGGAAGGATCTGGGCTTTTTTCTTCTGCTTTTTTTACCCATTAAGATCCTTCTGAAGTGCCATGCAGAGCCGCAGTGCAATTGCATGCAAATTATCACCATCGGTAATCATTAGCTCCCATTTATCCTTAATGATCTCTCAACGTCCATGACAGAGCACCGTGACTGTCACATCTTTACAGTGCTCTTCCTTCTTTTCTTTCTTTATGATTTGCCCTATGTACACATTTTAGGAGAGCATGCACATACTGGATGTTTAATACAGTCAGGAGGCCATTGTACATATTCAGCCCCTGGGATTTGAGCCTCTTGTTCCTCCAAAACCATGGAAAGGCTATTTTCCCTCTTTTTTCTTTTTTCCCCTCTCCTGTCTTTTTATTCACAATTTAACTAATAATGAGCTATTAGTTTCAGTGATTTGGCCTCTCTTTAGTTTGCCTTATATGTCAAAATTCTGCTTTGCCTGTGTGGGTGTCTCACTCTCGCACTGTTTCTACTTGGTTTCAACTGATCAAGAAATCAGTGATATTTCTGTACACAAAGTTTCAGAGGGACAGATGCATGAAGGTTGGAGTCCTACCCTTCTGGCATGCTTAGATCTGGCTGATAAATCTCTCCTGACCATTCTTTTCCTTTGGAAAAAATGCTGTCAGGGGAATGGGATGTTCCCTGGCAGGGAAGTGAGGAAGATCTAGAGCTTTCTCACCTTTCCAGATGGAATCCATATTTAGTAGGCAAGATTAACATCCATCAGCTCTGTTGTTTTGTATAAGGCTTGTGTTTGTCTAATGAAAAAAAATCTTGCTTGTTTCAGCTCTTGCGAAAAAACAAAACTTGAAAGTTTGATCCTTTAAAAAAAATAAAATAGCTAAGACAAAACCTGGCAATAAAATGATGCCATTAAAGGAGTTAAAAGTGGTTTTGTCCTGCAATAATAACACACTAACTCCACAGATGCACTGAGTCGTGCAGTGATGCTGAGCAAAAACATTGGGGCCCTGACCCTGAGCCCATCGAAGCCTTTCCCTTTTCTTCAAAAGCGTCAAAGCTCTGAGCGTGTTGTCCCAAGTGCTGTTATTTGTACTGTCTGAAGGGCAGTGGGTGTCTGGCTGGAGGTGCCTCGGAGCCCAGGGTGGCAGCAGGGCCCTGGTGCTCCCAGAGCAGAGGAATGGGGCAGGCTGCCCCTTCAGCCAGGCGTTGCTCCAGCCAGGGAGGTGCAAGGCACCAGCCACTGCCACAGACAGCTGGGCTCTTGAAGCCAAAGGAAGACAAGGAGTTGGGTAAAGAATGCAGGATTACAAAGACAGAATAAAAAAATTGTCAGACCAGCTATTAACAGATAAATAAATAAATAACCAGGAATAATCATCCCAGCTGTGGGTTCTGATGTGCAGCACTAGTCTGGCTGTAACTTTCCTTGTGATCTTTGTATTTCCCTAAAAGCAAAACCTAGAGCTCTGGGGATAAACTGATTCACCATGATAGGAAAAACAGAGGTAATGTGTTGCACAACCCTGGAAAAAGATGATGCTTTAATCATACAGTCTTATCCAGCCAGAGCAACCAAAATTCAGAGTGACTGCAGTAGAGGCCGCATAGGATTTTCCCAGGTTTTAATTTGATTCTTAATTTGCACTTTTGAGTTATAAAGAGAAAAGCAATTTTTAAATACATGTGTGAAAAAGAGACGTGTATACAAGGAGACAATAGAGAAGATAGAAAGTCTATCTTCTAAGGCTTTGCTTCTAATCAATCATAAGTACCTTGCTTGAATTAATTTAAAATTTATATTTCTGATGCCAGAGACATGATGACCAAAATTTTAATCAACCCATGAGCTGATTGCAGTTGTGTTTGGCTCTTGGTTGTCAATTAAAACCACATATTAACAAAAAGTTTGACTAATTTTTACCTCTATCATATTTTTAACATGTAAGTTAACTTTTTTTCTATTTAGCATTTTAAAGTCACAACCTGCAGCAGGCAGCATCAATCAGAAAGCTTACTGGGTTCAGAAGTATACAACCAATTGCTTTTGTGTCTATTCAGTTATTAACAGCTGAAATTAAGTCATAATTAGTATTTGTGTAAATAGAATGTGGCAAAATTAATCTAGGTAACATAGAAAACCAGTGTGCTAGGATCTGTGCTATAGAAATTAAATAATTTCCTCAGATTACTGAGCCATAATTAGTTTCGTAATTTTTTTTTTTCATAGCCTGATCTGGGTGAACAATTAAAGTCAGTTATGTTTTCCTCTGAATTTGGTTTCCATTATTAGGAATTAAAGCAAAATGGTGCTTGTGAAAGATAACAGTGCTCCGGAGACCGAAATGAATTTTCCATATATAATTGCACATATGTCCACATGGCCTACCAACAATGATAAAATCTGCTGTCTCAGGAGATCATCTTTCAAAGCCTGCCTTCCATTATACTGCTAATGCTGATAAATGTGTCTCTTTTGAGGCCAAGTGCCTGTATCTCCATGACAATTCATGAAAATGATTCATGCAAAGAAATTGTTCATTGGCTTAGAATTTACTTAACCATGTCTCTTATTTCAGCACAATACACACTGGAGTTTTCATTTGAGATGAGATGCAGTACTCTTTAATGCCCAACACACACAAAAAACCCCAAATAGTCATTCAATACCCTGGTACTTCCTGAAAAATGCAGGTTTTCACATGGGATGGATTTGGATGTAAACATGATTTAATGAATCTTTCTTTGCTTTTTCACATGTTTTCACTGATCTCCCTTGTGAACAGTTCATCCCAGAAACAGAGGTCACAATCTGCTCTGTCCTAATAATAACAGCAGTAGACACAACAGTGTGTTTCCTATTTGGAAAGCAAGTTAGGAACTTCGTCTATTTCACAGAATTGTGAGATCACGGTAATTAAAGTCTTCACTTTTCAAGGCAGCCATGCAGTTTAGCACACCTTTGTTGTGCTTTCTAGCTGAAGGAGCCCAAAATTTGAGATTATGAGGAGCAAATTCATCTGAGTAGTCTTTGTTTCATGGTGCTTAAGGGGAACAAGCGTGTCATTAAAGGTAAATGGAACAAAAAGTGAATGGAACAAAAAGCGCCAGCAAATCATGGAACCTTTTCATTTGAGTCATTATTTTCCACAAAGTCTGCTCAGCATTTGAGAAAAAATATTGTGTTGGCACTCTTACATCACTGAACACTTGCACAGGCACACTTTTTTTTCTCCCTCTTTAACTCTGGTCAAGCTGCTTTGCCAATTTAACCAAGACCAAGCCATGAAATGTGTCAACTGTGTGGTTTGCGCAGCTCTGTCTGTGAATTGTTTGCATACTTAACAGATACAGGTCAGAGGATGGGGAGGTGGAGATTTTTGGAAAACAAGCTGCTGGTTGTTCTTCTATTGTAATATAATCTTGGGTTGGGGGGGTGATTATTCTTGGCAGGAGGACAGTGCTGATTTGAAGTGCCAGCTCCAGTTTGCCAAAGAGGAGGCAGCGCTGATGCGTAAGAAGATGGCCAAACTGGGGAGGGAGAAGGACGAACTGGAGCAGGAGCTCCAGAAGTACAAGTCCATCTACGGAGATGTGGACAGTCCCCTGCCTACTGGGGAAGCAGGGGGCCCACCCAGCACCAGGGAGGCTGAGCTGAAGCTTCGTTTGAAGCTGGTGGAGGAGGAAGCCAACATACTGGGCAGAAAAATAGTGGAACTGGAGGTGGAGAACAGGGGGATTAAAGCTGAGATGGAGGATATGAGGTGCCAATATGAAAAAGAGTGTCTCAGCAGGGACCACATTTCAAGCATTCCTACCTCGCCCTACGGAGACTCTGTGGAGTCAGCCACAGAGCTACGCAGGCACCTGCAGTTTGTGGAAGAGGAAGCAGAGCTGCTGAGGAGGTCAATCTCTGAAATTGAGGATCACAACAAGCAGCTAACAAATGAGCTGAACAAATTCAAGTTTGAACCGGGCCAGGAGCCAGGCTGGTTGGATGATGCAGCGTCCAAGGGTGGTGGGACCTTGCAAGAGGAGCTGAAGTCGGCCAGGTCACAAATCAATGAGCTGAGCGGGAAAGTGATGAAGCTCCAGTATGAGAACAGGGTCCTGATGTCCAATGTCCAGCGTTACGATCTGGCCTCTCACTTGGGCCTGCGCACTTCCAGCCCCAGGGACAGCGATGCCGACAGCGATGCTGGGAAAAAAGAGAGTGACAGCGAAGATGGTCGTCCGCCACAGCCAAAGAGAGAGGGGCCCATTGGGGGTGAGAGTGACTCCGAAGAAGTATATGAGAAGACGTCGGGTTTTGGGAGTGGGAAGCCATCAGAAGTCAGCGACCTGTGCTCCACCGAGCTCATGAGAGTGAAAGAGGACACTGAGTCATTAATTAACATCAAACGTGAGGCCGAGCGACTTGAGAGGACTGTGGAACGCCTTATCACCGATACGGACAGCTTGATTTATGATGCAAAGGTGCACGTAACCAGCAGCCCATCCACAGAGCAGGATTTCAGAAGTGGTGAGGAAAGGGGAGAAGATAAGCATGAACCAGAGCTTCTGGACACTGTCAACACCAGGATGAAAGCTTTCCGGAAGGAGCTTCAGACCTTCCTGGAAAAGGTTGATCACATTGGAGAGGGCCTTAAGGAGCAGATGGAGGACCTCTCCCCTCTTCCCCATCTCACAGAGTCTTCCAGTTTCCTATCCACAATGACCTCCATGTCCCGAGACTCTCCCATTGGTAACCTGGGGAAGGAATTAATCACTGACTTCCAGGTAGGTCAGCCTCTTACTTGCCTTCATTCTCTTTATCGTTTCTCTTTCTTTCTGGCAATTGCTACCCTAGAGCTAATTTTCCTCACAGCTGCTTTGTTATGATTTCAGACCCACAGTGTATTAAGTGTGTAATGTTAAACAAACACTTTATAGTTTTTTTTCTTTTATTTATTTGCACAACTCCTTTGATTCAGAGGCGGTTCCTCGTGGCAAAAAGGCTAATCCATTGGTGTTAAAGATATCTGTCTTGTTTTTGTCTGTAACAGCAGTGTTTCCCCATAAAAAAAGGAGATTAATTAAAAAAAAAAATCTGGTGAATGTAAATTAGAAGCCTTGCTAAGAAATGTGAGGAGGTCTTTATTATGCTCTCTTGTAAAAGGGTCAGGCATGTTCTCAAAAGCGTTGCCAAAAGAACCCAACCAAATGCAGTTTTCTAAGTGATGTGTTTTGAAAAGCCTGCTTACA